>NC_090658.1:71363304-72613304 GCF_013368605.1 Nyctibius grandis | reverse complement strand
ACCACCTCAAGGGCTGGCATCAGGATGGAGCCACAGCTCAACACACATTCAGAGCTGGGATCAACTGTCCCTTTCCTTCCTGCCCTAACCACAGCTGTTAGCCATCCCCAGTTAGTAAATGACTTGTGAGGAAAGAAGTGCAAGGAGGACAACTAATAAGCAATGTGAAGGTTGAAGGCTCAGACACAGGCCTAAGTGTCACAGAGGGACAACCAAGCACGACACCCTGAACTACATCCATTGTTCCCAGAAGAGAACTGGGGACAAGGGTAGGGACACATGACTGCTGGGATCCCTACCAGCGCTGGGGACGACTAACAGGTTCTGGCCAGGAGATTTCCTAGAAGGAGCTAGAAGGAGAGGACCAAGCCAGTGCCCATTGGGTGTATATACACCCTAGTATGGTCTCACCCTGCCCACAGACAGGGCATGGGCCCAGAGAGCCCATGAACATGTCTGTGCCCACTGCTCCAGGAAGGGTTTTCCAGCTGAGGGGTAAGTAGGGGCTGGCACACCTGGGGTCTTCACCACCTCTAGGTGGCAAGTCTCAAAATGAGGACAGGGCATAGTACAAGAGATACCTGTGAGCAAGACTAAAGATTCAGGCTTGAGCTGCAGGTTTTGCCCGGTACATGGGCTCTATGGTATCCATGACCACTGCTGCTGCTAGGGAAAAGAGTATACCACCATTTTAGTAGCAACCAGCATGTTATGACCTGAAGCCAACTCCTAAGGGGGAGGTAGCAAGTCTGTCTACGTCAGAGCATAGACAAAGAAGGAAGATGATCATGGCCATTTTTACTTCCTTGACCCAGGAAACCTTGCCTCCCTCTGTTCCCTGAGGAGATTTACTATTTTGCTTCACTCTAGAGTCCAAGTCTATCTATGATTTGCTTCGCTTTTCGCACCTAGAAACATGGAAGTAGCCCACAAAATGCTTCAGGACTCCTCCATACAAAGAAAATGGCACGGATGCTTTGAGAAAATACTGGTTGAGCAAATTTCTTTAAAAACAAAGATATAGCAAACCAAGATCGTTGCTTCAATCAAAAAATGAACAGGTGTGCTCATCAGTTAGTTATCATAAACTAAAAAGAGACTGGATTTACTCTGTCTAGGTTTAATATCTGTGACCTTTCAAACTCAGCTGATTAGCATAGCACACTTGGCCTGTAACTGATTTAGAAGATTTTCAAGGAAAGGATCAAGGTACAAATGCACAATATCATATGGCATGCTGAAGGATTTACCACTATACTCCGTGTGCACTTCTCAAAGGCAAGTCTCCTTGTTTAAAATATATGGAGGCTTGCTGGTTGAACTATAGGAACAGGTACTGGTTTGAGTTAACATGCATTTGGCAACAGTACAATTCCATAAAATAAATCTGGCTGGAGAAATGTACTGACATGAGGTGACGCTGTATATATTGCTTTAATAAGTGTAGATGTTAAGAACATTTTCACAGGTGTATGTTGTTAGATACCTGCCCTGGGAAGATGAAAATTAGTAAAATCAGTTGTATCTGACTTAACTAAATTATCTATAGCCAGAATAGTTATGTTCGGAATTATTATTGGTATAAATTCAGTACATTATCGTGAGGAGAAAACATCTTACAGTTCAATCAGATCTAGTTTGCAAATCATATTGGAGCTTTGTTCTCTGTCCTGTAACAAAATCACTGCATTACCATGAACTGTGACTTATTAATATCTTCCAGATAGATTCAAATGACTTCAGTTCCGTTACTGTATTTCTGTCATGTTTATAACTTCATATGGACATTTAAAATAAGCAGACTGATATTAATCAGCACCATAAGCAAGTCTCTTAAAAATGCTATCTTTTATATAACTGCTGAACGTACCTGAAGATTCCTATGTTCCTGAATAAAACAAGAATCTGTTCCTTATAAAGCAGATTAAGAATCCACTAAAATGGTAAATTGTTTAATTTCTAACCCAGATTAATTCTGAGAAGTCAGAGAATCACAGAATCACAGAATGTTAGGGATTGGCAGGGACCTCGAAAGATCATCTAGTCCAATCCCCCTGCCGGAGCAGGATTACCTAGATCATATCACACAGGAACGCATCCAGGCGGGTTTTGAATGTCTCCAGAGAAGGAGACTCCACAACCTCTCTGGGCAGCCTGTTCCAGTGTTCGGTTACCCTCACCGTAAAGAAGTTTTTCCTCATATTTATGTGGAACCTCCTGTGTTCCAGCTTGCACCCATTGCCCCTTGTCCTGTCAAGGGATGACACCGAGAAGAGCCTGGCTCCATCCTCTTGACACTTGCCCTTTACATATTTATAAACATTAATGAGGTCACTCCTCAGTCTCCTCTTCTCCAAGCTAAAGAGACCCAGCTCCCTCAGCCTCTCCTCATAAGGGAGATGTTCCATTCCCTTAATCATCTTCGTGGCTCTGCGCTGGACTCTCTCTAGCAGTTCCCTGTTCTTCTTGAACTGAGGGGCCCAGAACTGGACACAATATTCCAGATGCGGCCTCACCAGGGCAGAGTAGAGGGGGAGGAGAACCTCTCTTGACCTGCTAACCACACCCCTTCTAATACACCCCAGGATGCCATTGGCCTTCTTGGCCACAAGGGCACATTGCTGGCTCATGGTCATCCTGTCCTATGAAACAAAAGAAATACAAGTTTTTAAATCATAGTGCAAGAACTGGTAAAACATGGAACAGTTGCCATGGTCAGCAAAGAGTTGACCTTTCCCCTAAAATCTGATCCAAATCTTTCACTCTGGTTACGGCAGGAACATACCAGTGGTCCTCTTTCCTGCCATTCAATTTCACAAGAAGCAGAAGATAAAAAAACACAAAACACACAACCTCTTTCATAACGTCATTTTATGGAGGCAACAGTACATAACCACGATCATGAAGGAAAGTGATGCAGGACTTTTCCCTTGGTTAAGTCAAGAACAACATGGTGTCAGAGCTGCAGGCTACTAGTAGAAGCTGCCCGGAGTTCAACAGCTAAAACATAATACAGTCTGAATGAAAAATACAATTCAAACTTTATTATTTGAATGAAATTGCTTTTCTTGAAGGTAGGTTACAAACCTACCTTCAAGAAAAAACAATGTCAAGTCTAGAATACGAGCTCTCAACACAAAGTGTCTGTATAGTTTACTGAACATTATTGTAGGGGTGTTATTCACCTTAAATTGCTTCAATTTTTCCAGTTTTTATATGTGTTACTTGCCCATGACTTCTATGAATCAATTATCTGCTTGGTAGTTGTTTTATAAATGTCTTATCTTTCTATTTAAACCTGATTTGTAAATACTGAGGTGACTAATCTCCATTCGAAATGTGTATCATTAAATTAGGCGTCATATATCATGTGTTTCTGTTCCACATTTTTTATTAGCAACACTTTTAATAACAAAAGGGCTGTGGATAAGCTGGAACAGAATAATATTAAAGTTTGCATTAATCGGTAATGACTGTTTTCAAAATAGTCAAATGTTCTATTGCATATGGTTGTTACAAACTGAAACTGATGTCGGAGAATGATTAAAATGCGCATATTCAAACATAATTTTGGCTTTTATTTGTTAATTTCCAAAACTAAGTATGGTCTTTGTGAAAGATGCCATTTTTTTTAATTGCTTTCAATAATAACACTTTTTCTTAACAAGGAACTGAGCTGAGAGACCACCAGCTCATTTCATACACCAAACCACAAAGAAATGACCCCATATTTAGCTCACAGTCCTGTACATTTCTACTATTTTTTTAGAAAGTGCAACTCTAAAACTATTGAAATTAGACAGAATGAACACAAATAATATCAGAGCTCATTTCACACACTAAATGTTTGTGGTAGGAAATTTTTGGAAAAAAAAAATGAAAGCAGATAAGCTTTCCTGTTTGGTGCAGAGAAGCAATGCTGCAAGAACTGCTGCCTTTAAATTGTTCTTTAGCTGCATATTTCTGAGATAAATATTTAGTAAAACAAAGTCTCTTTTGCAAAATCTGGAAGCTTGTTGTTGAAATCAGCTATGAATTTTGGTCTTGCTTCTTGACAGAGGCAGAATTATGTTTTTTTCTGCAAGACAGGAATTTTACTGCCTTGAACTGTCAAATGTTTTCTTCCAGAATAATAGATAAATTCCTCGTTAATGCTTTGAAAACACATCTGTCGTTATCAGGCAGAATAATCTTGCCAAACAATAACACTTTGCTACTAGAAGGATATAAATGATTGCAGACCAAGTCCACTGAATGTGTATTTTACACGTACAGTCAAAATATATTCTATACAAGCATATATTCCCAAGGAAATCTTTCATTTCTCTCAGAGAAGATATTTATTTGGACCTCTATGTTTTTGAAACCAGGCATGCTATCTCTTTACAGTAGATGAATACATTCTGTGGGCCTGATCAAAAATAGGACATTGAAGTCTAAAATTTAAATTAGGCAAGAAAGTGGTGCCCTGGTCCATGCAGGTAATCCACAGCTCGCTCTTCCTCAGCTAGGTCTGCAGAAGTTTGAGAAGCTCCAGCCAGGGCTGTGCCTTGGCAGAGTTCAGCAGAGCCCGCACCCAAGTCCCTCGTGTGGCTTAGGACTCACAAGCAAAGATGCTTCACATCGGTGCTGGACCTAGAGGAAAACGGTCCTTCTCCATTGAATGTGCTTATCAACATCACGGGATCATGCTTAAACTCTCCCTGCTAGGGACTGATGCAATCCTTAAAAATGAGTGGCAACACTTCTACAACTGAGATGTATAATGCCGTGACCAGAAAGGTTTCCTATTCCAAGGTTACTACACTTTCATGGAAAATATTTAGTCTGATGTCCTAGCCAAGTGCCCTGACCACTGGAGTACCATCTTAAAGGTGGTAGCAACATCAGGTCTCCCCTCTTCATCTGAGTGGTCTCCATCTCCAAAAAGATGAGTCAACTGGAACAACTGCCCCAGGGACTTCTTGGAGTCCTCACCACTGAAGGTTTTCAAGATGCAGATGGAGAGGGTGCTAAATAATCTTATCTAGGCTTCCTTTCCCACAAAAGGTGGGACCAGATGATCTTTCAATGTCCCTTCCAAGCTGGGCTGTTCTATGATTCTATGATTCTATGATTCTATGAACTGTCTCATTTCCGCTAGGTGCCTGACAGGATTACAAATCATATTACCTAAGTACACCCTTATTAATTAGCTTAAGCAGTTTGTTACCTGTAATGAATCTCATTGTTAGGGCATATCCAGGAGGTGCAATGCAGTTCTGTCTGAGCTGCAGTCCAGCTTCCAAGAAGATGCTTAGTTTTAATGTGTCACTGCTGGTGAGGGTCAACCTACCGTGTCCATTTACAGAGAGAAGTGATCGTAAGAGATACACTTTATTTTTAATAACCTAATCCTCATATCATTACCTGCCTTTCTTTTGACACACTTTTTGCTGTCACCATGTCCTCAGCCCCACATTTGCAGGGTCTTCTCTCTGCTTCAACACCCAGGTTCCTACATCTAGTTGTGTTCAAAAGTACTGTTCAAATTAGGCCATGTGACCCAGATGACTCTGTGGAAAATCCTACACATACAGCCTATAGCCAAATACAGTATTTCATCAGAAATTACATCATTTGGTTTCAAAAGACCAGAGGGATGTGTGGGGGAGGAGTGGGGGGTTGCAGGCAGGACTGGGGAATTGCTGCTGTTTACTGTTATTTGTTCTCTAGCCATCCTTTCAGCTTTTACTGAAGGATCCTAGACCAGCTTACTTAGTTAGCAAGACAAGCACACTAACTAGTCTATAGCTGTGCAGAAGATGGCAAATACTCTTTTGGCGTGTTGGCACAAAAGCCTTAACTTTGATTATACAAGTAAGGCCATCTTAAAGGGAGGCATTTTGCTTGACCATTTAGCTAAGCTGAGGCCTGTCTTTCATAAGACTTTTTCATCTGCTCAAAAGATCAGTTAGGTTACAAATGAAGAAGTGTTTATAACTCAAATGCCTGAGGCTGGACCTGATTTAAATGAACACTGAGCTGAAATGAAAACCATTCAGAGTTCTTATTTCAGCTGATAAAATCGGATTTTGACTTTTAATTTCCAACTTAGATACTAAGGTGCAAATATGGATTCAGGGTGACTCTTAGGACTCATCTTAAATAACTGTCTAGAAAGCCAGCTCCTCAGAAAGAAAGTCCCAGCATATTAAGAAGGGAGGAATTGCTCAAAACTTTCAGAATAAAACCTTGGAAACATCAACGAAGCGCAAATTCATTCCATGTCCTGAACTCCTGGAATCTAGGAGCAGACAAAAACGAGTATAACATTTCTGAAGTGAGCCCTCTGTTAAACACTTCCCAGACCCTTCTCCAGTGGAAAACTTCTGCAGTAAGCAGAAACAAATAGAGAAAAACAAACAGGATTTGAGCATCCAAGTCCTTTAGGCATCTTTTGATATTCTAACTGTGATGAAAACAATTTTCTTAACAAATAGGTTCTAGAAAATAAATACAATGTATGTTTGTATGTGTAAAATGTAATGAAGTGGACCAATGCTAATTTTATTACTTCCCTTTTCCTGATTAGATTTTATTCTGGTTAAAGGAAACACAGATTAGGTGTGCTAAGGTACGCAGCTTTCATCTAAATAAAATACATTGAAGTAAAATATAATAGGGTTATTGCATGAGTGTGATGGGTTTCTAAATACAAGGATTAATAAACAGATCATTATATTATATCAAGATTTTAGGAAAAGGAACACGAAGCAACATTTGATAAAGATGCAAGCGTCAACTTCCAAAACCAGGACCTTTGAAGAAAATTTTAAACTGAGGCCCCTCCAGTGCAGGCAGCAATTAGAGAACTTTAATCTTTTGTGTATGACTGTGGTAATTATCTTCTGTATCATCAGGTTATATAAAATGACTTGCAATATCCAGGAATGGTAATTCAGGTCTTCTGATCTTCCTGCTCTCTACTTTGGCTGACGACCCATAAAACGTGAATATTTTGAACTTTAAGGCAGTAAGTGAAACCAGACAATTATTTATTAACAACATCCAGCTGGGGAGCACTTTGATGGCAGAAAGCAAACCTTTCTCAATATACACATGGCCAGATTCTTTTCACATTAATTGAGATTGACTGCTCTTCTCTAAGGCTCCCCTACAGCATGGCAATAAAACACATTTTTCATTTAACAGCTCGACATGCTGACATCTCTAAGCACACTTCAACAAATTCACAGCACACCGGGCAGTTCTCATCTAAGTCACGCAAGCCCAACTCAACCCTAAAATGACAACCTTTTGTTGTTGGGGTGTGTGAAGAGTGAAGCTGGAGTAAGAATCCATTCCTCCATCAGTCTGTATTGCTGGGGACACCCAGAAACCCCAAATGCTTTCCGCTGCTGGGTTTTGTGAGGTGTCACACAACTGTCATCCTCCCGAGGACTGCAGGCAGGTTGGGCACATAATTGTGATAAGGCCATAGCCTCCATAATCCACTGATAAATGTACTGTGGGAACAGTTACTGAATTGTGAAGGATGATAAAATACATGCAAACAGATCCCAGTTTTTATATCAGGGTGAATTCCACCACCAGCTTGTTGACAGTGGTTTAGTTTCTGCCCAGAATGAGAACTGGTTTGTCCTCAATGTGAAGCAAGACAAGTTTATTTATTTTTTCACTGGAGTCTATTGCTATGTTGGCACTAGTGAAACAACTGTTCCTTGGACCCTTCCCTGGCATCCAGGCCAACCAGCACAGGAGAGCCCCCATCCATACTAACAAACCCTCCTTCCCCAAAAGCAGAGCACGTTTCTGTAAACAGAAATCCTCCCTGGTACTGTGCAACTTACTAGTATAAATGTAGCCTATGGAAGATGGATCGAATCCTTTCATTGAACGTGCATTGTAAGAAACCTTGCTAACACCCTAGATGTCAATCAGGACAGAATTTAGCCGAACAGAGCTTATTCAGTTTCAGCTATGAACGTAGCTGCCTTTCTACTAGGTGGTCAAAAGACTTGACTGCAACTGCTTTGCAGACCTGCAGACTGGTAATTGAATACTCAGGGCAACTGCAAACAAGAAAGAAACCTTTCCTTCAGCTTGCACACAGCTACTAAGTTCAGCTAGAGAAAGAAATATCCCTTGGATTCAGTTACTGCTCTCTGACTTAATTATTGCTGACTTCTTTGCATTTGAACCTCAAAGGCTTATTTGCCTGGTGCTGGGATTAGAGAAATGTCTTTGCTTCATCTGTATAACACGACAGACATCCCATCGCACAGATGGTTTCCAGTCACCATGTTTTTCAACATATATGTTCAGGCACCAAACCCCAGTCTCAGCTCTTCATCCTTCCTGCCCCAAAGACCTTCGTGCCCTTGCCAAGACTTTGGACATCCCTAGGAGAACACAGATCCTATTCAATTAAATAAAAAACAACCTCAACGCATAGAAATCAACTACAAATGTTCAGCATAGCGAAACAAGCCAAAATGTGCTTTTCTAATTTATTTTCTATATTTAAAAATTGCACTGAACATTTGAACTTAATTTGTAATATTATGACTTCCTTTACTGTATAGTTTTAATTTGTTTGTCTTATAGTTAACCATTGTTGCCCATTGTTGTCTCCTGCCGCTTATTCTTTTATCCAGATTCAGAGCAGACCTTGAAGACTGCCTCACTGTTTTAAGATAGAGTTTATTATGATAGCTGCCATGGATATGCTCTGCTAGATGTTGATCTGTTTTAAGGAGAGATCAAGATTTGGCAAAATAAATGAGATAATTCCTGTCTTTGTTTAAAGAGTTCTAACCCTCAAAGCACATTCCTATTACAAGTACACACATTTACACATTTTTATGCTCGACCTCAGTGTAATTGTGTGGAGGAGCACAGCCTTTCAGTCAGATAATGAATGTAACACATGATAGAGCACTGTAGTACAATGTTTTTTCTGGCATGATCTTAGGATGACTGCAGTCATTAAGAGTTAAGCCGTATTATTAAAGGACACACTCCCAGATTAAGTAGAAGAAACCAAAATAAGCAATCTAATTCATAACTATAGGGATACTGAAGTTAATTTAAAGGTTAGCAATTATATATAAAAACAATGCATATTCTTTGTATGTAAAAAGACTATATAGGATATACATAGGATATATATATGTATGTAGGATAAGATATATTTATGTATAATATAAAGGCTATAAAGAAGCTCCATGGACCTGATTCTGTTCTCTGACTAGTTGTCACAACATGCTAAACTTCACCTGTACATTCACATTTTGACCTTGACCCCCTGCTCTTCATTGCATCTCACATGCGACCAGCTCTGTCCTGCCACAAATGGAAGGTTTGACGTATCTGTAGTCAGATTTGCTTTTTAAGGCTATAATACTTTCAGCAGCATTGATTACAACCCAGTGCAATTGCAACTGACTGCAGAACTTTAGCTCAATGATGCATGATGAAAACTGTAACATTCATTTGTAAAAGTAACAACCTGAGGGGTCAGGAATGAAGACAACAGACAGAAATGTGTGTGAGAATTGACAGCGAGGCAGCAAATGAATGAAGAGAAGCCAGAAATTACTCAAAGGCGATGTTGACGCTGTCTTAAAGAGCAGAGTTCCAAAAATAAGCTTCTTTCTGCATCCAGTTTGCCAGCAACAGAGCATCTGTCCTCCATCTGCCTACTCATCATGACATTTCAGACCCTGCTAGGAAGGAACCTGGCCAAGCTAACAGCCAGATGTTGACTCAGAACTTCATGGGGTGTTTGACAGAAGACTTGGGGAGACAAGCATGGCCACCTGCAGATTTGGGTCTTCAGCAGCCTCTATTAAGAGTCAGTTCCAGTGCACAAGATTTGTCCAATGTCAGTGCCTGAAAGGAATGGAGCTCAATCACAGACCTGGGCTCACACTTTAAGACAATATAGGTAGATTTTTAGGGAGCAGCTGATGTAGAGTCATAAACATCATTCTTAAAAAACGATTCTCAGGCCAGTAAAGTCAATAGGGGCTTTTCCCATAGCAAGCTGCATCCCACATAGCTTATCCCATGTAGGATCTTCTAATAACCTGAAAAGCAAGCCTCTGTCAACTACATGCAGCCATAAAAGAGTCATTGAGGTAAATTATACCGATAATTTAGTAACAGATTGCAAATATAAATGCTTGCATTAGTCTTGGGTGAGGAGTATTTTCATTTTTACTTTTCTGTCTTGAAAATAGTCATTATTTTCCATGCAGAGGAGGCTGCTTTCCAGTACAACATTATATACATAAACTTCTTATTTGTGTTTATACGCAGGTTTGCAAAGCTGTAGATACCCCTATAATACATACTCCCTACCCAGTAGTCAATAGTGAGACTCACAAACTACTGAAGTGCAGAAATATGTGAAAATCCCTACTGATTTCATCAAAGCTCCTCAGAAGGTACAACAGTCCTCCCACATAAAACCGATTAGTAGCTCTGCCCTTCATCCTGCAGAGACCTTTAGTACCTTTGCAGATGAAAAATATTTGCTGCAAATGATCATCAGTTATGTTCCTGGGGGAAAAAAAACCTGCTCAGCCATTCCTCATGGCTGGGAGGAAACAAAAAAACAAAAATTTACTTTAAAGCTGAACAAAGAATCCTTTCTCAAGGTTACCTTTCCTCTACAGTTATTTCTACTGGGAATTGATTTCGGGCTCTCTCCTAGGATTAGAGAAGGTCTAAAGGGGAATGTAAAAGCAATTTCTTTCTTGAAAAGACTAACAGCAAGGAGTACACCTTCAAGTTTATCTCCCTGTGATGATAGTACAGATGGTTTTCTTCTGTCTTTCCAAGATGTTCCATGATGGGTTGAAAGAAGTCAAACTTACCTCAAATTCCAGTCCTGGGGACTAAACAAATATTAGTCCACTATCATAAAACAGCTCCTAAGCAAGTTAATGTTCTGAAACTTGACTTCCATCACCCAGGGTCCTGAATACCCTTATGGCAGCCTGAAAAAACAGAGTCTCCACCATCTGACAGCTTTGTTGGCATAGTTTATTTTGTTCCATACATTTCACTATATACATCTACTTTTAGCTAGAAGACCAGTCAGGTTTTTATATCAGTTGTTGACTAATGAATATTTCACTTGCTTTAGCAGAGCCTTCATGAAAACACATGGAGGTCACCAGAGCAGGTGAACAGACCCAGCAAAGCACTGGGAAGCTCCAAAGGGAAAAAAGAGAAGAAAGGTTTTTGCAACATTGCAAAATGTAAAGTGTAGAAAACTCAGAACTCAGGGTGTTGGGGGTGTGGAAACACACCACAGTGATTTTCTTTCCTTAACAGTCACTTTTCAATGTTCTCTACTGCCTAACTGGGTGTTTTTGGAATGGTCCTGAGCTCCCTTTTCTCCTGGAGCTATGAGAACATTGCTGAAGCACACTTCTGGAGCACTCAGCATTGGTCCTGAGTGTCTCAGACCTAGCTGTGGAAATGGCTGAGCCATAAAAACTCTCCATTCATTTAATGAACCACAGCTCTGTTCTATTTTACTTCTAAATTCGGGAAATTTACTTTAAATTTCTTTTCTGTTGCCCCAAACTTCTGATTTCTTTGTAACTTTCTCATCATTGGAGATCATGAAAGTATTTCTGCTTTTAAAATGTCAGTGAGGTGTCTCACTATTTTTGACATCCCCTGTTGATCATGGGAACAGATCACCACAGACATTCACAAGACTCTTTTCAGTCTGGGAATATCATAAGGTAGCAAATTAGAGCCTTTCCCTCATTCCTGAATTTAAGTCTTCTTACCATCATATGCCAATAACAAACCTAAAGGTTGGGCTTACTGGAGTTTTTACCCAGAAGTAACAGCTTCCAGGACAACTTTGTGTTAAATCTCCCACATCTGACATATGAGACACTGCAAGCCCTTCGTGTGCTGCAGTTCTTCTACTGGTTATCAGTGCTGTGTGACTGCAGCATCTAAAGACAACGAAAGCAGAAACTTAGCAGATTTGGTTCCAGAAATTGCTGGTGAAAATGGAAAAGTAGAACTGCAGAATCATAGGACATCAGAAGTGAGGTCTGGAGGTCATCTGGTCCAACCTCCTGCTCAAAGTAGGGCCAACTTCAAAGTTTCAGAAGGTTCTTCAGTGCCATCTCTGGTCAAGTTTTGAATATCTACAAAGGTGGAGGAGATTCCATAGTTTCTGTGGGCAATCTGTCCCCATGTTCCAGCAAGCTCTTCATAGACACCCAGGAATTTAGTTTTAATTTTAGTGCAGACTTCTCAGATTTCTGCTAATATGAAGAACTTTTATTGAAAAATGGATGAATGAAAAGCTATGCTATGAAAAGCTCTTGCTCAGAAAGATCGTGGGAATGAAGTCAATGGCAAAACTTTGTCTAATAGCAAGTGGACAGGGATTTCATTCTTGAATTCCACTTGCGAGTGATCTATACCATGAGCCTAAACACATCATTTAATCCTTATTTTCCTCCATACAAGGAGGTATGAAATAAAGAACTAAAAGGAGTTAAAATAAGAGTTAATATTAGACATCCAAAAACTTCACAGAACAGGAAGAAATAATCATTTCTCTGAACAGCTAGCATTCACCACACAGAGAGAGAGATACCTGGTCCAACAACAGTCTGCTCTGATATGGCAACTCCATGAGTTTAAGTTTCTTCAAAGATTTGCATGTCCCTGGCATCATTACAGCTCAGAGGAGTTATATAATATATATATATATATATATATAGGTAACTATAGACCGGTCAGCCTCACCTCCATCCCCGGAAAGGTGATGGAACAACTTGTTCTTGGTGCTGTCTCTAGGCACATCAAGGATAGGGGGATCATTAGGGGCACTCAGCATGGCTTCACCAAGGGGAAGTCATGCTTAACCAACTTGATAGCCTTTTATGAGGATGTAAGCCGGTGGATAGATGATGGTAAAGCTGTGGATGTGGTCTATCTCGATTTCAGTAAAGCGTTTGACACGGTCTCCCACAGCATCCTCGCAGCTAAACTGAGGAAGTGTGGTCTGGATGATCGGGTAGTGAGGTGGATTGTGAACTGGCTGAAGGAAAGAAGCCAGAGAGTAGTGGTCAGTGGGAGAGAGTCCAGTTGGAGGTCTGTGTCTAGCAGAGTCCCGCAAGGGTCGGTACTGGGACCAGTACTATTCAATATATTGATTAATGACTTGGATGAGGGATTAGAGTGCACTGTCAGCAAGTTCGCTGATGACACAAAACTGGGAGGAGTGGCTGACACAACGGAAGGCTGCGCAGCCATTCAGAGAGACCTGGACAGGCTGGAGAGTTGGGCGGGGAGAAATTTAATGAAATATAACAAGGGCAAGTGTAGAGTCCTGCATCTGGGCAAGAACAACCCCATGTACCAGTACAAGTTGGGGACAGAGCTGTTGGAGACCAGCGTAGGGGAAAGGGACCTGGGGGTCCTAGTGGACAACAGGATGACCATGAGCCAGCAGTGTGCCCTTGTGGCCAAGAAGGCCAATGGCATCCTGGGGTGTATTAGAAGGGGTGTGGTCAGCAGGTCAAGAGAGGTTCTCCTCCCCCTCTACTCTGCCCTGGTGAGGCCGCATCTGGAATATTGTGTCCAGTTCTGGGCCCCTCAGTTCAAGAAGGACAGGGAACTGCTAGAGAGAGACCAGAGCAGAGCCACGAAGATGATTAAGGGAATGGAACATCTCCCTTATGAGGAGAGGCTGAGGGAGCTGGGTCTCTTTAGCTTGGAGAAGAGGAGACTGAGGAGTGACCTCATTAATGTTTATAAATATGTAAAGGGCAAGTGTCAAGAGGATGGAGCCAGGCTCTTCTCAGTGACATCCCTTGACAGGACAAGGGGCAATGGGTGCAAGCTGGAACACAGGAGGTTCCACTTAAATTTGAGGAAAAACTTCTTTACGGTGAGGGTGACTGAACACTGGAACAGGCTGCCCAGAGAGGTTGTGGAGTCTCCTTCTCTGGAGACATTCAAAACCCGCCTGGACGCGTTCCTGTGTGATATGGTCTAGGCAATCCTGCCCCGGCAGGGGGATTGGACTAGATGATCTTTCGAGGTCCCTTCCAATCCCTAACATTCCGTGATTCTGTGATTCTGTGAGTTAGCCAGTAATAGGAGTAGAAAGGCAGAAATAATCTACTTTAAAAAAATTCAAAAGAGCAAGCTGTGTAGGTATAGGTTGTTAAGATTTACACATCCAAAATTCTGTAATTCAAACATGAGAAGTATAGTGGCTAGTGTTTTTTATACATAAGGAAACAACGAATTTGGAAGAAAAAAGAAAATAATATAGACTTCTGCTACTAGCGGTATAATGCAGCTAGAAGGTGAAGCTAAAGATACATTTTAAAGAATAACAATAATAAACTGGAATACTCTACCAAAGGTAGCAGGTGAGTCTCTATCTCTTGCAAACAGTTTGTCTAAACCAGAAATTAATCCAGAAAGTCCTATGGCCTCTATTGTGGCGAAAGTCTGCTTAGAAGATCACAGCAGTCATTTCCACTCATTTCCAATCTATAAATCTATGTTACCAAACATGATCACACTGTCCAGTAAGGTCAGTAGAAAACAAGGGAAACTAATAAACAGAATAAGGTAATAGTAACTATAACACTTAACTCCCAGTGAAGCCAGTATGTTCCTCCAAGAGAGAAACCTTCAGCATGACAGAGTCGCATGTGTCCGGGAGCTGTGGCAGGAATGACTGCTGTGCTCTGCTCTGCTCTGGTGGGGCTCTCATCTCCACAAGTCTGGTTTCCAGTTCAATCCACTCCCCTGAGCTCCACATTAATCAGGGCAGATCAAAAAGCATTTGTAGAAGGCAATTCATCTCATCTATCTTCAATACCTGTTTTAGGACGGGAATCCACCGGCTATAGAAAGAGTCTAGATGTTTAGCTTGGATTAAACATTTAAGTTTTAAGTGGCTTAAATCTGCTGAATTCTGTGGAAAACACTCTTGCTAAACTAGGGAATAGTCTCCCAAGACACATACAAGAAACTTTTTCATTTCACTATTTGAAACAGAATTGCATTATCACACTAGATGTACTAAAGATGTATCCTGTCTTTGGCAGGCTTTGGTGGGTAGAATAAGTCCTTTCCAGCTCGAATGTTAAGGTACAAAGTTATTAGGGCTGTCTGTCTTCCAGTGGTTAGCTGTTAATCAACTTTTGTCACAGGAAGAGGGGGCAGGGAGCGAGGAGGAAGGCTGGATGTTTCTTATCTCTAAAGCTGTGTCCTGCTTGAAGCTTGAACATAATACGATGCTTCTGAGCTTCACAGGCAAAATATCTATGTTGTTTTCACAGTGCTGTCAAGAAAGAGCACTGATGGAATAAAGCTATTGTAGACAGAAGGAAAACAAAATGGAAATTTTGTTTTCATTCCAGAGTTTTTGATGTTGCAACCATGATCTATGGCTTCTAACCATCTTCTGGGAAGTAGCTATTAAAGAAACATAAATTCATTTATACTCTTGGCAGATCAGCGTTCCCGAAAGGCTCCTGTTCTGTGTTTCTTCTTTCCAGGACAGGACAGAGTTTTAAGAACATTATTTCTAGGGCATTTTAAATCACAAATATGAAAGTGAAATAATTATTTGTTTTGCAAGAAAACCTTGATCTCTGCAGAAGAGAGATGCCTTCCAGTTCTAATGTTTTTTTTCAGTCAGAAACCAACTGTAGGCAACTGGTCCAGATCCAAGATACAATGATGGAGTATAAGTCTCTGTGATTGCATACTATCTTCCCTTCCATTTCTTTAATCCCCAGCTCATTTAATACTGATCGTTGCTTCCGAAGGAACAGGTTTCCAGCAGAGTGGTGTGTGGCCACTTTTCCACCAATGAAACAAGAAAATCATGGCTTTCTGCATTGACTTGGGTCACGCAGTGGGTGCTCAGAAGCAGCACGATGTTCATCCACTGACCTCCTGCGTGGATGAGACATAACTATTTATTCAGATTACTTTATAAAGCATTATTCACTTAGGAACAACGTTTGAGCATTGGCACCTGGAGCTGTAGTCAGGCAGATATTATATCACTCTCCATCCCCCCACAAGCCCCCACATTCTGTGAGAACTCTACCCAAGGGCAGATGGATGCTGCATAGCCATGAGGCTGTGACAACAGCTGTGCTGCAAGAACACATATTATTACATTGGTGAGTATTAACAGAAGGCCTGAAATGCTGTTAGTCCTCAACATCTATTCTGTTATTCTTCTAGCTTGAAGATTTTTGCAAGAATTACATATCATGAATACCAATATCTGCTAGGTAATAAATAAAAAAAAAGGCAGTAGAACAAAATAATAGTAAAGTATCTAAATAAGCACTGAAAGGAGTTATTTCCAAGAAGCGTTACTTGTCCCTATTCAGTAAAAAGTTTTGGCAAAGCTGAATTGTGAATGTTGTGATATACAGAATTTGGTTCTGGCTTTTCTGCCCAGATCAGTACTTTTAAATGCCCACAGAAATACAGATAAAGCCCACAGTAGTATTCTGATTAGTGAGCCAATGTCATGCTGAAGGGGTAGGAACCTTTTTAAGATGACCTCAAATGGATTTCCTTCTGCAGCAGAAAAAAGCAAGATGAAGCAGGGAGGAGATAAAATGTCCAGATATGGGCAATGTTGTTTTGGTTTTGTTTTCACAGGAATTCTTATTTTGCCTTTCGCCTGAAATATAAACTTCAAAGTATTTCAAGAATTTCTTGATTATATTTAAATATGACTGGATGAGCCAGATGCCTGAAGTAAAATGCTAAGTATTTAAATCTGCTTTATATCCCTTACTCTGAGAGTCATTCTTTTGTCATGGCTTTTGCAAGGTACAGTAAAAGGAAAAAATAACTGACCATGGTCAGAAAGTTTCAAAGCCTGAACATCAGAGTCTTTGAACCATAGAAGCAAGTATATTGTTAAGCACAACCAGTTTTCTTAGCCTATAAAAAGATATAAGCTTGTTGCATAGGAAATGAAACATAATTTACAAGCAAAAAAGGACAAATGCCATTTAATGAACATCACTGTCTTCTAACATGGGTTTATTTTTTCATTATTAAGGGAAGAAGGAACTGGTTTTATATGTAGCAGTGGTCTTGTACCTGTCATTTTAAGGCAAAAAGCAATGTAAAGTTTGTAGGGAAAGCAAATATAGGCAAGTTTGCAGGCACCTGAGATCTGAAGAAGACCATGTGTGCACAAAAGTTTTTGTGTTTCTTCCAACTCCATCTCTTGGTCTAATACAATATATTAGAACCCCCTTCAAATCTTGTGATTTTGACATCAAATTTATTTTTAAGTGTTATAAATTAGGAAGTACATTTTTGGCTACCCAGAGAGTTAATCTGGACTAGGGTAGGACATGTAAAGTGGGTGCAATAGTTACCACATTCAAAATTAGACACACTTATTTCATATAGCAGCATCTACACAGGAAGCTAATTGAAAATCATTAATCAAGAATAGTTATTTAAGAATGAATTTCCATGTGTATAAAGTCTGCAGAATAATCTTAAAGCTGACAGAAGTTTTCCTAGTACTTTAGAGAAATGAAATACTACTGAAAATTGATTATACATAGCACACAACTGTGATTTTAAAACAAACAATTTTTTTTTAAAATTTAAAATCTTTAAAAAAGATATCCTTAATTCCAGCTTCTGTTGTTTGGTGAAACTCACCATCTTCCTACTTGGAACACTCACAAACTGCAACTTGGCAGGTTAGTTTAATCTGTTAATATTTACATTTTCTTAGTTCAAATATTTTGACATTTCAATGACGAAGTTGTGATATTTGTTATTTTAGAATGGAGCTATTTTTTTCTTGACACAAGTTTCCTGGTTACACTGAGTTTGATGTCATTTGTGGCAACTCTGTTATGCTGCAAGAAGCTGGCTAATAAGAATAGCTACGTAACTCTGATTTTCATCCCAAAGACAATTTTTAATTAGAAAGTGGAACACCAGCTGTTTGCAATGTTGCCCTGTTTCATGAAGAACAAAGACTTTTTACAGTAAAATTCAGTCTGCACCATTTCTGATGAAAAGGTTTTCCTGAATGTTTGGTAATATGTGGGTTTTGACTACTAGTGGTTTTATTTAGTTGGCCATTAGTAGGCAACTACTGCTAGGAAGCCCCAGTAAACAAGGTGATTTATCCTTGGAATTCTGCTGCCAAACTTTTGGACATAATTGCTTCTAGGAGGACAAGAAAAGACATGCAAAGCTGCATTTATTCAATCTTTTCTAAGAGTACATTGTAAACCAAAGGGGAGAAGCAGGCCATCCATAAAGAGACAGCTGTACGAGGCAAGCAGGCAAGGGAAAGCTTAGGAAAGCTTTGCTAGCTCTGGAAAGGAGAAGGAAATTAAAATCAATAAATATTAATATAATGACAGAGAGAAACACAGCACAACTTAAAAAAATCCACTTTCACCCCCAACCACAAGTTAAAATGAAGACCAGTTACCATTTAACCCACATCTCCATCATAGAACCTTCTGAAACACACATAGCAAAATACTGTTTGTTTACCCCCTCTTTCTCTTTTTCACCTTTTCCCTCCTTTCTATCCACACTTACTGAATTCTGTGCTGGAGACATTGGATAATGTCTTCTGTTGTACAAGTGGGGTGGTAAGTCCGAAGCCAGGACATGCCCAGCAGAAGGAAATCAGTTTTGCTGTCTGTGAATGGCATAACTCACTTTTTATTATAGTGTGAAATTCATTGTTAGTGAAATGAGAGAGGAACCATGGTTTCTGGTTTTGTTCCTTAAATCAAAATGAACCAGATGGTAAACCTCTTCTAAATAAATATGAGAGTTCTCACTTTCACTCACCTGACCTGTATTTTTTTTGCGGAGACGAACAATTGTTGCAGCAATAGCCAGGATGCCGTGTGTGATGCTTCTCTCAAGAAATATTGCAGTGCATGGGGTCATACAGCATGGAATCTCTTGGTAAAATATGACTTTTTACTATCAGAAGTGTTTATTGCTGTAAAACAATAGTGGTGGAAGTTGTTATATTGTTAACATGGAGTGTGCCAAGTCTCCAGCTTGAACTTGCACATTTTATAATAAACACAAAGGAAAATAAATGAATTATTGTACCTCTGTACAAATTCCAGTCCTTCCTTATTACCTCAAGGCACCAGTGTCAACAGTGGCTTTGTAGGCAGGCACACCAACCCTCCTAGCATCACTTCCTAGCTTGGGATCAGTCTCAGTTCCTGCTGCTGATTTGCACATTGGAGCGTGAACAAATTCAATATGTCAGCCTCAAACATATCAGGAGTACATGCTTTTTACGGAACAAGCTCACTTTCATCTGGGACCTTATATTTTGAAGTTTTAAATGCATTTCACAACTGCTGCCTTATTACTGCTAAACTCATGCACGAGCATGAATTCAATTTTATATGAGTTCTACCTGGTTCACAAATGAAATGAGAACAGATAACAGCATTGCGTGACTCTCTGGAAATGGAAATTTGCTATGAGATAACCAATAGCATTTTAAAAATGCTTCTACTATCTGCTTATCAGTATTATGAGTTATGTACCATGAACGTCAAGTGCTGAGCTGCAGATCATTAAAGGCAATGGAATTATGATTTCTAGGTCAAAAGCCCAATCTGAGGAGTTACTTGTGAAGTAAAGGAACTAGGAATCAAATGGTACCCTTGATAAGCAAAAATCCTAGTCTAAACAAATGTTGAAATCCCAACCTGATGTAATTCAATTGTCCTGCTTAAATTTCTCAACAGTTTCAGCATGGTATTCTTCTGTACACCCATCCAAAACTGAGTTTAATTTTGCTCTGGATTTAAATGAGGATAAAATTCAGTGGGACTTAACAATATCAAAAATAGGTGCTTTTGACATCACATCTTATTAGACTACTATCTCTTTTACCTTGGTGTACCTTTTCATATCTTTGGGGAAAAAAAGAGCAAATTCTTACTATATGCATTATAAAAATTAACTCAGGACCCCTTGACATCAAAACATCTTTGCTTTTGAATTAAATGTGACTTGGACCACTTACAGAAAGGGAATCTCTGATTTAAATCGAAATAAAATACTAAAACTCTTAAGCTAATATTTCCCTATAAAAAATGGAACCATTTACTTTTTCAGAGTCTCCATGCCCCAGAGGATCTGATGAACATAGTCAGTGCTTCATCTGTCTTTTGAGCTGTGTGCTTCTGCCCAGCTGGTTATCCTACAGCAAAACTCACCTAACAAGCAATACCACAAAAACATGAGACAGATACAACTTTGCAATAAATCTGATAGCTAATCAATAAAAGTGAGAGGAAAAGCTGAGAGGCTGCATCATGTGAAAAAGTAGACATTAGTAACAGTTTAGAGTCAGATCGCTTAAAGATGACAAGAAGCAAAGTTACTGCTTTTATTCTTGAAATGAAGGGAGAAAAGTCGAATGATAGATGGGAGCAAGATGCCCAAAGGCATACTGATTTTTTAAATTTTTTTTTGAGGAAGCTGGGACTTCACCATCCACAGTATTTTGTGCGTGAATCATATTAGATGACTAATCTTCAGTAGTATCAGATATGAAAAAACCTCGGTTTGTTTTACTTTGTTGACTTTCTGTGACAAGTCACTAGTAACAGGTTTCATTTTGAAAGGTTTAACAGATTGAAATTCTTAAGCAAACTAATAAAATCATTTGCTGTTAATGAGAAGGGTGACAATCCTATAATAGGAGCAAACAGCTTACGTGCTTCCTCAGAGACTAAATACCTAAGACTTCAACCGCTTTATATTGTTTAGATATCACAAAACCCTCATAAACTTTGGCTTAAATTAACTATATTTCCATTAGCCTGTGTTCCAAATCAAATTTAGCATAGGAAGCATGAGATTCCAGTTACAATTTTAAATGTTTCAGCAAACTCGAGGAGATGAAACTGAGACCAATGCTTGAAATTATTCAATACCATTACTTTCATTTAAGCATAGGAAGCATAAATACAACAGAACATACTTAGTGTAGATCAAATGCGTACTATATAGAACACGTTATGTTTTCCACAGGATTTTGTCAGTACGTGTTTATCTTTGTGTACATGTTTATCTGCAAAGTATTTTCACATATCTAAAAACACATGGAGTTGAACACAGTTTTATTACATGGAAACTGGGCTTGAGCGCTGCAGCAAGCTCAGTGTACAGATTAGGTTCACTGCTAGTTCATTAAACCTCTTGTAAATATAGACCTGGACCACATTATTTTTTATGGTTCATACCTTTCAACATAGACGACAGACAAAATTTGGATATTGCAAAGAGTCCCTGAGCAGCCTGGGGACAAGTGGGACAGTACGGCCTTCCTTCCTCACTTCCAAAATCACTGGTTGGAGAGCAGGAGCGTGTCTTGCAAAAAGGCTTTTCAGGAGTTTCTGGAGCTCGCTTTGAATTCTCACCTTGAACCTTGTTTCTCCCTGCTCAGTGTTGGTCCTTAATTTCTGGTTCTTTATATCCTGCTTTCTGACATCCTTGTCCTGTTGCCTGTTCCCAGCCTCAAGCTCCAGCTCTGCCTTCTTGGTATCTGCTGACACCATAAGCAATTAGTAATATCTGTATGATGAGATTTGGAGGAGAGGTCCTTCCTGGGATGAACTTTCCTCTACTTCTTAAGAAGTTTTGGTAGTAGTTACCTCAAAGATCAACAGCTCTCCTTGCTGGCCTTAGTACAGACATAGCACATGTAGTTCATTTCAACAAATAGGATGGATATTTATTGTATTAAAGATGTTTTATAAAGTTTCAATTCCAGATATGATGATTCTTGCTGTTTTTCCACTGGCCTTTTGAAATTGCAGCTATGTTTTTTCTTTGATTCAAATATTTATGCTTTCTCAAATTCAAGGCAAAATACCTTCTTTGGTCAGTGTTAGTTACGTTTGATGGCACTGAGGGTGTCTACTGAACAAGCACATGCTGCTCTCAAAACAACAGTCTGTCTTATAAACCGTCTGAGTCATCAACTATATCTGCAAGCATTTCTTCACTTTAAGATATAATTTAACCAGTATCACTCCACAACTAGAAGAAACAAGAACTTTTTTTCATGTAACACAAAAATAGTATGAAAGCTAATCATGGAGGCTACTGGCATTTTTTATTCCATAAAGGCTCAAACCTTATTAATATAATTCTGAAAGACAGAAACCACCCACAGCGCAGAAAACTGTGCCCTTGGGAGGCTCTTGCAGGAACGGACCGAAAGTAGTGGTTGTGTTAGACCCGTGCCATGCTGATGTTAAACTGGAGCAGAGACGTCAGCGAGGCACACCTTATCAGCCCTCTTGGCTCCAAGTGATCGCTGAAAGATGCAACCAGTAGATCTGTTCCTATGGAAGCCTTTCCAGATAGGAATGTAGGTTTTTACCCTTAGAAAGTCAAGTTAGCAGAGCCTGTCAAATAAACAAATCTGCCTGCAGCCTCCCGGTGCCAGCACTGCATTAAACGTTAGACATAACAACATTCTTCCCCTAGACATTGAAATTCCCGAACCCTCAGCAGCATCAGGCAGAGCTGGCCTGATTCTCTGCAGCACTGCTGCAGAGCCGAAGTTGTGAGAGGTGAGGAGCCGAGCGAGGAGGCAAGTAGCCACCGAGGAGAGCAGCAGCCCCAGAAGTCTCCATCCCTTTCACCATCCCCTGGGTCTCCTCCCAGGAAAACGGATGGAGCACGAAGACTTTTACTGATTTCAGTGAGCTGCAGCGCTGCTCTGAGTTGGAGTAATTTGATATCGTAGAGTGAAGCCTGCAAACCTTTCATCTTTCCTATTGCTTTGTGTCTTGCAATGATAATGGTTTAGACTGTAAACTCCAGGATACAATCTGTATATTCCTCCCTTTCTGGGCACCACTGCACTCACTGCCTGTATTTAGCACATAATACATAGTTCTAAAGTACTTAGCAATGATTATTAGGATAATAATTTCTAAGAACAGTCATACTCTCCCCAGTGTACTCAGCCAAATGGATTTCTCTTCAGTGTCAGAAAAATTGCTTCTCTAATCTGTCAGCATTTGCCACAGTTTAAAAAAAAAAAGAGCGAGCAAAGTATAACAGAAATTTTCAAGTTCAGTTTTTACTTGAGTATTATCTGCAAGGAAGGATGTGTCAGCCAAATTCCAGCTTGGCTGGAATATGTGTCACCTTTATAGAGCAGAAGACTGAGCCAACAATGCTGACTCAGCATTCAGCCCTTCCCACTGACATCCCAGCGCAGAAGACCCTGGTTTCCCTTGTCCGCTCCGCTCTCCCTTCCTCTCCAGCAGCGAGCACACCAGCTCAGCTCCCCTCTCACAAATGTGAACAAGCTAATGAGCGTTTTGTTGGCTCGGAAAAGCAAGCACCGCATCAGCTGCGCTCAGAGACCCAGCTCAAGTCTCTGTAATCTGCTGCTCAGAGACACGCAGTAATTTGTTCAGCTGGTTTTGGGAAAGTGAGATGTCTCTAAAACCACCAGCCCTTCTGCTCCCTGCAACTCTCCAGCTGACCTTCTTTGCTAATCTTTTGCCCCAGGTTATTGTTTTAAATTCGGGAATGAAAAGCTGGACAGTCAGACACCGTTTCTTCATCGCTTTGTGTTTTCTTTGTACTTGGAGCACTGCACAAAATGCTGGAGGGACCTGCTGCGTTCACATGTTTTGTGTCTTTTCTGTACTTTTCTTCTCCCTCTCTCTGAAAGAAGCCTCTTGGCATGCAGAACAAGCTGCTGAAGGAAAAATGTTGTATTGTTTGGAAAAAAAATGCATTTATTAAATGAACTATTATTTCCCTTTTTTGCCTCTCTTGTTCAAACCAGAGTTACTGTAATTTCTGAGTAAAAGTTACTTTTCTGGCCAAAGGCCATGTCATGCAGAGGTACCTGTACAAACTAATTAATCTGTTTCAGAAATAATACAGAAATAATATGTTAGGGCAGTGCTACTAGTTCTGCTCTGGGCTTTCTAAGTTGTTCAGTGCTTCACAGCTTCAGTGTTTGATTGTTTTCAGTCAAACTGGCGGTCAATAGTAGGTCATGTCGCTATTTTGACTTTTTATAATATGAGGTAGTGGCCAGATAGTGATTTCATGGATGTTAAATTGATGTTTTATTTTGACTTTTTTTTTTTTTTCTAGGATTAGTTGGTTTATTCACACTTGACTACAAACATGCCCATGAATCTATATCCCATTTTCAGTGTTAAGCATACCACAATTTGCAAAAATCATTTGATATGTACGATCCAACATGGTAAAATTAGCTTAGAGTAATGCAACAAAATAGTTTAGAACTACTATGCACATTTTTCCAGCTAAAACACAACAAAGCTATGCACGCTTGCTCCAAGAGAACAGGTTTTTTTATAGGTTAATATGAGCAGTTTGGCTCAACTTGGCCTGTATTTTCAGTATCTCTGACAAGGTTTCATAGAATCACAGAACAGTTTGGGTTGGAAAGGACCTTTAAAGGTCATCTAGTTCCAACCCCCCTGCAGTGAGCAGGGACATCTTCAACTAGATCAGGTTGCTCGGAGCCCCGTCCAACCTGGCCTGGAATGTTTCCAGGGAGGGGACATCTACCACCTCTCTGGGCGATCTGTTCCAATGTTTCAGCACCCTCATTGTAAAAAATTTCTTCCTTATATCTAGTCTAAATCTACTGTCTTTTAGTTTAGAACCACTACCCCTTGTCCTATCGCAACAGGCCCTTCTAAAAAGTTTGTCCCCATCCTTCTTACTCCAGATCCTTCTGCAGTATGATTTCACGGTTATCTTTAGAATGTAAAAACATCCAGGCATTAGAAACAACTACTATCAGAAATCAACAATCTTTTGTTCAGCTTCATTTTGTTTTACTTTGGGGAGAGAGGGTGCTGGTTTTCAACAAATCAGTGTATAGCTGTTATGTTTACAAAGAAAACCTCAAAAATGTAGCCTACTGTCTGTCTGAATTTGTAGAGAACATGAAATAACAAGTCCAAGGGTAAAAGGGTTTTATTTGTTTCTACTTATACTAAATCTGATGGAAATAAGGACACTTTAAATGTCAACAATTCCACTGTTCATCAAAGCATGGAAGAAATGCAGGAACAGCTCATACAATAATATCTACTTACTGCATTTGAATGATTTCCCCTTTAGTAGATCTTCAATCATGCATTAAGTGGTTGCCACATAGTGCTGCAAAAGTGATACAACATCTTTTTCTGAACAAGGATTCAAAACTAAAAACACTTGGCTAGCAAGTTTTGCTTTTGTCCCTAATCTTTCTCCAATTATGCAAACATTTGAGTATCTAGAAATGAGCACAGTATTGCACTTTGAACTGAGTTTGTTCATCATGGTTGTAAAGAAAGATTTGACATTTCTCTGCCATCACAGAAAAGTTTTGTTTTACTTGAAAGAAATCTGCCTGGTAACACATTTCTGTATGAACATTTTTCCCATGCTATTTTTCACCATTACATTATATATGGGGTTGATTAAGGCCACTGAAATTTTATTAGCAATTTCTGTACATAGAGTCTTGCCAAAATAAATGCTTGTAAAAGCTTTTTAAAATTACCTACTTTATTGAACCTTAAGCACAAATTGCTACTACTGGAAAGTTTAAAAATCAAAACATTTTACCTGAGATGAGTACAATTTAGCTGCATTCAATATGCAATTCAACTGCACGCACTATACTTTCTAGTCTTCTTGCTACACATATAACTTGTGATTACTTGAGTGTGTAAGAAAGAAATGGAAATATCAAGTACCTCTTTGCTGTGCTAAATAAGGACAGTTCTACTGAAACACAAGAAGCCTGTATGGGCACGGTAACAACGATGGGCGAAGACCTCTCCAGCAGCCATTAAATACCACAGGAAAAATGGAGCGTTGCACCTCTGGAGGTTGCCCAATACTACAAAAGTATTCAGGTAATGCATCTGGAAGGCAAACCCTATATCTTTATGTGAAACCTATGCAAAACTGTGAAAACTTTGTGCCACCCAGAGCCTTGGAACAAGGAACGTGATTGTGTTTTAGTTATGATCAGTTACATGTGGCATATACAGAAATGAAACCAATGTGGGTGTGAAGCTTGGCCAGTCTAATTCACCAGTCCATGAAAAAAAGAGAGCTAAGTAGTTGCCCCATCAATAAAGAGAGAAACTTTCCTCTCCAGCAGGTCACAGAGTGTCTTTTGACAGCTGCTGTTCATTTGTTGTGCCTAATTATGAGCAAATGTGATACCCCACAGATGGTTTTTCTGGAAAAAGGTGGAGAAGTCTGCTGAATATTTTTAATATATCATTATTAAAGTTAACTTTGCAGACCTAGTGTTTTATATGCTAATGGCTGCATGCCAGATGAATGATTACAGTAAATGTGTCAGTTAAATAGTCCAGTGACAGGTCCACATGTGCTCTATAAAGAAACTAGTTAAGCTGACCCTGATCAAAATCAGAATGATTGACTCAAAATTTCAGGAGTTCAGAAATACAAAGACTGGTTAGAGATCTGAAATAGACTTAAGCAGATCCCTATACATGCTGTGATTCCCCTCTCCTCCTCTGGACCGCATCTATGTACATATCCTCCAAACCTATACAACATCTGTCCCTAGATGCAAAAGCTCATACTCGCTTTGCAGACTACGAAAGCACTTGGAGATGCTGCTGCCGCTGGATGGCTTTATGACCCCCCACCCGCTGGCGTTGCCACTGGTGGGGACTGCAGGAACGATCAGACAGAGACTCTTCTGCAGGTTTAGTGAGGTGATGGTAATGTCGTCAGCTGCTCCAGGGAGATGCCGAAGGGGCCTGCCCTGGAATCACATTGCTTTCTCAAAGAGCAGCGCAGCACGGGAGGATGGTAACCCTCAAAGCAATGTCCCATACACACAAAAGAGTGTCAGTCAGACAAATTACCTCCCTGTACACTTATACTATCCTCAAACAGCAATATCTGCTGGCAAGTACTTCAGACAGAGAGTGCACGTATCTTAAGTCCATTTTGTTTTCTCCAACAAAAATGAGAGATTTTACAAAGATGGCCTTGCTATATATTCTGAGTCAGTTTGGGGTTCAGTCTTTGAAGTAGAGTAGGAGATAACATTAATTGAAAATAGTTTGGTATTGGTTTCAGAAGTAATTAGTTTCCCTCATATCATCAGCTTCAAGAGCTTCAATATGTTACTAATTTTCAGCCACAGAGCATGGCCTTTTTAAGCAATCAGATGATGAAAGAGCCTGTGCCTGTTGCTTTTGTTCAACAGCAGACCTGACTTTGATATACATGAAGCCATTTGTACTGCAGCATTTATTTTCGCAGTTTTCAGACTCTGGTATTCAAATTACAGTGATCACTTTAGGGTTGATACCCTCTCCATCGCCTCCTGAAAACTGATGATTTCTATTTCGTCTTAGCATAGAAATGAAAGAATACAGACAGACTCTCTATTCTTTAGCATTACTGTGCATCACAGAATCACAGAATCAACAAGGTTGGAAGAGACCTCTGGGACCATTGAGCCCAACCTTTGACCTAACACCACTGTGTCAACTAGACCATGGCACTAAGTGCCACATCTAGTCTTTTCTTAAACACCTCCAGGGATGGTGACTCCACCACCTCCCTGGGTATCTTGTTCCAATGCCTAATAACCCTTTCTGTAAAGAAATTTTTCCTAATGTCTAACCTGAACCTCCCCTGGTTCAGCTTGAGGCTATGTCCTCTAGTCCTGTTGCTAGTTGCCTGGGAGAAGAGGCCAACCCTCACCCCACTACAACCTCCTTTCAAGGTAGTTGCAGAGAGCAATAAGGTCCCCCCTCAGCCCCCCCATCTCCAGGCTAAACAATCCCAGCTCCCCCAGCCTCATGCCAGGTTTTATCCAAAAAAAGCTGCAATAGCTGCAAAGCACTACTGCAAGGCACCTACTTTGGACCAAGAAATTCAAGGTAAGTTTACACAGACATTGAGGTTTGACCCTGACTAGTCACTGTCAGCTGGTCAGAACCACTTTCCTTACATGTATTTTAGCATGAAGCCTCCATCAGCCTTCTAGAGGCTATTGGTATTGGCTTCATAAGCTCTTTTAAGAATCAGTCTTCTCCATCTTCCTAACTCTTTTCTGGAGAATACGCAGTAAATACAGAGTGCAGAAGGACCAGAAGTCAGCAACAGGTCACAGTGGAATTGTTATTAGTGCACCTTTAAAGGATTAAAATCTGCAGTGCAAGAGTGGGCTCTATACTAGGGTGGAAAGGGTACACCAATGGTGGGCTAGAAGCTGATCTCAAGGTTGATCTTAGTTGCTGCTATGGACATATTCCACATGTCTTCTACCCACTGGAAGCCAGGAGGAGTAACAGAATAGTTCCCTAATCAAAAAAAAAAAGTGAAGAACTAATTAAAATCTTATGTGTCCCCAACTGGTAAGAAAATGCAAGCAAGAAACATATTCTTCTGTGTTGTAGTAGGATCTACTGAAACTGTGTCCTGAATAAGCACACAGCAGGTAGGAACGGTTCTTTGCTGGCCTGTAGCCTGTTTGAATTAAAGTTTTTTGAATCATTATGCATGCTAAATTAGCTGAAGTAATCAATTCTAAAGTGCCATTGTGGTTCACTTCATTAATAACACTATGCAGCAGGAGTTACAACGCACAGTTTACTGCCAGTGTGCTTAGTATGCTCAGAGTCTACATAGATGTCATTTCCCACCAGGTACCATTTTGCAATGAGCAAAGCATTGCTCTTTTTAAAAAAACACATATTATTAAAATAGATACACAGTCGACTCTTGTACTTTGTTGGCGTATCTTCAAGTGCCATGTCTTCCATGGCTGTGAAATTAACAGCTGCTACAACTATAGACTTGTGGCTTGGCTTGTTAAGATTTTTTGGAACTGCAAAGTTTTTCCAGCAATGTCTCTCTTTGTGTTTGTTGATTATGGTTTCCTTTGAGGTACCTCCACATTTTTATGTCCATTCCTTTAGCGTCTAGTCTTTCTTTCCATGTATTTACTTAGCTGTGGTCTCTCACATTTTTTCCTTATTCTGAAAATTGACTTCTCACCCTCTCTAAGCAGTATTTTTATGTGTTTTAAAGCAAGTTCAGGTGGCGTTTAGGTCTCAGCATGTATAAATTGTTGAGTTTTTTCTTTTGCTTTCTGAATTCTAGCAAAGACCAGTCATCTGCTTCTGACACCGTTGAAAAAACAACAGCAGCAAAGAGCTGGGTTCTTCTGTTCCATGTTTACTTCCTGAATTATGTGGGGTTTTGTATAGTGCTACGGCAGTACCGAAAGGCCCCAACAAAAAAATTGTCCAAGAACTAAAGAGCATATAAGTGATTGTGTCAGAAGTATGACAAGGTATATTAAGTAACATCAAAACATGTAACAGACAAGTTGTGAGATGACAGTACCATGAAAAACCGATGAAGTGATGTATGTATGAAAAGTGGATGTAGTCTATCTAGACTTCAGTAAGGCATTTGACAGTGTCTCCCACAGCATCCTCCTAGACAAACTGGCTGCCCAGGGCTTGGATGGGTGGACTCTTAAATGGGTTAAAAACTGACTGGATGGCCGAGCCCAGAGAGTGGTGGTGAATGGGGCAAAGTCCAACTGGTGGCTGGTCACAAGCGGTGTTCCCCAGGGCTCAGTTCTGGGGCCGGTGCTGTTCAATATCTTTAGAGATGATCTAGATGTAGGGATTGAGTGCACCCTCAGTAAATTTGCAGATGACACCAAGCTGGGTGGGAGTGTCAATCTGCTGGAGGGTAGGAAGGCCCTACAGAGGGATCTGGACAGGTTAGATAGGTGGGCCGAGACCAACGGCATGAGATTCAACAAGAACAAGTGCCAGGTCTCATACTTCGGCCACAACAACCCCATGCAGCGCTACAGGCTGGGGGAAGAGTGGTTAGAAAGCAGCCCGGTGGAAAGAGACTTGGGGGTGCTGATCGACAGCCAGCTAAACGTGAGCCAGCAGTGTGCCCAGGTGGCCAAGAAGGCCAATGGCATCCTGGCCTCTATTGGGAAAAGTGTATCCAGCCGGTCTAGGGAAGTGATCGTCCCTCTGTACTCGGCACTGGTGAGGCCACACCTTGAATACTGTGTCCAGTTCTGGGCCCCGCACTTTAAGAAAGATGTTGAGGTGTTGGAGCAAGTCCAGAGGAGGGTGACCAAGCTGGTGAAGGGGCTGGAGGGTATGACCTATGAGGAACGGCTGAGGGAGCTGGGGTTGTTTAGCCTGGAGAAGAGGAGGCTCCGAGGTGACCTTATTGCAGTCTACAACTACCTTGAAGGGAGGTTGTAGCGCAGTGGGAGTCGGCCTCTTCTCCCGGGCAACTAGCGATAGGACAAGAGGACATAGCCTCAAGCTTCACCAGGGGAGGTTCAGGTTGGACATTAGGAAGAATTTCTTCTCAGAAAGGGTCATTAGACATTGGAACGGACTGCCCAGGGAGATGGTGGAGTCACCATCTCTGGATGTGTTTAAGAAAAGACTGGACATGGCACTTAGTGCCATGGTCTAGTTGACATGGTGGTGTCAGGGCAATGGTTGGACTTGATGATCCCAGAGGTCTCTTCCAGCCTAACTGATTCTGTGATTCTGTGATTCTGTGAAAATAATGTAAAGGCAGTGGATGAAGCCTTGATTCTGTTAAAACTGTACCATCCCAGGCTACAATGAAGGCAGCAGCATTTCCCTTTTAAGGAGAACAACATCACTAAAGCAATGTTCTCGTAAAAATGCTAACATGGTCCTTAAAATTATTCTAAACAGATAATTTTAGATAAGATATGGAAGTATTAAGGCTGTTGTGCATAGCAGTGGTGAGGCTTTATCTAGAGTACTGAGTACAGTTCTGTTTACAAGAAAAGAACTAAATTATTTTAGCTTGTTTAGGTGAGCAGAGAAAAAGCTGAAAGGGAATATGCGTGCTGTCTGCAATGTATGTTATTATGAGGACAGACATAAAGGAGGGGATAGCTTTTCAACCGGACTACAATGGATTATGAACAAACGCACAAAGACGAACAGGACAAGCTGCAGGCTGTAGATCAGCAGAGACTCCCTTGCCAGCAGAGCAGGAAGATTCTGCAACCATGTTGGCAGGATCAACCCAGGCTACTGCTAGGAGGAAGCTGGATCAGTTTATGACGGTCACTGTAAAACATACTGCTGCAACAGCAGACGTTAACTTCAGCCCTGATCTAGAGAATGGGGGCAACAGAATACCTTCCAAAAGCTTTCTTTGTCCTGTATGTAAATTTTCCTCTCATGAGCTCTAAATTCAATGGCTCTCAGGAGATTCCTTCTATTCTTGTGATCCCATTTTATGCAGGAATCCTCCAGTGCTTGAAGGGTGGTGAGAGAAAGCACAAAAGAATTTCAGGAAAAAATTACACTGATAAGTAACAAAGGATAATATCAATGATTCCTAAATGGAGGGGCCACGTAACAGTCAGTTTTTCATAATGCTGGGGCTAACTCTATGAGCTAGTGGGAAACAAGGGTACTCAGTATATCACAGAAATTGCTCTCTGTTTTGAAGATCTAGCATCTCCTAAATAAATAAATTATTTCTGTGGTTTACAGTTCAGTCCTGGTCTGCTGACATGAAAGGCAATGTTTTCACTGATGTCAGCAACACAGGAACTGGATAAGGTTTTAAGTGAACTATGTATCTAACGAATCAAGTGGTTTGTCCCCATCATTCATTATGTTTTTAAGCCAGATGCAATGTTTCATTCAAAAATATTATTTCTTCTTCTGTGATAAATGGCCTGCATCTAAACCCTACACTTTCATGAAAAGCTTTGGAGTTTTGCTTTTAATCTCCGAGGTTTTCACTGAGAAAAAAAATTCAAATTCTCTTTTTGGCTTTCCCTATAATTTTCTTTTTTGTTATTGAACATACCGAGAGAAATTAACTCAGGATCCTTCCTCACAAAACTAAAGTGGCCCCATCCCCACTTACCTCTTACAACTATTTACATAAAATAGGTTATTTTATCTAAATTGAGTGCATCAGAGTTCTGCAAAAGAATATGTATTTTTCCTGTCCCCACTTTTTGTACAAATGGAATTTCACTGTTGACATTCTTGAAGTTGTAGAGCTCCACTGACTGCTGTGAGACACAGAAACCTCCTCATATAACATTAATAACTTCAAAGTAAAACACCCTTTTAAAAAAAGGCCTAAAATTTGGCAAAAGCAATCTCTGGGCTACGTTGGCGTGATACACAGATTGCTTTGCAGCCTTTGAACACGTGTGTTGCTGCCCCAGGCTGCATGGGGAACAAAACCCTGTTTTCCTCAGAAGACCCCAGAATATCTGGGCAATCCTACTGCAGAGAGCATTTTCCAGGATTTCTTAAGACCTCAAAAAATGTTTTTGGTGTGCCAGACACACCTGCCCACATAATTTCCTTCTCTTCTTTTTGAAATGCTCGCTATGAATGGTGTTATCGTGAAGAACACCCTCTCAGTTTCTCAATCACTTAAACACTCATTACCCCAATGAAAAGCATACCAATTATTAGTGAATGGCAAAGACAAACAATCATTAATGTGGCCATACAAACATTTTAGTTAATTGCTAAATTAGTCCTAATTAATTCAGTTACTCCTACCTGGAATATTGCCTACTGCTAATGAGGAAATTTAACAACTATACAAAGGCCTGAACTTCAAAAGCCTGGTACAACAGAGCTTCCTTGAAACTGAGCAGCTTTGTGCTGGGAATTTTGGTTCTGGCCCATCTCTGCTAGTAACTAAGGGTCCTGGGGACCACTATCCATCAGGAACAGGCTTAGCAGGAGCAGAATAGCTAGGGCACTGCTGCCATAGCTGTACCACTCTGAAATGGTTTCCTTTCTCATCCCAAAAGAAAAGGATCCCAGAATAGTGCATGATGGAAGTTACTAACCAAGAATTACAGAGGATATTTCTGGCTTGCTTGCCTCAAGCCAGATAGCATTAACTCCTATCAGAATATCTGTTTCAAGCAGCACCAATATTTCAATAGTCTTCTACCCATGTAAAGATTACTAAGGTTATACTAAGCACCCTGGAGGCAGAATTTTCTTTTTGAAAAATGATAAACCATTTCCATGATAACGTCTGTAATATCCTGAAGGCTGTGAGTAGGCCAGCAAAGTTCTATATATACATTCAATGGAATAAAGACTATGATCACACAACAACAGTAATTTATAATAAGGGCCAAGGGGGAAGGAATATATGAAAAACACAGGAAATATTTTTTAGAACCTATTAATCATTTAAATTTTTTCTAAATGCTTTTGAAGAGGTAGAACAATGTTTTTCAAACTGATGTTTTCAGCAGTTTCCACTCCTCCTGCTTGGATTCATAGACTTTTTTTTTTCTGGAATTATCTGTATTTCATACTTGGGGATTTTACAATTCTCCCAGCATTTACTCTATGAATGGACAGGAGGACAGAACACATTTTTTGCGATGAACGTGGTAAACACACAAGTTCATCTCAGCTGAGGACGTCATTGACTTAGTTCTCTAAACTAGAAATTTAGGATATTAAGCCCTACAGAACAGACGCTATGATATACCATAAAGCAGTATTTTCCCAGCATGATGGGCACAGTCTGATTAAGACACGCAAAACATAGGAGACTCCACACCTGAAACAACAAGATTTGTTCGAGGCTGCTCCTTTGGTATCTTTAACCTTCTTCCTTCCCAAAGCAGAGAGGCTGTCCATAGCTCTCCTCTCCGGGGTTGGTGGAATTCAAGAATAATACTGGTCTCCCTCCTCTTGCAGCATGAGGCCTCCTTCAAAAGTAGTTAGATGTTCAAACACACTCTTCTGTATCTATATTATCTATATATATATATATCTATATTCTGTATCTATATTACCTCTGAAATATCACAGAATCACAGAATCACAGAATGTTAGGGATTGGAAGGGACCTCGAAAGATCATCTAGTCCAATCCCCCTGCCGGGGCAGGATTGCCTAGATCATATCACACAGGAACGCGTCCAGGCGGGTTTTGAATGTCTCCAGAGAAGGAGACTCCACAACCTCTCCGGGCAGCCTGTTCCAGTGTTCGGTCACCCTCACCGTAAAGAAGATTTTCCTCAAATTTAAGTGGAACCTCCTGTGTTCCAGCTTGCACCCATTGCCCCTTGTCCTGTCAAGGGATGTCACTGAGAAGAGCCTGGCTCCATCCTCTTGACACTTGCCCTTTACATATTTATAAACATTAATGAGGTCACCCCTCAGTCTCCTCTTCTCTAAGCTAAAGAGACCCAGCTCCCTCAGCCTCTCCTCATAAGGGAGATGTTCCATTCCCTTAATCATCTTCGTGGCTCTGCGCTGGACTCTCTCTAGCAGTTCCCTGTCCTTCTTGAACTGAGGGGCCCAGAACTGGACACAATATTCCAGATGCAGCCTCACCAGGGCAGAGTAGAGGGGGAGGAGAACCTCTCTTGACCTGCTAACCACACCCCTTCTAATACACCCCAGGATGCCATTGGCCTTCTTGGCCACAAGGGCACACTGCTGGCTCATGGTCATCCTGTTGTCCACTAGGACCCCCAGGTCCCTTTCCCCTACGCTGCTCTCCAACAGCTCTGTCCCCAACTTGTACTCATACCTGGGGTTGTTCTTGCCCAGATGCAGGACTCTACACTTGCCCTTGTTATATTTCATTAAATTTCTCCCCGCCCAACTCTCCAGCCTGTCCAGGTCTCTCTGAATGGCTGCGCAGCCTTCCGTTGTGTCAGCCACTCCTCCCAGTTTTGTGTCATCAGCGAACTTGCTGACAGTGCACTCTATTCCCTCATCCAAGTCATTAATCAATATATTGAATAGTACTGGTCCCAGTACCGACCCTTGAGGGACTCCGCTAGACACGGGCCTCCAACTGGACTCTGTCCCATTGACCACCACTCTCTGGCTTCTTTCCTTCAGCCAGTTCACAATCCACCTCACTACCCGATCATCCAGACCACACTTGCTCAGTTTAGCTGCGAGGATGCTGTGGGAGACCGTGTCAAACGCTTTACTGAAATCGAGATAGACCACATCCACAGCTTTACCATCATCTATCCACCGGGTTACGTTCTCATAAAAGGCTATCAAGTTGGTTAAGCATGACTTCCCCTTGGTGAAGCCATGCTGAGTGCCCCTAATGATCCCCCTATCCTTGATGTGCCTAGAGACAGCACCAAGGACAAGTTGTTCCATCACCTTTCCGGGGATGGAGGTGAGGCTGACAGGCCTATAGTTACACGGGTCCTCCTCTTGCCCTTTTTGAAGACTGGAGTGACATTTGCTTTCCTCCAGTCCTCAGGCACCTCTCCCGTTGCCCACGACTTAGCAAAGATGATGGAGAGTGGCCTAGCAATGACTTCCGCCAGCTCCCTCAGCACCCGCGGGTGCATCCCATCAGGGCCCATGGATTTATGGACATCCAGATTGCTTAATTGGTCCCTGACCCAGCCCTCATCTACCAAGACAGATTCCTCCTCTATCCTGACTTCTTCTGGGGCCTCAGGGGTCCGGGGCTCCTCAGGACAGCCTCCAGCACTATAGACAGAGGCAAAGAAGGCATTCAGTAACTCCGCCTTCTTTTTATCCTCTGTCTCCAGGGCCCCCACCTCATTCATCAGTGGGCCTACATTGCCTCTAGTGTTGGCTTTACCTGCAATGTATTTGAAGAAGCCCTTTCTGTTGTCCTTGACCTCTCTTGCAAGGTTTAATTCCAAGGAGGCCTTAGCTTTCCTAGTTGCCTCCCTACATCCTCTGACAACAGACTTATATTCCTCCCAAGTGGCCAGCCCCTCCTTCCATGATCTGTACACCCTCTTCTTCCACTTGAGTTTGCCCAGCAGCTCCCTGTTTAACCATGCAGGTCTCCTGGTACCCTTCCTTGACTTCCTACCTGCTGGGATGCTCTGATCTTGAGCTTGGAAGAAGCAGTCCTTGAATGCTAACCAACTATCTTGGGCCCCCTTACCTTCTAGTACCCTGTCCCATGGGATTTCCCCTAGCAATTGCTTGAAAAGGCCAAAGTTGGCCCTCCTGAAGTTCAGGGTTGTGATTCTGCTAGGATGTGATAGGTTGTAGCCTAAACAGCCCCATACTTCCCCATCTTTCCCAGGGTTTGCTCAGCCTCCTTGCACTACCCTTCACCACCTCCACCTTCAGATTTCCAGCTCTCCAGGGTTTGGACCCCTCAAGCCCCCAAGATTTTAACACTCTTGTAGTCTCTTTTCTGTTGTCTCTTTACAGCTGTTCCTACTTTAAACTCACATAGCATTTCTGTCATGTGCTCCATCTGGATATTACAACATCCATACAGAATTAGCTTCAGTAGAGTTATATCACCCATAAAAAGCAAAAGAACAGGCAGAAGTATGGGTTACAAGCCTAGAAGACATCATTATACCACCCGCATAACCCACACCTTACCAGCTTCACTCACTAACTCATGAAATTACCCACTAATTACTGGTTAAGCAAGAGCGTAGCTTCTAGAAGGCTTGTGGCTGCCTTTCATAACTTCAGTTTCCCTCTCCCACAGAGACTTTCATTCGAATCAGCACAGAGCTATGAATAAAATTGATTCATATCAAGTATATATACGCACATTGGTCCCATAAAGGAGAGCACATCAAAGTGTTTTTTAACAAATATAATAGTGAAATTGCATTTCTAACAGGAAAGGAAAAAACCATTAATTTCTTGTCTATAATAATTCTAGACTTATCACTTTGACCTTAGTTAGACTTACCTCCCCCTTTATTCTGAGAAGACAATTCTTTCCAGCAATGAATGCAAATATTCATAAGCACACTGGGATCCTTCAGGCTGAAAGACATTTCTAGAAATGTAGTACATACAATACTAACAAGACAAACTACTTGGATATACCCAACTATGAGCACATTTAGATGCAAAATGAAAAATTCTATTATATTTAGTAATATCTCCTATGTTAAGAAACAACTCTTTTCGCTTCTAAACTTAGGTTATATAGGCATTTTTTCAGTAAAAGGTAGATTACCTCCTGAATTTGTCAAGAACAAGAGCAGTTTTCCATGGAAGTGGTCATCCTGACTCATATTCATTTCATCTGAGCAAACTGCTCTATTCTAAAATTTTCCTTTTTTTCTGCCTTTCCAGGAACGCAAGGAGTTTGGTTCTACGTTGATCGGACTGAGCTCTTGACATTATATACCTAAACTATTATTTGCCTATGCTAAGGGTTATCCAGCTCACCAGAGCTGAGCACAGTGTTGAAGGCAGCACTGGAAAAATCATTGGGGATGGGTAACTTCCAGAAAGTAGTTTACAAATTACTCCTCCTAATAGCATAGTAGTTTATAACACTGAGCGTTGGGTTCCTGACTGCATTCTTGTTGTTTAAAATACTTAATAACAATAGTTAAGATGAATGACCATAAGGTTATGGGGTAACTAGAAAATTATATTATCATTAATTAGAACAAACGAAATTTAAACTGTTGTGACTGCCATAATCTGTGATTGCAGTAGGCAAAGCTTTGTGCCTCCATGCAGTTCATTGTCAAATCACAGCCTAATAGCTGCATAATTAAGATTAATATTAGGAAAGAAACTATTTATAAAAATGTCCCTACAGACTGTAGTTCAGAAACAGAATAAGCTATCAGAAATAACATTAGAAGGTTCAAGTATATGTACATCTTTAAAAAATTAAGTAAAATACACATTAGAAATCCTCCCCACTGTTAAGGAGCCCAACTTGATGAGCTAGAGGATTGTTTTCCCCCTTGTAAATGAAATAATGTAATTCATATTAAAACAAATAAAGATGTGAACTGATTGTCAGTAACAGCTTTACCAAAAGCCCAAATGTAAGTGAGGAAAAAAAGTTTCACAACCTTAGGTTCACAAAAGGAAACTAAGATAAACCTCTCTTGAAATGCTGTTAAGAAGTGATGAGGAGAAAGCTTTAAGCTGGTACCTCTCTGCATTTTTTCATACGAGTCCAGCAGGGGAACTCCACTGACAGAATCATCCAGAACAACAGCTATCACCCCTGCAAAGATAGGATTGGTGACATGTGAGAAGACACATTTACACTAATGTGTTTTAACAAAATGTTGGAATTAAAAATTCGTTCCTTGAAATAGTCTGTTTATTGCTATTGCTTTATTCCCTACAATATCTGGTCAAGCATGGTTCTTCTGCTGGTTAGGCTTCTATGATACGTGAGTTGACATAATGGTGAGAAACCCACAGGGTTCCCATATATCTTATTTGTGTGATTTTAAAAAAAAAAAAAAAAAGAAATTAAATTAAAAAGACATTAAACTAAAGATGAAAACCAGAGTACAGAATAAATTTTTCTATTTCAGGCTCAGTTTAGACCCCCAAAAATAAAAAAACTCACCACGGGAACTTCGCGTTTCTATTTCCTACAAGTCTTGCATGGGAGTAATTAGCTTTAAGCGTGTGACTCTGTTCAGCACAATGCAAATAGCACAAAATATTGAAGCTGAGAGCTAGCCTGCCTTTCAGAAGACATATGCCAAAACCTCATAGTTAGTTTCTTGACATTTTTTTCCTTGTCTGAGGAGAAGGTGAGCTGCAAGAGGAATTACATTCAGATATTGCATTTTTATTAAAGTAGGTTCATAGAACCACAGAGAATAGGAGAAGTAGCAGGGAGTGCACTTTCAATAATAAACCAGACACATCCAGGGTACAGGGTTAATCTAAGAGATAATCTGTAAATGAAATTGTGTTCATTTTAATTCAGGCAAGGGTAACGCAGGACCGTGCTGTTTCAAACGAAAATTAGAAATCTCTCAAGTAGAGAAATATTCTGTAAATCCTACGTCGTACATTTTTAGGACATCTAGAGATTCTTTGTTCTTTGCAATCCCCACTTCTCTCCTAAAGATCATTATTAAAGTGTCAAATAAAAACTGCTGGCAAGCCCTAAGTATTTCATAACAGATTGTGCTATCTTATATGATAATATCTTGTTAGGGTGTAAGACGTCAAAAAACAATATGTGGAAAAACATTAAAATAGGAGAAGTCAGTACAAAGCAGAATAAAAGTAGGAAAAGTATTCTCTTTGCTCATTTTCAGTGTCCATACAAGTTCACATCACCCAAAGGAAATGGCAGGAGCCTCCTTGTGCTGAACAAAGCACCGAAAATACGCTGAGAGGAAGGAACAATCATGAACTGAAGGGAAGACAAACAGATGCCCAAGAAAAAAAAGTTCAGACCTTAGTTTCTGTAACTTTTATGGCAACTCCCAAAATACGAGCATCCATGCCTTGGAATAAAAAATAAAATAAAATAATTTAAAAAAAAAGCTGCCAATCAACCTTCCAGATTTGTAAGTTTTTTAAATAGTCTGTATGTTTCAGCTGCTATGTTTCGCTCACTGGTCCTTTAAATCATTTTGACACCAGCATGATTCTATTGAAACCAGCAGGGTTACAGCATAACAGAGCAGAGAATTAGGCCCACTAGTGTGATTGCTGGTTGCTAGACTGAAGGAAAAACAACTTCATTTGAGCTTCACATAAGTTCTTTTAATCACTACATGGACTGAACTAATCCAAAAGACATCAGGCAATTCCTGTGCTTGGAGGACATCAAGTGAGCTGGATTCCTTTTTTCCCCAGTCTGGGACATTACTGAACTAGCACGACAAATAGCCTGGACATCATAACTCTCTGAAGACACTTCTAACCCCACAGATGTGATTAGCAAATTAACAGAATGGGAAGCCAGGAAGGACCAGCGGGTCATCTAGTCTGCTCTTTTGCCAGCAAATTTTATCCAGTTTTTGAGGCCAGTAACTTGTATGTCTGATTAAAGCATTCCTCATGTTTCAGTTAAAGCATATTTTCCCAAATGATAAACAGATCTGAAGATTTTGAAAGAAATTCACTATTTCCCCAGTGGTTAACCTCATGTTTTAAATAATTATTAAAAAAAAAAAAAAAAAAAAAAAGAATTCTTTCCAGGAACATCAGTGCAAAGAGCGAAGATAAATCGGAAAAATATGCCACATTACAGATAGCTGTTGCATCTGCCATTAATAGGCATCCAAACTAGCAAAAAAGAAACTAACAAATGGCTTTTACCCCTAGCAAGTGATGTCCTGCTGGAGGTGGGGCTCAAAATGCCTTCTCAGGACATCACCAGGAGGCTCCAGGACTGCAACTGTAAAAATCGCAATTCTAATACAATCCCTGAAGAAACATCTCACTTCCAGGCTAAGTAATTCTCTGCAGCTGGTTGGACTTCATGACACCAAATAGTAACTTGCAGTTCCCAGAATTAAGTAGTTTGCTACAGCTGCTAACAGTCATTTGCAGGAACAGCCAGGGCTGAGAGACCCCCAACATTAAAATCCATGTGTAGAGGTTGTATCATTACATTGCTTGACTCAGGCGTTCTTAAAAATGAGCATTTACTGTGCTACTTAACCCATTATTTCTCCCTATATATCTAAAGACACTAAGTTGTTCCCGTTACACAATGACAATGGCTTTTTGTGCTTTTTACTTTCTCCAGGCCCTCTGTTTCCAGATGGCAGAAAGTGCAGCTAAAGATACTGAGATTATTTGATTGCCAATGTGCTTCCAGTGCCCTGCAAATCACTTGAAAGGGCTGGGGTTTTTTTGTGTCTTTTTTTCTTTAGGATAGAGACTGTAGAAAGTGTTTATCTGTTTGACAGAACGGTTTTCATTTCATAAACTCAGTTATAGGGAAGCTGGACTGCTAACAAAGACTATGTGACAGAAAGGAGCTTGCCACCCTTCCCACTTGATCTGAACACTCACTGTTACCGAACACAGGCAGGTCTCTCTTCTTCAGTTTGCATTTAACTATTGTGTAAACTAATACCACAATATCCTTTGCAGTATCCCAAAACTCACTGGAGTCTGTAGCTCTGCAAGCAGACCTGAGGATTTGTGGCTATGGGAGTGGTGACAAGTGGTTTAATGGAACCCATATCACGAAACTGCTTTAGCAAATCTCACTCTTCTAATTCTGGTGATAGCCGTAATGTTGCTACGCTCTGTTTTGATTAAGGTGCATGAGGCTATATAAAAGCTACACTAAGGTTTTGCCAGGATTAAAGCAAAAATTCTGACAAATGTCCTAAGTAACAAACTCACATAGCATTTTGTAGGGATCGATGTACTGCATTAATTTAAAGTCCTATGAAAGAAGTTCGATCTCAAATTTGCCATATTTGCCTTGTTAAATAAGGTGTTTTCATTAAGGTCTGCAGAAAAAATGCCACCAAAAAAGCAGTTCAGATTATACTGGTATTTCACAAGCCATTGCAGTGCTGATGCACATACTCACTTTTGATGCGTCCAACAGGGTTATGTGAGCAGCCACAGATTGCCTACAGCATCAGATTTAAGAGCTGGGCCCTGGCTTGTTACCCTCTGAGAGACATCCCACATATACAGCCACAGCCAGTTTCTCCTGTGAGACAAGGATGGAGCTGGCAGTGGCTGCCCATATAGGGCCCAGACCTTTATATCTGGCAGATCTGGGAACAGAAAAGGCCTTCAACATCTTTTACTGTGGAAACAGCTGTAGTTGGGAAGGTGAGGCTCTGTCTCCTGGAAGATGGCTAATTGTACTGTCTTTCAGGAGACAATTATGAAGTAATTGATGACATTTTAAAATTTCTTTTAGGAGGAAAAAATATTACAAAAAGCAGTGTCTTGCCTTATATTCAGGGCCCCTTTATATTTTTGAAAGCTGAGGACCTTTGCAGAGTGGCATGGTTTAAATGAGACTTCTTGGGGCAGAAAATGGGTGACAGTGGGAGCTTGCTGGATTCGCAGCAGCAGCAGTAAGAGGCAATAGCTGCCACTTGGGAAGGAGCCAAGGCCATCCCCGCCCTTGCCTTGCAGCACAGAGCCCCAATGCCTTCTTCACCGTCCACCACAGACCTTTCTTCCCAGCTCCCACCAGCCATTTCCAGTCCAGATTTTGTAAGCAGATCACAGAATCACAGAATGGCTGAGGTTGGAAGGGACCTCAGGAGGTCACCTAGTCCAACCCCACTGCTCAAAGCAGGATCAGCTATAGCAGGTTGCCCAGGACCGTGTCTAGACAGATTTGAATATCTCCAAGGATGGACATGCCACAACCTCCCTGGCAACCTGTGCCAGTGCTCACCTCACAGTGAAAAAAATGTTTCCTGATGCTCAGAGTGAACCTCCTGTGTTTCAGTTTGTGCCCGTTGCCTCTTGTCCTGTCACTGGGCACCACTGAAAAGAACCTGGCTCAGCTCCTTCATTCCCTCCCTTCAGACAATTGTACACATTGATGAGATGCCCACTGAGCCTTCTCTTCTCCAGGCTGACCAGTCCCAGTTCTCTCAGCCTTCCCTCATATGACAGATGCTCCAGTCCGTTCATCAATTTCGTGGCCCTTTGCTGGACTCTCTCCAGTATGTCCATGTCTCTCTTGTACTGGGGAGCCCAGAACTGGACCCAGTACTCCAGGTGTGGCCTCACCAGTGCTAAGCAGAGGGGAAGGATCACCTCCTTTGACCTGCTGGCGACCTCCTCCTAATGCAGGATCAGGAAGGAAATGCCAAGGGGCCTTGTCTTCATGCACAGAGGAACACTGATGAGCACAACATTGTTCAAAAGTCCTCCAGATTCTTCCTGCACTGTTTCGGCACATATCTCAACCAAACATCTTACAAAAGACTGCAGTCAAGAGCCTAAGCTTCACAAAGCCAGGGCATCTTTTGTGTGCAAAAGACAACTCTCTCATTCTGCAAAATTAGCAACATGAATTTACTTTACTGGTAGCTGGCTGACTCACATGGCTGATAGTATCACTCTCCCTGATAATGCCACTCTACAGCTCAGTTTGAATTTCTTTTTTTTTTAATTTCTTTTAAAAAAATTATGAAGAACTAAAATTTGGAAGTTATGTCACAAAAATTAATAACAATTAGGGGAAAAGTCCTCCTCACTTTAAACTCAAACAGTCTCTCTTCTGATTTTGAACAGTGACACAGTTCATTAATTTGAATTGCATAATTTTTCTGTTTCTCAAGACTTATGGAAAAGAATTGACATTTAAGCACCTTTCTAAAACTATGGGGTTATATTGCAAATGTTTACCTGATAATATCATTATATATCATCTGAGGATGATAACCAGACATATTTTACTAAAGATCCTTGACAAAATTATCATAAAGTCATCCATAATATTATCTAAAGAACACTTTTATCTTTGCCCCTCGATTAACAGTAGGAGATTAGTGACTAATCTAATTCAGACTGAAATCAATATTCCTTCGCTTACAAAACAGTCTCGGAAGGTTTTGTGGGTTTTCAGTTAATGAGGACCTTGCAATGAAAAAATATGAGCATCTGATAAAGAGAGGGGCCTGAGATCCTTCTCACTGGCATGGAGAGCAAAGGCCCTCATGATGAAGATTAGAAAAATAAGGAAAAGCAGAAAGAAAAAGAAGAGATACCTTAAAGCTTTAAATACTTTTGGAAATTAGGTACTCGGACTTTGGATGGATTAACATGCCTAAACTTTCTGGATTTAGAAATTCCAAGTTTTTTGAGATCAGCACTGTATATCGGTTTTTAAGTAAAAATGAGCTCAGATTGCAATCTCAAAAAGAAACAAATTTGTAGAAGGCTGCTAGCCAGGTGAATATGTTTGCACTGGTTCCTGCGATATATGTTACATTTCATACCAAAGATTAGAAAGAAACCACAGACAGATCATGGCATGTGTATTATCAATTCACAGCAGGAACTAAAGATGAAAATCTCTAGAGTCAGAGTTCATGACGACCTCTAAGAATCCTTCCAGGTGTTTTCATGGAAATTGATACAATAGAACACAGAGATGAAAGAGAAAATATATATTATTTTAAATCATGGCTTCAGGGCTTAAAGCTAAGCTCAGCAGGTACTAGGAGACCCAGCATGGATTTCAAAGCAAATGTACATCTAAAGAAAGCAATTTTTCATGAGAGTCGTATTTTACACTTCATTCCCTTTTTGTTTTCTTTTTTCTCACAGTTTCCTCTTCCTCCACTACAACAATCTTTTCTTCTGCTACTTCTTCTTGTTAAAAAAAAAAGTTTCAGAAAATGAAAAAAGTTATTTCTGCTTGTGTCTGTGGCCCCTTCATTCATTGTTTCCTGACTATGTGCAGAATTCAGGCATAATTCAACTTACAACTAGGCAAGCCAACAGCACACGCTCTGCATTTACAAAAGTAATGGTGATATAAAAGTAAAAATGAATGCAAAATTTCCTATGTCAGATGCATGCTATGAAAAAGAGAGTGAAGACACAAGTCCCATTTACACTTAAGACCTGCCGTGGCATTCTAGAGAAAACAGCATTTTTAACACTCCAGTTCAGTGGCAATAAGAGGACAGGAGTTCTGTCATATCCTAATAGCCATAGATGCAAAATAATGCATTCATCTGGATTTTTAAGAGAATATATACATAGTCTTTTATGTGATGTCCTGCTCCTTACTATCTGAAAAAAGCAAGTGGAATCTGAAAGCCACTTGAACCGTTTCTCACACTTCTAGACACACAACCAGATTTATACATGAAAAATTCTCCAAAAGTACAATATACACTTTACAGGGTCAGAGAGATGACTGCCACGTTTGAGTTGGTAAGCTCTTGCTTGTGTGTGCAGGCAAAGATTTTATAGACAAGTATCTGGAAAAATGTAATTATGTTTCAATTCGATTTCAGAGAGCACTTTATTGATACTTTTGGATAACCCACTCCATGTCTTAGATCTCTATAAAGACTTCCAAGATACTTGATGGTTTTCATATGGACGGATAGTATCTTTATATAGTTTGTATCACGGACCTTTGTATTACACAGAAGAGACATACAGCCTCTAGCACTGTTTACAAATAAATATTTAAAGGAGATTTGAAAAAAAAAATAGCTCTTTCTTTTTCTGTTATCAAAAAGGGAACAAATAACATTCATTTCACCTGAATAGTTTAACACAATCCAGCCCTTTGTTCAGTTACTAGCAAAACCACTTTACAACAGTTCCCTGGAATTTATGGATTTTTCCATTCGCAAGTAAACTTTTTAAAAGTTGTAAAAAAACCTTTAAATAATTAGGAATTGAATGCCTAAGAGAATAACTTCTTTGAAAACACACTGAGGACAGAAACTATGATTTTATCACACTTTCCCCTGTGTTTCTGCTACCCTGGATGCCAGAACTACAGCCACAGAAAGTAATATCAGGAAACATCAACTTTGCAATAGGGAACATAGAGCAGTTCTTTCCAATTCCTGTTTTATATGAGTAGAGCACCAATATGGGGAATTTTTATTCACGCACTGGACTCAACATAGAAATAACTTTTTGTTCTGTAGTTGAATTCCAAGGGTACTTGCACTACCATATTCTGCTTCAAATAATTGCAAAGCTATGATATACATAAAAGATTACTTGGATATAAGCAAAGAAATGTATAGAAATGCATTGATTGCCCTCAGATGAATGCTAACGCTGTTGTGGGAAACGATAATACTGCATGCTGTTTAGCAAATGCAGCTATCTACCAGGTAAATTCCATACAGGACTATATGAGAAATTGTAGAATAAATGTAGAATGCATGCTTTACTTCTAAGAGCAATAGAGCTAGCGGCGTTTTGGGTGATAGGGAGCAAGACAGGTCTTCAGAAGAAAGGAAAAGAGAAGAGAGAAAGACATGAAAATGGTTTGGTTTAGGTTCAGAAAGAATGCAAGAAATCAAAAACAAATATATAAGCATGAACTAGATATTTATTGTCTTTATTATTGCATACTACAATGCTCCACATTTCTTAAAACCTTTCAGACAAAGATTCTGAAGCGTTAACAGTCTTTCAGGAATTAATGAAGGTGAAAGGCAAGGCCCCTGGAAGGAAAATTGAGTTGTACAGCAGTTATGGGATTTATCAAAGTTCAGGCACTGAATTGGTGACATGTGGAAATAAAAGCATGAAGTTTCCATTCCAGCACCCACATCTCACTACTATACTTCATATAAAAGTTTTGCTGCTTCTCACGGACATTCTGGCAGAAGCTGGGGGACTTAATAGAGCAAAGCAGTACAATCTGCTAGGTTTTTTTAAATCGTATTTGCCTGCCTCACCACTTTTTTCAGGAAACAAGATTGAGTATAATTCCCTGTAAAAATGTTCCTGCTTCAATGTCAGCTGGACAACTATACACTATGGATCCTTTAGCCATGCGATCAGTATGATCAAGCAAAGCAGAGTCTACCAAAATAAGAGGTATCCAAAAAGACTTTTGTTCCCCTTGTGAAACTAACTTCAATATATATACATAAAGTTAGATACATATTTAGATAGATATAGATCTGTTATCAAGTTCAACTTTATCGTCTGTCTAGACTAAGCATGTCTAACTGGCCACTCTCCCACTAATGATCCCCTTTATTGTCCTGAGTTGAATTTAAAAAATAAGAGCAAGTTTAAGTCACACAAACCGAGGCTCCTAGTGATGCCATGTAACATGAGCACTGTTGAAGCCATATTTAACACAACAAACAAGGTCTGTTCAGATGTAGTGCTGAGCAATCCAACCACATTAGCCATTTCTGCTGACTGCTGCTGACTGGGAGCAACGGACCACAGAGTTACCCCATGAGTCTGTGAGCAAGAGAAGCTGCATTCATATACTGAGAACAGTGGATTGCTGTAGCTAGCAGGAAGAGAGTCAATGGTAAGGGTCAGGAATAAAAACCTCAAAATGCACCACATATCTTGGATGTTCACAGAATCATCAAAACTTTTTCATGATTAAGTGAGACAGAACAGTCCCCTAATTGCCTGTGGTTTGTCTGTCATCATTTTCACATGTGCCATGATTACTTTGTAAAAAGTTACCCATTTGAAAAGCCAACCCATTTATTAGGGGGCAAGCCTACACCACATATAATAAAAGCACACGGAACAAACAGAATCAATTTTCAGCTTTTCAATGAAGTCTAAATGGCCTTCCCCTCTTGAACTGTTCACATAAAACAGCAAGCACAAGGGACTGTCATTTGCTCTCTGTATGTCACCAGGACAATCTCCAGAAATTTCTTGCAGTATGTCAAAGACCTGTGTTGCATGTACTGGATGTATCTGAATTTTAAAAAATTAAAAAAGGTTAATTGTCTTCAAAACTAATGCATCGTGGTTAATTTAAACACCCAGTGCCTGCTAGTTCACTATTACAGGGTATGCCACAATCGTGATGATAGATGATACTGACTGCAATTTTCACACCCAGGACTCTGGCTGAATCTAATTTGCTGTTTGCTTCTACAGCAATGAACTACCAAATGGTAGTGAGAGACTTACTGGCATATCTGTCACGTGTATCACAAGCAGTCTTGCATTCAGCCATCAGCAATGTGTGTCAGTAGACTACATATTCTCAGCCTACTGTGGCTTATTGCTATTTAAATAGATCTCGTATGTGTAATTATAATGCTTAACTGCCTTCATAAAGTGTTTGGAGATCTACAGGAGGAAAGGCTGTGTGCCTTCAGGACTGCTCTGCACAAGCAAAAGGCCCATTGCATGGTCACCCATGATTGCAGGGGCTGGGCTCTGTGACCCAAAGCATCGCTGGGACTTCCCCACACTTCTGAAAAAATATAATCTCTTCTATTAGCTTCACATGGGAACCTGGCGATCCTGTTACTGAAAGGTAACGCAAAGAGGTGGTGGATGGCTTAGCCGCAGTCCTAGATTTTTAGAATAAGCAGCTAATGGTGTAAAATGACGCATCAGAAATCAGTAATGGATAGTCAGCCAAGTTCTGAGCTCACTGATACTCCAAGTAACTTCAGTGAAGTAATGAATTTACGCTTGTCCCAGCAAATGATATCAGTGCTGGGCCCATTTAACAGAGCAGATCCCCAGCTGGTGTTATTGTCATAGCTCTGTAATCATCAGTATGGGTTGATGTTCTGACTGTCTGTAGCTTGAGTTATAATGCTAGTGTGTTGACAGCTCTTTATCAACAAATAATTTAGCTAATCAAGACAAACTATTGATCCACTCGTACTAGTCTTTATTGCTTCTTAGGGTGAGTGGAAATCAGTGGCGTATTCCTATCAGTGACCAATAATGACATCAGTGGCGATGTCACTAATAGGGATACATGTAGTATGCCACATACTCTTAGCCCATCAAAGAACATCTTCTTATAAACACACATCTTTACCTCATCCCTTCTCTCAGTTGGATTTTCAAGTTGTAATGATGGGAGTTTAGCACAATCAGAAATATTTACTGTGGTTTGTTGTCCCTGCAAGCTTACAGACAAGGTGTCCTGCTTCAAAAAAAATTTTTATTTTGGTTACTTGGATTACTGCCTGGTCAGGAAATGATGAAACAGATGTCAGTGAGCCAGATGAGTAATAGAATAATTTTGAAGAGTGATCTGAGCTGCTAAGAAGATGACACTTGAGAGGTCAGAGGCACAAAACATTTTCCACTTTCTTTCGTTCTGAACTCAGAGCTTGAAGCATAAGCTGTGTGTGATTCAGCCTTGTGGAACTCGCGTGGTCAGTGCAGCTATTGTTTAGATCTATTCAGCCATTATTAACATCTTCAGCAGTGCTGTTTCAGGGGGCGGGGGGGAAAGAAAAAATAAAAAAAAAAAAGATCAAAAAAGCAAAAGCAGGGAGATGTATTACTGCTAGAGAAACTGTTTCATGTATCATTGTGCTGTTACAGACGCAGATTTACCAGGGAGGCTAAGAAACCTTCAGCCACCCAGTCCGTCCCCAGCAGCACAGCCTGCACTCGCACAGCTGTGCAAGCTTCCCCCTCCCTCTCATTTAGTGAAGAGCTGCAGTCAGGGCTGCCCTAGTGCTAAGTGGATGCTGAATCATTATTTATATTACAGTGATAATGACAGCCGTTCTTGGTCTGGGCAGGGAACCTTCCCCCCCACCCCAGTGCTAGTCCCTGGCCAAATGACAGAGGGACGCTTCCTGTCCACAAAGTCTACAGCCAAAGCCAGCAGGACAGAAAAAAGGTGTGTGGGCGACACTGTTGCTATCTACCTCTCCTCCAAACTGGGAAAGTGGAGCACCCAGACCTGAAGGAAGTGGCCTGAATTCACAAGGGAAGGTTACGACGGGAGGGGAAGCCAGGGGCATCTCAGTCCCTGGGCACTTTGATCACAAAGCCATCTTTAAACAGATGTTTGTAAAATTGACAACTCTTTGCCCAGGTGTAACTGGCCTAGGTAATAACTCTATCCAGGATAACAGGAGCATATACAGACCCCTTCACCCTCAACATGCTGAGCAGCCGAAATCCAAAAAGCACAAGAGGGTACAGCGTAGCTGAAAGGGGACCCCAAATGTACAGAAAATGAGCATCCCCTCCCAAGGGTTTGTCACAGCAGACATGCCATAACACTGTATCAGGGGCAAGCGGTAGCTGCAGCCAGAGGACTTCTGTAATAGTATTATCACGGCATTAAAAAGCAAATAGCAAAGTATTCAGTTATTCTGCTTTTATTACCGTACATTGCAAGTTATCTGTAGACAACAATCAGTAGACTTTCTGTTATATCTCACACGGAAAGCTCTTTGCTCCAGAAAGCAAGAACAGAACATGTCTTCATTCGCTTTGCTAAAAGTATGTCTAATGTAGAGAACCTAGACAGTATCAGGATCAAGCCACAACACAGCCAAACAGGACTGAAACTTCCTATTGAAGTGAGATGCTGCCACCTTCGGACCAGACTGAGGATTAGCAGAACCCCCAGGGAGGTAAAATGCATTCTGAAAGTCGGAGAAAAAGGCAAGAAACAATGAACGTCTCAATGCCGTGTCAATAATACTTAGTTACAGGTTTTTCTGATAAAACATGTAACTTTGAATGGTAAGAAAGAGAGCAGAATAAATTATGACCATGCTTCCTGGAGAGCTTAACACCTATTAGTTTTTACTATTCTGCACAATGCTCTTTTCTTATAAATAAAGGCTTATAAAACGTTTTAGAATAAGCACGTGTAGGTTCTGTGCATTGCTACTTGGCATTGAGAAGTCTTTCTCTTGAGGTGAAAGACAATAGAAATGAGACAGGGAATTTCAGAAAACTAGAAATGAGTTGTTCAGATCAGATTTGAGCTAACACATGGAGCTCGGCATGTTTTATTGCTCTTTACAAAGGTGGCATGGATTTCTTAATAGCTATAAGTTACATAAGCAAGATCAAGGAGAAGAAAAATGTAAAGGAAATTTTTCCTCAAATAAACCATGGGGAAAGGACAGCCTGTTTTTTCTTTTCATCCTCACCTCAGAGAAACTCCCTGGATTCCTCTGGTATTTGTGCAGATTTTAAGGATCTGGAAGAAACTTAGAACTATCCATGAGAAAGCCTTTTCCTTCAGCTTTGAGATTTGAGTGCCCTTCTCTGCCAGCTTCTTGGCAACGTGACTCCATTGGAGTCAGGATCTCAGCAGCTCACCAGCCAAAACCTTACAGAGACATCTGTAAGACGAGCTTCTGAAAAGTGGAGAGGGCATACAGCAAACTCAGGGAAGCCTCTGGCTATATTTACTTTATTAAGTATTTGCACAGAGATGGGATGTCTGTATATACTCTAGCCTAGAGAACTCCCACTTGTGGTTCAGGACAGCAGGAAGACAATCGTGCCATGGGTATGGCTGTCACCCTGTGCAAATCAGGCAAAAAAATACGCAATCAAGGTTGTTTTGGTGGTGTAGATCAACAGAGCCCAGCTGAATGCCACAGGTGGTCAGGACCTCAGAGTCCACAAGATGGTACTCACAGCACTGCCCAAAATGGACCTGCTACATAAATCCACAGTGCTGCGTCCCAACAGGCGTCAGAGCACGGTACTTAGCTGTAAGATCAAAGCATGCTGTTCTGTGGTGCAGAGCAGAGAGCAGTCTGTGCCTTCCAAAGAAACACAGCCAAGTTTCAATACTGGGTTTCTTTCTGAAAATCAGAAATATATCTGCAGCCTCACAAGCAAGGCTTTGCAAAAAACTTTTCATGTGGACATAAATACATTTATAAAATATAGTATTTCTTGTTAGCAGGATTTCTTAATGATGACTTTAACTTGTTCTCAGACTTCAGTTATGCTGAAAAAAGGTTAGCATAGCAAAGATCAGGCTGCATGGAAGTCTGCACCAGACTTTTTATGTGCAGGAACACATCAAAGGATTTCAAGGGGTTTAATAATGGAACTATGACAGCCTGAAGAATAAACAGAATTTGAGTGGACAGATGCACAGGACTTAGAGCTTAATCTAGGAGTCTGCAACTTGCTGAAAGGAGACAATATTAAAGTAATTATGCATTTAAAACAATTACTATATATTCTTCAAAGAGTCATACTCAAGTGAAGTAACCCATTTTAAATTATTTCTGGTAATTGCATTGCATCCCCAAATTATATGTCTGAATACTCTTTGAACTAGGCTTTCCAAAAAAAAACCAACACACCCCTGTATTTTTGCTTAAAGATTACCCCCCATCTTGAATATTTCCCCTCTAGCTTATCATTTCCTGCAAGTGTAATATAGGGTGTTAAGCCTGAGTAAATACCACTAATTTTAGTTTCTGTATCTAGGACAGAAGTCAGTTTAACAATGAACAATTGCAAATGCCCAGATTGTTCACTTACCATTAACTGTTGATAATCTGGGAAATTCTATAAAAGTAGATATTCCCAGATCAAGGCATTTCTATTAAAATTGTGATAGCTCACCAACACATAATTGCACTTAGGAAAATGACTGGACACAAACTGGATCATTTTCTGCTTCAGATAGCATAAAATAGCTTTCCATTCAGGAACCTCAAAATGCAAAATCTGATTTAAAATAATTCCTGAAGCGCCCACAATTTCTACTAAGACATAATCATTTTATTGTTGTGTGGCAGAACCTAGGGAACAAACTCCATCATCTATACCTTCTACTCACTAGCTGGGACAGTGAGTAGCTGTTAACATAGTTAATAATCAGTTTGTGGAGAGATTTCCACTTAAGAATATATCCTGCTCATATATATGCACAGAGGCTAATTTTAAACTAGCTAGCTGTAATACTGCTGGTAGTGTAACTGCAGAAGAACAAGCTCAGTACAGACTCCCCTCCATGGAACGAGGGTCATTTTGGGCAGCTAATCTATGCCGAGACCCAGCTTACTGCCATCTATGTTGCTAGCAGTACCCACTGCTAAGCCAGTTGGCAGCTGTCTCAATGCAGCTACATGAGCTGCAGTCCCACTAGCAGTTTCATATTTGCAGTGAATGCAGTGCTGATTCTAAATTACATGGTTTGGTTTGCTGCAGACAGGACACGGCTCCTCCCAGTCTGCCTCGAGTCTGCCAGACCTACTCATTCTACCCAGAGAGTTACTCCTCTCCCTCTCTGCACCTTGTCACACTGCCCATCCTCTTTTATTCCATCTTGAGACTGTGTCTAAGGCTAGATCTATCTCACACAGGCATGTGCTAGATAAGCTAGTTGATGACTCCACCTACATCTTCTACCATATCAAAAGAGAAAGACTAGCATCTCCAGAAAGGGAATGCTACATCTACCTTAGACCTTCTCTCAAAGGAGGGAGACCTGACCATTGAAGAGTAGCTTCCACAATACAGAAAGGCTTTGAAGCAAGACAAGAGATTTACTTTTGTATCATGTTCATTATTGTCTTCTAAAGTAAGGACAGAATTCCCTGTCTACAGAGAGACCACAGATGGGTTGCTTAGACTAGTTCTCCAGAGCTGAATTCAGTTGCCTAAACATTGGCATCTAGTGAGTTTTGAGTTGCCACAAAGTATCTAACACATCCTGTGTCTTTGGCAGGTATGACAGAGGACACATAAGAAACCCACTCCATTCTGGTGTGGTAGCCAGCAGCCACACTGGATACCATCACAAATTGCACAGATGCCTACACTTACACAACTGAAGTGAGTCTCTACTGTTCAGGCATCTAGAGTTAGTTATGACTACTCCTATACTTATTTTCTAAGAACACATCTTCACTATTGAAAGAGTGTGTGATTTCCATTTTCTGCATAACTAAAGCCTGTGAACTATCTATTCTACAGCAAAACCACAGTCAGAAGAGGGCACTTACATTTTACTGTGGGTAAGCCTGCTGATGACAATTATGTGTTATGGATGTCACAGTGACACTAGAATTACTGGTTTTTGCTTGTTGCAACCTCTGGATGGATAACATGCTTTATTTACCTTGGGTAAAAACCATCGAAATGAGCTCTAAGTATTTACTGGATCATCTTAGGAGCTACTTGTATGTTAGTTCACAGAATCACAGAATCACAGAATGTTAGGGATTGGAAGGGACCTCAAAAGATCATCTAGTCCAATCCCCCTGCCGGAGCAGGATTACCTAGACCATATCACACAGGAACGCGTCCAGGCGGGCCTTGAACGTCTCCAGAGAAGGAGACTCCACAACCTTTCTGGGCAGCCTGTAATAGACCAGTTCTTGGTCTATTACAGAATTTAATAAATATGGGCATAAAGCATAAATATCTGAAACCCTGACAGCACGTAGACCTCTTTAGGAGCTGATAAATCCTTATTAGAACTCATTTCCTTAAGTAAATTCCTAATTTAAAATACTTCAAGATCAACCTATTTCCTGAGTTCCTTAAAATTTCCTTGTAAATGTTTGGGTGCCATCTCAATTTTTTTAAGTAAGGGAAGTTTAAGCCATCCATTACTATATTCCATAGCATTATCAGCCACATGATATCTAGGGGCATTTTCCACGAATAAGGAAATACGATATTACTACATTTTCCCATCAGTCTCCTACTTTAATTCACGCTTCCTCTTGAAAGCACTTAGAAATATCTCAGTGTCACGCCTGTCTTTATCCTGATGTAAAAAATACATGATCCATACTGCCTGAGGAATTATGCATGGGGTAGACGGTTGTTCTAATTCATCTCGTACAGCCAGCTCCTTTTCTTGGTCAGCTGGTTTTCTCTCAAGAAGAAGTCTCCCATCTTCCACATCTTCCCTGAGTCAAAAAGCTCAGTCTAACCTCAAGCACAGTCAGTCTCCCCAGCATCGGGACATCCTGGTGGCCCATTCCAGCTCCAGGTGTGCAGCAAGTTTGGCGGATCACACTAGCAAACGTGTCCTCCTGCCTGAGACCACCTCTGACCCTAGAACAACATGGCTTTTCCAGCACTTCAGGCAAGCGGGCTGTGGCTTTTTTCATTCTTTATAATTCAAATTCCTTTCTCTCAACAACTTGAGCTGATCTTTCCTGTGCTGTTTATAATTCATTTTTTTTCCATTCTGTCTTTTCCTTCTGCCTTCTGGAAAAGGACACAAGAAAACAAGCATTTCTCTTTCTTTTTCTCTCAGCCATACTGGTTTTTATTAGTATGTTTTTTTTCTGCTAGACAGCCAGTACCCATTAAGTCTAAATTCATTGCTTTTGCTTCCTAGTGAGAAAGTGTTTCATGTGGAGTCCAGAACTAACCTACTCTGTGGAAAAGGTGTGAAGGATCTGTCCAGGTCCCGAGGGCACCCCCAGCTGTGCCTGTCCCTGCCCAGGCCCCCAGGGCTCCCCTACCCTGTCCATGGCCCAGGACCCCATGTCAGCCCCCGGGGCCATCAGCCCCTGCCCCAATGATGCTGCAGCAGGGCTGGTCTCCAGCTCCCCACCACCCCGCCCAGCAATGGGCCCACTAGCGGGCCACCTCATCCTTCTTCCTCAGGGTGAAGGCGAGAGGTGAGCATCTCTGAGCGTCTCAGAGGAAGGGGCCAGAACAGGACACTCGGCAGGTGAGGGCACCTGGAAGCACCTTCCAGACGAGCAATGTAAGCAAGGCTGCTTCTTCGGTACCACATCATGCTGTATTGTTTTCATACTTTCCAGCTTTTAACTGCCTGACCAAGAAATAAGAGGAATTTCCTTTTACTCCAGTTAACTACTATCATTACCATGCTCCAGATAACCAGGGTCCATCATGTAGACTGTTATTTAAGGGATGTTTGGGACATGCACAGCCAACTGTATCTCAAATAAATGTGGCTATATTGGTCTACTTAGAACACAGTCTAGCTCAGTGTAGCATCATGTCCCACCTCTAACTGATCAGTGGTGATATCTAGGAAAGGGCTGTAAGGAAAAAGTACACAGAAATACTTAAACTTGCAGCTTGTGAAAACATGTACCTTAGGACACCATATGCCAGAAGTTGTATCCGTTCTTTGCATTTAATAGCTCTAGGGAAATGTTCTTCCCTGAGTTCATCCAGTTAGTTTCCGAATCCATTTGTATTTTTGGCTTCCACAATATTCTGAGTTCCAAGATAGGACTGCACATCGCAAGAAGTACCTTTGCCTGCCTTTAAACTAGGTCTAGTTGTTCACTGTTGTCCTTACAGCTCACACAAAAGTAGTAGTTATTTGACAGCACAGCTGGGAACTCATAGCTAGAATGAAAACTGCCTCCATTTCTTCTCTGCTTGGTCTACATCAAGGAGCGATGCTCCTCACAAACAGAGCCATTTACGCTCTGTTTGTGAGACTCAGCAGCTAATAACAGCATCCCATTTCAGAGGAACTCTGTTCTTTTTAAAGCAAAAACCACTGAATTTTCAAACCAAAACATCAATTTTATATTATACTGCCTTCCTGTCAGAGGAATGAGTTCAGATCTACTGCCCATAGATGCAGGACGTGATATGCAACAAATATGACTTCTGTCCTCAAAAATTCTTCTCTCCAGTAACATGTCATCTAATCACACATTGTAGATACATTGGAGACGGGAGTAAAGGAAGTGCCCTAAAATAACATATATGTAGAAAACTTCTTACCCAAATACATAAGCAGATGCAGACCAAAATAAATGCATAAATACAGGCTGAAAAGCTGCAGACAAGGAAGGCTATAACGATGGGTAATATGCAAAAGACTTTTTGTGAAAATATTACTAAAACTGCTATCTCCACTGCAAATAAATTAATTGAAATCCTTACTGTCCCAAGAAATAAGTAACATGCTAACCCAATGACTTCTAAAAAATGAAGCCATGTAACGTTAGGATTGCAGTTTAAGAACTGCAGTTTAAGAACGGTTTCTTCTGCTGTGTCTTTGATTTTGGACATGAAAGGACTGTTTTCTCCTAGTGTAAAAATGTGCAATGATGTGGCACTCTAGAGCACCTGTTTATAATTGATGAATAGCATTGCTTCTCTCTGATGGTGCTCACTTAGTAAGGATATTGTCCTCTTATACCACTGTTGCAGCCCTGTTATTTAGCCTTTGATTAAGCATCCTTTGGGCTTGTTTCCATAATTGTATAACAAAAAGAAATCTGTGTGAGTATCAATACCACGTCAAGTGAAGCTAAAAGTGTTTGCAGAGCATGCCAATATCCCTTGCATACAACCAAGAAATCTGCACTTCACTGTCAGCTGAAGCAAATAGTATGGCTTCTGTAGACTTCTCTCTCCCTGCCTGAAGAAAAGCAAAGTAAAAAATGTGAACCCATGAGTCTTAAGCTGCTCAGTTCAGCTAATATCTTGAGCTGTCCCAACAAAAAGTGTGCACAAGGGTTCAATCAAGTTTATTTCGTATGTAAAGTGAGATCCAGAACAATCCACGTGCAAAAAATCTTTGCTCCAAGGCCAGTAAGTGATGCAGTTCAGGTCCTGTCATTATATCCAAAACATTTTAAAGAAGGCTGACAAATATTCTCACTCTGTGAGCCATATAACAAAATCTTCATCTGCCTGAGAGCCACAAGACATATACTCCACCCTTTGAAGGGGTGAGAAGGGGGAACTCCTGGAGTAGTTCACAAATGGGACAGGGTAATGGTTCCACAGGTTACCCATGTGAGATCAGGTTGAGAGGATGGGAATACCATTGCACCCCTCAGTGCCCACTGAGTGTTTGCTGGATAGCAAACCTGATGGTTCATTTCCTCCCTCAGTAAAAATACAGATGCCTTGGAGGTGCACCTGAACTATGTATGAAACGTGCTCCAGTTCAAAAAAAAATGCAACTGGACAACCTCTATTTAAAAGTAAAGGAAAGACTGGGGTTTAGAGTCAACTTTTTCAATGCTTAGAAAATTCTTTTAGAAGTTTAACTATAAACAACTTGAGACAAAGATTCCTTTTTTAAAAAAAAGCTTTTAAAATCCAAACAATCTCAAGTCCCACTTAATAAAGTTATTTTTATGCAGAATTCTTCTGGAAAAAATATTTTAATGGACATATATTAAGAGACAAACACATGCATTCTAGTCACTTTACAGTCAGCTTTTAGACAGGGCAATTTTCATGTCTTTACAAGCACAGACTTTTGAAACAAAATGCATTGTGATGGCTCTATAAGTGGAATATAGTTGTATCAGTCACACAAAGTGCCTTGTGAAAGGTGCTTTAACCAGAAGGCTAGAGGTTCCTGTTGCCCATACTGAGTGATTTTCTTTTGCCTGCATTTATAAGGCAGATGAATGAGAAAGAAAAAAAAAGATGTTCTATTCATAAATCAATTCCCATGCACTTGTATGCTTGTGCTTGGGTCACATCCAGCTTGACAAGCCATACGTCATCCTAGCCCAGAATTAACTTCTGTTTCTTAGCAAAAATTGAACCCCATCATCTGAAACTGAGTTGCTTAGAATAGTACCTCCAGCCTTGGCAGATGAGAGGTGAAACAGGTTTGCCAGGGAACTCTAGGAAACTGGCCTTGTGATCCTGCAGTTCCTGGTTGGAGAATAATAAGTGTTCTCCCCAAGCAGCTGCCTTCACACACATTTTGATACCACTGTCTGGCACCAGCAGATTTGATTTTCCCTGTCTCTAACACAGATAAGCTCAGTTAGGGATCCACAGCCATTTTGCCAAGAGCCTGCCATCATAGATGATTGATTGCTTTGCCTCTATCCAGAGCTGGCCTTGCCTCTTGCTCACACAGGAGGTAGCCAAAGAGGTACCACTCCCTGAATGCCCAGCTGTGCCCTCTGTCCCTTAACCATTTGTCTCCATTTATCCTGCACCCAGGGCTAAACAATAACCAGTTGTTCTATCACCCAAGACCCCTCCCCAGCTGAGAAAGGGAATTGGGAAAAGGAGGGAGACTCATGGGTTGCAATTTAAGCAGATTTAATAACAGAAGAGAACCAATATCAATACTAATACAAAAGAGATAAAGTTATATATAGCTCATAGAGCAGTGGCAAGTCCCTCCAGGGACACTAACCATTGAGAAGGAGAAAAAGATGGAGAACAAAGCAAAGAACCCCCAGACATCCTACCAAGCTTTCCCTTTTATCGTGACCCTGACATTAATGTTATAGAACACACCTGTGGGCCAGCCTGGGTCAGCTGCCCTGGCTTCCACTGCTAATGGCCTTGATCACTCTACCACAGCTGGCCACAAAGTGAAACAAAATGTAACAGAAAATTGATTCTATAAATTTTATCCCTGCAAAACCAGGACACCATTCTTATAGTTAAAGCAAAACAAAACAAAAGCATTGCCTGTCTGTTTACAATAAGTTTTTTACAGGAAGCAATAATAAAAAACCCATCAGTTTGTAGATACTGTGTTTGTTAGCATACACTCTGCCACATTTTACTGCCATACTATACTTTGGTGCCATACACCAAACCTATTTATTGGCTACTCTTTTTTGGGGGGATCAAAGCAGAGTAAGAAAAAAGCTCCAGGCCATTACTTTGAACATGGGAACATCTATTTATTCTTAAACACATTTCAGAACCACTCACTCCAAGCTGTCTGTTCTGTCACAATGTAGACATTAGAAAAGCATATACCATATCAGACACGGCAGAAGTATCTTCACACAACTTCTTTACGGAATACAAAGAAATCAGATGCCCTGATGGTTTAAATCCCAGCAGAAGGACGATACACTTTAGGGACCTGGAGAAGAAGAGATGGGCCTCCCTGTGATTTCAGCTTAAGTGGGTTGGTATGAAGTGCACAAGATCTGCCCAGGTGACCTTGAAAGAAATACTTGGATAATCTGCCAAAAGTTTGGAGATATCATTTTATACTTTGCCTGTAAAAATATTCCAAATGCCAAGAAAGAAGCTGTCAAAGACACCAGCTTTCTCTAGGCCGCTGCTTATGAAGTTCTTGTCAGTGAAAAACACAAAGCAGGTTTTATGCACAGTATTTACACTGCAAGCATATTCCAGTCTCCTGCCAATAATAGTGCCTCCACAGCCACCATGAGCAGAGGTGACATTGAGAATTTGAGTAGATTATAGATGTATAATTAAATGCAATGTGAATAAAACAGTCCTTCAGCCACGTGGCCAGCTGTATCCATTCACATACTCAAGCATACTGAAATCACCACTCCCAGGGTTTTCCAGTCACAAACACGTTGCTTTGGAAGAAGATTGTAACCGGGCTCTGCCGCGTAAGTAGCGAAACAACCATATAACAGAAATAACCAAATTGCAAAGTAAAAAATTAACTGATTAAATTTCTTCAACACTATCTAGTTGTTCCATAAAACTTTTTCACTTATATTGAATTAAATAACATAATTTAGGAAACATCTTAAATTTTTCCTTGCAGATTGCTTTCTGAGAACGTAGGCTTTACAAAATTTGTCAAGGAATTTCAGGGAGAAGAGTGAATACTGACACTGTTAGGAACAGTATTTATTTTTTCTCTATAGTTGGATAGTAAGCACAAGTGAGTGTATTAATTACAGACCAATATTATGCTGTTATCTCAGCTGAACAGATCAAAGTTCAGCCCATGAGCATGTATCTACCAACCCGGTAGATATACAGAGTTACTGAAAGCACATTCTAGATCAATGACATTGATCAATGATCCAAAACCTAAGTAATTAAATCATTATCTACCTGAAGCGGCAGTCATACAGCAGCCTGAGAGAGCAATCTCATCACTGTGAGAGGCATCAGCAAGGAAACAGCTACAGATGATAACTCTGGATCCCCTTCTACACCTGGATGAAAACACTCCACTCAGAGGCACTGCTTTCACTTAAATTTATCTCACACTCTCAGAGCTGGAGTTATACACACAGCAATTAGAATTAGAGTCCTTCACAGGATGGGTGCACTTCATGATTGCTTTAACAGTTATTTTTTTAGAATAATTAAATGTCTGACTTCCTAAGTGGATTCTCAGTTTTATTTGAATTTCTTACAACAAACAAATCAAATCACTGACAAGTTAACAGCTCTTTTTACTCCTTATTGTGCTTTATTTGACTTACTGTGTTTTAATTGCTCTGACTAAGCAAAAGGACCTTTTGATTTTGTTTCAACCCAGCAAAACTAAAAATCAACCTCCACTGGTTTCTTTTCCTTACACCAGCTTTAACCCTGTAGACAGTATGTGCTTTAAAAAGTGAAGTAGGTGGGTCAGATGCCTTTGTCCAAACGCTTCAGGAGTGCCACACACTGCAGTTGTAGGAATGCCAGATGAATGCTCTTTGAAAGCTTTTGCTTTGAATCTGTAACAAGGCACAGTCGTGGCTCCTTTCCAGAAATTCCATGTCATATTCCATTCTGACAGCCATTTTCCAGCTATATCTACAGCTAGGATCTATAACTCGAACAAGAGGGAAAGAACAATAAAGATGCTAGAAGATTAATGATCTTTGGAACTATATCACCACAATCCCAGCTTCAGTCACCATAAACAGAAACACATGAACAAAATCAATATATCATGTTGGCCCACTCACTGAATATGCTTTCTATAAACTTCAGAAGAATAGCATTAGGCTAACTTGGGCCTCTAAGCACCACCCTGAAAATCAGCTACAGCATATCCAAGAATCTTCTCAGAATGCCCCTTATGATGCAGAACTTCCTTTCCGATTATCTGTTCCCACAAAGAGTAGTAAATGTTCTTCACTTGGACAAAGAAACGTTGCAGACTCGGTTTTGATAGTATAACTGCATCAGCTGATGTGTCTGAGGGATGCATGCTTGCCCCATTTTCCATACAGTCTGCCCTCACAGACAAGCTGTAGGTGTGCAGTGCCTCATACTACTGGATGCCTGGAGCACCTCTGAGTAGCCCACAACCAACTTCCTAGACATCTACACTAATCTCAACTGCTGCACTTCTGAGACGTCTAATAAGTACCCAAGATAGGATGCAATCTGGACCAGTAAAGACATGATGCAGGGTAACCAGAGCTGCCCTTTATGCTAAAATTTTAACCTTTTGCTTTCTTGGCACTTTATGTTATAGTTGAGATTTCTGTCCTACCTGGCACTTCCCCTCTCCCCTCTTCTAGAAACAGGGAGTCCAGCAGGAAGGATTCAGCCAGTGTTGCCAAGATTTTCATTCTGTCCAGATCTGAGCATGTGAGCAGCATGTGTAAGCCCAGACTGAGGATCTGAGAAGGACCTCAACTTTCATCCAGATTAGTCGGGAGCGAACATGCTCCCCACAGACCATGGCTTCAAAAGTAGAAATGAGCTTATCTAAGGAGGCTTCAACCCTGCTCCTTTTCTGGCCTGTCTTCCTCCTCCCCTCCTCTGCTCCTAGCCATGAAGACCCACTGTCTCCTGCACAGGGTGTGGCATCCACTGGACCCTGCCATGATCTGATCTAACTCGTTGAGACAGATTGCCATTTTTATCTGCTACATTAGTAAGGTAATCTCTCACATGAGACCCAGGGCTAGAACAAAGTAGGCAATGGGAGCCTAAAAGAGAAAGCTACAAGGAAGGGAAGTAGGAGGGGAAGGAGACCTTTCCTATCTCAGTGGCGATGAGCTAGTAAATGGGTACACTCTGTACAACCGTAGCCACTGAGTCCAAGTCTGGGTTCACACCTGGCAACTCTGAATTGTAGTTAAAGTAGAGGCTTTTCGCCAAATTTCTGGTCTGTTGGGCTAAGAGATATGAATGGTGATGGAATTGAAACACATTTATCAACATCTAACATGAAAAGACGTACCCAGTAAGCCTTTTCTGTGCTTGATAACTACCCATGTCCATGCACCACAGATAAAAGTAAGTTTCATCATGTAACTCCAAAATAAAAAACCAGTAGAGGGAGTATAGTGTTTATACTCCAGAGGCAGTTTAAAATACAAAAATATACTTATCATGGAACACCCAATGACCACCCCCACCTTGGGGAAAGAAAGTGGCAAATGAAGGGTGAGAGAGGGTGTATTTAAAATTCGAAGTCTACAAGCGCATAGGAAGCTCTATCATCCTCTCTGGTATGCGCTACCTTTGAAATAGTAATGGCTACATAGTAAATATACTACTGTGCCGTGAAGCTGCTCAAACCCAGGCTAAAGACCCTTTGTTAGTAAAAGTGATAAAATTGCACTGCTGGCATGAACATACTAGGAAATTCCAAAGAATGTTTTAGCAACTGGAGATTTTTTTTCACATCAAAGATTTCAGTCCATAAAAGGCTTCTGACATACAAGAGAAAAAGAAAACCTAATTAAATTGTATGGGAGGTCAAAACGATAGGTGGCCTAATTATTCCCAATTAACCCTGCCCAGGAACTCACACGCAAGGTGAACATACACAAACAAATCAGTGTTGTGGGTAGTTTCTTCTACCTAAAACAGAGGCAAATAATACAATAGAATTAGTGGCATTCTCATCCAGCTATGACTAAAAAGTACATATGATGAATGTCCTCCAAACATACTCCTTCCTGTGATTCACCTTCTCTGTTAACTTAAACACTGAAACTTAAGCTTTCTCCCCAAACTCAGTGGTTCCTATACCTGTCCTGTTAAGACTACCTCCACCACAGTGCTCGGTATTCTTTGCCCTTGGACCCCTTTTAGCTCCAAAACTGGAGTTACACAAACAGCGGTCTGATTTCATTCAGACAAACAAAATTATGGGTCTTTTATATCAGCACATTCTAGGCAGCTATAACCTTATCAGATGCATTGTTCAAGATGAACCAAATTGCAAAGTCTTTTTTAAATAAAATTCTTAAGAATCTTAGTCCAGACAAGATAAGCAAAAGCAATAAGGCCACACATTCAGCCTTCAAACAGGTCAGCTTCTGAGCTGCCTCCTCTTTTTCCACATCTCACTGAAAATGGGCTAGTGTACACCAAGGATGGGAAGCAGGATTAGGTGGTGCTCTACACTGCTTAGTCAGAAGTTCCTTATCTGTCCAGGAAACAGCCATCTCTACCAAGTAAAGCTCATGATGACAGAGAATAAAATCCATCTAAATGTATATTGACATCCTGCCTTATACATCTCCCCAAAAGATTATAAATAACCCTTGTAATGGCACCCCAGGCTCCAATAAGAATTAACAACCTAAAAGAAAGGTGGTTTTGCTACGATGCAGCAAAGCTTACCCCAGGGTAAGTACATACCTTTTTGCTGTGGGATGGTACCTCAGTTCTGTCTGCTGCTGTTATTAGTGCAGAAAGAACATTAAGCACCCTGTACTTTACAGTAAAACATTTTTCTCTGGTAGTTGTTACCTGTTACACGGAAAAATCCTGTGTGATTTTAAAGTGTAATCAATATACGCAAGTGGTGTGTGCACATAGGTACCTTATTTTAGTTTCATGTGCATGAGGCTAGGCAAACTGGAATTAAGTTAGAGGAAATTTCCATAGACCATTTTATCCTGCAAGTGCTATCACCAAGAACACCTGACAAGTACTTGGCTGGAAACTGCACCTACAATTAGAAAGAGACATGTAGTAATTATTTCTCAAAAAAAAAATCTAATTATCAAGTACTACAGAAATATTTCTAGAGTTGCTGTTAATCATGTTGCATTCACTTCCACACAGCTGCTCACAATACCAATGTAATAGGCAGACCACATAAAGGAAAATGTAATTTATATTTTTTCTTGGTTTTGATTCTCAAACATTTTTAATATTTCTGCTGTGATCAATCTAAAGATTAAGCATTTGCAGCAACAACAACTTTTAATATTTGTAAGAGTGGGTTGGATTGCATGCAGTTTAGTGGTATATGTAGGGTTTATCAACACACCTGCTTAAGGAGTGATACGAGAAGCTTCATATATTGTTTTCAGGCTTAGCTGCTCAGTATGTTGAGTACCTTCTCCCTACCACAATGCATCTCAGAACACTGCCTGCTGAGCCTTTCCTAGAACATCCTCTGAATCAAGTTGTGGAAGACACATTGCTGGAGAGGAACTGCTCCAAGGAAGTTTTTTTCCCCTTGTTTATTGACTGGAAAATGAAGAGGGAGAGCAGTGACTTAATATCTTCATAGGACAACTTGCATTCATTCTATTTTAAAATAAAATTATCATAGACTGTAATTGACACACAGAGAAAAAACAACAACGCTTTACAAAACAGCTACTGCAGTGATTTTTTTACCATTACTATTACTTTTTAAAATCACTGTAGTGATTTTTAAGAAAAACAAGATCCTAGGGTTAAGACTCAAATTACATGCAATGGCTCTGGTTTGCCTTTCTCTAGAGAATAGTGCATTGCCTCAAAGCAAAGGAAGGAAAGTATTTGGCCAGCATGCTAAAGGAAGATGCTATGAGAAAAGTAAGTTAGTGAAAAGAATTTTTTAAAAAATCCTGGCAGCATTACCTGTGCTAAAACTTAAGGAAAAGCCATAGACACATACTGTTTGTAGGAACTGTATAGTGCTATTTTCCTGGGATATAATCATAGTAGTTTTCCCTCTTCTTATGATGATTTTATCTCAAAGATTTCTCATATCTACAAATTATTCCAGCTCTGCAAGTGTTTATGAGACTACTACCTTCAAATCCTCTCCATTTAAATAAAATCATGACTGGAAAAATCAAATACACAGTTTCAAGAAGACAGTGTAACATCAAAATGAATACGTTAATGAATAAATGAATGCAATCAAACTGGCATTAGGAATATTTACTGTTTTCTTTCCATTATGAAATCTGTGTCCCCAAATTCATGTAATTAAAAATTAGAAATCAGAAGATTAGTTCCTGCAATGAGAGTATTTTTTCTGTATATAAAATGGTCATGACTTAAAATTTGTTAGCTTTTCCCTTTGTAGGCATGGCTTATCTCATTTGTAAAGAAACATTCATGGGTTTCAAGAATGTAGACCATCAAGGTTTCTTATATCAGACTTCTAAGATGTCACATTTCCAAATATTAATGAATTATTCCGAGTTATATGAAAGAAAGGAGGAGCAGAGCATATGGTTCCCTTCAAATTTTTATATATGGTCATACTAACAAAGACATAAGTGTATCAGTCTTATAAAAAGTTTGCAAACTGTTTCGAATAGTCCTGCAATCATGTTTTGGTATCTATGTGGTATATACTCAAAAAAGGATTTTGTGGCAGAACTTAAAGAATTTATTGGGGTTTTTCAGGCTACCTGATCTAATTCAAATGTATTTTTTTTATTTCTGAGTAAGATGATAGTATCTCACAGAAAAGCATGACTAGTACAATAAGAGTACCAAGCAGGTACACTGACTTGGTCTTTTCAGCCTGTAAAAGAAGTGATGGAGATAGAGATATGACAAGCATCTGAATCATCCTGAAGCATGGCAGGAAGAGAGTGAACAGGGAACAATTTTTCAGTCTGCCTCAAATGACAGGAACTAGTAAACATCAAGCAGCAAGTACAAAGGAGATCCTTTCTCTTACACAGTATAAAACTGTGAAATTCATTACCACGGATATTATGGGTAGGAAGAAAAATCCAAGGGCTATTAAACACTAAGATATCATCTCCAGCACAGGAAATCTCTGAGCCATAGATCACTATGGCCTAAAACTGGGAAGGAGGGAGACAGTATAATATGACTGTATAGTTGATTATTCTTCCATAGGCATCTGCTACAGCCACTGTCAAAGAGCAGATGCTCCTTGATAAGATAGATAGGTCCTTAATCCGAACAAGTGCAAACTCCTTTATGCCATCATATATGATGTAAATGAAAAAATTATATTAACTATATCATCATATATTTCCCCTTTCTGCATACATATACATACATATATATGCACAGGTATATATGTATGTGTGTATATACATATACACATTCACGCAAAAGTGATAGCCATGATTTTCTTTGGTTCCAGGTACCCTTTTAGCAGCAAGTAATAATATTAACTGCTGCCTTGGCAGTCTATTGGTACAGGGACACCGTAAGCTCAGAGGAACTGTGCCACTGAGACTCATGTTACAGAGATTTGCTTTACAGAGACTCCTGAGCTAGTGGAAACTGCAACTTCGATAATGTTTTTTGACAGTTTATTTTTGTGTAATGCCCCAGATTAAAAGAAAAGAAAAACAACACACCACAAACAAAAACTGAAAAGAAACCAGCCCAAATTCCACCATGTAGCTCCATAATCAGACCCACATGTTCCTTTTGCAGAGCTGGAACCTCTCATTCTTCCCTACAGACATCCGCCACTAACCAGCTTCTCAAGGCATAATCTGGAGCATCCTTGTCATTACTGCTTTGCTTTTCTCAGGTCTCCTGATCCCTGTCTTTTCCTCCAGGGACTCTCAGCCTTACAGACTTCAGACTTCCACTTACAGAAATCTTTCCCCAAGCTCCCAAACCCAGCACCTTTTTCCAAAATACGCCTCACCTGTGATCTTACTTGCCCTTTCTCCTCTGACTTCCAGTCCGTCGCAGTCAGTTTTGCTTTCCACTTCTTGTTAATCAGGCTTTTGCCTAATCCCATCAGTTTTATCTCCTCCTTGTCTCTTCCTACACAAGATTTTTTTTCCCCGTTTTGCATTTAAATCAGGTAACGTCCTTCTGCAGATTTCCTCAGTGGCACTATGCAGCCACGGTTTCCCTCTCCTTGCTGTACAAACCAGCTGGGAAAATCCTTTTCTTCCGCAAAGCAAACTTCTGTTTAATAAGGAAATACTTATCCAAAATAATTAGAAAATCAATACAACACAGCAGTTTTATGGCCCAACAGTGAATCTCTGGGTAGGGTATAGCTTTTTGTTCCTTTTGTTCATGGTTTTTGGTCTCAGACTGTCTTTGTGCTCATTTTGCAACTGTCGCCAACCATGTGTCGTCTTGGGCCACTGCCGAAGAGGCTTGTGCTTTCTGCCTTTGTAAAATTTCCTCAAGTTCTCCTTCTGGTTCTGACTGATAACAGCCACGGCTCTGGCAATGGATTTGGAGACCACATGTATCTTGGAGAGCTTGAAATCATTTTCCCCCAGAACCCTCACCACACGACGCTGAGCCTGTTCCAGCTTCTGGTCATCCATTTGCATCAGCGGCTCCTCTTCATCCTTCCCTTGTAGATGTCAGGCCTTGACCTTTGCCATGATGGAGGCAGCAGCATGGGTCCAAGCACAAGAGGCAGTCGTTAAGCGAGAAGAGGACCCATTGCAAACCTGGGTTCACCCTCTGAAGCCCAGATCATTGGCCTGTGAGACCTGCTCACCACCGCAACAGGGGAAGAGATGCAGTATAGTCAGTGACCATAGAAATGCAGGGATTTTAGAGTGCTGTATATCTGAACAGAAGGTAAGTAAAGACTTTTGACTTGATTAAATGCATTTTACCCAACCATATTCTCAAAATAGGTAAAATATTTTGATGGGATTTTCTACACTGCACACACAGCACCAGGCTGTCACTGACATCCAGTCTAGCAAAATTTTCCAAGTCACAGAGTTTTATCTGATGGTCAATTAATGACTTTAGCAGTTGTATCTATAGTAAAATTCACTGCCAATGTTTTTTTGCTTAACTTTCACGAAAGATGTGCAATCTGTCACACACAGCCCAAAGTTACACAGAAACGGTCACTAATAGACAGCTAACAGCTCTGCACACCTAATTAAATATCGAAAAATCATCAGCTTTGTCAAAGGTAGTGATGATAGCAAAGGAAAAGGTTTTCTGCATTGTTCTGCAGGCCATACATGCCTTAGACCTTCCATATCATGAGATATTTAGGTTTGTTTTTGTAAATATCCATATTTTCTCCACCACCTGCACACCTAAAAGAGATCATGCTTCCCTGCTTTCTCTGTAGGTCTCTCCCATGCATGGAAAGGGATGAGGGAGGCCAAGAGGAGGAAGCAGTGATATGCAAGGAGGTCTAGGACCGCAGCCGGGACTGAGTGAATGCACGTCATCCCTTTTCCTGTTCTGGGGATCTTCCCAGAACAGAAAGATGCTGTGTGACTCCAGAGTGGACTTTTCAGCTAAAAGAGCATCTAAAGTTGGCTCTGCTGAGAGGAGTGACACATACCACAGGCTGCCAAAACTCCCACAGAGTACTCTCCACTGTGGAGACAGTTTGCTGTCCAAACATTTTTCAGCTAAGAAAAAAAGGGGGTTTATTTTTCCTTCTTTTTTTTTTTGTTTTTGGCAGGGGGTGTGTGTGTGTGAAGTGTTTAACGAATTTTCTTAGTGACCAAATTTGCAGTACTAATCTCTCTCACCATGTCTTTAATCTAATGAAAACTAAATCAACTATTAATCTTTACATTATCTTACAGTTCAGTTTTACTAAAGGTCATGAACTATGCACAGCTAAAAAGTTTCACTGCAAGGGAAACTATCATCACAGATATTTCACAATAAGCTGGAGGATTTTCTTCTTCCTTTTTTTCCCTCTTACTCCAGGTTATTAGAAAATATGAAACTTTTATGAGGAACGTAGTCACGGCAGCCAGGACATTCTGTTCGCCTGCCCTTTAATCTTTCTGCTGTAATGCTAGTGTGATAATTGATACCAATTATTGTCATAATTCTGTCTGCAATTTTGTATGTATTAAGCAGGAAAAAATAGTGCTGTATTTGATAATCTCCAAGGTAAAGAGTCTCCTTTGTCATCAGCATTCTTGCAGATTTCTGTCCTTGGCTTGGTAAGCAAGCTAAAACCACTGTGAAAAAGTAAAGTCCTATTCAGAGAACATGAATTCTACACAAAACTGAGCAAATAAAATATATTTATTGAAACAATCACAGACACACTGAATTATCATTTCCAATCTGAAACTATGGAGTTCCACACTGGTACACAGATATATAATTGCAGTATTACAAGAATTCTCTCAGATTTAGTCCCACATCACCTTTTTCGAAGTAAGCATTTGCTTGCAAAGAAGACCTGTAAAAAACTATTTCCACAGCATTTTATAGGATTAACAACTTGCCTAAACGAATTACCTTTACTTTAACAGATTCCAATAACTAGACAATATTAAGAGGACACAACAAAGAATGCAAAATATATAAAATCAATGTTGAATGTATGTCTTTACTTTTTTACTTGTGGATTACATTCTTATCTTTAATTACAAGAGCACACCACGATATATCTGTGTTGCACTGTCTTGCAATTAGCCACACATGGGTAATCTATTTTAGCATGCATATTGCTTTGTATATGCCATGCTAGACCACAAAAGCTATTTATATGATATGTAAGTATAAATTGCATTTACACAATATGCTACAAATTAAGGATAACAATGAGAAAAGTAGTAAATATGTGCTAGCATATTAGGCCAACAAAATACTCAGCCAAGAGTTGTCTAGATGGAAAGTTACATGCTTTTATTTAAGGTTTGCATTTAATTTAGTTAAACTGACACAAAAAGCTATGCAAAAGCTCATTTCGGTTTACACAAGGCATATCTGTTTGGTTTATATTATCTAGAAATAAGCTTAAACCCAAAGAGAGTTTGATCTTAAACTAAAGAGAGTTTAGCTCTTACCTTTTTCTCTCCTTTATTTTAGAAAGTAAGCTCTGTGTAATGAGCTTTATAGTCAACCTCATTCTACAAAATAACTTTAAAAAGTCTTTGCTATATAGTGTGCTATATACATGAATAAGGAGAGAAAAAAAGCATGCATTTACAATTACTGTCCAGTAAATAGAGTGAGGAATGCAAAAAGGTGCTTAAGAAGCACAGATCAGAAAGAATTAATTTGATTTTAAAACTGCAGCACAGTTTACAATTCAAATTAGTTTTTGTACCATGGGTACAAGTTACAAACAATCTCTTTCATTTTTTCTTCTAAAGCATGCAGACCTCTAAGAGGTCTACACAACATACACTGTATGATCCACTGTATCATTTCCAGCTACCTCAGATTCTAAAGTTAAGTGTATTGAAACAATACATTTTGAAATAAAATCTTTTAAAATGTACTCAACTAACAAGAAAATATGTGAAAGGGTTTAAGCTCATTTAAAATATGAACAATTCATTACAATTTCCAATATTCACAGCTATTTACATTTTACAGTTAATAAAATGCATATACATACACACCATATACAGATAAAGCATGACAGAAGAATTCAAAAGGATGTTGTACAAACTTCCACCTACATACAGAAAGGGGTAGAAATGCTGTGCAAAGTTAAAATCTTCAACTAGTTACCATTTTTAAAATTAAGATTTTAATTTAGTTAATCCTCAGCTTTATAATTTCTTTTTCCTGTTAAACAAAATACTGGCATCACATCATTTTATTTGTTAACCTTTTGAAAACCCCAGCTTCTAGGTGAGAAGAGACTTCCAGAGCAGAAGTAGAAAAAGTATAACAGGATGAGGCTGATTTAGAAACCCTCGCAAATATTCTGATTTATTCCTCTATTAAGCATGCAAATACGCTGCCTAAAGCCTTCCCCTTCCAGCCCTGGTCCTCCTAGGAAAACATGTAAAGTCAAATATGTGCAGGCTAGCACAATCAGAAGATATATTTCTTAAGGGCCATTCTCACCTGCCAAGTACCGTGAAGCATTTTCTTAGAGAGAAACTTCTCTGGAGCAAGTAAAAAAGAAAAAAATATATATATTCCCAGAGGAAACCTATTTGCCTGTTAACACTCCCTATTGCTCAAGATATTCTCTCAGGTGTTATTCCAAGCTTTCTGCCCACCCATTTGGAAAGCTTTGCAAGTCTGGGTTTGTGGCACCTGCCTCAGTAAGAATCAAAGTGAATCTGGTGGCACACAGATGAAAATCAAAACTTTACTCAAGGTCCACAATAGAAAGGTCACTGCCAGGGAGCACTCAGTCTCACCTGAACTCATAAGGCACACTCCGGTGAGAACAAAGGGAAAAGTCTGATATTTAACAGGTCTTTCCAGCTTCATCTCTGTGTTGTCAGACTTGGCCAAGGTCACTGAGCTCTCATTCAGACTCAGATCCAAATGCAGAAATCCCACAAGTTCAGCATTAATAGCACTGAATGCTCAAGTTTTCCCACTGCTGATTTCTGAGATACAAAGCGGATGTCTAAATAAGGATCTAGATACAAATCTCAGGCTGTATCTACAAAACAGCCAAATAAAGGTATTTTATTTGCAATGCAGGTGCAATGAGCTCAGTTTTAAAACATGAGAAAATTATACACAAAGGAGTTATAAAAACCTGTGGCTGTGTTAGCTCAGATTTCTTTCCTGTCAGATCTCAAAAGTGAAATGGGATCGTCAAAAAAAACATTAGTGAAATCATCAGCAACGCTCTTTCCTCACATACTAAACAGAGAAACTAAAAACACGCTTTTCAAGCTATGGCCCAGTGCTGCCTAGTGGATGAGGCATAGGACTGAAACAACTTTTGTTAGTGGTCATAAAAATATCCCACTGCAAAGATGTCAACTCTAGTGCCCTGGCAAGATTCAAGTTTGGATAATTATGGCATTCTGTTTTCCTAAAACTTTGTTTCCTTCACAGTAGCACTGTGGATTTCCTATCCTACAATGCTGTACAGTGTTGCTCTGTGTCCTTTAACATTTTTTTAGCAGTACCTTCACTTTAATAATGTACAGACTACTGCCAAAAACGTTTATAGATCTGCATGTTATACTGGCATGTTTTTTTTATGAACTCCTGTATCCAGAGTCACCTTCCCACAGCACCAAACCCTATGACAAAAAATTCCAGACTTGGACGTTTTCTCTTCTGGGAAGGGGTTGGGGCTGTAGTCGTTCATCTCCTGCGAGTCCCTCCCTCAAGCCCTGGGAAATCTGCTCATGAAAATCCAGCAGAAGGTTGGCACTAGAATTTTCCAAGTACCTCGTGATCCTACTTGACGATAAGCACTATAAACCGGATAATCTGCACTGTGGGATATGGGGTTCAGGATAGACCAGAAGTTACAGGCTCCATTTTCTTCATTTTTGCCTTTGATAGCAACGGCAGGAGCTCAGACATTTTCTGTTGCAGTGTGAACAAACTTTTATCAGTGTTGTTTTAAAGGACACAGTCTTAAAAATATTTGTGGCACATGCAATCAGCCTGTGCTGCTGATTTCAGTGTTGCTGTCACCTGCACGGATGCTCTGGCTGTTGCATTACTCCAAAAGCAGGAATAACTAAGAAGGTTGCACAGCCGAGCTGCTTCTGCCAGATCCAAAGCCAACCTCACACTTTGATAAGCATTCAGTCAGGATTTTAGTGTTTACATTGTATTTTCCTTCTGCTGCACTGTTGAGGGATAATTGTGTTTGTATTTGCTCTAATGATGTGATTAGGCTTTGCATTTGCCCTTTTCATGTGATGTCAAAGGAGCTAATGGCATCCCCTTGGGATTAAACAAAGTAGTAAGCAAATCTCAAACTCAGGTACCTACTTCTCAGGGAATAAATATATCCAAAAGAGATGGGTAGGAAAATGCAAAAGGCCAGGCATACTTTTTCCTCTAGTGGAAATAACTGAATTTTAGGCATGTAGGGTGTGGTGAAGAGGGCTTTTGAGGATGGAGGGGTTCCAAATTTACATACATATTTTAAAACTAGTTTATATATTTATTTAGATAATAAAATAGTAATGTTTTGAAATACTGAAAATCTGTACTTTAAAAAAAATAAAACCACTATCACTAGGTATATTTGCAAATTCTAAAAGTTTATTATGGATTTTCACCTGAAAAAGCACTACTTAAAAATCACCAGTCTTCCTTAGCTTGGGAGTCTTAAAATCAAACCTAAATCTGCATAAAGCTGACTAAACAACATTGACTGGACTCTCCTTTTTCTTTCTCATATCAAGTGAATCGGACTCTGTATTTTTATAATAAAGGATAACAGGAGTGCCTATTAGGAGGATTTTCATTGCCTTGCCTTCACATCAAGGCAGCACAGCATAACTGAACAGCTTCACAACTGAGGGTCTGGGTTTTTTTTAAATTAATGGCTATTCTATTTTTTTATTTTTTCAAGTGAACGGAAATTGACCTTCATTGTCTCTTTAGTCAATCCAGCTCAGAATCAAAGAGCAAGTTAATTATAACCATTTAAAACTTAACAGTTGAAGTCTTTTGATGTAATATCACATTCATTTCTAATTAACTGTACATATGTCTTGCCGAGTTATCCAATAACTCTTGAGATCTGTCAGCATAAAACCTTAATAAAAGCACGAACACTTCAGGATGAAGATTAGACAATACTTATATAAGAAGGAACAGAAGGTGACAGGGAACAAGACTGAGTATGGGAAGAAATCTCTGCCTAACTGCTTTCTCTGATGGTCTTTAAAATGTGGCTGCTCCTGCTGCTGCTGCATAGAGGCTCAGTGTCCTGGGTTGTCAGTTTGAGTTTTATAAGTAAAACCAAAATACAAGTAGCTGTATATTTCAGCCTTCTCGATGATTCATTGTGTAAAGTTTTAATTTGCTCAAGCACAAATATTTTTTTTCTGTGGCTATTTATAGCCCCTTCCTAGAACCTGGTCATCAAAATCAGTGAAAGCCACCCCAGCAGCCCAGTGGAGTAAGCTGAAGTCAAGGAGACGCTGTCCCTCTCCCAGTGAAACTCTTCTCTCCAGTGACAGATCCACTGGGAGTGGAGTTTGAGTTGGGTTGTGGGCCTTGCAACAAGGATCCAGCAATGTGCTAGGAGAGTTTGGGATCTTAATTTTGTTTCTGTGAAAATGAAGTTACACTGTTTCTTAGTTCAAGTTTATCATTATCATCATTATTTTTAACAACTTTACTCCCAAAAATAACTCGTCTTGAAAAAAGACTTCACAATGTGGTCACAAATATGATTTTCATTCCATATGGCTCTTAAAATGGCAATGATGATCTAAATAGTAGGGCTCAGAAAAAGAGCCAAAGTCACAGTGTGCCTGCTTTCTTCAGAGCTGCTTCTATCACCCAAGTGATAGATTTGTTTGGGTTTTTTTTCACTTGGTGTGGGAAGGATAGAAGGTTGATTCTCCACTCTGTTTCTCCAGCTTTGAACCCTATATCAGGTAAGGCAGGCAGAAAGAATCCGAACCAACCACTATCCTCAGAGCTCTGTTCACCTCACCGGGCACACCTAATCATGGCTGACGCATATAAAATTGAGTGTAATCTCTCTGCTCGCAGTAGTGAAACTCAGGCTGCCCAGAGAGGTTGTGGAGTCTCCTTCTCTGGAGACATTCAAAACCCACCTGGACGTGTTCCTGTGTGATATGATCTAGGTAATTTTGCTCCGGCAGGGGGATTGGACTAGATGATCTTTCAAGGTCCCTTCCAATCCCTAACATTCTGTGATTCTGTGATTCAGGGGATAAAAGGTGTCTTCATCAACAGTGGTAACCATAAATCAGGGTAAGAGTGATCATTATGTGGAGGAGTACAGAAGCTAGAACCAAATGGCTGGAAACCATTTGGAAAGAGTGGGATGAAGACCTGGGGAAGGACATTGGAAAGACCAAAACATCAAGATCAGGGGGAGAAGAAGCTGTGTTCATTTTTCTTAATCATATTTTAAATGTTATTTGGAGGTTACTATGGGAGAAAAGTTTACAACAGCCCTGAGGAAGGTCCAGAACAACCGAAAAAAAAGTTGTGAATCCACATTGTTCTGAGGGACATAATTTATTATGGGTTATTGCTACCTTGGGAAGGATGAAAATGAATCTGTACTGGATAAATAGAAGAGTCAGGAAAAGAAGCAGACTGGGGCACAGGAGGCACCACTGGAGGAAATCCGTATATTACAACATTTTTGTTTATGAAAGTGTGACACATCATGAGTCACGCTACTGCACATTCTGCTCTGCTGAAGTCCACTGAAATCAGTGAGGAGACAGGAGCAAAGAAATGTCAATCACACGCAAAGTATGTTTTCCATATTTTTCCCCAGACAGGGGCTTGCTTTGTCTTATTTATTGATAATCCGTTGTACTCAGTAGATAGGTGCAGCATTCTGTTTTCACTTCACTGGATTTTTTTCCCCACTGAAAATTTGTAACCAGTAAGCCTATTCCTGCCAAGGTCTGGGACGAATCAGACAGAAGGACTTCTGTTGCATAATTCTGTACCCAGTTAGACTTAAAATAAAAGCATATAATTGACCACAAAAATTAGTTTTGTCCTCATAAAATCTTTCCAAAAAATACTGAAAGGAAATTATGTCACTGAGAATATTTTGTATTCAAATGTTTTTGTTTAGCTTCTCATCACAGCCAGCTAGCTGTCATGAAAGCACTTTTATATTTACAATGTTTCTCAGCATGAATGATCGCAAAATGTTTTGGGGTTTTTTTTTTTCAAATGGGAAAATATTCACCACTGAAATGCAGGCCCTTTGGCTTGGAAGAAAGCAGGCAGCTAAACAAATGGGATATGAAAAAGGCCGATGCAACTATAAAATGAATTATGGCCAGGTCTTACAAGCAAAGCTATGTACCATAGAGTGCGACCAGAATGATTTTAATATCCATACACTGTTTCTATGTTGAGGGTCTCCACTGAGTAAGGTCTGCACACTGAAACAAAACTTAATAGAGATTCACCTGGGAAACTAGAAGCTGTTGCTCTAAGGTTCTGGGATATCACAGAATCACAGAATGTTAGGGATTGGAAAGGAACTTGAAAGATCATCTAGTCCAATCCCCCTGCTGGAGCAGGATTGCCTAGACCATATCACACAGGAACGCGTCCAGGCGGGTTTTGAATGTCTCCAGAGAAGGAGACTCCACAACCTCTCTGGGCAGCCTGTTCCAGTGTTCGGTCACCCTCACCGTAAAGAAGTTTTTCCTCATATTTATGTGGAACCTCCTGTGTTCCAGCTTGCACCCATTGCCCCTTGTCCTGTCAAGGGATGACACCGAGAAGAGCCTGGCTCCATCCTCATGACACTTGCCCTTTACATATTTATAAACATTAATGAGGTCACCCCTCCGTCTCCTCTTCTCCAAGCTAAAGAGACCCAGCTCCCTCAGCCTCTCCTCATAAGGAAGATGTTCCACTCCCTTAATCATCTTCGTGGCTCTGCTCTGGTCTCTCTCTAGCCGTTCCCTGTCCTTCTTGAACTGAGGGGCCCAGAACTGGACACAATATTCCAGATGCGGCCTCACCAGGGCAGAGTAGAGGGGGAGGAGAACCTCTCTTGACCTGCTAACCACACCCCTTCTAATACACTCCAGGATGCCATTGGCCTTCTTGGCCACAAGGGCACACTGCTGGCTCATGGTCATCCTGCTGTCCACTAGGACCCCCAGGTCCCTTTCCCCTACGCTGCTCTCCAACAGCTCTGTCCCCAACTTGTACTCATACCTGGGGTTGTTCTTGCCCAGATGCAGGACTCTACACTTGCCCTTGTTATATTTCATTAAATTTCTCCCCGCCCAACTCTCCAGCCTGTCCAGGTCTCTCTGAATGGCTGCGCAGCCTTCCGTTGTGTCAGCCACTCCTCCCAGTTTTGTGTCATCAGCGAACTTGCTGACAGTGCACTCTATTCCCTCATCCAAGTCATTAATCAATATATTGAATAGTACTGGTCCCAGTACCGACCCTTGAGGGACTCCGCTAGACACGGGCCTCCAGCTGGACTCTGTCCCATTGACCACCACTCTCTGGCTTCTTTCCTTCAGCCAGTTCACAATCCACCTCACTACCCGATCATCCAGACCACACTTGCTCAGTTTAGCTGCGAGGATGCTGTGGGAGACCGTGTCAAATGCTTTACTGAAATCAAGATAGACCACATCCACAGCTTTACCATCATCTATCCACCGGCTTACATCCTCATAAAAGGCTATCAAGTTGGTTAAGCATGACTTCCCCTTGGTGAAGCCATGCTGAGTGCCCCTAATGATTCCCCTATCCTTGATGTGCCTAGAGACAGCACCAAGGACAAGTTGTTCCATCACCTTTCCGGGGATGGAGGTGAGGCTGACAGGTCTATAGTTACACGGGTCCTCCTTCTTGCCCTTTTTGAAGACTGGAGTGACATTCGCTTTCCTCCAGTCCTCAGGCACCTCTCCCGTTGCCCACGACTTAGCAAAGATGATGGAGAGTGGCCTAGCAATGACTTCCGCCAGCTCCCTCAGCACCCGCGGGTGCATCCCATCAGGGCCCATGGATTTATGGACGTCCAGATTGCTTAATTGGTCCCTGACCCAGCCCTCATCAACCAAGACAGATTCCTCCTCTATCCTGACTTCTTCTGGGGCCTCAGGGGTCCGGGGCTCCTCAGGACAGCCTCCAGCATTATAGTCAGAGGCAAAGAAGGCATTCAGTAACTCCGCCTTCTTTTTATCCTCTGTCTCCAGGGCCCCCACCTCATTCATCAGTGGGCCTACATTGCCTCTAGTGTTGGCTTTACCTGCAATGTATTTGTAGAAGCCCTTTCTGTTGTCCTTGACCTCTCTTGCAAGGTTTAATTCCAAGGAGGCCTTAGCTTTCCGAGTTGCCTCCCTACACCCTCTGACAACAGACTTATATTCCTCCCAAGTGGCCAGCCCCTCCTTCCATGATCTGTACACCCTCTTCTTCCACTTGAGTTTGCCCAGCAGTTCCCTGTTTAACCATGCAGGTCTCCTGCTACCCTTCCTTGACTTCCTACCTGTTGGGATGCTCTGATCTTGAGCTCGGAAGAAGCAGTCCTTGAATGCTAACCAACTATCTTGGGCCCCCTTACCTTCTAGTACCCTGTCCCATGGAATTTCCCCTAGCAATTGCTTGAAAAGGCCAAAGTTGGCCCTCCTGAAGTTCAGGGTTGTGATTCTGCTAGCTATTCTGTTCCTGCCACATGAGATCCTGAACTCTACCATCTCATGGTCACTACAACCAAGGCTGCCCTCAACCTTCACCTCTTCAACCAGACCCTCCTTGTTAGTGAGGATAAGATCCAGCAGCGCTCCTCTCCTAGTTGGCTCATCCACCATTTGCATCAGAAAGTTATCATCAATGCACTGGAGGAACCTCCTGGACTGAGGATGGCTGGCTGAGTAGGCCTCCCAGCAAATATCAGGGTAGTTGAAATCCCCCACAACAACCAGGCCCTGTAATTGAGAGACTGCTCTCAGCTGCCTGTAGAAGGCCTCATCACCCTCCTCATCCTGATCAGGTGGCCTGTAATAGACACCCACAACAGTATCACCCCTGCCAGCCTGCCCCTTAATTGCACCCACAAACCCTCAACTCGCTCCTGATCCGCCCCTGGACAGAACTCAATACATTCTAGCTGCTCACTCACATAAAGAGCAACTCCACCACCTCCCCTTACTGGCCTGTCTTTCCTGAACAGGACATAGCCATCCATGACCACATTCCAGTCATGCGAGGCGTCCCACCAAGTCTCTGTAATTGCCACTAAATCATAGCCCCCCGACCGAACACGGATTTCCAGCTCCTCCTGTTTATTCCCCATGCTGCGCGCATTGGTGTACAGGCATTTCAGGGAGCGAGCCGAGAACACCGATTTCACCCCAGGGGGATGGGAGGCCTCCTGGTCTACCTTAACACTAGAGCGTTGCCCCAGTGGTGCAAGCCCAGCTACTACCCCATCCCCCTTCGAATCTAGTTTAAAGCTCTCCGAATGAGCCCTGCTAATTCCTGTCCCAGAACCCTTTTGCCCCTACGACATAAACCTTTCCCATGTATTACGGTCACGCCTGGTGTCTTATAAAACCAGCCATTATCAAAGAACCCAAAGCCCTGCCTGTAGCACCAGTCTCGTAGCCAGGCATTAATAGAGAGAATCCTACTATTCCATCCCACGTCATCACCTGAAAATGGAAGGAGGGAGGAGAAAACAACTTGTGCCCCAGACTCTTTCACCAACCGTCCTAGGGCCTTGTAGTCTTTCTTCATCCCCCTCAGACTACGGGATGCAGCTTCTTCCCCACCTGTCTGGAAGATCAGCAGGGGGTAGTAGTCTGTGGCCTTCACCAGGTTGGGGAGTTGCCTGGTGATATCCCTGATTCGGGCTCCAGGCAGACTGCAGACCTCCCTGTGATGGGGGTCAGCTCTGCATATTGGGCCCTCAGATCCCTTTAGGAAGGAGTCTCCAACCACTAAAACTCTTCTTCCTTGTGGAGGAGGTAGCTACACGCCTGTCAGGTTTTTCTGACTGTGGTGGGACCTCTGATATAGGTTGCCTCTCCACCACATCCCCGTTGGACCGGCTGTATTCTACTAGGGCTTCATATCTATTGCTCAGAGGCACCTGTGGAGGCAAGGTAGGCAAGGAGGGCACTCGCCTTTTGCCACGGCCATAGACTTGCCTCCACTCACTCCTCTCCTCTAAGTTATTGTTTTCCACCTGAGAGGGGAAGAGTACAGGGGTCCCTCGATCCTGGGAGCTCTCCAGCAGGTGCTCCCATTTTTGTTGCAGGGAGGGCAGAGCCTGGCTCCACCAGTCTATCTCCATTTCAGCCTCCCGAATGCTCCTAAGCCTTTCTACTTCGGCTTGAAGCCTTTCAACCTGGCTTTGCAGCTGTGCCGCTCGGCCGAGCAGATCATCTACCTGCTCACAGCGCACACAGCCCCCTGACACCGCAGAGACGCTGTAGCATTCCCTGCAGCCGGCAACCTGCACCATTGCCTCCTTCCGTGGGAGCTCTGTCTGGGTTCCCACATCCATTTTGGTCTTCTTCTGCCGGGTAGATACCATTGTTCTTTCACTGAGCTGGGAAATACCTGTTGGTGCCACCCCTGGTTCACAGCTCCTTGGCACCTTCCTCGCCTTGTGCACTGGGAGGGAGTCAGCGCCCTCCCCAACGAGCTGCAAACTGCTGCGGCCTCTCCTGCCCTGGGACACACCCAGTCACTGCTGACTCACACAGTCACTGCTGACTCTCCCTCTACCCCCTGGCCAGGGACTAGTCCCTGCCCTCCAGGAGGCTTTTTATCACCCAATCACTCACCACCCCCAATCAACAGGGGGTGGTGCATTTAAATCGCCCGCGGTGCCTCCGGCTATGCCCCCTCCTCTCCTGATTCGTTGCCGGGAACCTCCCGGTCCGGGGTGGGCGGGGGGAAGCAGCTCGGGACTGCTGCTCCAGGGGGGCCAAGAGTACGAAAACCGCCCGGTTACAGCCCGATGTCGCCCTCGCCCCCGCACTAACCTCAAGTCGCTGTCGCTGCTGCCACCACTGTCAGCTGTTTGTTCTGGTTTCACCGCGTTTAAATCGCCCGCGGTGCCTCCGGCTACGCTCCCTATATATATCAAACCTAATTTATATATATCAAACCTAATTTATATATATATATCAAACCTAATTTATCAGCCTTTAAGCTCTCATTGCTCTTGCCCTATGTTAAAGAAATTTCTTTTCCCTAGGTTTTCCGCAGCACAGTTTCAGACGCCAATTTCCAGGAAAATAAATAATTTAATTGAATAGTGCGGCTGTAAGGACAGCTCGAGCTGGGTGCCTCCAGGCATGGACCCAGAATAAAGAAATCCCTGGGCATTTATACCCTTACAGTCTATGCACCCACTCTTCATACACTGTTCACGTGCCCTGCATGTGCCTCTTGGTCCAATGGTGATTAGTGATCTGGGGTCCTTTTGTTTCTCAGTGGATTCTTGGTCTTCCAAGCGAGCCGTGAAACTTCTCATCTGCAAGAGTTACAGCTTCTGCTGAGTTACAGCTTCTTCTGACAGCTGTAGGCTCCTTATCTTCCAGTTCGCACTGGTGCCAGGGCCTTCCTTCACACATCCAAGCAACAGTTCAAGATAGGTTCGAAAGTTTGCAACAGTTGCAGCCCAGAGCTTCAGCAACTTTAACTACCAGTGCTAAGCAAGACTATTGAGACAACAGAATACAGTTAAAACATACAGATAAAAGTATTCAATTAACTTAAATTATTCTACAACACCTAACCAGATGTAAGTTGGACTTGGGATAAATTCAAATGTAATTCTCCAACTTGTACAACCTGCAGTGCAAGAAATTATTATAATTTAGCAGCACACTGGCCATTTCCTCAGTGTAGCTATACGAGGTATCTGGCAAATGGATGGCATAATTTAACTTTCATGGGTCTGAGACAGTAATGGCTGAATCTGCAGAACTTTTAGGTTCTTCCCACTCTTTCAGCTCTGACAAGAGCAACAAAAATGTGAACTCTTCATGTATGACCTACAGCCCTTCAAAGACGTATCTAGGTTCACTTTGTTCTTGCTTCTGATAGATTTAAATCTCCACTGGAAATTGTCCTCTCAACATGAGTAGAAAAGCAGTCCTATTATTTACGATGACCAGGTTTGGCCCAGTCTACCTTAAAGGACTGGCTATAGATAAATCAATCACTTGTGAAATGTGATGGCCAGTTTACAAAGCAACTAAAAGCTCCTTCTAGTAAGCACTACATGAAATCACATTCAGGAATTCACTACCGAAACCAAGCAGAGGTCAGCAGCTTCCATGATCAGGAACTTTCTGCACAGAAACAAGTTCTATGCAAAAATGCAACAGCTGCTCATTATGAAAACCTGAAAGATTGTGATGACAGGACTGAAAATCTGAAACAAAAGAAACTTGCATTGGAAAGGAGTTATCTAGACACTCGTTTATATTTAATGAATGTGAAAACTCCATTTTATGCAAAAAGAGCCGTGGGATGCTCCTTTAACTCCTAAGTTAAGTCAATAAAAAACAAAGCTGGGAAAGGAAGCCTGGGGTCCAAACATCTGCTATCACACGCTGCCATATTATTCTTTTCAGAAATGCAATCTGAAGCAGCGTAGGTTTTGGTCTGTGTTACTTGTCCTAGCAGGTTATTCCAGAGCATCAGGCTCTGATGGTGGGAGGCTGCCTTCTCCATTTCAGGATGAGTCTATCTGTGCTCCTCCACAGACTTTGGCACTCATCTTACACATTATTTCTCCTTCTTAATATTTACTGTCCTGTTGTCTTTAAAGGCAACACAAACACCCCTTCTCTCACCCTTTTTCTCCCTGAGTAAAGTGATCCTAACTTTTTGTCTGTGGAGTTACTTCTGCTCCCAGTTACACCAGTGCAGGTCACAGGTGTCATCCCTGAAGAGAAGAGAACCATAACACTTCAAAACTGAAAGGAAACCCAAGTCTCCGGTTTTCCAAAAACTCCCTGTAGGGTTTTTCAGAACAACCCAAAGAGGTACAATGGCACGAAATGGATGCTGTGATCTCCAAGGAGTCTTTTAACCAGAAAACAGCTTCCATGACAGGACACTGCCCCATTCAGGACAGCATTTATCTCACTGAGCTGTACACACTTACATGAGGCCCCTCAGTATCTAATACAATGTGTACGTGGTGTGTACATGGTGTACACATGGTGTACATGGCAAGGTTTTGGTAGCAGGGGGCTGCAGGGGCCTCTGTGAGGAGCAGCCAGGGCTGCCCCGTGCCGGACACGATCGGTTCCAGCCGGCTCCAACGCACCCACCGCGGGGCACGGCTGGGCCTGACAGCCAAAATGAAGGTGCCTTGGGGAAAGCGTGTGTAAGGAAGGGCAGACAATGCTGGAGCAGAAGGAGGGAACATGAGGGAACCAGCAGATGAGGAGGGGATCGGGGGACAAAGCACCAAGGTCAGGGGAGGAGGAGGTGCTCCATGGCACAGCAGATACTCCCAAAGGGGCTGCAGCCTGTGGGAGACCCACACCTGAGCGTAGCAGAAGAGTGAGGAGGAAGGAGCAGCAGAGAGAAACCGCTACATCCTGACCACAAGTTCCTCCTGCGCTGCTCGCTGCCTTGCTGCAGAGACTGAGCGCGACCTGCATCGGTAAAAGGAGCCTGGACTGAAGGAGTGAAGCTGAGCCTGGGAATGAGGGAGGACAGGTGTTTTAAATGTCTGTCTTTTTTATGTACCCAAATCAGTACTCAAATATTTAGATTAACTGGCAAATTATTTCCCTGCCCCTACTTTGACCCACGATCTTCTCACTCTCTTATTCTTCCTGTTTTCTCCCCCCATCCTGCTGCTGAGGCAGTGAGTGAGCGGCTGTGTGGGTACTCAGCCACATGCTGAGGCCAACCCTACACACATAAACAAGATGCACTTCTGAGGTAAAACAAATTTCTCCAATTATCTTTCAGAAAGTCCAGTTGAAGATATAAACATTCCATCCTTACCTTCTTATTTGCATCTGCCTGTAAAGACCCTGGAGGAGAAGAGTTTCTGCCTTCTACAAAAGTAAATGGAGAGGACCCCCAGCAACCAGGATTCATCAAAGTCTCTGTTTTGGGCACTGAATATTACATACCTAGCAATGGAGTTTCCTTGCTCAAAAGCTTATAAACAGGTAATAGAAAGAGAAGGTCAGAAAACAGAAGAACCTAAAGGTAATATTCAAAATTGTAAGCAGAAAATGTCAAAGTTAGCAATACTGCTCAAGAATGACTCCCAATGAAATGTCCATCAGATCAAATACACCATAGATAATAAGATGAGAAAAGGCAAAGCTTGCAATCCTCAGAATACGAAAGAGGAAGAAAAAGCGGGGGGCGAAATAGCCTTGAAATGATGTTCATGTAAGTTCCACGTTTTCAAATCTGCTTGGCCTTATAGAGTTGCTTCTAAGACGCCAGCAGAGCAGGGTGCTGCAGCATGTCAGCAGTTATTCCTGAGAACCCTTGGAAGAAGGAGGAGGCATCAGAGGCCTAGAAAATAAAAAATAGTGCCTATCTTTAAAAAGGAGACAAAGGCTCGAGTCGACGTAACTTCAGTTCTGTTTCAGAAATCACAAAAAATTTGATAATAACTAAGTACCTAGAAGAAATGGAAGAGAGTGGGATTTTGTCAAGAACACATTGTTTCAAACCATTCTAATTTCCTTCTAGGGCAATGTAGTAACTGACTTTAGCAAAGCCTCTGTTTCCTACTTTTTCCTACCAAACATATTCTAGACAAAATGTCCATAGGATGGAAGAGCATTGGTAGATAACCATATCTACAGAGTATTTTCTAGTATGACACTGAGAGGCTGGAAAGATGTAGCAACTAAATTTCTGTAAAGGTCTTCCCTGGATGCAATATGTTCAGTATTTAAATTAACCACCTGAATGATACAATACAGAGTACACTTAATACAAATACTGGCAACACAAAGCTGAAAGATTGCAACCGTGTTAGTGGACAAAATAACAATTAAAAAATTATCTTGTTCAGGAAAAGTAAACTGTTATTCAGGTAAGAAAAATGCAAAAAATAATTTCTTGTAAACAGAGAGTAGGAAGCAATTGGCAAAGTCGCAGTTCTGCTGAAACTGACTGGAAGGTTACAAAGAATTACAAGCTAAACACAAATTAACAACATCATGCTCTTGCCGTAACAAATAAAATAAAAAAAAGGCAAACAATACACTAGACTTGTAATTAGGATTACAGATTGCAAGATTTATAAAGGGTTCCTTCTATTCTGTCCAACATCAACATGAGCTTTGGTATAAAGTACAACTCTTGACCATAATTCAAGGAAGATGCAGAACAACCAGGAAAGTGTAAAGCAGAGCAACAAGAACAATGAGAACTAGAAAACACCCTTGGCTAGGGAAGATGGACAAATTTAGAAGAGAAACTGAGAGTAGACATAGTCAATCTTTCAAAAGCAGAATAAACTGAAATGAACAGGAAAGGATTAGTTTATTCTCTAATGTCATTTTAGATGCCCTAATGTATCCCACTTGGCCTCAGCTGCCTGTCCAGGACAGCATCCTGTAGGACTTGTTCCAAACAAGCCAAGCCTCCAGAGATGCCACAGGGCATTCTGTAAAATGCCACTAGGCACCTTTGACAACTATCTCTCCTATGTGAGAGAAGATGACCGGCACATAGATTACGCTGTGGGAAACAGACCTCAAGGCTAAGTTAATACCAAGCAGTGTGCCTTCTCCCTACGCTCCATTCACTTTGGGAATGACTCATGTCATCCAGAAGTCTTATGTCTGAAATAAATTAGATGATTTGCACTCTAGAAGTATTTACTTGCTTCCATTCTCCACAAGGGGAGAATGACGAAGGCAGGTGTAGATGTGTGTACGGTAAATATCTACAGTTATATGAGATTAATTTCCCCCCATTGTACAAATATTAACTCCCAGGTCATCCAATATTTTCACTCCATCACAACTAATGGTCTTGATGCAAGAAATACAGAGTGAAGTTCTACAACTTATGCTAAAAGGAAGGTCAGATCGTAAATCCCATTTATTCTTATAACCTACTCTGTATGAGCAACCCCCACCCTTCTGTACAGTGTTCCACTAAACTTCCTGAACTCTGATAAGAATCACCATTACGCAGTACAGAGATCATAAATCATGAAAATAACATGCCTGCTCTGAAGGTAATATAATTTCTCAAAACAAAAGAAATGGAATTTTTAGCTGTTATTCATTCAACAGAGAAGTCAACAACTGCACTGTAATATGGTTATTCTTGCTATTTTATATCTATATTGTGTTTTAAGTCTCATTGTCAAATGCTTTCAAGAAGATCAAATGAAGACCATATTTCAGCCTCAGTAAAAGGCAAAATGTTTTCCATCTCTGAAAACGGACAAATTCATCCACAGTAATTCGCCATCCACCTAGCAAGAAATGATCCAAAGTATTCCCAATTGGTATCTTTTAGTTTCATCTTTGTCTTGAAGGAGGGAAGAGAATATAGAAAACAAACAATTGTTTCTCTGCAGAAATTTGTTTCCAGCTTTCCCATCTTGCCTGTTTACTCTGTGTCAGACAGTGTATAAATGAAAGAATGGTGAAACCATTGCTGTGACTTTTTTCTCATCTTCTGGCAATTCAAGAAAATAAAACCCAGCACACCTGGCAAATGTAAATTGCTACTGACAATAACTTCTTCAAATAAGTTCTCAAAGTAGTTAATACAAAAAAAAAGAATTTTCTGTGACCCTGATTTGCTTAAGCAGGACTTTGGTAATAAAATAATCATCTTTATTTTCTGGAGACTTTTACTGTCCTTTAGCAGCACAATGGAAAGCATCTCTATAACGGACTGCACTACAGACTTGTCTCAGGTATGTGTTTGTAAGCTATCAACTGGCTCTTTGATTCCTTGAGAAGTCTTTGGTAGACCTACTTATGAAGGAAACTGATTGCTGTTGAGCTTCCATCTTCAGTTTCTGGTATGTTATATGGTGAAGTTCACAGTATTTTTGATGATCCTTGTAGCATAAATACAAGCAAAGGACACAATCAAAGAAATGAAGTGAAACTGAATGGATTATGCATGCAAACCCCTACCAAGCATGCAGTAAAAAGACTCAGGATCTTCTAGACCTTCAGAACCTAACTTGAATTTTGCAGTTCCACTCTCCACATGATCCTATAGGCAGTGTGATATTCTGAGATAACTTGTGTCTAACTCAGAAAGCAGCTGAAATGTTCACACTAGTGTTTACAAAGGTCACATCATACGATGGAAAAATTCATGTACAAATAACTGTGCATACTAGTTTCTGTCCTTCGTTTATATCTCTTGGATATCTACGGATCTGAGCACAGCCACAAACTAGGTGAGTTTTTTGCAATATTCTGGTTGCACGAAGCTCAGTGTGAAACTGTATAATAAGCAAAAGTAACAGAAAAAAGCCTGATTTCACTCACATGGATTCTCTCACACCCACATGCTCATGTCCAAGTACTCTGGCCAGGGTCACTTCAGTGACAAGAAGGACAACGGACACTGGCTATTCATCACATCACCCGTCTTCTTAGACTGGCAACCACGTGCTGTTTTTCTGATGTGCATTTTGTACCCATTAGGGCTTGACAGGAATGGCAATATTTTGCCTTTTCCAGCCTGTAAGACCTCTGTAAGTCATTAGGTAACACTGCTGATTTCCTCATTATTCTTTGGACTCCGTTTCTGCATGTTGCCTGCCCTTTATCTTGTCCTGTCCTTCGTTTTCCAAAGGGGATGTCCTGTCAGGATGTCTTGAGAAGGTGGAAGTAAGTGTCCTCTGTTCTTTATCAGCTGCTAATCTGGATGCCATCAACGCATGCCATTCTTTTATCCCTTATTCTTGTTTTTTTTTTAATTCGTTTTTCTGCTACTCTCATATCTAGACACTCTCATTCATGTCAGTCTTAACATTTCTGTTATGAATCTCTACACTCTTAATGCTGAAAACCAGTAGGAAAAGGTAAAGGTAAGTAATCTTCTTAGGCCTTTCCCTGTTCATCCATGAAACAGCAGGCCAAAATCCTTTCCTCACCTGAATGCATAATTTGGAGAGCACACTATAGTACAAAAACAAATAAACAAAAAAATTGAACCACAGGATCAAAATGAGAGTTAAAAATCAGTTCCATTTCATATACAGAAATTCTTTTGACACTAAGTAGAAAGTACAGAGGTGATAATTCTGAAATGATTCTGAAATTTTCATCCCAATCACTAATTAAACAGCAATTCAAAATCTAGTATAAAAGAAAGCAATTTAAACAATAAAACATCAATTACATTGATCAGCATGTTTTTATAAAAGGCATTGCCATGTGATCAGCATGACTGTAACAAAACCACGTGTAATACAATCCCCATCACTTGCCTGATATACCAAAACAGCATAAGGCACGCACACACATCCAACAAATTCAGGATACTTTGGCTAATTTCCGTACTTTTGACACTGCCACAGAAAATGTAATGAGCACAGAGTCCTGGAAGATGTTTTTTCTCCCTGTGGCTGGTAATTCACTGCATCTCACAATTGCCCAATTCCAGTTCCCTTAGATTCTCTGGAGAATCCCAGCCTAAAGTCTCCCAAGAATTTTTTCTTTCTTTATGTATCCATTCATTTCCTGAAAAGGGATAAGCATATCAGATTAATCTTATGGGTTTTGGCTTTATTGCTAAGCATATTCCATTTAAAACAAAATCTTAAGAGGAACCATTTCATGAAGTAACTTCACCATGAAAGAAGAGGAGAGGAGAGGATTCATACTCAACTGTAGCACTCAACTAGAAAAATGACTTCACAAACAGGATGCCCATAGTGAGTACAACCACGAGCTTATGGATGTTCTCAGTGTATATAACAAGCAGCAAAGGGTTTACATAATAAAGAAGATTCAGGTAAGACATTAAGGAGAAGGAGAAAAATCATAACTCAGTGAAACACTGAAATCTGTTGCCAAAGAAGACTATGCATTTTCCATCACTAAAAGTCCATCATGTATGGCACAGCTGTATGCCATATATCTTGAGGAAGAATGGTCCTGATGACTGAAGATGGTCTGTATTCTCTCATTCTTCTTCACGGCTGTCAGTGCTCCTCCTCCTTTCTAATAAAATGCTAGAACAGGGCTAGAGGAAGTGCTACATATTGGAGCAGTGAAGGGAGAAAAGGTGGTAATTCTGGGAAAGTAAGGGAAAAGGTCTGCTGGGTTAGGGTGTCCTTTATCATAAAAAAGCCATTGGGAAGCCTTGTTGTTAGTGTTTACAGCCCAGCAGAGGGGAGAAGGGGGATTGTAATGATGGAAAGAAACCTACCTATCCTCTTGGGTGAAGGAGAAAACTGGAAGTCCCAGCAAGCCCATTACCACTGTAAGCTGCTGTCTCCACCATAGTCTGAAGTCCTAAGAAAAGAGGACCCAACCGCCCAAACAGCCTCAAGGATCCCAGCACCCAGAAACATGGTGTAGCTTGCAATACTTGGTGCAGCTCTATACTTTTCTTGATCATTTCTGTAGAAGATTCAGGTATTGTCCATCATTTTTGCACCCATATGTACCAAGAGTGCACTGATACAAGGCATACAGGTTACCCTTTGTAGATTATGAGCAAAAAATGACTAGAGAAAACACAAGCATTAAGAAACTCTCTTATTTTTTAAAAAAGAAATGTTGAGGCATAAAACTGTAGAATCAAAGTCTGTGTTAGATCTTATCTAAAACTTATCCGAACACTAAAATCTGAATCAGGAACAGGTACATGGTCTTCAATGGCACACTCTTTGCACTCCTTTATTCCTCACATAGATGGGTATCTCTGGTTACTTAAAATGACAGCTGGCATTCACGTGGAAGGAAGGAGTTTCTTTTTTCACCATTACCTCATTGTATATACAAAAATGTTCTTCTGAGATATGATGTGATTTGACATGAAGTGAGGCAATGGTAAAAAGAATTTTTAAAGGTTTCTTTCAGCTTGGGTGATTCCTGTCAACTTACGAAACCACCACAGAGCAAAATGTTTTGTGAATAATTAGCAGGTTAATTACCCATGAGCAGTGAGTAATTTGTATTACCTATGTGGTTAGCTCACCACACTAAGACCAATCCTGATTGCACATGTCTCTGTTGCCTTACAAATTAAAGGATCAACCCTGCAAGGCACTGTCTGTCCTCAAGTCCTATTGTTGTTCCAACAGTGCACAACATCTAATCCAAAAGAGATTCCTAAGGGATGACAAATGTGTGGTGGATTTCAGATTGGATGCCCTAGGACAATGTACTTTAGAAAATAAAACAGTCAAGAAAAAGCAAAGAAAGAGACAAATTTAAGTAACTGAGCACCACCAGAGCAAAATGAAGTATTTGTTGTCCTGGTTATAATAATTTTCCTTTATTGTCTGTTCAGTATTCATAAAATGACAGGAATAATCTGTTGTTGGAGGAGCTGGGACAACCATTACTGCAGGAGTGGCCACTGCTGCTGACCATATGCATGCCTGCACGCCTCGTCTGCACCCACCCCATCCTGGGACTCCCCAAGAAACTTCTCATTTTGCCCAGAGACATGTTCCCAGAGTTCCCCTCAGCTCTCTTTAGTACTTGCCTGTGGTTTTCAGTCGTGCAAAGACTTCCACGTGCAATTTGTAGGTCAGCAGAGCTGGCTATCCCTTATTAAATAGACCTTTCTGATGAAATTTGAAGAAATTTGTGGAGTTTTACTATATTGACCACAGTGAAACCAAGATTTCCCCTGACATCACCACACTCCCAAGTCCCAGGAGAATCCATGAGGTCATTTGGTCCTCACCCTGACCCAAAACAGATGTAGCACAGCACTGCATGGAGATGCATGCCAGGAAGGGAGCAGGTTCACAGCCTGTCCCCTCTGCACTCAACTGGCAGAGTACTGAGAACAAAGTGCCTCCTGTGGTGCTAGAATGTGGTGAGTTTAAGGCCCATCCTTACCACCCAGCTGCCTCCTCTCTCACCAGGCTTTGCAGTCCACCTATCATCTCACAAACGAGCCACTGCTTCAAATAGATTTCCTTTTAATTTAATAAAGCATGGAGGTGAGCTACAGGACAACCTGTCTCTGGACTTTGCCTCAGCCAGAAATTGCAATGCTAAAAAGAAAATTATCATTCAGCAACAATGACTCAGAAGCGAGTTCCCACTTTTTAGTATCCAAAAGCTATCAGTAAGCATCAGAATGCCAAGCAACCTAGGCTGCCAAGGGAAGTATGTGTGAATGAGGCAGAAGGAAGAAAAAGTATCCTGAACTATGTAGAAATTTTACACTACAGTCCAAAGGAAACATGACTGGATGAATAATCACCTTTTATTTAATATCAAAGAACAGACACTGTTTTACAGTAGGCATAAAATAATGCCAGCTCCTTCCATTTTCTGCAGGCTATGCACAAATCTCTTCCAGGAGAAAGTTTTGCTTTGCTTTCTCACCAAAATACTCAGTTAAAGGCTTACGAGGGCTTGCTTTCCCAAAGGCCTTGAGAACTGTTGGCAGACAGAGCTGTGACTCTAGCGCTAGAGATCCTACAATATGAGAATTACTAGATGCTACACACAGGTAAAACAAAAATGGCAAGCTGTAATATGGTATAAACATAAGCTCAGTCATTGAAATAGTGCTTGTATAAGGTGGTGGCCAAATAGTGAGCAAACTAATATCCAACATGCCACAATTCTTTGATGCAACATTTGCTTAAAGATGGGGTTTTAACTCCGTTTCTGAAATGATTAGCTTCTGTGGGTTCGAACACAGACCTTTAAATGCTATTTGAATGTAGATTTATGGGTGATTAATTTAGGAGAAACTAAGTGTGTGAACTCTTCTTAGTTGCAAATCATCAATACATGGTCTGTTGAATAGATGTGCCTCCCTCTACTCAAAGGCTGTGCGCAAAATATTTTGACTGGTGTGGGAAACGTTTCTTAAAACTGCGATTTTGATCACTGGAATAGCGTTAGCACCACCTAGAGGCAGACGCTGAAACCACGCTTACATTTTACCCAGAAAGATTTTAATTTGAAAATGTCTGTTATTTAAGGAGGTTCCCTTTGGCCTATGGTTTTGAGGGTTCTTTCTGATACAAAATTGCACTCCAACGTCTTCATCCAACATGAGATTTTTAATTGCAAAGAGTATGTTTTCTTTGCTTATTTTCCACCTCGAAATAAAGAAAACTAAAATTATGTTAGATTTATTTTCACAAAATTAAAATGGGCAAAATCTCCTCAGCAATGAAAGAACAGACAAAAAGCATAAATGCTTCTGTTTTATTGTCTTGAAATAAACTAACAAATTATTAAAATTGCAATCTTAGTACACCTGATTTTGAACAGTATATCCAGGTCCTTCATTTCCCACAAATGAGTTCTAAGTTTACAGGAGAGTTTTCCAGTTCATCCCTCAATACACAACTTTGCATTTTGTCATATTTTTTTCCTTCATGCCATGAAATGACAGGAATCATCTGTTGTTGGAGGAGCTGGGACAAACATTACTGCAGGAGTGGCCACTGCTGCTGACCATATGCATGCCTGCACGCCTCGTCTGCACCCACCCCATCCTGGGACTCCCCAAGAAACTTCTCATTTTGCCCAGAGACATGTTCCCAGAGTTCCCCTCAGCTCTCTTTAGTACGTGCCTGTGGTTTTCAGTCACACAAAGACCTTCTATCTCTCTATTTTTCAAAACTACCTAAGTTTTCTAATACATTTTTTTCTAATTTTCTAGCATAATATTCCAGTTCTTCACCCTCTCAAAAAAGTTTCCAGAGTTTTTTTGTCAGAAATGTCATTAACAGATGACTTGCAGGTTTTCATTCTCATCTCTGAAGAGTTTCCTACATTTCTCAAAATGTACACCTTTGAAGACAAGGCCTTGAATACTTATCTGTTTCTTATTGTATTTTATTTCAACTGACTAAATTCAGTTACTATATCCAGCTTTTCTATGGTATCCTGCTTTTTTAAAGCTTGTTTAGTAAAATATACTATTTTTCTCAGATCAGAGACTCTTTGATGAAGACATCTGTTAACTTTCACTAGGAACAACTCTGACCCACTGTTATTAATATAATTTTGCTCTCCAGCCTACACTGGGAAATGAAATCCAGCCATCATGACTAACCACTGCATTGAATTTATCTTTCTAATAATATTATGTACTCAAGACACCCCTAACCAAATGAGAGTCAAAGTTTTTAGCAGATACCCAACATGATACAATTGAGACTCTTTTATTTTTTTTCTACAAGGAGAGTTTGAACCTCCCCAGTTCTTTTCCTCTTCCTTTAAAGTCTGCCACCACCTCAGTATACAGTAGTATCCCACCACTACGCAGTGTCTTTATTTCCTTCTTCCTTGAACAGCAAAAGATTTTTGTGTGTCATGATGTTATTCTGTGTCATGATTTAAGATTTTACTATTGCTGTTCCACCATTTTATTTCTCTGAGATCCAGGTTTATACCTTACTGTGATTATTTCTAGTCCTTTGCATTGGTATGAAAATACATCAGTTTGGCTTTTTTCCTAATCTCATCCAACATCCCAACACTGCGTTATGTATATGTTCTTTCATTACATGTATTGTCTGACTGCTGTCAGTGTAATTTTCTTTCTCCTTGCTGCCTTACTCGTTCTAATAGACGCAAGCAGTTTGAGTCTACCATGTACTTTTTTGACACTTGAATGCTTCACACAGTCACAAAGGCAGATGTTCGCTGGGAGTCTCCACCTCTGCCTTTATGTGCTAGCATTTTCCTGAATTGACCTAAGCAGGAAAACACACGTTAGATAGCTAAATATTTCTTCCAGGCCCCAGGAAATATGTGTTTTATTTAAATAAAGATGTGAATGTGATAGCAGGATTCTTGACCCTGAAAAATTAATTCATAGAAGCACGGAGGTCATCCAGTCCAATTGCTCTCCTCGCTTCACCATCGACACATCCACCAGCTGTGCTCTGCAAAAACAAAACAAGGTGCATGCTCATTTCCAAATAAAGCTTAAGGACTGAAACTCCTGATTGCTATATATAGGTGCCATTTTCTGCCATATGAAAGCGTGTTTAAATTCAGACAAACGGTGGCACAGACAGTTTTCCCACTGGCTGGATTGTGCATCTCTTTTCTTAGCACAGAGATTGTGACATCGTCATTCACAAATATTTAACACAGCCTAGACAGATAAGTATTCGCTCCACTACATGGCAGGATGCTGACGGGTGACACCGCCAGGTTTGTCTGTCCACTGCTCAGTGCAGCACAAGCTGGAAGAAGACCAGGTGCTTTCCCTGGCCCCCAAACTCCCTACACCAGAGCGGCTTGCTTGCACTCCGCCGGGGGCTCGGCCTTGCAGATGGAGGGTGGAAGCCTTGTGGCAGGCAGGCCCAGCTGAGGGCTCCTTCTAACCTCCTCATGGGCCCCACAGCAACCTGCCCCCCTGCTGACCGAGCTCAGAGCAGGGTTTGGCCAGCAGCCTCCCTTGAGCAGCAAACGTCGAGCGAAGTGGTGTGCCAGCCATCCTCCGGGATTTTCCTGCATTGTTTTTTATCACTTACGGCCAGACACTGAGGTGGTACGAGCCTCCCAAGCCAGACATACAGAAAAGGGGTAAACCGACAGCCACGCTGGAGGCCACCCGCCACAGGGGCACACAGGAAGATCACAGTAACAACTAAAATAAAGGGCCAGCTAGCAGGGGGAACAGTAAGAGCGTCTTTAAATGCGACATTAAGGAAACTGCTGCAATTGGATGCACCTGCAAGCAGGCGGCGATGAGGAAACACCCATCCGAGCACAGAGGAACCAGGGAGCTCCTCCCGCCACCCCCGGGCGCTCCTCCGCCATCTTGTTTAAGGGCAACGCCTTCCCTTTCTCGGGACTGAGCGAGGAGGCCGGTGTCAGGGCACTTCCGCCCTAGTCCAATATGTCTGTCGCCTTCTTCCACTTCCCTCGTTTGCATGGGGCGAGAAGGAGCGTCGTCGAGCTGCCGGCGCTCTACCCTGCTGCTCGGCCTGGCGTCGATGGTGCGGGAGGCCGCCGGGGCGCGGTCAGGCGGGGCGGGGCGGGGCGGACGCGGTATGGAGGCTGGGGGCGGCGGTGCCCCGCTCCTCGGCGGGCTGTGGGCGCTGCGGGGGGATCCCCAAGCCAGCGGGTTCAGCGCCTGGGCTCGGCCCGGGGGAGCGCGGGCTCTGCCGGCGGGGTAACCCCCCCCTTCGCCCCCCGCCGCGCGCGGCTGACCGCTGGCGGCGCCTGTCCCGCCCCCCCGCCGTGAGGTGAGGGGGGCTCGGCCGAGGCTGCGTCCCGGTGGCACCGGTGGGTGAGGGAGAGCGGGGGCTTCGGTCGCTCTGCTCTGCCCCAAGTGAAACTGCTATCCCTGCCAGCCCGTGGGGTTTAATAACCGCGAGTGCGGCGGGGGCCCCTCAGCCGGGCGGGGGCTTGAAGCGCTGTCGCGTACCGGCCGCGTTCGGCTTGGCTGAGGGGCAGCGTGCCGCGGCCTCGGGGCTGGTTCTCCGGTACCTCGGCGTTGGAAACGAAGCCTTCCTCTGCCCTGTGCCTAGATGGCTTACGGCTGACCGGAGAGCGGTCCCGGGTGACGCCTGGCGCAGCTGGTACCGCTGGCGTTCCGCAGGGGTTTGGGTACGTACGCAGGAGGGCCCAGCCTTAGTCCTTACCGGCCTGCTGCGAGGGCTGGCTGTAGGATAAAACTAGGACATGTCTTCCCAAATCCAGAAAGAGCCACTTCTGAAAGGATGGCTGTGCAAGAATAGGACTGTATTTAATAATGCCTGTCTTCAGGTAATGCTACAGATTCTGTATGTTCCTGTGTCTCAGGATAAATCAACACTTTAAGGCATCACAAGAGAGTAGTTGAAGTGTCCCAGGTAATGACCTGGTGATTCTGACTGAGGCTGACAAAAACAGCTTGGGAAAGATGTCCACTATCTTTTCGTGTCAATTTTATTCTGTTCTTGAAAGAGCATTAAAAGAAATTAATAAATATGGAAACAAGACAGTTTTTGAGGCTGCTTCTTACCTTTAGGTGAGATGTCAGTTTAAGTAATAATGCCACATTGATGGTTCTTTTTAAAAAAAAATAAAACATTCCTTTCTAAAGCCTTAAATAGCAAAGGGCTCTGCATGTTCTTGTGTGATTTCTGTAGGTGAAAAGATGGAAGTGGGGCAATTTGTTGGGTGGTGGGGGGGAGTTGGTTGGTTTCAGCTGTGTCTTGACAAATTGACTATAATCCAGCCATCTGGGTTTAAGTACTAGGGCAGAAATGCGACAATTGGTACTGTTTTTAATATAGATCTTTGTGTCTTTGCAGTCTGGTATTTTTTCAGAACTTCCTTAGGGTCAACAGCATTAAAGTCTTCTGTTGCTGATCAGTTCTGCTGACAGTCGTGGATAACAGATGATCTGTAAAGGCCCTGTGCTGTTACGAAGTCTCTACAGTGTGCGTGTGTGTCTTCACTCCTGTGACACCTGGAAAGGGGTAGGGTCTTCCAAATCTTATAAAATGTAGTGCCCTCATGGAATAGAAAGTCACAGATCACTTCTACCACACAAGGAAGGAATTCTGCAGCTTAACTGGTGCAAGAGGCAGTAGTCAGTTGGGTGGTCTTAAGGGGCATGCTGGTTAGACTTCCAGTGTCTGAGTGCCTTCAAGTCAGGTGCAGCACATTTTGCCTGTAACCCAGGTGGATAGATAAGGGAAACCGGGGGCTGAGAGAGGAATTTTGGCAAAGTAGAGGAGACAGAGGAAGAGTAGGAACCTGCAGAGGAGCTCCTTATAAGAAGCCTCATCAAGAAAAGCAAGGGTTGTGTTTGATCTGTTAAATGTGTGGGTTGGCTCACCTGAGATGCAATGAAGAGGCTTCGTGTGCTTGTGAGGCACAGTTCTTTTTACAGCATGTGTGACTAGAACAGTGCAACAGAATGGACAGTCTCAGCTGAGGGTCCTCTTGGGAAGGACTGCAGCCTTCATGAGAGGATGCAGGAGTTTTATTTACATGAAGCCAGGTTTGTGTTATGTTTAGATTGTTGAGTGATTAACTGACAGTCCTGGCCAAAAACAACTTTTTAATCTATGCCTGGCAAGAATGTGACAACTGTATCAGTAAATAATATCACTGTGGTTTATCACTGTTTTGTTAATTAAATACATTACATTGGGTTTGTGCATTTATTATTTTAGGATAGTATTGAATTTATGGCTCACCGAGCAAGACTTCACACAGAGGACTTGCTGCTCACGCTCCAAGAAACTTGGTCACTGCTCGTGAGAGCTTTTTATGGTGCTTTAGATGTCAAGGTTTGAGACTTTTCATTCTTCTCTGTATATTTTAAAAAAAAGAGTACCTGTCAAGTATGAGAGATTACTGTTCGGGTGTCTTTGAGACAGAGTGAGTGGGGACCGTGTCTCTGTATATATGGCTAGATTGTGTGGGGTTTATTTGATTCAGTAACTTTCAGAATTGTCACTTTGAACTCAAAGGTCAGGCTGGCTAACTTTGTGTTTGGCCCTTGTTCTTTAACTATCATCCTATCTTCTTTGTCTTTACAGACTTTTGTGTGCTGAAGGGGACGATTCAAAAGTATTTAGACTTCTTAGGAGGCTATTTAGTTGTGAACTACTGATGAAGGCTTTTCTGGCCAACAGGTATTTCATGGAATGCTCCCATTGAGTTACTGTAATTCCAGAAACCACACCACATGGTGGCAGAAGTACTGTGTAGATTTGAATAATATTAACAGTTGTACATTAAAATAAGTGAAATTGTGAATTTCAATTCTGAAAGAGTTGTGAAAAATTTGCCCTTCGTTACTAAAACGCTGGAGTTGTGAAATCCTGAGTCAGTAAAAGCTTTTCAGCCTTTAAAATGTGAATTTTGTAGCTTAATCTGTAAATGAAATGTATTTGGGCCCCTCAGTGCATCTTATTTAAAAGATGTGTCTGTTACAAGTTAGTGGCGTTTACAAGCTGTTGTCTGATGTGGTGTGGTATTTTCAGTGCAGCATGTTCTATACTTGCTGTTGCATTGTGATCTGCAACAGATCCGCTGGATAAATGTGAATCCTCTCTTTAAACACAGATGGAGAAGTTGCCTAGAATATCCTTTTTGTATTGACATCTCTGAATCTTTGTTCCATCACTTTCTCCTTCATTAGTGTATTTTTTTCTTTATTTGTAGTTTTGGGGTTGTGGAGGGTGTGTGTAGTGTTATGGTGGTTTTGTGTGTGGTTTGTTTTTTGCGGGTTTTTTTTTTTTTTGAACAACATCTCCCAAATGAGCTTAGGGACTGGAGTTAACTTTCCTATTATTTCCCATGACAGGATCAGTTAAAGCTTCATCTCCTAATCTCTCAAGAACCTGTTTGGCTCCTCTTAGTGACAGAACCAGCCCCTGAGAGCACTCTGACCTGCAGCCAGTTGCTGTTAATGATCTGAGAAGCAGGCAGGTGAGTTGCAGGTGAAGTGACTTGATGTACATTTTCTGGACCCTGCACTGCCTTCCAGGGTCTGCCAGCTGTGCAGGTAAGTGGGTCAGGGGAGATGATCTGGGTTAATTATCACTCTTTGGCTGGGATATCTTTTTTTGAGTTAAATATTCTGTTGTGAGAATATGCTTAAAAACGCAAAACAATAGAAAAGGTTAGTGATGGTAGTAAGTATGTCTGTGAAGGTTTAAAGTGATCGAACTGAATTACAAAATCTGAATTTCCTACAAAAGCCTTAAGTGATATGCTTACTGACTTGATTTGTTCTTGAAGTACGCTCATTATGCCTCTTGGTTGTGTTACTGATTAAATTTAAAAAACAGATCTTCAATTTTATGCACTCCCTCCACTTTCTGTACCTAACAGTTCCTAGAACAGTCTAAGACTAGCAGGATGCCCTAGTATTTATTGTCTGATTCCCTTGCATGGGAAGGAACGTAGCCAAAGCACTCAGAGCTTCTACACCATCATTCTCAATTGGAGCACTAAATCAAAGTGGAAGTAATAATCTAGAATTGGAGTGTAATGTCAAGAAACACAGCCTAGTAATTTAACCTTCACATTGAAAAGGTGAGAATTAGTTTGCTTTTGTCTTTTAAGAAATTATGACCTTCCCCAAGAGAAATCTTTCATAGCAAAGGGATGCCTGTAATATCTATGTAACTGTAAGCCAAGGGGTAGGAATGAAAAAAGGAATGCAATTGCATGGAAAGACTATTGGATTGAATCATGATTGATACTTTTTTTTTTAAAGAAACTAAAATGTACAAGCCTAAACCTGTTCTTGTGACTCAAAAGATTGAAAACAGAGTATGTTTATTAAAATAGATCTCAAATAAAGACCCAAGTTGTTGGATTAGTGGTGTGCCATTTTGGGCATTTGTAGTACTAGCTCAGTAATTCCACTGGCAGGAAGAGCAACATGTTGTTTGGAAAGCTGGGCTAAGCTTTCTGACAAGTGAGAGCAAGAATGAAAATACATGATTAGCTCAATTTTGTAAATTGCTTAGCATCATTTAAAAGTTTTTATTTATACCAAATATTACTTTGGTATTTCAAATAATTTCTATTAATGAAGAGTTACTAAAAATCTGTTCTTGCCACCCTGTCTTCCATATATTTAGCCTGAACCCAGCTACTTCCTCTGCTTCTCTCTGTTCCTCTGAGTTGTGTTTTTTTTTTTCCTGTGTAGAGATTAAGCTCACGCATATTGAAATTTAGGATTTTGGAATCTGTAAAAGTCTGTCCCCATAGCCCTAAAAACACATTGGGTTGTCTTAGTTGCATTTCTGTGAGATTTGCTGTAGTTGTATTATATCTGCTTGATTGTCTTGTCCAATGTAGTATCTCAGAGCGCAGCAGCAGGGGAAGATTAGAAGCAAAGGAGGGATTAATCATTTTGGCTTCAAAGCCCAGTACTTAAAGCATACATACACATGCAAAGCATTTGATACTGTCCCGCACAATATCCTTGTCTCTAAATTGGAGAGACATAGACTTGATGGAGGGACCACTCAGTGGATAAGGAACTGGCTGGATGGTCACACTCAAAGAGTCAACGGCTCGATGTCCAAGTGGACACCAGTGACGAGTGGCGTTCCTCAGGGGTCGGTATTGGGACCGGTCCTGTTTAACATCTTTGTCAGTGACATGGGCAGTGGGATTGAGTGCGCCCTCAGCAAGTTTGCCAACGACACCAAACTGTGTGGTACAGTTGACACGCTGGAGGGAAGGGATGCCGTCCAGAGGGACCTTGACAGGCTTGAGAGCTGGGCCTGTGCGAGCCGCATGAAGTTCAACAAGGCCAAGTGCAAAGTCCTGCACATGGGTCGGGGCAATCCCAAGCACAAATACAGGCTGGGTGGAGAATGGATTGAGAGCAGCCCTGAGGAGAAGGACTTGGGGATGATGGTTAATGAGAAGCTCAACATGAGCGAGCAATGTGCGCTTGCAGCCCAGGCAGCCAACCGTATCCTGGGCTGCATCAAAAGCAGCACGGCCAGCAGGTTGAGGGAGGTGATTCTCCCCCTCTACTCTGCTCTCATGAGACCCCACCTGCAGTACTGTGTCCAGCTCTGGGGCCCCCAACATAAGAAGGACATGGAGCTGTTGGAGCGAGTCCAGAGGAGGGCCATGAAGATGATCAGAGGGCTGGAGCACCTCTCCTATGAAGACAGGCTGAGAGAGTTGGGGTTGTTCATCCTGGAGAAGAGAAGGCTCCGGGGAGACCTTATTGCAGCCTTCCAGTACCTGAAGGGGGCCTCCAGGAAAGCTGGAGAGGGACTTTTTACAAGGGCATGTAATGACAGGATGAAGGGTAACGGTTTTAAACTGAAAGAGGGTACATTTAGATTAGATATTAGGAAGAAATTCTTTACTGTGACGGTGGTGAGATACTGGCACAGGTTACCCAGAGAAGTTGTGGCTGCCCCCTCCCTGGCAGCGTTTAAGGCCAGGTTGGATGAGGCTTTGAGCAACCTGATCTAGTGGAAAAGTGTCCCTGCCTGTGTCAGGGAGATTGGAACTAGATGATCTTTAAGGTCCCTTCCAACCCAAACCATTCTATGATTCTATGATACCCTTGGCTTGAAAAGTACTTGCTTTGGTCTTAAAACTTGAGTTGTAAACCTGTCAATCAGATGATGGTTCCTCTTTATTTTTCTGCAGAAAAATATAGTGTTTCCTAATTACAGTACGCCATATCTACTGTCTAATTTATTAATGCATTATAGGTCATTTTGCATCTGATAAGATCTGTCTTAATCAATTCTCTGAATTTATTTTTATCTTGGTTTTTATCCTGGTGTTCCCCTTTCAACAGATTGTAATTTCATCATTTTGTGATCATTCACCAGCGTTTCCTTCCACTTCACTTTTGCCAGCTAGTTTCTCTTTGTTGGTTAGAGTGAAATTTAGAAGCATCTCATAAATATGTAAGTGACAAGTCAACACAGCAAAACTGTTTTACTAACTTTTTTATAGATGCATTCCAAGAACCTGCTGTCATTCCTTCTATTTTCTTTTTGCATAAATTGTCTGAGTAATCAGTCTGTCACATTGTAGTGAAAAAAAAACCTGTTCCAAATATTGTGATAAGTTTCATAAATATTTTTAGTTATCCTAAGACAGCAACAAATTTTGAGTGCAAAAAAACCCACACCTAAAGACTAAACTACTTCTGTTCTTAATTCTTACATTCATCTTAGCTTAGCAGGAGAAATTATTTTATCTGTTATGTTTGTTAATTCAGTGGCAGCCATCAGAAACAGCTATAAAAAGTTTAAGATAAACTGAAAAAAAATCATATTTACTGAAAAATAAGATTTTGGGGGAGGAAAAAGAATGTATGCGTATGTTTACATTACCTAATATAAGCTCTTCAGATTTTTGCAGAGTACAATTGTCATATATTCCTCTTTCAATTACTTTGTTAACCTTCTCTTCTTACTGTTTTCTGCCATGAAATAATATTCTGAAAATTTTCTTTGATGTGAACTACTGTCCTTCTCAGCTCCTCAGTTGTAAGTTTGGGTTTTTTTGGCTGGGGGAAGGATGTGTAGGGGAGTTGTTCTTTTCTAAGGATTGAATTATTTAGTCTTATGCTGAAGAACTTCTATGTATTAGACTTTGTGTGTATAGTAGTTTTTCAGTGGGTATCAAGATGTGTATCACAGTTTACTTGAACTGAGCATCTGGGCAGTATTTACTTACAGAAGCAGAGAATATAGCCCAGAGGTTTTATGGGGGCATGCTTTTGTGGGGTGTGGGAGGTGTTTGTTTTTTCTCACTCTGGGGTTTTGTCCGAACTTGGAAACCTCAATTATCATTTCAACTTTAAGAGTATTTGTAAAGCATGTTCAAATTCTGAATCTTTCCTTCCCCTTCTCTCCCTACCTCCCAGTCCCATTTTGGGGAAAAACTTCAGTCTGTCTGTTTTTTTTCACAGAAGGTCATAAGAACTTTGGCCACATCCCTGTTCAGTTTTGGCAGCTGAACATACTGTTGTCCTTGCTAATGCAAGTCTTAACAGTTTTGTTTTGCCTATTTATTTGGACACAAAGAGATGCCACTTAATTCAAACTTTGTGTTTGTTTTTAATTTTAAATGGCTTTCATAAAGTTATGCAATATGAGTTGGGCTTCACTAAGTAAGAACAATGTGGTTCTGGCAAGCACGAACATCCCTTTTTCAAAAAAGGATAGGAAAAGTTGCTGTCAAAGATAAAAAGGAAAGTTAAGTAACTTCAATTTATGTTTCTAGGTAATAATATCCTGAGTTTGTTCATCGATTTTAAATATTACACTTCTTAGTCTTAGGACATCTCACAAATCACAGATACGGATGCGTTCTAGTCTTGGACACTTGGTTGGTCATATTCACCTTGTGAGGTATGAGAGGCCTTTACCAAATGTCGCTAGAGAGCATCAGTTAGCATTGCTGCTATTAAGTTATTCTGGTTGCAGATAGTACAACTACAGCTTCTGTAGTCCTTGCTATTTGCGCTGTGGTACAAGAAAACTTTTCATGGTGAGCAACCTAATACATTATCTTCAGTTAAAACGTCAAAAGACCCAAAGGCACAAATTGTACTGTCTCAGAAGGCACAATTGTGTGTGATTCTGAAATGCTGGCAATTCTTGCAAATCTAACATCTGTGTCTAAAGAGCTGTATAAACAGCACTCTCATTTTCGAATTTTAGTCACACATTTTGGTTAATGTGAACGTTAGAAGGCTGCAAGCTTGCACCGAGCACTAAGGGGACAGAGAGGTTCTTTTAGGGATCCTTGGCAGAATGGTGATGGCACTAAGCTGTAGTTAAAACTAAGGCTTTATTTTCTTAACAGGATATTATGATTAGTATAGCACAGAATTTATGAGTAGAACAGCACAGGTTTTCTACAAGCACAATCGATGTATAAGTAGTGTAATACAGCATTTGTAATACAACTTAACTTATAATTTCTAGTCACCTGGACCCTCTGCAGGTCAGGTCAAATCTTAACACATGGTTTGCTGTATCAATATAACAATCATAATCTAGACTCGAAAAATCATATAAAAGAATACAAGTTACTCCCTCCTTCCTGGGAAGACGCAGATGACAGTGGAGGTGTCCCTGGTCACCGAGGAGATCAGGGGTCTCACTGTCCAGCAGCAGCTCTGGTCCCAGTTCCCCACTTAGGACTTGTAACTGCTTGATTTTCCAGGCAGTGCTCTGTGTGCTGTTACACTTCCCTGTTGTGTGGAGGGGTCATCAACAGCACCTGGCTGGCCGTGTGTCTGTGGCCTTCAAGGCTGCCAAGGAAGGGAGTAATCAGCCTGGTGCCCAGGAACCTTGAGGCTGGTAGGGAGAGGAAAAAGAAATCTGTTTGGTTTGTCTCCTTGGTTCTCAGGATCTTCAGGGCCTGATAATGAGAGAAAGGGAACGAATTCGTGACCCGCTCGGTCACAGAATGGCTGCTTGCCTTATAAAATGGTGTTAGTTATGCTAACCACATTACCAGGGGTCGGGAGCAGGGGTTACTGGTCACATATACATGCTTCTTTCCTTTTCATGAATCTTTTGAGAATGTGAGAGGAATACTAAATAAAAGAACTTCTTAAGCAGTCATTTTGTCTCTTTCTCACTGCTTTTATTCAGTGTACTATTTTGGTTGTTCTAGGGACCTTCACCTTGTGTAGAAATTGGTAAGCTTGATCCAGAGGAGATCGACAAGGTGTTAGCAGTTGTTCATCAGGTTCAAGGAAAACAGGGTGTAATAGTTTCCGCACTTCAATCATTAAAACAGTATGTTGAATCCTTGTATCGAGACACTGAGCATGTGGGTTCTTTCTTGGTTTATGGGTGGGAGGTTTTTTGTTTTCTTTTTTTGTACCACTGTCTTCAACAGTCAAAATCTTTCTTTGGGTGGTGTTGGGAAACAGTCATTCCAGTGTTACTCTTGATGTGGAAAACTATTCCATTATGAAATGGTACATCTGTCAGTTGCTGCAGGGGCCTGCTTAATGGCGTTGGACTGATCTGATAATGAAATGCTGTATCCAACAGCCTGCTATGTACTGCACGTTGTAGGCTGGGCCACTGCATCTGTGTTGTTTATAGCATTGTCGTTTTTTAACAATGTTGAACCACATTCCCAAATAATGTCTTTAGGATCCCAGTACTTACCAAATTAATAATAATTTTGTGTTCATGTATCTAGTATGTTAGTGTCTAGCTGGAAGAGTTCCACAGATTAATTCCTGTAAAGAGCAGCTAGGCAGCTGTCTAGCAGGGTAGACAATTGAAGCGATAAGCAATCTGCTAAACTGAGGAACTCTAGTTTGAAAATTAGATCTCTTAAGTCACCTTCTTCTAGTATGGAATGAATTTCCTTTTGGATGTGCATGGCTTCCTGAATTTGGAGTCATTAGCTTAGACATCATCTTTTTAGATGCCTGAAGTATAGTATGCCTGAAGTGCCTTATGCATGTTGGAGAGTTATTCAGTTGTGGCTGATGTGCAATTGGATTTTGAGAATGCATTTCCTAAGCAGAGCTTTAAATCCTGTATTGTAAAAGAAAGTTGGGAAACTTAAATTGCCTAACATATTCTTGTGCAACTTGAGGCTTTTCTGAGAGAACTCTTGGCAGCAAAAGCCAAGGAGCCAGCTGAAGACTGGTACCTCACTGAGACCTTTTCAGGGCTTTTGAGTACTTTCTTGAAGAGTTGACCTTTAAAGCTAATTCAGGAGCCTGTCAAGGTGACTAGCCTGGACTTGCATAATCTCTACTTCTCCAAGTGAAGTACCGTCTCTTCATCTCTTCAGGATGGATTGTTGGCTAACTTTCTTTCCCATGTTGCTGCTTTTTTCTAAGAGAAACAGCTCCTGTAATACAGGAATTCCTTTTAATAAATACCACTGTGATAATTAAGTTCTTCCCTGTTCCCAGGGATTGAATTTCCTCCTGCTGCCTTTTTCCATAGCTTTGTATTACAGACCTAAAATAAGCGAGTAGGGTGCTGCTCCCTCAATATAGGGAGCTCCCTGAATTTACTGTCTCCCTGTATATGAGGGCTTTTTGTTTGGCATAGTTTTTTTTCTGCTCATGACATTTTGATGAAGTGCTGTAACAGTCCTGAGAGATTATGCATTATGATGGTACATGACTCTTGCTAAACCAGTGTCCTGATTTTTCACTATCATCTCTTTGCAGAGACTGCATGTGGTATAATAATATATATCAGATGAGGCTTGTGGAGGGAGGTAATTCTCTTTTATTAGACTGGCTTATAATGGGACAGGGTGCCAGGCAAGCTTTTGGTCACACAGTGACCTCAGAGGGCTTATGTGCCCAGATGCATATCAGGTCTTTCTTCCAGCTATATTAGTTTAATAAAAGGTATTACCTCTCCATAGAAACATGCCTGATTTGCAGCTTTGGTGATCTGAGGATGCAACAACATGGCAACCATTACCGAGGCTGACCAACATGCTCTTCTGTGTACTACTTCCAGTTCCTCCCTGTCTTGTTTGCCATATGCACTTTTCTTTTCAGGTCTTGGGTTTTTATATTCAAGATGTGATGAAGCTCTCTTTAATCAGCGTAATCTTTTCTTTAAGTAAATTGTGAAACAAAATTAATTTGTCTAAATTGAAATGGAAAATTTCACTTTGCAGTGCCTCTGGCATCTTTCAACATTACTTTAGTGCATGTTTTTAATAAATGAGACCCAGGTTTGTAATTCTGGGAAATAATAGTCATCCATGCTTCACGTACAAGCATGTGTAATTTATTGCTATGTCATGTTTGTTTGCTTAAAACTTATTTGTGTTCATGAGCAACACAGTGCTTCATGGGATGATGTTTGTTATTGCCTTTCAGTTACTAAGTGAAGGATACTAGAAACTTGTTTATGATGCCTCCTTTATGCAAGATATATTTCCTCCTTGAGATAACTGAACTCAAAAGCAGTTTAACCAATAAGGTGTTAGGATGTGTCAGTAATGATTTCTTCACTTGCCCTGTTTTATCTCCGTAGATCATCTTTGTTTTCACGTAAATAGGCTTAACTTCATGATGAAGGAAGCATTTGATGATTGTTTTGAGGAGTTTAGTGTTACTTACAAAATCTTAGTTTCCCCTCCGCTTCTGTCAGTGTTGGGCTTTTTTAAGATCTACTGAAATATTTCCCTTGAATTTTCAGGGGGGAAAACACCCTTTGGAAGGAAGTTACTGATCTTAAACAGAAGCAAATGAGGCATCAACAGCTCAGTTGAGGCAGGCAGTAAGTAACCATAGCTACTGAGTGATGCTAAAACATAAACTTTAGATACTTTAAAGTTGTGTGATTATGTCCAACTTATGTACCTCTGACACTGAGGAGTATACTGATGTCCACCTGTAATTGCCAGCTGTATGGACTTCTAAGACATATTTTGGTTTAAATAAATAAGAATATCTAGTGGTGGTTTATATTACTACTCTTTAGAATTCCTAACTTATACCTGGCTACTCTGAGGTATTTCAGGTGGAATGTTTAATGTCTTTCCTCTTCCCATAAACAAGTATGTGTGTATATAAATAGTATCAATACGACATATCTGTCTAGGCAGCTACAATGATCAAGAGGATGGAGCCAGCAAGGCTCCTTCGCCATGGGTGTTTGCTGTGATGGTTTTTATACTGTTAATAATCACTGTAGTACATCTGTTCCATTAGCAATAAAAAGTTTTGCGCTGGCAATGTAATAGCTAATGGCTTTCCAGTATGTAAGCTGATTTTTTTTTTTTTTACTGAGATCTAATTAGTTACTGAAAAAACTGCTTCTTTTTTAAAGAGCAGAAAACATAGCCACAGTGCCCCAACATGTATATATTTTCATAAACTGTGTGCATTTACTTTTCTAGCAAAATGTGCAAACGCTCCCCAAGTCTTGTAATGATTATCTGAAGAAGCCAGATTTCAATGTGCTTTCAATGTTATCAAAATTATGATACTTCTAGTAATTAATAGAAGAATGGGGGGAAGTATTTGATATCCCTCTAGCTGTAGCCACCTTCAAATACTATAGGCTTTTATTATGGCTTTTGAAGATGATATATTAAATGAATTTTGGTCGGTTACCAGCAGATTATTCGTGTCTTCACTGGATGTCGGTACTCTGACTCTTTCTTCACTTCACAATGTCTTCAAGGTATTTTTTGTTTTGGAAGTTAGAGCATCCTTAACCTTAGGAAAGAGGAATTTAATATAATTAATGCCACATCATGGTTCTGAGTTTGTCTTGTGATTAGAAACAGAATAATTACAAAACTTTGAAGTGTTGCTTGTTGTGATTATGAATAATATTCTAACTGAAACAGATGGTGAAACTTAACTTTCTGAAAACAACTGACCCTGGTGTTTTTCTGCATTGACCTGTGTCAGAAGAAGTCAAGATAGAGGAGGAATCTGTCTTGGTTGATGAGGGCTGGGTCAGGGACCAATTAAGCAACCTGGATGTCCATAAATCCATGGGCCCTGATGGGATGCACCCGCGGGTGCTGAGGGAGCTGGCGGAAGTCATTGCTAGGCCACTCTCCATCATCTTTGCTAAGTCGTGGGCAACGGGAGAGGTGCCTGAGGACTGGAGGAAAGCGAATGTCACTCCAGTCTTCAAAAAGGGCAGGAAGGAGGACCCGGGTAACTATAGACCGGTCAGCCTCACCTCCATCCCCGGAAAGGTGATGGAGCAACTTGTCCTTGGTGCTGTCTCTAGGCACATCAAGGATAGGGGAATCATTAGGGGCACTCAGCATGGCTTCACCAACGGGAAGTCTTGCTCAACCAACTTGATAGCCTTTTATGAGGATGTTACCCGGTGGATAGATGATGGTAAAGCTGTGGATGTGGTCTATCTCGATTTCAGTAAAGCGTTTGACACGGTCTCCCACAGCATCCTCGCAGCTAAACTGGGGAAGTGTGGTCTGGATGATCGGGTAGTGAGGTGGATTGTGAACTGGCTGAAGGAAAGAAGCCAGAGAGTAGTGGTCAGCGGGACAGAGTCCAGTTGGAGGTCTGTGTCTAGCGGAGTTCCGCAAGGGTCGGTCCTGGGACCAGTTCTATTCAATATATTGATTAATGACTTGGATGAGGGATTAGAGTGCACTGTCAGCAAGTTCGCTGATGACACAAAACTGGGAGGAGTGGCTGACACACCAGAAGGCTGCGCAGCCATTCAGAGAGACCTGGACAGGCTGGAGAGTTGGGCGGGGAGAAATTTAATGAAATATAACAAGGGCAAGTGTAGAGTCCTGCATCTGGGCAAGAACAACCCCATGTACCAGTACAAGTTGGGGGCAGACCTGTTGGAGAGCAGCGTAGGGGAAAGGGACCTGGGGGTCCTAGTGGACAACAGGATGACCATGAGCCAGCAGTGTGCCCTTGTGGCCAAGAAGGCCAATGGCATCCTGGGGTGTATTAGAAGGGGTGTGGTCAGCAGGTCGAGAGAGGTTCTCCTCCCCCTCTACTCTGCCCTGGTGAGGCCGCATCTGGAGTATTGTGTCCAGTTCTGGGCCCCTCAGTTCAAGAAGGACAGGGAACTGCTAGAGAGAGTCCAGCGCAGAGCCACGAAGATGATTAAGGGAGTGGAACATCTCCCTTATGAGGAGAGGCTGAGGGAGCTGGGTCTCTTTAGCTTAGAGAAGAGGAGACTGAGGGGTGACCTCATTAATGTTTATAAATATGTAAAGGGCAAGTGTCAAGAGGATGGAGCCAGGCTCTTCTCAGTGACATCCCTTGACAGGACAAGGGGCAATGGGTGCAAGCTGGAGCACAGGAGGTTCCACTTAAATTTGAGGAAAAACTTCTTTACTGTAAGGGTGACTGAACACTGGAACAGGCTGCCCAGAGAGGTTGTGGAGTCTCCTTCTCTGGAGACATTCAAAACCCGCCTGGACGAGTTCCTGTGTGATATGGTCTAGGCAATCCTGCCCTGGCAGGGGGATTGGACTAGATGATCTTTCGAGGTCCCTTCCAATCCCTAACATTCTGTGATTCTGTGATTAAAATGGTTTCTCCTATAGGTTTCTCGTAGAATTTTAGTCTCTTTTTGTCAGATCCAGTCCAGGAAACTCTTCCTCTCTTGATATTGAAGTAATCTAAATGTGAGAGTAGTGGGTTTAGTCCCTTTGCAAAATACACACATGAGAAGATAAGTGATTATGTAAAGAAAAGGCCTCTTGATTACAAATCATGGATTTGCTCCATAGCTATTGGAGTGATTTAAATTTTATAGTTTTATGCAAGTTCTTGTAAATGAGGGAAACGCTTTTCAGAACGTTTTTTAACATAGTAAACATCGTAATGTTTGTAGTCTATGTCTAAATCTGTTTCAAGCCTCTTTCTGAATGGAACTCCTGGAAAATTTGTGATGGATAAGAACACACACATACAGCATTTGCAATATTAGTAGATTTAGGTTTGTTTTTACCAGCTGTCTTTGCAGGTCCCTTGAAAGTAATTAATGATCCACACACTTGAGACACTATTTGTAAACAACTGGTCTCAAACTCCCATACAATTTCTCATGTTTCTTTTTCTCCACTTCCCCCCGCCCCGTGTTCTTAGCCAGTAACTGTTCTACCACAAACCCCAAGAACTTACAGCTCTTCTCTAGAGTAGCTGGTGGTGTTCAGCACATACTTGCTCTGTCATGGCTGGATCTGTGCTCAGTCTGCACTTGAATTTGTAGCTTATGGATAGATGTTACAATGAGCATAGTAGTCAATTAGTATAGAGTCAGTACTACTTAACACTTCCTAAGGTGTAGAGGAAGAATTCCCTTAGCGATTTTTCATTTTCCCCTGAGCTCTAACTCTTGCTAGTTTTTTACTTTGGTAATAATCATCATCACTTTTTGTGGTCTTAAAGTAACACTGATGCAGATAATGGAGCTTTTACAGTGTCTTTGTTTTTCTTATTAGCAATGTGAGATGTAAAAAAATTTATATGACGGCAGTAAGGAATCTATATAGCTGAAAAATACAGAGTAGCTTTTGGGACCTCACTGTAAGAGTGCTCTTGCCCCATTCTGCATAGTACCAGTGCAGTTTTTAGGTAGTCTTAATGTTTTGGAGGTTTTTTAAATTAAAAAAAAAAAAAAAAAAGCTTAACTGGATCAGTTCTGATGTGTATTTTTCAGGGTCAAATATCTGATTGAAAAAAGCATATTCCTCATGACATTCTGAAATTACGTCTCACGTGACAGTAACTGTTACTACCTACGTATGGTCATTCTAAATTGCTGTTCTTGAATATGTTTATTTTTAAGCATTCAAGTTAATACAATGCAGTGTTGAAATGACATTTGTTAAGTCTTGAGACAAAGAACCTCAAAGTGGTAGAAAAACATTTTGTAGTCACACTATACTCTTGCCACAGTAATCTCTATATGTAGAAATTGAGGAGTTAGCTTTTTTTTATTAGACTCATTTGGAAAATACTTCCTGAAAGATATACTACATTATATATTGCTATGTTACTTAATGCTTTATCTGAAATATTGAGAAATAATATTGTGTAACTTAAGTTTAATCTTTTACATACTAGTTTTATGGGGCTGTAATTTAGCAAGCAAGGATAGAATGTACTTAAATGAAAACAGTTTTTTTTTTATATATTGTTGGAATTGTTACCTGGGATCATTCAGTTCCCTACTGAATTTTAAAAGTGCCAGATATGTTTTCTGGATTAGTTTGAAAAGCTTTATTTATTGAAAACTCATGCTACAATTGAAGTATTGATTGAAATGGAGCCTTCAGAGATGACAGGGTTTTGAGGGACTGTACAAAAATAGTGTGCCTTGCTGAAAGAGTAGAGAAATAACTTGGTGGCCTCACAGCTCTAGTCATCAGAGGACCGCGTTCCTTTCCATGACACACATTAAGCTGTTGCTGCTCAAGCTGTCTGGATAATGAGGTTGATAGTTTGCCTACAAAGGTTCCCATAAAAACACCAAACAACTAAGAGGACAGAAATGATTGAGTTAAATGTAGTCATTATGATCAAAACATCATGGAAAAATCACTTTTCTCTTGAAAAGGAATTTTGATAAATTCAATGTATCATATTTCTGAATTTGAAAATACAGTGTCAGGAAGCCTATTCTTGATCCTTATTGATGTTGATCAACGAATCTGTGTTAACAATGACTGAAGTTTAAAGCCCTCATATACTGTGTAATATCTACACTTAGAGCGAGCAGGCTACTGGAGATCCATCCACTCTGTTGTCCCTTTAGCAATGCTGAAGCAAGGGCATCTTAGAGGTTAGTCAGTCCTGTCATTAGGTATGCTCATTTCCCTGTTTGTGCCTGTAGCAGTCTCCTCCTCACATTCTTTGAATAATCTAAACTTAACTTGGATAATTGCTTGTGTAATAAATTAAATAGGCCATATAATTTTGAATTTTAGTTTTATTTTGTTTTACACTGCATAAAGATTTCATTATTTCAAAGAAAATGGCAGCTTGATATAGGGCAAAGTTTTTTTTGCTTACAAGCAATCACTGAATTACCTTTTTTTTTTTTCTTTCAGAGTTTGGAAAATCAGTGTGGTGGGACAGGAAGCAGAAACAAAGTTGAAGCTGGAGATGGTGGCCTCGATCAACGAAGAGTTGGAGCAGACACATCTTGAACATAGAAAAGGATGGCTGAAGAGTAAGAGCACTGCATTTAGTTTTAAGAGGAAAACAGTACTAGAATTCTTAGGTCTGTCTAAGCAAGGAAAAAGACTGATCTTGGAGTTGAGCACTGTTGGCCTCTGTGTAACAATGAGGGGACTGCTTTGCTGTAAGTACATCAAACTAATAACCTTTCTTGTTTCCCATTCGCCTTCAGCTGTGTCTGAAGTTGTTCTGGTTCATGCCAGCTGGTTCAGCATGTTCTAGTTTGTGGTCATAGCTGGTTTGTGTTAGCTGGTTTTGAACTTAAAAATGGGTAAAGTAGTAGGAGAAAGGAAGAGTATTATGTGGAGCAGGAGTGTATGTTGGGAAGGGTTAGTAGGCATTCTGTATGTTTGAATGTGGGAAAAGAGGAATGAGATTACTTGAAAAAGTGTGCCACCCCCCTTGCCTGTCTCGCCTACTCTCTCATGAGTTAAGAAAAAGAAATGGAGCTTCTAAAAAGCTCCGTTCAGATATGAGGGGGCTGGGAGCAGTCCCTTATGTTGACAAGAACGAGGGTGAGAAAATGAACACTTTTTCTGTCTCTGTGGAGACATCTTCCTTACAGGCCTGCTGATTCTCAGGGTATTATTCCCTTTCACTTAGCAGGTTTTGAGATGAAAAGTGAGTCTTGGGGTTTTTTGTTTGTTTGGGTTTTCTGTTTGTCTTGGAAGTGGAGTTAAAGCAGAAGCAGGCAGTGGTGAGAGGAAAGTGTTCACTGCATGTAAGCCGTTGTGGTCCAACAGTTGCTCCGAATGAGCCATGAAAGAGACTTGTATTTTGGTTCTTGCTGTTGAAAGGGAATGGGAGTTCTGCCATGTATAAAAGCAAAGGCTTCAGAGTGACAGTTTGGCTTCAGTGTTAGTCTGAGGTGGGAATGCTGGTTTTGTTTTGGCTCCCTTTCTGATGAGAATGCAAATGCCAATTCTTAGTGCAACTCCTCTGTTGCATTAAGAACAAATGTTCTAGTTATGTTTTTAAAAGGGAATTTAAGTAGTATTCAGCATATGGGTATACCAGAATGAACATACATTGTGGACTCTGACACTTCCATCTGAGATGCTAATGAAATATATCTTCTGGAACAAAACAAAGACATGTGAAGTCATTGCTGCTTTGAATCAACTGTAGTTCTTTCAGACAGTTCAGTAATACTTGAGACCTATCAGGTAAAATCTAACGAAGTTGACCCATGCATCTTTTGTTTTAAATGTGCCTTTCTATAATATGCTTAAGAGTATTTTAATCCTTGACATATGTTTGCTGATGTCAGGTTACCTCACAGGCTTAACTGCAGAATGGGAATTTACTGAAGTTTTTTAATATGGATTAAGTCTATTTCATTTCCTTCCATGTTTTCTGATGGGCAGGAGTTGAAGAGCTCTTGAGTGAAGGTGTCCTGTTTTGATTCCATGCTTTAACTACTTTGCTACAAAGCAAAAGACCAAATAAGTCAATAGGAAGACCTCCGTGTTTTGACAACAAGAGAACAGAACAAAAACTTAAGAAAGTGTAGTGACTGCCTTGTGTACACTCCTGTAACTGGAGCTGGTTTCCCTAACAGTATGAGTGACCACTTCAAGAATGCTCAGACTGAGAAGCTTGCTGCCCAGTCCTGAAGAATTTGCGGTGTAACTAACTTATTTCACATCTCTGCTGCAGGGTATGTGAAGCTACGACCATTTTATAAATGAAATGAAAATCAGATTAAGATTTGCACGAGGCTATGTTGTCATTAAATTATGAGTTTTTCACCTAGTTCCATGCTACAGTCAGTAGACCTTGTCCGTTGTGTGGCAGTTTGAAGTGTTTCTATTGCTTAAAAGTTATTCCTCTCCTAAGTCTCCTTAAGTTTCTCCTCAGATGCAAGATCATTAACTGACATATTCTAAGAAATAATTCAGTCCTGGTTGCTATCTTCAGTTTAAAGTTATGGAAAACAATTGCTTGTTTGGTGACTATTCGCTATGCAGGCACACAAAGGCACCCATGTTCTTGCACCCACGTTTTCTGTGGCTTCCAGAAATGCTGAAAATGAACATTACTTGAGTTGAAATTATGTGGTTTTGTGATAACAAAGTATTTTACTTACAAGAAAATACTTTGCTTTAGTAAAGGCCTTCTCCCTTTTTTACTGCTTCACTCATACAGCTTGAGAGAAAATGTGCATCTGCATAGTAGTACTAATACAGAAGTTAAAACAGAACTCACTCCATAGAAAGATACTACAACTGAGGTGCAAGACAAGTCAGTCATTTAAGAAAAAAACAGTCATGGATTGCAAGCAAACCAAAATTTGCTTCACCACTTGCATTTCAACTCCTGTCTGTCATGGTTAGTAACTTTGTTAACAAGGAAAACTCTTTAACTGGATACATGTTATCCTAAGGTTTGTGTAAAATGAAAGAAACTAAATTGTTAGATAAAACTCATGTTTATTTTATGCAGTGAAGTGTGTGGCTGACTTAAGTCACCTTCATTTTTTTTAGTAGGTCTGAACTTTTGCCATCGTTGGCTTTTATTGGAACACTTCTAAATAACGCTATTTGCTGTTGCACAGCATATGGTGTGTTAATGCTTTCTTTTTATTTTTAGTAGACCAGAACTATGTGTTCCTCCCTACAGCATGAGCTGGCTTTCCTTGTTCACATTCCTTACAGTCCATCTGCCTATAAATGTTTTTAGAGTACATCGAATGATGATGCTAAGATACTGATGTGTTAAGTCATTAACAATAAAAATGAAACTTGGGCCGAACATGTTCCACCACCACCTCAAAATCAAGTAGCCTGATTTTTTTTTTTACTAAGCTCTTATTTGGAAGCTTCTCATTAAAATCAGCATTTGTCACATTTGTTAAGAGCATGTTTGGGAGCAAATCTGAAATTTTCTCCTGTAGAATGCCTAGTGTTTTGTGAAGAGGAAATAGCAAAAGATTATTTGAGATTAGGGCAGGCAGTGTGAAACAAGTCCTCTCAGACTTGGGCAGAATGTGAGTGTTTTTTCCAAGTCATTGTGAAATGAAGGAGCCTAAAAGAAGATACATGCCTGTTAGACACAATACAGCTAGTAAGTTATATTTTCTGAGAGGTGAGTGATTTTCATTGGATAATCCTCATCCAAAATTATTATTTTGGGATGTTGTGGTATAAAACACACTATATTTGCAAAGCAACAGAGGTTACCACCTCTTCTTGCTTTACCTCAGTGGTTATTGATCTAAAAATACTAACAAACTTACAGTTGTCTATAGTTCACAAGTTGCATTTTTCATGGTGGGCTCCTCAGAATTATTGAGCGTGCTCTGGTGGAGCCTTGAACTTAAACTGCTGTTGAGCAGGAGTCCCAGATCTTATGATTGCACAGTGGAAAAAGGGAAAACAGGTGGTAGGGCTAGATAAAATGGTTCTTTCCATTTTTACCAGTGCTCTGACAGCTTTCCCTAGGAAGCTTTTTCTTCAGAAAGAGAGAGAAAATAGTAAATAGAACTGACCAGGCATACACAGTGCCTGTCATCCTCTGACTGCTGCTGCTTGCAGTATAAGTCATTGGGTTTAAGAGCTCGTGCTTTATTCATTTATGCAGCAATAACGAATTTTATTCTTTGTTTAAAAAAAAATCTTTTATTGTCAGTGTATGGCATGATTCATTCAGTAACACTGTAGTTAAATTAGTGTTGTCTGTCAATGCCTATGTATAACTTTAAAAAAAAAAAAATCTTGAGTAAACAGTTGATTCATAGCAGTATCTCTGTATTCTTTACCAGTTCCAGATCAGTATCTACATAGTAGAGCAGCATACACCCACAGTCTGCTATGTAGTAATACTTTTGTATTTAATAGCAGCATTTTTCAGTTCACTTTTCCCCAGGGTACAAAAGGTTTTTGAGGCAAGAATTCTGTGCTGTGTTAAGTCGGTATAGACAGCTTTGTACTAGCAAATGGGCATATTGTCATCAACCAGCTGCTCAGGGATGAGCAGAAACTGTCATATCACTGGTGCAAAGTTAGGTTCCATCAAAAAAGAAAAAATAGGCAGAACTGGTGGTTTCATCTGGATCAGCTAGGCAGCTACTAAGTCAGAACTCTTTGACATTCAAATGAGCATTGTATCCAGGTTTGGATCTTCTTCAGCAGAATGCTTGGGAAAGTAAGTCTTAAATACCTGTGCATAACCTATCACTTCTGGCATGTCAGTATCCAAAATTTGGTGGACTAAACAAACTTTTTTGTAAAAGCATGTCTGTCTACCCCCCTTTATATTAATTTCCTCTATGATACAGCCTTTTCTTCAAACCCTCATTCTAGTGAATAAGTATAGCAGTGTCTAGCTTAGGTGAGATATCTCAAATGGGTATTTAAAGGGTTTGGCTCTGATTAAAATCCCACTGATTCTATACTTTAGGTAGTAGGGTGACTCAAAATGCCGTTGTCAGATGTCTTTAACCTCTCCAGCTGTCCTGTCATGAGGATGAGTCAGAAGCTGGAGTCCTACAGCTAACACTCACTAAATCTGGAAGGCTCAACTGTTAGCATAATTGATTTGGCAGCTTGGGGCAGGATGTGGACTGGTGTGTTACTGAGGTGACAGCAGCCTTTCTGCAGTGCTGTCGCATCTTGAAGAGAAGAGAGGAAAGTCTCATGGTCCTTTGTTTTACTCTAACAGTGGAAACAGTATTTTCCAGGAGCACTGAGCTGATTGTGGGCTGATAGTAGAAACAGCGTTCATGGGAACTTCTCAGGCTGGCTGTATGGTGAAGACTTTGTTCATTTTCTGTGCAGAAACAGCAAGTCTGGTATTTGGGGGAAGGTGCTGAACTGGCAGCACATGCAGGACACAGGAGGTGACTGGTCTGCAGTCCTCCTGAGCCTGAGAGAAAGTAGGTGGCTGGCCCAGTCAGAAAGGTCCCCATTAAGACTTGGGCATTCCTACTGTTTAGTAGAGGTATATACAGTGTACATGCAAATTGAGTTCATGTATTCAGTCCTGATGTATCCACACCTGTGTCACCCATCACTAAGGGGACTCTTTTAGGGATCCTTGGCAGAATGATGATGGCACTAAGCTGTAGTTACAATTAAAGCTTTATTTTCTTAACAGGATATTATGATTAGTATAGCACAGAATTTGAGTAGAACAGCACAGGTTTTCTACAAGCACAATCGATGTATAAGTAGTGTAATACAGCATTTGTAATACAACTTAACTTATAATTTCTAGTCACCTGGACCCTCTGCAGGTCAGGTCAAATCTTAACACATGGTTTGCTGTATCAATATAACAATCATAATCTAGACTCGAAAAATCATATAAAAGAATACAAGTTACTCCCTCCTTCCTGGGAAGACGCAGATGACAGTGGAGGTGTCCCTGGTCACCGAGGGGATCAGGGGTCTCACTGTCCAGCAGCAGCTCTGGTCCCAGTTCCCCACTTAGGACTTGTAACTGCTTGATTTTCCAGGCAGTGCTCTGTGTGCTGTTACGCTTCCCTGTTGTGTGGAGGGGTCATCAACAGCACCTGGCTGGCTGTGTGTCTGTGGCCTTCAAGGCTGCCAAGGAAGGGAGTAATCAGCCTGGTGCCCAGGAACCTTGAGGCTGGTAGGGAGAGGAAAAAGAAATCTGTTTGGTTTGTCTCCTTGGTTCTCAGGATCTTCAGGGCCTGATAATGAGAGAAAGGGAACGAATTCGTGACCCGCTTTGGTCACAGAATGGCTGCTTGCCTTATAAAATGGTGTTAGTTATGCTAACCACATTACCAGGGGTCAGGAGCAGGGGTTACTGGTCACACACCTGATGTTGGTTTTGGTAGTGCTGTCCTACAGATGTTAAGAAGAAACACTGCTCCTCACACTGAGGAGAAAAAAAAACTTCACAGAATGTCATCCCATGCAAACCATTGTTAGAGCCTGTATGTCGGATTTGTGGTCCTCCCTGCCTTTCCCTCCCTCTCGAAAGGACACCTATGTGCTTCGTGCTCACCTGGCAACTGTGTACACAATACAAGAGTGATTTTTTTTTTTTCAAGTTACATCATCTTGGTTTAGCTATAGTTACAAACTGCTATTGTCAGGTTATAGATGTGTTTTTTTCTTTTTCCAGAGAAACTCCACAGATCTAACAACAACTTTTTGTAAATTTTAAGTGAAATAGCAATAGACTTATAACTTTAGGTCTATAGGCATAGAAAAACATTGTTTTTCTGTATCTTGCTGATGGTTACCCTGGCTGCATGTTTGAGTACATTTGTGTTTTGGTTTTGCTTTTTACTGTTAAAACAATTACACAAACAATGCTTTCATTTTACTTCCACAACATATCCTCCAGGCTTCACTAGAAATGCATACATTTCTACAAGGAAACAATATTTAGGCCTAGCTTTATAATGGCATTTTAATTGTCCTCTTAAATACACAACTTTTATAGCAGTAATCTTAACATTTTCAACTGGTTTTGACGATTTTTTTTTAAGCCAGATAGATTTTGAGTACTCTGCCGAATAGTTGTGAAAAGAAACTAGTCTACATAATGAAGTTACTAAGCCTGAGATCTGCTTTAGTCAGGGTCAGAATAAAACTGCAATAAAAATGTTCAAGTTCACTAACTAGGAAAGAGTAACTTGACAAACCAAGGTTTTGAAGTTAGGGAAACTGGCAAGCAGAAAGTCTTTAAGACTAAAGGTTTGCTAAGGAAACAGTTTATGGGATTGGATAAATCTCTTTAAAAATTAGTCTTTCTTCCAGCCTCAGAATAGATGCAACTTCCCCGGAAACAGTAGGGGAAGCATATAAGAAAGTGAGAGTAAGGCAGCACACCCGTGGTATTCTAAGGCTGGGCAAGGGTACACTATAGAAATTATCCCTGATGATTTCTGCAACTTAAGGTATTTTCTAAAACTAATGGAAGAGTTGCTGTGTGTTTGGATTTAATTCCTATGTTTGTTTTCACTGTTGGAAAAAACTTTGAGAAAATTGGTCTAAAAGTGTGTTTTTTTCTGTGGCTGAAATTAGGCATTGTGTTATCACACGCAGCTTACACCCAGGTTTAACTTCTTTCCAGAATACATGTATCCAATACAGATTGGGTACTCAGACATTGGAATAGAAGCTGTGAATATCAAGAACATCTAGTAAGAAAAATACTGTATTCTTCTGCCTGCTGTTTATTTACATGAAGAGATTTCTTATAACCCAAGGCTATGTTGTTTCTAATACTTTCTTTTTCTTGTTGACACAAATTTTATTTTAGCACCTGTGTTGATCAGGAAAGTACCAAGCACTTGGAATATGGTTTAACCTATGCTTCATCCTATATTTTGAAGTATTTGAAAACAGAATTGTCTTGCTTTTATTGTACTTCACCTCTCTTCATACATCCTTCACTGGGAGGAGAGAATCTCAAGGTATAATATACCCTAACTCAAGCTTCCTAGCTCTTTGCTTCCACTCCGAGACCATTCTTTCAGTTGGGATAATGCAACTGCTTTTGCATCTGAATTACCTGAACTGGATTATAAAACTGATACAGGTTAAAAACTTACTCTGCCTCAGGTGTTAAAGGAAATTTTGTGTGTGTGTGTTTCTTTTAATCCAGTTTGACTTGATCTAAGAGTTATTGCAGCATAGTGCAGGAGGTAGCACAGCTGGGAGAGAGTAGAAAGGATTGAATAACATGGCATTGTAGGGGGAGGTAGGGTGGGGAAAACGTTATCAAACTACTGCCTTTTATGTCCTGAAGTTGCTTGCAGTGATATTTCTGTTTTTGAAGGGGCAGCACCTAGCTGAAGAGGACTAGAGGATGACAGTTTCTGAACAGTAACATGGGGAAAAAAGCTTTGTTTCTTCAAGGCGGGGGGAAAGATTATGTTTATGGGGCTTCTTTAGTAATATAACTAGTAAATCTGCAAGTGGAATGTCCTAGTGGTCCTCTGTGTGTGTGACTGGCTTAGTAAAGGAGAATTTGGTATACAGCTTTAGAGTACAGATTCTGGTTCATAGTACTTGTCACTAATACAGAGCACCATAGCGTGAGACTTGTTCCTCAGCACTGAGTGATGGACCTTAATGATGAGTAGGGAAATGAAAGAAATATCAGTTTGTTATTCGTAATGTCCCTAAAGGAGGTGACTTTGGGATATGATTGTAGCTCTTATCTAGAGGAGGGGAGAGGAGGAAGTTATACATTTGCTGACACTACACTGAAGTTTCAGGATAAGGTACCAAACATATGCAAACCACAGACAGAATCTGCCAGAACTGTGAAGTCCAGATGCTTTGTGTTTAGTTCTTACATCTGCAAAATACAGAAGACTACCAGTCTTCTGTGCAGCTTTGTCTGTGTGTGTTTGGGTTTTTTTTTAGTATAAGCTCTCAACATAACAGCCAATTTGTGTGGGGAAGAATATGCAGCTTAGCAAGGAAAAGACACTGATGCAAATTCAAAAATAGCTTGATTACATTTTACTAACTAAACAAAGGTGATGACAGCTGCAATTGCAGTTGCAGCATAGATAGCATTTCAGTCGCCAGCTGTCCACTGAACTGTGGTATGTGGCTGCTACAGCAGTAGTTTTAACCAAACTGGGAAGGAATAGCAGAATCCTGCAGCAAGTCATTACTTTCTCTAATATCTCTCAGAATACAGGAAAACTAGTAATTTGGGTCACACTTTTGGACATCAAGTGATTTTTTTTTTTTTTTTTTTTCCTTTATAAAAACTTACAGGAACCTGAACAAGCAATGAACAACAGTGGATTAGATGCAGACATGGAAGATTACAGTTCCACCTGTACAGATTCAGGTAAATTAGATTGAGATTAACCAGTCTGGTTTATTCTATTTTCACTCTGAAGCTTTTCCGTTTAAACAGGCTGAAGAGAGTTGTTAAATGGCCATTAGCATGGGGGGGAGACATGACATGACAGACTCCACAACCACAGAGCAGGTGTGTTTTGTCCATTCAAATCATATCTCTGAATGGCCTTAAGAAGTGGACTAATCTAATATAATTTATTCTTGAAAATAAACTTCATTTTAAAACTTCATAAAAACACTGTTAATTTTACATGTCAAATATATGGTTAAAGTTGCTCACTGGTACTTTGTGAAGAATTTCTACTGTGCTTTGTGCTTTTGGTAAGAGTAAACCAATGCAAGGGTTGTTCTTTGAAGAAAGCTTTCCCATACTCTGGAATTGAGCTGGCAGAACAGTTATTGTTCTGACAGGTTCTAGTGTTTGGAATGTGAAATAGCATGAAATGGAGGCCTTTAAATAACTAAATCATTGCTGTAGTATGCGCTTGCTAAACTAGCTTCAGGTTAGATAAAAGCCGCTTTTCATGCCTTACTCAGTTTGATTTATGAGGCCTTCATCGTCATAATGTGTTCATAACTTCTGCGTTATGAAATGCTACTTGAAGAAACAAAATCTTGGGAAAATTGTGCTAACAGTTTGTTGTATCTACTTTTCATTTTGGAATAAAACGGTTTTAAGTTTGGATGACCAAATGGGCACATATGCTTAGAGTTTTTTTACCACAGGAACTGTTTCTTCCACGATTACCAACACATGGCCACAGCAAACTGCTCGAAAACTTCTATGAAGCTTTCTGACAGATATGCTGCCCATGAAGCCTCCTCTTTTTTCTCAAATCTACCATCCTTCCAAAAGCTTCTGTAAAAAGATTAACTTTGCAGAAAGCCCTGAAGATCAGATAATTTGGCCTGAATTTGGAACTTGTTCTTAGCATGTTAAGAAATGGGTTTAGACTCAGATTTTTTTTGTCTCCTTTTTTAAGGGGGGGTGGGTATGGCTTCAAGCATTTTAAAACTGGAATTTTTTTAAAGAAACTGACTGCATTTAATTGAACACTATCTTACCTTGTTTAAAATATACCCTTTCCAAGTTTGTAACTCTCTTCCTCATAGTACAAGAAAATAGTCTTTTGAGATGCACTGAGCATTTTCATGGAGTATAGAAGATCGTGTCTAATTGGGAAAAGCCTAAACCAAGTATTCCTCCTACATAAGCAAATAAGAAATGGATACCACTTCGGTGCCGTTTCCATAGCAAGCTGTCTTGAAGGGTTAGTAGTAAATATGAATGTAGGTCTGCATTTTCCTTTCAAGAAAAAAAGCCATTAATCATGAATGGAAGTGGATTTCAGTTATCATAGCTTGATTTTAAATATACTGTGGGGAACAGTTATTGTAACTTAATTTTAAAACTCACTGCCAGTCTTTATTGTGTAATTGTCTATTAGATATCCGCTGCGCTAACTGTGCCATCTGCTTTTCCTGCAGGGCATGTGAAGAGAAAGAAAATGAATCACTTAGCCATCCGAAAAACTGAACAGTACTTGAATCAGATGCAGAAGGACAGCATAAAACTAACTGAAAGGATATTGGCTTTGGAAGAACAATCTCTTCAGAAGCTCCCTGAAATTTAATCTGCCAGGCCTACTTTAGCCAGTTCCATCATGAACACAGACATCTCAAAGGCTGTCCCAGGTTCAAGGAGGAGTAGCTTAAAGCTAGGCCTCTTAATGCCACTTTTAATTCAAGGAGATCCTAATATGTGCAGAGTTGGGACTCCTAGGAGCACTTAAATAACTTTCAGTTATTTAAATGGCGTAATGCCTTTTTTAAAGGTGGAAGGCTTGTATCAAATTTGGCTGTGAAGTGCTGTGCACAGTGTTTGATACTACAGACATTCCCAGACAGTTTACTTGAGGCCTTCTGTGCTTGTTCCAAGGGCAACATATGTGCAAGCTCAGTGACTGATGTCTTTTGCTTTCACAGGGATCAATATAGACAAATCAATAAAGATAACTGGATCTGAAACACAAATTATAGCATGCTTGAGAGTTACAGGACGACTGTGTCGTTCTTTACTACCTTATCATTGCCGGAACCTTCAAATGTCATGCATTTCAGTCAGGGCAAACACTGGTCACAAAAAGAGAATAGTATCGCCTTGAAATCTGTCACCCTACCTTTGGCTCCCTTGTAATTTTCAGTTGCTTGTTTTGCATCGTGCTGCTGGTCTTAAGGAAAATCTGTAGACTGGTATCCCTTGGGAGTCGAATTAGTCTTTACTCAGGGTCTGATGTAACAGGAATTCACACAGATTGCACTTCAGACTTACAAGAGCCATAGCAACAGCCTGTAAGGAAAGCTTGGCTTTCTTGTTGACCTGTAAGGAAAGCTTGGCTTGTTGACCCTTGCTGTATATTCCACTATGGCAGAAAAAAAATGGGAAGTGAGAGAAGGTAGGTGAAGTTCCTATCAGAAAAGTATTGTTACATGAAGGCTGTTTTGTGACCTCTATTTGTAAGTATGCTGTAGAACAAAGAACACCTATCCCAAATTATTTTTCTTAAACCACATCAAAACTGGACTATCAGTGGCCAAAGCTCATTTAAGAGAGTACAGGACTGCTGTGCAGCTTGCCTGCTGCTCTAGCATGACAGGAAGAGACCAGTGGTGGTTGTGATTCTAAGCTTATGTGATGTGAAAATAAACAGGTAGTGATATGAACTGATATTTAGCTTTATTCCCTTGGCTTCCTGCCCAGATTTGAGGTGCTGCTACATATACAGCCTCTCTATGAAAGCTGTAAGAAAAAGAGAGCACTGGAAATGAGATGTTCCCTGTTGGCAGCGCTCTCTTAGTCCCCGAGCACTAGGTCTTAGTTGGAACTCCTGCATGTGAGGGGACTGTGAGTCCTGGGGAGAGGAAATGAGGCTGGGGAGAAACAGCATCTGCTGGGGCTCGAGGGGTTAGCTGAGGGATATGGGAAGAGATCTGTTCTTTCTGAATTCCCCACATTTCACAATACCCAAAAAGTTTGTGTGTGTTGTGTTTTTCTGGTGAGGGGAGGGTGAGAACTGTATTGTGAAAGATTTAAAAAGCTTGACTTCTGTCAGAACTGATAATTACTAGATTTCTGCAAGCTGAGTGGAGGAAAATTTTACTGCAGAGTGGAAAAAGATGACTGATAGCACTGCTCATGAAGATACTGGGAAGGCAGATAGCCCTGGGTTAGAGACTGGTGAGTTCTACAATTGCTGACTTGTAAAATAACGTTAACAGGAAGCTTTATGAACATAGGCAAGCAATTACCTTGTGCTCAGACATAGTAAGATAAACTAATTGGAGGGTTACTTGAGTTGTACATTGCTAACATTTTAGGCTCAGTATTAAATCAATAACTTCCAGTTCTTAAGCTTTAAGGCTTCAGAATAATTTTTCTTTTCCTGAACTGAGGCTTAGCAAGAAAGGTTAAAAGACTTCCCTCGACTGTAAGACATTGGAAATCAAGTTATACAATGGTCTTTCTTACCAAGATGATGTTCAATCTACCAGCGAAATGCTGAAGAAGAAGTTCCACTTCTATCTGAGCAAAAGATACTGATACAGCATTTTACCTTTTGAAATAATTCAATGTTTACAAGCACAATTTGAAATATTATCCAACAATTCTGCAGATCAACTATTTTCAAATGTGTGTTGTAAACGAAAAATGTAAGATGGAGAGCAATACTGTGTCCAGATTACATCACAACCATATTCTGTCTGCTTACCTAGCATTTGTAGCTAGATAAATGGGACCTGGTAAGAGCTTGCTGCATGCACGTCAGGATGAAAAATTACTTGGACAATTACTGTAAATTTGTGCTTAAATTTAAAAGCCATTCCAAATGCTGACCTTGAAAAGCTGAACCATAAACTTAGTAACTGTGACTTCTCTCAGGACTCATCTAGTGAATGGCAGTCAACATGTTTGTTACAGGCTGTTGTAGCCTGTTAATGCTGTGAGAAAAGAGAAGCTGTGTGATACACAGCTTGGAATGGAAATATTTAAATTCCTTTTCCTGCAGGCTACCAGGCTAAAGGTTCTCATTCTTTTTCCTGTGCCATTGTGCTTTACTCTCACTGCAAACTGAAGCAGATCAAGCTGACCTTGATTCTTTGAGACTGTTTTGCGAACTCTCAACAAAATATCAGTCACTGTCAATTGATGAGGATTTGTTGTGAAAATACGAGTTTTAGGTCTGTAGAACAATTTCTTAAAAATTATTTGCAATTAAGTTTGTGATTAAGTTTAGCAAAATACTTGGCGGAGTATGGAAAGAAATTAATTTTATTGCATTTTACCATTCATTAGGCTAACTATTTTCCTAGAGATATCCTTTGGCTTTACATCAGTTTCTTTTCAGAGTCTCTGTAGCCAGCAGGTCTGAAGTCTCGACACAACTTGCCTTGGAGAGAGGTCTCCTTAGGGACTGCCTGAGTTTGGTTTTTTTTCTAGAGAGTTAGCTTGGATGTTTGTTGTGCATATGGTTATATTATTGTATGTTCTTTTTCTTAGATCATGTTTAAATGACTTACCATGCTACGTGTGCCTGTGTTTTCCAGCTGACTAGCTATTTCTTAACCTTTCTACTAGACCTTTCTGAAAACATAGGGTTGGGTAGTCTTTAAAAAGGCATGTCTCTGCACCCGTAAGTTGCTGCTGAGACCTTGACAGCCTGTTCTGCTGCCCTCCCTGGGTCCCAGTCACAGGCGAGAGGAGACTGCTGAGAGATAACTGGCAGCAGAAGTGACTGTTTCAACTAGCTTTGAAAAAAATGAACAATTTTGTACTTATTTTCATTGAAAATGCCGTGAAACTAAGGAACTTGAAAACTTAGTTTTTATTTTTTTTTTATTATTAGAAACATGAGAAGCTTGAGGATGATAGAGGAAGCAAGTGTCTCCAGCTGCGCCGTAGGTCAAAGGGGATGGCGCTGAGGCTTTTTGTTTGGTGGTGCTTCAGCTGTAGGCGCAGCCTCTATCTCCACTATGTGTTTGATACTTTCTGAAGGGAAGGGATCACATAATCTTTCTTCAGCTGAGGGTCCCCTCAAAGAAGCAATACTGTCCTTGACAATTTATACAGCTGATATTAACACGTGGTGTATAGTGGTGTCACGGATGAGTGTTTAGATAAAAGTGTGACTTAACAGAGTTTGATGGCAAGGTTCACTCTATTACTACATGGAGGAAACAGAGGGAAAACTGTGTTAGAATCGATTTAGAATTATTTACACAGGGACTGGAAATGCAAAAAGGTAAGGGGGACCCTCCTGTTGAGCCATGAGCTTCAGAAAGGACCCCGTTGCTTTCTAAACTCCTTCTGAGAGGAGTCTAGGTGTGGCTGAATCCACTCCTAGTCCCAGACTTGGTCAATGGTTTATAGCTAAAGGATTGTATGTGTTTATAGCTAAAGGATTATATGTGTACACCCAATTCTTTATATCACTTAGGTAAGATTTCAAAGTTTCATCATGCTTATTCCCACTTCATTTACCTTCTGTGTGGTCATCTGGTGTTAGTTCGCTGTGAAGTTCAAACCCTAGGTTTCCTGAAGCAGACTCTCAGGCATCAGATTTTGTAAAAATAAGTAATTTAATAGAGTGGTACAGCAGCAGGGTCAGCTTGAGCTGGGTGCCTCTGGAGAGGGGCCAACCCAAAGAAATCCCTGGGCAATTACACCCTTACACACTGTTGCCCCACACACACAGGCAGTGGTTCACTCCAGTAATATTTGGGGCTGGGGTTGTCTTGTTCCTCATTGGATTCCATCACTGTTTTCAGACAGGCTGTTATCTTGTCTAGTTGCAGCTGCTGTTGATGGTTGTAGCCTTGAAGTCTCTGTATCTTCTGATTTACGCTGGCTTGGGAGGCCCTGTTTTGACTAACTAGGTACACGTTCGGCAAACCTAAGTGGAAATTTACAGCTTGTGGCCTCAGGCTTCAGCAAGTCTGGCTACTCATGCTATGTAAGTAAGGCTAAGCAAACAGCATACTAAATCACACAACATCATAACTCTAAGTGATTCATTCTGTTGAATGCTTATTTAACCTAAACAACTAGTATCTCTTAACATTGAGAGGTGTCCCTGCTAAAGGAGAAAGTTGCTTGGCATTCAGTCTGGTTGCTGTCCAAGGAGAATTCAAATTGGGCTCATCCAGCAATCTGTCGTTGGTAGAAGATGTCATTGCTTTGAGGAGTAACCTTGAGAGGCACCCTGGCTCAAGGGGAGATCATTGCTGTGCAGCCACGCTGCCTGGCAAGGAGAGCTCAAAGGCGGCTCACTTAGGCTGTCATACTTATGGGATAAAGTGGTTGGCTCGTAGTCAAATTGCATACAACGGGAGAGGTACGGATGAGACCCCTTGTACCCACAACTTCTCGGTGCTCATTGTTGCTCTGCTTCTCTGTGGGTTTCCCAGAGGAGTTCTTGGCCTGGCTGCAGCTCAGGCCTTTACCTCCTTTGGAGCCTGTACCCAAACTGCTGCTGGTTTGGCTAAGGGGGGGGTTGAGTGCATCTGTCACAAGTGACTGCTAGTCCTTGTCATGGGTGTAGTGCAGGGGCGGGGGGAGACTGATGGACATGTTGGCAGGTGCTGTAAGAGCAGCTGCAGACCTCTGCGTGCCCTGAGCAACGGGGCGATAGGGAGGCGCCCAGTATGCGCACTTATCGTTGCCTGCTCTGTCCTGCGTGACCTCAGTGAGGGCAGAGGACAGCCCTTCCCTAGGGGCTGCAGACTGAGGACTCTCCTCGGTCCCCGCCATCCCGCCCCGCTGCTCCTTGCCCTCTGGCGACGAGCCCGGTGCCCCGGCGGGAACGGACGCCCCGCCCACCGCGTGACCCCACCCTCAGGGGAGAGGCGCGCCCCCATTGGTCCTGGCGCCTCCATATTTGCATGAGCGGGACCCACGCACCGCCCCTGGCAGGCGGGCGGCCGGGCACGCGCTGTTGTGACACGTGAGGGCGGCGCACGTGGGGCCGTTCTGTAAAGCCCAGGGGGGGAAGGGGCGGGGAGGTGGCGGGCCGGCACGCACGCGCACGTGCGGCGGGCCGCTGCGCATGCGGGGGCCGCGCGGTGCGCAGGCGCGGGGGAAGGCCGGGCTCCTGGGTCTCCTCCCGCGGCGCCCCTCCCCCGGCCAGACGGCGGCGGCTCCCGAGCCACAATGAAGCAGCAGCAGCAGCCGCAGCCCCCCCAGCCCCAGCCGCCGCCCGCTGCCAGCGCGGGGGTCCCGGCCTTCCTCAGCAAGCTGTGGGCGCTGGTGGGCGAGGCCCCCAGCAACCAGCTCATCACCTGGAGCCAGGTGCGGCGCGCGGCGGTTGGCCTCCCCGCCCACGTGCGTGGGGCGGCGGGAGGTGCCCCCCCCACATCCCGTACTCCGGCTACGGCGGCGGGCAGTCACTCCAGCTCCCGGCGGGCACCCGGGGCCTGCGAGGAGAAGAGAGGGGAGGGGAGGGCCGGGGGGGCGGTGGGCCTTCCGCGGGGCCCGCGGCGCGCGTGGGGAGGGCGGAGAAGCTGGGCATGCCCGCTTGGCTTGGTCGGGCTCCCCTCAGCCGGCCCAGGGGAGAGCCCCCCTGCCCGCCCCCGACCGAGCCACCGTGCGGCTGCCCTGGGCCGTCGCAGCTCTCCCAACCCGGGCGGCGCTGCTGGGGAGAGGCTGGTTCGCCCCGCCGGTCCTCAGCCGCTGCCTCGTCTCCGGCTGCGGGTACCTGGGGAGTACGAGCGGCGGTGCCCGCCGGGGCGAGGGCGCGACCCGTGCCGCTGGGGGGGCCTGTTTGCCGGCCCCGGCTGAGCAGGCTGGGGGCCTCCCCGGGAGGTGGGCGCCCCTGAGTTGGGGCGGGGGAGCAGGGATCCGAGAGCGGTCGGGCTTTGCGGTGTTTGTTAAGCCGCCGAACGGGAACCGCAGAGCTACGGTGGGATTTTCTACCGCGGGTCGGTGAGTTCGTAAATAGCAGAGCTCGCCCTTGGTGAGCCGGGGGCTGCGTGCCAGCGCCCTGCTCCGGCGTGAGGGAAGACGGGGAGATCGGGGTGTTCACGTGTCCGGTACGCGGAGCAGACGGGACCGCTGTGCCCCCGTGTGACACCGGCCGGGACCCGGCGGCGTCTGTGGCCGGGCTGCCCGCGGTGGGGGCTGCCGCGCCGCGGTGTGCCGCCCGCGGGGAGCGACCCGCGGCCATGGGCGGGCGGCCACGTGGGGCCGACAACTGTTGCGCTCCGGGGACGGCTTCCCGCGTTCCGTGTCCACCTGCTGGAGCGGGGACACCCCCATCGCCTCCCCATCACCCCCCCCGGCCTTGTGCCGGGACGGGTGTGCTGGGGAGCGGCGTGCAGGGGATGGATCACGGGCATCGCTCTGGAGAGAGTCAAACTGGGCACCCATCAGCAGCGATGGGGACGCACCCAAGTGTCGATCTGCTTCTCTTTGTTTCAGTAACTGAAGTCCCTGTCCTGGGAGCTTTAGATTATAACAGCTTCATTTTTGTCTTATTTCTTAAACGTTTCTAAAATTATGTTTTAAAAAATCCCGTTCTCAAACTCTATAGACATTTTCAAGTGGTGTTGAGATGGCAGCTCTCAGCTGAGTTTATTTTAAATGCTCAAGCAGTGATAAAATGTCATCTTAAACATTTTACTGATAATGAGTTGCCAGTAGCTTCAACCAAAACTTCCTGAAGAAGGAAGCAGGTAAACTCAGTAGATTACAGCAGCTTTCCTTCTAATTTTTTTTCTTTTTTTTTTCTGGAAAATAGATGCTAAGGGCTATATAAAGATTCAGATGTTGTCTAGCTTAAGAAGTGCCATTTTTGCAACGTTATGCTTTTAATGGAGACTTTCCAAATTCATTGCTTATGCTTATCTCAAGTAAGGACACCAAGGCTATTATTAGCTATCGTTGTATTATTTTCTTAGTTAAAAATAAAGACTATTTTTTTGAGATTCTGCAAGGGTGTTTGTGGAAGGAAGATCCACTAATCACAGTTGATGTTATCGGCTTCCAGCAGTCCTTGTGTGGGGAAGGTATTGGGATCACTTGGTACACAAGTGATGACATCTTTTAAAAATGCCCTGTGCCACTATTACGGGGTAGAGAAAGTGTACGAAGTGTAATGGGAGGAAGAGTACAGTTCCAATAATATTTCACTTTCCTCCTGTACAAATCTATATCCTTGCACTGTAAGAATAAACACCATCTGAAACCGAAGAGCCGAATTTTGTCTCCCTGCATACGTATCTCAGTAAAGCCATGGGTACGTGTTGTCCATGGAAACACACGCAAGGAGTCCCAAATGAAGTACTTGGAAGATTGCTGTATGCTGTAGTCTCTAACACGAGGACTTGAAAACGGTATTTAGCTATGTAGTAATGCTTCAGTGAGGTCAAGTCAGGCCTTAGCATCTGTACAGCTTTGCTGTAAACGACTGTCAGGACAACAAGACCTAGTAGATGTATTTCCCAGATTTTTCTGTGCTAGATCTGAACAATGTCAAAGTGACAATAAAGCGAGGTGCCACATGAAAGCTGTCTGTTGGTCTCACAGGTCACTGTAGTGTCACTAGTTTGAGTACCTTCAGCTGGGGAGTTTCATTAATGCATTGGCTAAAATGATCTGTCCCTTCCCGTTCTTTTGCTTCCCCTTTCACAGAATGGTTAGTGTTAGAAGGGACCTCTGGAGATCATCTAGTCCAACCCCCTGCCAAAGCAGGTTCCCCTAGAGCGTGTTGCACAGGGTCACATCCAGGAAGAATTTGAGTATCTCCAGAGAAGGAAACTCCACAACCTCCCTGGGCAGCCTGTTCCAGTGCTCTGTCACCCTCAAAGTAAAGAAGTTTTCCCTCATATTCAGATGGAACTTCCTGTGTTTCAGTTTGTGCCCATTGCCCCTTGTCCTGTCACTGGGCACCGAGAAGAGTCTGGTCCCCTCCTCTTGACACCTGCCCCTAAGGTATTTGTAAGCATTGATAAGATCCCCCCTCAGTCATTCTCTTCTTCAGACTAAACAGACACAGCTCCCTCAGCCTCTCCTCGTAAGAGAGATGCTCCAGTCCTCTGGTCTTCTTTGTAGCCCTCCGCTGGACTCTCTCCAGTAGTTTCTTGTATTTCTTGAACTGGGGGGCGCAGAACTACACATAGTACTCCAGATGTGGCCTCACTAAGGCAGTGTAGAGGGGGAGGATAACCTCGACCTTCTGGCCGCACTCGTGCTAATGCACCCCAGGATACCGTTGGCCTTCCTGGCCACAGGGGCACATTGTTGGCTCATGGTGAACTTGTCCACCAGAACTGCATGGGGTTATTCCTCCCTGGGTGCAGGACCCTACACTTGCCTCTGTTCAACTTCATGAAGTTCCTCTCCACCCAACTCTCTAGCCTGTCCAGGTCTCACTGAATGGCAGTACAGCCTTCTGGTGTATCGACCACTTCTCCCAGTTTCATGTCATCAGCAAACTTGCTGAGGGTACAGTCAGTCCCTTTGTCCAGGTCATTGATGAATACGTTAAACAGAACTGGACCCAGTACTGACCTGTGGGGAACACCATTAGCTACAGGCCTCCAGCTAGACTCAGCCCCGCTGATCATAACCCTCTGAGCTCTGCCATTCAGCCAGTTCTCAATCCACCTCACTGTCCACTCATCTAAGCCACACTTCCTGAGCTTTCCTATGAGGATGTTGTGGGAGACAGTGTCAGAAGCCTTGCTGAAGTCAAGGTAGACAACATCCACTGCTCTCCCCTCATCTAACCAACCAGTCATGCCATCATAGAAGGCCATCAGATTGGTCAAGCATGATTTCCCCATGGTGAATCCATGGTGACTACTCCTGATAAAACTTCTCTTCCACATGCTTAGAGATGGCATCCAGAATGAGCTGTTCCATCTCCTTTCCAGGAATGGAGGTGAGGCTGACCGGTCTGTAGTTTCCTGGGTCCTCCTTCTTGCCCTTTTTGAAGACTGGAGTGACATTGGCTTTCCTCCAGTCCTCAGGCACCTCTCCTGTTCTCCATGACCTTTCAAAGATGATGGAGAGTGGGTTGGCAATAACATCTGCCAGCTCCCTCAGCACTTGTGGGTGCATCCCGTTGGGGCCCATGGATTTGTGGGTGTCCAGTTTGTCTAAATGATCTGTAACCCGATCCTCCTCAACCAAAGGAAAGTCTTCTTTTCTCCAGACTTTCTCTCTCACATCCAGGGTCTGGGATTCTTGAGGGTCAGCCTTAGCAGTAAAGACCGAGGCAAAGAAGGCATTCAGTAACTCCGCCTTCTCTGTATCCTCCATCACCAGGACACCCTCTTCATTCAGCAGCGGGCTCACATTTTCCATAGTCTTTTTGCTGCTAATGTACTTGAAGAAGCCCTTCTTGTTGTCCTTGATGTCCTTTGCCAGATTTAATTCCAGGTGGGCCTTAGCCTTCCTCGTCACATCTCCGCATATTCTTGACAACCTTCCTGTATTCCTCCCAAGTGACCTGTCCCTTTTTCCACATTCCATAAATTTCCTTCTTCCATTTCAGTTTTCTCAGAAGCTCTTTGCTCATCCATGCAGGTTTCCTGCCCTCTTTGCTTGTTTTCTTACTCATAGGGATGCACCGATCTTGAGCTTGGAGGAAGTGATGCTTGAATATTAACCAGCTCTCTTGGACCCCCTACCTTCTAGAGCCCTAATCCATGGGATATCCCCAAGTAGATATTTGAAGAGGCCAAAGTTAGCTCTCCTCAAGTCCAGGCTTGTAATCCTCCTTATTGCCCTGCTTCCTCCACGCAGGATCCTGAACTCCACCATCTCATGGTCACTACAGCCAAGTCTGCCCCCAACCTTCACATCCTCAACAAGACCTTCATTATTTGTTAGCACAAGGTCTAGCAGTGCACCTCTCCACGTTGGTTCCTCCACCACCCATGTCAAATAGTTATCGTCAATGCTCTGCAGGGACCTTCTGGACTGTGGATGCCTAGCTGTGTTGTCTTTCCAGCAGGTATCAAGGTGATTGAAGTCCCCCATGAGAACTAGGGGCTGTGGTCGTGAGGCTACTTACAGCTGTCTGTAGAAGGCTTCATCTACTTTCTCTTCCTGATCAGGTGGCCTGTAGTAAACCCCTACAATAGTGTCACCCGTATTAGCCTGCCCCTTAATTCTTACCCATAAGCTCTCAACTCGTTCTTCATCCACCCCTAGACAGAGCTCAATACGTTCCAGTTGCTCTCTCACATAAAGGGTAACTCCACCTCCTCGCTTTGCTGGCCTGTCCTTCCTAAAAAGTACATAGCCATCCATGACAGCATTCCAATCATGCGAGCTATCCCACCATGCCTCTGTGATTGCAATGAGATCATGGCCCTGCAACTGCACGTAGATCTCCAGTTCTTCCTGTATATTCCCCATGCTGTGTGCACTGGTGTACCGGCATTTCAGAGAGGTAATCGAGGATGCAGGTGCAAGAGGAGAGGTGCAAGAGGATCCACCATAGCTATGCATACCCTTGAGGTGGTTGGCTTTCTGATTCCCATCTTGGGAGGCAGCTAAGGAACATTTCTCGCAGTTCTCATTGGCCTGGCTTATTCCCTCATTGGAAGCAATGGCATGAGGATTGCCACTCTGGACCCCACCCCCCAAGTCCTTCAGTTTAAAGCCCGCCTCACCAAGTTGGCCAGCCTACTGCCAAAGATTGCCTTGCTTTTTTTAAACAGATGGATCCCATGCCTCCCTAACAGGTTACAGTTGTCAAAAGAGTGTCCCGTTGTCGCAAAACCCTCATGACAGCACCAGTCATGAAGCCAGGAGTTGATTTCTGGTTTACATCTATTTCTGGTTGCTCCCTTTCCTCTGACTGGTAAAATGGAGGAAAAGATAACCTGGGCACCGATATTCCCCTTTCCCCTCCACTGACTGATTCTCAGCAGGAGGTATGTAGGCAGTATTGGGAAGTTTTCATCTTCCTACCCTCCACTCAGTCTTAAGCTCCTAACTCATCCAGCATTGAGCCATTTATAAATCTTGTTTCTGATGATCCTTGCTGGTTTGTCAGAAGCAAGCTCTTGGGCAAGGACCTTCACATGGTCTCATGGTTGGTCCTTCAAGCTTCTTGGGATCATAGAGCTGCTGGCATTTGAGGGTAAGAAACAAATGTGACTCCTTGAACTAAAGGGCTTTTAGGAAGATGCAGTATCAGTGTTGACATTTGTCAAAGATGATAGGCTTCTCATTAAATACAGGGTGAGAGTACTGTGGATGTACAGACAAACCTAAAACATTTTGAAGTAGCTAATTTGGATTTTGCCAGTTACTCGTCCTTTAGTTAGTGGAGCACAGTTACTGAAGAATGGAGCTGAGCCTTCTATTTTAGTCAGAGCCTGGGGATGAAATGAAAGATCAGTCCTCCCTCACAATTGGCATCCCAGGAGGAGGGGGGCTATTGCCTTGGGTGGTTACCTTTTTGGTAACTCCAAAACCAGGTGGACACCTTCAGCTCTTTGGCAGCTCCATCTGCTCTGCAAACCTTTTCAAACTAATCATGCTTTTTTACTGGAAAGCAGAAGGGACTTTCAGCTGGTTGTCGTTTTTTTTCCTTGCACAGTCTCTTTCTTAAGATTCCTTCCCAAGACTTTGAAGCTACGTACAAAATTGATAATATTGTCCTGTAGTGAAACTGTGGTAATTGTTGGTAAACAATTAGTTCATTTTTTGAGGAAGCAGTGAGTAACAATAGAGGTGTTCCCCTTCAGATATGGATAGCGATGTAAATCGATAATACTCTGTTGCTTTGCAGCTGCAGGGTTTGTACGCTTTTTGTTGTAGAAGATTGTAGGCAAGTAGATCAGTTACGTGCTGCATGCACAAAGGAAACATTCCTATCTGGTGATTAATTCTAAAGCCCAGCGTGTTTTCTACAATGGTCTTAAAGTAGCTTAATGTGTTTCTCTCATTTTAGAATGGCCAGAGTTTCTTGGTGTTGGATGAGCAGAGATTTGCGAAAGAGATTCTTCCCAAGTACTTCAAGCACAACAACATGGCAAGCTTTGTCAGACAGTTAAACATGTGTAAGTTCTTGGGTTTTTGCTTTGTAGCATAGTTCTATTTTCTGTACATGTTATATACATTAATTGTCTAAATATAGACAGTTTCCTCTGAGCAGTGGCCCTGTGTTCTCTGCAACTAGGATACTGTCTCATCCTCAAAACTGGTATCATAACAGGATAGTTGGAAGAGCATGGTTTTAATTTCTTAATGTGGGTTTTGAGAGGGTTTTTTTTTCCTTTTTCTGTTTCTTTTTTTAAAGATGGCTTCCGTAAAGTTGTCCATGTTGATTCTGGGATTGTCAAACTGGAGCGAGATGGTCCAGTAGAGTTTCAGCACCCATATTTTAAGCAGGGCCGGGAGGACTTGTTGGAACACATTAAAAGGAAGGTTAGTGAAAACTCAGTATGTGGAAAACCTTTACTAGTAAGTGTGAATGAATAGCAAAGTTCGTGTCAAATTTAATTGCAGGATTGTGAGTGCAAATAAGCTTTGAGTTTGGGGAAGCAAACTGCGCTGCTCTCATACGTGTCTTGATTTATTTGAAGATATTTTGGGGGATTTGACTAGGCTCCTTTATCTAACCTGCTACGCTGTCATTACAGGAAGTTTCACAGGTGGCAAAAATGAGCAAGTTCTGCACATGTAACATTTTGCAAATGGGTATTAGAAGTGCAGAGCATGCCTTGACTTTACCATCAGTAATATAACAGTCTGCTTGTTTGTGTAAGCGTTAAACTTTCCACCAAAGAGAACAGGGATCAAACGTATAAACATGTTTGTTATGCTGCTAAATGTGATTCTGGAATGTGCTCTGCTGTTATTGTGAGTCAGGTGAATATAGATACCGAATAGCAATATGGCAAGTTAAACTGTGATAAGAGGGATGTACTTACTAACATTGGATTATTTTGAAGCAGTTGTGGTGAAGTAGAGCACTTAGGAGAATGCCTGAAGAATCTGAATGTATACAAATATTTGTAACAACTAAAGCTAATGTGATGACAGCTGTAAGAGGAAATTTCTGTGTGCTTCTGTATTTATTTATTTATTGATGTTTGGTTTATTACTAACTTAAATGCATAGTTTATCAACACTAGAAGAAAATATGCTTGATCACTAAAAGAAAATAATAGTTAACAATCAGTGAAGGAGAGTGTTGTTTCTGGATTCTAATCTTTTACAGGTTTCTTCTTCAAGACCTGAAGAAAACAAGATACGTCAGGAAGATCTCTCCAAAATAATAAGTAGTGCTCAAAAGGTGCAAATTAAACAAGAGACTATTGAATCTCGATTGTCTGCTTTGAAGAGGTAAGTTGTTCCATCAGCAACTGATCCCTGAAATTGAGTAGTTCTGATAATGGGTATCAGACAAAGACCTACTTCTAGGTGTCTCTTGATTACTTATTGCCTAACTTTAAATATTGCTTTAGGGAAATAAGTTTCAATAAAAGAATTGCATTAAAAATTAAATATTCTGATATGGCTAAAAGTAATAGGCAATGTTGGTGTTTGAAGAACTGTCTAGTAGTGTGCAATTAAATAACACCTTTAATAATAGTTCCATAATGCTGCTGAAGCTGAATATTCAACTCGGCTCCTAGCATAAAGTATGCTGGTTTACATCTCCAGTTTTTAAGTAATTACTGTGTTTAGTTTGAGGCAGAGTTTGGTTTGTGCAAGTTGCTTATAATACTTTCTTACTACAATTAATGTCTTTGCTTATTGCCTTTTATTTTCCTGTTATTGTTGTCTTCATTCCACTACTGCTAAAAATTGCCTGTGAAAATCTCTTTAGAAATCTAATTTGGAAATTCATTAGTTATGTCAACGACAGATGTACAGAATCTAAAATCCAAATGTAAATAGAGTATTTTTAGAATTGCATTATTGCCTATTTAATAACTATGATTTATTCTCAACAGTAAGAGAGATGTGTGTCAAATTACTTAATCCTGTAGAGTATGTAGATACAGACAGGATATATGAGCATAAGATCATGCACTGTAAGTCACATCACCTCAACAGTAACTCTGTCTCAGGACTCCTTATGTTGAGAACATAAATGATTGTGTACCTCTGTGGCAGAGGTCACTGATTAGTTCAAGTTTTAAGAAGTAAATGCTGTCATTTCTAGTCCTCAGTTCTAATTACTTGAGTGGTAGAATATTCGAAGGCAAACTTACTTTGTCTAGGAAGAGTCTTTATTAGAATCTGGCCAGTCTAGAGTAGAAGTGTTCATATTCACCCTTTTCAAATTTGGGTTGAAAGAAACCTCAGAAGGTCATCAGGTCCAAACCCCTGCCCAGAGCAGGGCTGACTTTGGCTGAAGTGGCACCCAGTTGCTAACAACCTGACAGTTTGTGGAGGTGAGAAGATAGAATGGTTGGTCTTTGAATTCCATGTTGTTGTCCCATGAGTTTAAAGTTATAGAGGTGGAAACGGGAGCTAAATCAGAAGACCTAGTCCTACAAAACATATTAATAAAGCTGGTGAGAAATTGAGAAAGTTCAGAATCCCTGACCTCAGTTGTTAAATTTGTGGTGGAACTGTACTCTTAAATTGCATGTTGGACATAGGAGCAGTTTGAGGAGTGACTAATAAGCTTCATCACACTACATATGAACAGCTGTTTCTGAAAACTTAGCTTAAGGTTTCCTAAAAACTCAAACACCAGTGGAGAGATTTCCCTCCTTTTTTTTGGCATACAAAAATTGTGAAAACTAGTGTTGAAAACTAAACTGCAAAAGAGAGGAGGGTGGTTTATGTTGTATTTCCCTATTTAGTGAAGCTTTTGGTATTTGTTACCTCTCTCTTAATATGCTTTATGCTGTTGGAAACCGAGGCTCAATGATACAATAGCAAGGGCCATTTTACAGCAGTTTTTGTACTGTCTCAGTAACTGGGCTCCTGTGAGTACTGGAACAACGAAGGTTTGTAAAATGGCAATGTTTCATGAAAACTGCTATCTCTGCTGTGCTCCTGTTGTTTTTTAGCACCTAACATGCCCCTTTACTGGAGCTAATAGAAGCAACTGTTAGGATGACCTATAGCTGCTTGAGAGCTTGTTCTGTAAAGGTGCTTTCAAGGTGGGTGCATTGTTGCTGACAGGTGGCTTGCATCTAGCAAGAGCTGTGTGAGGGAGGACAGACAGGCTTGATATAGATTAACAACTCTGTCTTAGTGGTAAGAGGAAACTTACGCTGTTTGGTCCATTGCTGCCGCCAGAAACCAGTTAACATGCTTGATTTTTTTTTTTTATTTAATCTCTTAGGATTTAATTACTAGAAGGAAGAGGAGAAGGTAACTTTGCTATGGGAAAGGAAACAAAATAGTTAATTTTTAAATGTTAAATGTTTGTGTAATAAGTATTGCCAAATTTGGGATTTTTTTTTTAAGGGGGTTGGAAATTCTCTGCAGGCTATTTGTTGTGTTTGGGTCTCCATTTTGTAATCACTTGCCAAGGCTGCTGACTGTGTGACACCGCTGCACACCCCATGCCAGTCTAAAAACATATTTCAAAGAGCTTTAATGAAGCCAACTAATCTTCAACAAAAATGATTAATGTAAATATTTTAAAACTTAGTTTTAGTTTGACTTCTAAATCGTCCTTTTCAAACAGGGAGAATGAATCCCTTTGGAGGGAACTGACAGAACTGAGAGCAAAACAATTGCAACAGCAGCAAGTTATTCGGAAGGTAAGGCTTCATTCCAGTGTTGTATGTGAATGAGTGAGTGTGTGTGTGCTTCTGCATGAGGAATACTCTGCCACATGTTACCTTGCTTTGACCTCACTCTCTTTTTTGTAATGTGTGAAATGTCTTTTTAATAGAAAAAACAGCAGGGTGTTGTATGGTGAACTAATCTTTGTGAAGCAAACATTCGGTGTATTTCACTGCATAAGCAGAAGATAAGGCCAAACTCATAATTTTCAAAGAAAGAGGTTCAAGAACATTATACATCATTCATTAAGGTACCCTTAAAATGGTCCATCCATTTTTTATTACTTCAGGAATTGGATGACTAATATTCTGTGTTGGATGATGTCAGGAAAAACTCTTTCTCACTGCAAGAATTACAAAGTTCTGTATTGGAAATTCACTACTGTCCCACTCAACTGACCCACTAGAATAGATTAGTGAGTGGAATCCACTGATAATGTTATCTTAGCTTAGTTTGACAGTTAGATTTATGACCTACCAAAATTGATGTAAATGCAAAGAGTTTACAGGTTTTAATTTTTTTTTTTACATATCAGAAATAGCAACATGGAAAGCAGCCTTGTAGCAGAGACTTCTACTGATTTTTTTTTTCCAGTTTGTTCAAGCCAGATACATACATTTAATCCTTAAATTTAAGACATAAGGCAAGAAAGTCTTAACATTTCAAAAGGAAAGGCAGCTGATGAATACTGTTAAGTGTACATGTAACTTTTTTTTGAATCTGTCGAAAATGCCTTTCACCAGAACCAGTATTTACAGATACAGGTTACGTATACATTCAACATCCCTACGTGCCTTCTGTCATTGCTTACTAGAATTCTTCTAATAGTTTGAGTTCCTGGATGCTTTTCTGTGTACTGTGTGATGTAGTTTAAAAGTCTGTTCTTACTGTCTGCTATGTGAAAAGCCTTTCTCAGACAACTGAATAACTCTCTTCTTCTTAGATATTACCAGCAGTGTTTTCTATTCTACCATGATTTTTAACTTTTCTGAACAATTCTATATGAGAGTTACTACACAAAATAAGTGTTCTGCTGTTTATGTATAGAGTCCTCTGCTATAAGGTATCTTGGTACTCTCACAGAAACAATTACAGAGTAAAGTGACTAACAATAATGTTCTTTCCCTTGTAGATTGTACAATTTATTGTTACCTTGGTGCAGAATAACCAACTAGTGAGCCTAAAACGCAAGAGGTAAATATCGTCTTGAAAACTTGCTCTCCAGTCAATATACTGATGTGTTTTGTTGACTGAAACCAAAGAATTAGTTTTGAGATGGCTTTCTTCCTTTACTTTTTCTGATTTAGGCCTCTACTTCTGAACACTAACGGACCTACAAAGTCGAATGTATTTCAGCAGATTGTGAAAGAACCAGCTGACAGTAACCACCATGTAAGTTTTCTTTTGTGTGTAGTCTTTGTTGTGATGAAGGAAGGAGTGGAGTGGGGCAGACAGATCAAGTAGCTTGTCTTACAGGGAATAAAACATAGCTATGTACTGAGAGCTGTCAGCTTTTAGAAGTGATATGCCATGTTGTGCTTCCTTCAGAAGACAAGTGTGTTGATAATCACCATTCACTTTTAAATATAAGCATGTATAACCAGTTACCTGTGTATTAAATACAGCTTGATGTGATCCTACTGAAAGCAGTTTGCTTTTAATAATAGTGCTGTTATAAATAGCATATGTATGTTGTGGTGTTACCTCTGGGAGCTGGGCGCCCCTAGCCCCATACAGGGACAGGGATCCAGTGTGTTGCTCTGCAAAGCAGCATCCAGCCCAGCAAAATCGTGTCAAGTTCCTGTGCCGTTTGAATGTGTCAAAGTAACTGAAAGTTATTTTTTGCTGTCCACATAATGGTTGGTGGGAAATAATTAGAATGAGTGCTGTGTCATGGTACTAGAATTAATAGCTTTAAAACAAAGTACTATTTAAATGGCAGTTACTGTTTTAATATTTTTAGTTCTTGTGTAGTCCTGTTGTCACAGCTTTTTTGCTGCTTTTGCTGACAGTGCCAGTGTATTTTTATTTCTATGACTGTAGTATTTGCCAAACATTTTTTTCTCCAGCTTGTTCATTTATTTGTATGTTTTTTCTATTAAATGTAGATCTGTACAAGCAGCTTGTAATCTCTGAGGTGTAGGAAAGCTCTTACACCTCTTTAGAATTGAAGCATTGTAAGATACAATGATAACTGTCAGAGTGCCGAAGCTCATTGTCCTCTGTCCCCTGACTCTTTTAAAAATAATTCTCAGGTACCTCTCAAGAGAAATGAGAGCTTAAAACAAAGGGAACAGATTTCCGATGACATCATTATTTATGATGTCACTGAGGATGTGGGTGATGAAGAAAATCCCATGGGTGATGAAGAAAATCTTCCCGTTACACCAGAAGCAAATGAAGATACCACTTCAGATTCTTCCAAGTAAGAAGTCTCTGGAAGTCTATATAGACAATTGGCTTTCAGTGTTGTATAATATGCAATAATTCAGATGTCTTAGATAATTTTTTTTAATGAAGTGGTCAGAATTATTCAGTACTCCTGCACATATAGATGCTTCATCTGTGAGTTCACACTAGGTTCTAATTTATTGACCTGTGGATTTGTTCCAAATAGTTAATTGGCTGTTGGAGTTTTAATATGCTGAGAATAGAAACTAGTGAGAAGCAGTCTGTATTATTGCACTCCTGTCTTCTTACTTCTGGATAGGAATACAGACAGGAATGACTTCCCTTGTTTTTACAGATTTTTATGGTGAATAATTTGCATGTGCTGTTTGTCAAGTGTTAAATGTGGTCTTTGAACTTTGTTAAGCCAGTTAATTTCAGGGTTTTTTTTTTTTGAGTCCCAAGTGTTTTGTGACTATGTAGCTTCCTGTCTGTACTATAGATGTAGTTTATCTTTCAGCTATGAGCAGTTGAAACTTCGTCCAGGGATTGAGATGCAGCTCTCTTCCTAAGTTGTGTTGTATTGATAGGGCCTGTATTACGCCTCAAGGAATAAAATATAGATATTTCTAGCTTATACTTGAACTAGTACCGTTGTTCAGCTGATGTCTGGGAATGCATTCCCTGATAAAAAAGCTTCATGAAGGCTCATAAGGCTGTGATAGAGAGGCAGCACAACTAACAGCTACTTAAGGGTTAAGAAAACCAGAATATGGAGGAAAGCAAGTTATCTGAGACTCTTTCTTGGGTTTTAGGTTGCCTTCCTGATGTACTTAACAAGATTAATTAGCTGTAACACTGTCGACTGAGATCCTTTATGTTATGGATGCTCCAGAGTTGATGCTGTCCAACAGGAAAGATGCAAAATACATATTGTCTGTCTAGTTTGATGGCCTCGTATGCTTTGGTCCACTTCATACAGACTTTACATTTATATGGGAGCTTATAGTTGTCCTAATGCAAAAAAATATCAGTGTTCCTTCATCTTTTTAGTAGTTGTTACTGTGGTCTAGCACAGCAGTGTCTGCTGGCTGAGCTGCATTAACTGGATTGAGCATTACAGCACCATATCAATGGAAAATAGATGCTTAGAGTATCTTGCTGTGTTTCATATTAAAAAGTAGTAGAAAAGTTTATTTCCTTATAGTAGCTTGACTAAAATAAGGAGTAACTACACCTGTGGAATAGTACCAACTTACATGAGTGTATGAAATGCTTTAATTCATATGTCTCTGTCTATTGCAGCTGTAGTAATTCTCCTGATATTGTAATTGTGGAAGACGATAATGAAGAAGAATATGCCCCTGTAATTCAAGGGGATAAAAGCACAGAATCAGCTGCTGTCCCAGCTAATGATCCCCTCAGCCCTGTCAGTGACGGTACAAGCCCACTCATGTCAAGCGCTGTACAGCTGAATAACCAGTCAACTTTAACTGCAGAAGATCCGGTCTCAATGATGGATTCCATCCTCAATGAGAATGGAGTAATTTCACAGAATATAAATCTTCTTGGAAAGTGAGTAGCCGTGTCTTCTGTTTTTTCAAGTATTAGAACTGATTGCTTGACTGAAGTAAAAGGAGATGATTAGTGGTTTCTATTGAGAACTTTAAGTTTCTAGATCACCTTTATTCTAGCCAGTTTCTAAAGATCCTTCTATTTCAAGTATTTTAAGATGGGACCTCTGATTTTCATCATGAAGCGAGTGAGGTGGGGTGCGTAATCTGACAGTGTAATGTTGTGGGTATCGTCATTGAAACTCTCAGGATTTATCTGTGTAGCTCTTGGAGATGGATGGGACTCTTTAGGGCTACCTGGATGCAAGAATCACATCTCTGCCGATGTCATGTCATAGTGTTATATTGATGTGGTATCTGTTTCAGAGCACCTGTCTGCTTTACTTGGGTTCTCTGCTAAAGGGGATGAAAGTTTTCATTTTTTTCCAGAAGTTGTTTCTAATGAAAGACTTAGTTCATTCTAGTTCTGGTGAAGATTTTTAGATGCATAGTAGATCTGTGTAAAGCTTGATTGTGGATTTCTCTTCCTTTTGTTAAGGAATACAGCAATAAAATACTGTTTGTCTTCTAGAGTTGAACTTCTGGATTATCTTGACAGTATCGACTGCAGCTTAGAGGACTTCCAAGCTATGTTATCAGGACGACAGTTCAGCATAGATCCAGATCTCCTCATCGATGTAATTTTCACTGTTTGTTTTAAGTATATTGGTAATACACTATAGAAAATACTTGTGGGATTGTTACTGTTTAAAATAGATATAAAACACAACAGCTTTTTTTTTTATTTATTTCTTCCCTTTAAAAAAGGAAAGTTATAAATATTTGTGAGTGTGTGTTTCTGGGGCACTGGTAGAATTCTCAGTGCTACACCACTGCTCAAGCCAATGTTTAAGTTTTTGATGGAAGAATGGATTTCTTAATGAAATAATGCTCATATTTGTTGCTATGTGAATGCAGACACCAATTAGATTAGTACTGTTGCTTTGAAATAACCCAGGACATCATCTGTGGTCTTCTCAATGAACTGGGTTTACAAAGGCTCTTGGCATTTATTTTACAAGTTTCTCTGCCATTTCAGGTTGCTTCTTAGGAGTATGTATATGTTCTCAAATTCTCTTCAGATTAATGTCGAGTAGAATGATCTAGGTTGGAAGGGACCTGTGCAGGTCATCTAGCCCAGCCCCCTTGCTCAAAGTAGGGCCAGCTTGAAAGTTAGATCATGTTGCTCATTTGTTGGCTCAAATTCTGAAATCTTCAAAGACGGGGGATTCCACAGCCTCTTGGGTGCCTGTCCCGGTGCTTGACTCTTCTTTGCTAAGAATTTCCGTATGTCAGTCACAGTTTCCCTGCTGCAGCTTGTAACTCTTGCCTCTTGTCCTATGTTCCACCTCTGTGGAGTTTGTCTTCTCCATGACACCTCTTTAGAAGCAGTGGAAGAGTGCAGTTATCCTCCCTTGTCTGCCCTCCCCAGACAAGGTTAGCCAAGCTCCCTCAGCCTCTTGTATGTCATAAGCCCCCAGACATCTGTGGCCCTCCGGACACTAGTTTTTCAAACTCTAGTTTGAAAACTGTCACACTGGGAGGCTTAGAACTGGACATTCTTCCTGAAGTGGCCTCAGGTGCTGTGCAGAGAGAAATAATTGCTTCCACTGACGGCCTGGGTGTGCTTTGCCTGTAGCAGAGCATGCCTCCCTGCAGCAAGGCCTGGCTGCTGGCTCATGGTAGGGTGTTGTCTACCACAACTCTTAGGTCCCTCTCCAAGGTGCAACTCCCTGCCCATTTGGTCCCTACTCTGAGCCAGTGCATGAGGTGGTTGTGTCCTAAATGTGTTTGGCTGTTGAACTTGATGGAGTACCTGTTGGCCCTTCTTCCACCTTGCTGAGATGCCTCTTAACAGCAGCTCTGCTCTCTCACATGTTGGTGGCTCCTTCCAGTTTGGTGTCACTTGCAGACTTGATCAAGGTGTGCCCTTCCTCGTTGTACACGGAATTCTCCATGCAGCAACGTAAGAAAGAATCAGTGTTTTAAGACTGCAGCAAACCGTGTTAGTCTAAGTTAGATGTAATACAGTTGTTGCTGTTGTGACTGAGGCTCATGGAATTCCCAACCATTTCGCTCCAAAGCTAGGCTTTCTTTGCAGAAGTGGTTACTACCTGTAAATAAATTCTACTCCTGACAGAGGGTGAAAACACTAAGTACAGGGATTATTCTCACACATGCTGATGTGACGTTCTTGTATTCTTAATAGCAACATCGAGATACCTAAAACTTGATGTGTTTTGTCTTATTCAGCTTTTTACAAGCTCCGTGCAGATGAATCCCACAGATCATATCAGTAATACCAAAGTAAGTCCTAAATCCATTGCTCAGTGTACTCGGTAGTGAGAGATGCAAACTTTATTCATCCTTTACTGTTTTCTTTACTGCTATAATAGCACTTTTTTCATGCTCTGGCTGTGAAGACTTCCATGAGAATAGGAAGGCTGCAGCTTAATTCATCCTGTTTGTTAGGTTTTAAACAGAGAAGGGAAAAGCACCGTAATTATGTCCTTTGAAACTCCTATTACCTTGAGGCCAATACCTGTACATCGTACCAGTCTCTTGACTTTTGTATCCTCTAAGATTTTGGTACTTGCAAAGCCTGTACGCCCTTTGTCAGAATGTTTTCATCTGTATTGTCGGGTGGGGAAAGAAACATAGGAATGAGCAGTAAAGCAAAGCTGTAGCTCTTTGAATTCGTCTGTTCATTTATGAGCGTTGGTTTTGGTTCTTGCTCGACCAAGTCTGTGTTTCCATTTCACATTTTCTCGGCCAAGGTCTGTTAGTGTGGGTAACTGGTACCACTGCATCCCTTTGCAAATCAAAATGTAATTCTTTGGTCAGCTGTGTTCTAGCAGCCATTGGAAGAGGCCTTAAGCGTGTGTTTAAGATTTTGCTTTCGTTTCCAGATGGAGACAAAGGGAATAGAAACTACCAAGAATAATGCAGGTCCAGCGGCTTCACAGGAAACACAAGCTTCTAAGCCCCAGCCAGGTTAGTTGCAGTGTTTTGCTGAAATGGTTTAAGGGTTGAACAAGCATTGTTCGAAAAAACCATCTCCGTTATTTGCTCTGTGTCTGGTTTTGTGTCATGCTGATAAGCAAATGACCAAAACAAACCACGTAACTATACTTGCTTTTCAGGTTTTTGGCACTGCACCAACAGTGCAGTGAAATGGATGTTTCTGCAGGAGAATCTGAACAAATAATGTTATACATGAATGTAACAATTCTTCAGTCACTTATTTAAAACAAACAGCTATCATGTTTTTTATTTATTATTCTTTAAATAAATTGTGGGGTGGATTTTGGTTTTTTCCTTCTGCATGTAGAAAGGCACGTGAACTTACGACATTTTGGGAATTTTTTTCCCTTAGATAAGCAACTCATACAGTACACTGCGTTTCCACTCCTTGCTTTCCTTGATGGGAACCCAGGCTCTGCCATGGAGAGCGGGAGCTCTGTAGCTGGGATGCCTTCCTCTGTCGACAAACCCCTGGAAGTGGACGAGCTCCTGGAGAGCAGCCTGGATCCCGAGCCTACCCAGAGCAAACTGGTACGGCTGGAGCCGCTGACAGAGGCAGAGGCGAGCGAAGCCACGCTGTTCTATCTATGTGAACTTGCCCCAGCACCCATGGACACAGACATGCCATTCTTGGACAACTGATGGAATGGGGACTCTGTATATAGTCATGGAGATGAACTATTTATTTAGAATATTGTTTGGTATATGCGTTTTTTGTAAATCACTGTTTTATGTAACCAGATAATGTGGAATCTAAAATGCCTTTCCTATGTTACTTCCTACAAGCAATTGTTTAACTACAGGGTTAGACAAGCTGTTAGAGACGGTTGGCAATACCAAGTCAGACTGTTACTGTACTGCTGTCGTATGCTTGGTATTAGACATATCGCTGCATACCCCAGGTAACTGCACGCTTGTGAATAGTCAGCTTTAATTTACGATTTCTTAAGACTTCTGGTCTTACATATGTTGACATAAACTTGTGGTGTAGGGTTAGGGAGCACTCACTTTCTGTATCTTGGGTTTTTTCTATTTTTTACATTTTGTTTAACAAACACGAGGCTTTTTGGGGTGGGGGGACCAGGACCTGATGTAGGCTTTTTTTTTCCCTGCTTGAACTGGGAACAAAGTGCCTGTACCTTGCTAAATCTTGGTTCTGCCTTACTTTCACTTCAGTGGAAGTGCTCACACATAGCACAAACTGGGGAAAAGTTCTTTACAGCCACCAGGCCCCCTGCCTGCATGAGTACTTTTAACTTGGACCATCTACTCCAGCAAAATAAATGTTACTTAAGTGTGATACTTTTGCTAAGAGTTGTCTCTTCGTGTGCCAGGTGGGTGTGGATTTAACAGCCTGTGTTTTTCATGCCTTAGTAGCTGTGCACTGAGGTCTGCTTCTGTGCCATGTTTATTGGAAAATAGTTTCATTATCTCCAAACTTTAGGGTTTATTTATAAGCCTCCAAAAGGAGTGGCTAAGGCAGCAAACTATTTTCCCTTAGTAGTACACAAAAGAATGTTTTCTCCTTTGTTTTCTTACTGAAACCTGTGGCAGAGCCCTGTAGCTGTCCTTTCAGGGGAAGAGCTCTGCCATTACTCAAAAGGTGTTTCCATTGTAGCATTCACTGAAGTCTTCTATGTTTATTCATGTGATCTTACTGTAGTTGTATTGCACAGCTGAATGCCAGAGGGGTTACTACAGCACTCGGTGAAGGTGCAGTTGACACACTTTAACTAAATCATCTCACCCTGAGCTCCTGACTTAATATAAAGTTAAGTTAGTTAAAGCATAACCAAAGATGAAAAGGTTTCTGCCCTCTCTGCCCTCAAAGCTGTAGACGGAGTTTTTGAGGGGCTCCAGTGTGTAAGATGCTTCAGGGAAGGGAAAAAAACTGCCTTTTAGTAGCTAACTTCATAGATGCAACAGGAAAAACACCTTCCACAACTCTGGCACTGCCCTCAACATTGCCTTTTTTTTTTTCTTTTTTAAACAAGTAGTCTCAACTTGTACAAGGAGCTGACTCGACAGAGACAGCTGTCTGTTCATCTTCCTCATCCAGTGACTAGTTATTTGTTACAGGAGTTGGGAACTGCTGTATTAAAGCTGGTATTGCGGTGTCTTAGCCAGACGCAACACACACGGGCGCAGTACAAAGCAGTAGCTGATGCAGCAGGAACAGTTACATGTGTGAAGCACATTGGTGTTTTCAGAGAGATGGCTGCAAAGGGCACAGAGAAGACCTGTCAGACAGCTTCACCCAAGGGGTAACATGTGACCTCCCGAAGAGCCAGGACCTGCCAGCCTCAGGTGCACTGTGCAGCACTGGCAGCTGTCACTTCTCAGATGACAAGTGCTATAAGACATCCCAGGAACAGAAGAAGGGACTACAGTACAAAGCCAGACACCATCCACATTTGGCAGTAGTATGAGACAGCAAAAGTCATTGAGCATCTTCATCCAAATTTATTTATTAATAAGGTAACAACATATTCCAAATTATTACAAGCCTTTACTGATCCTTCCATTACCATCTCAAGTTTGACTGGCACATCAGACTTCTGCAGTAAATGTCAGTGTTTAGGTGTAGAATTAAATGAAAGCTTAGAGAATAATTAGCAACAGGAAGTAACAGCATAACACCACAGCAACAGATTCTGCATGACATCTGCTGAAGGCTCTAGGGTCACTCCCAGTCAGGGCTGCTCAGTCTCAAACTGCAGCAAGTAAGAGAGATATAAATAACGCAGCTTACATACTTCAGTTACAAGGCAGCAAGCACAGAAGCATTTAAGATTCCAGAACTGCACAGGAACTATACAGTACTTTAATCAAACAGATTTATATCTTACCTCATGCCTAAATTTAGACTTTCTAGGCTCAAGTCCATCTCTGGCAATGGACAACAAGCAAAATACCTAATACATTAAAAGATTTCAAAATTTAGAGCCCCAAATATATTAAGAAACACACTTGTTGAAGCCTCAGTTAATGCAAGCCTCCTTGACTGTAATTTCAGCGCTCCTTTTCTTCCATTTCTTTTTTAACCACAATACTAAAAAATCCCTCTAAAGGACTTAAGAGTTTTCACCACTCGGCTCCTTGCAAACACTGTGATTGTAGCCTAGCCGAGAAAGCAAGCAGCACACAGAACAGCAATAAATACACGCACAGCTTATCCCGTTGAAACTACTTTAAAAAAAATAATAATACATAGATGCACACTGTAAACAGGTGCCTTAAAAACATGCTTCTGAGCATCTGATACCAGGATGCTTTCCCCCAGGGTGCCTGTCCTCCTGTCTGCAATGGGACACATTGGACCCACCAGCACCCACCCAGGAGGACACCAGCTCCTCCTGCAGCTTCAGGTGCAAGTTTCCCCATTTAACATCTGTGCTACAGGTGTATCACTGCCCTCCATACGGGAAACGGTCAGGCTGTTAGTGCCAGAATGCTGCACGGTGTCCAGCAAACTCCCAGTGTGCACCATTTCAAGCCTAGCCATGCTTACTCAAGACTTACTTCAGAATCAAGGCAACAGGGATTATCAAAGGCAGCCCCTCCTTTGCTGGCAAAGCCTGATCTAACACTGTCTCGTTACCCTAATTAACACTTGCACTTTTTTTCCTACAATTATTTAATGCAATTGAGGGGAAAAAAAAAAAACTTACTTCCAAAAGGTCTTGATCTTACATCTAATGCTCCCGAAGCACTCAAATCTAGGAGTAATCCTATGAATACCATTGTCCTGGTTTGGCCTAAACCAGGCCATTATGGGAATTGTCACTGAGCTCAGCTAGAAAAAGTGATTTAGTGAAATGACAAAAGACATGATTCAAGGTAACCATGCAGAATAAAGCGGGGTATACTACGTGGATAACACACGCACGCACGTATTTACAACTGCACTATTATCTGGAATACTGTTTTTTTCAGGGACACGGTGAAGCTAACACAACCTCCCCAGAGAGCAGCACAGCCTAGTCAAAGTCACGGTTTGTAAGAACCAGCGGAGCAACCAGAGTCCACACGTACAGCACGATGCCAATCCAGCTGGAAGATATCTTCACCCAGACAGACGGCCATTTGCTGGTCATTGTCTCATAAGAAGAATCCGGACTGTGAAAGAAAAGAAAAATTTGCAGGTTTTGTTTCAGTATGACATACTTGTGTAGCAAGGCACTCTTCAACACTATTTTCACAGCAGATCATTTTCCCTTCAGCTCCACACCTCAAAGGACATCTCTACCCTTCTCCTTCCACGCAGTTCACACCAATCTGCACAAGAACACCATTTGTTAAGTTGGTGTCACAGGAAAGACAGAAAGCAACAGCAGCCCAAAAAATATTTAGTAAGAGCTGTCAAGAAGCAGGAATGATCAGGAATCTCTAAAGCAGATCTGTGAAAATGCAGGAAATGGACAGCATTTATAGATACAAATAATGCATTTTACCTTGCCAAAAGACAACACCTAGAAGAATTAATACTCTTGATGTCATATTGACCCAAGCATGGCCACAAATCACATCCACAGCAGGACTATCTATTAAGAGTAACTTTTGAAGAAATCCCCTTTCTAGTGTTGATATTTTCATACAAATTGTGCTCTAAAAATTATTAAAGACAGTAATTTTTTTTTTAAAATTCTGAAGAACATCTGCTCAAGCTGTTAACATCATATTAGCAAATGCACATAGCGGAAAGACCACCTGAGTAACAATTCACACATAGGAGAACTATTTCATTGTGTGCATTTTTTCAGGGAGCAGACAACCTAATTTCCGTCTGCTACAGACCCTGTCACAGAATGGCTGGGGTTGGAAGGGACCTCTGGAGGTCATCTAGTCCAATCCCCTGCTCAAGCAGGGACACCTAGAGCAGGTTGCCCCGGACTATGCCCAGACAGCTTTTGAATATCTCCAAGGATGGAGACTCCACAACCTCCCTGAGCAACCTGTGCCAGTGCTCAGTCACCCTTACAATGCAAATGTGTCTCCTGATGTTCACAGGGAACCTCGTGTGCTCCAGTGTGTGCCCATTGCCTCTGGTCCTGTCACCGGGCACCACTGAAATGAGCTGGCTCCATCCTCTTTACACTCTCCCTTCAGGTATTTATATACATTGTCAAGAACCCCCCTAAGCCTTCCTTTCTCCAGGCTGACCAGTCACAGCTCTCCCAGCCTTTCCTCGTATGAGAGATGCTCTAGTCCCTTCATCATCTTTGTCGCCCTTTGCTGGACTCTCTCCACTCTGTCCATGTCTGCATTGTACTGCAGAGCCCAAGACTGGACCCAACACTCCAGGTGTGGTGTCACCAGTGCCAAGTAGATGTGAAGGATCACCTCCCTCCACCTGCTGATATAATGTGTCCTACCTCTCCTTTTCCCAGCTCTCTGTACCAGACACGGGCCTGGTGTTTACTTATTTTTAGTTGTTATAAAATTTAAGACTCTATCCTGTTCACTTCCACAAGACGTATTTCAGCAGCCCAATCAATCACGAGAATTATCCTAGAAAACACAATAGGCACTTGTGAACAAGGCTGGCTACTTCTATTTTCAAGCACAATTCACTTAATATAGATCAACCAGTGTACTTCCCTTGAGAAGCCCCATTCAGGACCTACATTCCTCATACCACACAACTTATGCCCCCTTGTCCAGCTAAAGAGAGCATCTTGTATGCTCATTATTAGCACAACATAGTATCAAATGCAAATACCTGTACCAGTTGGTAAGCGTCATCATGATATACAGTGAGGCCAGGAAAAGCATGAAATGGAAGAAGGAGTAACTGTAAGTAACTCCATCCCTCTCATTATCTATGGCTCGGTGAACATCATCTCCATCATCAAGGGAGCCGTCACTCCTGGGCATTCCATCCTCTATCAGCGTTGACTCATTACTGGTCAGCATCAGCTTGTTAACTTGGCTGTTGTTGGATGTCCGGATGCTGTATGTGACAGGAAAGGACACAGTACAGTTACCCAAATAAACACAATTTAGTAGCTGACGATGAGAAGTCATACAAGTTAACAGGAATTTTTTTTAAAGGAATCTTACCTTGAATAGAGAACACACAGCAAAAACAAAACCAGTCCTACAATTCCTTGTGCATCCCACCACTGAACTACCTGACCTTGGGTTGGAATGGTGGTGCTGTTGTAACCGATGATGCTCAGCAAACCTGGGTTACAACGCCTGTCTGTGGGGGAAATCACATTAGAACTTACACAAAACAAGAACAGAACAAATATTTAATAGTACATTTCCACACTGAATGCACAGTAATAGAAAGGAACTTTGTGACCATGACGGGTCTTGAAGTAAAAAAGCTTTGAATCTAATTTTAGCCTATTGAGTCTCTCTAAAGCAGGCAAATGACAATATGTGGCATAAAAATCTGTCTCTTGAGCAGATAAAGGATTTTAAACTTATGTAAGATATGCATCAACTGCTTTACTCTTTCATCTCATATAATTAGATGCAACAAAATAAAAACGCCTGCATGTTAAGTTCCAGAAATTCTACCACTAGAAACCAAGTTTGACAACCATACAGTCTATAGATGGGGTACCAGAGTCATCTCAGAGTTGGAGAAGAATGCTACAAAGTCAGCTTCATATTATCTACAGTTCCCAACCCACAGCATCCACAAATAACACAGAAGAAACAGCTGAGAAGTAGCAGACAATCTTATTTCCCCATAATTACTGCAGGAATTAGATATAACTCACATGTATGCTGCTACACAGAATCACAGAAGATTGTCCCTAATTAAGATAAAAGGGCCACAGACCCAACTAAAAACAGCAAAATCAATATTTGGCAGTTTATTTTAATCACCAGAATGTCTGATTTTTTTAAGAGATGCTCAGCTGTTTTCAGACACAAGGAACACTGAAAACATTTATTAATACATTTTTTTTAAATCCTCAGTTAGAAAAATATCATCAGTAGCATCTCAGTCATCAGGTAAGAAACTTGAAACTTGGTAGGGAGATGAACCTTTCACACAGCTTGGAAGAGTTGTGGTAATCTGCAAAATCTAAGCTTTAGAATACTGAAATCCTGCCAATAATGGGTATCAATTCTTCCATATGATAAACATAAGAGCAAGTGAAAAAACACGTTGTCTTTGGAAGAACTATTCGTTCAGTATTATTAGAGAAAGTTGGGGTGTGGGGAGAGAACACAAACTAATGAGTCCTGCCTCTAACTTGCATGCATTATAGTACCTCATTCTAATATTGCCTTGCAAAAAGGTGAAGATACAATTTACTGCTCAACTGGATATCCAAAAAAGCCATATATTGCTACTACGCTTACCTGGTTCATTGGTCATAGCTGACCAAGTCAAATACATTGTATAAATTGTGATCACAGAAGACTGCAGCAAACCTGATCTTGGCTGAGATTCCTATATGAAGAAGTCAAGAAACAGCAAAGTTAGGCAATTAAAAGATCTCAGGCATGATTATATTATAGGTTTCTGGGACTGATAATACAGAAAAAAACAGAAGATAACGGAATTAAAACTATACCTGAATCTTCGGCAGAATTGACATTACAGAAGCACCAATACACAGCAGCATATTAACGCTGATAAATGTCTTGTTTTCAGAACAACCTTCTGGATGAGTGTAATAAACATAAAACAAGACAACGGCTACTAGAGACAGCAGGTAATTGACAGCTGTAGCTGACAGCAGAGCTGTGAAAAGAGACAAAAATGGAGTTAAACTGGTTAATAATGGAGAGTATTAAAAACGAAATAATATTCCATGATTATCAGGTTTTGGATACAGTGTACAATGGCAGAATTAGAGAGCAGCTCCGGGCACTGAACTGTAAAGGAAATAAGTTCCTCTCAATTCTCTGAGGTGTTAAAAAGAAAGAACACAATAAATGGGAAGCCTGAAGCAATACTTGATTCTCCAGTGCCCTAACAGCAACCAAGAAGAGCAAGTATGAAGGAATACAGTTATACTACATACACTTTGGCTAAAAGCTTAAAAAAGAAACAGAAGAACTACTTCTCCAATAGAAGGAAAGACAAAATCTTATTTCCAAATTCCATCTTATTAAAAGCACTAAAGAGTGAAGTGGCCATTGCATGAAGACAGGCTGTGCTCTTTTGAAACACCTAAATTATCACATCTGAAACACATTATTAAAATTAACATATCATTTATCTAGTGAGATGACTTGTACTCTCCTTCACTATCTTGGCCTTTCACTCAGCATATACCTTCGAAGAATGACCGACTGTCAGACAGAAAGAAAAAACAATTATTTGAGATGCTTATGCTCAACATGAAGCAGTAACCGGCTAGTTAATTTTTAATCAGTGCTAAGGTGTAACAAAGCCTGTGGCTGAAAAAACCCCCCAAAACCTACAATTGCCACTTCCCTGCTATCACAAACTGATGCCCTGCTCCCAGGGATTAGATCTTATTCCTCAGAGGCTGCTGCCCCTTTCCCTGTCCCATCCTTGCTTAACTTGACAGCAAGACAACGGAGCTGAACGACACCATCTGAGAAAATGACACTTACGCACAAAGCAGCCCTTCTGCACTCTGGTGAAATGCATTACTTAGTGAATAACTTATTCACTAAATGAAATTTAAAACTTGATTGTAGTACTGTCCTTTACCTGCATACCAGCATCTTGAGTTTCCTTCCTCCATTTTTTCAACCCAAGATTCATTCCAGGAGTGGGCAAAGTCAATAAGCAAGACCAGCTGAATAAGAATAAAGCAGAACGCTCCAGCCATACCTACATAAAACCACACTAAAAGAAAAATAAAACAAAACCAGTTCAGAATCATAGATAATTTACCACCCTGTCTTAGTATCTCTAAACACAGGAAAATGCTATAGTTACACAGATACAATAAAAACTGTAAGACATCAGCATGCACTTAGTTTTGGTTTAAAACCAGTTATGACGGCACCATGATACAGGGGAAGACAATATTCCCTTACCAGTTGTAAACGGTCCCTCTGGTATGAAGAAAGCTCCAACACTAATTGCAAGTGCTGTTGCAAATTTAAAGAACCAGAATCTAAAGGGAAATTCAAAAAGAAAAAAAAAAAGTCAGGCAACTGCTGAAGTCTGATCTAATTCACAAAAACTCAAACGTACACAAAATGCACATCCTTGAAGAGGTGACTTTTAATTCACTCATTCTTAACTCATGTCTTTTGAAGTACAACAAAAATCTATCTTTCCAAGATTTTGGGTCTCCAGAAAGTTATGCTTAAACTGTGCTAGAGTTTGACACATTTCCCAGAAGCTAGGGTAGAATATAACCGTGAGGGGTTTTTTTTAGAAGGTTTTTAACTAGGGCAGTGAGACCATTGAGCTGCCTCCATATTTCCTACAAGAGAGATGTACAAAGCCTGGATTCTTCCCACCTAACTTCAGACTCCTTAGGCCTACACCTGATGAGGATTTATCACAACAACAAAAGCAAAGGATTTATCCTTCACAGAAATGACACAATCAAATTCTAAGTCCCTGTTCCAGTGCAGTAGAATCTGATTTTTTTCCCAGCAAAAGACATGCACTCATGGACAAACAAAACAGATCAGATGTTTCCTAGAACGCAGAAAAGGAAATACCTTCCACCGAGGATTCCACCAAACTCACCCCAAATAAAAACTGTGTACAAATATAACCCTGTGTAGGGAAGTTCAAATCAAAAAGTTATGCCAACAAAACTGCAAGAAGGTGAAGACTATTTTTTCTGATCACAGTGACAGGCAGCTCCAAATATAGGCATGGTACCATATACATGTACTTCAAAACTGAATATAGCTCAAAGACATGTACCACACCCCCGCAATGTCAAACGCTTGCACGGTTTTCAAGTTTTCTATCCCTTCCCATTTTTTCGCATACTTTGAACTAGTTTAATCTCTCCTGGCTGTTACAGCCAGGTGATGGTGACCAGGGGAGTAAATTCCAATTGTGTGGAGAAGAACTATGTGAGAAGACAGAAATGCAGAATATGGGGAAAATGAACTAATTTGCTGGGATACAGAGAAGTAACTAAACCCAGTCTGAAAGCTGAACTAACTTATAACATTTACAGTGTAATACATACCCCACTAAAACTAGTTTTTGAATCCATGTGTGGAATTTGATTTTTCTTAAATCAATGTCATTCTCAATTATAAAAATAAGAACTGGTTCAAGTTTGTACAAATGTCATCTCAAATTCCAGACTTCAAAGGATCTTAACACTCTTCCCATATAATGTGCATGACAGCCGAGAACAATGCTCATCTGAAGTAACACCTACAGTTGCTATGCATTCTGTGCAAGCCAGCAGCAGTCCTGTGAATACATTACAACTGTTTTTTTCTATTATTGTTATTATTATTAACCTGAGGCAAGAAACCATTCTGACTGCTGTTACAAAAGCAAAGGCGGTGAACATCGGCACTGGACCACACTACTGGGCTTAACTTGCATGCAAGTATGAAAAAGTTAGTACACGCAAATGAGAAAACCTAATATTCTGAGTATTTCAAATCACTGACAGAAAGATTACACTGCAAAATATTACTGAAGATATATACAATTTCAAAACTCAAAAGCCATGCTTTTCATAAAGCTACCTGTAATGCATACTACTGAAGCAACTAGTTATTACAGAAGTGTTGGAAGTAACATTAAATATTTTACCAGTAACAGCTAACGAGTCTCAGTTCATTTTATCCTAGTGCTGACACTAGACAGTCTAAGACGACTAAATTGCTATGGCTTGCATAACTAGTACCAAAATTTGTACTGCAGAGCACAACCCCAGATAAAGGCATCAAGAAGATCCCAAACACTTAAGAAGCGGTTTTAGGTAAAAAGATTCCACGTCATGTAAAAGGTGTCTTTTATTGTAAAAAAAAAAAAAAAACAAAACACAAAGTGTTGATACAGAATGTCCCTGAACCACGTTCTTTTTGCTTGTAACAAGTACACTCTCCTGAACAAAGCAGGGTGGAGGGAAAGGCTGAACTGAGTTACTGCTGCTAACGCATCTTAATACTGTACCTGGCCTCTTTTTCTTCTTTGTTTTCTGACCAAAACAAAAAAAAAAGAAGTAAACAAAGCAATATTCTGCTCAGTCTTAATTATTTTCTTTTCCCCTACAGAAATCATCTGAAGTTTTTTCTCATCTTATGCTAGAAATGTTTAATCTTCTTATACTGAATATAAAATAAAATTACTTCTTCATTTTTATGGCTTAGCTGTTCATAGCTTCCGTTAAATATCATCATCTTGAAAAAGCAGTAGTCTAAGCAACCACTGCGACCACGACGACTATGCACCATAAATGGTTTTATGCCTTTTAGTGCCATGCCCTGCTACAAAAATCTACATCTCCCTGGTTCAAGAAGCTACGTTACACAGAGGCTGAGCCTGGATGAAAACTACCACTTGTGTCAACCCACACGCTGAAATTCCACTATGATCTTCCCTCTGATAATCCTAACTATAATGAAATACACAAGAAAAAATTGCTGGTAAGCTCAGAAACTAAATACATAACTCACTCTTTACGCAGAGGGGAGACTGAAGAAAAGACAGCCGAAGGGGAAGAGATATGTTATGTATCTATATATAGAGAGATATATAAAACTATTATAATCTTTAATATAAAACTGTTCAGAAAAGAGCAGGCCCTTACAAACATCAAAGTTAAGAGGAATGTAATTCTTAGAGGACAGATGAGGCTTTTTAATCTATTTGTTGAAAAAATCTCAGTGGAATGAAACTTAGTACCATTATTCAACTCTGAATTTTGTCATCTTTGGACAAAAGCAGAATCTCTAATCTTGGGAAACCTCTGGACAGATTATCCATTGTCACAGTTCAGGCTCCGAAAAGTGACAGCCACCTGTGTATCTTTTCCTCTTACAAAAACTAATATGTCACGTCTAAGAACTCAAGTAACTTTGAATGCCCTCTACTACAACACCACTCCTCTATCTACCTATGAAGTTCTTTGTTTGTGGAACAGTAAATTTGACCGGCGTGGTCAGCCACAGGCTTTATTTTCACAGTAGCTCTATCTCATACGCACACACATCGCCCATCTCAGTTCTCATTTCTGTATCTTACCCATTGTGCACCGCTGCTCTTGGATCGTTGCTGCTCTTCACTTTGATCATCAATAAGGAGAAGAGAAGGAAGAACATAGCCATACCGAAGCACACACGGTACACGGCTTTGTAACCAACTAGTACATCGCAATTTACGTGGCCGTGCACGCCAGGAATAGTTGTTCCCATCCCTCCATCACAAAATCCAGGAATCTGTGATAAATACAAAATACTTCAGTGATCTGTAAAAGGCCTCCTGTTAATATTGTAACATTATGCAACTATTAACATTGCTAGAAAATATGATACTGAAAGGCTGTATTGTTAGTTACAGTCCAACCAGAATATTAACCACATTCAAGGAAGAAAATCCTGTGTAGGCAAATTCTAAACAAAACCAAAAATAAATCTTATTAACAGTGGGGTTTTTTTGTTATTACCAATTTCAGAATTTCTCAAAGAAATGCAATTTTCACTTGTTGATCTGAATCAGGAGATAAATAAAAGATCTGGGATTTGGTAAATTTGACTTGACAGTTACTATCAAGTCCAGGACACGGCTAGGAGAAAGCAGCCTGCTTACATCTCTTTGAAACAGAAACTGCCTCCCCCAAAAAAGTAACATCACAATCAATTAGAAGTATCTGTAACTTCCATATGAAACAGCTGAGAATATCCTTTCCAGTCACTACCAGCTCATGAGCAACATCTTTTTGAAGACAAATCACATTCCAGAAGGCTGTAATTTTATTTCCTAGGTGACTAAAATGGCTCTCACTGAAGCTCTAGCGTGGTTACTATACCACACCGAAATAAACATTTACATTTGAATCACTTGGGGGGGAAGAAAATCAAAAGCATGCCTAACAGAAGTTACCATCCACTAGAAAAAAAATTAAAGACAGCAAAACAAAGACTAACAGAACCAAAGCAAGTACAACCCGAGTTCAGTGAATCTATAAGCTCTCCTATAACTCAAATTATCACTCTGTCATTTTACGTGCACTATCGTATCTTCATATAAATAATCAACTGTAAAATCCTATAAGCACTTCCTAATATCCTTAGTGAAAAATATGCTACTATCATTAGTGAAAAATATTTTTGTTACACATTTGCAGACTTTAAAATAGAATTTTAACTAGTACAGCACAACGAAACTAGAAGACATCTTAGATTGTGGTTATTTTTCATTATTTTATTAACAGCAATCAAAATCAATCAAGTGCCACAAATACAAGCATCTTAATAATACAAAATTTGAAACTCTACATACATAAATCACATTTTCTTGTTTGATACTAGATTTTATTTTTTCTGTTCTGAGCTATTGAAGAAGAGGTGCAACTTTATTTCTAAATACTGCTTTTCATCTATGCAGTAACTGTCCCACAAGTTTTTGTTTATTTGATCTACAATCAAATTAACAGTGACTGTTAAGCACAGATGGCAGCACAATTACGTATTTCCAAATAAAACCCATGCTTTCAAGATGTCTTTTACAATTATCTGTGACATTTGTTCTACCAAACATGTTAGCAAAGAAGTAACCTGACCTTCTTCAGCTGCTCTTCCATGCCTGGTATTAGCATCACACAGGCAACGCTCACGCCAAGAAGTAAAAAGAATGCATAAATCAGCCGGGTTATGGTGGAGTTGTTTCCACTGGGGCAGCATCGGCAGAGCAGGCACGGGGCACTTCCACATAAGCATGGTATCTGACAGAGAGACAGAACATAAACAAAATTATTTAAAGTTTTGCATTGCTAGATTTCAATATTTCATCAGGCTGTGTAGATCATCAGACGTTACAATGGAAAATGACTCATCCTATGCATCTCATCACTAGTGTAGGCTCAGTCACTGCGACACGCTACAGAGCCCCACAACAATCTTGGCACCACTTCCTAATGCACCACTGTATAGTGAAATTAGTACTATGTCAAAAGTAATCATTTATCAATTCAGAGGAAATAAAGGCTGGATTCAGGCTTATTTGTTCTCTTGAATTTTATTTCATTTCAGCTAAATGAGATGCAAGGATTGCTTCTAGTTAACAACTACACGCTCCCTTCCACAGCTGCAGAGATTAAACAAATACAAAGCAGAAAAAAAATTTGAGTGCAACAGGGGTCTAGGTACGTTTTCAGTATCTCGTAGAGTAGGGCCACAATTGTTACTGAAGCACAAACAATAAAATAATAAAAACAGTAAAATAGCCTAAAGCTTAGGTTGCAAATTACTGCGTATTTAGTAACTACTCATGTATCACCTAATTCTCTGTCAGCTGGCAAAATTAACTAACGCAATGGAAAGTTACAAACCGGAAGAACAAAGCAAACACAGAGTACACGTATTAACATCACTGCCAAATATAGGACAGGAATGCTGTACAGTTGTAACACTACGAGGGAACAATTTAGGACAAAAGTTACCTGTATTCAATTCTTAAATAGAAAATTGTGGGAAGCAGGACAGGGAGCAGATAGTGCTATTTCACTGGGGGGAGAATAAAAAGAAATTACAAAGAACTTAATCCCGTTGCAATTTTCTGCCACTTCCTGAATGACAGTTCAGGAAGCAAAGAAGGGCAAGATTCCACAAGTAAACATAAGCCAAAAGAGGAAAGGTACAATCAAAGTGTTTGAGGGTTGGAGGTTTTTTTCCTGTTTACAAATAAATTATTTTGCCTAGAAGACAATAACACAGAGAGCAGTTAACAGCCACATATTTTTCAGCTAAGGCAACGTCACCCAGCGAGCACAGCCCTATCTGAGCCACAACAGACCACGAAACCTCTGACAAAGATACTGAAGGGGGGTAAAACCCAGCTTCTTCCCCAGCACGCAGGCAGGGACACCTCTGCCGTGTGACAAAAGCCACAGGTGTTAATCACCGCATCGAAGACAAGGACATTAATAGTTACACGGCCACATGACCAGTGCATGTCAATCATCCAGCATGACTGGCATGTGTCAGAGAGAGTTGTTAAATGTTTAGTCATATGACAAACAAAAATGCCAGCAGTCTGCCGCTGCGGGGAAGGCCCCAGGGTTGGCAGGGGAGAGCAGACAGACTGCCACAATGCTCTCGGCGGCCTCCTGAGAAGCCCTTGGGAAAAGGCTCAGATTATCTGTTCTTACAGGTTCAACCAGACCCACACACTGGACCCACAAACTGGGTCTACAAAATAACTTCCTTGTATTCTTTTTGTACTTGTGTTCCTTTCCAGGATGAAAGAGACAAGAATTTTCACTCCACTATGCTACAGAATCATTTTTAAATTAGCAAACTTCACTATTAAGTTTGCCTTGCTAAGAAAGTGAAACTAGGTAGATTTTCATTAGAACTATTTCAGTATGTAAAAGACATTATGTTGGCCTTTTTTACCTCCTCCTCCACTCAGTATCATTATAGCACAAAGAGTATGAACGTGCTGATTCTGGGAGAGGTTTCATCTATACATAAGAAAAATTTTTTACAATAAGAACAATCAGTCACTGGAACAATCTCCCCAGGGACATGGTAGAGCCTCCATCACTGAAGGTTTTCAAGACGCGACTGGACAGGGTGCTAGATCATCTCATCTAGGCTCCCCTTCCCACAAAAGGTTGGACCAGACGATCTTTCAAGGTCCTTTCCAACCTGGGCTGTTCTATCACTGCAAGCAACTACATTAGGGGCATCTATGCTTAGTAAGCAGGAAATGTATGGCAAATACTGACTTAGGATGTATCAGGATATTATAGCACTAATGTATTACACTATTGCATCCTCACACACAAATAAACCTTCTAGTGAAGAATAGTTCTATTCTCTGCTCAAAAAATTACTTTCTTGAACTAATTCTGTCTGCATCAATATTTTTAAATATATTATTGAATAAAAGGTTGAATTTAACAGAGCAGGACATGAGCCAAGGTTCATCTGCTGCAGAAAATTTGGTGCAAGGACCATCTGGTGTAAGAGTCACTGCTCTGGAGAATCCCTGTGCTAAACTGTTTGTTAAATGCCTACGTAATTCAAGCAGCTTCCTCCTGAGTGCATCACAGGGAACACAGAGGAATGCATGTATGCTGGATGTTTCTAGAGATACAAGAGGCTTGCAGTGGCTGAAATAAATATGACTCTCTCCACCTCACTAATAAACAATGTGCCCTACCAAGGCAACATACCTCATTTAAGCGTCTGGGCTCCAACACCAACTTTTAAAACATTTTGCCTCCAAACAGCTCCTCCTTACAAGCTGTGATCATGCACATCTCCAAACAAGAGGCATCTATTGGTAACTGATACTATTTATATGTTGGCCACTTCCGCAATGAATCAATCACATTACAGTCCAAGTCCCTCTTTCTTTTAGCAAGACAGAATAAAATCTATACCATTCCAATACAATAATATTATACTACTGGCAAAAACACTTCTAACAAGTAACAGACTTCAAAAAAAAACAGTGAGCAAAGAGCATTTTGCCCAAGGAATTGAGTTTATCAGCAGAGGAGACAAGGACAGTTTGTGTCACTTTCTTCCTCAATTCAGAGCACACCTCCTACGAAAAATACTACAGTACAAACAGTAAGGTACTACTACACAGATCAAAGCTTAATATTAACTCCCCAGGTGAAGCCCAGTTTAGTCATAGATGCAGACAAAGAGTTACTCTACATTTAGTTTTGAGCTTGTTTTCATAAGGAAGCTCAGACAACAGTTACTAAGTCACAACTGCATAAAACCTATTGCCATCCAGCAGCTTTTGGACCTACCAATCAACTCGCAACCCTGCATGTTTTTGAGAAAAATAAGCAGCTTGGTGGTGTCCACTGAGGCAAAATAAAAAAAAAAATATGACCCACACACTCATTCTGGGAGCAGCCAGCTGGGCAGACAAGTTAATTCATGCCTGTTAAACTAGTCACTTCATACTCTAGGGCAGCAGAAATTGCAAGACGAACACATAACAAGATGAGTATTGCAGGAGAGAGAAAACCCCCACAAAACCACTGAAAGTCACGTGTCACTGCCCCTGATGCACACAGAACAAGTTTTTAATATCAAACATAATCTTCTCACTGGGGTAACGACTAACTGATTATATAGTGAATTAAATATTTGCAAAAACACTAAGCCCCCCACCAGGCCTAGTCAGGTTTTAGCTACATCATCCCCACTCATATGCTTAAAGGAACTGATTCAATCAAGGTATTTGCCTTGATAGAGAATATTAAAGTGAGGGAAGCAGCAGCTGAGCTATTTCCAAGAACAGTGCAATAGAGGCAAGACCCAGATTAGTGAAAACAGCACTGCTTGACCAATCTAGGTCGTCAGGATCAGAAGACTTTTGGTGAGACAACAGTGCTCTTCAGGCCTTCCATCCATCCCACCCCCATCTCCGACAGGCTCATCTTTGCTCTTAAAAACGCTGAACTGAAACACCACCTGACCAGGGCACAGTAGGGCAGAGCTACAACCAGCAGTAACATCACACAAAAAATCCAGAAGCAACAGAGGTGTAAGGCTGGATGCCGAGGTGAGGTACCCAGAGCAGCTCTGCACAGCACAACGCACGGCCTTGCAGAGAAGCTACAGCTGAAGCAATAACAGCAGCAGCGTCTTCCCAGACAAAAGAGGAGCAGTTTTTCTGGCCATGGCACAGTCTGCACTAGCACAAACACCACTACATCTGGCTCCCCTGCTACCTCACCCTCACAGTTTGTTTCTCGGTCAGAGCCACGAATGGTGTGTACACTAACATACCCTTAGAGACCACTGCAGATTCTCCTACAGGAACTACTGTATAGGCTTTAAGTGCTGATTAGCTGTGGTTTTATATGTGAAAAGAAAGCACTTCAAAGCCACGGGGCGGGGCGGGGGAGGGGTGGGGGCAAAACAAAACACTCCACCCCCAAAAAATCCCTCTGATTTGTTTGGGCACTTTAAAGGAAGAGATGGAGGTTAATTACCCACAGTAAATCTGACTTAATCAAGAGGCTCATGTAAGTAATTTTATCTAAAAGATCATTAGCTGAATTTCTTTGTACAGAAACAAACATCCAAAACCAAGAACAAGTGTACAGGGATTCTTCACGCACTACAAACACCAGCCAGTTATCAGAAGTGCTGTCTATGCACTTGAAAATGCAGTATATATTAACTCAAGTATTTGAATTAAAACCTATAGTTATACTGTCACTTAGCATTTGACAATAATTAAAAATGTTAAAGTTAACTATATTCAGCCAGTAATTAAAGCCTAACTAGCTAATCCATCAAGTAGTGTTTAAAATGTTAATTAAAGCAAAACAAACATTGACAGTACTCCGTTAGCACGATATTATCAGTGCTCTAGGCTCTTATTTACAGACATATCAGCCCGGAAGCCTAGCTCATACAGATTTACCACTTCTATGATAATTTCACAGAATTTGTACAGGAGATTAAGGAGTTAAGTATCATCTCTCTAATTATCACTCTCTACTAGAAGAACCAAAGCTTATATATATTGATAGCACAAAAGACAGGAGTTTGAATCAGTATGAGGTTTTGATAGACCATTAGATCGTGTGTATGAACTCACGTTTAAATACAAGTAATTTCATTTAATCCAAGTATGGTACGATATTTTTGGTATGGAAAATTCAGGTTTTCACAACCCAACTGACATTTTTAACCCAAATGTCTAAAGAGTCACAATCCACCCGATTGTGTCTATTTGCACAGGGACTAGAGCTGGAAAGACGTATCACTTAAGGATAAGGCAGCAATGCCTCAACTGAGAAGAGGACTGCCATGGAGGGTCTCTACCGACTTCTACTGACTTTTTATGCATAGCGCAAACAGTTTTAAAATCATCTCAAACTACTGTTTCCCATTAAGGAAATCACCTGACAATGCTCAGCATGATGGTGACACATCACCACAAACCACTATGCAGTGAGAAAACGATGCCTCGATACGACAAAGATGCTACAAAGGGTGGCGCTGCTCAAGACAAAGCCGTAAGAAAGAGAAATTAAATACAATCATTAGGATCAGGGAAATACGCGAGGTTTACTTTTCCCGAAAGAAACGCCGAATTTCATAAGCATTTAATTAGATTTTTGACTCCTTTACTGCTTTGGGGAGGGGGAATTTCGGCGGACACAGTAACGCCTGCCCCACAGTAACGCGGACTAAGCAGCGACCGGCAGCGCAGCAGGCCGGCCTGTCTGAGCAAGTACGAAGCTCCCCATCGCCCCAGCCACACGGCTTCGGCAGATCCCTGCGGAGCCCCCGGAGAAGCCCGAGAAGGGAGACCGCCGCGGGTACGCAGCCCACGGCCCGCCTGCTCCAGCCCGCCGGGAAGAGAGCCCTGCCCCGCAGGCGCGGGGACGGCGGCCGCTCGGGGCGGAGAAAGTCTGGGTGGGAACGGGGAGGGGGCCCGCAGCCTCCCCGCGCCGGAGGTGGCGGCAAGGCAGGGCCACGGCCGCCCTCGCCCCTAGCAGACAAAGGCCCGCAGAGGCGAGGGGCGAGGCCCGGGGTGGGGGGGAAGCACCGGCGGCCGGCTCCGGGCCTGCGACGGGCAAGGAGGGGCAGGGAACCACCGCGCCGCCCGCCCCCACCTTACCCAGCTCGCCATAGAGCAGAGGCCCAGGACGCCGCCCATGGTCCGCGGCGGGCTCCGGCTCCTCAAAGATGGAAGCGCGGCGGCCGCGGGCGCTCGACGGGGTTGTTTACTGCTCCCGATGGCGCTTCCGCCTGCTCTGACGGCAGCCGCAACGTCATTTCCGGAGGAGGACGGGACGGCACCGGGCGGCTCCGCGGGGAGCTCGCGGACGGCACGCCCCCACCCCAGGCCCTGGGCCCGGCCTCGGCCTCGGCCCCGGCCCTGGCCCGCTGTCCCTGAGCTTGTGACTGGAAGCGGGGCTGGTCCGCCCGGAGCGGCCCTGCTGCGGCCCCCGCGCCCCGCTGCAGGTGCTGGCTGGCCCAGGCCGGCGGCGGCCTCGCTGGTCACAGCCCCCTGCGGGGCCTCCGGGCTCCCCTGGCAGAACGGCAGCCTCGTGCTGGCTGCCTGGGTCGCCGTCGCGTTTTGGTCACTAGCCCTGATGCCTTAAAAGGGTCTAAAGTGGTTGAGAGTTGGCCTGTGGGTCTTACCTGCCTTCCCGCGCTTACCTAGAGCAGGGAGTGCCGGAAAGAGAGGAAGGTGCAGCCGGGAGCCATAGGCCAGCGTGCCCCCAACAGCTGCCACTGCTCGCTGTGCGGTTGCCCAACACCTCCCAAAATAAGCTAACGGGATGGAGCTGGGTGTGCTCAGGGTCTCCCTTACCTGGGCAGTACTAAGGGGTAGGCGTCATCCCATAAAAATCACATAAAACCATAAAAAATTTTCACTGCATCAAATCTCATTAGGAACCACATTTCTTACAAGTACTAATAAGAGCGTGGAGCCTGCAGGACCTTCTGGCTGTGGTGGTGGTGCTATGTAGAAGATTAACATAGTCCAAAGAAGAAGAAGTCCAGAAAAGAAAATAGTCCAAAAAGAAAAAGTATTCATCAGAAATCTTTATAAATAATCTTTATAAAATAATCGGACAATCGAGGAACAGAAAATGTACATTTTACTAATAGAGACATAATAATAGCGAGGATACTGTCTCAGCTGAAAAATACAACCATTTAATTTGTCAAATGTGTTTCAATATCCAAAAGCAGGCATTTAAGAAGGATAGTTAAATTGAATTTTTAAATAAAACACTTAGCAGTATGAGGCGGAACATTTCATATGGAGTAAACAATAAGTAACTTCATTTTACAAATTAAGAAACATTTTTGACTCTCACAAGTTTATCTTCTTACTAACGTATGCAGTGGTGATGGTATTACATGCTGAGCTGCTGCTCAGGTTGGACTTATCTACAAATGTTGCTAAATCTGTAATTTATAATTGATTTTAAAGGCAATCCTATTTTCAAAATCAAAATCAAACATGAAAAGAAAAAGCTAAGAAGAAACTTTTGCAGCCTGAAGATTTAAGGCTGTGATTGTTGTTCAGTGATTAAAAAAAAAAGGAATAATTAACAAAATGGTTCTAGCTATTAGTTTGGAAGGTAAGCACACAGAATTAGTGGACATTGACTGCTGAACTGAAATAAAATGCAGTGTGCTTATCCTTACCAAAAGGTTAAGAATGCTTTTGAAAATCTCTACAAAAGTAAAAATGTTGCTAAAGCGGAGGTACTTGAGGGTGGGAGAAGGGACTGACAGCTTGGGCACATTTGCTCCTTGGCTAAGCAGTCTGCTCACCAGTGGCCACCAACCTCTCCTTGCTCTGTTCCCAGTAAGTCCTGCAAGGAGGCAGCAGTCAAGGTGCAGATGAGCTCTGACCTGAGCATGAGGTCTGAGCCTGAGACATCTTCCCCACAAGACTCACTGTAGTGTAATGGGACCTTCCCCCACGTTAGGCACGGTGTCAGAAGTGGATTTGCAGGTGCGTCAAGGAGGAGAAAAGACATGGGGAGAGGAAGGCAGCGAGTGCTCCTCTCTCCCGCTCACTACCACTGGGGCACAAGGCTAGGGCTGGCGGTGAACAAGGATTTGGTCCTTCCACGTCCTGTGTCTCCTCAGAAGGGCAACAAGAGGGCAGGGAACGGGGAAGAATGTTGGATTCCCTTTAGTTCGGCCAGTAGATCCACAACAGTAATTCTTAATGATCGCTTTTGTTTGTGCACTAATTTGATCCAGTCAAGTGTGCTGTGTCCGTCTTCTACATAGCACCACCACGACAGCCAGGAGGTCCTACAGGCTCAATGTCAGATCACAGCTAATGCTGTGGCTGGCTTCATGTGATGAATTCATAATCTCTCAAAACAGGAGTCCATTCCCTTTCCTTTGTGAAGCCCTTACTCTTTTCCAAAGATGAGTTTTCGTGAGTTACCAATTCTTTTCTGCTTCAGTATTCCCACAATTTTCACAGTGTGCTCTTTTTCCTTAGAAAAACCTCTGATAGCCAAGACTCTTTCTGTCCAGACCAATCTGATCTCTTTTCTTTCAACTTGATCTCTTTTCTTTCAAAGTGTTAAATCACATCGTTGTTCTCTGATTCTTTCATTCTCCCTGCTGTCTTATTTGGAGCATCTACTGTGGAAAGATACTGAAGCATTATGTACACTTCACTGAACCAAGTCCTCCTCCTCCTTCATCATACATCTTTTCTAAGAAATAGTAAGAGAGAAGCTGTCTGCTACAGGAATTTCTCTTCTGGAGTTTTGTTTCACTTTCAAGTCATACAGCTTGCCTGACAGCTTTAAATCATATTGTGAAATCTCAGTTGTGCAGAAACTAGCAGTTTCTCAAAATTGTTCTTTGGGAATTTGGAGGTGTATGTTGGCTGTTCGTATGCTGCTATAGAAATGCTTAGGGCCTTGCTTCCCTTCAACCATAACGGTAAATACTTTCCTTTGTACTGGAGTTTCTTTTAACTGTTTGCTGTTAGTCCACTTGCCACTGGAAAAGCCTCTTGCAGCATTGCTAGGTTTGAGTCCTTTATTTTCATTGCGGCGCTTCAGTTTTATTGAGTTTGAAGGGGGGTGGAATCCTTCATACCCAGATATCTGTCTCCGATGGCTTCCCCAGGGTGATCTCCTACTTCCCTGTGAGTCTCTTGAGTTTGTATGGGTATGAAAATCATACTTGTCCATTATTTGCATAGCGCTCTGAATTTGTTTTAGAAAATAACAGGACCCAAATAGCTGAAGTAACTTTTTGATTTTTTCTCCTTTGTGTTAGGGAGCTTCTTGCTAGGAACTGCCTTTTTGTCAGATGCATGTTGGAAAATGAGGCTTTTTCCAGACTAGAGACCACCTGTCATGGTCTGCACAAGCAACTCCCATCAGCTCCTTCAGTGAACACTGGGTCTGGAGAGAGCCCAGAGCTGTATTGTAGGGGATCCCAAATACAGCTACACACACTTCAACCTGCAGCAGAAAAGCCCTCGTGACCATTTTGTCTCTTGAGTTCACATCCTCAGACCACTGAGAGGAAGGGCGAGCTAAACAGAACAAGATACACTAAACAGGCTTATGTTTTAGGCAAGGCTTTTCCAAACCCATAATTTTCTGTTAATCGTTCAACACACTGGTAAACAGCATGAGAGAGAGAATCCTGAAAATCGCTCTGGGCAGGAAGTGGACAAGTTGCCTGCCTGTCTCATGCTGAGGGAGGCTGCACTTCTTGCCATGAATTCCTGCCCTCAGTAATTGAGTTACCATTCGTTGCATTTGTTGTTCGAAGGAACTAGCAAGTAGGAGGTGGGAAACACAAGTCACAGAATATACTGCCTGGCATACACAGAATAAACCCTAAGGCTTGCAGGAAACACCAGGTATTCGTACAGTGACCATGCGTGCAGCGTGTGCACTGTAAGTCCAGCAGTTCTCCATATAGTTAGGCAGTGTCCACAGATGTGTTAGGAATGTGCACTACATAAGCAGAAGTTAAAACATTTTGTGAAAAGTCTTGAACCTGACATGTTTTCTATCCACCTTCCGTTGTGTAGAAGCCATGAGCATGTTTCTCCAGAACCTAGGGCATTGCTTTGTGAAGCGTCCAGCACTATGGTACAGCAGCATCAGACCTTTAACCATGGATAGACTGCCTTACATCCCCAAATCTCAGAAAAATGCAAAAGCACCTCCAGGCCTTCCCAGACAAGATTTCCACGCACAAACACACACAAAAAGAGATGTGTAAGGGAATAAAAAGCAAATAAAAGGTGGCTGTAATGGGGCCTCTCTCATCTTTGTGCTACGATGCCAAAATCATACCAAGCATCAGCATAAAACTTGGAGGAGGCAAAATCTTCAGCCTTCAAAACTGAAGGCGAAAACCGAGGAAGGCTTTTGTTCTCTCATCGTGGCTACGGAAATAGGCCTGAACATCCTCTCCCCCAGAGGGCACTGCGACTTAAAGAATGGAAACATCTCCCTGGCAGCGCTTAAATGGAAATCGGCAATTTGAAGGTGTGGTTTTTATGTCAACAGTGTTGACAGAAAAATAGTCTACAGGGATGTATTTTCTGGAATAAATCTGCGTACACAGGGAAGCTCTACATTTCACTCATTTTAAGCCATATTTATGTGAAGTGTACAAAAATCCCTTTTTCCTCCCCCTGATCTTCTAAATGAAAACTAATACTGAAATAATGTCTGTGACAACAGATTATGATATCCCGGGTTATGTCTCTATTGTGAGAGAGAAGTGGAGCACAAAAGAATAAAATTATTGTTTCTGATGTATTGTGCAACGACTCATAATAAAGATATCTGAAATTCAATGGAATTCAGAGGGCATCTTTTTTAAGGACTGACCTAGAGGTAAATCCAATACCTATTCAAATAAATAGGTAGGACTATAGAATAAATATTTCTCATTATCTCCCTCTTACAAGTTTTTTTTATTCTAACAATACCCATTTATGTAGCTCAAAATCAAATGATGCAATAGATTTAAATGGTAAATCATTATTATGTATGTTTGTAAAATTATGTGTTGTCATCTCGAAAAATACATTACTGATTAGAAATTGATTAACAACATACATATTTTTTGTAAATATGTATGGATTTAATCCTTCATTAGAAAAGAGTGAATAATCTGAAACATACAGCTAGTGTCATGAAGCAAAGGATAAAAAATCATCAGATTGTGCAAATTGCTGTCACTCCATTCATGGCAACAGAAGATTAAATGCAGATTGGGTGAAGACTGTTATTAACGTTTCTGTTAAGCCCCGTCACAGTCATTGCAAGTGAGAGAGGAAAACTAATTTCTACCTCTGTTACTGTTACTGTTTGCTTGGAAAAAATGCTCTCTGAGGGTAAGTTAACAAGACAGTTCCACATCACTACATAATACTCTATGTTCTAACAGGAAAAAAACAGAAATATTTGTAATAAAATCAAATCCCTTCAATTTGCATGGCATAGTATGGTTCAGTGTGTCTAAATAATTGACATTTTGGAGAACGCTGCTAGCATTGTACCAGCATGTGATGGATGCCCTTAAAACCCAATACTGACAACTTTCAGTCTATTCCCATATTGCCTAGTGGTCCAGCCGTGAGAAGCTTTGTGTTTGTATTATTCATCCTGGAGGTAAGTCTAAAGAAACCTGTGGAAGTCATCAAGGAATTATTTTTTTCCCTCTATTTTTTGTCAGCCAATGAGATTTTAGAAGACCTGGGTCCCTCTGTGTTCTTCAAAACCATCCTGTCTTGTGTATTGGAGGCTCACCCGGGTGTCCGGGGGGACCTGAGGACACATAACTGGCATTGCGTTAGGCTGCCTCCAGTCTCAAACCTCAGTGACCAGAGACCTGGTCGCAGCGGCTTTGCTGAAGGCAGCTTTCAGCACAGGTTTGGAGGGAGGCTTGCGCTCAGGGTGCACCACTGGCCAGCTCTGCTGCCCTGTCCCCCTGCCCATTAATAAACACTGATCGACAGCCTAACGAGCACAGAGAGAGAAAGTGCTTTGAAAGCTGCCCCTACCCATCTTTCATGCATGTTCACTGTTAAATGGTAACCTGCCTCTCTTCACTGGACTATTTTTTCTTCTTTTGTGGGCAGGCAGGATTTCCTTGGCTTTTACTCTGAGCAGATTTACCAAAACCTAGTTCAGAACTAAAAGCCATGCTATCACCATCTCGTTCTGCAAGTTATCCTCATAGGTACAGACACACAGAATTCTTGTTATTTCTCATTTTTCATGTAGGTCTGTGTATGCAGATGAATATGTATGTGTGTAATTACATATCTGCATGTTGCACACTGATACACATATACGTGTTCACAAACAGATAGACATATGTACTTGTATGCATTAATATGTTACTTGAAATGAACTGCCATGAATCTTTATACTGTACCAGCACTTCCAATGAATTTGGTGGCACCTCACTCTTCATTTCAACACTGTAGATACACAGTGTTGTTTTTAGTTCTTTCTTTTTATTAGTAATGGCTAATTTGGAGCCAAATAATTTTCCTGGATTTTTATAAATGCCTCTTAACTTCTATGTGAAATCCATCTCTGGGCCAGAACCTTAACTGGCACAGCGTCACCTCTCTCCACTGAATTTGGTGGAGCTGTACGTGCCCCAACATTAACTAAAAAGATAATTTACATATATAGAGAGTAGGCAGCACATATAATTATATGAACTGTAACATTTTTGTTAATTGCATCTCTTTTCACAACTACATGTAACTACACTCTCATCTAAAAATAGGCCAAGAAATGTAGATATTTTTAGCTCAGGATTAATAGGCAAGTTTTAAATGAGACAGAGTTTAATTCTAAATGGCCTCAGATTTTTGTACCTCATAGTTAAGGCCTAGATTAGAAGAAGATAGTGGTCTAGACAGTGTTTGCTTAATCACTTTTCTGGATAGCAGTGTCTGGAGCCAGTTGATTATTGAAATAAGTTTTTTTAAATAACCCTTAAAATACATACATACATATAAAAAGCAAAACTGTTAGAGAAAGTTGATGTATTTTTAGATAAGATAATTTTTATTTTTGATTATTTTTTTGTATCTGCAGGGGTGTTATTTGAGATATGCTGATACACATCAACTGTTACTGGTCTGTATTATTAATGTCTTTCCTTTCATTTTCAAAGGCAATGAGTGCGGCGGGCGGCAAGGAAGGCACAGACTGAGATCGAGGATGCAAGGGCCTGAAGCCGAAAGGCCTAAGGCTTTTTATTGTTATGCTGCTACCCTATTTAACTGCTACAATGCAGGAGCCAGACTAGGCAGTTCAAGATAACATCAACATTCACACGCTAAGCACTCATCACCCATCCTGGGAAGAGCCCACAGTGTCCTGGGCTCAAAACATCAACAACCATTCCTGTTTTCAGCTCTGTGTTCAGAACTGACCTTCAACACATGTTTACTTGTTACATGCCTCAAAGAGCCCTGTGAACTGGTCTCGGCTCCTTTATCTCAGAAGCAAGCAAAAACTATTCTCAGTGCAGTGTTCCCAAGCAAATCTTATGCTCCCCAAGTAAAGCACAGCTCTTTGCAGGCTGAGGGTCTTCCACAAATGAGTACATATTTCCCTCAATTATGAGTTCCAGCTAAGCATAAAGTTTGCCAGTCAGCAGTGGCAATACAGCGGTTATAATCGTCTTTAAAAGGATGATAAAGCCATAGGATTTTGGTATTTGCTCCATAAAAACTCTTACCTGTTGTAGCAACAAGAAAGCAACAGCTAGGGATTATTTTGCCTTTAGGACTGATATTTCAGGAACTATGGCTAATTTCAAAGAAATTAATATATTTGGTGGGATCAGATGCTGTTCACCAGCTATGTTAAACAAATTCAAATATGAAATTGCTGAACCAGTAGCTGTTATTCAGTTGGCTCTGGCAGCTGTCCCAGAAGACAGGGGGCAACAAATGTGATGCCAATTTTTCCAAAGGCTCCAGGAGCACCTGCACAGCTTGGCCTCCTGGGAACACACGCCTCACAAACCTAATAGCATTCTTTCAGAACGTTAGTGAGCATATGAATAAGGGTGATTTGGCGTCTACAGTGTACCTGGATTTCTAAGAAGCCTTACACGAGGTCCTCACTAAGAGCTTTCAAAGCAACTAATCAGTCATGAAATGACAAAAGAGGCTCCCTTTTCGATTAACAGCTACTAGCAAGATCCATCAAGGGCTATTAAACATAATTGTCCAGTTGCAACCTCTATTCAGGAAATCCTTAAAATGGTAATTGCAGGAACCGGGATGACAAAGCTGTCACCACCTGCTTGTCCTTTACTTACACTCTTTCCTGAAGCATTTGCTGTTGGCCTCTGTCAGGGACATAAAGGTGGGCAAGAAGACTTTTGCTCTGACCTAGTGCAGCCTTTCCAATATTCTTAGCTAAGTGTAAAAATTATACACTGATAAATAAAAAGTATCTATACTTTCCTCTTTTTAATGGGAAAAGATCTCTTCCTTATGTAACAATAATTTTATTTAAAAATAGAGCAATAATTTCCACATCAATAGCTTCTTTTATGGAGGACATCAAACTTAGAAAATTTGAGCCATTGGGCAATGCGGAAACCTATCATTCCTATTTTTTTTAGAAGATTTTTGGAGAAAGGAAGGCGGTTCCTGCAGTTGCATGAGTTGTGATGAGAGACCTCCTCAGCAGAGCCCCAGGAGATGGGCAGGGACATGTGTTGGCCATAATCCTTGAACCCAAGAGCTGCCCTTGTGCAGGGAAAGCAAAGGTGGAATTAGTACAGGCCTGCTTGACATGGCTTTGCTTTAGTAACTCGCACAGCCACAAGCACTGAAGTACTGAAGATGAGGAAAGTTCAGACTACAACATGAGCTCTGCATCTGTATAAACTCACGTAAGACAGTAAAACTATTCAAGTCAACTTTTATAAATGTAAGCATTGTCCCTCACTACAGCTTCTTTCCCAGAGTGACCATATATATGTCAGCGGCAGGTTCAGGTGTAGAAGCAAGCAGCCCTGTCCCTCAAATAAAAGATTTATATCTGTGTACTAAACAGACAAATTGCTCTCTCACTCTGTTAAGCTATCGCTATGGTCTCTGGGCAAGGTGGAACAGTTCACTGCTGTTTTTTGGAGTGGAACAAATTGCATGTGTGCAAGTATAGCCTGATAGTAAAAGACACTATGGATATTATGGTCAATGCATTCAAGAAAGTAAATCAGTGTTTATTTTCAGAATCCTTTGACTTCATATGGAATCCGTTTTTAAACGAGAAAAAGAATCAACGTTTTCAGAGACAAATGCCTAAATTAATATGTCCTCTGCAGCCCTGCTAACTTCAGCTGAACTTGCTGATTCTCTGGACCTCCAGCTAGCAGACCATTCTGGCCACCCAGAAGTCATAGAATCACAGAATCACAGAATCAGCCAGGTTGGAAGAGACCTCTGGGATCATCGAGTCCAACCGTTGCCCTGACACCACCCTGTCAACTAGACCATGGCACTAAGTGCCATGTCCAGTCTTTTCTTAAACACATCCAGAGATGGTGACTCCACCACCTCCCTGGGCAGCCCATTCCAATGGTGGATAGATGATGGCAAAGCTGTGGATGTGGTCTATCTCGATTTCAGTAAAGCGTTTGACACGGTCTCCCACAGCATCCTTGCAGCTAAACTGAGGAAGTGTGGTCTGGATGATCGGGTAGTGAGGTGGATTGTGAACTGGCTGAAGGAAAGAAGCCAGAGAGTGGTGGTCAATGGGACAGAGTCCAGTTGGAGGCCTGTGTCTAGCGGAGTCACAGAATCACAGAATCACAGAATCACACAGAATCACAGAATGTTAGGGATTGGAAGGGACCTCGAAAGATCATCTAGTCCAATCCCCCTGCCGGGGCAGGATTGCCTAGACCATATCACACAGGAACGCGTCCAGGCGGGTTTTGAATGTCTCCAGAGAAGGAGACTCCACAACCTCTCTGGGCAGCCTGTTCCAGTGTTCAGTCACCCTTACAGTAAAGAAGTTTTTCCTCAAATTTAAGTGGAACCTCCTGTGCTCCAGCTTGCACCCATTGCCCCTTGTCCTGTCAAGGGATGTCACTGAGAAGAGCCTGGCTCCATCCTCTTGACACTTGCCCTTTACATATTTATAAACATTAATGAGGTCACCCCTCAGTCTCCTCTTCTCTAAGCTAAAGAGACCCAGCTCCCTCAGCCTCTCCTCATAAGGGAGATGTTCCACTCCCTTAATCATCTTCGTGGCTCTGCGCTGGACTCTCTCTAGCAGTTCCCTGTCCTTCTTGAACTGAGGGGCCCAGAACTGGACACAATACTCCAGATGCGGCCTCACCAGGGCAGAGTAGAGGGGGAGGAGAACCTCTCTCGACCTGCTAACCACACCCCTTCTAATACACCCCAGGATGCCATTGGCCTTCTTGGCCACAAGGGCACACTGCTGGCTCATGGTCATCCTGTTGTCCACTAGGACCCCCAGGTCCCTTTCCCCTACGCTGCTCTCCAACAGCTCTGTCCCCAACTTGTACTCATACATGGGGTTGTTCTTGCCCAGATGCAGGACTCTACACTTGCCCTTGTTATATTTCATTAAATTTCTCCCCGCCCAACTCTCCAGCCTGTCCAGGTCTCTCTGAATGGCTGCGCAGCCTTCCGGCATCTCAGCCACTCCTCCCAGTTTTGTGTCATCAGCGAACTTGCTGACAGCGCACTCTAATCCCTCATCCAAGTCATTAATGAATATATTGAATAGAACTGGTCCCAGAACCGACCCTTGCGGAACTCCGCTACACACAGACCTCCAACTGGACTCTGTCCCGCTGACCACTACTCTCTGGCTTCTTTCCTTCAGCCAGTTCACAATCCACCTCACTACCCGATCATCCAGACCACACTTCCTCAGTTTAGCTGCGAGGATGCTGTGGGAGACCGTGTCAAACGCTTTACTGAAATCGAGATAGACCACATCCACAGCTTTACCATCATCTATCCACTGGGTAACATCCTCATAAAAGGCTATCAAGTTGGTTGAGCAAGACTTCCCCTTGGTGAAGCCATGTTGACTGCCCCTAATGATCCCCCTATCCTTGATGTGCCTAGAGACAGCACCAAGAACAAGTTGCTCCATCACCTTTCCAGGGATGGAGGTGAGGCTGACCGGTCTATAGTTCCCCGGGTCCTCCTTCCTGCCCTTTTTGAAGACTGGAGTGACATTCGCTTTCCTCCAGTCCTCAGGCACCTCTCCTGTTGCCCACGACTTAGCAAAGATGATGGAGAGTGGCCTAGCAATGACTTCCGCCAGCTCCCTCAGCACCCGCGGGTGCATCCCATCAGGGCCCATGGATTTATGGACATCCAGGTTGCTTAATTGGTCCCTGACCCAGCCCTCATCAACCAAGACAGATTCCTCCTCTATCCTGACTTCTTCTGAGGCCGCAGGGGTCCAGGGCTCCTCAGGACAGCCTCCAACAGTATAGACAGAGGCAAAGAAGGCATTCAGTAACTCCGCCTTCTTTTTATCCTCTGTCTCCAGGACCCCCACCTCATTCATCAGTGGGCCTACATTGCCTCTAGTGTTGGCTTTACCTGCAATGTATTTGAAGAATCCCTTTCTGTTGTCCTTGACCTCTCTTGCAAGGTTTAATTCCAAGGAGGCCTTAGCTTTCCTAGTTGCCTCCCTACATCCTCTGACAACAGACTTATATTCCTCCCAAGTGGCCAGCCCCTCCTTCCACGATCTGTACACCCTCTTCTTCCACTTGAGTTTGCCCAGCAGTTCCCTGTTCAACCATGCAGGTCTCCTGGTACCCTTCCTTGACTTCCTACCTGTTGGGATGCTATGATCTTGAGCTCGGAAGAAGCAGTCCTTGAACGCTAACCAACTATCTTGGGCCCCCTTACCTTCTAGTACCCTGTCCCATGGGATTTCCCCTAGCAATTGCCTGAAAAGGCCAAAGTTGGCCCTCCTGAAGTTCAGGGTTGCGATTCTGCTAGCTATTCTGTTCCTGCCACATGAGATCCTGAACTCTACCATCTCATGGTCGCTACAACCAAGGCTGCCCTCAACCTTCACCTCTTCAACCAGACCCTCCTTGTTAGTGAGGATCAGATCCAGCAGCGCTCCTCTCCTAGTTGGCTCATCCACCATTTGCATCAGAAAGTTATCATCAATGCACTGGAGGAACCTCCTGGACTGAGGATGGCTGGCTGAGTAGGCCTCCCAGCAAATATCAGGGTAGTTGAAATCCCCCACAACCACCAGGCCCTGTAATTGAGAGACTGCTCTCAGCTGCCTGTAGAAGGCCTCATCACCCTCCTCATCCTGATCCGGTGGCCTGTAATAGACACCCACAACAGTATCACCCCTGCCAGCCTGCCCCTTAATTCGCACCCACAAACTCTCAACTCGCTCCTGATCTGCCTCTGGACAGAACTCAATACATTCTAGCTGCTCACTCACATAAAGAGCAACTCCACCACCTCTCCTTAGCGGCCTGTCTTTCCTGAACAGGACATAGCCATCCATGACCACATTCCAGTCATGCGAGGCGTCCCACCAAGTCTCTGTAATTGCCAATAGATCATAGCCCCCCGACCGAACACAGATTTCTAACTCCTCCTGCTTATTCCCCATGCTGCGTGCATTGGTGTACAGGCATTTCAGGGAGCGAGCTGGGCACACCGATTTCATCCCAGATTCACCTCCTGATTTCACCCCAGGGGGATGGGGGGCCTCCTGGTCTACCTCAACACTAGAGCATTGCCCCAGTGGTGCAAGCCCAGCTACCACCCCATCCCCCTTCGAATCTAGTTTAAAGCTCTCCGAATGAGCCCTGCTAATTCCTGTCCCAGAACCCTTTTGCCCCTACGACATAAACCTTTCCCATGTATCACTGTCATGCCTGTTGTCTTATAAAACCAGCCATTATCAAAGAACCCAAAGCCCTGCCTGTAGCACCAGTCTCGTAGCCAGGCGTTAATAGAGAGAATCCTACTATTCCATCCCACGTCATCACCTGAAAATGGAAGGAGGGAGGAGAAAACAACTTGTGCCCCAGACTCTTTCACCAACCGTCCTAGGGCCTTGTAGTCTTTCTTCATCCCCCTCAGACTACGGGATGCAGCTTCTTCCCCACCTGTCTGGAAGATCAGCAGGGGGTAGTAGTCTGTGGCCTTCACCAGGTTGGGGAGTTGCCTGGTGATATCCCTGATTCGGGCTCCAGGCAGGCTGCAGACCTCCCTGTGATGGGGGTCAGCTCTGCATATTGGGCCCTCAGATCCCTTTAGGAAGGAGTCTCCAACCACTAAAACTCTTCTCTTCTTCCTTGTGGAGGAGGTAGCTATACGCCCGTCAGGTTTTTCTGACTGTGGTGGGACCTCTGATATAGGTTGCCTCTCAAGGGTCGGTACTGGGACCAGTACTATTCAATATATTCATTAATGACTTGGATGAGGGAATAGAGTGCACTGTCAGCAAGTTCGCTGATGACACAAAACTGGGAGGAGTGGCTGACACAATGGAAGGCTGCGCAGGCATTCAGAGAGACCTGGACAGGCTGGAGAGTTGGGCGGGGAGAAACTTAATGAAATATAACAAGGGCAAGTGTAGAGTCCTGCATCTGGGCAAGAACAACCCCATGTATGAGTACAAGTTGGGAACAGACCTGTTGGAGACCAGCGTAGGGGAAAGGGACCTGGGGGTCCTAGTGGATAACAGGATGACCATGAGCCAGCAATGTGCCCTTGTGGCCAAGAAGGCCAACGGCATCCTGGGGTGTATTAGAAGAGGTGTGGTCAGCAGGTCGAGAGAGGTTCTCCTCCCCCTCTACTCTGCCCTGGTGAGGCCGCATCTGGAATATTGTGTCCAGTTCTGGGCCCCTCAGTTCAAGAAGGACAGGGAACTGCTAGAGAGAGTCCAGCGCAGAGCCACGAAGATGATTAAGGGAGTGGAACATCTCCCTTATGAGGAGAGGCTGAGGGAACTGGGTCTCTAGCTTGGAGAAGAGGAGACTGAGGGGTGACCTCATTAATGTTTATAAATATGTAAAGGGCAAGTGTCATGAGGATGAAGCCAGGCTCTTCTCAGTGACATCCCTTGACAGGACAAGGGGCAATGGGTGCAAGCTGGAACACAGGAGGTTCCACTTAAATATGAGGAAAAACTTCTTTACGGTGAGGGTGACCGAACACTGGAACAGGCTGCCCAGAGAGGTTGTGGAGTCTCCTTCTCTGGAGACATTCAAAACCCGCCTGGACGCGTTCCTGTGTGATATGGTCTAGGCAATCCTGCCCCGGCAGGGGGATTGGACTAGATGATCTTTCGAGGTCCCTTCCAATCCCTAACATTCTGTGATTCTGTGATTCTGTGTAATGTCTAATAACCCTTTCTGTAAAGAAATTCTTCCTAATGTCCAACCTGAACCTCCCCTGGAGAAGCTTGAGGCTGTGTCCTCTTGTCCTATCACTAGTTGCCTGGGAGAAGAGGCCAACTCCCACTTCACTACAACCTCCCTTCAGGTAGTTGTAGACTGCAATAAGGTCACCTCCGAGCCTCCTCTTCTCCAGGCTAAACAACCCCAGCTCCCTCAGCCGTTCCTCGTAGGTCAGACCCTCCAGACCCTTCACCAGCTTGGTCGCCCTCCTCTGGACTCGCTCCAACACCTCAACATATTTCTTGAAGTGCGGGGCCCAGAACTGAACACAGTACTCAAGATGCGACCTCAGCAGTGCCAAGTAGAGAGGGACAATCACTTCCCTAGACCAGCTGGCTACACTATTCCTAATAGAGGCCAGGATGCCATTGGCCTTCTTGGCCACCTGGGCACACTGCTGGCTCATGTTTAGCCGTCTGTCGACCAGCACCCCCAGGTCTCTTTCCACCTTTTCATGCCTAATTTTAGGTCCCTATTTATAAAAAAATCCTTGAGAGAATGCTTAGAGCCAGAATTAATTTTTAACAATTGCTTATTTGTGATGGGCAACTTATTTTGAAGAAACCCAAGTTAAACTGATTTAATGCCATGAAAGAAAAAACCACACTGAGCAACAAAAACATCCTTCTGCTATTTTTCTTCTCTGGCTTGACAGGTTGGTTTGAAGAACAGTGTTTTTTCACTGCTAAATCTGAGCTTCATCGTTCATGGTATTCTGCACTGGAGTAATGGTGTTGGAGCAGTTGCTTTGTAATAATGATGGAACAGCCATGGGCTAGAGGAAGTGTTCAGAAGCACTGGTATTTCTGTGACTGCTTTGGTATATGTTCAGCAGTGATTTCCTCTTTATGCATATGTCCTGGTTTGGCCTAAAACAGAACCAATTTTCCTTTCAGTGATTGTTACTTTCAGCTAAGTCTCTTCTAAGTAACTGCACTTTCTGAGACTAACTGCGTGTTTTGCAGACAGTGTCTGCTTCCAGGACTGATAACGCTCAAAGTTTGTAGTTATCACTGAGGCACTGGTAGGGATGTTATGCAGAAAGGCTCTTGCTGTACTTAGTCTTAGAGAAACCAAGGTCACTGCTAAATTCCTCACTGCTTACAAGTGAAGAGCCAAAGGGGGGTCGTTACCTGGCAGGGAGGAGCGGACAGGGCAGGTGACCCAAAATTGACCAGCGAAGGTATTCCATCCCATACACGTCATTCTCAGTATAAAGCGGGGGGATCATGAGGGTCTCGCTCTCTTCTTCTATGGCCAGCATCCAAAGAGGACTCTGTCCGTTTTTTTCCTGCCCTCGATCCCAATCCGTGGGTTCCTGAATCCAGTTCCCATCTGCTGCTGAGTCCGGTCTGGGCCTTCCCAGAGCCTGCCCTGCAGCACCAGTGACATGACCAACATCGGGGGAGCTCAGTCTTGGTTTTGTATATATTTGTATATATTTGATTATTTCCATTATTATTATTATACACTTTTTCATTATTATATTTTATTAAAACAGTTTTAACTTTGCAGCCCATAAGTCTCTCTCCCTTTTCTCTTTTCCTTCCCCTTCGGGGGTGGGTGGGAGAGGGTTAATAGAGAGCATCTGCCATGGGTTTAATAGCTGGCCCAGCTTTAAACCATGACAGCGTATGAAATTACCCAAGCACAGCCAGGTTTTGTTGCATACATTTCGTTCAGTACACTGCATGTGGAAGTTCTTTGTAATTAAAAACACAGGAATCTCAGTAATTTTCTTCATTTATTTAATAGGGAGTTTCTATCAACAGAGTCACAACTTATTTCAAAGTGTTTTAAATGCAGTTGAGGGACCAGAGCAGATGAGAGACCAGAGCAGAACCCTTTTTGGTTTGCAGACAACAAAAGCCCAGTTGATGGATGTGTGGGTCTGGTATATAACCTGACCACTCCATGAAGCCTGGATCTCGATGGCATGCCCCACTCCCAGTCATCCGACCAGCAAGCTCACAAGGATGATGGCGTCTCAGGTCCTAAATCATGAGCTATAACCACTTTTGATGGTCAAGCATTGACCCATGAGACATTATCAAGAAAGATGTAAGTACTAGCAGGTATTAAAGGTAAATGTGTTTGAGGTATTTACTTCAATACAAATAAACTGTATTTCTTGACTGAGGTCTACTGGGTAATATTCTGGCCAATCTACGTGGTTCAAAGATACAACTTAGCAAGAAGGAGGCATTTGTTTAGTGGCACTAACACTTTGCTTTCCCATTTTTTTAACTGTTTTGTCTTTAGACTGTCATTTTATCTGTATTTGTTTCTCTAACTATGACAAATGATTCTTTTTCTTCTTGAAGCCTTTATGACAAGGAGGGACACTGGTCAAATATCATACAATGATAATATAGTCTGCTATGAATTCAGCATGCCCCCCACAGGATCCATTTCCCGTATATAAAAATTCTGATGTCCGAAAACAAGAGAGGGGGTTATTTAACCATGCAAGAGTTTAGGAGGGGTCTATCTAGTCTACTGCCACGAATGTGGCAATACATCTTGTTCATTACTAGTAGCTTCTTGATTTCTTCCTGATCCGAGTTGCAGATTGGTTTACTGTAACCTAAGGCAGGAAAAGGAATCACTGTAACTTTTTTTTTCTCTACTAACACAAGATTTTGTACTTTTTTCATACTAGTGCGACTGGATTTTCACTATTTCATCTGTCTCACGTAAGTGAATTACAAACATTGATATTATAAGTCACTGATGATCTATTACTTAAATATTGCCTGATCTAGGTTTGCTTTCTTAGGTTTTCCAGACTTTCCCAGCATATTATTATGGCAAATTTGCATGATATGTTCTCTATATTTTATATAAGTAAGTTATTTTTCTTGGGTATCTTTTCAGATCCACACTGAAAAATATTTTTCTTATCTTGTCTCTTGACTTTCATGGCAGCTTAACTTCTATCCTAGAAAACCTTTGTCTTCAGTGACATGTGCTACAGGCAATGCGTGGCAACCATAGAGAAAAAGTGTTCATTTAAAGGAAATACTACATGACCTGCCTCCTTCTCTGGGCTGTCAGAGCTCTAGCCTGCAGTGGCTCCCAGCTCCTCTGTCTCTCCAGAACCTGCAGTAGTCAGCAGCACGGTCAGGACAGCTTCTGCCAGCTCCTCATTGCACTCTCGTCTTACATCTTACCGCAGCTTGTCCTGAGCAACCAGAGTGTTTGACACCTACCCTGACATGAACCTTTCAGTGCTGAACTAGATTAACTCCTATTTTGACTCTAAGGCTAAAGCAAGGACAGTCAGGCCTGGGTTGTGCTGTCTCCTGGTGGGGATTGGCACTATGGTTTTCAGCAGCCTCCCACCGTTTCTGGAATGCCCCAGACCAGCTTTGTTTCTGGGCAAAGTAATCTGGCGAAAGCTGACCAACTTGCAAAGAGCATTTGCCTGTCTCCACTTAGTAAACCTATTTCAGATGGGCATGTAAGGTCTCGTAAAAAAGACAATGAGATTTTCTGCCAGCTCTGAGCAGTGACTCAGAGCCTGGGTACAAAAATGTTGTTCTTCTCTACCCACCTGATATCCAGGTAAGAAGAGCCAGCTCCAGGCTAGTCAACAACAGAGGCAGATTTCAATTTCAATGCTCCAAGAAAAAGAATGAAATGTAATTTTTCTTCTTTCCAGGGTGGTAAAATCTGTGACAGAGTGTGTCAAGTGAGGCAGATGATATAACAGGTCTGAAGGAGGTCAGTGGTGGTTTCAGGGCGATGTGGATGGTGAAAGAGAAAGGTCCAAGTAGCGCTGGTCCAAGTGGTGCTGGGGGTGGATTAAATGTCACTATCCAGTGTCCATCATACTGGGTAAATTAGAAACCCAGAAATGCCCTCATCTATCTCTTGCAACATTCCAAATTGAAGGCCACTCTAAAGCTTTCTTAATGCTTTCTTAAATGACGTGCCCTAGATAAACATCTGGTTCCCCAAGCTGCCCTACACAGTCAGCAAGTGGATGATAGTTAACCCGCTGCTGTTTTTCTCATTGAGTCTGCGTGGAGCAGGCTTTGACTCTGGCATCTTGGTGACAGGACTCCAAGCCTCACAATGGGAGACATGTTTCAGGAGGCGGACAATCTCCTTTGTGCATGTATATCCTAATCCAGACGATGAAGAATGAAAGTGGAGAGCAGCCTGCAGAGTGTGATCAGTTGGGGTGAATCCGGACTTGTGCATCCAAGCAGGTGCATTCTGGTGTCCCAGCATGTGTGACGTGGTTTTGGCCCATAAATATGCAGCATATCTTTGCATATAAAATATAGACATTAAGCAACACAAAAGAAATACATTAAGCCCGTGATGGATATTTTTCTACCATGCTTATAAATTGAATTTACAGTGTTATATTTTTATCCTTATTGGTTTAGCTAGTGACAGATGCCATTCTGGACCCCAGGTAATGTCCCTAGCATTCCATTTAGCAGCAGGTATTTTCATATCCAAGCAGTATAGATGATGATTCTTGCTGAAACCCATGTTTTTACAAGTGTTTACACACATCTTGCTAAAGAAAGGGCCACAGATAGTCAAGCTGAGGAAACTGGGAACTATTTTATAGATCACTCTGGTATTCTTGTGTCAAGACTCAATATGCCATTAGCAGAAAAAGTGTTTTTGAAGTTGACTGCCGTAAAAGAAAAAGGTCAGTCCCAGAAACTTTCATGCCCTGGTGAATGAAAAGAAGGGAGCAAACTATAGATCCTTTGTACTCCTACACTGGCACATCAGTGACCATCTCACCGGGATTTTGTGGAAGGGAGTCTTAGGGCAGCAATGCCTCCTTAATCGGCACTGTGTGATCTAGGAGGGAAAGAAAACCTAGATGAAATAGGAATATAATGAATATGGAGGAGAACCACCTACAACAAAAATATGTGTTGGAACAACACAGCCTAATCTAGTTTCACCTAGTTTTTACTGTTTATGTTTGGTATCATCTATTTTAGTTTCAACTCCTGATATTTGTAGCACTACCTGGTTATCCAGTTAATGCTTAAGAGCAAAATAATTAAAAGGTTCATATGCATTTTAACATCCTTAAAAGTTCCTTAAAATGGAGAAAAACCCTGTGGAAGTTATATCTTGCCATCAGCATTTACTTTTTTTCTGAATAAGATGTTGTCATACTTTTGCTTTGGATGTGGGGCTGTACTCTAATAGGTCCTAATTAAAACTAAAAAGTTTGGAAAATGTTTTTTCCCTATGTTTCACTGTTTCAATGAAAAGTATTTTTTCTTTCTACCAGACTTCCTTTACCTTTAGGCTTCTATTAAAAAAAAAACCAAAACCAACAAACTCAAACAAACAAGAACCAAAACTCCCAAAATATCCCAAAACTTATATTTTTTGCACCATTTACAATTTTTTCAACAAAATTAGAAAATTTTCAGTGAAAGTAAAGGTATAGGCTAAGGATGTCATATAATTTATCTTAAGAAAGCTGAAAAGACAACAGCATAAGATGCGATGGTTGAAATCTCTGCTTTTTTATGCTTTGTTTGTGTATTTAATATTGCCAGCATTAACATTTATACTCCATGGGACTCACTAAATCAACATTCATGGAAAATTAGAAAAGGATTCATCACATAACTGACTGTAATTGATAAATTCCCTTTCCAATTAAAGGTTGGACCAGATGATCTTTTGAGGTCCCTTTCAAGCTGGGATGTTCCATGATTCTGTGAATGATGCATTAGCATTAGTTTACACCCAAACCCATATTTCAACATTACAGTACCAGGCTCTTGCAGTATTTGTGGTTTTTGTTCTTTTCACTTTCTGGTTCCTAATGTTATTCTCTCATGATCAAGTTGAATTGACCTAAATTAACTAAACAAAAAAAAAAACCCACACCACTAAAAAAAAAATTCAGATTTTCTGGTTGGCAAACATCTTTTTGCTATATACTTATATATTTCACATCTGTAGTGTAGTAGAGGAAATTCACATTCTGTTGTATTGCATGAAACCAAAACAAACAATGTAAGTCAATATTTAGCACTTTGCATATAGCAAGGACCACTTTGTCTTCTAGGTGAAGACTTACTTAAAGAAGCAGCTGTATTAAATTTAGAAGCACATTCAAGTGCGTAAACATTGCATTAAATCTAAACATCATAGAAAATGAACTTTGCAGTGACAGCCCCCCAAATCATTTGGTTTATTAATTTAGAAGACAAGCCATCTCTGCATATTATGAACTGTCCCATGGTACGTGTAGAACTCTGACAAGGAAACAATGTTTTCTAATGGACAATTAGAGGAAACATATCTTTCAGGGATTATAAGAGTGGAAAAAAACTCAGGCTGTGTGTCTTCTACGTAGTGATGATCTGAAAATTTTGCATTCTACAATGACCAAGCTCTTTACTGTTGCTAAATCATTGTGTCAGGAACATCATAGTAAGTTTGAATTATGGAAAGACCACATGCACCATTTCTGTAGTCATCGAACCTTTGTGTGAATCATTACAGCTGTTCTCACAATCATGGAAAGTCTGCAAACAGAGGTGCTGCTGTGACATCCTAATAACATAGGAATAAACTGGAGATACACCCATTCATTGGCTCTGGATGAAGATATGATTTCTAATTGGTACCATCTCACTCCATCCAACTTTTATTTGAAAATGATTTTTTGTTGCAACTGTTTTGGTAGTTTTGGTTGGAGAGTCCACATTTTAATGACCATCAGGGGAGAAATATTTCAGTTCTGCTTCCTAAAAGCCCATCTCTCTTCCCAACCCTTCACTGACAGTCTTTCTGTCAGATAGATTCTTGCTCAAACTGTCTGCCTCAGAATTGATCAAATCTCACATATGTCCATCTTTAATCTCTTCTCCTACAGTCTCATTACCTGGTATAAAGTTTTGGACCTCCAAATCCACAGTGATCATTCTCTTAATGATTTTCTGAATTATTAATATTCCCATTTTACAGAAGCCCGGAGAGTCTTGTACAAGGTTATTTAAGAGGGTCAGCCTGTATCTTCAAATCCATCGTCCTAGTTGCCCTAGTTACGTTCTCACCCCAAGCTTTCTAAGGAACAAAACTTCTGCTTTTGTAGTATTTTCAGGTAATTATAATTCTGGCTGAGACTAATAAACACAAAATTAAGAACTTTGATCTTCAAGGCTGCTTAAATTTGAGATTAATTTTGTGACTAGGTGAGGATTTTTTAGGGGAAAAAGTCTTTTTAAAGCAGAGACCATTTAATGAGGGAGCAAGAATAAGACTATAGGTGATCGGTCACACTGCTTGACAGCTGAATTATAAAGATTAATTTGCCATTAATGTTGGTGAGGCACTTTTGAGAAACTTCCCAAAAGAAATTAATTCACTGATTCACTGAAGGTTTCTGAACGGTGAACACAGAGAAACAGTCTGTTTTGTAAAGCTAACTTGATCCACTCCAAAGAGCTGATTCATTTTGAGAGGTTCATTCATGAAACATCTTCTCTTGGCTTTTTTTTTAAGACAAAATGTCCTTTCACCCCTCTTCAGAACTGGTGTTTGCTGCTTTTCTGTATCCATGTGCTCTCTCCCTGGTGACTTCTCTGAGCCAGCCACGAAATGTGTATCCCCCAGAAAGACACAGTGCAAGTTTATTACTGCTTACATCATCCGTAACTTAATGTTCTCTACATCTGAAGTGGGAAATCAGATTCAGGTCCATTCTATTCTCTGTTTTTTTTTATTCCAAATTTACTTGCATTGTGTCTTCTTTATTTGGAACTTTTTAGTCCGGATTACTCAGATACCAAATTAAAATGACAACTAATGCCAAATTAATAGATCGTCATGTACTTGGATGCCTGTAATAATCTTAGTTCTCTGATCACCTTGTGATGACATGCAGATAATTCTCCACAATGCTATTTCTCTAGTCTTCTGTCTCTCTACTGATTTGTGCTTCATTCCTCATTAATGCGTCTCAGGGCTTGTTTGCTCTTCTAGCTGTTGCAGCCACTGAGAGGCCGGTTCATGTCCTTTTATAAGCTCCAGCTCCTTTATGCAGTGCTTACTGAATAGTGCTCCCTAGTTAACAACAGTCTGAGGAAGAACCTGGCTTTTCGGAAACGACAAAGGTAAGCTGGGTACTTGGCATTGGTAACGTGGCATTCGTTTAGCTGGGACTGGCACCCTGAAAAGAGCAGTTCTCCAAAGCCCTGGTGATTTATAGCTGAAAGAGAAGTTATTACTTGCTTTGCTTTAAAAAATAAAAAAAAAAAGGAAGAAGGGAGAGAATAATGTTGGAAAACAGTTACAGAAGTATCAAATACATTATAAATTCCATGAGAAGACCTGACAGAGATGTCACTGTAGCCTGTATACCCATAACATAAATGAATGACAAAACACAGTGTCCAGTCATTTGATGAAGAAATAAACAAATTTGTTATTTTGGGATTATCAGAGAGAATCAGGCACTGTAACTCTTCCAGCCTTATTTTTTGCAACTGACTCGCCGTGTGATGCTATACAAGCGGTCTGTACTTCTGGTGGAGTTAATCTGATGCCGGGAGCACTGGCTGACTGTGGTTGCTGTTAGACAGCATGTGCTATATTGTGTGCTGTATCACATCTGTGCTTCCTGTGCAGGCAGAAGGGATGTCCTGCTGATACTTGCCTTTCTGCGGTTTGAGCAACATGTGCTCATGACAGGCTCGTGCTTTCCACGGCCAGGTTTGAGGGACAGGTCAAACCCCTTGGAAGAGGGAAATATGGAAGGGGACAAGAGTGAACTTGTCCCTTTTGGAGCAAGAAAACTGGAGACTATTCTTTGTATTAAACTTTTTTTTTTCTCAGTTCTCTGCCTTTTTAGCACCTTTCCTCAGTAATTACAGCTTATTCTGGATATCTGACAAGATTGCTCCTGGTAGGACAATTTCCCAACATTTCCAGCTGGGACTGGTTGGTATCCTCATCCTATATGGTCCTTCTGTCTAGCTGCTATGGTGTGCAGAGGACATATAGCTCAAAGTGAAAACATTCAGCCCAGGAATTCATACAGTAAGTGACATTACTGCAGCAGCCAGTGCTAGCAGCTCTGCAAGGCTGAACTGACTTCAGTCATAAAGAAACACCCTGCAGACAGCCATACAAGTAAATGTCTTCTGACTTCCTTGTATCTTTCCAATAGAATGAGGAAAAATGAATAAAAAGATAAATATAAAAGGAACTGGTGCATTGAAGGTGTGTTTGGATGAAAATCTGATACCCCAGAGATCAGGAACTGTAAGTCTTCCAACTGAGCTAATTTGCTAAATAATTTCTATCACCAGAGGGCCTGGGGACACTGAGCAGACAAGACGAAATCATGCACACCAAAGAGTGTTAAGAAACTATTTCACAAAACAAAAGCAATTTGCATGTTTTTTTTCACTGCTATAAAGCAAGCAGGCAGCAATTTTCCAGTGCCTGCATTGTACCTTTCCTGTGCCTCATGCTGCAAAACTCAACTATCAGGAGACAGGTAATGGCCTGGCAACTTTTCTGCACTGCTTCAGTTGCACTACGAACTTAGAGCTGTATGATGAAAGGAATCAGCGTCTTCTCTTTAAATGCTAATGCATAAACTGGACATTTCACCCCAGCAAAGGGCAATGTCTGAGCACACTCCATCTGGTAATGCACAGCTCTGCATAGTCAACCCAGTTCTTGAGGACCCACCCAACAATTAAGTTAAGCACATGTAGATGGTTGCAGTATAGCAGAGCTTGAGTAGAGACCATGCTTTCATGATACCACTCTGGCCAATATTCATTAGTGCCTCTGGCCCACCCTGCGCCCCATTTCCTGCTCCAGTTTACAGCATGACCCCAGAGCCAGTAGTACAGGACAACTGAGGAGATGATGCACCGTTGCATGCAGCTAAAATTGACCATCTGTGAAGTAGGTGTGGGGGACAGAACAACTCCTTAACTCAGTGTTGTTGCCAGCGCACTCATATAATAAAAACACAGTCTCAGCTGCTTGTTGTTGATCAATTCAGTTGTAACATCACAGTAGTATGTTAGGCCTGGAAGATGTTCCACATCATGAAGGCTCATGAACACCACCACTTTGGGTCTTCTGAGCCTGTATGCAATGCTGCTTCTCTTCAGAAGCCCAGCAAGCCACATTTGAGACTCTACCTTGCCTTCGTTGTCTTTTGGGGAATGGACTTAGAGCTCTGTTGCTGTGTCTATTCATTGATCTGGAAGGGGTTGTTGCCTCCTCAGCTGGGTAAAATATGGAAACATAGCCTGGGGAATGACTGCAATTGCAATTCTCTATTTTTTGGACATTATCTTTTCTCCCTTGTTTCATATTTTCACCCCAGTTAGCTTAAGTTATGTGGGTTAGGCTGTTTCAGACATATTCCTTTACTTAGTGTGATGCTTTGTGAAATTGTCAGCTAAGCATTGATCACCATTTAGCCTGTCATTTTGGCTGTGTCTGAAGTATATTAAACTGTACCTCAGGATATACACATCTGGTGATGACAGTCATTTGTTAATTGAATGTGACTTTTAACGAACTTTTCACCCAGCAGGCTATTCCAGAGAATTTATGAACAACTATATTTGTTACAAGTGTTTTTGTAATTTTTGGTAGCAAGGATCAAACAACAACAATGTAGTAACTTTGTGGTAGCTACTGCAGCGCGCAGGGTTGCATGTATTTTGCCTGTTAATCTCCACAGGTACCAGATTCACTTGATAAATGCAAACACCTAATGAGAGATGTTTTATAGACACTCTTAAATGTATCATCTGAATATGGCCGCTCATCCCACCAGCCATCACAGCAAGTAGCCTCCTCAGTGGCAGTATCACCAGCCTGACTTGTCTTCCTTCTTCTCCATTCTTTGGAGAGAAGACTGCTGTTGATGGCATGGTGTATGCGCTGATGGTGAGGCTGCGTGCATGCCTGTGTTGTCCATGGAGGTGACATGGGAACAGCTCGATTTCCCTTAAAAAGCAGGAACAGGCTTCAAAGGCTTTTCAACAGGCTTTTCATATGAAAGAAGTGAGGATGACCAAAATGGTAGGACACAAGTCTACTGTGTGTGTATCTGGGACACAAAAAAGCAACTTTACAGTGGGAATGGACCCTTTCCTGATTCTTTTGGTTCTGTTTCAAGTAAGGATTTGTTTGTAACAACTAGCTCAAGAGATGCCTCTTTCTTTATCTAGATTTCTGATTGCCATTGTTTACATTCCTTTGGAAGAACCGGAGATCAAACACAGAACGGGATGAGGGAAGCTTTGGAAATTAGCTATGTGTACAGAGACTTGGCAAAAGCATTAACAGATGCAAAGGAAAATTGCAAAAAGAAAGAAAATAATCTAAATGAAGGCAACTCGCAATATGAATATCAAAAGAGAATTAGTTTGGAAATGGAAATAGAGCACACTTGGAATTAATGTAGACTCATTCTAGGCCTGGCATGATTCATACAGTGCCAACAGGCTGTACAATTTGCATCAGTATCTATGTTTCAATACAATTTTGTAACCAGGCTATTTAAATGCTCTAAACCTTTTATGAATGTATGTGAGAGCCTGGAGATGAGGAAGGGTAGGAAGCAAGAGCTGGATATCTGCAGGGCACATGTCACATGCAACCTGTCAGGGCCAACTCTGGGCTGAAAAAGCAACATCTCTGTTCAAACCCTGGCTTTGTCACTCTGATACGAACACACAGTTCAGCTGCAGATCCTCTGGTAGACATTTATGGATCTAGGCAATGTAATCTCCTCCCTTCTCCTTAGAGTGCTTTAATTCAAAGCGCATATATGGCTGTCAGTTCTGCTCTAGGGTGCAGCGAGATGTGAAGGCTGATGCTGTATCATAGAATCATCATAGCATCATAGAATGCTTTGGGTTAGAATGGACCTTAAAGATCATCTAGTTCCATCACAGATGAAGGACGCCTGCATATGGAAGCTGGCATGTATTTGGATGCATGCAAGTTATCTCATGAGTCAGAAGCTTGATTTTTGCTTCATACTTGCTTTCAACTTCTGTGGAGTTAACTCTTGCTTCGTACTAACTTAGAAGCCCGTTGCTGGAGGCCAATATGTTGGAGGCCCTCTCCTGGTTTTGATCAACATCAGAGTACGATGGTAACAAGAAAAAGATGTTGCCATTTAGAGTAACTGTGCTATGCAAACTAGGAAGGGCTCCATGCAGTGCTCATGCCGTCAGTATTTTAATAAGAATACTGGTAAATAAGTAAATAAAAATCTGGCATTTCTACTGAAGCACCTTTTCCAACTAACATTCTCCCCAAGAAGATTTCTGAGTGTCTCCAGAGTCTGAGCTTTCCCCAAGCAAGCACCAAGACTGCAGCCATTAAAGCTGCAGGGAGCTGAGATGCAGATGATGCACTTTGCTTTTCTGTTTCTGTAGCCCATTATAAGCCTTGTTGCTTTCGGTCATTTATTAGAGGCCTCACACATATAAAGAACTGGAAATCTGAATATTTGTGTTTAATTGCACCTGATGGATATTTCTTCCATAATTTGCACTTTTTTACTCATTTATGATTTTTATTTCTACATCATTCTCTGATTATGTGGGCTAAGTGTCATTTAATAATGTGCCACGTGGAACAAGTACTTCCTTTTATTTGTTTCAGACCCACTGTCTGAGGATTTCATTCAGTGCCTCTTTTCTTGAGTTGTGAGACAGAGGTTGCATCTGGACCATTTTGTTTAATATCCTGTGATGGGCCTTTAAGTAGTTATTAATCCTTTTTCTCTCAAGATAGTTGAGTTTCTTTATAAAGGTCTTCATAGCTCTTTCCTAAAAGACCTTGACAGAAGCATTAATGGTATTTAAAACTCCCATATAGACTGGATCATTTACATATGAAGGAGCTTGATGAAGCCTTCAGCAAATAGGGAGGAGTCATGGCTTCCTTCCACAAAAGGTGGATTGATGCTTCCCCGTTAGTTCAGAGTTATTCATGTGCCAGCTGATACTATTCTTGAGGATATTTTTAAGTGGATTCCCTCAAATACAAATACCCTCTGGAGCCCTTTCTAGATTTGGTATCTTCTATTTGTCTGACTTCAAAAAACATCTGAAAGATAAGTTTATGCTTCAGTTAGTGGAACAGCTATTCAATATCTGACCTCCCTAGGAACTTCTGTATGAATAGGACTTAGGCCAGCTGATTTTATTATCCATTTTACTTATCTGAGCTGTTTTTTTATTCTTCCAACCATTCAATGTGAATGAATTCAGACCTGACTTTTGTGAAGAAAGAGTATGGATATGAATGTCTCCAAGCTCTTTGGTAGTGAACACTGCAACAGAGAGTTGCATTAGCACCTCTTCCACGGCCTTTTTTTGTGATCCTTCTACTCCAAAATCATCTCTCATCTCTGCAAAGCTTCCTAGTTCTTGTCGTCTAAGGTTTTATTAGTAACTTTTATACCTGCCTTTAGCAAATCGTTCTTCGAAATTTTTGTTTATAGTTGTAAGCCTAATTTGTCTGGGCTTATGATCTGTGTAAGCTCCCTTGTTTGCACATAACTTCCACTTTTTGAAAAATGCCTTTTACCTTCAGATAAGGCCTCTTCTTCTATTTAGCTCTGTCATCTTATTTATAGCCCTCTAAGAATCTTTTTTTTTACAAGGAATATTCATTTATTCTGCATCTCTTATGACGATGCTTTTAAGGAGGGCAAAATGTCAGCTTTGTAAAGCCAGCTCTCTAGAAGAAAGGAGAGTTCAGATGCCTTTACTGAGGCAAGACTATGCCTCCAGCTTAAAAGGCAGCCTGAGCCTCTTGCTACGTCCAGTACTGTGGCTGCTCAGATGCTATGAAAACCCAGCTCAGCACAGCCCTACCTGCTCAGGGAAAGGCAGTTGGCAGGAGGTTTGCTGCGTGGCCATCCGGTGAGGTGGCCAATGGAGAAGGATGGTGGTCCTGCTGCTCCCTTGGTGCAGTCCCCTTCCTCTCCTGGCTGGCATCGCCAGTGACCGCTACAGCGGGGGCACCGCACAGGGAGCAAAATAATCTTAAAAGTCTTGTGTTTTGCTTTTGTTTCATTTTTACTTTATTTATATCCTGTTTATCTTAAGAATTTCAGGTGTCAGGTGGAACATGGAACACCGTCACAGGACTAGCAAGGATCTGGGCCACTGAATTCATTCCCTGGCTTTTAGGCACTGCAGTAAAACATAATCTTCTTCATAAATTTCTCAAATGGAATTCAAAAATAGTCATCAACAGTATTTTGCTCACTGGGTTGTTTCCTGTGACAGCAATCGGTTTCCTTAGAAGTTTCTTTAGGATTTAATCTCATATTATTTTCTATCTGAAACATTCAACAATATGTACAATATAATATAAAGAAAGAAAGGCTTGGCTTGAATATTATTAAAGTACACTAGGATTTTTTCCTAATCCTCCAGATGTCTAAAAATATAGAAACTGCACAGAGCTACAACATGAAAAGTTTCTCAGCAAGCCTTACAGATATAAAATCTGTTTTTCAAGTGACATTGATTTTGCTACAAGGAGGGAAAAATTAAAATAAATCAAAGAAACAGCAGTTTATGATAAAGAAAGGGAAGACAAACCCTATTGTGGCTCTAAGTGGGATGCTTCGTGTTTCTGTCAAGGCATGCCCACAGCAGAAAATAAGTTGATCCCAGCTGCTTTGAAGCAGCTCTCCACTACTGAACATCACTAAGGTCACTGATTGCTCCTTTGCAGACAGGATTTTTCTTTCAGAGTCCCAGTGGGAACACGCACATCCCTGAAGAACTTGTTGCCATATAGTAACCATCTCACTTGTTGGCATCTGCAGTTCTTCTAGGCGTTTGTGTTGGGTCTAATTCAGAACAGGGGTCTGAAGTGCTCCACACCAAACACCACATGTGAAATTCCACCTGTACATGGCACACACCGACTGTGTGAGGAAAGGTGAGCAGCATCTCGTACTACCTCAGAAGTACTACTATGATGATCTGAGGGCTGGAGCACCTCTCCTATGAAGACAGGCGGAGAGAGTTGGGGTTGTTCACCCTGGAGAACAGAAGGCTCCGGGAAGACCTTCTAGCAGCCTTCCAGTACCTGAAGGGGCCTACAGGAAAGCTGGAGAGGGACTTTTTACAAGGGCATGTAATGACAGGATGAGGGGGAAAGGTTTTAAACTGCAAGAGGGTAGATTTAGGTTAGATATTAGGAAGAAATTCTTTGCTGTGAGGGTGGTGAGGCACTGGCACAGGTTGCCCAGAGAAGTTGTGGCTGCCCCCTCCCTGGCAGTGTTTAAGGCCAGATTGGATGGGGCTTTGAGCAACCTGGTCTAGTGGAAAGGTGTCCCTGCCCATGGCAGGGGGGTTGGAACTAGATGATCTTTAAGGTCCCTTCCAACCCAAACCATTCTATGATTCTATGATTCTACTACCACTACATCAGTCTGAAAGAATACGCGGGTTGGATTTTCCCTCAGAAGACACACAGATGGGCTAGAAAGATGTCAAGGCCTTCACGTAATATTACCAAGCTAAGTCCAAGACTGTATTTTGGCACTAATATCTTTAATGGTGATATATATGGTGGTTGGGTGTGTTCTTCTTTCCTTGCGTGTCCTCACATAAACAAAGCACCATAGGTGATCAGCACACTGAATTCCAGTTTCTGCTGGAAGAATGAGCTGCTGAATGTAAATCTATAGTATAAATACTAGCTTCATGGGACAATAACTGCAGGTTCATTCTTCTGAATAAACCTTTCTTATAACCAAGAAAATGAAAGACATCTGCTAATTATTTTCATCATTAAGCTAAAAATACTAGTTATAAGGGTTCTTTGAGAAATCAAACCATCTGCCCAAATAATAAAATAAATGACAAGAGACTAATCATTAAAGGAGAAATAGTAAATTATATTCTAAGAAAAATATTTTAGAGGGAATATTGGCATGACTCCAAAATACAGTTCTTATACTAAGAGGACATTTGGAAAGATCTAATAATAACGCAAGATAATAAACCAATTCTAAGCCATCACCCGAGTTATTAGGTGTTTAAAGTTCCCCTTGTAAATTGGATTACTGTAATAACATGGCTTAAATAGTCTTAAAAATAGATCTTAAGTATTCTAGGTCACATTAGAAAAATGTCAAAAGTAAAACCAAGGGATTTTAGGTTCAGGAACGGCAACTTCAGTTTCAAAGTGAAATAACATTTTAACCCTCCAAATCCCTTTATTTGTTATAAATAAATATGATAAAAAGCTTGACATAGTTTGTAGTGTAAGCACTGAAAAACCAAGGTTTGATACCTATCTTTAGCTGAACCTGACCAGTTCTCAGAATATCAGGCACAAATGGAAAACCTCTGTGCAGGTGCCCTTGTCATGCGGCTATGAGTGGATCTAGGGAAATGGCTGGATAAAGGCTCAGGTAAATATGGGTTGCCTGTAGTGAGATTTTCAAAACACTTTAAAGGGATTTCAGAATATATGGTCTAGAGTCCTTTTGGTACAATGTAGGAAAACTTTGTTAAAAATCAATGCCTAAATTTTCTAGATCTTTTAAAAAGCTTTCAAAGCCAGTTTGGTATAATATGGTCTTATGCATCCAGCTGTAGGGAGTGTGCTGGTGCCTTGATACACTCTAAAATGCCAGATGCTAACTTTTGTGTTCCCACTGAAATGCAATAATTAAGACACAGAACTTGCTATATTATTCACAGGGCAACATTTTAAGAGGAAAAATGCAGACTGCTGATTTCAGACCCAGATTGGATTTTTTCAAGCTCCTGCGTAAAAGCATGACCCAGAGGCCAGAAGTCTCACAACAGACTAGTGCAGCTGCACCATGGCCTTTCCGTGGGTGGTATAATACAGCTTGCTGCCAACGAAGGTCACATATGGCTACATGGCCAACTTTTTGCATTGTTTTCACACCAGAATTTGTCAGACACGAGCTGCTTGCATTGGGCAGGAGCGGGATGTCCTGTGCCATTTTGCTGGTGCAGTTGGAGGGATCGCAGCCAAAAAATGTGTAACACGAAGAACTGAGACTAAAATGAGCAAGGCTCCAGGTAAGAGCTGTATTTTCCCCGCTATTTTTGGGTGACCGGGCACCGGGACCTGCTCTCCTCACCTCCATCAGCTTGCAGAGGAACAGGTCTGTGCCCCCAGGAGGGCCACGGGGCCAGCGCTGCCCTGGGGGACAGGGACCCCACGGAGGCACGTCCCTCCATGCCTGTTGGAGGTGAGGGGGCGTCCCCGGCCAGGCCCCCTCTCCCGGCTGCAGAGGCAAGCTGGGGAGCACCAAGCTGGGCCGCCCCACACTCGTTTATTTCGGGCAGCGGTGCCCCATGCCAGCGCCGAGGGTCGGGTCAGGCTGCCGGTCCGCCCCCTCCACGCTTGGCAGCCCCTCGGGGGTGCCCCGCCGCGGCCGCCTCAGCCGCGCCGGCGGAGGCCCCGGCCCCCCCGCGCCTCTCCCTGCCGGGACGGGCGGCGGGGACGGGCGCTCCGGCGGGGGGCGGCGCGGCCGCAGGGCGGGCACGGCAACCCGCCGCCTCCCGTCACGGCCGCGGCTGCCGGCGCAGCGCGGGCCGAGGGCAGAGACACGCCGGCCGCGGGAGCGGCTCCTCCGGCGCCGGGTGAGTGCGGCGGAGAGGAGGCGGGGCGGGGGGCCGAGGGGGCGGCGGGACAAGTTGGGGGTCGGGCTGAAGGGGAGCGGCGCAGGGCGGTGTCCCGCTCCCGTCCGCGCCGTGGCCGCCGGGGGTGGCTCGGTCGCCCGGTCTGGGTGCCGGCAGGGGACACCCCCGCAAGGGGCAACGGCGGCAGGAGGCGCGGGGGGGCCGCCCGCCTTGCGCCTGCGAGGCGGAGCGGAGCGTTCCTGGCTGGCCGAGCCCCGGCGAAGCGGAGCGTCCAGGTAACGTGCGCGTCCCTCCCGGCTGCCGGCGCGGCGACCCCGGCCCTGCGGCGGCCCTCGGCGTTGGGCACCGCTTTGCCCGGCATCACACGCTCCTGGAGGTGTAGCCCAGGTGCGGCGGAGAGGAGGGATGGGGTAGGTGCTAAGGGTGCTCCTGGGGACGTGAGGTCCAAGATCCGACCGTGTCCCAAGTGTTCTGCGTAACCGTGGGCAAGTCACGGATAATCTCTCCCGTGCCTCCCTGTCCCAGGCGCTTCCGTACGACTGAGCGACCGGGTTTAATGTTTATTAACGTTAGGTATTAACCTTCAGGAAGTGCTCAGGGAAACTGGTAATAGGTGTCATAAATAGACTGCCTCTCATCAGGAAGAAAAACTAAAATGACTTTTTCTCCGGCGGAAAAGCAATCAGAAGTGCTCCAGGTGCCAATTTTATCTACAGCTCCTTTCTGCAATTATGTTTGTATGGTCGAATTAATCAGCGGTAAGAACACGAAGAGCAGAGAGTAAAAATATCAGCTTTGTTTACATAATGACACTGCTTAGTTATATTAAAATACATTTCTGAAAAATAACCTTTGTGCATGAAGTCCGTAATTGAAGTTGCATTGACAAGATAATGAACAACTGACATGCAGTGTGTTGACACAAAAGATGTTCCTAGAATATCAGTTAAAATACATCGTTAACTTTCATCTTTCTGTGATTGCAAGGAGTGTCCTTGTACTTTGATCACTCGCAAGGCAGGAATTTTTCTTTCTGATTGCAACAAAATGTTGGCAGTAAGAGAATTTTTTCTTAATTCAGTTATGAATGATGCTCCTCCGCATTTGTTAAAAGTTATTTGTGGGCTCTGAAGAGCAGACAAGTGCTTTTTGTGAAGGAGGAAGTTAAAAAACAGTATTCAAAATACTCCTGAAGTGATAGATAAAATGATCTACAGCATACTGTTTGATTGGTACGGATACACCCAGTTCTTAAAGGTTTGAATTTTGAAAAATAAGGAGACTTTGGTCATTGCAAGACAATCCTAGCCATCTTTGGGGGCATTGTGGTTAGGATTGTTGAATATGAAAATATATACAGTGGGTTGACTTACCCAGTATAACTTCATCACCTTTTGTAGCTAGCAAAAAACAGTTTGGATTAAACATTTGATCAGAACAGAGACCTTCAAGGAAAGACCATGACTTTATTTACCTTTCCTCACTGAAGAAATTGGGGTTTTTTTTTGCTTCAGTTGTTAATATTCCCTTTGAAATGCTGAACTTAAATGTTTGTGTTATGATGTTTGTGCAGTGTAACAGCGTGGTTGATAAAACTACTTATATGGAAGTAATATAAATTGAAACATCACTAGAAATACCCAGATAACTTATAAAAGCAATCACTTTACCATTAGAGTGAAGGTTTAGTTCTATAGATTAATTTTGAAATACACCCTGTTGGGATAGAGACCAGTCTACTTTATTTTGTCCTAGACATGTCACGACAATAACAAATTTAAGCAAAATAGCATAACATACATCAGTATGCTATAAAAATATACATGAGCTTCAAAATCATGACAAATTTAAAAAATATTGATGCAAATCATGAAATGCGGAGAGAGAGGGAAACTCAGGTCATGTTGTTAGTCTGTCTGGAAGTGCAAAGTTGTTCCCTTGTGTCCATTTATTGATCTGTCCTGTTCAAATAATATTTTCTGTTAGCATAACGATGAGTGTTTTTAATGAATCATTCAGAATGTACCTGCTTCCTTTGATTTCTAAAACCTGGGATGAAAATTTGTGAGGAATCATATGTGTAGTTTTCTCCATCAGCTAAAAGATCACCCTTGTGGGAGACTGTACATTCCCCGAACTCCTACTGGGCTTTCTGCTGCACTTCATTGATTTCTCTTTCTGGTGAAGATGCTCCAGGACCTTGCTCACTTCTCTGGGCATGGCTCCTTCTTGACTGGCTTTGGGGGAAGAGTGAGGGAAATATCTGTGCTCTCTCCATATCTTGATGGCCAAAGAGCCTTCATTCACTGCAATGTCTCCCTGGCGTGCTCCTTGTTCTCTCAAACATTTTTGCGAGCAGTGAAAGAACACGGGATTTAGAATTGATGGCTTGATTTGTTCCACTCTGTGGCATCCAGACTGGCCACTCAGACCCATGGGATCGCCACCAGCACTGAAAGGGGAGAATTACAGAAGTAAATGCAAGCGATCTTGTCTGGTAGAAGTATTTGGACAGTCAAACATCTGTGTTAGAATGGATTAAGATCCTGGTGTTTACGTTTTTACAAGGGGATCATCCAGATTTTCATTGCAGCCTAAGGGTATGGGTTAACAGAAATCCTAGAAAGTCAGGAATGGTGATCGGTTTGTGAAAAGCTCCTAAATCTGGCTTTCCTCAAGTTAAATAATGTCTTCTGTACTTGACTTAATAATTCTGTTTTTAGAATTTTTTCCCATTTGAGATTTCTGTTTGTTATTTCTTCCCCTCTGTCTTGACTATATTCTTGTCAACCTGGTTTCCTAAAGAGAGGAAGCTAAAATAATAATGCCGTCTTGACTGATAGCTCCCCTCATTGCCTCAGAGTAATTTTTTACCCCTGGGGATCAATTTCAACCAATATAAACAGAGGAGTAAAGATTTCAAAGTGATAAAATCCTTACAAACCTGAAGATTGCTGGTGACCAGAGAGATGAGAGAGATGAGGTTGATGCCCCCACTGAGGGAAGAGCTGTAGCAAGCATTCAGCTTATCAGACATGAGAAAATTTGTGTGGGTCTCCGTAGGATGCTGAGCTTCATAGCTTCTGCTACTCACAGGGTTGGTGATTATATTTTTCAATTTCTCTGCCTCTTGGGAGTGCACAGTCTTGGAAGTTTTGATCATGTCTTTTCTCTTCCATAGTCCCCTCAAAATAAACTCTATTTGTCCAAAATGTTTCTGGTAATGAGATATATATAAATGCTGTTGTTCCTCAACTTCATAAACTGACCTATTGCTTTCCTAGCCCATAATTTAATACTTCTAATACAGGGTTGATAGCCGAATGTGCAGTAATTTTCTTTTATTACTTTGACTCAGTGCAAACACACAATTACTGTGGTAACAATAAAACCTACTTTCTTCCACAATCAGTTTCTCTGAATTGCTTACAAGTTTTTGATTAGACTTTAATTTGCTTCTTACTGCCACTGCTGTTCCTTCTGGTTACGGCCGCATCCGAACGTCCTCTTCTGCTTTCTCTGCATAGTGGGATGCTGTAGCACTCTCCTGGTGTCATGACAGGAGAAGGATAATAGAGGAGAAATGTGAAAAGGTATTGTGAGTTTATCTAGCAGGACCTTTGTAAATACATGATGCTTTTATTGACTTCTAAGTGGTGATTATTGTTCTGATTATTTGTTCTGTTACATAACTGAAGTTAAGAGCTGTATTTGTGGGTAATTGCTTATTTTCTCCTTCCTTTCCAACATTCATACAATCACAATACTTCCTTTCTTCTTTCTTTCATTACCTCCCTAAAAAATTACTTTGGGTGTTTGTTTTGTTTTGTTTTTTAGAAGCTTTAATAGTAAGTGTCCTGGTTTCGTGGGGATAAAATTATAGAATCACTTTTCTGTTACATTTTGTTTCAGTTTGTGGCCAGCTGCGGTATGGTGATCAAGGCCCTTAGCAGTGAAAGCCAGGGCAGCTGACCCAGGCTGGCCCACAGGTGTGTTCTGTAACATTAACGTCAGGGTCACTATAAATGGGAAAGCTTGCGCGTAGAGGATTTTTGCTCTGTTCTCCATCTTTTTCTCCTTCTCCTTCATTCTCAGTGGTTACTATCCCTGGAGGGACTTGCCACCACTATATGGGCTGAGTATAACTTTGTGTCTTTTGTGTTAGTATTGATATTTGTTTTCTTATTTTATTAAATCTGTTTAAATTTCAACCCACAAGTCTCCCTTCTTTTCCCAGTTCCCTTTCTTGGTTGGGGAGGGGAGATTGGGTGATAGAACAACCAGTTCTTATTTAGCCCTGGGTGTGGGCTAAATGGAGATATACAGTAAGTTAATTTGCTAGGTTTTTTTCCTGTTGTAGAAATCATATCAAGTGGATGTCCTGTCTGGGTGTGAAGGTACATATATAAATGAAACTAATTTAGTAAAGTGCTTAGTGAATCATGTTGATTTCTTTTTAAATATTCATCTGTGTTCAAGTTGCATTAAGCTCTCCTTTATATCTTTTAGAAATCATTTATATATTATTAAAGCCTGCATTCTGTGCTAAAGAGAGCACGGTGATTCTATAGTGATTACATTTGACTTTATTCTTCTGGATTATATTAGCAAGAGGAGGAATGAGGCACACAAGAACATCTTCTCTGGGAACAAGCACATATGCTCATGTAATATCTTGTCTTGCCTCACCTTTTTGCACTTTGATGGAGCCAAACATCCTTCCTTCCCCGCCGCATAGACCTGGCCCCTCCTGGCAGCCCCGCACGGCCCTACCTGTGCATGCCCTGGGGAGCTGCAACCAGGCATGCCGGGCTGGGTGCCTCCCAGCTGGCTTAAGAGCCAAGCCCCACAGCGGTTTCTCACCCCCCACCAGCAGTTGCATCGCTCCCAGAAATGCAGGGCGTAGCAGCATGCCTAGGTGCTACCCAGTCTGTTTCAGTTAAGATGCATCCAAGGGATCTTAAAACCCTGCCAGCAGTAGTGTTTAACTTGAACTGCTGTGACAGGTCGGGTAGGGTGTGCAAACCCCTGCCCTTACGAGGGCAGTGATATCCTGCAGAGAGGGGAGCATGGCCCCTGCCTGGAGGCCAGGGTGATGGGCTGGGGTGGGAAAGCCAGCAATGGGGCTGAAAGAAGGAGCCCTTAACGTGGTTCAGCTGCAGCCAAGGCAGCATGTCTGCCAACAGCCTGAAAAAAACAGCGTCAGTGAAGGGAGATGGCAGTTCCACCAGGTGGGTCAGGTTTGCACTGCACAAGGGAAGATATGTACCTTGAGCAGCCTTTAAATGTGGAGCTGTGTCAGGTGCAGCCAGGCTGAGGCGTTTGGGCAGGGGGTGTTCAGCTAGCTTGCCAGAGTCCAGTAAGCACTGAATATACGCGGCAGAAGCTTTTTGGCATGTGCTTGCTTTGGTACGTAGCACACACCTTTCCCTGCTGACCCCAGAGGTGGGGGCAGTTCTGTGTTAGGTTGTGCTGTGAGGATGCAGCTGTTGATTACAAACCTTCCATTTTGCTGTGGTGTCCTTAGAAAGATCCCAGAGAAGCAACTGCAGATCAGGGAGCACTTCTTGCTTTTTTTCTTCTTTAATCCAGATTAAATAGTATTTGCTGCATGCATAATGATAGCAACACATTGTTTTCCTCTCTGTTGGCTTTCCCCGTCCTGTTCACATATTCCATCCAACAAAGAAAGGTGAAGTGGGTTAGTAGTACACAGTACTGTTTATGTTTGCAGATCTAAACACCTGCTGATGCAGAACAGGACAATAATTTATGCTGCTTTCCAGCCTTCATGGGCAAATGTGCAGACTTTTATTTTAGCCTTTTTCAATTACCTTTGAAACTGGTTTACAGATTTCCATGGGGAACCAACAAGTTTGTCCATAGGCCCCTGAGTAACCTGTAACTGTGTTCAGTAATGCAGCTGCAGACTTGTTGAAATGGCCTTGGAAGACGTGCTGCATTCAACACCCCTTGGGTAGGGACAGCTTCCTCCTCTGCAGTGAAAATCCCTCCTTCAGGGTCGGCCTTCGATCGGATTAACATCCTGCAACTCTCTTTGCCTAAAGAGAAGCCAGCAAGTCAATAAAAACAAGTATTAAATTGAACATCCCTGGAATATGTAAGCAGATTTTACAAGACAAACCCCAGAACCTTCAGATCTCTGGGTTTGGTCTTTGTGATTGTTATTGCTGGCTGAGTTGTTGAAGGGTGATGTCACTAGGATACTCTTCACAGTATTTTGAGTTAGTTGCGAATACAAAACGGTTAGCAGTACCTGTGTCATAGGCCTTAAAAGAAGAGGAACCAACAAAAATGAAAATGAGGAGAACCAGGGATGAAGAAAGCTTCAGTTTGTGTGCCCAGAGCTTTTAATAGTGCTGCTTAGTTTCAGAACAATATTGCATTAAACATTAAAGCATGTACATTTTCCCCATGACATAACATATTCTGATTAGGAAACTTCTTGCAGTTATTCTATATCCTAGGGAGTGTTTATGTGGAAGCTCTGTGGCTGTGTGTATATTCACGTACGCTACAGAAAACACCTAGAAGTGTAGTATTTCGTGATCTCTGTATGATGTCTAGTGACTGAGGCTGAGGTACCAGACAGGTGTTAATGAAATTCACGCAACGATGTGTTCTGTCTGGATAAAGTATTCCCTTTTGCTCAGGCTTGACACCTCCTTTATGTTTTGTTTTGCCTAGTTTTGAATCTTGGGTCATTTGTATCCTCTAGCTGAGCACCTCACCCATTGATATTTGTAATGTCTTCATTACAAGGTATCTTGCTTTTGCTCAGACAGAAGCAGAACCGTTAGCAGCTGTTACATGTTTCATACTAACTAATAAAAGTGCTCTGTGACATATCACTGTGTGATGCCAAAGAGATTATCACTAAGGTGAGTCTACGCCCTCCTTCTGCCTCATCAAAAATAGTTTTAATTCTTGGGCAATATGTGGTATGCTTTGTTCACAAGCAATTTGTATTTACAAAGTTGGATCTTACAGTCCTTAATTAAGAGCGTTTCCATTAAATAGTGTTGGTAAGATTTGTCTTGTAAGTGTTTATATGGAGAAATTGGAAGGTCTGTTCCATCTGTTGTGGGCAGGGTTTGGTTAGATAGCATGACTAAAGGAAGCAGAAGACAGGAAGATGATGTCTAGAAATTCTGTCTCTGAGTGGACAAGCACTTCTGAAAATAGTATTTGAAATATAACCAGAATTTCCCCCATGGTACCAAGTAGAAGGATCTGGTTTGCCTAATACCTGAAGTATATCTACATTTCTCAGGGCTTAGCCAGTGGTGAATAGCATAGTGAGATTTGGCAGACGATATGACAAGTGTTAAGCAATCATATGGCACTTCATCTTAACTTAAATCCAGGATATAGTGGGTATGCTGGAGCTTTTCTGCTGTTGTATGAAGAAAAAATTGGAGTATTGGCTTTATAAACTGTCCTACAAAAAGGGAAGCCACACTGGAACTGCTCTGTTTCTGTTGCCGCTTCTTCCAGAGCGTAAATGGGATGCTCTTACAGAGACAACTTGTAGTTGGAAGATGAGACACTGGTTTAGCTGTAATCCTGCCTACAGCAGAGCTGGGCTTGGACGCAGGAACGCAGCTCCAACCCTGATGCAGAGAGTCAGATGATGCTGTGGAGTTGATGAGGGCTTCCAGTGTGATTCACCTTCATCTATTTCCATGTAAAATAGGGTGTGGTTTCCTCTGGTGAAGAAGCCATTTTCTAGATTATCAGGAGCACAACAGTCATGCCTGGAGCAGTTGCTCCACAAGGAGAGGCTGAGAGACAGGGCTGTCTCAGCCTGGGGCAGAGATGGCTCTGGGGGTGGCTGGCAGCAGCCTCCTGTACCTGAGGGGAGGTGGTTGACAAGAGGCAGCCAGAGAGACAAGGGGCAACAACAGAGACAAGGAGCATCGACTGGATCAGGCAAGAGGGGTTCAGATGGGACCCGAGGAAAAGGCTTTTCCCAGGGCCCAGGGGGGCAGAGACACAGGCTGCCCAGGGAGGCGGTGCTGGCTCCATCCTGAGGGGTTTCCAGCTCGGATGGGGCACAGCCCTGAGTAGCCCAGTCAGACCCCAGCGCTGAGCCTGCTGCTGCAGGGATGGACCAGGGACTTCCCACGCTCCCATCCTGCCTGAGCTATACTGTGACCCTGTCATCCCAAGTTCGAAGCTGAGCCTCTGAAAAGTTGCTGTGAAGTTCTCTTTACTATCTGTGCGTGAAAAATACAACAGGAAAGAGGGACCCTCATTGCCCAGATTAAAAGAAGGCCAGTGACAGTACCTTTAATAAGAAATAACAAACAGATGCTTACAACAGTGTATCTGTTTGCAGTCCCTGCATTAAATATCTTGCTAATATAATCGGTCTTAAATATGGTTAAATTCAATGATGTAAAATCATTTGTAAGTGTGCAGCATGTGCTCTGTTTCAGGCTTCAAGTCTAACTCAGTTTACTGCTGCTTTTGTTCACCGAAGAAAAGTTTTCTCCAAGGCACAATATAGTGCCATAAGTATGCAGGGATTTCTGTAAACATGTTTTGCTCAAGCGTAACATGATATTGATGTTCTGTGTTCAAAAATGAAACACTAATCCTATTGCTTTCTTGACAGTAGGCATCATGTGCAATGGTGTGATTTTGAGGCTTTAAAGAAAGGTCCCTCAGTGGGGATGGGGTTCTTCTAATATTTCTCACTTGTTTTTTTTCTTGGGAAGCTCAGGTGTTATAAATTCTACACTACCCTTCTTACATTCTCTTTAAATGTCTTCTCAGAGGAGCTGGAGTGCAGTGAAACCTCATGATAATGAAGTCTCCAGAGAAGACAGACAGTCACTAATCTGTTATTAAGATTGTGGGTTGCTTTTGTTTAAAAATAATGTAAAAAAAAAAGTAAAATGGCAATTGCTTCTAAAATAGATATAATCTCACTTAAACAAACATCAAGCAAAAAGCTCCTCTCCGTGTTGTCAAAGGTGTTTCATAAGCAGTAATTGAACCTGTGTTGCCTGAGTAGTATAAAAGAGTTTGCATTAAGAAGCCAGTGGTGCTTTCAACCACCTCCCTCGCTCTTCCCCATTGTTACTCAGAAATTATCACTAAAAGTGCTTGCTGTTTAACTCGGAGAGCTTAAAAAAAGCTTAAGAAGATAAGTGGGTGAGGGTTGGAGGAATATTTGTTTTCTTTCCCCTTGAACTTGCATTTGTTTGCTGGAAAAGCTAGAATTGTGGAAGGAACTGAAGTGAACAAAAATAAATCTCAGCCGATTACTAATGGAAACATCCTGTTATTGATGTGGTTGGAAGCTCTCCACTTGAATGTGGAAGGCATATAGCATAGAGCCAGAGCACAATGCCTTTAGGAGGAAAACTTAGTGAAAAGGCAATGCTACCTTTTTCTGTTCTGAATTTGTAGTTTCATCACTTAGAGTTTGAAGGGAGTGTACACACTGTCCATGCAGTTCCTTTTGTTGGTGGGGTAACGCACTTTTATGTTCCTTCTCTCCTTCCAGATTCTCGTACTTACAGGTAGCTGGAAGTAGCACTTCAAAGTAAAACAGAATAAATGGGACAATGTATTTCTCAAACAGATTTCCAGTAGAGCCAGTGTATTGTTTCTGTTCTAGCAAGTTTTGAAAGTAAAAGAAGTAAATATTAATTCATGATATTAATTCATTTACCTTTACTGATTATTAAAATAATTCCAAATGGAAACCTACTTGCTGTAATCACATTTAAGTAGAGAAAATTTCTTGTTTTGAGTGAACTATAACAACTCATGCGTCTTACCATGGAAACAGAATGTTATTACATAAACTTAGCTGTCTTGAATGGATACAATCAGACATTCAACTGTATAGTCACTGTGTTAATTAAGTGACTGGCTAACAAGCCATCCTTTGTAGACAGCTAAATTATGTCATATAAAGAGAGAACAAACAAATTTGGATGCCACTTTAGAAAGAGGTAGTAATTGGTGGAGCATCTCAAGAGCTTAGAAGAAAGCTGAACAAATTTACCCATCTGACCTATTTTGCAAGTCCATGTGATATCTGCCTCTTGATTCTGACTACCAAAAAAAATCCATTAAAACTTCACACCATAATGATCTTAAAAGTTGCTTCTTGTTTAGTTTTCTGTAAAACCTGGAACTTGAAGTTCTGTTGCTTAAAATTAAATAGATTTCTACTCTGGAAGAACTGAAAGATGAGATTCAGAGATGTACTTTTTTTAAAAAGGGAACTTTTAAAGTATACTTAATTGCTTGATCAGCTCTTGCTATAAATATTTTAACTATGTAAATTTTCTAAGCATACATTTTGAAAGGAAATGGTAATCTATTTATTTAAATCTGTGTCTTGGCCTCATTTCTGTACCTTTTCAGAACTTAAGAAAAATGTGTGTAAGATCAGAGGTGAATCAAAACAGATTAAAAAAAGGTCAATTTAAATCTTGGATGGCACAGCCCCTCCCCACCACCACTCCCCTGCTCCTCCTGATGCTGTTCCATTTGATTAGTCCCACCAAAAAGCTGGCATTTCCAGTCCAGACCTTTCTGTAGATCTACCATTCAGGGTAGGGTTGAATGCATTTGTTCCTGCACTATTCTGGGTTGAGAACTGGAGAACAGAGAACAGCCGGCACTGCTGTCTCTGGAGCGAAGGACGTTTCCCATAATCTCAGTTTCCATGTTAAGACTTTCCAATGTCAGTATTTCACAGAGGAAGAAAAGCGAGGCTGACAGCCTGAGGTACCATCTGATGGGAGTCACATTTGATGTATAGATGGCAGCAGGTCAGTCAGCTGTGTCTGTGACAAGTGAGGCAGTCCAGCAGTTTAGGCTTAGAAAAGCAGGAGCCCATCGAAGGTGAGACGCAATTACCGTTTGAAATTAAACTTTTCCCAAAATGGGGATATTTGTTCAGATGTCTTACCAAGAGCTGGCAGAGGGATCTGGCTCCACTCCTCCCACGCCAGTCTGAACTGCTCCAGCAGACAATGAGCCAGTCTAGACAGCTGAACAAAATATGTGCAGGATAAGACCTAGTTCTGATTTTCTAGTGTGTGTGTTGCCCTCTCCCGTGTTTTGGGGCAAAGGCCTTGATAGGAGCATACATAGAGATACGCTCTTTTGATGGAGACCTTTTTAAGGCTTGATCTCATAAGAGAGAGTGTAGGGTTCAAACGCATGAGGATAGATGGCTCATCACTAAACGGGATGTGATGAGGGGGAAGATGCTTAGCCTCCGACAGCAGGGGAGCTAAAAACAGCTCGGTGGTGTTGGAGCTGTGCTTGCACAGTGCCAGCACAGCCAGTGCCTAACTTGGGAGTGGCTGGAGCTCTTCTGGGTTTGTTCAGAGGAGCGAATCCTCGGGAGGGGGGGGAAAACCTGAAGCAGAGGAAGGAATATTACAACATGATCGTGCCTGGTATCAGTATGGGAATTTCAAAAATTAAGAAAATAAGCATATGGACTGTATAAAAGGCACATAGGCTTATTTTGAGTGAGAAGCATGGCAGACACTGTTCTCCATTTTACATCTCTTCAGGAGGTGTCTTCACATGTTTTCCTGTAGATTTGTGTCTCTGAAATTAGGGAGGAAGGGTGAGGAGGAAGGGAAGCTGAGGAGAGAGCAATGCTGGGATCTGACAGAGATTAGAACCAGTTTGTTTGTAAATGGAAGCTCTAGCAATGTGTTATATTGTTAGTTATGTTTCAGTGGAAAAGTTGCCATTCAGGAGAAAAAGGTGTTACCAGTAATAGCTCTGGAGTTGTGGGTCCTAGGAGAAATGCCTGCACGAATGTGGTGCTCAGCATTCGTTGGTGAACTGGAACTGTGACATCTGAAATGATATTCTCTAGATAAAAATAGAGCTTAACTGTACTAAACATTCAACAAACACTTACTGAGACTCCAATTTGAATGTTTAAACTGTGAATAAAATACCAAGAAAAACCCACCACTAATTCTGTGGCATCTGCTTTCTGGAGGAAATTGCACTCTCATTTTCTAAATTAGAGGAACAAAAATAACAGTTAATTATTTTATTTTTTTCCTCAGATCATGCTGCATTTGGTAATAAATCACTGAAAATAGCTCATGACCTGTCTGTACTTCTTGTCTGGGGTGCTGAGTTTGCAGGATGTTCACTTGAACGCCTTGGGAAAGGCAGCTGCCCGTGGGAGGGGGCAGAGCTGGGGTGACAGGCCAGCGGGCGGCTCAGGGAACAAGGTTTGCGGCACGTGGAAAGGGCTTGAGGACACCTTGCTGTGTGCCATTTGGCCTTGGGGCTGTGCACCATGGCTTTGACAACGGGTGTCAATGATACTGGGCAGAGAAGTGAGATAAAATGTCAGGATGGTTTGGTTTTGTAACCAAAATGGGCGGGATGAATCTAATGAGACCTCGCAAATACTTTCCTAGTCTACTGAGGAGAACGGTGACTGACTAAATGAACGTGCCTTGGCGACAGGAGTTGTACCCAATTGTCGTGTCATGTTTCGGGAGCTGTGGCAGGTGTCCCAATGCAGGTTACTTTCCTTCTTCGAGGTAGAGGGCACTTTGAATAGCCTTTGAAATCTTGGATCACCCCCTCCTCCATTAAATAATGAATGGATGCTATAAAAATACCAAGGCTAGAACATTTCCTCTGGTCATAAATTTCCCACAGAAAGACTGATCCGTATTCAACAATTTAATGCTGGGACTGGTACTGATGCTTGGGTGTATTAAAGTATCTTCACTATTCAGAAGAATAAAATTGTTCTGATGGTTTTGAACTATTTTTCACTGTATATGTAGTACTGAATTACACTGTGTAAGGCTTCTCCTGTTTTGGTGGTAAAGACTACATTATTCTCGTCTCTACAATTCAGGAAGAGCTCTGATGTTACAGTGTACCAGTGGATCTGTATAACGAGAAAGATACCAGTAATCAAACATGGAAATCTGTAGGAAAGGTCATTATAGTTATCAGATGCATCTGCCCTTTTCCCATCCACTAACTTGCTGTTTTAATGGCTCTGGGGTGGCACAGATTTGCTACTAATCCTTGTTTTGAATCAGCAGTGCCGACTCAGATAATGTTAAAGAAAATTGGCAGAGTCTGGGTCTCTAGGTTTGCTGGTTTTATTAACAACTCAGAGTTGGACCACCACCGCAGTGAATGGTACCTGACTCAAATTCACTATCGGTTTATATAGAAACTAATAATCAATTACATCATAAACATTTCATAAGCTTCTGTTAATAATCCACTAACTATTTCAATTCCTCTTTCTTCCTTCATCAAGAGTCCACAAAAGTCCATTCTTTTCCATTGTTTAGCTGATCTTTATGTTCTGGTTCCGCTCCGACTCCGGTCGACACCCCGTCCTCGATGTTCTTACTGTGATCGGCGTCCTTAATGTTCTTGCCGTGATCAGCGTCCCGTCCTGATCCAGGTTGATCAGAGTCCAGTTCCCACCGCCAATGTCTCCTAAACATTCAACCTTAAAAACAACTGAAGTTATGTTTAAAACCTTATCTATACTAATTTTTATTTCTAAGTGTCCTATATTTCTTTTAAGGTAAAGAAAAGGTTAACCATACATCCCCTTTACTAAAATCATCAGAAGGTAATACTTCTAGGCCTACTCCTGCTTAGCTACTCATTAAGCTTTGATTGATGATTTCTTCAGTCCTAGGTCAGGATTGCACAAGGAGCTTTGAGAACAATATTCATGGATTGTGAAAGCCCACCTGTGTTTATTCAGATAGACTTATATTAATTATTCTATTCACTATTCTATTTCACCCCTATTGATTCTTGTCTCTCTAACTCATAAGAACTTTTACATTAATTATGTGAAAATTTCTATAACAGATAATGTAGGAATTGCACAGAGCTTTAGATTGATGGGTGGTTCAGATTAAAAAAACCAAACAAACAAACAAAAAAAAAAACCAAACAAAACCCCAAACAGATCAGAAGAGCTTTTCTATTACACCGCCAAATTGATTACTTCTAATTCAGAAATTCATTTAAACCTTTCTTTTTATCTTTCACAACTTGATTTAGAAAGGCATTTTTACCATGTAACCCTGATTTTTTGTTTGTATTTGTTTCTCTGGAACTGCGTAGTGAGGGCAGCTATCCAATTAATCCAGAATGGGCCTCAGCAAATCCCGGATGTTGATGTGTGGTGCAGCAGTAACTCCCAGCAGCGTAGCAGTACCTCCTTCTCCACATCCAAGAGCGTGGGACATGGGGGAGGGCAGAAAGGTCTGCAGCCATTTGTTTGCTGCTTGTCATGTCGCATCTGTTGAGCCTTCACACCGTTGGCTTCAGCCTCATGCCCCACCTCAGCTTGGTGGTTTCGTGGCCATTTGTGGCACAGGGCTTGCTCCAGCCCTGATTGCTGCAGTGTTCTTTGGCCTTTTCTCCAGCCTGCTGGTGAGCCACATCTGACTGTCAGAGCTGATTCGTGCCAGGGTTTAGGTTGTGGCACCCGACAGATCCCTCCACCTCCTTGGTTTGGTGGTGAGGTTGTGGGACATCCTGCGTTCCACTGTGGCTGGAGGCCGTTGTTCATCTGGGGGCTCTGTGAGGTTGGGGTGAGTTTTCTCATGGATCTCCTAGCTGTCTCTGCAACAGCTGGAGATCCACACCCAGATCTTTCACATTCACCTGTTTGCCTCAAACCAGGTTTTTTTTAACCTTTTTTTTTAAAGATGGAGAAGGAAAGCAGAGAGGCCAGCAGTACTGTTTTTAGTCTCAAGAAAGAGCATTTGCAGCACCTGTGCAGGTCTGAGGTCCTGTAAAGCAAGCCACAAGAACATGGGCATGCTTACCAAGACATTTTGGCTTGTCCTCTAGTCGTAACAGCCCTGACAATAAAATGGGAAAATTTTACCTTCTGAGTTGTGAGACAAAGCCTTCAAAACGCAGAACAGGCAGCTGTGTCACCAGAGAAGTTTCTTGAAAGACTGAAGAGTTTATATTCTTCTAATGAGGCAAATGGGTGGTGTGCTCCCTATCCAGTTGTGCCAAGTGGGTGATAATGGAAATTCATTGTTTGTGAAAAAGTTTATGATCCAGAAACATTTATTGGTATGTGTGTAAGACATGCTGCACAACGCAAGTGTTCTGCCATCACCGACTGGGCACCATTGTTTCCCTCAATTCTTTTTTCTCTACAGCCACTGAACTACTCCAGTTCCCACTGAACTATTTCAGGTCACTTAGTAAGCAACTGGAAACCACGCTCTACTAAATACAGCTTTCCTGGATGTGTACATTCAGCATATTTTCTTGCTGCATGAAATCTTAGGCTATTGGTATATCCTGACTTTGATTTTTCTTTTTATAGTCTATTTACCGTTTCAAAGAAAATTTCCACTTGCACTAGTAAAGGACTCGGTGTGAACTTTCAGCTAATTCTCCTTTGACTAAGTTATTTTGCCTGTGTCAGTTTTTGATACCTGGACCCATTTTTTCAGCCTCCGATTCTGTAGTTGAAAGACCACAATTCAAGGAGAGTAGTTTATTTGTAGATGTTCCTCCCTTTTTCATCCAGATGTAATTTTCATATATATATTGAGTAGTTTGACAGTCAGCTCACAGATGTATTTGAAATGCACATCTCTGAAGAATCAAATATTAGCTCATGAAATTCAGTGAGCATGAAAACTGAGAGGAGAGTGTAGGACTGGCTTGACCGATGCATCCTAAGAAGAAGGCATGGTAGGAAGAGCCTGATCATTAGGCACAAACCCCTGACCAATGGTATTTGTGGCAGGGTAGCTTTTGTGCTTTTAACAGACATGAAATACCTGCTGCCTCCTGTCCTTCGTGCTGCCCTCAGAATTGTTCAGAGAAGCAAAAAATCACTAAGGGCAAATAGTGAGAGAAAACATAGCGCATTGTGCGAGAAGTTGGCTGTAGAGCTTGGATGTCCTTTAGTGGGAATGGGCATGCTTGAATTACTATGCATGGATATTTTTCTGATGTTGAATAAAACCCTGAAAGGAATTTGGCTGAATACACAAAATCTTGAGGACTATGCCATGTGCTCCTTCATTTCTGTGAAATGTGTCCTACCCTGTGCAGCACTATTTCTATTGTGTTTTTATGCATTTCTTTAGAAGCAGAGCATCAACAGAAGAACTTTTTAGCAGCTCTTTGAGGAAGAGTTTCCTGCCTCAAGAGGTGTGCCTGGGTACATTAACCTCTGAGAAGGATCTCTGCAGCACAGTGGTTCACTGTGTCTGCTTTTTCTTTGATGTCCTCCATACTGAGGGCGATGAAGTAAAATCTGTAGGTCTGCCTGCTTGTCGCTGTAAAGCTGTATGGTTGATTGATGTGTGGCCCAAACATATCCTTGTGTAGAGCATTGACATGTGAACTGTGGCCAGAATAAGCTGGTGCATTCGTCCTTTTCCTGAATATGAGTAAAGGGAAGATTTCATTGCTGGAATGAACAGAGGGAATGAACTGTGAGATGTCTTTTCAGTTCATAGATGCTATAAATGCCATACTAAGAACAAAGTGGACTGTACATAAACATACATATGTTCTTTCTTAAAGCTCACACTGCTGTTGCTGTGCATACTGGAGAGATGGACCAGGACTAATAGCTGGTGAATTAACATCAGAATTTTGTTCGCTTGCAGGCTGCTAAAAGCTGCATAAGTAGTCTCGCATCATTTAAGTGGTATACATAGCAAAGAGAAGAGCAAGACACCACCAGGCTGCCTGAGGTTTGGTTTCACAGCACGCTGAATCCAGAGGTGACCTTCAGTTATCATCAATGTGATAACCTTGGATACACAGTGTGCCAAGGCTTCCTTCCATTGTTTTATTTCGGGTTTGATCTCAGTGATACCAGATGTGGAATAACACATTGTCAGTCACAGCCTGTTAGCTTAAAAGAAATGTTAGCAAATGCGGTTGTAGAGCCTGCATGACAGAGACCCTTGTGCTAACAAATGCAATAGCTTCTTGTGCAGAACAGTTTGAGTTGGGGGAAGGGAGGAGAAAATGCGATGATAAAGTGACATGAAATTGGGGAGAGGAAAATGAATGGTGGATTCAGCAGTGACTCTGGACATAGGACAGTAGTTTTCAAACACCCTTCTCTTCAGTCTTACCATCAAGGCTTCAGGCTTATCCTCCTTCTACCATTGACATCAGTTATGCATCTTTTTTTTTTGTTATTTGTTACACGAAAATATAAATACCATGTTTTCATGATGTGTAAAATTGCATTCCCCTACTGACAGCACCAAAGGAGTCTTGCAGAAGGGATTGCAAAGCACTTGTAAAAATCCCATGTGATGGATGAAGCTATAATGGAGTATGCAGAGGTTAGGGATGGGGCCTAATGATTCCTGCTTTCCCTCTCCTGCTCTTTGCAGAGATGATGTTCCCAGGGAGAGCTAAGAGGTGCGGTCCTAACCCTCAGGGAATGCCTTGGGTTGCAGCTGTGTCTGGCCTGCACAGTGCAAGAACAAAGACTGAAAAAAACCTTTTCCACTTCTGCTGTCTGTCTCCACCTCTTTAGGGACCAGATGTGATTTATAGTCTTTTCCTGGGACCACCTTCCCTTTACCTCCAAATGCCATTCAACCTTTGTCAAGCCCTGATGTGCCAGCAGATTGCTTCAGCTGAGCATTGGCAAGTGATGACAAGCTGCTCCTAGGGTGGGTCTGGGCTTCTGACACCCTTTTCCTGCTAATCAGAGGTTTTTGAAGAGGGATGTAGTTTTGGAACTGCTGACTTCAGCTCTCACATCTATGCTGATAGCTTTATTTACAGCAGATGCAGCACATAAATTGTCATGTCCTGACTGCCCAATGTCAGAGGTGTCTCTGCAGACAGGAGAGCAGGTGGTGTTTTCTTTGGGGCATTTGACTTTTAAATTTCCTCAGCATCACCTTGCTTTAAAGAGCACTGCTGCAGTAATTGATTGCTCCTGTTGCTGCCCTTTCAGAAGGGCAACCTGCAACACTTCAGGGCTGCCTCTGCAGCCACCAGCAGAGAGATGCTGGGCTTCAGGGATGATCAGTATAGAAAAACCTGTGTGTCCATCTCTTTGTGCACTGTGAAACTTCCCATGTCACCATTCAAGCAGAGTTCAGCACAAGTGGAGGGGTCACATCATTTCAATAGGAAGACAAAATTGATAATCTTACATTCTTTTCTGATTGAGCTCTTTCAGTCTTTAGAGTGCTTTTTCATTCTCTAATGCTTCTTTGAAATCAAAAAACTAAACTGCATGAACAGTTAATAGGATCCTTTCCCATTTTCATCAGAAAGCTGTAATGTCTTATTAGCCCAAAATATCCTTGTAATTTTCCACTTTCCGATTCTGCTTTCTACCTCTCCAAAATCAGCACACACATCTGACTTCGCCTTGCCACAGGAGGGACTAGTCCTTCCCCTCTGCAGGGGATGGCTGTGGGGCTGGCTGGAGATGGTCTCACACACCAACTTCTTGGGGGTGGAAATCAAACCTGAAAATGGTTTTTTTTTTTTTGTGGTCTTCTCTTCATTAGAAACTTGATGTTCTGCCTTGCCACAGCACTGGGCAGCAAACACCGGACTAGAAATCTCAGTGTGCTGTGCTGTTCCACTGCTTGGGTGCCCAGAAAGGAATGGGTTTTCTTAAATCATTGTTGACTAAACGGGCTGGACTGCTCTTTGGTATGGAAGGGGAGGGAAGTTTTCCATTTGCTTTGAACTGACATAATGGGCCTTTCATTTGTGGGGTGTTTATTTTTATATTTTCCTCCAGAGCATAAGAACAGCTCAACTGGTTCAGATGAAATGTCTGTCTAGTGCATAGTGTCTTGCTGCTGAGAGTGGTCAGAAATAAGTGCCTAGGAAAAACACTATGAAGACATGAAAGTTTTCCCACTGTATATTCTCCATGTGTCCAGTGCTCAGCAGCTCACAGGATACCTGAGCCAGACGCAGTATCTTTGTGTCTAATCCTGTTGATAGATTTTGCTTTCTTAATTTTTTTTTAATGACCTTCTCAATATTATTAATTACCTCCTGAACCTCTCAATCATCTCTTTAGATTGAACCCAGTTTTCAGATCCAGGATAGACTTGCCACAGATACCCAGAACCTGCTTCCTGAAGCCACCTGCATGACACCAAGCAAGCTCTGTCTTAGAAACAGTCAAGATTTGCTGCCTGTTGATTCTGTGAGCATTTGAAATGCTAAGATAGTGTGTAATGGAAAGCAAACCATAAATCTGTGGAGGTGTGGGCACTTGCAGAGTGTTGGTTTCTGACAGAGATCCTGGCCAAGGTACAGGACATCCAGAATGATAGTCCCAGTCTTCTCAAAGCCAAGCCTCACTGCTGCCAGAATTCATCTTTCTTTTGGATGCCACTGCTGCCTCCTCAACACCCTCTGCCAGCTGGTGTAATTGTCTCCTTGTACCTGCCCCAGCTGTAGCCATTGCTTTCTTGTCCACTTCAGGTTGCCAGTGCTTTGCAGGGTAAGCAGTTTTGAAGGCAGAAGTATTGCTCATGTGCCTCTCGGCACACAAAGAAATACTGAGGTCAGAAACGATGTTCTGTGCAGTGAACACCCTTCAGATCATCTTCAGATCATCTACCTACTCTTTTGCTTTCAGAAGGTATATATTGAGATGTCCCAGAATGAAACAGGAACTAGTCACAGCTCTGGAAGAAGTAGAAAAAATCCTGGTGAATTTTAAGATCCTATTGAGAAAGAGTGCAGAGCTGCTTACGTTGTATTTGAAGATCTGAAGAAAATGTATGTTAACAAAAACACCTGAACTTGTGTAATTAAAACTAAAGCCTAATTACAGTAGATTGTTTTTACACTGTGTCATTCATCCTAAGTTCTTAGAGCCCCCACATGAGAAGTGCAGATAGTCAGAAGTTCTGCAAATCAGTAAGTAATTCAGTAGGTCCTTACAGCCAGGACTCTTAAAGGAAAGATGCTTAATTAGGCCTCATTAATATAGACGGACTGGTTTTTGAAAAATTCTTTTTCTGTTGCTGAAAACAAACTTCTTTGGGGTGCTCGTTTCTGAATGTTTAGAACAGATTTTGAGTTTGGAATGCTTATCAATAAGTAGTAGTAACACTGGGTATGGAAAAGTTTTTTTTTCTCTCTGCATCTGTGAAATTTCTTTTGAAAGTAGTAGAATGCCCTTGCTTACACAAGTTACTGGTAGAGGAAAGAGCTGCAACTGTAAGGAGATGTGGCTTAAGCATAAGATTAACCTACTGATCAGCTATAGATATTTTTTTAAACTTGATAAAAGAACTCATGAAATGTCATTTTTTTTACATACTTCAGTGCAGATAATGCTCATGACACAAGTTGTGTAGCTTAATAGTTTACAACATGGGATCAGAAATTAAATTGACCTCCTTTATCTGTTCAGATGTAGAGCCCACATATCTCTGTGTCTGAGAATGGTGAAAATGTGCAAACTGATAAGCTTCATCCATTTTTGAAAGATAAACTCCTCAAATATGAGTTTACAATGTGGAAATCATGCCTGCCAATATCCTTCATGTTCAGCATAGACTGTATGAGGAGGATTAAGTAATTGTGCATCCTCTCAGGGTTCAAAGATGCTTCACAGAAGGCAGAATTCCTTGCTGCTAGTCCAAGCCAATACAAAATCCCCCTCTTTGAGTCCTGTCCTGCATCTAAAATCCTGGAAATGCTGCCCCTGACTTCAACATGCATCGAATCAAGTAATCAATCCGTGTTAACTTCACATCTTTATTTCTTTAATATAGACACCTTTTTTTAGCTTCAAAGCCTCCAGGGACTGTGTAGGTACCACACTGAAGTGGGGAACAGTCACCCAGGTCAATATAATTGTACTGGACCCAGGAGGAATTGTGATAAAGGATTTTTTCGTTGGAGACACCATGTATAAACCTCTCACAAAAAGGACAGGGGAATCTCTAAAGCTGCTCTGCATGCATATGAAAGATGTCCTATATAGGCACTGCACAGTCTAAACTGGTGCCGTATTTAGGTATTTCAGAAGAAAGGGCAAGTTGGCCTCTTAGAGCCAAAGCGATGCTCTAATTGCAGTCATGGGAAAAGAGAGGCAGCCTAAGGAGAATGGTTTGTCTGTAGTCTGAAGTTCTGGTCCCTTGCCTGCGGTAGAGCTGTACTCAGCCAGGAAGCCTATGGATTTCAATAGTAGGCATAAAATGCCTTTCAGTAGACGTCAGCACTTTGGAGTCTGCTCCTAACAAAGATGCAAACTCATGTGAAGGCAGAATGAGGCAAGGGTAAGTACATCAAGAACCTACTTGTGAGGGCCTCCATGTATGAAAAGCACTTCTTTAGCAGCGTCTGTAGGCTCCCTCTTTCTGTGTGTGATGGGACAGAGCTGTCTCCTCTGTGTGACCTTTCTCCACTCCATGGTATGGACAAGGAGGAGATGCACTTGGGTGATAAATGTTTGGAGGTGACTTCAACCCCTCATTCCAAAACAAGTGGGAGTTAGGAGTAGTTATGCCTTCACTGGAAACAGAATGTGAACAAAAATCAAAAGAGTAGCTGTAAGATGCCATTTCGTTCTTCTCTGTTGCCATGCCAGTTGCCTTTTACATTTTTATCTTGAGAATGATTGGGAAGGGCATGGCTACCTTGGGAAAGCAGTGGCAGGTGAGCATCTGGAGAGTGCACTGGTATTTGTCATGACTTCGTATGATGCATAAATCAGACACCTGGGTCCTTAAGGCTGTGCTCAAAAGTATCTGTCATTTAACAGCTCTCAGTAAAAATCACATTCAAATCCCTTAGAAGTTTCATTTTATTCCAAATAGGTCAAATTCTTCGAGCACAGAGAGAAGTGAGGATAGGGTGGGGAGGCGGACTCCTGAACTGCGTGCACCAAAGATCTAAAGAAGGACTCAAGCCTGTAAGAAGGGATGCCCCCACCCCAGGGTAGGTCGGACAGCCCCCTTGTTTCCCCAGCCAGCTAGCTAGAGGCTTCTGCACAGTGCTCCTGTTCATGTGTGTCACAGGCGGGGAACAGCCATGGGTGAGGGTAAGGCCCCTGAGCTGGAGCCTCAGAGGACAAAGGCTGGCAGGGAGTGTCCTCTCCTGTGACTGCCCCTGTCCTGCTCCCTGGGGCAGGTGGCTTTCGCCGGGACGTGTGGCTGAGATCCTTCCCTGGTGCAGCTGGAGGAGAGGAGCACTGAGCTGCAGCAGGTAGCGATTTCTTTTACGTGTCACAGCTGGAAACTAGTGGTCGTTCAGTCTAAATTCCAAGCAAATGAATACCATAAACCCTCTCTTAGGAGATAGGCCTCTGCCTTCAAATGTTTTTGGGCCTATTCAAGCAACTTCAGGCTGTGCTGCCTACAGCAGCAGGCTGTGTCGGTGCCTTTCTTCCTCACTGCTTCGGAGCAATGTTGTTGTTTTTGATGTTTTCAAGTTTAAATTCAGTACAGCATCAGCCTCATCAATCACAGTATGAAGACAAACCCTGTCAGAGAATCTAGGCTTTATCTTTGCTTTTTTTGCTCTTCTCTGAGATACAGAAAGAGGAGAGGAAAAAACTGTCAAATGCTTCTAGGTGATACTGCTAGACTCAGAAATTAAAACTGAACCAGGGAAAAAAAATCTTTACCATAGGTGCCAGAGATGGAAGTCTGAATCTGAAAAGGGAGCTCAGAAGAAAGATTTTTTTGACTTGGTTGGTTTGTTTGTTTTGCTGTTCTGATTGTGTTTGCTTTTTATGGGCCACATTTTTAGCATGCTGATTTTATTTCACTGCAATTTTACACTAGTAGAAAAAGAAAATATATTGTCAAGTCTAGTGGTTTTGTGTTTGTACTTGTATAAATAACTCTTTAGCAAGATATTTATTAGTTATTTCTACCATATGGCCTCAGGGGATAAAAAAGTGTCACAGTGTAGATGTGTTTACGTAAAGATTGTATTTCTAAGGGAGCACTAAAAAAACACCCAGACCCAGCCTAAAAGGCACATGCCATGTCCACAGTCCTGTATTCGGTATTTGAAGTTTATACACGTAAGGACAGTAGTAAAGGAAGGCAACCTTAACAGAAAGCATCAGTTTAGCACGCATTTCAAAACTTGCAGTACTGACAGCTTCTACAGCATTGCTGAGTCAGCTGCACAAGGGTGAAGGGTTTGTGATTTCGCCGTCAGCAAAAGCATGTGGAGACCTGCTAGGGAAGGTCATGAAAGTATTCATGAAGGTTTTGACCCTCAACACTTTTTTTTTTCATTATGACCCTTAATTTATAAATGGATATGGAAAACAAATGAATCATCATTTTCTGGTGGCAAGTGTAGCGTGATACTCTGTTCCTTAACTGGGTTTTTCCTGTGTGTCTGTGTCTGAATGCCTTCCAGGCTGAATTGCATGGTTCATTAGTTATTTACAACAAAGTTCTTTTAGGGTGAGGGTAGACAGGTTTTGTGTGTTTCACTGCATGGATTATGTTGTTGTCTTTAAATTAAAGATTTGGGAAGGGTGGGTTTTGAGTTCTTTCCTACAGGCTGATACAGCACAGGAGGCCACAGGCAGCTTTCTCAATTGCCATAACAACTCACTTGCACTTTCCTGATCTTCCCTTGCCACTTACCTTTGCGAAAGATACTGGACGCAGTCGAAGTATGGTCTCTGATCCTCGCCAAAATCAGTGGATCTCTTCTGCTATCGATTCCTATGCATTTTGAAAACCATAACTGGGCCCTGGCATAGCTTTAAACTCAATAAACAAAGATACCTTCATTTTGACTTTGGAACATCACATTTCTGTCGTTGGGGTCTGTTGCCCTGTCGAACAATAATGCCATTTTCTGTGACACACACGTCAGAAGTGCAGCTGGATAAATGTAACTTCCACACTGTGAAAGCAGATTTAAAGCCTGACTTCCTTATGTGTAGTAGGACTCCATGACCACTAGCGTGGACTTCTAAAGTGTTATGGACAGTACAAATACCTCATACAGCTGCTAGGAGGTGTCTGTACTGCATGACAACATACTGAGGGCAGAAAACAACTGCCACAAATGTTTACATATCATTAATTCCCTTTATTTTCTAGCTTCAAAACAACATGCATCTTAGTTCTATCTCTGTTTTTCATTTTGCTCCTGGAACACACCTGTAGAACAGAAGCCAATATTACACTAAAATTAGAGACAACTGGAATTTTTTCCTACCTGAGCAAAACATGTACGACTTGACATTTCAGTTGTGATACATGCGAAGTGACTTTTATATATCATAACCACCCAGTTACTGCACTTTCTTTATTACAAAAAATCTTGATAGCGCTGTTCTTGAAGAGGAATAGTTCCAGCTTTTGTGGTCATCTAATGATTTAAATAGCTAGTCAGTCCTGGATATGACTGTCTCTCTGGGAACGAGTTGTGGGAGCATTTTCCTAACTGATTTTAGTGTACAGTCACCCAGATGAGCTCAAGCAACCTGTGGTAGCAGTTCATGTGCACATAATCTGTTCTGGTGGGTCAGCAATGAGGGAACGGCAAAGGGGGCAGGTTCTAGTGACTTCAGTAAGCTTAGTAAAGGATGTCTCATTACCTCCTTAGACTCATACAGTGTACTTCAGTTGTTTTTACACCCATCTTCAGGATGCTGAAAGAATTTCTAAGCAAATTTGTTACTGGCATTATGGCAGTTGGATATCCAGCTTCTGTTAGTCAATGGCATTTGCAAAGTCAGTGGCTCTTCTGTTCTAAAATCACATTGAATAAAGGAGAGGTACTGTCAGAATAAATGATTATAGATGTGACTTATTTGAAGAATAAAATATAGATGGAATGGAAGATGGCAAAGATGGAAGCCATCTGAACAGAAACAATCTTTTTTGAAGGGAAATTTAAGAAGGGGTAGACTTTCAAATAATGAAAGTGGCAATAATTTGGGATAGAATCAAATAGGAAGTACCAAGACTGTCTTGGAAGTAGTGCTGAGGCTGGCTGAACTTTATGCACGAGTTATTTGCTGGGATTATTTTCATAAACCCATAGCAGTGTCCTTGCTAGGATGACGAGAAGCAGCAGGCTGTTGAAACAGGTAGAGCAGCAGGCACAGCACAGATAGCCCAAAGGCTGCTAGGGTGAAGGTGAGCTGTAAAAAAAAAAAAAAAAAAAGGCAGCTTGCCAAAAACCCCAGAGGCATCAGCAGCTTCATGAGCTCTTTGGCTGCTGGATGTGTCTGGAGGACTGGTGGCAGGATGCACTTCCGAAAGCCACGGTGCCAAGCTAAATGCAAACATCATTTCCTTAAACATGCTCTTCTTGTTTAATCCACACAGAGGAACACAGCTCTAATCAAATAAATCAAATTGCAAGCTGGAAAAGCAAAAAGGGAGAAAGAAGCTGATGAAATTTCTGGTTGTTAACATTTGAGGGAAATCTGGTGTCCTGGGACGGTGGAGAGGCACTGTGGTGCGCATGTTTCTGTTTTGTTTCAGCAACCAGAGCATGGCTGTGTTCTCAGAAATCACAGTTAATGCTCTGGGGGAAAACTGCAACGTATCATTTACATGCCAGCTGTACTTTGTTGTTTGTCACTCTTTTCAGCACAGAACCGTTGCCCTTTTTCATTTTCTATATCACTTTTGTAAGCTGATGGAAAATAGGATTGTGTGGAGGGAGAGTCAAATGAGAAGATTATAAGGTACAGTTGCCATTTTTGTTGTAAGAGAGCATCTTCTCAGCCTCAACAAGAAACCTCCATCTGCAGTTTTCCAGGAGTCTGTTTCTTTACAGAGATGTTTTCAAGATTGATTGGTATCAGGTGTGTGGGGCCACGTGATTCAGGTGTTGCTATGGTGACCACTCCTTTTAGATAGGATGTCAGGGACGGTAATTGCGCTTACAAAACCCGGTGCCTGCTATGATAACCTGCACGGAAATAAGCTGCAGCCTCACTCAGACTTAGGTCTATCTGCGTGAATTTGCTGATTGGTGACTGCAAGCCACCAAAGATTGCACACTGGTGTCTGGGGGAGATTTCTTTCTCCTCTCTCCTTCTGTGTGACAAACGGGCAGAATCAGCTCTACTGTATAGGAGGCGAGACTAGGTCCTTTTGACCACTAGCCCTCCCCAGTCCCTTTTTGAGTCGGTGGCTCTTTCTGTGTCTCAGGCTCGCAGATACACCCGGCCAGTGCTCTGCTGATGTCTGCGCATCTCCACTTGTGTCCACCTTGTACTAGGGCATGTGAAAAAAGGTGTTTTACTGCCATACTGGCAGCTGTGTGGTTGTGCTGTGGACAGTGGTAAGCCCGAAACGCCTTCTCTGCCTTCCGCCAATCTCTGACCAGTGAGTAAAATTAAATTACCCTTCAAAATGCTGCTTGCTCACCCTTTGTATTTAATGGGTCCTAACGCTGCAACCACACATTTGCCTTTTTACAGTGCAGCTGGAAGTAACGTTACACTTGTTCATTAACTTCTGCAGGGTTAGGGGTGCAGGTTAATTGGCCCCTCTGTCTGTACACTGCTTATGTCCCTACAAAGGTAGTTTGACCTTCTGGCTACCACAGCGTGTAGATTCCTTGGTTTCTGCTTCAAGCCAAGTAAGTTGTAGTTGTCATGAAAAGTAATAAGCTCGCAAAATTTATTACGTTGAATTCTTCATCAGTAAGATGGAAAGAAAAGAGAGAAGTTGGTAAGGAGTGAGGAAACTATAACATGGGTTCAAGGTCAAGAGGCAAGGGCTGTAGGAGCAGTAGAGTTAGAGGGTAATGTGCCTTTCTGCCTCGATTCCTCTATCCCAGCTACTACTTCTCAGCAGCAGCAAGGAGCTCCAGGCTCAGCTTTCTAGGGTTGCCCTTAGGCAGGATGGTAGGAGCAGCAAAGGGAATCCTGTTTTCCATGACTTGCTGCATCTTTGCTCTGTTGATCTCCTCAGAGGGCCTGGGCTCTAGGCCACGGCAGCCCAGTAGACCTACAAGAATGTGTGTCTGTGTATCAGACTGTTACTGGAGATCAGATGTCAGGGGAAGATCTACTGTTAGAAAGGAAAATTTCCCTGATGAAAGAAACCTTTCTGATGAAGTCTTGCACATTCCTGCAATGTTAATAGGGCTTGATCCTTTAAGTTGCTAAATAACTTCACCTCTCCCCAATATCTGTAGGAGTCAACAATACTCAGCACTCTTCAGAGTTAAGACTAGAGAGTTGAATATTTGGATGTGTTGTGTCCTGGTGGTCTCTCTTAAGCCTGCAACTGCTATTTTGAAACATGAAATTAGAAAATAAGATAAAAAAGTGATTATGGCCCCAATTGTCCAGAGTACTTAAGTGTGTGTTTTTAAGCATGCAGCTACAAAAATTTAAATACTTGATTGAGTGCTCCTGTGTACTGGAGCTATGCAGTACAATGGTGTATAGTGCTACAACTTGGAGTTAAAGTGGCATTTGATTGTCTGTTGCACTTCAGTTTATTGATTTGACATTATCCCCTATTGCATTTGAGTTGTCTTTTGTTAGGTAATAAGTGGGCTCTAATACAATAAATAAATGGAACATAGTCAAATAGTTAAAGGTGAGTGTAGTTAGAAGTCCTTTAAGTCAACTTTGCCATGTCCCCACTGTATTAAGTATGTGCCATTCAGCTGTGCTGGGAATCTTTGAGAAGTCAGAGTTACTCCAGGGGTCAAATTCTTAAAATGAATTTTCCCATTGAATTTTAATGATATTCATGAATGAATTTGAGATCAATGAGCTGTAAAGAGCATTTCCAAATATGGAAAAAATTAAAACAGACCCTAATACAGACATCAAGCAGTTTGAAAAATTAAGTATCAAAAGTGGATAGAGCAAAAGAAGTCAGACTTTGTATAGCATAGAGCTCAAACACGATATGGAGACTGATTGAAATCTGAGGGGATGGTAAACAAGAGCATCTGTCCTTTCAAAGACCATGTTGGTTAATAAAGAAACAACAAGCATGTTAATTGGCTGCTTTGCATCTAACTGTATAAATAAGTCTGGAAAATGCCAGCCAAAGCTACTACAGACAGGAAAGTCAAACACTGAATTGTTTGACATAAAAGTAAGAGCTTCCACAGCTGGTTCCTTACTTGAGAAAACTGTGACACAGGAAGTGACTTAACTTACTAATTATTGGCTTATTCTTTGCATTTTTACTTCTGTTTCCCCGATTTCTTGCTTCTCTGTGGGGAAGGGCTTTCCCTTCTGATTTTACTGTGTTCCTCTAAGCAACAGAAACACACAACAGAAAGCCATCTGGAAACCAGACTCAGTGCCAGCCCCATTCAGAATAAAAAAAATGATTTTTGATGCCTGATTTGGAGTACCACATGCCCCATTCTACACATCTCACAGCCGAACTGGAAATCTGTCACCATGCCGAGTTTCCAAAAGATGGAGGCTCTTAGAATACAAAGTCCTGCTGTATCAGTTGATAGTTCCCCATCTTTTGCACACCTGTCGGGGTGAGCTGCTCAACCGGAAAACTTTTGGTTACTGTGACCATCTTACCCTGCTTTGTGCATTGCCTGCAACAAGCTAAACATTACTGACCAAGGAAGGTGCACTCGTGAGACTGTGTCTACAAGTGTGTGTCCAGTTTTGCCCCTGCCTTTACAGAATGATGTTGATATACTGGAGCAGGAGACCACCAAGTTGGTCGAGGAAGGAACGTTTTGCCAGAGGCTGAGGGACTGGGGCTTGTTCAGCTTGGAGAAGTCTTCGGGGGGACCTAAGAGCAGCCTTCCCATACCTATAAGGTGTTACTGAGAAATGGAACCAGACTCTTTACAGAGTTGCACAGCAGGAGAACAAGAGACTGTGGTCATGAACTAGAACAGGGCAGATTCAGACTTGAGTTAAAGAAAAGCTTTTCCTTCATGAGGACAAACAAACCCTGGCACAAGTTGCACAGAGAGGTTGTAGAGTCTCCATCCTTGGAGGTATTAAAAAGCTGACTGGACAAATCCCTGAGCAGTGTGGTCTTAATTAAGTATTGACACTGCTTGGAGCAGGAGGTTGGCGTAGATGTCCTCCTGAGGTCACTTCCAACCTGAATTATTCTGTGATTTTATATCATCAAGTTTTCAGCCTTGCTTTGTCCTCTGCTTCTGGCTCTGTCCCAGACACCTCCTCCTGGCTGCATATTCTGTCCTGCTCTCAAGAGGCCTACAAGTAATGCAAAATATCACTGCTATTCTCCACCAAGTAAGCCTTGACATGATGAAAAGTATGCTGGTTTTGAGATTTCAACAAACTTCTACTTTCACAAAACCCTACCTTGTCTTCATAAGGGAGTTGGTTAGCCAGGACTTGTGGGCAACTGTCCAAACAGGAAAATCTTTGCTTTCCTTTCATGCTGCCACCTGTTTTCTTTAGAATGATGTTCTGTTGTCTTTAGCATTGCTGCTCATCTAGAAGCTAGTATTTAACTTCTCAAAATGATGGCTGGCAAGAAGCCATCGCAATAATTAGCAGGAAAGCAGAACTGTGTTCCAACAAACACCTAGCTGGAGTAGTTTAGTAAAACAAAAATGAAGTTTTATTTCTACTTCAACAAATGAAGAAATAATACTGTCTAGTGTTCTAGCCTCAAATAAGTTCAAAGAACTTGTATTTGGGGTCCAAAATAAAGTGGAGCAATTTCTGGGAGCAGGAGTGGGAAATGAGCCAAAGGCAGTGGATACATATTAATTTAGGCAAAAAGACAGATGGAAAAAATAATTAAGCCCCATACAACAAAACAGTAGTCACTGGCAAGAGACTTAGTGACTTCTTGCATCAGAAAAGTGTAAAACATGTTTCACACCCAGTCATCATCTTGACTGATTCTGTGCTGGAGTTCAAACCTACATCAGTCTGTCCCTGTGGCCTTGTAAACCTGCTTGGTGAGGAAGACAGTTCTGACCAGTGCTGGAAGTGTAAATTACTGATTTCCACGTGGCTACCTCAGCTATTTACTCCCATCTGAACAGAAGAACTTTATTTTGTTAACTTGTTTTCACTGTGAAAGAGGTGATTCCTCCTTTTTTTTTCAGGAGACTGACATTTTAGGATATCCCTAGATTTATTTGTGCTTGATATTCTGAAGGAAGCATCAGTGGACTGTGGCCTCTGGGAAGTCACCAGAGTCTGCTTCCCTCCAGAACTTTCTTCATGTCTCATTCACCCCATCTGTAAAGTATTTGGCAAAGTCAAGTAGGATTCCTTGATTTTATTTAATTAGGTTTTAGAGTTGTCCCAGAAGCAGTGACCCTAATTCGTTTTCATGTGCAGAACTCTTTTTTTAGAAGACTAAACAGGATAAAGTTGAACTAGTTTGTATTTTTCCTAATTATGTTACTTCTTCCCTTCCCCTCCTCAGCTGACTTTGAGAAAAACTCAGAAAGTTCATGCTTTTCTTTAGCAGGAGAGTCAGAATCCATACAGAATGGGAATATACAAAGGCATCATCTAAAAAGTACCTGGGAACAGCCTGAAATAATGACTTAATAATAAATGTGAAATCAAGTTAGGAAAATTGCAGAATTTATTTTCTTTCCTAAAATTAAAGGAACTCAAAGGTCACATTTCTAACATGGATTAGTGACATGTAAAGCTTCTAAAATTGTGTTAAAGTATATAACAAAAACACTTTCTTTTTGGGCCACTGTTAAATGTTTGGTGTTGCCTCCTTTCCCCAAAAATGTTACTTTTGGAGCTGAAATTTGCTAGATTGGCTGACAATAAGGAGAGCAGAGTCTTTCCCAGAAAACACAGGGCCTTGAGTTGACAGTGAGGTAGGGTCATTAGTTTGTCTATCAAAAGTCACTTCATTTCATCCAGTTATGTCAGCCTTGACAACTGCTGGTCTTCAGTGTTTTCTTAGCAGTTGCCAGGAGTTCACCAGCTTCAAATTTAGTGATTAACTTAGGATGCACCTGAGAAATTCTCTCCAAAAAAGGAAAGCGAACAAGCCTTTGCAGAGCTTGGGTAAACAGGCTTTCTCTGTGGTGACAGGAACAAAACAAGGGACCTTTTCTGATGTATGATGAAGTATGTGTTGGCATCAGTTCAGATTTTACTATGTGACGATCCAGCTCTTGAAGTCAGTGCAGCTTGTCAGTGTTTGGGGATTGAGGTGGTAGTAGGAGACACACAGGTGATGTAGAAATGGTAAACACAGAAATTGATGCTCAGAGTTTCCAAAATAATTGCATAATTACCTTCTATTTATTTGGACATGTTAGTGGTCAGTTTTTCTCAAGTACTGTGTGTCTAACTGCTTATGCTGACCTCCTTTACTTTTTTCAGGACTCTAACTCCAGTATTCCCGACAAACTAATGTATGCAATGCATTTAAACTTCACCAAAGGCTGGCAAGAGACATATTTTTTTTCCTGAGTTTAGTGGTATTAAAACTGTCTAAAAACTCTTTCCAGAGTAAATAATCCCTGTTTGAGTTTGGTACATGCAAATAATACATATAATTTAAAACTGACTCTTCAACTTTTTTAATCATGTTCCTTTCTGTGTAGATGTGGCAACTCCTCATGGGCAGGGACAACTTCTAATAACCATTCCCCTAGGGAGATAAGAAAAGTCAAATTATTAGTTGCCGTGAGTCAACATCGCATGTAGCAACAGCGGCAATTACAACTGTCCTATCATCAGATTAGCAGGTCTGTGTTGTGATTGATCTCATTTACTTTCAGTTACAAGAAGTGTGTAAATATCCTAAGACGTTTAGCAACGGTTGTCTCCAACAGAACAGCATCTTGTTGGAGTCCTCTTTAGTGCTTCCCTTTATCAGTATTTTGCTAATGTAATACTGGCAATGCAAGGAAAATATTATTTCAGATAAATACTCAGCAGTTCACTGAAGCATGGTCGATGTTTTTAGTGTCAAGTCTTACTTAAATAAACATAGAGTGTTTTGGTTTAGTTTTGTTTTGGTTTTACTCATGTTTGGTTTAACCCCTTTCTAACAGCTTAGTGCTGTATACACTTTATCCAGCCAGTTGGGAGCTAATTAGAGGACAGGTAAGAATTCATGGTTTGTGGCGACAAAATGAGCACAGTCATTACAGTACTCAGCTGGGAATGTGGAAGTTGTGAATATTGGACTGACTCCAAGGCCTCTTTCTTCTTGTATAAAAGTAGTCACTGCATAAATTACAGAAGCCGTCTTTAGGTTTCAAGCATTATATTTTTCCTCTGTGTTTCAAGTGGTGGCCTGACAAATGCCAGTCCTGACCACCAGCTTCTGTGACATACCCTTTTTCCCCCTTAAAGAAAGTATTGTATTAGAGGTTAAAGTGTAAAGACTAGGGCAAAACTTATGTCAACATCAAAAGAGCAGAATTTCAGGTACAATACTTCTGCAGAGTGGAAAGTGCTATTGCTCAACTTAATCTCTTCCCTAGGGATCAAAGCATTCTCCTAGGAGACAGAAACTCAAGGCAGTTTTTCTTCAAATCACTAGGTATTCTCCTCTGGGCATGTTTTCAAAAGGAGGAATGAACCCTGCCTGGTGATTTGAAGGAGTCATTGCAGAGGTGATGATTTCTTCATCAGCTGAAGTGAGCCGTGAGTAGATGTGGGTGCTTCCTGGCAACCCAGAGCAAGGCAAAATCTGTGATGGGTAGGATCCCTAGGCATGTCCTTCTCCCAGGTATTACATGTTGGTTAGTTACAGTTGGCTCTCCTTTCATGTATGAGATTTGTAGGTTGAAGCAGTTTTCTGAGGCATCCAACTTGGTACAGAAAACTTTGGCATCTAGTTCTGTGGTTTGTCTTCTTTCTACTTTGCAGGTCTGGTACCTCAAGCAAAGGGGTTGTGGCACCTGTCTTATACATACACACGCTCTTGGCTGAAGAATGAAGAAAAATCCACTCCCAGATGCTATGAAAAATTGTGGCGCGTGGAACAAGAAAAGAGGAAAGATGAGGTCCAGGGACAGTAGGGGGCCTTCATCAAGACAGTCCATAAAAAGCTTGACTTTGCATATGGCTGCTTGCAGTTAGGCTTGACTCCACCTTTATTCACTTTAGAGAGAAGGCTTTTTTTTATCAGCTGTGGTGTGAGCCTGAACAGTACATATGTCCTTAGGCTTGAGTGTAGATGCAGAGGTATCCATACCTAATAACACAAAATAAATACAAATTACAAATAGCCTGAAATGCCTTTATATGCATATTTTTTTTATAAACCTAAGAGGTTCTGCACATCAAGCCAGTAATATATCTCACAGTCTGATTTTCATTTCTTTAAAAACTTCGTACAAGATAACTTGGTTGGTCTATAAAAGGAATGGTTCAGACTTAACTGAACTTCTCGAGTGCACTGAACTCAAGTTGAGAAGACTTTCTTCACCTGTTAGAAAATGAATAAATAGAACTTATTGTAGAAAAAGTCATCGAGTAAAAGTCTCAGCAATATTATTTGAAAAATAAATTTCTTGAAATGAAAAATGCAAAAGTTGTTTCTTAATAAATGATGACATGCCAGAATAGACTTCCCGCAACCCAAATGTTACGTTGTTTGGGAGATTCTGAATGCTCTCAGCACTGCAAGACCGACAAAGTTTATCTGAGTTTACAGCAAATAATCTGTCCTTACATATGTAGTGGGCATACTTTCATAAAAGCATCCTGCTGCATATTAGGAAGCTGTTAGATCATTAGTTTATCTGGCACCAAGCCACTTGCCAAACTTCTAAGCAAGTGTGAAAGTGTGGTTGCTGAGTCACAGCCTTGGAAGCTGCAGTAACAGTTCAGAAAAATCTGTCCTTTAGCTGGTAGAAACCCTGGAGAGTTGCAAAGATGTATAATACATATGCTTTTGAACTTTAAAATAGAAAAGAGAGAACCCATCAACAGACCTTTTGTATGTGCATGTTGTTTTCTTCCTCTCCTCAGCACTTAGGTAACTATAAAGCAGCTAAAATCAACACATAAAATGTCAGGTTTGAAAGGGCATGTGTGCAAAGAAAGGATTTCAGGCTAAGGATGTGGTTCAGAGCACTGACTGTACCAACAACTTGTCCAGTAATATATCACCTGAAGTAAAAGCATGGGTTTTGGTCTTCAGGTCAGCAACAGGTTTGGAACAAGACAGCGTTTTAACTTGAGAGAACATCCACAATTTTGTGCTTCCCTACTGATACCAGGCATTATTTATTGAAGGGAGGGGGAATAGAAGAAAAGAAAATAGGTTAGAAAGGGGGTAATGGGGCTCTAGCCACTGTATTACCCCAGCTTGGTTGTGTGTGTGCATCAGCACGGTGGCAACCACATACTTCCTTTCCGGTACTGCAGCACTGGTGGGTGTGACCCTGATAACATTTTCTGTCTCCGTTTATTCACACTAGTCTCTTCAGATCCTGGTTCTTAATTAGAAACCCATTCTTGCTTTGCCTTGCCAACTATACTTGTAAAATAAATGAAGCATATCTCATAACCAATGGCCAAGGACAGTTATGTTGTTGAAGTATCTTCTGGATAGTGTTAATTAAGCAAAACCAACAAAACAGGCATAATCGACAAGCACAAGAAGAAAACTTAATTTTACAGAGTGCTAAAAGCTTCAGGGAAGATTGCAGTTTTTCCTATATATTTATGCTCTATTTATCGTATCAGTTACTGTTGCAGAAATGTTGAGATGGAGGTTGAGAAGTGGTACAATTTATTTTGCAGTATATTTTGAAATCTAGTAATCTCTCCGTGACGAAACCCTATCTACTTCAAAATGCTGATCTTTGTATTATTAGTCTGACAACTTTCTGAAGTGGGGTTTTTTATAACTAGCACCTGTGGAGCAGGCAGGGGTTCTGTGTCCTTTGCAAATTTTGTATATGGTTTCATGAAGTATTACCACTTAATAATGAAAGTGCAGAGGGAAGAATGTTCATCCAAAAGAGAATATGGGGAAGAAAAGGTTATACTTGGCAAGTGTTGAATTGTTGAATAGATCGGTGTAGACTTTAGTGTGGTTTCATACTGTACCCAAATAAATACATAAGTGATTTGAAGGCTAACTTAATATAACCATTTCAACAATTTGTTTCCTTTTTTATCGTCTTTTTATGTCTAGGTTAAACATTAGAAACAGAGATGACACTGTACAAAAAAGGAATATGTATCTAGGCAAATAATTTCTGTTTCTGCTACCTGACTTTATGACCCCACTGACATCCACCGAAATGTCCCATTTTCACTATAGTAACTAAGTAATTGGCAGATGTGAACAGTTTGTGGGAAGATACCGATCTCAATTGCTCTGGTGTACATCCAGAGGAACATAACTCCTGTGAGGCTGCTCTAGACTTACAGCAGTTGAGTTTTACTCAGCTTGGGTCCTCTGTGTTGGAAGAAACCTATCCAGTGATAAATAGAACCCCACCTTCCCGCAGTTCCCCAGCTGTGGGTGACTGACCCTTGAAAAATGTCAGGTGGAGACTATCTTGACTTTGTACAAAACGTTGAGTCATTTCCTCGACTAAGAAGTTAATTTTTCTTCAGTGTTCCTTTCCTTTTTCTCCCCTGCTGACGTACTCAGTACATAGGAAGCTTTTTTTTATTTGTATAGCTTCAAATTGTTTCAGCCTTTCTGATTTTTAAAAGCAGGGAAGCTTTTCCAGTGCTGATTTGCTTCTCTGGTAGTTGTGTGACGGCAGGTTATTTTTGAGGAGACAGTAGAAGCCAGAGCTGCTGGCTGGCATCTTCCTGGATGTTGCTCCTTGTGATTGCCCGCAGCTTGAGTGGTGGCTTTCTTCTGCAGCTCACGCCCAGCCTCTCTTCAAGAAGGGCCATGCTGTGGGCCTGAAGGCATACCTGAACCATGAACTTCAAGGTACTGAGCATTTTGGGGGGCGGGCAGAATTGGCCAGATTGCCAAGAAACCATACTAGCTGACCCTCTTCCCTGCCGGCTGGTCGGTTCTCCATGCAAATCAGCTGACGGCTAATACAAAATCAAGCAGTATGGTTATTTCCAGGTAGCTTTCTTGTCCGCTGTGAAACTCTATGTGTAGATGCTGAAATATTAACTCCGTTGTAGATATTTGCTGAAAATGCAGTGGGAAAGTATTATTTATCTCCTACCGTGTGAAAGCAGTTTTTATGCCATAGTTAATGTGGTATCGCTTCGGATAGCAGAATGCCATTGAACAGACACGGCTTGCTTTCTTACACGGTGTCCAGGCAGCAGTGGCCACCTTTGGGGTGAACGTAGCAGCACTGCTGGTGCAGAGGGATTCACCCTCCTTTACGGGAGGATGGAGAATTAATTTTATGCCATGCTTGTTAAGGACTTATTTTTGTACCAGAAATGCCCTGAATGGAAAGGCCAAAGTCCAGAAGTGTACCTGTAAGGCATGTGCTCCTGTATGTGAATTTGTAGTCTGTTTATTTATTTTAAATGTATTCAAGTTTCATTTCCCTCTTGGCAACAGTTCAGCTGTCCCTTGGCGTTTTGCTGTAGTCAGCTGAAAGCCAGACATTGAGATCACGTTCTAGTTGTTTCTGGGTGTCTCTGGTATTCATCAACCCCTTTTTGCTGTCCTGTAAGTAGGTTTTTTCTTATGCTCTCCTTTGCTATATTCTACCATATTTGTTCTCTACCTATTTTAGGCTGTTTTTAAACTGTTTTAACAAGGTTTCATAAGCATCTAGCATTCCTAATGAACTTTAACTAAAGAGCTGTGCTTGTCTCCATACCGCTTTGAACAAACTAAGCAAACAGAAAAGTTCCCTATTATTTAAATGTTTGTAGCCTTGCTGGTGTTCTCCCACTCGCTGGGCTTTATGTACCTCGGAAGTTGTCTTTGTCTTTCTAGGCTCTCCACTGAAACACTAGAGTAAGAATCTTGTTTAGTATAATAAATGTGGTTAGATTAAAAAAAAATACTCTAGATTATACATTTAAATGTTGTTCTTTGGCTGTGACTGTCGGTGCTTTAGGGAGTTCCCTGCTGAGAAGTAGAGCAGTGGGTTCAGTTTCTCTGTGGGTGCACCTCTTCCTTTTTCAGAGGGGAAGAGGGATTCATCAGGCGAAACTGGGCAGAGACACCGTTCATGTGGCCCTTCAAATGCAGACTGTCACGTCGGTCCTGTAGAGACTTCTGTATCACAGAGAGGTTTCTGGAGCTCTCTGTGACCAGGGGGAGTCTAAGGAGGAGCACTGGCCATGAACAGCTCTGAACTGAGCACAAATTGCTGCTTGTGCTTGCACCTGGCCTATTGGGTCTTCACCCAGTCCTCACAAATTCGAGGGACTCTTACAGTTTAGGGAGGAGTGTTAAAACTTCTAAGGCAGGAACAAACTTTGCCTTTTGTTTTTTTCCCTTATCAGAATAAATGAGCAGGGCTTTTGTGGAGGGATATCTGCAGAGATTTATTTGCTGTCAGCTCTTTCCTAAACCTCTGTTTCATTGAACAAATCTGTAGTGGTTTGGTTGATGTTATAAGGAACAGAATGTGACCCATAGTTTCAAAATGAGTGTAGCACACAGGTCTGTGTGGTGAAAAGTCACGTCTTTTCGACTGCAATGAAGAAAATTCAGAATTATTTCTGCTTTTTTTTTTGAGAAAAGCAAGATATAAATAAAACAAACCTTTCAACTGCTCATTTTAAAGTGAGCCACTAAAATGTAGCAGAGAAGACCAGAGAAAAATGTTTCCTGTGGTGCCTGTAGTCTTTTGTAGCTCTTCAAGAACAAGAGGTCATCTGCAGGAAAAAAAGAGTCCCCTGAAATCACAACATCTGCAACTCTCTACCCAGATTCATGCAAGACCCTAAGGAGGAGGCATAGGCTCTCCTTACCTGCAGTGTTGAGTGGAGTTTTGAAAAAGGGAACCCACCATTTCTAAGGGTCTGTGTTCAACAGGAAAGCATGACAACCATCTTTCTTGTTTTTGACCTTTTGAAGATACAGGTCTTAATGAAGAAATAAATGCCAGTACGTAAAACAAGGAGTAAATGTTTTGAGTACTATAACATCAGCATAACCACCCAAAGATCTGCACTTGTCATTTCCAGGTTTTTGTTTTGCAAAGCTCAACCCCATACCTCCACAAACAAAACTCCTGTGCAGTTTCCGTTGAGCAATGCGATTAGGTCTCTGTGTTTCTAGGGAAGATGCATCTTTGTAGAATGTGTCCTCCAAAATGGTCTTGGTGTTGGTTTCAATCTGTCTAGAAACAGAAGTATCAGTTTGCAAAAAGATTCGCTCAGTGGTAATGCCTGTCTGTTTTCCTCCTTCTCTCCCTGTCTGTGCTTAATAAGACAAAATGGGGAAAAAAATCTACTTCTGAGGAATATGGATGGGGAAAAAAAAAAGAAGATTAATTTACACTGCCGGGTGTCAGGCTGTAATATGATTATGCTGGCAAAGCTAAAAAAGGAAATGTTCAGAGCTCATAGACATTTTAGAAGAGGTCATTAGCTTAGCAGATGGGAAAAATTTGTTTCTGAGTATTCAGCAGTTCCTGAACTCATCCACTATGTCACACAGGTATGTATACACGCTGGCCAAATTCTGTGGAGGCTGCAAAATCCTAAGAGGAGCTTGCAAGGGTGGTATTTCCAGTTTAACATAAAATCCGAAGGCTACAAAATGTCAGCGCTGAACAGTAATCTTTAACCAACTGGAAATGGGTTCTTTCAGGTGCCTCATTCCTCAGCATCAGAGTGCCTGCACCGAGCAAGTGAAATGGCAGGTGTGATGAACTCCCCCTCACTGCGTTGCATTGCTCATTCTTATGTCTTTCTGCGGGGAGGCTCATGCGTGGTCCCACATGGCCTGTGTGGCTGCCAGGATTTGACCATCTTGGTCTCAGTGCCAGGTGAGAGCGCAAAGGAACCACCCCCCTGTGATAAAGCCGAGCAAGGTCTGGGCTTTCCTGGCCTCCTAACATTGTAGGAAATGTCCTGTACCACCAGGGCTGTACACAGGCTCTTTCTAGGGCGAGAAAACCTGGTGAGGTCATGTTTGTGTGCTTATGGGGGTGAAACCAGCAAGTGAGAACTTCAGAGGTAACGAAGAGCTTAGCGAATAAAGCACTCACGTAATCCATAAGAATTCAAGCTGACTGTCCTCCCACCCTGTGCCAGCCCCTAACCACCGCCAAGCAACTCTTCGGCAGCAGTTGGCGGGCTCTCTCTTGCCTGGATCTAGTAAAAAAGTTTTGTTAAAATTGATATGATTCAGGAACAGCATGGTTCCAGCAGATCCCTGGGCAGTGGAAGTGCAGATTCCTTTATGATGGAAAACAGTTTTCGGTAGGAAAATCCTATCCAATTCTGCTCCAAAGGAAAGCAAAGTAAAAACATTTGCTCAGACAGATCTTGCTTGTTGCTTTTGCTGTTCCTTGTGGGAGAATGGCTCTGGTGTGACATGTCAAAATTAAACCCACCTCTCACTCAAAATATAGCAGACTAAATGTTAAATTAAAAATAATAAAGACAAGCAAAAAGAAAGCTGATTGTTAAACTTCTAAAACCAAAAGATGCAGTATGTGGACCTCCCAACTAATGTTGTTTGTATGACAAATAGGAACAAGACTTGCAGGCTTGCTTATGTTTTGGTTTCCATCCTTCCACTTTTCCTTAAGCTTCAATGGCCCATGTAGATTAAGAAAGTTGAATAGAAGTTCTATGCCTGGTGGCATTCCAACTAAAAACAGTTTAAGGGTCCAGCCGTACTTCACTCAAGTCATTTATAAAAAGCACACTTTAACTTTCTATTCTGTCATCTTTTAAATGGTCCTGTATCTACTGGTTGTTTTCACAGCCTTATTATCATTTGGGATATAAATACACTTTTTTTGGTCCTTATTTGAAGCACTTTATCCAGGAGTTTCGATAGCAGGGCATGTTTACTGAAGGATCATTTACCAAAATGGAAAAGACTCCTTTAAAGCCATCTGCCTTAATTAGAGCTAATTTTAATTGCATTAATTTAAAATACATTAATTCAGCTGTATGGAAATGATCTGACTGCCAGCCCAGTACATGCCTTGGAAATGACTGTTTGGTCTTTGTTCTTGAACAACAGATAGGCTATAATATTTGGAGGTAGGGATTTGCTTTTAGGGCTTACTTTTTTGAGAGACAATAATTTTCCTCAATTGCTGAGTAAGCTCAGGGAGGCCATAAAATAATTTCCTTAGTATATTTTACTAGAATTTTGATCGAAATATGTCTATTTTACCAAACTAGTCTATAACCATGAAGCTCTAAGATAGGTAGGCTGTTTTAAAGTCCTAGGCTAAGTGCATTGGAAGGTAATAAAGATGATTCATACTTCCATAAAATAGAAGTATATTGAAAGGCTAAAGAAATTAAACCAAATGCATCCCAGGTGTAATTCCACTGACTTGTTTAGGCTTATAACTAGTATGAATTTCACATATTAGGCCTATTCTCGTAGGAAAAAGAAACAGTCTGAAATAGCATGAAAGTCAGGGAGGTTGATAAATCGCTGTGATCAATCGTATCCTTTCAGCAGAGATGCGAAGGAAACAAATGGAGTCATCTAAAAATAGGAAGGCAGGAGCAAGTGTAATACTGCAGATAAACCCTTCACCTGAAGCATAAAATTAATCCAAAATAAGTTGCAAGGAAAAAGTTCTTAGTGTGTACTGCAGCTAATCATATAGCCTGTTTGTTTCCATCATCAGTCCTCAAGAGATTGTGAGTTCGGGGTTATTTTTTTATTTATTTAAAATACAGTTTCATCAGTGCTGTTCAGTGGAGCAGGGTGTAGCTGGCTCCCTCCCAGAAAATTTAAGGACAAGATGCTCTCAAATATCTGTGCCCCCATATTCCCTATTCTGTGGAAAATTTTGGTAAGTTTTTCCCCCAATCTCAATTTTCTCACAGAGGAGTAAATCTGAGACTTGCCTTGTTCTCATTGCTTGTGCCTGTGCGTGCATGTAAACACCCTGTGGTCTCTGTCGTTAAGGTGCAGTCACAGACTTTCTGGTGCAGACAAATAACCAGTAACTGTATCGGCAGGTCTCTGATCCACTGGAGACAACTCTTATCTCCAAATCTGAGTGGGACAAATCCGACCCAGTGATCTGCTCCTGAATGTTAAAGAGCACATTCCTAATGCTGTCTCCTGTCTGTATTATCAAATTTCAGTGGAAGGAACAGAAGCCTTGCAATTAGATCAAGTTAAGTACATGCATAACTGCAGGGTCAAAATGTAAACCTATACCATCAGGATATGTTTCAGTGAATTGTAATTGATTGAATTTATTTTTTTATTTGTAAGTTAAAGTCTATTGTAAATACAATTGGGAAGTCTTCTGAATCAAGGTCATTATTTAACTTAAATTATAAGGCTAAAGGAAGACACGTTTCTCGAATTTCAGTCTATTGTCTTGGTGAGTCACCATGTGATGGGGCAGATTTTTCTACCTCTAATTTCATTAAAGTCAGTAAACGGGACTACTGCCAAGATTGAACAGGTATGCCCTAGAGGATACGACCTGAGTGGAATCGTATTAGAGTAGGCATGATATATGTTGGAGAATGAAATGAGAATGAAAAATGATTCATTTAATATTGAAGAAATATTGTATCTGAAGCAAAAATATATGCTAAAGCATAAATAAAATAAAAATGGAACATACAGGGCAGGGAACTGAGAGTCTGGATTTAAAATGCAATTTTAGAAGACAGTGCAGAAAAGTTGTATAACATATAACTTCTCAAAAAGTAGCTGTATGTCATATTGATTTTTCATCTTTGTGAATGTTAACTGACATGTCACTGACATGTCGAGCACAGCAGTAGGAAACTTCAGTAACTCATTAAAGGCTGCTTCAGTGCACCAGGGTGACTTGCAGCTTGGGCTTACCTCCATTTTGTTTGTATTAGACTTCACATCCCAAATGTCTGTTTTCTGCTCAGGCTCACTGAAAGTCGTCAGATTACTGTGAAAAGCACAGTGATCTCTTGATTCATCTTCCCCTGAGGGCAAACTGAACCAAAATGATTTTGTGGAACTTTCCAGCACCTGTGGTGGCCTAAGGATATGGTCAAGACAAAGTTTTTAGGGAGAGAAAATATCTTTTATTAGTTAGAAAAATGTAATTTGAAGAACTTTTGGGTAGACCAGCTCTTCTTCAAGCTGAGGTGGCTTTATAGAATTATCCTACAATAGTTCACTTATATCTGGAAAATCAAAGACCTTTTACTACCCTTGAACTGAGTTAATGAAATAATATTTTATTAACTAACTAAACATTTACTGAGTTGTGCAAATATGATTTTCTTTCCAACATCCTACCCAGTGAAGAATGCCAAATGAAGTATTTTGGACTGGATCTCCAGAAGCATTCATGGATGAGCCAGAGGAGTAGTTCAGGAAACCCAGATCATTTGTGGAGCAGAAGAAGCAACTGAAGCAAGAGACAAAATAAATAATTATGGGGGGGAATAGTTATGCAGAGCTTCATGGTGAAAGACCCCTGAGACCCTGAGATCCATGTTTGAGTGAAGTGTTGGGGTGATGTCTACAAGATACCTTAGCAGCTCTGGGCCTGGAATTTGCTCTTTGTGAATAGAGTGGAAGAGATGCTGTCATCAACAATAAACACTAGTGAAATAGCAGAAGTTGTCAACTGCTTTACCTTTCAGGCTGGTGCTTAAGGAAGCTAGTTGAATAATAAAAACTTAAGACAAAGATAAGCAGGCTTTGTTGCAGCTCACTATCCTAAAGAAAATAATATTAGCTTTTAGTAGTACATTAGTACTTTGATTGCCCAATAGAGTTGCGGTTTAAGCTGACTTTGATTTAAATGCTATATCCAGACCTCTGTGAGTCAGTACAATTAATTACTAAGTTTCATTTCAGTTTTTTTGGTTTGGTTTGGTTTGTGTGTTGGGTTTTTTGTTTGTTTGTTTGTTTTTTTTATTGGAGGGAGGGGGTTTAATTAGAACAGATCACTCTGAGTAATTCTTGGTCTGGAAATAGTGACTTCTTCTTGTGTGTGTTTGGCGCTATGAAACCAGAATGCAGAAATGAAATATTTAAATAGGTAAAAATTTAACTTTAAAATTTAAGTTTTAATCTAACTTAAGGAGAAGAATGGTGGTTGGATTTGGTTACACTTTAGCTTTTCCAAAGTGTTCATCAGACATGAACCGTATCATTACAAGACAGAGAGTGTCCTCTCCTGTCTTCAGGCGAAGAAGCACGAAGGGGTGTGACTGCAGAACTGGCTAAACACAAGTATTTCCGCATCAGTAAGGTGCAACTGCAGCTGACTTGGGAAGAAGTCCACGCATAAGGTGAGATGCTCTCCAGGTCTGATCCAGGCCGTAAAAAGTACAGCTCGTAGGTTTGAAGAATCATACAAACAAGATATGATTAATCTGTTGTTATATATAATTATATAATGTTATCTGGCCATGACAAAGATAATAAAATCAAAAGTCAGCTTTCATTTGCATAACTAAAACAATGAAGCACTTCTGAGAACTTGTACTGCTTTTTAATGGCAATAGTCTCATGCTTTGAAGGCTTAGGGACTTAGCAAGGTGCCTGCTGCTGTTCATACACAGTTCTTGCTCGCTGCCGGACCGTTACCACCTAACGGCTAGATGGAGAGAGGCACTGGTTTGCGTCCTTTCACCAAACCCACTTCTGCCTCTGGGAGACCCTCTGGAGACCGCAAAAGTTAAGATATATATTGCATTTTGAGCTGAAGATTGGTGAGGTTTGTGAGGGTCCTTGATACTTAATAAAATTAATTCCCCATCTTCAACCATTCCTCATGAAAGCATAGACAAGATTTATCTAGAAATTGGACTCACCAAGGGTCAAAATTGGCCAGCTCCTGTCTTTATCCTACAGCTTTGGCCAAGGTTTTCAGGTTCTGTACCCCAAACTGATGAGCATCTGAACAGCATGCTGAAGATCTTGGACCTTCATTCAATGCTTCTAAGAGCACCGAGGCAGGAAATGGAGGAATGGTGTAATCTTAGTATGCCAGGCTGACCAGTTTGGGACTAGGAAAATCATATATGGATGCCGTTCTTGCATATTATCAGTAAGGATGTTGACCCTGGTGCAAGAGTGTAGAGTAGGTCACGTATCCAGAGCAGAAGAAACACATAAGACATTTGTGTTAAATGTCTGTCCATCTGTGTACACTGCAAAGAACCAAAAGTGAAAACCTGTTACACAATATATCAAACTTTCAAATATCATCCCCAAAATAACGTGTTATATGGGCTGTAACATCCAGACTGAGGCCGAAGATGTAGAAGGACTCAAACATGCTTCTGCACTGTAGATTTAGTGAGATGGGATATAATTTAGTTTCCCTGTATGGGAAAACAACTCATGAATTTTTCAGAGAACGTGCACTAGAGAGGCCATCTCTGTCGGTACAGGAAACACAAATCATCCTTCTAACATGAAATAATAAAAGGAACTCTTACTTCAACTTTAGTGATGTATTAACAAACCTGAAAGCTAACACATTTACTTTTTTCCCTGAGGGATTCAGTTCTAACTTCCATACAGTTAGCTATATTGCTTTTGTGTATTAAGAAATGCGTGGTCTCTTGTCCTAAGCCCCAAACAGTTTTGAGACTGCTGTGTTTGATATGGATATGGTAAAGACTGCTTGCTTAGATTTCTGTGTGCTTCCCAGCACTAGGCTTACAAGTGTGTTACAAATGTTATTGATGTGAAAAAACACGTAACAATTTTTTTTCACAAAAATTATTGTCCGAGTGCCCAGGTTACTGTTAGTCATCATCATAATATCTGGACCGTCTTCCTTAAAAGCATGAACGTTCCTAACTTTTTACTGTTTCTGTGGTCTGGTAATGCTTCAGGATAAAGCATAAGGATTACATGAGCACGTATAATGAGAATGTTCCTGTTCTGAGGTCTGTGGGAAGAGGAGGCAAAGCCGTCAGGATGCAGCTGCAGCAGAAGAGGATGTGAAGGCATGGCAACTGCATAGCAAGGAGATGTGGTTTTCTTCTCAGTTGCACAGTGGGAAGCACTTCATTCAATAAGTTTTCTGTTCTTACTTAGAAACTTCTGAACCTGCAGGCTTTTGGGGTAAAGGTGCTTGGAGAGCACTCATTACTAACAAGTAAATAAAACCCAACTAAACGCAACTAAAAGGACTAAAGTTCTTTCTGAATAAAGTGAGATGCTGAAATGCATCTTACAGTAAGAGACCATCAAGACACAAAATCAACCAATCTGGCTCTAAAAGTCCTACTTGGCTGTTGTATTTTTCAGGTGTTTGTGCGAGGATTTCATGCTTTCCACTTTGTTCCTACTAGGGGGCATTCAAAAGGAGCAGTGTTTGAGAAGTGTAGCTTTCTCTGGTAGTGCAGAGACTATTGGTAAGACCTAAGAGAAAAGTTTTTGGGAGGAGAGAAGTGCCTGAGTGGCAAGGAGTGAAATGTCAGGAACCTTTTGACATTTCCTGGGGAATGGTTTGTCCTTCTAAGCAGAACAAAACCAGTGTTTTGTCTCTGTGTAAGACAGTAAAAAGATCAGAAGGAAAAAAGACCTTTCACAAATCGTGTGGTGGTGATTTATCAACTTCCTAACAGATAGGGTGAGGAAGAGACAGCACTGACATTTAATGTGGACTGTGGCAGCTGCTACAACTGAGCACTGTAAAGCATTTTTTCCCTTGATGCTCAACACAAGTTGTTCCAGGGGACTTATTTGTTCTTTTCCTTTGTCATTTATTTAAATAATTTCTCACCAGCTTCTGTGACTCATTTCCCCCCAAGGGGCTGGCTATGCTGCCAACAAAAGAAGATTCAAAGATTAACAAACTAGCTGTCTGGCTTAGAACAAAACCCACTGATAGTTTAACTGCCATTGCTTTGTCTGAAGACACTTACCTGAATGCCTGACAGATACAGTAATTGAGTTCTACTTTTGGTTGCAGCCAGTTTGACCAAGCGGAGCATTTCCTTCCCCCTTGCACACCGGACTGGTCTGTTGTGCATTCTGGGTGCGCCTGCAGGGATTTCAGAGGGTTATATGAGATTAACTAGTGCTCCCAAAAACCCCTTAGCACTGTGCCATGGCCCAGTAATGAGCTGCAAAGTTAGTCTGGTGCCATGGAGTGCTGATGGAGTACTAGTTGGGATACTTGGGATACTTCTTAATTATTTATCATGCCAGTCAAAGCCTTTGGCCTCTAGATTTACCAGGAGAGCTTTTCTGGGAGGTCCACCTGCCTTCCTACTGTTGACCCTCTGCAAACAGCCTGCTTGCCTGCTCAACTCTGTTTCCTACCCAGTCCCCTTCTGCTTTTGAGTGGCCTGGTTTTTGCTATAGAAAAAGGGAGCCAGGGAAGTAGGGAACCTTCTGCCCTGGAAATCTGCCCTGGTGCTGTCTCTAGGCATATCAAGGATAAGAGGATCATTAGGAGCAGTCAACATGGCTTCACCAAGGGGAAGTCATGCTTAACCAACCTGATAGCCTTTTATGAGGACATAACCCAGTGGATAGATGATGGTCAAGCAGTGGATGTGGTCTGTCTTGATTTCAGTAAAGCGTTTGACACAGTCTTCCACAGCATCCTCGCAGCTAAACTGAGGAAGTGTGGTCTGGATGATCGGGTAGTGAGGTGGATTGTGAACTGGCTGAAGGAAAGAAGCCAGAGAGTGGTGGTCAATGGGACTGAGTCCAGTTGGAGGTCTGTGTCTAGTGGAGTCCCGCAAGGGTCGGTACTGGGACCAGTACTATTCCATATATTCATTAATGACTTGGATGAGGGAATAGAGTGCACTGTCAGCAAGTTCGCTGATGATGCCAAACTGGGAGGAGTGGCTGACACACCAGAAGGCTGCGCAGCCATTCAGAGAGACCTAGACAGGCTGGAGAGTTGGGCGGGGAGAAATTTAATGAAATATAACAAGGGCAAGTGTAGAGTCCTGCATCTGGGCAAGAACAACCCCAGGTATGAGTACAAGTTGGGGACAGACCTGTTGGAGAGCAGCGTAGGGGAAAGGGACCTGGGGGTCCTAGTGGATAACAGGATGACCATGAGCCAGCAATGCGCCCTTGTGGCCAAGAAGGCCAATGGCATCCTGGGGTGTATTAGAAGGGGTGTGGTTAGTAGGTCGAGAGAGGTTCTCCTCCCCCTCTACTCTGCCCTGCTGAGGCTGCATCTGGAATATTGTGTCCAGTTCTGGGCCCCTCAGTTCAAGAAGGACAGGGAACTGCTAGAGAGAGTCCAGCGCAGAGCCACGAAGATGATTAAGGGAGTGGAACATCTCCCTTATGAGGAGAGGCTGAGGGAGCTGGGTCTCTAGCTTGGAGAAGAGGAGACTGAGGGGTGACCTCATTAATGTTTATAAATATGTAAAGGGCAAGTGTCATGAGGATGGAGCGAGTCTCTTCTCAGTGACATCCATTGACAGGACAAGGGGCAACAGGTGCAAGGTGGAACACAGGAGGTTCCACATAAATATGAGGAAAAACTTCTTTACGGTGAGGGTGACTGAACACTGGAACAGGCTGCCCAGAGAGGTTATGGAGTCTCCTTCTCTGGAGACATTCAAAACCCGCCTGGACGCGTTCCTGTGTGATATGATCTAGGTAATCCTGCTCTGGTAGGGGGATTGGACTAGATGATCTTTCAAGGTCCCTTCCAATCCCTAACATTCTGTGATTCTGTGAAATCTGTCACTATTCTTTTAGAGTTGTGCACAGTTAGTCGTGTGAGCAGTGACATGGGAGAAAAATAACAACAGTAATTTGGAAGCTGAGAGAAGCAACTGCATGCAGGCATTGGCAAGATATAAGTATCTTTGACTTGGATAAGGCTACAGGAAGATGAGTTCGGTGAAGCTGAAGGGGATGCTGCCCACAGGAGGAGGAGTAGAATTGGGAAAATAGATGCTGTGCACACTGTGATTATTATTTACCCTGTGAGGAAGCATGAAAAATACTACACATAACAGATGCAAGAAGATGCCAAAAAGATAGTTATTTCCTAATGGAAAAGTTAAAAAAATTACAGGTAGAAACAGATGAAGAGTGGAGAAACTCTACATCTTTACTTGTATGTAGGCCTTAGAAAATACTATTATAAGAGAGCATCAGAATGAAATTGAAGAAATTCCTTAGAACATTAAAGAACGAAATGCCATTTTTCTGAAGCAGCAAGCTGTTTTGAATATGGTCTGTCATATGTTTGGAGGTGGATTTAAGTTTTGATTTATATGGACCTAAATGGACTTAAGTTTTGATTTGTAATGTCAATTCTAAGCCTGCTGGGGTAGTCCCCTGTCTTTCAAATACACTTAGAGAACATCCTGTGCTAGCGCAGTGGGTAGCCCTTAATTTTTGAACTCAGTCTTCTTCTCAGCCTCTAATGCCTTAAGCGTAGCATAGAAAAAACAAAGGTGAAAACATAATGGTAACTGCTACATATATAAAGGATGGTGTACTTTTATTATTTTTAGATAACCACGTTTGAGTTATGGCCACCAGACTGATGGATAATGATCAGCTGATTTTCTGTCTGGCAGATGTTCTAGATTTGTCTCTGCAGACTTTTTACATCAAGTGCATAAATCAAAATTCATGTATTTGAAAGCGTGTCAGACTGTGTCCTTCATCGTCTTTCTCGGTGGTCTAGTATTACACCATGAAGGGAAACTGCATCAGGGGAGAAAAAGATGAGCTGGAGAGGAAAGGGAGGGATTTGAAACAAGTGCACAAGGTGTGTAAAATGAAACTGTACTATAGAAGAGAGTAGTTTCATATCGCATGAGTTGTAGAGCAGATTTTCTCCATTTAAAAAGTAACCATTCAGGGACCAAAACATCCATGCAGGAGAGAAAAGAGAAAAAAACAAGTCCACAAGACACAATTGGGGAAGTCTTTGCTGTGTTTTGACGTTAATGTCATTCGGTAGATCTTTATGTGAACAGCAGTCAGCTCACAACAGTGTTATTGTCTCACCAACTAAATGGCTGAACTGAAATGGGCAGGACCTGCAGCACCACTGGTATTTTGGCATTGGGAACAAATTTTAACAGCTTTACGAAGCAAAAGGAGATCCTGGATATTTTCTGTTCTGAAGTGTAATTTAGTCTCTTTACTTGCTCTGGTGAGCATGTGGAGAAATATATTTAGGACACCTGCACTTAAGTAAACATGAACACCACAAAAAGCCGTGAGACTGTGTCTCTAAATATGGATTAATTCTCCTTATTTTGACATTTCATGTCAAGTGCTGACCTCACCCATTTTAATGCATACATAGTATAATGCAATATCTAACCGAGAATATTGATACACATACTTTGTATGTTTTCTCCAAGTTGCATTCTTGAATGTCCATGTACAGTTTTTATATTTTTGCTACTTATGGAAAAGCGTCATTTGGACTTGACCCGATTGTTTTCATGCAAGGCAGGAACTTTCTGCTAAATCGCCAGGTCAGAACTTACAGTTACTGACTTTGGTTAAAGAAAGTGGTTTATTTGCATGTTCAAGTTGTCTTTCAGACTTGCAGGTTGTACTCATGCCTTCCGTTCTTGCCAAGAAGGCTTAATTTCTTTCATTACAAAGTATTTAGAGATACAAAGAAATTAAGAATATTTATTCTTGTTGTTGGAGTGACACAGCTGAAAGGCATTTTGAAGGAGAAAAGGAAAATGTTCTTTGTGGTGGAAATGCCAGGTCAGCACCAGTAATCAAATTTCTGCCCCTCCCTTCCTGCACATCAGAGCAAGTCATGTTTGATCTCTATTTGCCTCAGTTTTTCAGTCCATGAAATGAGAGCATTGATATTTCACAACCTTAACAGAATTTTAGAAGGGGGACTATGATAATTTGCACACTAAAATGAATGAGACTTTCCTTATTCAATTCTTACTCTAAATACAGCCAGTTGTCAACTGAAAGCTGACAGCCTTCCATCAGATTGGTCTTCAGCCCCATCTGTATCCCTTCCCACACAAAGCACTGACCATATTTACACAGAGATGACTTCCCTGTTCCCACATTGCACACAGAACTGCATTCATAGAACAAGTAAATATTGTTTTTATTTGAAAAATTCATGTCTAATTATTAGAAATTATTATCAGAAATTATTGTGTACAATTCGGCTCTGATAGTCTTTTGTGGTTCTTAATAATACAGTTGCTAATGGAAGTTTTCACACACTATCCCTGTGTGCCACTTGCAGCTAAGTATCACCTCCTTCTGCTCCAGGTGTTCTCACTGAGGCTGGTGCCCTGGGGTGTGATCCTGCAAACACCTCTATGCCCGATCCAAAGCCCATTTTGGTCAGCAGGAGTTTTCTCATTCAATTCAATGGGCTTTGAGACAGGGATCGAGGGAGCAGAGCACCATTCGTTGTTGTTTCCAGGATTCAGTTATTTGTTAGCTAAAAGTCACATGCACAAGCTGAGGTTAAACCAAGCTAACAAGGAGCAGAGGAAAACAAATGGTTTGATATCTGCAGGGTAAAGAAATTTTATGAAGAGTTTTAGTTTGGATTTGAGAGGTCTGTTTTGTATAATTTGCTCCTCTGTGAAAGGAGTTTGTTCTAACAAGATTCTAAATAAGAATCTAAACAAGATTCATAATAAAGAAAACATGCTTTTCTTCAGAGAGACAGTATGACAAAATAGAGTTTCAGTTCCCTTCTGAGTGGTTGTATGGCAAAACCACTTAAGAAGAGGGATCAGGTCATAAAAAGACATACAAGTGGCTGGCAGAAAGGGCTGTTGCTGACCCTGTCCACAGGTTTCCTGTAGGTACAGAGCTGTTCATTGTGCTAATCTCATGTGCATATGGCTTTTATATACCAGATGACCCACTGGGCAAAGCCTATGGCTATTGTATTGTTGAGAAGGTGATTAGCATCTATCCAGGCTACAGCTGCTTTCTTCTTATGTTTGTTCCATATGCAGATGTTGCTATGAGGAAAGGAGTCAGCAATGACTGATGTGGAGCCCGTGGTCACAGATTTTGCAGCATCAGGACGGGCAGGCCGCCGGAACGCCTTACCAGATATTCTGGGCTCTCCTGCTGGTGCTGGGACTTCAGACTTGCCGCACAAACTGGCCGAGCTCACCGTTTCAGAAGGTAATGCCTGCACATTCAAGAAACAGACATTTTTACGCAGTCATCCTTGCTTTCTCCTTAAGACTTCTGCCACCATGCAGTTTTGATGTCAATAGTAATTTTTCTTTCTTCATTTATGATTAAATTCAACCTTCCAAAGCAGTTACCACTTGTACCTCCTGATAAGACTAATTTTAACCTATACTAAGTCTGCCATATCTACCCTCAGACTCAGTGTTCAGCAACCTGGGGAAGGGTGCTGGGAACTGAATTCTGGTTCCCTTGAGGAAAAGCAAATGCAGTTGCATTGCTGGGCAGCTTGGAAAACCAGCACTCCAGCTATAAATTAGGGTCTGCTCCTGCACTGAGATAACTTAGCAGAAGACAGCAAGCTGCACTGTTAATCTGATTACAGCTATCATCCTGGCTCAGGCATATACATTAAGAGTAGGGTTTACAGTGATTTACTCCTGCTATTAGGCTTTCAACTTTGCTATTGAGCCCAATGTTGTATTTTGGCCTGTCCTTTAGTTTGATAAGGAGGTCTGTTGATTAGCACAGGTCTAATCAACACCAGCTTTACATTTGAGTTCTTTTTACTTTCACAGGGATTTTCAGATTTGGAAAAATCTGGTTTCTAATGCTTATGAATTGAGAATTATAGGTTGTCCCTGAGCATGGGTTGCCCCTACTTTTTTAGATTCTGATTTGGAAGTAACTTTCTTCTCATGTCCATCACTGTTGCTGCTGTGACACAGCAACTGGTGGTCCCACTTCCAGGAGCAGTGATGGTGTGGGGGCAGCACAGGGGGAGGCAGGCCTGTGCTGAGGAGCGGAGGGCCCCTGAAACTGAACTGAAGTAGATTACAGGAGGGATTCCCAGGCTCCGAGGATGCATGTCCTGCTTATATGTTGCCTGAAGCAATTACAGGATGTTAGAGTTTACAGCCTCCTAAAGCACCAAAAAGGCCGGGGGGGCAGGGTGGGAGGATTCCTTTGATTAAAAGCTGTTCTCGCTCTGATGATTTAATTTATTTTCATTTATTTGGGTTTCTGTAATCCAAACCCAACATGAGTCCATTGAAGGACTGCTGGTGAAGAATAGGGCAGGTAGAAACAGCACTTCCAGGAGGAGTGAGAAGGGAATGAATGACTACATCCTGGCTTGAACCTGAGAAAGAGAGGAAAAGAAGAATCTGAATGGGTGCTGGAAAGAGGCATTACTTTTGCAAAAGGCAAGGGCAAAGATTTATGGAGAGAGGATGGACATAAAGAAAAGGGAAAGACAGCAAGGTCAGATACCCTCAGGCTGCGGGGCAGCAGTGAGGGGAACTGGGTGAATATGGAAGAGCAGGTGAGAAGGACAACAGGCACTGTGTCAGAGTACATTCAAAGTAAAGCTGGGAGCCCTGTGAGTCCAGGGGCAATGATGGCAGATAAGCCCCACTTAAAACTCCTTTGTTTCAAGGAGGTATTTTTCCGTAGGAATATTAAAAGCCTGTCCCTACAGATTTTCTCCTTCTGGTGCATGCAAGTGGAGCACTAGAAATCCGTTTCAAAGTACAGACAGTCACTTAACATGTAATGCTTTGGTTTTCAAGTATTGTGGGTTTTTCTATTCCAAATAGCTCTTCTGCCTGGCACGGTTCATGCACCATGACCAGGGGTCAGGCTCCAGCAGGAGAGAACTGTTTCCCTTATCAAAGGGGAGGTAGATGGAAATTTATATTGTTATTAGTGTCAGGAGCTGTGGAAGTGAAGTGACCAGTCCAACCCACTGAAATATTCATTGCTACATTATGTGTAACTAACCTTTGTATTGTTTAGAGCAGTGAACCTTGAGGGAGATGCACAAAACCATGTTAAACAAAGCACAAAAGAATACAACAGCTGTAGATAAGTTCCTTACGTTTGTTTCATTTTGGCCTCTGGAAAATTTAGTAGTTGGAAAGAATATACATTTAAAGCATGCAAAATTTCTCTCTTCAATCTTTTTCTTTAGCCCTGGATAAAAATAAACAGGAGAGAGGGAAAGTCTTGTTAAAAGAAATGTTTCAGCACAGCATAATATAAGTATTTAGCCCTCCAGACAGAGTAATCCTCCTCTCCTGATGCCTATCCAATACATTAAGAAGAAGAAATGAAACACAGCTACATGAGTTTTAACAAAATGTACTGATGCTTTCTTGCAAATACAAGGACCAGCACTGCCAGGATTTGAAGAACAATTAAGAGCATGGAATTATCCTTTGCTTTTGTCATTGGTATATAGCTGTGCCAGAGCGTGCCTGGAAGGAGCAGTTTCTGTTATCAGCAGTTTGCAGTAGTGATAACAGGAAATGAATACAGGATACAGTTAGGTCCACTCTGACTGCTTGGATGCTTTCTGGGGTTGGGATTTCCACAAGTATCAGATGGGATTTATGGCCTCATTGAGACAGCAAGCAAAATGAGGACAATTCATCAAAATGGAAAGAAAGTTTGGAAGCTCAAAGGCTGTGACAGGGAAACAATTTGTGAAACGTTTGGGGTTCTAACAGGCATCTCTTTTTGCCTGTTTCTGGTTTTAACAACTTTAAAAAGTTGTTAAAAAAATGAAAGCCATTTCCAGCTCAGACAAAGAGGTTGGATAAATGAGAAAAGTGGAGAAAATGGAACATGTGGCTATATAAAGCATGCCCTATTTTTTTTCTACTCTGAAAGATTCAGTGAAGATTATGGGAAATGGTGAGAAGGACTCTCTCCATCTTGCCTCAAATTTAGCTAATGCTCATTGGATCATACATTTCCTCTCTTTCTAAAATGCCATGAGCTGCTGTCATAGTGAAAGGTCAGGAACAGGATGTACCTTTTGTCTGGCTGAGAAGAGCAAAGAGACTTTGAATATATTCTTTATGAATATACAAGAATCGTAGCTGTGTGATACAAATTTCCATGACTCTGCAAGCCGCACCAAATCAATGTTCTCACATGATGGACAGGAGAGATTTTGGCACCAGCTGTTTATCTCAGAGCCTAACTCTGAAATGAAGACCATCTCTATCTTGCCTGATCATCCTCTGATGGTGCATAAATTTTGGAGGGCTGAGACTTTCTGCAGGTGCTCTGGTGGGAGGCCATACTTGGAACCACGTTAAACAGTTGATTGGTGTCACTTGAGTCTGCAAGAAGTTTGAGAGCATAGAGGAAATAACTGGCCCCTCATATTTGGGGATCTGCTTTAGGGCACTGTTCTGCCAATAACTTTTATTGTTCGCTGAATTTTTTCTAAGTGACTGTGTGTATAACTCTTGATATACTCAGCAGCTTAGCACCTGTTGCACACTTAAGTACTACCAACTATGAGATTAGATTTCATCTAACAATCTGTTTATCTCCACCCTGTCTGCAAGACTCCACATCCAGCCCCGCACAGAAACAGCCAATAGAGAAGATTGCTGTGTCTCCCTTACCTCAACAGTGCTGTGCTATGTAATACTGAAGGGTGTCAAATGACTCAGTTCTTAATTTACCAGTATAAAACTCTGAAGCCTCCAAAACTCTGAGCAGACTTACAACATCAAGTGGTTTCTGCCAAGACCTTTAGCCAATTAGTTGTGTACAGTGGTATCTATTTGCTGTGGTTTGTAGAGACCAAGATATATAACTCTCTTGGCTGTTTATGATACTTTGTGGCAAGTCTCCAGGGCAAATGGCTGAAAATGTGCCCCTTAGATTATGGCTGTTCAGTGGATAGGACTTGGAAGATGGCACAGCCAGATATGCTGAGCAGACCCCTCCTTGCCCCCAAAAAGCTATGGGCTGTTTTTGATTTGGGCATACAAACTGTTCTGTTAGCACTGGTAATGCCATACTTGAAGGTAGTGTGAAAATGATGATGCTTTGCAAGGAAATCAAGGCAAGAGGAGTTCCTGTTTCTCAGTGAGAGAATTTGAGCATCAAAAGCTACAGGGTGGAACTCTTCATCTAATGGCCAGGCATGCTGGGGAGCCTTTACTTACACTAGTCGTGTAAGCATTCAACTCTAACCTATGGAAGAGTGAACTTCCAAATCAGAGTAACAAAAAAATCCCCTCATCTTGTGAAGACAGGATGAATTCTCTTATGTATTTATTGGCAAAGAAGGTCAGCCAGATAACTGGCATGTTCATAAACTGTAATGTTACCTACCTGAAACCAAGCAATGCTCAGAGGAATGCAGTATTCTAACTTGACTTTGGAAATGACCCAGAAAAAAAGAATTAACAATAAAAAAAAGATATCTCCTATCTGTTTCTTACAACCAAGTGCGTGTTGATCAGCATGTGCAAGGAGCAGGCAAATCCACACCAACAGGCAATTGCTTTTGGAAGATGCCTCTGCAAGTTCGTTATCTTTCAAGTTAATCTCTCTTTCTACAGTGCCCATGAGTGTGGTAATAAAAAGCTAATCCAAACAGAGATGACCAGTGAACCCAAATATTTGGCTGCATTAAAAAAGCTGTGAGAATGTGTGTAGTATATAAATGTTTGATTCTGTCTTTTTTTAGATGAAGGCGCAGGGGGTGGAGAAGTGCCATTATCCAAAGCCTTCCTGGAAAGTCAAGAGACGGCAGGAAAAAGCAATGATTCCTAACACCTAGGGATTGCTGGATTAATGAAACCCATCGACAGACTTTCCAGTTTCCCTGTGTCACCCCTTCTGAAGCGTGGTAGCAAATTTAGCAGCACAGACCAGATTTTGCAACACACTTGTACCTAGATGACATTAATGTGGAACTACTGTTTTTTCTACTGTCATCCTTCAAAACCGATGTTCTACACATCCAAATAGGAAGAGAACTAAAGAATGTATCTCTTGTTTTGGTTTTCTCCTCGTTATAGTATTCATCCTAACTGATCTTCTTCGACAGTTTCAATTAATATACCTAGCAGATGTACCACCAATTAATGATTGCTTCAAAGTAAAAATCCTGTTTCTTAGTTTCCCAAAATAACTTCCTTCTCTCTGACACAGAGGTGTATTCAATCTCCCCACTTTAAGATGATATTTAGTATGTATTATATTACAGACACTATCTGTAAATTTATGTCCTGAGATTTTTGTTCTCATTAGGCGTAGGTAAATGGGTTTGAGAAATAAAAAAGGAACTATTTTTTTTCTATCCTTCTTCTGTCTCCAAAAGGTTTTGTAAACTACTTAAACACCAGTGTTTGTTTTCAAACTCTCTTTAAACTCTCTTTGATTATGGCAGATCATCTCAGTTCTCCCACTCTTAGCAGTCTTGCCACTTCTGTCATTTCTGTTTTCAGGCTGAATGTTGTGGCTGTTCGTGTGTTATCTAAAATAAAGTAGCCATGTTTGTAAGTAATTAAAATTGTTTACTCTCTCTGTGGAAATTAAATAGCTATCATCTTTTCTGCCTTCTGTTGATTCCTTGATGTTTCTCTTGTATGACAAGACTTAAACCCCCATAATTTCTATTTCTTTTATTTCATCTGGTTTTTGCTTTATTGTTTGCTGACAATTAAGTTGTTCCAATCACTGTGATTTTTACAAAGATTTTTAAGCAAAGGTTTCTCTCTACTGAAAGGCATTGTTTTGTTATGGAGGTCATGCTCCTGAAAATACTTAGCATTCATACCCTTGTTGTAGGAGACCTAAGATTCATGTACAGACGTGCACCTTTACTGCAGCCCAGGGCAGCAGCCATTTATGTACTTCTTGAAACCTAACCAACACAATCAAATGCTTTTATTTGCCCACACAATCTTTCTGCTGGGCTGTAGCCAGACAGAGGAACCATCTCTGATGGGTACATTCCACATTTGACTGGTATTTCATCTATAAAGTATTTGTGTATTTTACAGATGGCAGAGAGATTGTAAGAGGCCTCTCTGCACACCTAACATTCCTACCATGCATTTACTCACACACTGTCTTTTGGGGACCATTCAGTGAAGGATTCCATTTCATCCAACTGAACTGCCCCTTAGTTCCCTCCGCTTACCTATATTCATTTAACAAGTGCAGCATCCCGTAATTACTTTCAGGTTTGGAAAGGTCAAATAACTTACTCCACTGGAGCAAAAGAAGTGGCTTAAGAAAGTCTAAGAGACTGAACTAGATGACACTGAAGGACCAGAGTTGAAAACTGCAGTGGAGAGGGACTCAGAGCTAACTATATTTGTGCTACACACTCTTGTTCTGGGTTGCAGTCCAATTCTCATATACCAGCCTTCTTTATAGCATCACAGTACATAAAATTGTTCAGTTTTAAGAAGTTATAATGATCCCATGGAAATAAAGTAGCTATTACTGAAACAGAATTCCTTATATGCTTTAAGTGTAGCATATGCTAAAGTGCTCTTCTGGGTCGTGGCCTATATTGAATTCTGCTCTTCTTTCACAGTTGCAGTACTGGTTATATTTAGATTCTTCTTTTACAGAATACAGACACTGAAATTTGGGTTACAGGAATAGATACTTAAAATAAGTTTTTTGCTAGCTTAAGATGCTTTGAAGTTTTTTACTATTAAAACACCAATTGTGAACCAGCTGAATTTAGCAAATTTTTCATGCGCTAAAGTCTGTATAAAAACCATTCCACAGCTGTATACATACGTGGAGTTAACTGCTCACAGACATATGTACTCATATTAACTCAGATAATGGGTAATTGATGACAGTGCGTTCTCTTAATCCACAGGGTAACAAAGTTATGGCCCTGAATCAGCAGAGTATTTTGTAACATTCTTAACTTTAAATGCAGACTAGTCTCACAGAAGTCAGTAGAACTACTTAGTTTCTAAAATTAGGTACATACTTAATTACGTTGATAAATTAGAGCAGCAAACTTCTATTAAGGCTAATCTGGTATTATAATTCATTAATCCCAATTTCCATTCCAGCACGTGTGGCAAAGGTAATAGCATCTTTTTCATCAGCTTACAGCACTATCCCAGGCTTTTATAGAGCAAAGATACTCATTTTAGTACCAAGCAAAAAAGGCAAAGACTTTTGTTGTCTCCAAATTTTAGTAATCAAGCAATTACTCATTCTTAGCCACTCTGCATATTAAAAAAAAACAAAGCAGGAAATACCCTTGTAAATTCATTATGCATATATAAAACAATTTAAGTACTTTGAATATACAGAAAATTGGCCTCAAGCTTTTCCAGATGTCATTAAGAAGGTAATTTTCTTTGGGTCAGCCCTTCATCAGAAGCTTCATATAAGAGGTAGATGAACATGCTGAGGCGCATCTTTTGTTGCTATAAAACAGGAATGTTCAGTTTGTTATCTGGAAGGCAATAAAGGACTAAATAGGTTTTGAGGTAGGGGACTGATTATTAGAATGGTCTCATTTAGAGAGATTAAGAGAAATAATTAAGCATTTTTAAAAATGAAGCTTATTTGCTATGATTCCTCATACAGCTGTCTCCATCTGTGCCATATACCATCATTCTGGTATAATACTGCATAGGCTGATCTTGGATGGATGAAATGAGTGGCAAAGCAATTCACAAAGTGGTATATTTTAAAAGCAATTTCCAAATCATTGATAGTACAGCAATGTACACACCAGATCTAGTTGTCACTGAAGACAAAGACCAGTTTTATACTAACTGCAGTGTGAATTGTATCTAACTTTAGTTTTAAGTCATGAGTTACTAATCATACAGAAAATTTCTCCCAACTCAGAAAGTCCATGAACAGAAATGCTGGGAGGCAAGGAGGCTAGTCAGTGGAAACATCATATATGTTGGCACTATCCAGGACGTTGCATTTAGTTATATGGACCTACGATCTGACCCACAGTGGCCACTTCTCTGTTGTGCAGCTTTCATACAATGGTGATAATACAAAATAATATCACTGCACTTGCATTAGTTAAAAATCACAGCAGAGCAGTGGCTGGAAGAGGTTTAAACTACACTTTACCATCAATATTCCAAATATCTATGCGTCGTACACAAAAAGAGGAATACTTCAAGGTTTCGCAAATTACTTAGGACTAGTTCATATTTCCCTCTTCTGTCTGCTGGTGCTCTATGTGTGATAAAGCCCATAAAAAGGAATTAAACAGAGATTTCTGCATGGATTTCTCCACTGGTTTGGCACAGACTATATTTGCTGTGCTCTGTGAGCATAAACCCCAGACCTACCATGGTGCGTGTGGGTTCCCCAGGGTCCACACAGCACAGGCCAGAGGGGCTGAGCCCTCTGGGGTCCCAGGGTACTTGCTATGAAGTGGTTTGGGTAGAAATAGCAAGGGCTTAAACTGTCCTGCCATCTAGTGGGATCCTCAGCCTGCCAGGTAGTTTGTGCAAATAAGTAGAGGGAGACAGCTTAAGAGACCTCAAAACCAGCTGGGAGGCAGCTGCTTGAGAGTGAAGTGCAAAGAGGGTGCAAGCCAGCCTGGTGAGAGGTAGGCTGTCTCCAGCTAATCTGAGACATTCACTTCAAGGGTTTTGCTAAGGGTGCAGTACCTTGGTGTCTCTGTGTATTCAGAAAGTTGGGTGATTGCAAACAGGAGATGTCTCGCATCACTGAGAACACCACTCCAATGGCTTACATAAGCTTGGGAACATAATGCCAGCTGACGCTTCCCTGCTACACCAGGCTGCCATCAGAAGATGTGTGGTGCTCCTTACAGCTGCCCCTTGTAGCTTATGTCCTCGGGCAGTCAGCAGGAGCGTATGTCACAGCCCATTCAGAGGCCCAGACCTCGGTGGAAACTCAGTCACACTGCCTGGGCAAAGGAATGACACCGAGCTTGGGCATCAAGGGGTGAACGAGCCAAAAGCATTTTCAACTTGTAAACTCTGTCATAAAGCAGGTGTCTAAGCCTGGCTTGCAGCCTACCCACGTTTAGATCCCCACCCTGCGATTTGGGCTAGGGTGCCAATACTGCTATGGTGACTGGTTTGGACCATTCTTAGGGAGAGCTCCTAAAAGTTTCACCTTCCCCACCTGAAGCTGTTCTCCTTCAGATAGTGATTAGCAGTAAATACTGAGATCTGATATTCTGTTTTAGCATTTTGCTTTATTTCCGTGTTCAGCCCGGTGGGGACCAGTTCATATCCCAATGGCTGCAGGCCTGAAGGCCACTGCTCCACCCTGTCCTGTGCCACGTCCGAACGCCAGATCTCTGGGTTTTAATGCAGCACTTACTTCTGATGGAAAATGGTTTTCTGGCTGGTGATACAAAGCCTGTGTGCTGTGGGCTTTTCTGGACTAAATGTATATTCAGCAATTACCTGCAATATAAAGGGACCTGATGTGAGGATCACAATTCTTACCAGTGCTTTATTCCTGGGAATCTGCTGTGCAGTGACTGATGCTGTAAATCCAGTGCTTATAAAATGCACAGAAAAGCTAATCCGTGAGAGACTGGTTTAACCTTCCTATAGATTCTTTTTCCCAGATCCTTTGAGCACGTTTGTAAATGATACATCAGCAGGGTAAACAAAAAGAAGGAGCACGTAAACTGCTGTTAACGCCCAGTAGTAGTTTTCTAATAACGCACAGTTTTACAGGGGGACGGGAGCACCTTTTCCCCTCAGGCTGACAGGGCGGCAGGCGGCAGCCGGGCACTTCCCGCCCGGCGGGCACAAGATGGCGCCCGAGCCCGCGGCAGGCAGACAGCCGAGCCTTCGCCTACCTCACAGCCGTGCCCTCCTCCGCCGCCGGCTCGCAACGCCTCGGAAAGGGCAGAGTTTGGGCCTCCTTCGGTATCAACCGTAACGTGAAAAAGAAGGAGAGCGGGGACAACTCCTCGGCCGCCCGGCGCCGGTGGGACGAAGGACGGGGCTCGCCGGGGCGCCGGGCGGTGCCGGCAGAGGGCGCCCCCGCCTCGGCCTCGGCGGCTGCGTCCGACCCCTCCCGCCTCGGCGCTGCCCCCTCCGCGGCCGCGGCGGCTCGTCCTCCGAACGGCTGGGAGACGCCGCTCTTCCCCGCCGCTCCAAAACCACGGGGGAAACGGGGTTGAAAAGTGCCGCCCTTTTCCCCCACCGCTCCCCCTCGGGCAGCTCCCGCTGAGCAGCAGCAGCCGGTGGGGGGCAGGTGAACTCCCCTCAGAGGCGCCTTCCGCACAGACCGCACCAGCATCTGGGCAGCAAAACAAGCAGCTTATTCACAACACCCATTACTTGTTGCTCTGCAGCGTATCTGTCGCTCCCCCCACGCCCCGGGTTCCCCAGCAGCACCTCCGTGGCCCAGCAGCCGCCCGCACGCAGCTGCCCAGGGAGCCGGGCTGTCCCGGGCTCACCCAGGCCACCTCCAGCTTCCAGCAGGCAGCGGTGGCTGAGCGATGGCATCCTGTGCACCAAGGAAGACAAGTGCCCTTCACGGGAAAGCCAGGAAAACTACCATACACGCATTCATGGGAGAGCTACAAGTTTTGACCCTGCTTGTTTCTCCCATCAATTTTGTTCCTGTCTTCACTGTAATCGCTCAGCAATCCCATCCCATCCCATTCCATTCCTTCCATCCCTCTTTCTCATCTAACTCCATTCAAAACTCACATCCGTCTACTCCCTTCCTTCACTCCTCATCCCTTGCTTCACTCACTTATACCTCTGTATGCTCAGCATCAGCTGTTAGTGCTTTAAACATCCAATATAAGAAACTAATCTCTTTAATTGCCTCCATATTTGGTAAAATGAGATAGTAGAAGGACAACTCATTGCTATGCCTCCCAGCAAGTACCAGGTAGAGATCTTATATATCAGACAGACTCATTAAAGAGCCTTGAGCCAGTGCCTGAATAGTCTTTATCTTAAGCATTGAGAAAGGTAAAGCTTCTCTAAAAAAAATAGCATGTGATTATGCAAATAGAGATGGTGTTGCAATATAAGAAAGTGCTGAAATAAGTTTCTTTCAGACATGTTGTTTCAGACAGCCTTTGAACTCTTGACTTTGTATCTTTTTTTTTTTCCTAAAGTGGGCTGTTCTGAGTGGAAACTTCTAGGTAAATTTATAAAGGATAAAATGAAATGCTGACATGTAAGAAGGAGAATACTCAAGAGCAGGGGAGACAAAGGACAAGGAGATGGGGTTAAAAGCATGGAAGTTGTGCCATGTTTCCTCTCCATAGCCCTTCTTCTAGCAGAACAGCTGAGCCAGTCACGATGCGAGCAAGTCAGCCTGCTCCTGCACCCTCAGCTGGTTTTGGACTCCGGATGTTCTGAGCTCTGGCTGCAGTGCTGATCACCCGCTCAAGAAAGTTTCAAAGGTCTGGAGGAAGATGCTATTAGAAGCCTTGTTTAACTATTACAAGATTAGTTAAGGATTTTGTGATACATAGAGGGCCTGGGTTATGCTTATCACTGCCACACTGAGGGGGAAATCTTTTGAAACATGTACACATGAATGTATATAATTAAAGGAATAGTGGATGTATCTATACTTCCCCACTGGTACTTGCTGCAGTACAGTCCAGAAAGTGAGTCCCATGACTATCCAGGCAGGGACTACATGCCTGTTTTCCTTTCTGTGCATATCTGCATCTTTTCCCGTAGTAGACTCCGGATTTGGCAAAGTACAAAACCACGCTCAGCAAGTGGGATGTGTTTTTAAGTTTCCTGGTGTATACTTGCCTATTGTGACCATCTCATGTGATTTCTTGCATAATCCAGGGTACGGAACTTCTCTGAATTACTTCCTGCATCATGTCTAATAGCTGTGGTTGTTAGCGTAGTTTACAACTTGCAGGCATGAAAAGTCTAGTAAGGCAGTTGGTCAAGGGGTTAAGTCTCCTCACAGCTAATATGCACTTCATTTTTAATATTAATTTCTCTAGGCTTAACTTCCAGTGACTGGAGTTTTGTATGCCAGACTGAAGAGACCACTCTTATTTCTGTTTCTCTGGGATTTTCTCTAAACAGCCGCGATGACCGAAGTTTTCCCCAAGTTTGTCTTGGTACTGGTCCCTATTTAAAGCTACTAATGAGCTATCTTAACCCTGCAACGCTTCAAGTTGTTCTAGAATTTTGTGTTCCAGGAAATTTATGTATTCAGACTCATGAAAACTCAGAAATGACTCAACGCTTGGTCACAAACCAATATGTAAAGCAAGGATATAGTTGCACCCTTGAATTAATCAAGTTAGGTGCGTAATACTATCTAGGTCACCCAGCATGAGGTTTCATTTCGAAAGCACCTCTGCCTGATTTGTGTCAGGCATTTTTTCATCAATGAAAGGCCCATAAATTGATAAACTGAATAAATTATTTATCAAGACTGTGGAATTCAGACATTTCTTGAGGGTGCATTAACACTCCCTGTAACCCACTGCCAGTTTAGGACTTTGGAGGAAATGGCTTGCTCCAGATGAGAGATTCCAGTTTAGATGAGACAAACCCAGAGGAGTGTGACTCCAGCTGCATCTAATCACTTAAGGCTCTAGCAGGCTGTTACTCTGTCCTGTCAGTCCATAGCTGAGTGGAACAGAGGACAACCCTGGGAATACCCAAATGGGTGTATTTAGTGAGCTGAGTTATTACTTTGTATCTGTTTTCCAAACTCAGTAGTAATTTTCTTAAATTTTTAATTCAGTCAAATAAAATTGATTTTACTTTTTGTCTAAATCTCAGCTGGTATTCGGAGTGATTTCAGGATATCACAGCAAATGAGGTGCTTCGGTACGGACAAACAGAACGAGGTACATTGAGCTATTCAAAAGTTTCTTAAATCCAGCTCTGCAGACTGCAAAGTTGTCTTTTGTTATGCTGCAAGGATTTAGCTTGAGACCAATTATACTGAATTCCACATAGTCGCACTTATTAAGTGTTAGACAGCCTCCATGGCATATACTAGGGCTACAGAAAGAGAACATGACATTTAGAGATCACTTGTACCTTTAATACTGTAAAATTTGTATTGATGATGATAAAAATAATTCCCTACCTTTGTTATAATACAGAATCCTTGGACATAATACAGTGTGTTTCTGCTCCGCTAATATTCTCACTGGACTGGTCTGAACACCAAATTTATACAAGTCTTCCAGAATCAGTTGCAACAAGTCAAATGCAAGTCATCTAATCTCCTTACACTATGTGCTATTTTTCTGTTTATGGACATAAGGATTATTTTAACTTAGTTGCATTCAGCTTATTCATATGCCTTCTAAATTCCTCTCAGTTGTTATTTCCCCTGAAATGGTCAGTTGCTTATTTATAAGACTGTATTTCTTTCTTCCTCACTGTATGACCTTATATTTGGCCATGCTGAAATTTTAAGAGTCTGGAAAGCTGATTTCTTGTATTGATTTTGCAATAACTAGAGAGCTATTGTAAGTGACACACAGTATCAGACATTTCTGTTACATGTTAGAGGCTTTTATTTGTTTTTTAACTCTTAAACACAAAAGAAAGCAAAGACAAATATTAAAATAACCAAAGGCCTAATGGTGTAAAGTTAAAATAACTGCATCTTCAATAAATAGAACTGGGAGCCAGGAAGGTGGCTGCCTTTAGCGCAGGCTAATTATTTGAGGAGAGCCTCTGACCTGAGTCCTCTAAATGGTAGCTCTAGTAATATTAGATAACAACCCCCCAAATGCCTTTAAGAAGCAGAGAAGACCCTGGAGATGCGTAGTAGTATTTTCTTCCTTCTTTAAACCATTGTAGACCAGCTGTCCTCTCAGCTTAAACCAATCCGAATAAATGTCTAATAGTTCATAATGAGGTATTAGCATGTATTTACTTTCCAGGGCTCTCCTAATCTCATGTCACACCACTTTGTAACCTAAGAGAGTTTACAAGAATGAAATGCATGATCACGGACCACTTTGCTTTCACCAATTAGCAAGAGACACCAGAATTAGACCTTAACACGACGTGTGCGCTAATGTTAGCCTGTCCTGGCATTATTTTGGTTGAGCTTTGACAGTGGCAGGAAGCCTGCTGAACATGCTCCTAAGCTTTGCCTGAGGTATGCCATGCTCTTAGAAAGATACAGTATGAACATGTCTTCCCTGCTCCTGCCTGCATTACCTTGCACCTTTCCTATCACCTGGTCCGCAGTTCCGGCAAAGTCCTTCCCATGGCATTTACACAGCACAAGACTGGATTCATACAGCTGCTTTGTACCTGGGGCCATTCTGTGACCACTTGCTTTTCAGCTGCACAATTGGGCGTCTTCTCCATAAGGCATTTCTCTCTTTTGTTTAAACTAGGATTTCTAAAGAGCTGCCCATCAATAGAGTAAACCTAGTGATTTTCTGTGACTCACTGACAGCACTGAGATAGATAGTTTATTTTTATTAGGGGGATCAGCAAATCTCTTAGACAGCTAGAGGACACACGAGATAATTTTAGTTAAGGACATTCTATTGCCCTGTTTGACATTAGGTTTTTCTGCAGCACCAAAAATCAAATTACACTCAGCCCTGAAGCAACATCATCCCATCTGACACAATAGCTACTAAAATCTGGTCATTTCTGTATTACACTGAGATCAAAGCTGCAGATTCACAGCAGGGCTTCAAACAAGGTTAGAATGTGCTGAGAATACCCTAGTCTGCTGTCCATAAATGGAGGAAATCTCTTCTACTTTCAGCTACACATTATTTTCAATTTCCTTAATTCAAAAGTAGCCCCCTGTATGTTTCAGAATGCTAAGAGGTTACCGAAATGCCTGAGTGGGTTAGGACCCTGAATCATGTTGACCTTCAATGGGATTCAATACCTAAAAGGCCCTTGTGTGCCTACATCTGCTTTCGTACCAGAGGAGTTAGGCCCTGGTGTCACTGCTACCCTTTGTTGCACACGTGGGTACAAGATGCTCTGCAGTTCCAGGGTCTTTATCGCCCCAAACACAGAAATGTTTGAGTAATGCAGTCATCACTAAAATATCTGAAGGTCTTATAACACAGTATCCCCTTAACTACTGATCAAACTCTACAGAGTAATACGTTATCCCTAGCTATTCTACTGCAAGGATGGTGAAAGCATAGGTTTAACTGAATTGGTGTAGCAAGAGTGCCCCTCCCGTGTTATATCCACAGAGGGACGCAGCAGAAGGATAAATAAACCTGACTTCAAACATCAGCTCCACCAATTTCGCTACGTTTCCATAACCGGAGTACTAAGCCCTAAGTGACTGGCTGCAGTGATTAGATGCTCAGCAGTTCCTGGCATTGATTATGATGAATCCACACATGAGAGAACCTCTTGGTCAGACTTTTCTACCACAGGATCCTGGTGGCCATTTTTTTTTTCTGAACAAGTGAATATTTTTTTAAAGGACGAAATGAAGGCTGATTGAGACTGAGTGCCTCATTCTCTGAATGCCTGAGGGCACACGAAGCAGGGGTATAACAGGGGGGAAAGGTAGCCAAAAGCAGTTTTTGTGTCCTGTATTCAAAGGCTGAAGGTTAGAGCAGTCCCACATTCACCCTGGATGGCCTTTGGAAGCAGGGATTACTTATTACACAGGGATGTCTTGCCACAGCATTTTTGTCTTTCAACCAGGCCTTGCACAGAGAATGGAAATGTGCCTACTAACACTGCTCAGGTGGTGTGAAGAGTTTAGTGTAAATGAGCATGAGTCCCTGGGTGTTCAGAGAGGAATTTCCAGAGACATCTTCCATCATACAGGCTTTTTACAGGGGAGTACGCAGTCTGTTAAAACCTTCAAACTCTGACAGCGTAAAAGAAACTCCAAGCTGGTCTCTTGTGCAGCAACCTAAAATGTATACCAGGTCTGTGTTTTTCACACTGTTCCAGCCCTCTGTTCCAGGCTCTGTTCCAGCCATAGCAAAGCACTTACATAGATCAGGATGACTTGTACTAGCTGTTGACATGAACAAAACTCTCACATAAGGATCCACAAGCAAATATAGGACATAAAATGCCATGGAAAACATTTCTGGCTGTGGCTTGTCACCCCACAAGGTGTCAACAATGTAACATTTCTTACTGTTGATTTATCCTTCTCCCAAATCATCGCTAACACAGACAGGTGGGATCTCACCATCATAAAACCTGGTGTGATGACTCTGGCAAACTATCTAAGCAGCAGAAGGAATGTGAACATCGTAGCAGACCCTGTTTTACATCTGAAGCATGGTGCAAAGTGTTAAAGAATATATTTTTCTTAAGACTAGGTACTTGCCTTAGTTAAGTATGTTGAGAGATCCTGGTAGAACTGAGCCACCATTGTTGGTATGATTTTGAAGATTTTGAAGGATCCTGAAGTGGTTACCTCCCATGGACCAGGCTGCAGTGCTATCTGGGAGAAGGGGCAAGGCACAAGTGTCCTTGAGGAGTCCAGCTACCGGCAGTGGCACTGAATCACTTTCAGGAGTTTTATATCACACAAAGGCCGTGAGGCTGGTTCTGCACAGCAAGCCCCAGTGAGCAAAGAGTGCAAGGAGCTCTTCCAGAGCTCTGTGCACATGCCTGCACCAGAAGGGTCAGCAGAGGCTCCAGGGCTTCTGCAAACAGAATCTATACGAGCAGATAACTCCATCTAGTCAGTACTGGGAGAGGAGACACTGTCGGTTCATGAGGACATTGGTAAAATCATTTAGGTTTTAATATGATGCATCTCAGATGAAGTAAGTGAGTGGCGAGGTCAGTTTGCATGTCAGTTGCCTGGGTGCCAGCGATGAAGTTCTGTGAGGCCACGGCTGCGGCGTTTGGCTATGGGTGGTGAACACTACTGAATACTTGATAATGTTAATGTATTGAGGAAACACAATTCCCAAACTGAACTGGAGTCACGGATGATACCCATGCACAGTAACAACCCTGTGTGCCCCATGCCATGGCAGTGCCAATCACAAAGCATATTCCTTGTTCATTATAGAGGGTTTGACTGACTACAGACATTAGGTTAGTGGACACCAGTAAGGCTGGTATTCTGTGCAAACTTCAGAGACACAGCATTCTTCAGCTGTGACAAAAAAAAAAGGGACTTGATTCCTTTCAGCCTCTTGAACAACAACTGGCGGTCTGTTATTTCAAGTGCTGCTCTTGCTCTCCCTGGCTTTCTGAGCACTAGCTGGAACCTCTCAGAAGTGCAGGTCAGAAGAGGAAGGCAGACATAAACTGAGCAGCTGCAGGAGGGCACTTTGTGTCTCTCTTTGTACTTCAAAGTGGTTGGAAGGTTAAAGAGAAATAGATGCACTGGTTCATACCCTTAGGTTATCAAGACTAATGAAATTTGTGTTGTGTGGTAAAAGGAATTAGGATTATATTCCTGGGGCTAATTCAGAGAGGCATTAATTCTTTCTGAAGACAGGTGAAAAAGTGGCAAATTAGATTAAAATCCCATAAGAAGCACCACTTGCCCTACACCCAAAGAATGTGTCATACTACAAGAGCCTGAAAGAAATGCAAATGACAGTCAAAAGCTAATTTAAAAATATTAGGAAAATATTCATAATGATTTGTATTTTGTATGGCTGGACCAGGTAGAAAATGGCTGAGGTTTTGTTCCTAAATCACAGAAAGTCTCTTTCACTTAGTCCCCGAGTTTTGTTATGAGAGCTGAAGAGCCGATTCACGGCTCTGGAATCTGTCCAAGCCGTAGGTCTGGAAAAGCCGACACCTTGGCTTGCCCCACAGAGACAGGCTGCTTTCCAAAAAACACTCAAGAGACAAGATGACTACCTAGAGCCTTCGATGAATTTCAAAGAACAACTAGAAGAAGGAAATCATCCCCTCTCTAGCAGAAAAAAATCTTAGTAGATGAAACAGTTTTAAGCTCTTTTCCTTCTTTCTTCACTCTTAGTTTCCAAATGCTGCCAGTTGTGGAGGCAAGATGCTGTTTCCAGCCAGCAATAGCAAGTGCCAGTTTCAGGCAGCATCCGTGTAGATGCCATGTGATGGGGGGGGGAAAGGGACCTGTGCTTGGCCAATACCAAACCGGGCTTGAGAGTCTTCACGGGAAAGCCTTTAGAGAAGTTCTGCGGTAGCGTGGTGATCCACTACTGAGTATTTTTACTCAGTGGAGTCATTCTCGTTTGGTGCCCGTTCCTCTTTCGCCCGCGGTGTTTTAACAGGAACAACAAGGCGGGCGGGCGGTGGGAGCCCCTGGGGCGGCTCAGGTGAGGAGAGGTGCCGCACACGCTGCCGTGCCGGAGGCGGCCCTCTCCCTTCCCCCCTCTACGTCCCGGCCTGGGGGGCGGCCCTGGCTGGGGCCCCCCGTGCCCCTTCCCCGGCGGCACCGGTGCCGGGGGTGGCGGGGGGAGCGCCCACCCCCGGCGGGGCGGGGAGGCGAAGCGCCGTCCCGGCGCTGCCGTCCCCTTTGGGGCGGGTCGCGGCTGCCCCCGCCTCCCGGCCCCCCGCCGGGCGCCGGCTTTAAATGCGGGGCGGCGCGGGGGCAGCGGTGCTCCCCGCTACCGCGATCGGCACCCGCAGGCGGCCGCCATGGTCGAGGCTTTCTGCGCCACCTGGAAGCTGGTGGACAGCCACAACTTCGACGAGTACATGAAGGCGCTGGGTAGGTACGGCCGGGCGGCGGCGGCGGCACGTGTAGGAGATCTGGCATTTTGCACCACCGTAAAAAAAAAAAAATTAAAAATTTAAAAAGCCCCCCCCCCCGCTGGCAGAGGTGTAGGTAAGGTATTCGCAGAGGCGGGGGGGCTTTGGGCGGCTGTCCCTCTATGAACAGAGTTAATTGGGTGCGGGTCATTCAGCCGCGGGGGCCGGGGTGTGTTTGCGTGAGAGCCGTCCTGCTGCGGGGGATGCCCCCGGGTTAGGGAAGGCGTATGAAAGAAGGGCAAATGCTGCCTGCAGGGAAACTGGAAACAAACAAACAAAAAGAAACCGTTATGCTGGAGTGATGAGAAACTGAAATCCAGAAGCCATCGCCAGCCGTTCCGCGGCGCTGCGCGGACACGCCGTGCTCCTGCGCGGGGTTCGTCGTCGGGGTGCGCGGAGGTAAGGGAGGGTACGGAGCTGCATCTGTGTGGGGGGAGTACCTATGGATACTTTAGGTATAAGGGCACAAGCGAAGCAGAAAGCAGCATTTCACTGTGACAGCTTAAAGCTGTAGAGCGAGGGAAGAGATTTCTGTACCTCGATGTGCGGAAAAAAAACCCCACGATGTAAAAAACTGAATGTCTGATGGATTTCTTTTCTCCCTTGATGGTCTAGGAGTGGGGTTTGCAACACGGCAGGTGGGGAATGTGACTAAACCCACTGTGATTATCAGCAGCGAGGGGGACAAAGTAGTGATCAGGACTCTAAGCACTTTCAAAAACACAGAAATCAGCTTTAGACTTGGAGAGGAATTTGATGAAACTACCCCCGATGACAGAAACTGCAAAGTAAGTGAACCCTCGGGCTGCAGTGGCTTCTTTTTTCTTTTCTTCCGCCCACTCCCGAGGCTGTGTCTTTGGTAGGGTCAAAGGGAAAACAAGGCAACTTCTGCTATGGCCAGTTGTAGCACTGTGAAGGGCAGGAAAAAAAAACAAGATTGCATCTTACTTGCCTGTTTATACCATGTCTGGTCTGAAGCAATGTGTAATGTTGCCAGCCTTCTGTCTACCTTCCAGTGTCAAAGAATTGTGTTAGCTGCCCACTTTTCTTTCAAGCCAAATATCATTTGGCTTAACTTTTTCCAGTCGAAATGGGGGAACGCCTTCTTCCCTGTATCTTTGGGGGCTTAACATAGACGTTATCCCAAAGCACATCTGAAACAGTGGTTCTTGTGAGACTGGAACTCAAAGGAAACAACTTTTTTCATCCTTTGACACAAACAAGAATTGCATGGAGTTCATGCTTAAAACGAGGATGATTCATGGGCTTGGCTTTAAAATGGCTGGGACTACTTTATCATTGTAGATTCACATCCATCTATTGAAGAGGATTCAATAGAACAGTGCATGCTGAGTGTGTGAGCAGAATCCCAAATACCTCAAATAAATGAGTGTCTTTGTGTTCCTTGGTATCTCACAGTCAGTTGTGACCCTGGATGGAGACAAGCTAGTGCATGTACAGAAGTGGGACGGCAAAGAGACAAACTTTGTGAGAGAAATAAAGGATGGCAAAATGGTAATGGTAAGTATAAAGCTCGCTGAGCATTCACATGCACCACTAACACTCCTCACACTATCTTTTCATAAAGGTTGAGATAAATGTTACTTATACACAAACCCTTAAACTAATTGGTGGGGAAAGCTAGCAGAGATTTCTCAAATATTTTTTTTGTTTTGCGTCTCGTTTTACTGACAACGAAAAAATTGCCAGTGGTTTTAGGCAGGCCAGCCTGTGGATTTCCAGAATGTATATGTTCTTTCTAGTGTTTGTGTAAATGCCCAGGCAAAAAAAAAAAAAAAGTCCTGGTGAGCTGGAAAAGATACAAAGTTCTTGATTATATAGGCAATGATCTGTTGCCAGTGCTAATTTATATTTCTTTAAAAACTTGTTTTATATAGGCACACATAAATATTTAATTACACATAACAAGTTTCCCTAGGAAAATAAAATTACAATACTGCAGGAGGTAATAGCATTTTCATATTTAATAATAAAGGGTTTATTCCTCCTATCCTGTTAAAAACTATGATCAGCAATTGTGTGAAGAAAAGTCATGTTTTAAATTCACATTGTTTTCCTGACTTTTCAGGAACAGGAGTATGGGGTGAATAAATGGTGTAAGTTGCTATATCTAATGTCCAGGGTGGCACTTCTCATGCTTATTTTTGGCACAGAGATGTAACTTTCAAAAATAAAACCTCTTCAGCTATACTAATCTATGTGACTTGGCTTTTGGAGAAGACCAGTTATCATGTTTTCTAAATACTTCAGAGAGTATCCATATGGATGGAGACTTCCAAATAATTAAAACTTTAAAGCATATGGTCAGCACAACACAATGTGACAAGTGATCGAAGGGAAAATACATTCTTTGGTTTTTGGTAGCAGCTACATGCATATACAGAAAACCTTTTCCTTTGGAATTTGAACATGGTGAGATGCCCTGTTCCACTTCAGGAAATACCTCCAAAGCACACACACACTGTAGTTAGTGTTTTGCACAACTGCAGTAACTAAAATACTTGGTAGTTCTAGCTACGTTAAGTGCACAGAATGCATTTATTTCAATATAAGGTTCTCCTTAAGTATATGCCTATGCATAATAGTATAGAATATGGGTATAGAGGTCTGGATTTTAGATCGCACATTTTGCAGTGTGATCAGCTTCAGGAAAATTAAGTGTTAAATCTGTATTAAAACAGTGCTGTATTGAAGAAATTACATTCACACTATTAGAAAAAGTTGTTTCTAGTCTCACTTTAGTTGCCTTGTACATGTGCGTTATGTGTTTCTTGGGTTTGAAAATAGCAAGGAGAAACTTATATTTATTATGGGATCCATAATTTTGAGGTTTTGCCTTTTGTTCACTTAAAATACCAATAATCGAGACCAACTTGTTTTTCTATAAATTACATAATGTAAACCAATCTTGCTCTAGCATGGACTTCTGAATATGTGTTAAGTCATTACAGAAAATGGCTCAGCATCTAATGTGCCTGTCTTTTCCTTGGACTTGCAGACTCTCACCTTTGGTGATGTGGTTGCTGTTCGCCACTATGAGAAAGCGTAGAGTTTACGTGATCTCTGTCCAGATGTTACTTCTGCTGGAAGGATTAATGTACTGTCCATAATCGAACGTAGCTAAAATGCACATTTCTGGCATGAAAGATTAATAAAGAGGTTGGGGGGGGTGTGTTTTTTTAAAAAAACCTTTATGCCATCAAATTGGCAAGCTTGTGCTGTATAGTGAAACAGGTTAAACTTGGCATTAAATATCTGAAATACTTGCCTCTCTTTTACAGTAAATGGAACATATTTGATTTGTTTTGGAATGCAGATCAAACATATTAAAAATTTTTTTAAAACTGTGCTCCTTTTGCATTTAATGGGCTAATATTCCAGCGTTTGGAGGAAGTTGTTGAAAGTTCCTTTTTCTGAGTTAAAGAACAGAAAAGCATGTGGTACACAACGCTGCAGCAGCCTGTCTTTGTGATGCAGAGTACATGGGAAATGAAAAATTGTCTTCACTCTACTTCAGTGGCTTCTTTTTGCCACTGAAAAGTCCAAAGCCTCTGTGTTTATATATGTTGGCCAAGAAGTGAGAGGCTCAAGCCAGTTTCAGCTCCTCTCTTCACTGGGAACTGATCCAGTGCATGCTAAGGCCGATAGAGAGACAGCCTTTGATGTCAGGGGGGTCCTGTAGTTTTGGTTTTAATAGTTAAAGAGAGTTTTTAATTTGTTTTGGTGTGCTTTTTTTTGCTAATATACAAGAGATTGAAATAAATCAAAGTGCAAAGATTAAAGTGTTTCACAGGATGGGAGGAAAGGACCAACATGATAAAGGGCAGGACTGGGGGAACCTAAAGTACAAAGCTTATATTTCATCAGTTTCCACAGGAGTGGGAGGGAAACAAAGGGAAAACAGTACAAGACAAACCTGAGATTCCCCTCCCTGAGCTGTACTTTCATAGCTAATATGTACAGGAGATAACAATTTGCACTGTGAGCAATTTAAAATAAAACGCTGATTAAAAGAGAAATTAAAATCTTATTCCTGGAGAACATTCCCTAAAAGACAGGGTGGGAAAAACTGCCTTACACTTCACATTATTGGGAAAATTGAAACAGGTTGCTGGCAGCACGGAGGAGATTGGAGAGTCCATGTTTAGTGACACACTTGACTCAGTGGATCACACAGAGGTGTAGCTACCTACAACCTTTCAAACAAAGGCAGAGCTGAGCTGTGGCATTGAGCTGGTCAGTACTCCTGGGTGTGTGGCTGCAGAAGGCCGTGCAGGAGGGGCATCCTGCCCAGCTTCCCGGGCTCAATACTGCACTATGCCATCCTTCAGATGTGCTGCATGGTATCATGGAAAGTGGCTTCTTGCTTCCCTGGATAGCTAGGATAACACGGGTAGCTCATCTCACTTACCTGATAAAAATTCAGACACAACTATGGGACCTAACCAGCACAAATACTAAATGTAACGTTGTTAGCTTTACTGTTTCACAAAGGAGCTGCCTGAAAGGAACATCCAAGTCTGTTTTGTTTTGTGGGGAACACTAAGAGTCCTTAATTGTGAACCATTATAAATATGTTTTATTTGGTGGATATTGATTGTTTTTAAAATCTAGGAGCTAACTTTTTTCATCAGCGAAATGAAAAGTAGAACTTGTTCCAGTGGTGTGGGGAGCTGCAGTCTGTTTTGGGCTGCTTCAGCTGCTATAGTGCAAGTTACGTTTAAACAGCATCTTCTGTCCTTCAGTTTTATTAGCTCATTTAATCCTCAGCTTCAGGACCTAATACAGCTTTCATCTGTCTCTGTTGCTGCCTGTTTGCCCACGGGTGCATTTGCAACATGACTGTCCTTCCCAGCCACCCCTTGTCAGAAAGGGGGGGAGCAGCTGCTTTTCCTTCGTCACTAGGAAAAACAGACTTGGGTCCCCAGTACTGGCATTCATCTTCATGACAAGTGATCTGCGGGGTCATGAATTAAAAAAATAAGGTTTTTATTAAATATGAGGAGAGGAATTCAGAGAGAGATTGTTAAGACTTGGTTTACAAATAAACCCTGAACGGTAAATATCTTACACTGCAGTCAGTTTTAAACAAAGGTTACTTTTCCCTGCATACATATGTTCTATAAGTTACATGAAACCATCATGGAGCTTATTGGTGAAGTCTTTTACTATTCTAAAGAGAAACAATATTAATGTCAAATTAAATAACGGAGAGAAAAATGGAGAAGTGGTACCTATGAAGTGCCTGTGGCACTGCTCAGAGGAGTGGAAAAGTGAGGAAAATACCAGCACACGGGACTTCCAGCTGCTGGTAAAATGGCTTTGCAAAGCCCTGGAAAGCAGATCTGAACAGAACAGCACAGTGAGCAGCAGGACATTGTGGGGCAGCTACGGGAACCATGACATCATCATTCCGGTCTGCTCCTAAAACTGACACCGAGTACTCTTCACCACCACAAACAGAGTACTCTGACTTCAGCAGTAAACAGCAGCTCCACGACCATAAAGCCTTAGCAATGGACACTCGTGTTTACAATGCACCCCAGCATTTTCCTTAAGCTGTATTAAAGGTGTATTTGATGGCATATTTCATCAGCTTTTTTGATTTTAAAGCGTGTTAAGTAACCAGGATCCATTTTTACATGTATGCTGTGAGAAACCTTTCTTCCAAAAGATGCTTGAGCCTCCCCTACGGCGTCCGAGCGCAGCCTGCTCGGGGCAGCGAGAAGCTGTGCCCGTGGCTGCAGGCACGGCCCGGCGGGGCCGCGTCTGGCTCTGGGGGGAAGGAGTTTCAGCCACGGGTCTCAGCCGCTGGGGAAAGCCGTAACCCCTTGCTGGGAGCCCAGGGCTCGAAGGGACAGGCTCGCCGGGCACCACAGGCCACCGGCCGAGCGGGGAAGGGACTTATGCCTTCCCGCTGCCCCTCATTCGAGGCTGCCTCAAATCTGCCGGTGCCGTGAATTTAGCCCTCGCCGCGGCCAGGCTGGCTCCTACGAGCTCCTCAGCGTCTCAGTGCTGACCCGGAGGTGGCACCACCTGAAGGTGACCCCGACTGCCGGCAAGGCCAGCTGAGGCGACAGCAGCTGCCCCCGCCGCCCCCCTCAGGCGCCACCGCCCAGCAGCGAGCGGGGGGTCCCCGGCCAGGGGCGGCTTTTGGCCACCGGTCGTGCGGGCGGGGCGCGGTTGCGGCTTCCGGCAGCCCCGGGGAGGCAGGGAAGGGCCGGGGGTTGCACAAGCCGCCCCGGGCTCGCCCCTTTCCTCCACGCCGGGGCGGTCACATGAGGAGCCGTCGGGCGGGCAGGGCGCTGCGGGCACGGCCAACATGGAGCTGCGGGGGGGACGTGCCGCCCGCTTGGCGCTCGGCCTGGCGCTGCTCTGCTCCGCGCTGGAGGCGGCGCCCGCCGGTCCGCAGCCCCGCGCCGCTGTGGGTGAGTCCGCCGGGGGGCAGCGGCTGAGCGGGGCCGCCCCCGCGCAGGGTGACGGCGGGCAGGGGCCGAGCTGGGGCCGCCCGTGGAGGGCGGGGGAGGCGGGTGAGGGGCAGCCGCGTCCCGCGGTGCCTCCCCGGCTGAGGGAGGCCAGGCCGGGGGGCGCCGCCTGCCCTGCTGTGCTGCCAGCGCGGGGGCCCGGCGGCGGGGGCGGCCTGGGGTCCGTGCTCCCCTCTGGCGCCTCCTTTCCCTCCCCTTCTCGCGGTTGCCCGCACATAGACCGCTGCGGTGGTGTTCCCTGTGCCAGCCAGCTTCAGCTTCACGTGACTCTTAGATAGTAAATACATCGGTGTTCAGGTGTGGGGGTTAAAGGGGGCTCACATTGAGCGGGCCAGGTAGGCTGGCGCTCCGGAAGGCGACGGGTGAGGTGAGCCCTGCCCTGCCTCTGGCCGGGTGTCCCGACGCACGAACCACAAACACTGAGTTCGGTTTCTGTGCTGTCCGCAAGCACACACGTGCTCTGCCTGGCGTGATCCGCTGTACGGTGCCGTGCACAGGTGAGTGCTCCGAAGTGGTTTCCATAGGATTTTCATTCCCCGTGACTCATACGTGCCTCGGACCAAGCACGCAGCAGTTCCAGGCGTTTCTCTGTCTCCTCTTGGTAGGAGTTTTGCAGATTTCGAAGATCGCAGCTGGTCTTTGCTTCCTGCAGTAGAACACGGGGTCCAGTCGCATGGTGCCTGCTCTGCCACGGAGTGGGCATGTGACCTTGGGAAAACCCAATTTATGTCTGTCCCCGTTTCATAACCACTATCCCAGATACGCGTGTGTCTTTCCTAAGAGCTTTGAAACTGATAGAAAGAAATTACTCTTACTTTACACGAGACTTGAAGGCTGATAGTCTTAATACGAGCTTAATTCATCTTGTTCACCATATCCCTATACTTCTCAGCTCCTTTTTTCCAGGCAGTGCTAAGTAGCAGTGGCTGAGAATGTGTCAGCCTAGAAAGTAGTTAGTAGGTAAGGCTGACACACCTCTCTGTGGTGAGAAGCCCAGTCTCTTGGCTGCTGCGGAGAAGAGCAGCTTTGAAATGTTTGCACACATGCTGTTTCTTGCCTTTCCAGACTGTGATCTTTTATAGTAGTTCCCAGCCAGGGAACGTCTGGAAAAATAATTAAAATGCAACTCACTGTCTTTTCAGGTGGAGTGGAGAAGTCCTTCTATCACCTCCCCTACTCTCAAGTTTCCAGATTGCCATTAATGAAAAGGAGCTGATTTTCCAGTCCCTACCAACCTGCATTTTTTTTTTCCTGCTGAATAGCTTAAACCTATTCCTCTGCTTCTGTTTTCAGTTTTTCTAAGCAGACTACATGAAGGACTCTTGTCAGGAATGCAGAACTTGCCCACGCATATCAGACGGGCTAATCAACAATTTGTTAAATTTATTCTCTTTTTCAGAACCTCGAAGAGGAATAGCAGTATACAAACTGGAGCACACTTGGCATTACCCGTGTATACCAGTGCAAATAATGCATTTTCTTTAATCTTTGTTTTCTGAAAACAGGGCAGTTTTGGCATGTATCTGACCTACATTTAGATCTGACTTATCACATTACCCCTGATCGCACCAAAGTTTGTTCTTCTTCCAAAGGAGCCAATGCCTCCAACCCAGGCCCTTTTGGAGACTTTTTGTGTGATTCTCCATATCAACTTATTTTGTCAGCATTTGCATTCATGAAGGATTCAGAACAGCAGGGTTCATTCATGATTTGGACGGGGTAAGTGTTCAGGTCACTCTGCAGTTAAAGCTTTTAACAGCTGGATAACCATATAGTGCAGTAATTCACAAGTTTATACTTGCACCAACAGATCTGAGTTTAGTGTCTCACATGTGCTACTTTTAAATAGTCCCTTTCATTGTCCGAATGGCTAATAAGTGTAAGACTAAGTGAGAATATAAGGCCTCAGGAAAAGATTTTGATCTCTGTAATCATTTCTGGATATTGTTGAACTGTTCGTTGGGACATTTACCACGCGACTGTATTAGTGTAAGCTCATAGAAATGGTGCGCAGAGTTTGGGAAGTGGAAAAAGCAAAAAGAAAGGTCAGAGGAATAACTAGAATGAATTATTATGGGAGGTATTGGATTTTGTAGGTCTTAAGGTCATTAAATCTAAAGTGCATCCCTTTTTAGAAGATACCCTTTAACAATATTTGGTTCTGTAAGAGGTAACTAGAATCGAGCAATACTATAGCTTATGTGGGCTTTTTTAAAGTGTATAAAGTTACCATTCAGGTTTGGTGCCTGTATGAATTCTAGATCAGTGGCTAGATGGGGGAGGTTAACAGTGTTGTAGATGGTATCTCTCTCTTCATTACCATCACTCAGCTGCATGTGCTTCTGAAGAAAATTTGGTTCCACAGTCCCTCATTGCAGAATTTTGAATGTCTGCGGTCCCCTGTTGAGTAAAATGTTTACCATTCCTGTGCCGATCTTCCTTATTAGAAAGTGGGCATACTACTACTCTCTCTCTCACACAGGTATTACCTTTGTGTGCCTTAACAGTGGGACTGGAGAAAGAAGTGTGGAAGAGAGGCATATGAGTAGATTGATAGTACCATGCCCCATTACTTTCTAGGTATTCATAAAAGATAGCATTAATTTACCCTTCTGACATAGCAATATTCTCCATTCTACCATCGCATACTTTTTAATGGTATACATCAATGGATAATTTATCAAAGAGATTAGTATCTTTGAGTGTTTGTGAGAACTGGTTTGTTTATCAATTATGGGGTCTTTTTTGCTGGAAAGGTCATGTATGTTATGTCACTCAATTTTGCTGGGGGAAGGGTGTTAAGAAATACGAATATGTAAAGACAAGTGGTTAATATATTTCTCTTACCTTATTGTACTTCATTTTCAACTCGATGTTGTTAAAAGGGGCAAAATAAACTTACAAGGTTGTGCAGATGATGGAAGATACATAACCCAGTCTGCATGGTAGCTCAAAATGATTGAGTTGAATTAATTTAATTTCTAAGAAATCTTAAGTTATGACAAATATGAATCATAGGATAAACGTTAGACTACTTGTTTGCTTTTTAAAAAAAAAGCCTTTGCAGAGAGCCCTTCAGTTAATTCTACGATTTTAATGAGAGTCCATAGTACTATTACATACTAGAATGTAGATGTATTTGCAGAATTTTTTGCCTTTCCTTATGTTGCCAATAAACCTTTTGTTAATAAAGCCTTTTCCTTTTTCAGAGATAGCCCTCCTCATGTTCCTGTGAAAGAACTCTCCACAAAGTTGGTCATTAGCATCATTGGCAATATGAGTTCTACAATTCATAATTTTTTTCCAGATCTTCAGGTTTTCCCAGCTTTGGGCAATCATGACTATTGGCCACAGGTAAAACAAGTTAGAAGTTTGTTTATGTATCATATTGACTGTGTTCCTAACCCCTTAGAAAGCAAGTGTGAAAAGTAAGAGTTAAATTTGTGTAACTGTTATTCTGGAAACAGTATTCTGCAATTCTCCAATTAGCATTTAAAATTATAAATAGTTCCAATCAAGAACAGAAAGTACATCTCTCTCTGTGTGTTAAGTTACCCAAGCAAACGTTGATGCCAGGTAAAATCTGTACATTGCCTGAGCCATGCAAATTTACTGCTAATTGTTCCTCATGGCTCAGAACCACCAGGTCTCATCATAGGTAATACATACTTATTTTTTTCTTGCTATGTGAGTCATGCATGTGTGGACAATAACTTAATCTAACAGAAATGACATCCTTAATGGATCTGTGAGGCCGTGGTAAGATTCAAGGCCTAGAAAGGCCCACTGGAAATCTATCTGCTGACATCACTGTTTTTTTTTTTTATCAGACTAATGGCAGAATTTTCATAATGTTCTCATAGTTTTGCCACTATTATTAAAAATATGTCTTTTTTTCTTTCCTTATTGGACACTTAGAAACGTCCGCATTGATGATTTACTGGGTATGTGCATCATTGCAGCTGAGGACAGTGCTTTTTCACTTTCAGTGTTCTGCGAATATTGTTCTTGGCATAGCTCAAAAGTAAACGGTTGCTTCATGTGTCCTTTAAAGGATATTGCAGGTTGATCTGGCAGCACACAGAACTGAGAAGCAAATTCTGTCATTGGATTGAAGGGGATGTGGAGCAGGTCAGCTAAAATATTTTGTTTGAAATGCCTAATGGGAATTCAGTAACACCCCTTCACACCCCTAGAGACTTTTATTCCAGCTTTCTGAGTTATTTATTAGGCCTAACAGGATATATCTTGGTGTAGTAGGTAACACAGAATCACAGAATCACAGAATGTTAGGGATTGGAAGGGACCTCGAAAGATCATCTAGTCCAATCCCCCTGCTGGAGCAGGATTACCTAGATCATGTCACACAGGAACGCATCCAGGCGGGTTTTGAATGTCTCCAGAGAAGGAGACTCCACAACCTCTCTGGGCAGCCTGTTCCAGTGTTCGGTTACCCTCACCGTAAAGAAGTTTTTCCTCATATTTATGTGGAACCTCCTGTGTTCCAGCTTGCACCCGTTGCCCCTTGTCCTGTCAAGGGATGTCACTGAGACGAGCCTGGCTCCATCCTCATGACACTTGCCCTTTACATATTTATAAACATTAATGAGGTCACCCCTCAGTCTCCTCCAAGCTAAAGAGACCCAGCTCCCTCAGCCTCTCCTCATAAGGGAGATGTTCCACCCCCTTAATCATCTTTGTGGCTCTGCGCTGGACTCTCTCTAGCAGTTCCCTGTCCTTCTTGAACTGAGGGGCCCAGAACTGGACACAATATTCCAGATGCAGCCTCAGCAGGGCAGAGTAGAGGGGGAGGAGAACCTCACTTGACCTGCTAACCACACCCCTTCTAATACACCCCAGGATGCCATTGGCCTTCTTGGCCACAAGGGCACACTGCTGGCTCATGGTCATCCTGTTATCCACTAGGACCCCCAGGTCCCTTTCCCCTACGCTGCTCTCCAACAGATCTGTCCCCAACTTGTACTGGTACATGGGGTTGTTCTTGCCCAGATGCAGGACTCTACACTTGCCCTTGTTATATCATTGCCTGTATCATTGCTGAAGTTAGTGATTCCCAAATCAGGGAGTAACAGAGGTGCTCAGAGAGGGAAAAGAGAAATATGAGAGACAAAATAAAAGGTAGACATATCTTGAAAATGTGAGTGCACAAAGCAAGCTGGGACTTCAGTCTCTTGCGTTATTACTCTGGTAGTATAGGTTCAGGTTGTCATGTGCACTGACATGGGGCCAGGTTGATTCACCAGAAACCACTGGTAAAGTATTTTAATAACACCTTAACTGAAGTCTCACTCAGTGTTGTGTTTTCATTTTGTTCTGTTTTTTTAAGAAGTCTTAGCAGCGACCAGTTGTCATTCAGCAGTCTCCTTTGATGTAGAAGAAAAAAACCTGTGTACAGTAACGTTGCAGACAAAGAATGTAGTGACTTTTCCAACAAATATGAGTTTTGTTTGTGAAATGAAATTGAAGATAGAAAAAAGATGGTCAGGAGGGGCAGATGTGCAGCAAATAGGATTTTGAAGCAGGCTGCTGATTGGAATAACTGTTGCATCTCTCTGCACAAAACCACACAGGAGTGTTTCAGTGATACTTGTCTTTGAAATGGCAGGCTCCACCAGTGCGCAGAACTGACATACTTTTCTGTTACTGTTTGAAAAAGACTATGGATCTGAAATTCCCCACTTTGGGGTCATTTCAGGTTGTTGGATTATTTTTTTTTTGCTGTTGATGACATTTCTCTTTTTCATTTGGACGTGCTTGGCAAATGTCCTGTAGACTGGAAGCCATATGGAGTAAGCCACACACTGTAGGCTGTTTCACAGCAAGTGTGAAGGCTGCATGCTCACCGTGCACCAGAGGATTTTATTGCGCTCTATTGTGCTCTGACCTGTCCGTCTTAACAATTTAACGGTCTTGGGTGATTTTTCTTGCAGAGCCTATTGAAAACACTACTCTAGTTAATTAAGCATTGGGGTACCTTTCAGATTGTATATTGTGACCTCGGTCTTTCTGCATAGTCTTATTTGTTTCACGTCCTTGTCCCTGCTTAAAACAAATTCCCAAACTGCTGTCTAATCCACGAGTTCACAGGGCACTGACTTGCCTGGGTCCAAGCTACCTTCAGTCCATAACATGGCCTCTTATCTGAGATGAGGTTTTGCTATGTCTGTTAGTGACTGTTAGCTCTGGCTGAAACGGTATGGCTCAGTAACTGGTATCTGTGCACTGCAAGCAACAGATGTCTAAACAGACTTCTGATTGCACTACTCCTAGACAGAGACTTAGTGCTTAAGCCTCTAATAATGTAGGTTTAGTTTCAAAGATCTTAGAAAGGTCAAATTTTATGTCTAAGAAGACAAGCACTGTAATCCTGTTCCCTGTTTTTCAACCTCTGTTTTTTAATTCTAGCACCAAGAATCCAAGCAGATATTTTAGGAAAGGCAAAGACAGGCTGGGATTTTCCTGTCAGGGTTAGATGAGAGCATGGCTCGTACCAGGCTGTGGTGCTTGAGCATTGCTTGGCTCAGACTGAAGAGTGCTATGGTCCTAATTAGAGCCAATAGGAGAAAATATTGGCAAAACTTTTCTTTTATGTTTCAAAGACTTTGTTACTAGAACTACAGGCTGTCATGGAAATCTTTGTGAATTTCACCAGAATGTTTCTGAGGGCCATAGTGGAGTTATGGGAAGCTGCTGTGAACCCCAAGTTGCTTGAAAAATTCACCTTCTATAAAAGAAGCTTATGTTCAAGCTTTTCCTCCAAGAGACTTTGTTTTTAGATTTCGAATCTTCAGTTTATATCTTAATTTTGCAGAATGTATGGGTTTCCACTCTGCTGTGCTCCTAAGGCTTGAAATATTTCTGGCATTAGTTTGTCAATGCATTAACAAAGCCGTCCAGCCAGTTCTGCCTGAGTTCAGGCATTTGTTCCTGATCAGCAATACTGGATGCTCAGAAGGTTTTTTTCCTTTCTTGAGTTCCTCCTGGCAATGACTGGATACACTTATGTGTTATGCGAGAGGTCAGGTGGGATAATTTAGTGATTTTTTTTGTCTATGTGTCTGAATGCTAAGACTTAGGAAGGTTCTGCTCTCTCACAGGATCAGCTTCCTGTAACTACCAGTGAAGTTTACAATGCTGTAGCAGATTTCTGGAAACCTTGGCTAACTGATGAAGCAATCAGTACCTTCAGAAAAGGTAAAATATGCCAGTAATGCATTATAAAGCTAGTGTAAAGCTAATGTTTCTATAGATTTGTCCTGTTTGTTCTAAGTCTCGTAGAATGAATCAGCACAATGGATTATCTGTGATGATTCTCCTGAAAGAAGTTACTTGTCTTTTTGAATAGCAGTGCTTGTCTTCAGGGTACATTTATTCTCTTCTGATGCAATAATTACTGCTTCTTGTAACATGTACAGTATTATTGGCTTTGTACCAATGCATGTGAAATATCTTATTGCTTTCAAGACCTCATAATACGTTTTAGCTAAAGGCGTGTGATGCACAAGAAGACTTAAATTTGGTTGTAAAAAATTGATGAAATGTTCTTTCTGTTTTGATACTATATTTATTTCAGAGCATATTGAATAACCACGTATTTGTTCAAGTTAAGATAGCACATAGTCTTGGTGATTATGCTGTTAATTGCATAATATTCATGTCCAACTTACTAAACTGAGAGAACAGTGATATGCTAAGTATGATTTTTCTTTTTAGCAAAGGACTGAAAAGTTCAACCTAATTTCCAGTCCACTCAAACATTAGGGATTTGAAAGTTTAATTTGTGTTTTTGTGTCCTGAATGAGAAGGAATTCTGGGTAAGAGTGAATTCTAATAGGAAAAATAAAACACAAAGGGGCAGACCTCAAGTTAAAGTATGTTGTTATAGCTCTTTTGCCAGGGGTCCACTGAAGTCCATGAGCTATAAAATTGCACCCATTGAAGAAACTCTGTATGCCATGGAGAGTTTTAGGAGCTTGGACTTAAAAACGTGATCTTTCCTTTTCATCATATTCCAGTCTGAAGTTAAAGGACTTTCAAAGTACAAGGCTACTAAACTCAAACAGTTCTTCCTGGAGTAACCTATGTGTTTGTAGTATGTCAAGAAATGTGGACTTTTTAACAATTACTGGATCTCTCTGTGTGGAAGAAATGTTACAGGGCACTTCTTGCATGTCAGTTGGATAATTGCATCTGAAAACTGTCAAACACAAAGGCAATTACAGCAAGAATTCATAAAAAAATTCAGTGTCAACTTCTCCTACTAAAATGCTGCTAAAAACAGATTCTGAAGACATTCTGTTGTGATAAGGGGATGCATGGCTTGAATAAACATGCCGTATTCTATTTTATTAGAAAGAGTAAGGCTGGGTGTTTTGTCAGTGCTGTACTTTAATTCTAAAGTTGTGCTTTGAAGCCTTTCATTTTTCAGATGATGTTGGTCTTATTTTCACAGGTGGCTTCTACACACAGCTGTTTGAATCCAGCAATAGCTCTCAGCCACTTAGGATAATCAGTCTGAACACAAATTTGTATTACAGCCCCAACAATGTAACTGTGAATATCACTGACCCAGCCAACCAGTTAGCCTGGCTGGAGGGAATACTAGAAACCTCTTCACAAAAGAAGGAAAAGGTAGGGGCTATGAACAGAACCCATCAGCATTACTTGTTTAAACTTTGAAAAGAAAAAAAAAAAAAAGTAGTAGAGACAATGAAAATATAAACATGATTCTAGAAGAATATTAATGCTGCCAAAGATACTGCAAAATCAAAATTTCATTTTTTAATAATTCTTCCTTGAATATGCACATTATATTACAACAATTAATAAAATAGTTGAATGCAGTTTCTCAAATTGCACAGTAAAATACCTTTTCTTTCCTACTGTGTAAAATACTGTAGAAGCCAGGATGAGAATACTTAATACTTCCACTTTTGTTTCTGACTGTTTTTACTCAGAGCGTTTAATTTTAAAAGGTGCACCCTTGGCCTGAGACAAAAGCTAGCATATTTCATTTACATTTGTATGTAATTTCAAGTGTCAAAAATAGAAATTAGAAAGGAGTTTGTCAACCACAAAATCTAGCCAAGCTGCAGCAATTGCTATGATTTGAGCATTATAATGAATTGTCTTATAATGCTCAGGTTTTGAAGCAAGGTTATAAATTGTTGGCTCGTGTTTGGTTGATTGGTGCAGGGATTGGATCATCATCTGACCAGAAAAAGTGTTTAATTTGAAACATGTTTACATTTTGCTACGGTGTTGTAATTTGAAAAATATTATATTACAGTTGGGAGAAAGGAGAGATTTCCCTTCCTCAAAAAACCCTGCAGCATATTAATTGGTGTGTGCAGTTGGAACCAACCGACCTCATACAGAGGGGTTTTAACCAGTTCCTCCATGTTTCCAGTGACTCTTTGACCATGCAGGCTCTGTAATATTCTAACATAAGTTTTTCGTACTCTCCCTTTGAGATACCAAATCATAAGGCTTGCCCTAGTAACTTATATTTTCATTTGAAATAATTGATCAAATTTTCTTTTGGCCTAAAATCATGCATAAATTTATTAGAACTTTTTTCCCAAGAGTATAATGAATTTGTTAAAAAAAAAAAATTATGTTTTAATATATATATATTTTATATTTGTTCTATTTATTTTTCCTCATTATAAATTTAAACATTCTTACTGTTTGTGTTTTGTATAACAAAACTGTTGTGATTTATAGCTTTCAGAATGCCCTTTCTCAGATAGCATTATTATGAAATGGCGGTAACCATTTCTAAGTTACAGCTGAAAGTGTAAGTTTCAAATGAAGGTGCTAATTCTGCTGTCTGTATCTAATTCCTTAGGTATATATAATAGGACATGTACCAATAGGATACTTGCCGTATGCAAGGAATACTACAGCTATCAGGGAGTATTACAATGAGAGACTGGTAAAGATTTTTCGCAAATACGGTAGTGTTATTGCGGGGCAGTTTTTTGGACATACACATAGAGATAGTATCATGGTCCTCCTGGATGAAGAAGGTAATGATGCTTGTTGAATCCTTCATCTTTTTCTTCTTGATTAAAAGCAAATTGATACTTTCTTGCATGTTCTTACTAGTCAGCCTCTGTTATAAATAATTGAAAAAGGAAATTGGGAAATATGCTATTTATCTGCAAGAGTTCAAGCCTCACACACTCCCAATTTTTTTCCAAAGAGAACCTTGCAAGGCAGACTGTCTTTTTTTTTGTTGGAAGTCAGAAGAGACTCCCCAAGCTTCCTATTTTTTTTAATGGGTGCTTATGCCTCAACAAGAATTTCTAGTCTTTCCTCTCTGTGCTCTCAGTGACATGGGCAAATTATACTAGCCAGTTGCTATTGTGTAATGTGTCAAAGGGAATGTTCTTGGGCCAACTAGACATGCTCTGTGTTCTTGTGTTTCCTGCATCATTACTGTGCCTCTCTGCTGAGTTCCCTGCTGCTTCAAAATTAATTAAGATAAGGGTAACAAGGAGGCAGGGGAAAGAAAGTCTCTGCCTGTTGCATCTCTTAGATCAGCTAATTTCCCTTCAAGAAAAGCACCCAGGTTTGAAAATTTTGTTCATTGCTTTGAAATGCCTTAGTTTTAAGCATGGATATGGTCCTACAGAGCACTCTAACATCTCTAGCAGAAGGTCTCTTAACAAGTAACTGGTTAAATATTGGTGTCAGTGAGATACAAATGGACAGTGAGAGGTCCATTGCTTTGGTCTGTTTAAAATACCCAAATATTAATTGGCTCTTTATCTGTGTTTTACATGAACTCATAAAAGCAATGCCCAAAATGCTGACTGGGTAACAATATTCTAAATCGTTTACTTTTTTACATGTTATTATCAAGGAATTAATCTCCAGGAAAAAGGAATCCAGCCCTAGTGAAAGAACTGGCTTCTTACATTTTTTTTAAAATGGTATTCAAGGCAGTCTTATACGTACATATTTTTATACCTTGTCCCATTTGTTCATGAAGTATCATCTCTACTGCAAATTTCACTGAGGACAGACTGATCTTGGTGCCTTGTCATTACAATTTGCATGTGCAAGTAACTGCTTCCAAATTATTTTAATAATTTTGCATATTTTGACAAAATTTACAGTGAAATTTCATGTAGCTAAATACAGTTTGTGTTTATCTGTACAGTTTTAAGATGTCTTCTATTCATGCCATTTTCCTCTTGACAAAATTCCAGCAAATTCAAGATAAATGTAGTATTGTAGACAACATCAGAATGCTGAGATACAGAGCTCAGTTTTATCTTCTCCAGAAGAATCTACTGATTTCCAAGCTTTCATATGTGGAGACTGACCTTTTGATTTCACTGCTGTGATGTTGTCAGAGAAGGGAATAGGACTTTTTTTTGTTCCACAGAGAACCTCTCAATAGACCTACCTGCATATTCTGTCTAATTAAAACCCGTGTATATCCTCATGTTTCAGTTGCCATAAAGATCAGTGTTCACATACTAGGTGCTGGGCTGCTCTAGATGAGTGAAGCCAGGGTCAGGTGATAATACCCTGGTGTTTCTAACAACGTCAGAAATACATAAAGCAACATGTAAAATATAGCATGGAGACACAACTAAAAGTTTTGATTATTTCTTCAGTAGAAATATTGAAATTACAGAGACCTTACATACAGGCAAGACCATTTTGCACAGGTACTTGAATTGGTGGGAAGCCTCTAGTATAGACAAACTGAACTGGTACACACTGGAATGTGTACTGTGGTATTTTACACAGATTTTTATATATCCAGTGGAAATACAGAAGGAGTTCACAGTGATATAGCTAATCCAGGGAAAAAAAATGCTAATGTACCTAAGCCAGTCACTCTGGTTCTTGCAGTGTTGGTTCTCTACAAAAACATTTGTTTGAGAAAGAAATAATTGAAACTGTTTCCTCACCTTCCCTCTTCCTGCAGAAAAGCCAGTAAATTCCTTGTTTGTGGCACCTGCTGTAACCCCAGTGAAGAAAGTATTGCAAATGGAGTCCAATAACCCTGGTGTCAGGTTGTATCAATATGATCTTCTTGATTATAGCTTGCTGGTAAGTAAGATTTTAAAGCATTGTTTAAGACTTCAAATATAGTGTCATTAAAAATTACAGTGAGATGTCAGCCTTTGTAGTATTATGGCTATTGGTGGAACTTTGATACTTACTCTTATTTTTCTTCCTGGGCAAAGGAAGGGAAATCTGAAAGAGAACTTGGTCAGCCTTTCTGTGCCTGCAGGACTACCTGGTACTTCCTGTTCTCTATGGAATATTCTTACAACATAGAATCAAAGACAGTCAGAAATTTTCTGGGCAGAATTCTAAAACTATTTGCAGGGAGCTTTGCAATGGTGAAAAAGGTTCACCTAAATCCTAGGCTTGTTTACATACCAATGTTGTTTATTGGTGATAGCCTGAGCTTTGGGATGCAGTCCATGAAATGCTTCTAAAGGGTATAGAAGAGCAGACGAAGAAAAGCACTTTTAACCGTGTGATGTCTTTCGTAATCATGCACCTTCCTATATAGAGTTTATACTTTTTATAGGAAATTATAGATAAATTTAGAAGGAAAAAAGTAGAATACTTCTATTCTGTAGTCTCACGTGATTTTTGGAGATAAAGTGAATCCTGTATAATTATTTTGGCTCTGAATGAGTTGGACATTCTCTCCGTAATTCAGGGTAAAATCTTGACCTCGCTGAGTTCAGTGACAATGCAGCCTGCAGCTTGACTGGGACTGGGGTTTCTCTCTGGAGACCTCTGCTAATACAGGCTGCTCCTTTCTTGTGCAGATTTCACTCCTGCATCTCCATCTCTCCCTTTCCTTTAAATTCTCCCTAGGCTGTTCTTTTTCTGTCCGTTCTGCCCCTCAAGCAGTGCCCACAGAAAAGAAACTTATAGTTCTCACCCTGTTGCCCCATTCCTAGAACAGACGAGCATAGTGGGGTTTGGTTTACAGTTTTGGCCAGGAAAGACCTCTAACGCTGCTGCTGCTGCCTTTTGTGGCTCCTTTTTCTTCTCCTCCCCCTCCCCCCCCCCATTACTGCACTGCAAGTACCAGCTTTGGGTGTAAGCCCAGCTCTTGGGGTGGGACGTGACCTTCTATTCAGTTGTGAATAATGAGGAGTGACAGCTTCCTAATCAATATATCACTCTAGAGACTTAATGAAGCAGGGAAGAAAGCAATACAGCCGTGCCTGTTTTTTCTTCTTTTTTTTTTTAACTGTAGGATCTTTGGCAGTTTTACTTGGACCTCAGAGATGCCAACAAGAAAAATGAATCGAACTGGAAATTAGAATACATCCTGACTAAAGCCTACGGCATTGAAGACCTGAAGCCAGAAAGCCTATATGAAATGGCCAAGCAGTTGTCTGTGCCACACAGCACACTGTTTGAGCAGTATTACAGTAACTTCATTGTGAGTTATGACAAAACCATTGTTTGTGAAGAGGGGTGCAAGACCTGCCAAATATGTGCAATACAATATTTGGATTACTCCTCATACACAGATTGCATCAATCGGGATGCAACGTGGAGATGAAGTCTCCGTGCAATTTATGCTGATACTGACTTTAGTTTGTGATTTAAAGAATGTGCTTGTCCTTTCGCTCAAGCACTGATGTGCTGACAGGAAGCCTGTGGGACTTCTCTGATTTTAAATCTCCCTAGATCTTTTTTCTTATAAACATGTTTTCCGTCCACATCTAAATAAAGTTTATTGGCGTGTAATAGTGGCCAGATACTTTGCTGTTGTTTCGAGTGTCCTGTACCCTCTGTAACAGGCATCCCAGTATGTGGGAATAGAGGTTACTCACTCAGTTCTTTGGAAATCCAAGTCTCTTTTTCTCAGGATGTGTAAACGTAGAGAATGCCATTTCAGGCATGGGATTTGTATGGGGGCAAGTTTCAACCATCTGCTGTCACAATTTGCAAACTGATATCTGCCAAACCCGCATTTGCTGAAACTGGAGTGCAGTTATGTTGTTGATGCGATGCCAGTATTAGGTATCTCCCTGTGCCAAGTTTCCTTTTCCGTCTTAACCCCTTAAACACACCTCTGTTTAGGGGCATATTCTAATGACAGCATGGAAGTGACTTAATGGAACACAAGCCTCCGTGCTGTAAATACTTAATGCATTTTTTCAGAATGGGTGTGTTTGCCCAGCACAAAAATGCTTTTCTCTTGTGATAGAGCTATGTACGTTGGTACTGCTACCAGGCAGTCTCCTGGTATGAGATTTTGCAGCAGACCATAAATCAGGTTTAAGTTGATCAACACCACTAATAGATATGGCATATACATTTTCTGTGCAGCACAGGTAAATATGCACTTGTCATGGTGTTTCTCAGGTTTCTTTTTTCATAGAGCAGTCTAGTACTTAATGTGAAGATTATCACATGTATGAATTTACAATTGCACAGACCTCTTCTTTGTCTTGTGATTAAATGTGTGCACAAGATAATAATATTAAGGCCGTTTATCTAGTGTGTATAACCAAGAAGGACCTTTACCCATTTTTCTGTCACATCAAGAGCTATACTTTTGGAATGTTTGGTCAATATAATACTGTTCAGACCCTACTCTAAATAATATTATTCCAGAGTAACAGGAGCTGTAGAAGTGGTTATGAGACAAATCCAATTGCTGACTGTTTATTTTCATGAGACTAAAGGCTTTACTGTAGCTGTTGAGGAACTTTATGATTTTGTTTCCACCCAAGCTTGAAATATTTAGCAGAATATTTTCTAAGGCTGTAGTATTCACAACTGTAGACGCAGATACCTCAGATTTGTCATGCATCAATCATCCACAGAGGAAATGGTTGGTTAAATTTGCATTCAGAAGCAAATCCTCCAGTGGCACTAATATTTAGAAATGCCATTAATAATGCAAGGTAGGCAGTCCTGTATTTTAAATTCTGTGCTTGGAGAGAGTATGGTGGGCAGGTAAGCTCTTCAGAGCTATCTGCTCTGGCTGATCTCGAATGTATCTGGATATATAAACAACCTGAATTAATGTGGGTTCTGTACAGACTGTGACTCTGAGGAAGTACCAGAAAGTTTCAGCACTGATGATTCCCTCTGTGTTGGATGTTTTTCTTGGTTGTGTTTCTCATGGTTTTCTTCACTAAAAAATGCCTGTGTTACCAGTATCTGTTCTCCAAGGGCAAGGAAGCAAAGTTGTGGGTGGATAGCATAAGGGCAATTGCAGCTGATAGGATAGCTGAGCTTCCTCCAATTTGCCAGACTGGTTTTGTTCAGTTCAGTCTTGTGCTTTGAACAACTGTTTGTTTTCTCATACTGGTTTGTTTCTGTGACTTCTGTTTAAGCTGAATACCTACAAGACATCCTGGAAACACTATAAAAATTACCTTGTTGTATTCTTCCATTAAGGACTTCTTTATTGCTGAACTTTAGGGAGAGATGAACCGCGTGGCAGGTTAGTAGCTACAGAACTCTTGGAAGAGTGGTATGCTGCTAATGGGTTGTTGGGCATCTTGCTTCCTAGATTTTTTTATGTGTCAGCAGATGTTATTTAGTGAGCATCAACAAATAAATGCCTAGAAATGTCTAAATAGCAAGCTATGATCCAGACATACTGTTTTTTTAATCTGGACTTCAGTTGAAGCCAAGAGTTGGATAGCATCAGACAAGGAGGTTGTTTTTGTTTAGCCAGAGGGTTATATCCACCAGGGTTACATTTAGCCAGGGTATGTCCTCCAAGATAGACCCCGTTACAGAGGCTAGCGTTCTCTGCTGCTCCCGTATGTAACTATACTCATACAAGTGCAAGCATAACTGGCCAAGAAAGATCCAGGAGTATGGTTGCATCATGTTGTAACTCAGACATAAACCAAGGAGAGAGCTTCTAGGAATGTTACACTGTAAGAAACATGAGATAAATCACATGAACAGCTTAGATGGCACCTGGGTGTAAGGGGAAATAGAGGGCGACCATGATATTTTTGTTTCAGGTTCCAACTTCATTCCTTCATGGATTAGGAATGTGCTAAAGGTAAGTTATAATTTCCAGACAGAAGCTTTTTTAAGGAATCATAGAAAATACCAAAGAGGCATGACCTGATAAAGTTGCTGACTCCTGTAGACCAGATTCCTGTTCCACTTTTCGTAGGATATTTTGTGGCCTCATCTTGAGTGAAGGATTAGGGGAATATACATAAGGCCACGTTTGACAGAAAGACAAATCACACCACCTGGTGGAGTAAAAAGCTTTTAATTTATCTACAGTTAATCTTGAGGCATATAAACACGGAGAGTTGTTTCTCAAATATTCTAACATTTAACTTCTAGTTTTTGAAGGTAAGTAGTTTTTGAAGGAAGTACTGCTGCTATTTTGCAGCAGTACTGCCCTGTGTGAGAGACTGAATGTCTGCCTGCCTGGAGCCCGGATCAGGGATATCACCAGGAAACTCCCCAACCTGGTGAAGGCCACAGACTACTACCCCCTGCTGATCTTCCAGACAGGTGGGGAAGAAGCTGCATCCCGTAGTCTGAGGGGGATGAAGAAAGACTACAAGGCCCTAGGACGGTTGGTGAAAGAGTCTGCGGCACAAGTTGTTTTCTCCTCCCTCCTTCCATTTTCAGGTGATGACGTGGGATGGAATAGTAGGATTCTCTCTATTAACACCTGGCTACAAGACTGGTGCTACAGGCAGGGCTTTGGGTTCTTTGATAATGGCTGGTTTTATAAGACAACAGGCGTGACAGTGATACATGGGAAAGGTTTATGTCGTAGGGGCAAAAGGGTTCTGGGACAGGAATTAGCAGGGCTTATTCGGAGAGCTTTAAACTAGATTCGAAGGGGGATGGGGTGGTAGCTGGGCTTGCACCACTGGGGCAACGCTCTAGTGTTGAGGTAGATCAGGAGGCCCCCCATCCCCCTGGGGTGAAATCAGGGGGTGAATCTGGGATGAAACCGGTGTGCCCAGCTCGCTCCCTGAAATGCCTGTACACCAATGCACGCAGCATGGGGAATAAGCAGGAGGAGTTAGAAATCCATGTTCGGTCGGGGGGCTATGATCTAGTGGCAATTACAGAGATTTGGTGGGACGCCTCGCATGACTGGAATGTGGTCATGGATGGCTATGTCCTGTTCAGGAAAGATAGGCCGCTAAGGGGAGGTGGTGGAGTTGCTCTTTATGTGAGTGAGCAGCTAGAATGTATTGAGTTCTGTCCAGAGGCGGATCAGGAGCGAGTTGAGAGTTTGTGGGTGCGAATTAAGGGGCAGGCTGGCAGGGGTGATACTGTTGTGGGTGTCTATTACAGGCCACCGGATCAGGATGAGGAGGATGATGAGGCCTTCTACAGGCAGCTGAGAGCAGTCTCGCAATTACAGGGCCTGGTTGTTGTGGGGGATTTCAACTACCCTGATATTTGCTGGGAGGCCTACTCAGCCAGCCATCCCCAGTCCAGGAGGTTCCTCCAGTGCGTTGATGATAACTTTCTGATGCAAATGGTGGATGAGCCGACTAGGAGAGGAGCGCTGCTGGATCTGATCCTCACTAACAAGGAGGGTCTGGTTGAAGAGGTGAAGGTTGAGGGCAGCCATGAGATGGTAGAGTTCAGGATCTCATGTGGCAGGAACAGAATAGCTAGCAGAATCACAACCCTGAACTTCAGGAGGGCCAACTTTGGCCTTTTCAGGCAATTGCTAGGGGAAATCCCATGGGACAGGGTACTAGAAGGTAAGGGGGCCCAAGATAGTTGGTTAGCATTCAAGGACTGCTTCTTCCGAGCTCAAGATCAGAGCATCCCAACAGGTAGGAAGTCAAGGAAGGGTACCAGGAGACCTGCATGGTTGAACAGGGAACTGCTGGGCAAACTCAAGTGGAAGAAGAGGGTGTACAGATCATGGAAGGAGGGGCTGGCCACTTGGGAGGAATATAAGTCTGTTGTCAGAGGATGTAGGGAGGCAACTAGGAAAGCTAAGGCCTCCATGGAATTAAACCTTGCAAGAGAGGTCAAGGACAACAGAAAGGGCTTCTTCAAATACATTGCAGGTAAAGCCAACACTAGAGGCAATGTAGGCCCACTGATGAATGAGGTGGGGGTCCTGGAGACAGAGGATAAAAAGAAGGCGGAGTTACTGAATGCCTTCTTTGCCTCTGTCTATACTGCTGGAGGCTGTCCTGAGGAGCCCCGGACCCCTGAGGCCACAGAAGAAGTCAGGATAGAGGAGGAATCTGTCTTGGTTGATGAGGGCTGGGTCAGGGACCAATTAAGCAACCTGGACGTCCATAAATCCATGGGCCCTGATGGGATGCACCCGCGGGTGCTGAGGGAGCTGGCGGAAGTCATCGCTAGGCCACTCTCCATCATCTTTGCTAAGTCGTGGGCAACGGGAGAGGTGCCTGAGGACTGGAGGAAAGCGAATGTCACTCCAGTCTTCAAAAAGGGCAGGAAGGAGGACCCGGGTAACTATAGACCGGTCAGCCTCACCTCCATCCCCGGAAAGGTGATGGAGCAACTTGTTCTTGGTGCTGTCTCTAGGCACATCAAGGATAGGGGGATCATTAGGGGCACTCAGCATGGCTTCACCAACGGGAAGTCTTGCTCAACCAACTTGATAGCCTTTTATGAGGATGTTACCCAGGGGATAGATGATGGTAAAGCTGTGGATGTGGTCTATCTCAATTTCAGTAAATCGTTTGACACGGTCTCCCACAGCATCCTCGCAGCTAAACTGGGGAAGTGTGGTCTGGATGATCGGGTAGTGAGGTGGATTGTGAACTGGCTGAAGGAAAGAAGCCAGAGAGTAGTGGTCAATGGGACAGAGTCCAGTTGGAGGTCTGTGTCTAGCGGAGTTCCGCAAGGGTCGGTTCTGGGACCAGTTCTATTCAATATATTCATTAATGACTTGGATGAGGGATTAGAGTGCGCTGTCAGCAAGTTCGCTGATGACACAAAACTGGGAGGAGTGGCTGATGTGCCGGAAGGCTGCGCAGCCATTCAGAGAGACCTGGACAGGCTGGAGAGTTGGGCGGGGAGAAATTTAATGAAATATAACAAGGGCAAGTGTAGAGTCCTGCATCTGGGCAAGAACAACCCCATGTACCAGTACAAGTTGGGGGCAGAGCTGTTGGAGAGCAGCGTAGGGGAAAGGGACCTGGGGGTCCTAGTGGACAACAGGATGACCATGAGCCAGCAATGTGCCCTTGTGGCCAAGAAGGCCAATGGCATCCTGGGGTGTATTAGAAGGGGTGTGGTCAGCAGGTCGAGAGAGGTTCTCCTCCCCCTCTACTCTGCCCTGCTGAGGCCGCATCTGGAGTATTGTGTCCAGTTCTGGGCCCCTCAGTTCAAGAAGGACAGGGAACTGCTAGAGAGAGTCCAGCGCAGAGCGACGAAGATGATTAAGGGAGTGGAACATCTCCCTTATGAGGAGAGGCTGAGGGAGCTGGGTCTCTTTAGCTTAGAGAAGAGGAGACTGAGGGGTGACCTCATTAATGTTTATAAATATGTAAAGGGCAAGTGTCATGAGGATGGAGCCAGGCTCTTCTCAGTGACATCCCTTGACAGGACAAGGGGCAATGGGTGCAAGCTGGAACACAGGAGGTTCCACTTAAATTTGAGGAAAAACTTCTTTACGGTGAGGGTGACTGAACACTGGAACAGGCTGCCCAGAGAGGTTGTGGAGTCTCCTTCTCTGGAGACATTCAAAACCCGCCTGGACGCGTTCCTGTGTGATATGGTCTAGGCAATCCTGCTCCGGCAGGGGGTTGGACTAGATGATCTTTCGAGGTCCCTTCCAATCCCTAACATTCTGTGATTCTGTGTGATTCTGTGATTCTGTAAAGTGATTGTCTCAAAGTTTGCTTGTGTGCGCCAGCTTGACTGATAAGACAGTGGAATGGTGGAATCCACAAGCTTCTGGATGCAGCACAGCACTCTTCTGCTTATCAGTTGCCAACCATTTTCCAGGCTGAGCGAGCAGCCCACTAAGAACATCCTGTTTACTCTGAGTGATGAGCGAGGCCTAAGGTGCATGAACAGTGCATGAGACATATGTGCATATGCAAAATTATAACCACACCGTTGCCAAGACACCATTGTCAAGATGACAAAACCCTTACCTACATGGTATAAAGGAAGACCACCCCCAAGACACAGTGCCGGATCACCACCAGAAGACTGAACACCGAAGAAAAACGGAGGACCTGTGGGACGCCGCTGGATCCTGGGTGGTGACTATCCTATCCTTGCTATACTGTCCGTAATCTCAGCTTATTCTTCCTTCTGTCTCTTGGTTTCTTTTCCGTGTCTTTCCTCCTCTTTCACAAAATATCGTTATCCACATAGAATATCATTCTCCAAGTAAACTTAGCCAACTCTTAATCAATACCGTGCCTTGTTTGTGCATTATCTTCATCTCAGGGATCAACTAAGAACCTTTCATAGGGGAGGGGAACCCCTGCTCCTGAGTGCACTGGGAGGGACCGGGGGGGCAATTATTTTTAGGGGGCTCTAACCCATACGGGTGGGGCTGACTGTGTAGTTTTTAGGGGGCTCTGACCCGTGCTGGCTGGGTGGGGCTGACCGAGGAGGGCTGTGATCTGATCAATCATAGCTGGTGAACCCCCCTCCTGGGGAACCGTACTGGTTCTTGACACCATGTAGCACACTTTCTCTGGGTATTAAATGGTTGCTTGCTCCTAGAGGCCGTGTCACTTGATGGATCCTGAACCCTGTGGTAGGTGCAGGTCTCAGCCCACATCCAGGGAAGAACTGGAGCCTATGGAAGAGATCCTCAGAGACCAGCTCAGCTAGCCAGCAGAAAAGGGATTCAACGGAAACAAAAGATCTCTCTCCAAGCAGGCTGGTGTCTCCTTCCAGTTAGTTTCTGTGCTTTAATTCTCTCCTGGAGTTAACTAACTGAGCTTATGTCTACATTACCAGGTACTGCAGCCTGATAGGTGTGCCTTCCTCAACAGGAGAGTTGGTGCTGAGGAGCTGCACATTTTGTTAGCAGTTGGAGGAAGTTAGATTTACCCTTGAAGTGCAGCTGCCAACTGCATTGCATCTGAAAGGGCACTCTCCAAGAGCGCTCTGCAACATGAATAAAAGCACAGTAAGTGGGATGATCAGTAAACTCCATTCAAAGGTGTGCTACCGATCCAAACTAAAGTGAAGGTGCACCCAGAGGCCAGCGTTAATTGCTTTAGATTGGGGGCGCTCAGTAATGTCTGGATGTGATCTCATAATTTCTGGTTTTTTTCACTTGCCAGCCTGAAAAAATTGAAATGACTGGAGGAGACGGGCAGTGAGTGACCATATTGTTAGTAAAATTGCAGTGATGAACTTAAGTTGTCTGAAGACAGGTAACTAAGTACATGTAGTCCCTTGTGGTCCATTTCCTGTGTGGACAAATGATGAGCACATGGCATCTTCAAGGATATGTATCTAGTTTAACACTGTCATGTAAGTTCCCTCTGTGGAAACAGCAGTGTCAAGGAGGAGAGTTGTCACATCGGTCTAAGAATAAAACCTCTTGCAAGTGCCTCTCATACCCAGTCAAGAGGAACCATGACAATGTCAATGAAGAAAGGGACTGTAACTGTCTAAACAAGGTTAGTTGCTTTCCTTCTTTATTTTCCAAAAGCTGAAGACTAGATGTTATCTGCTTACCACTACAGCTTTCAACAAGAAAATATTGCTTTAGATAATTCACTTGTCATCTGTCAGCCCTAGCTTTCATGCTCTACTGGAAGAACATCCTATCTAGGAATTCTACCAGTTTCGGGTTTTGCTGGTCTGCGAAGAAGCCTCATGTAAAATGGTTGTTGTTTTCATACTCTGTGAAATATCACAACTGTAGAAATTCAAAGAAAACACAGAGAAAAAATAACCAAAAATGTTAACCATCTGCATGCTTAATTAGTTTCTGATGGTTGTGGGAATGGCAAAGGCACTGCACTGAATGAACGTTGCCTGTGTGCTACTGCACACTGTACATCAATTCCTGTGAAAGTAGGTATCAGGAGAGTGGTCACAAGTAGGATGGAACATGCAGTAGGTGGATGACTGAAATCATAACAAGGGAATCACTTAAAACCAAAAATGTTGAAAGCAAAACCACTGGAAATGTGGCAAACCCCAGCCCCAAGCACTTAGTGAAGCAGCGGAAAGAGCACTGATGTATTTACAGAGTGGCCAAGTTATACCTTTTCAAGGGCAACTTCTGTTACATTCAGTGGTAGAGCTATATTGGAAGACTGTCTGGATAATTCCTTCTATCATCTGCATTTCTACCGAGTTGTGATCTGAATCTACTTGTCAAATGTGTTACAGCTAATTACTGAAATACTCCTCCATCATGTCTTCCAGCTTGCACTGGGTAAGAAAAATGGACACTTTGTTCTCATACCCTGTAAACTCTTTGTTGGATTTTAAAGCAACCACTCAGACATCAAGAATAATTAAGCTGGAGAAGTTTCAAATGTAGGGCTGGGCAAAAGAAGTTTTTCCCATCCTGAAAAGCATTCTGAGATTTCAATATTTGACACTGGAATAAAACCAAGGCCTTGTTGAGGTTTTGGGCAGGGAGATCGGCAAAGTGGGGATTTGCACCTGAGCCTGCCACCCTCCCCCTCAAGCACTCGCTCTGCATCTGTTGTGGTATCAACTATGCTTTCTCCTTCTACCCTGGAACTGAACAACTTTCTAAATAAAATTTTCATTGGAACTGTTACATTTACATAAAAAATTCTGATATTGACACAGCATTTTCCACTGAAGACTATTAAGCAATTCTCAAGAACTTCACCAACATGCTATAAGGTTTGACACTTTGCCTGTCCAACACAGTACATGCCAATGGATACACTGCAGCAACTTTTTTTGTCCGATATAATCTATGATTTTTGATAGTTCGTGTGTACCAGATGATCAGCTGGTAAAAGCTGACTTTGGAGCACTGAAATTAGTGAAACAATGAACTAATTAATAAAGTAATGAATAATCCTACTTGAGATCCAGGAATGGGTTTTCAAAAATACCTAAAAAATATTTCTGTGTGACATAATGCAGTCCCACCTGGAACTGAACAAGCAGACTCAGGTAGCAGTAGTAGAGTAGCTGTATCAGTTTACTGCTTCTCCCGGAATGATTCACCCTGTAGCCCAGAGCGATGTGGTGACACAGCTATCCTACTTCCCCTTCCAAGCTACCCTGGGTGTTTGCCTGTATAGCATTGATTTATGGCATGTAAATACATACTGACAGACTTAAGCATACAAACCCAAATGGATTGTGCTCCCAGGTCTTCTGGTTTAATATTTGTTGACTATAGATGGGCAACCCTTATACAGTGTTTCTAGGGAGGTGGGGCACTGTGCATCTTGCGGATTTTGGAGTTTACAAGACAATTTAGAAATGCCTGAGGCTGCTAAAGGATGGCAGTTTCTCTGGGCTCTTGTATAAGCATTGAACCCAAAGTCTCCAGTGTTCAGTCTAGCAGGATCTTCCTTCAAGTGGGGGTGGTGATAAAAGCCTGTAGTTGTGTCGCTCAAAATACGCACAGAGACGACTCTTCCAGATGGGTAGGGTACCTTAAAAGTCTTGCATGCTGCTCTAGCTTTTTTATGCCTTATAAAATGGGAAGCATCCATTTTTAGACACTTTGAAAAGCCGTCCCTGGCCAATTTCTCATTCCTAGCTTGTTGGATGTTTCAGGCAGAACTTGTCCCATATACTACTTACACCTATGAAAACTGCCATCTGCTGCAAAGCATTTTTAAACCAGTTGAAACTTGAGACTTTGGTAAAATATCACACTAAAAGATTCTGATATTGTTGCAGCTGATTGCAATGAAGCGTGCATTTTACCTAGCCTTAATTGAGTCACTGCAAAGAACATTTAACTTAGTCTCACAGGAGGGGATATTTGATGTTGTTTTTACATCAACCTAGCTGAAACCTTCCAACATTTCTAACAGACTTTGTTGATAGCTAACAAGACATGTTTCAAGCTGTCTGTTCTTAACAAAGTCTCCTCTTTTTTTTTTTTTTTTTTTTTTTTTTAATCTAATAGTATTTATACAGAGCTTGAAATTCTAGACAGGCACAGGATTTTGCTTGGAATAATTGCCAGTGTACAATGGAGGACTTTTCTGTAGTATTTTTTGTGCTTCTCCCCTCTTCCAATCCCCTCAGCTACAGCAAATTTCTGCTAAGTGGTGTCAAAAAACCATAGCAACTATCTTGTGACAGAGCTGAGGAGGTTTTGTTCTGCAGAGGACTCATTAATCACTTACATTGCGGCCAGCCCACAGTCCCATCCAATGTGATTCTGGGAATTTTCTCCTGAAAACTGTTGCTGAATATTTGTACGGGTGGAGCGCTCCCCTCAGAGCGACCCATGGGGGAAGCGCAGTGTGTTATTCGTAGCGTGTGTGACCATGTGAGGCTCTGGGGATGGATGGAGGGATTCCTGTTACCTGGAGTTTTCTCTTCAGTCCCATCAGGGCAAGGAGGAGCAGAAGCAGGGAGACCTGCTGGTTGCTCAGTGGGTGCCTCTGCTCGTTGCAGTAACACGCAGCAGCTCTCAGCAGCTAGCTGGGCGGCCACCACCCCTCTCGTCAGTCCATCTCTCTACTCAGAATTTTTAAGTTACCCCTCTTCGGCCCAGTGTTTTTCCCTGTCACCGCATGGTATTTCCTCTGTTATTTAATCGCCAAATGTCAGCTATTACTTGTTGGTTTTTGCGTAGTATCAGTTCAAATAAAGTTTTCAGTGAAGTCCATCGTTCAGAATATGCCAGCAATTAAGCTTTGACCCATCAAAACACTCAAAATGTTCCCACTTGCTCACTGCATTTATTTACTTACTGAGTTAGTAAGACCTCCCAGCTGCAGCAGAAATCCAGCCCACTGCGGTTTGTATTCTTGACTATGTTAGGCACCTATGACACAAACAGCACCTCAAATAATTTTGGGAATATAAAGTCCAGAAAAATGAATAATTAGGAAATCTGAACATGGCTCTTCCTGTATCCGGATTGTCAGTATTTACCCCAGATACACAAACAATAAGTGCTTTAGAACAGAAAGTATTTCTATACCTAATCATATTTGCTGCTTTCATATAATTATACAGAAAAGCAATTGCTGTGTGATCAGCTGGGCAGAGGCAAAAGTGGTTGTGCATGGAAGAGGGGTGACCTTCAGCTCCCCCCATCTTCTGGAGTGCCGTTGGGATGGAAAGTGGGATCCTGTCTTACCTAATGATTTATGTGAAAACATGTCGGTGCTTCTCAATGCCTCCAAGAGGATGTTTTCCCACACAAATTTGCATCTCTGCCCTAGTGCTGTTTTCACATCTTTATACCAGGCCATGTTTTGCCACCACTTCTCTTCATGGGACAAAGATAGTATTAACAGTCAGGGCCTCATGTCCTTTGCAGATACATTGATTCCCTTTTGAGGCCCCTAAATGCATTCAGGGTCCCTTTGCTTTGCTTTTGCTCCTGAAGGAGAGCTAAGGCTATTTGAGAGACCCTGCCCCTTTGCCTCTAAGCTGGAGTAAGTCATATCATGACCAGGGGAGGTGAAAATCTCTTGCTTCAGCTGCAGTTAGATGACTGTTATACTGCTGCTAAACAAAACCTAATGGTAGGCTTTTTTTTTTTGACTGTGTCTCTGAACATCCTCTTCTTAAGTTTGTTTTCAAGTGATAAATTTTCCTAACACCTTCTATGATTGTAGGCAGGGTGACAAACCAGTGTCCTATCCTTAAATTGCAAGGGGTTTAGCTCTGTGTAGTGTATTGCGTGTTCAGCTTGAAGAATAATCTCCATGCATCTCCTCTGTTTAGTCATAAATCCTACCTCTCCGTTTATGCCAGCGTAAAGAGTATTTACTGTCTTTTTAGAAATCTGACTTCAGAAATGTTGTTTTGTTCACATATATGGGTGATGAGAGTATACTCTTGAAGATATAGTTCCTGGAAAAGAAAGCAAGATATGGTGAAAAATGTGAATTAACCGGTGCTAATTGGCTAGGTTGACACCTAGGTTGGCATGCTTAGAATTCGGTGAAGCTCCAGTGCGGTCAGTGTGAAGTCTGCATCTACATCATTTAACCCAGAGTATGAGAAAGCAAATAATATATAGACTGCAAACTATGTTTTCCATTCATTTGTTAGGATGAAAAAAAGCCTTCACGTATATGCCAAATGTAGAACTAGAAATAGCAATTTAATTTTAAACTTTTGCATTGTGTAATGAGACAAGTCCTATACTTGTTAAATTCATTGCTTCATTCAGTGCCTGCCGTTGTGGTTCTCAGCGTCTGGCCAACTTTTATTTCAAGAATATCCTCTTATTTTTATCTGTCCAAACTTAGTGAGTTGTCACCCGCTGGTATGCAAAATTATAAACCACTTGAATTTAGTGGAAATAGATCCTAAACTTTATACATACTATATGCAATGCATGTAAAATAATGAAAAAATTCCTTTTCTTTTCCAATGCAGGTCTCCAGGTGCTCAGAATCAGTAAGAATTTCCGTTTCCCTGGACAGATGTTACTGATTACCTGATCTTACTTTTTTACTCTCGCTTTCTCTATTCTGCCTTCATCCCTCTCCCAGTTATGAATTACTAGTGTTATGAAGAAGGCACACTCTTTGTTTTGTTGAATGTTGTAAAATATTCACTAGAATCATATAAGAATTTGTCCTTCTGCTGGCAGAAAGCAGCTCTATAAACAATGTGCTCCTTTGTTTGCCCGAAGCATAGTAACAAATGGATTATGTGTAACAGCCATCTATAGGGCTTTTATTTCATCTCCTTTCAGGCTCTGCGTGCTTTGCACTGCTTTTAATGAGGCTGCCTGAACTATGGTAACCCTGTGGTACATTTGTAAGCAAGAGATATTAGATGAATCAGCCCTTTCCAAGACTGCATTATGAGGTGATCTGCTTTCATTACAGGATTTATTTTATAGGTGGTAGACATCAGTGAGAGCACACTGCGGGCACAAGCAGCACTTATCTGCTCTGTAAGGCCAAGTTCAGGGTCTGCATGAATGTGAATCGTCTTTCCCACAGTCAAATCTCCATTCGTTGCATAGCTTGAAACACAACATTTTTTGTGCATGACCTCTCCTTTGCTCCCGTTCTGCTTCAGACTCATACTGGAATGATTGATAGTCCTTTATAAAATACTCCATAAAGAACTATTTTACTTCCTCATCAGCATGAAAGCTTGGGTCCCCACACACAAAACAAGTACAAAAACCAGCATCTCCCAACAGAATGAAAAGCCTCTTCTTCCTTCTGCCTTTCTGAAGTGTGAATGTTTCCTCTCTGGAACTGGAAATGTTTATTCCCTGGCAATAGAGCACACTGCTGTCGAAACCAACCAAACATATATTCATATAAGTATAGATAGATGCCGCCTTTTTTCTCTGGAGGCCTATGAAGGTTTTACCTTGTACCTTTTTTTTTTTTTACCATTGTTTGCAAATTTTACCAGAGCAAAACAGGATTCACAAGTGGCATAGCGCCCTATTTAAATCTTTTGTGGTTTGTTTGAATGTAATCTGTTTTCAAGATTTTCCATTTGTTCTGCTGCTCTTCAGTCACTATCGGAATCAAAACTGGGTCGTTTTTGCACAGGAAATATTGGTACGGTACAGAAGGCAATTGTAAGCATGATAACAAAGTAGATAAAGCCATGTGGCAGTTCACAGGGCTCACCTTCCTCCTCTCTGGGCACATTTTCTATATGTTGCTTGAAGTGTTTAGTTGTTAAAAATTATAGTTCAAGCAATTCTTGACTTTATAAATAGGGGACCCAGTGAAAAACTGGGAGTGATGGAAGAGATACAAGAGATGCCATTGCTTTGGATAACCCCCAGAACAGGACTAGAGATTCAAGTGCTGAAGAAGCCACTGTTAAGTTGTCAGATTTCATGGTTGGGAAGTGGCTTTGGCAAGGAATTACTGGCAGTAAGGTACAATCGGGTTGAACTGTGAATTGCTAAGTCTTAATGAAAATCCTCACAGCACACGGCTGCAAGTAACACCTTGCGCTATTGTAGTCTTTGCTAGCTAGCAGCAGGGAAGAGCAAAGCCCTGACATTAAAAGTACCATGAACAACAAGGGAGAGGTTGTATAACATAGCTTGTTACTATAGGAAAAGAAAAAAGTCTAATGATGAAGACAAATTAATTAGCAAAAAAAAAAAAAGTACTTGGAGGAAAGCTTTCCAGTTTTCTAGGTTGTGTTTTTTTTTTTTTAAATTTCCTTTCAATAACAGATCAATCCCAAACATTCCTCTCCCCAGCTTCATTTTGTGAAAAAACATACAGTGTCAGGCTCAGGGAATTCTCCAGCTATTTTATTTTCAGTTTTACTTTTTAGTAGAGAAGTCCTTTCCATTTTTCAAGCACTTCTAATTTCTGGTTTTACTGGTGCAGTTGTTGCCCCTCTGCTGCATACATTTCCTGCTGTCATAAACATGTTGGTGTGCATGTGTGAGATATACCAAGGTAAAGAGGGACAGACCCTGAATGTTCTAGTGGATGCATGAGTTTGCTGTAATATCTCAGTTTTGGCTTCATCATTTTTTATGTGTCAATCATCTCCAAATGCCAATACCTGGAAATGAGAGACTGAACTGCCCAGAAGGCAACTTCTGATCTCCTGAATGAAAATGTTCATTACACTTCATGTTCATTGCACTTTATGTCATTGAGCTGCAGAAATAGGCAGCACCTGCATACTCTTGAGAAATGGCCTGTAGTAGAAGCTTCCAAATGTACTTGGAAGCACTTAAAAAGTCTGATGAAAAACTTGAGGGGAGGGCTTTTTTTAATGAATATTTGTGTTGCTGGGTGATAAGCATGGGTTTACTTAGTAGGGCTTTACTGTTTATTTGTACTTTGACTCTATGTTTTAATGAGTATAAAGGTATGCAGATCAAGTATCTGGGCACTTATTTCCATTATAATTAACAATTAATGAATTCATTTCCAGCCTGTAATTAGACTGAATTTAAATACAGCACATTTCAAACTCAGGACTCTGGAAGGCATTTAAAAGGATGAAACTGCAGGCTGTCAGACACCTATTATGCAAGTTGAAGTGATACCATGTCTTGGGAAAGTTGCATCTGAAAGGTAAGTTGACTGGTACTTCAGAAGTTGATCCAGTTTTAAGGTGAGAGATGTTTCAGATAACATGGAGTGCTTAGGCCTTTCCACTCGTTAAGGTCTAATATTTTTTTAGAAAAAGCTGGTTATATGCTTTCGGTGTCTTGCCCCTCTGAAAACAAGCTGCAAGCTTCCATTACTTTTCATTCCCTCTGGATCTGTCAAGAGGCTGTAACTATTGTGAGTAACAAAATGTTTGGATGTGTCACCACAGGAGTCAGTCTTTGATGTGCTGAGTGAAGGCAGAATGAAGAATGAAAAAGTAAAGCTAATTACAAGTTAGATAACAAACATAAATCCTGTGTTTACTACCTTCTACTGTGAAGGAAATTCAAATACTTAATAGGACCTTTCTATGTCAGGTGTCCGGCAAGATCACACAACAAGCATGGGAATTATTAAGTGTCTTTCTGTGGTAACCTGTCTCTACTTGTAAGAATGCAACTCATTTTCAAAACTGAAACTGGAAACTTGATCATAAGAAATCATCAAAGGATTGACTAAGGATTTTTTTTTTGTATTTGAGAATAATGAATACTTTTTAGGCAAAATGAAATGTCATAAGATGACAAAAAAATTGCAAACTAGTTTTAAACCCACTGCCTAAGTGTTTCTGTTTAACTAGATGTTAGTAGATATTTAGCTTACTAATTGTCCAACAAGGAAATGTGCAACAGTTGTAGAGGTAAACTGCCTTCAGTTATCTGACATCATGGACCACCTTTTGTGCTGATATGTATTTGAATGTATCTGCCACTGAAGACAATGAGACTGTGCTGATTTAAATCAGTTGAGATCTGGCCTTGTATCCTGTGAAAAAAAAGCAAATTTGGTTGTCTTCCTTCTTTCCCCCCCCCCCAGCCCCAATTTCACAAAGTCCCGTTCCACCAGCTAATAATAATCACCACCATCACCTCCGCAGCCCCAGGCGGGTGCCCCTGCGTGAGCCCAGAAACGCGCAACCTCCGGGCAAGCATTTGGGTGAGGTCTGGGAGCCATCTCTGTGCCGAGGGGAAGAGCCCCTCCAGCTTCATGCTTGGCTGGAGCTTTGTTCGCTGTTGAATGCTCCCTGCTCGGGGCCTTTGTGCGGTGGCGGGGGCCGAGGTGTGAGGCGGGCGGCAGGCGACGGCCTCACCATGCGTGGACAGAGCATGGCCAGATTGGCTGCAGCCAGTCACCGCCGGGCTCGGCGTTACATCACCCTCAGCCCACGGCTTGGCCAGACGGAACCAAACAGGCTCCTCGTTGTTTTTCCTCTTTTCACGGAGAAGAAGAAAGCCTGGGAAAAGAGCAGGGATGTCAGACCTTCCTTGAGAACAGCCAAATATTGTTTGCATGGTAATGAAGGGAACAAAACCACCAAACGCTCTCTCCCCCTGGCGAGCCAGGATGCACAAAAGCAGGGTATGTAATCGGAAGGAGCAGGCGAGGGTAGCCCAGCACACTGAGGACATAACCCACAGCCCCGCCCCCGAGCGCCAGGGCCGGCTCGTCCGCAGAGCCCGCTGCGGCTCCTGGGAAGGCCAAGCAGCTGGAGTGCTCCCCTAGATCCTGTTCTTCATGGCGATGTCCTTACAATGTATTTGGGGAGTCTGTGTTGTTATGGTAGCACAGCAGCCAGATCTCTTTCAAAAAAAATCATTGTAACACACGGCGTGCGTTTGTCATCCCAGCTTTCTGTTCCACCCACAAAGTCACGATGGGTACATACGCACAGCTCGTCCTTGTGTTTGCAAGCTCCTGATATTATCTTAAGAGAAAGTGATATCTTGTTTGTTCTGTTTTGAAATTCAAAAGAAGTTTGATTTTTCTGTTTCAAATGAATCTTGGTTATTGCTTCTTTCAAAAGTGGAAAAAAGGATTGGCTTTGTATATACTTTGCACACCATGAGCACCCAAACTGCTCCCATATGCTGGGGGCAGGTCCAGCTCCTGTGAAATTTCTGCACTGACAAAAAATCCATCTCTTGGCAGCCGGGCATAGTGTCCCTATGGAGAAACACGGTTGTCATGGGAAACTGCGATCGTGGAGAAACAGATTTCGTGAGCCATTAGGGGACCTGTCTGTCTGTACCATGAAGGCAGGCAGCAAGCTTGTACTCCTCTGGAAACCAGAGTAGAGCTTGGCCATGGGGCAGTGAGCTCTTGAAAGGCCTGTGCTGCTGGACTGTGTTCCACCACACCTTTGCATGGACTGGAATCTTCTAGGACTCTCCAGGCAGGCATGCTCCTCCATGTCTCACTTTGTTCCCTAGCTCCATTTCTGCTGCATGTGATATTCCTTCTAAAATGTCAATAAGGATTTCATCTGGGTGGCTAGGAGGAAGCCTGTCTACCCTAGGGTGTATGATAGTGCCAATGTAAACATTTATTTGGCAATTGAGATTTCATGCTGCACACCTCTGAGAATTATCAGAAACTGTCTTCTAATTTGCAGCCACATGTTCTTTATCATCAGTCTTTTACTATATGTTTTTGTGACAACATTGTCACATAAGTTAAATTAAGTCTTTCTCTTTTCCAGTATTTTTCTATTGTATTCATAGGAGGCAATCATTCCTTCCCAGACTTTTCTTGGAGACATCCAAATAGCGAACCTCTTCCTGAAGCACCATTTAACGTGGTTCTTGTCTAGTCTAGGCACATGGATTTCCTTTTAGAGAAAACTACAATGTGGAGAAGAGTTGGATGCACATTAAGATCAGGCCCAAGGATGGAGTATATATGTGTTCATTATATACAAGACACTCAGCAGCTCAAGTGTTTCATGGCTCCTTGATAGCCTTCCTCTGATCTGCTCCACTTTTATCTCATCTTTTTGATCAGGGCTGACCAGGATGGTGGACCAGAAATGTATCAGTGGCCTGTAAAGCAGCATTCAGACCTCTCCATCTCTGTTAGAATTGTTTGTCCTCATGTGTCCTAAAACTAACAGGCACTGCATACCGTTGCCTCATAACTGTCCTGTGATTGACCAACACACCCAGGTTTACTCCGTCTTTATTGTATGTTGTGTGGTATGAAAGATAGTGTAAAAGGTCTCCAGAGAAATACAGAACTTTGTACATTCATTGAATATCTATTCATAAAGCCTTCCTGATCTCCACAGTGATAAATTTTTCTACTAATGCATGAGACCTGGTTATAGCCTGGGTCATTACAAATGTTACCACTGTCTACAGAATTATCCACTACTTAAAAAAAAGTTGCTGTAATTAAAACAGAGTCTTAATTCAGATGTGCTTTTACAAAGAAGGATCTCAGTCCACATTCTCAGTTGAGATAGTACACTCTGACAGGCAGAAAATGGGAAGAATTGTCTCAGCTTCTTATGCTACAGTGAGCTTGACGGTAGATGGTAATTAATTATGTAAATAGGTGTGTGTTGTTCATTTCTGTTGACAAAACACACTCCCTTTGCACGTGATGATGAATCGTGGCTTCCCATAAAGAGCCAAGTCCTGAGCGAGTGTAGCAAATTTGCAAATAACTCTGCAGCAGATTTCTTGGAAGTGCAAAGAGGGTTGCATCCATTATCTAAACGTGTCAGTTCTTTAGTGGTATTAGCCCAGTTAGATCAAGGACCTTGGAAACATACTTTTTTACACTAAAACTTAATTTGGCTGAACTAGAGACAAATAAAAGTAATGCCTAAACATACTACCGTCTCGTTCACACCATGCCTCTACTTCTCTCAGAGACCAATATGCTCTTAGAAGTGACTAACAAGGATGTATTTTTCCTTACTTGCCTGAAAGATGATAAAACACAAAAGCAAGACTTGGCTTCAGCAGCTTTTCCCAAAGATTAAGGAAGGGGTTCAATCAACTAAAACAAACTGTATCAAAGCTTCCTTTTCATTCAAGAAGTATACATTATGAGCCTGAAATCATTTTAGAGCCTATTTACATGTTGGACAAAGCAGTTCTTCAGCTTTCAGATACAAGTGTAACTCTTTAGTGCCCTCCCCTGTCCCAGTTTGGAAATGCCTGTGCCTGGTGGGGAAAATACTCATCTGTGGTTAAGAAAATAAAATTGTGACTTTATTCCTAAAATGAAATATTTCTGTTGGCTGTTTTCTCTCCAAATTCAATGTATTTGTTTCAGAAGTGGGGAAAAGAGCATTTAATTCCTTTGGAGGAAGAGAAATCAAAGAGCACTAACGGCGTGTGCATGTGCCGTCTTTCTATTTTGCACATTTTTTTTCCAGTGCTTATAACGGTAGTGACTTCTCAGTGAAATACCTCAGAGAATGGCAAGTGGGAAAAAAGTTCAAGCTGACGGTTAAGCTCTCTAGACCTGTCAGAAAATTTTCGATCTGGGTCATTTAGCATTGAACATGCTGTGCATTTCACGTGGATGAGAGAGGATGGGTGTGCTAAGTGTGCTATGTAAATTGACGCATTAATCAAAGAAAGAAGGAACATAAGGGTGGTGGAGGCAAGATACAGGAGAATGAAGATAAAGATCTGTTGTGTTTGCAGATGCAGGAGACTCACCTCATTTGTACTTTAAGACACCTTTACTGGCACTGTGGACAGCCAGGGCACCATCTCTGCTGCCTGTCTGCCCTGGGACCATAGCACTGCAAGGCTCAACCTCATGCCACTGCATACCAGTCCCACGCAAGGGCAGGAAGGACTGATGCACAGTCAAGAGACTCAGATTTCTTTAGACATTTGGGAGAAGTTATCTGAGCTAGCTGTGGTCCTTGGTTGCAAAATGATTATTGCTTCATGTCCTTGGACCAGCGCTTCAATGATATTTACTTACACAATGTCCATCTCATTTCCTTCTTAGTAAAGAACAATTTTGCCATGTGTTACTCTCTCATCTGCGTGTCACATCCTCCCTACGGGAAGTGGAATTCACTGATAAATTAAGCTGCCACATTCTGGTCTGTCCTTTCTCTTTGATAATACGTTAAGTTCATAGCTGTGATGAGCATTGTAACCAACACTGATCTGAGAGGTATCAGTATAAGCAGCATGAAGGTTTTTGGTTTCTTTTTTAGTTTTGTTGCTTTCTTATTTCATTATAATTTTCTGAGATAATTCTGTGATTGTAATTTTCTGGGGTAGAGAGAAATTAAAGTCCTGCTTTCCACTGGTTTCCTTCTGCCATGCAATGTGTGCTAAAATAAGAATCTGTCCATCTGTCTTCCTTTGGTACACAAGCACTTTTTGCATGACTAAAATTGGATCTTTTATCCCGCAAGACATTTATATGGGTTAACTTGTCTTAATATGCTTTAAAGACAAGTAAACGGAGGAAAGAAAGACAGTAACTTGAATATATAGGTCAAAGATTTCTTCATCCTTCAGATAATCCAGTTATTTTAAAAAGAAGCAGAAAGTAATCCTAAAAGCTGAGCTTATCCAAATCAATTATAAACATTGCTTCAAAATCCCTTATGGATTTTATTCTATATTTCAAAATATTTTTGTCTATATTACATATCAGTTACAAAAAATACAGAGCTTGTTTGTTGGCTACTGGAAGTGAATGTTTTCAAATGGTGATTTGAAAATGTTCTGTTTCAAGTATGTGGATTGACTGTGCCAAGCCTGAACTGAAGATCTGTAGCATTTGTCAAAACATCCAAAACAACGAGGAGCTTGTTTGTATTTTGGCATTGAGTATATCATAACCATCTCTACAGGTGAATCTGTGTAGAGTTCACTTGAAGATCACGGCTTCAAGATATTCATGTGCACTTCAGACATATTCACAGACATCTAGACAGATGTCGGGCCATAGTGGTTCAAAACCAGAAGGAACAGTGAGTCACCTTCTCAGATAAGGCTAATTAGGAAAAGTGTTGGTTTTTTTTTTTTTAATTACAGAACAAAGAAAACAGTATTCCAACAATGCACCATGAAAGACAATTAATATCACGTTTCAAGGTTTTGCTAAGCGTGAGCCAATACTGTTATTTGTTGTATATTTCATGACATTCACCCATTGACAAGATTTCCAAAGACAGCACTACTAGTGATCACGTCCTCCTTCAGCACCCACATTGTCCGGTTGTGCTGTCTGCCCATGGCCATTCTGAGTCAATTCCTTTTTATCACCACACCACTGTGAAGCTGAAGCATTAAAACGTATGAGAATTATTATGCTGCTGTTTCTTTATCTCCAAAGACCAGGATAATTTATCTTTATCTGCCTTTTGTTGAAGATAAATGTTGGGACACAGGTCAGTATATGGCTGCTGTTCGCAGCAATGAGAAATCTTGTAGATGTTGCAAAGCGTTCAAAACCAAGATGTTGCTATAGTTGGCTAAATGTCATTAAAAGCTTCTGGGTTTAACAATAGGGCTTTGTGAGGGATAAAGGTAAGAAATTATTATGCTTCTGTAGGTATTCAGAGAGCTGAAATGAAAACAGCTTCCACCTGAAATAGAGAGACAGCACGAATGGGTTTTGCTACATGGTGATTTTCAGATTTGTGGGATCCAGAATGACCGAAGTAGCTGAGAGAAAAGTCTACAATAGGCAATTAGAAGCAGGCATGGGTGAAAACTGACAGAGAATTTTCAGTCTAAGTGTTGTTCAGAAAGGGATGTTGACCTGTGTGCTGAGAAACCTGCCCTTGCTGTTTAATTTCTCTTGCATTCAGGAAAGGTGAGTTTTAACACTTTTTGTAATAAACTGATTTGTATTTAAGATATGCTGGACTCCGCCAGTTTACCTTAATTTGAAATAACTTACAAGACCCCAGTCTTTTGGCTACCTGCTCAGGTCAGAAAGAGGTACCAGCATCTTTTCTTTGAAAGAGAGAGATCAGTTGTAATGCTGCATTTGTCATGAAATACTATGAATTGCACAGTATTAGAGTGTTCCTTACTGAGCTGGAGTGAGTTTCTGTACCGCATGCTAATTGGGTGGCAAGCAGCAAAGAGGTCCATTGTCTGTGCCTCACTGGAGACTCAGCACACAGAAATCAGAATCACCACTATTATCCTTTCTGATTCCAACTGACAGTAAGAAAGATTAGCCAAAATCCCCAGCAGATGACTACAATGTATTCTAAAGAAGTGTAGAAAATACTGTAGATTTCTAAGTGTGCAAATATCTTGCTATTATGATTTACAAATTAGAATGCTCAGTTCTGCTGGGAGCAGGCATATTTCCAACCGTAGGGTTCTTATATAGGTTATCTCACTTCTACAATCTCTTTGAATTTTTAGTAGCAACGAGTTTTCAAATTGTAGTTGATTTATATTGGCAAAATACAGTTTTACTTTCTTTTCTGTCAAGAAGTGCTTTTGGATTGTTGGGCTGCAGCCTGAAGCTAGGAAATTTCACAGAGGCTCTTAAACAAATCTAATTTAATTATGTTCCAGCAGTGGCTGTGAAAGGGCGAGGCTCTATCAGTTGATAAATTTTTCTGCTCTGCTCAGATATTTTCTTTTTTAGAAGACACATTATTTTTCAACCGTGTGCTTGGGAAAACCCAGTCTTGGTTTCACGAGGCAGAATTCCCCAAAGATCTCTGATGACATTCAGATCAAGGCTTGCCCTCAAATTTGGTCTATTTCCCATTCATCACTTGTTACTTGTGTAGTTGACATCAGCTGAAACTGCCAGCTCTTGGGATCCTCAGCTACTCTTCCTCACAGAGACGTAGAGCCTAATGCCACTAACTTTGTTTCAGCCTTCCTTTCCTAGGAAAGCTAACTCTTTACTTTTTTCAGATGACACTGCTGTTCGTCCTAGGTTATTGACTAATAGTATATTCAACAACATAAATATAGATTAAAAAAAGAATCGAAGCACATAGGTCCAATGTAATTGAAGCCTTTGAATTGGAGTATATTTTACACAGTGAAATGCACTGAATTCCCCCCTCCGCTCCAAAGTACTTATTTTTACTTATTTAAAGTCCCATACCACAGGGATTGATTTTTTTTCTCAAAAACTAAAAGCTGTGTTTTATATCTAGCATGCTGTGAATTACATAGTAATTCAACTTTTCAAAATGAAAATTAAACATACTGCAAAAAAAATTTACTGAAACTCAATATAAATCATATAATAAGACAATACCATTGCAATGAGTCATCTAATTAACTGACTCAACAGTTTATAAAACTAAACTTCATTTCAGATTGTGTATTAGCTAGCACGTGTTAAATTAAATATAATTGTGTTTTTGTTTTAGGAACACTAATTCTTCTAGTTTGAGAAAGAACCAGAACATATTTCTGTATTATGTTAATATTGCATTAGTAGTATATGTTGAATCACTGAGGCAAAACCAGCCCACCTACATGACAGATATAAGCGATTCATTCTCCTCAAGGCTGCAAAAGTTAATGAGGGGTAAGAATTACTTGTGAAAAGATATCTATTTATTACATATGTAAAGTAGGTTATCTAGTACAATTCCACTAAATATATTTGAAATATATTTTCATTACATATATTTAACATATATTTAATTACAAATGATTTGTAAAGTAAATTATATTTCATGGGAATGTCATACAAAATACACCTGTCTAAAAAGGAGATATTAGCAACATATGAGGGGGTTTGAGCCACTTTGGAAGTAGCTGGTACAGAATCTGGATGTTCAAAAGGAGGGTCCCCTCTACACAGCACGCAACCAAAGCTATGTGGAGTAAGTAGGTAGTGTTGATCATGCAACAGGCCCAAATGGGGAACCCCAGCTACCCAGGAGTCCTGGAGGAGATCACGGACTGGACAGAAAACAGAGATTTCAGAGCTCTGCCCAAGGAGGTAGCTTCTGCTGAGGCCCCATGACATGAGAAGCAATATGCTGTGTTTACCGATGGATCCTGTCATGTGGGAAACCATCAGACGTGGAAAGAAGCTGCTGTGTGGAGACTAACACAATGGGTTACAGAAGCCACTGAAGGAAAAGGCAAATCAAGTCAGTCTGCAGGCGTAAAAGCCATCCATCTGGCCCTGGGGATTGCTGAATGAGAAAAGTGGCCGGTACTCTGTCTCTATACTGACTCCCGGATGGTGAAATGCCCTGTGGAGGTGGCTACAGCAATGGAAATGGACCAACTGGCAGTGCAGAACTAAACTCACCTGGGCTGCTGTATTGTGGCAAGACATTGTTACCTGGGTAGAAAACATTGCTGTAGAGGTATGTCATATAGATGCTCACATGCTCAAGTGTTGTGCCACCGAAGAACATCAGAACAAGCAGCAGGTAGACCTGGCTGCCAGAACTGAAGTGGCTCAGGTGGTGATTTGACATATTAATTTGATGTGGCAAGGTTAAAATGAAACCATTTTAGTGTTATACAACCCAGAGATCTTGCAAAATCACAAAAAGAATAAATTGCATGCTATCTTTTGGGCACGAAAATGGCTAAAATCTTTCACAGAATCACAGAATCACAGAATGTTAGGGATTGGAAGGGACCTCGAAAGATCATCTAGTCCAATCCCCCTGCCGGAGCAGGATTGCCTAGACCATATCACACAGGAACGCGTCCAGGCGGGTTTTGAATGTCTCCAGAGAAGAAGACTGCACAACCTCTCTGGGCAGCCCGTTCCAGTGTTCGGTCACCCTCACCGTAAAGAAGTTTTTCCTCATATTTAAGTGGAACCTCCTGTGTTCCAGCTTGCACCCATTGCCCCTTGTCCTGTCAAGGAATGTCACTGAGAAGAGCCTGGCTCCATCCTCATGACACTTGCCCTTTACATATTTATAAACATTAATGAGGTCACCCCTCAGTCTCCTCTTCTCCAAGCTAGAGACCCAGCTCCCTCAGCCTCTCCTCATAAGGGAGATGTTCCACTCCCTTAATCATCCTTGTGGCTCTGCGCTGGACTCTCTCTAGCAGTTCCCTGTCCTTCTTGAACTGAGGGGCCCAGAACTGGACACAATATTCCAGATGCAGCCTCACCAGGGCAGAGTAGAGGGGGAGGAGAACCTCTCTCGACCTGCTGACCACACCCCTTCTAATACACCCCAGGATGCCATTGGCCTTCTTGGCCACAAGGGCACACTGCTGGCTCATGGTCATCCTGTTATCCACTAGGACCCCCAGGTCCCTTTCCCCTACGCTGCTCTCCAACAGGTCTGTCCCCAACTTGTACTGGTACATGGGGTTGTTCTTGCCCAGATGCAGGACTCTACACTTGCCCTTGTTATATTTCATTAAGTTTCTCCCCGCCCAACTCTCCAGCCTGTCCAGGTCTCTCTGGATGGCTGCACAGCCTTCCGGCGCGTCAGCCACTCCTCCCAGTTTTGTGTCATCAGCGAACTTGCTGACAGCGCACTCTAATCCCTCATCCAAGTCATTAATGAATATATTGAATAGAACTGGTCCCAGTACCGACCCTTGCGGGACTCCGCTAGACACAGACCTCCAACTGGACTCAGTCCCATTGACCACCACTCTCTGGCTTCTTTCCTTCAGCCAGTTCGCAATCCACCTCACTACCCGATCATCCAGACCACACTTGCTCAGTTTAGCTGCGAGGATGCTGTGGGAGACCGTGTCAAATGCTTTACTGAAATCAAGATAGACCACATCCACAGCTTTACCATCATCTATCCACCGGGTTACATCCTCATAAAAGGCTATCAAGTTGGTTGAGCATGACTTCCCCTTGGTGAAGCCATGCTGAGTGCCCCTAATGATCCCCCTATCCTCGATGTGCCTAGAGACAGCACCAAGAACAAGTTGCTCCATCACCTTTCCGGGGATGGAGGTGAGGCTGACCGGTCTATAGTTACCCGGGTCCTCCTTCCTGCCCTTTTTGAAGACTGGAGTGACATTCGCTTTCCTCCAGTCCTCAGGCACCTCTCCCGTTGCCCACGACTTAGCAAAGATGATGGAGAGTGGCCTAGCGATGACTTCCGCCAGCTCCCTCAGCACCCGCGGGTGCATCCCATCAGGGCCCATAGATTTATGGACGTCCAGGTTGCTTAATTGGTCCCTGACCCAGCCCTCATCAACCAAGACAGATTCCTCCTCTATCCTGACTTCTTCTGTGGCCTCAGGGGTCCGGGGCTCCTCAGGACAGCCTCCAGCAGTATAGACAGAGGCAAAGAAGGCATTCAGTAACTCCGCCTTCTTTTTATCCTCTGTCTCCAGGACCCCCACCTCATTCATCAGTGGGCCTACATTGCCTCTAGTGTTGGCTTTACCTGCAATGTATTTGAAGAAGCCCTTTCTGTTGTCCTTGACCTCTCTTGCAAGGTTTAATTCCATGGAGGCCTTAGCTTTCCTAGTTGCCTCCCTACATCCTCTGACAACAGACTTATATTCCTCCCAAGTGGCCAGCCCCTCCTTCCATGATCTGTACACCCTCTTCTTCCACTTGAGTTTGCCCAGCAGTTCCCTGTTCAACCATGCAGGTCTCCTGGTACCCTTCCTTGACTTCCTACCTGTTGGGATGCTCTGATCTTGAGCTCGGAAGAAGCAGTCCTTGAATGCTAACCAACTATCTTGGGCCCCCTTACCTTCTAGTACCCTGTCCCATGGGATTTCCCCTAGCAATTGCTTGAGAAGGCCAAAGTTGGCCCTCCTGAAGTTCAGGGTTGTGATTCTGCTAGCTATTCTGTTCCTGCCACATGAGATCCTGAACTCCACCATCTCATGGTCTCTACAACCAAGGCTGCCCTCAACCTTCACCTCTTCAACCAGACCCTCCTTGTTAGTGAGGATAAGATCCAGCAGCGCTCCTCTCCTAGTTGGCTCATCCACCATTTGCATCAGAAAGTTACCATCAATGCACTGGAGGAACCTCCTGGACTGAGGATGGCTGGCTGAGTAGGCCTCCCAGCAAATATCAGGGTAGTTGAAATCCCCCACAACAACCAGGCCCTGTAATTGCGAGACTGCTCTCAGCTGCCTGTAGAAGGCCTCATCACCCTCCTCATCCTGATCTGGTGGCCTGTAATAGACACCCACAACAGTATCACCCCTGCCAGCCTGCCCCTTAATTCGCACCCACAAACTCTCAACTCGCTCCTGATCCGCCTCTGGACAGAACTCAATACATTCTAGCTGCTCACTCACATAAAGAGCAACTCCACCACCTCTCCTTAGCGGCCTGTCTTTCCTGAACAGGACATAGCCATCCATGACCACATTCCAGTCATGCGAGGCATCCCACCAAGTCTCTGTGATTGCCACTAAATCATAGCCCCCCGACCGAACACGGATTTCCAGCTCCTCCTGTTTATTCCCCATGCTGCGTGCATTGGTGTACAGGCATTTCAGGGAGCGAGCTGAGCACACCAATTTCACCCCAGGGGGATGGGAGGCCTCCTGGTCTACCTCAACACTAGAGCGTTGCCCCAGTGGTGCAAGCCCAGCTATTACCCCATCCCCCTTCGAATCTAGTTTAAAGCTCTCCGAATGAGCCCTGCTAATTCCTGTCCCAGAACCCTTTTGCCCCTACGACATAAACCTTTCCCATGTATCACTGTCACGCCTGTTGTCTTATAAAACCAGCCATTATCAAAGAACCCAAAGCCCTGCCTGTAGCACCAGTCTCGTAGCCAGGCATTAATAGAGAGAATCCTACTATTCCAAACAACGTCATCACCTGAAAATGGAAGGAGGGAGGAGAAAACAACTTGTGCCGCAGACTCTTTCACCAACCGTCCTAGGGCCTTGTAGTCTTTCTTCATCCCCCTCAGACTACGGGATGCAGCTTCTTCCCCACCTGTCTGGAAGATCAGCAGGGGGTAGTAGTCTGTGGCCTTCACCAGGTTGGGGAGTTGCCTGGTGATATCCCTGATTCGGGCTCCAGGCAGGCTGCAGACCTCCCTGTGATGGGGGTCAGCTCTGCATATTGGGCCCTCAGATCCCTTTAGGAAGGAGTCTCCAACCACTAAAACTCTTCTCTTCTTCCTTGTGGAGGAGGTAGCTATACACCTGTCAGGTTTTTCTGACTGTGGTGGGACCTCTGATATAGGTTGCCTCTCCACCACATCCCCATTGGACCGGCTGTATTCCATTAGGGCTTCATATCTATTTCTCAGAGGCACCTGTGGAGGCAAGGTAGGCAAGGAGGGCACTCGCCTTTTGCCACGGCCATAGACTTGCCTCCACTCACTCTTCTCCTCTAGGTTATTGTTTTCCACCTGAGAGGGGCAGAGTACAGGGGTCCCTCGATCCTGGGAGCTCTCCAGCAGGTGCTCCCATTTTTGTTGCAGGGAGGGCAGAGCCTGGCTCCACCAGTCTATCTCCATTTCAGGCTCCCGAATGCTCCTAAGCCTTTCTACTTCGGCTTGAAGCCTTTCAACCTGGCTTTGCAGCTGTGCCGCTCGGCCAAGCAGATCATCTACTTCTACTTTCTCTAAGTCTTAAGAATATCTGCACTGTAAGAGGCATCTGAAGCCATCTAGTTATTCACTTACCTATTCATCAGTTCTCTCACTTTTTGTCTCAGGCCATAAGATGCTCTGGGTATTTTTTCTAGCTTTTTCTGCAACAGATTCCTTATCTCTTAACACCAGATCACTTCTCTGATCTCTTCTTCTGATTGCTTCTTTTATTTCCTGTAGTTGACATTTTTCATTATCATCAAATTTGGCCTTCGAGAGCAGTGGTTTCTTTCCTTCAAACAGTTAATTTCCTTGATGTGTTTTACTTTCTGTTGAATAGTTTTAGCCAGCATTTCTGGGGCTTGCTGAATTTTCCTCTCAGCTATATTTAGCAACATACTCTTATGCCTTCTTTTCTCTTCCTCCCCCTTTTTTGCTCTAAATTTGGCCATAAAACTTCATTCTTCTTCCTTTAGAGCTTTTTCTTTTGATTCCTAATTGTTTCCTCCATCAGCTGATCAAGAATTTCTTGAGATCTTTGAAGCTTTTGTTCCACAGCAAGTCTCTTGCTAAAGATCATCAACTTTGACCTGCTGATTAACTCACTTCAGGTGTATGTGTCTTGTCTTTTTGTACTGGATCAACACTTTTTCTCTTCTTGTTCTCTTCAATTTATTTCAAAGACCTTTTCTCAAAAGCCTACGCAACCTTGCCTCTGAGAAGATTATGGTTCAAGTCTGTAGAATCCTTCTCCATGGTCTGCTTCTCTCTCAGCTGTTTTTCATGAAAACATTTCCTGTACTCGCCTTAGAGCACTGATCTTTCAAGTTTTGCCTTGCGCTTGGTTTCTTGCTCCTGCGCCAGTTTCTGCCTTCTCTTCTCTCACAACACTATTTCTTTTGGCCTGGCCTCCAGAAGTCGCTCCCCATCCAGCCTGCATTTGTCCTTCCCTTCGTGCCACCTCTCCAGGTTTTCTGCCAGCAGCTGCTGCCTTTATTTCTCCACTTGAGATTTGAGTTTCTTATCCTGCTTTCTCCCCGCATCCCAAACCCTGAAGGCCTGAATATGCAGCCTCCATGAAAAGGACCATGAGAGCCTCATCCAGAGCTGAGGCCCTGGTTGTGTGGGTGGGAAGATCCCCGTTGCGGAGGAGCACTGCCGCCCTTGCAGTGGTAGGCGCAAGGGAGTGCCCCGCTCTGCCCTCCATCCCATCTTGTGAGGAGGTCGATGCTGTCTGAGCTGGTCGGCAGACCCACGGGATGCACCTCACTGTGGGGACGGAACAGCTGGGCTGGGACTCCTGTATGGCTTAGGGGTGTGTGTCATAGGTGGTACCGCGCAGTTGGCATTTCACAGGCCCACCGCTGTAAGGTCTGTAGGATTTTACTAGTGCTACAACCCATCCCCTGCCCCTCCCTGTTTAAAAAGGAAAGAGTAAGGTTGAGGGAAATAAGTTTTTCACAAATCCCTTTGTGAATACAGCTTCTAGTTCTGCCAATGTGATGAACACCTCTTCCAACAAGGAGCTCACGAACCATCTGCTGAGAAAGCTCACCAGATAGCTCAGCCCTGTACCACAGAAGGCCAGTTGGCTGCTTTGTTCGCTTTGCAGTCACGCTACAGAGAAGAGTGCTAGGGGGTCATGTTCTTGGTGGCTTGGTGGCTGGTACCATTAAAAGACATTGCTGGGATTTACATCATCTGAAGCTCTTTTTAATTTCAGCATGTGCATTAGGCAGTACAATGAGGAGCATTAATCCACCCTGGATGTTAAGAAGATGTAGATTGCTGTGACTATGTCTTCAATCAAAAATTAAGAGGCATAGCCTTCTCAGAGACAGTTCACTTTTAAACCCCCACTGAAAGAAACCATGTTTTTGTCAGTCCCATAGATGACTTTTAACTGATTTTAGAAACAGTAAATGCTTTATATTTATTTCCAATATTGTTGTAATGTAGGGTTTTTAGTCAGTTTGTTGTCGTCTGACAATCAATGTATTGTACAAATTTTCTTCAATTTATTAACTTTATTTCCTAGATTTTTCAACATAAGTTCTGTTTGATGGCTGAGAAGTCTCCGTTGTACATTTTCTTAAATCTGTCTTCAACACTGAATAAATACTGCATACTCTCTTTGAAGCTTTGGTCTGAGTTTTCTTGGGTAATACTCCATTCTTTAAAATTTGACTCAGAAACCTTGCTTATTTCAGTACTCTGCTACAGTTACTTTGCACATGCAGTTTCTCCAAATATGAAAATAGCTCCCTAAACCTTTGAGTGAACAATAATGCAAGCTCACCTGCCTTGTGTGTATCTGCCACTCTCCTGTATTGCAACGGATAGAATGTTTCATAATAAAAACAGTTCTTATCTTCCTTTAAAGTGACAGAGCTAATTCAGTATTTAAGCAGCTTCTAAACATAACATATCTCAGAGCAGAGAGCACATGGAGAATGATGCAAATGAAAGCAGACATCCTTCTCAAACTATTTGTCTCTGAATTCATAAAATTATTTATGAAAATGCAATGTATAGAGATGAATTACAGAGGGACCAGTTGTGTCTTATGTAAAAATCATGCTGATGGAAACAAGGGCCAGAAAATGCAATCCTACTAATGAAAATACTATAATCATTTTGAAAATTGGTGCATCTTTACACTTAAACAACAGCATTCCTTGTGGAAAAAAAAAAAAAATTAAAAAAAACCAAAATCAGTCTACTGAAGATATTTATACCAATACTATTAATATTGTTTCTAAGGACCTCACACATCTCTGTGACGTGTTAAAAAATACAGTCATCTAAATTTTAGAGATGAGGAACTGAAGAGGACAAATGGGAACACAGCAAATCTCTGTTGAGCAAAAGACTGAACCTGCCTTTTCTAACAGGTTACCACTGATCTGCTCTTCCTCTCTGATACGCCATCTACATATGCATGTATTTGTAGCATAGTCTTGACATATATTGACATAACTGCACTTGGAGTTACTTACCATGCAAGTGGATTACATTATCAGTGATGGCTCTTATCCAGAATTGTACTGTACTTAGCCTCCATTTCTTCATGTTGTGACAGCTGGTGGGGAAATCGGGCCTAAGAATGACTTAAGCTGTACGTAGATTCTTTGCACAATAGTTTTGTCTGAATTATTGAAGGATCAGCATTTTGCTGAGGAAGTACCTTTAGAAAAAGGGTGAACATCAGCTCCTTGGCCTCTCACATAATTTAGAGGAGAAAACTTTGGAGAGGATGCTGGACTGACACACAGTGACTTCTGGCCGTGCGTGAGAGAGCACAAAAGCTCCTCTGCATCTCTTCCTTTAGCCAGGACACATGCTCCACTGGTGTTGCCAGATATTTAGGCCAGAGTTTGTGTGCTGCATCCTTTCAGTAAACTTACAGCCCTACATAAAATAGGCAAGAACATGTTATTTGAAGGTGGTATTATTAATAGGAATAATATAATTTACATAATAGTAACATTCATTAAGGCATGTAAAAATGCCACTGTGTCACCTATTTAGTCTCTTAGAATACAAAAGGGAAATGGTCTTATGCTAGTGATCAAAACGCACCCTTAAAAGTTCATCAAACTGCTTTGTAATTGTCTTTTTTGTGGGCACGGTGCCAGATTTTTGAGATGCAGAATAATTGGTGAAGTCAGCCATACAATCAGTCTTTAGGTACTTGGATACTAAAAAAACTGTATGAATAAAGTAGCAGTATAAATAACAGCCAAGCCAAATATTTATGGTGTTTCACTCCTTGTACCCAGGATGGCTATGTGACCAGGTGATACCGGATGGTTTAGTAAAAGTAAGCCTCAAAATAGGCCCTAAAAGGCCTGCTCTGTGTAACCTTTAGACAGAATCAACTTTCCATTCAGCAATTTTCCTTTCAGCTAAAATAACAGTACGTTCTGAAGTTAACGGCATGTTTTGAAGACAGGGTCTGCTTCTGGGACTGATAACACTTAGAGTTATAGTCATCACTGACTCTTGCTTGCGCTTAGTCTTAGAGAATCCAAGGTCTCTGTTAAATTCCTCACTAATTACAAAGAAGGGCCAAAGATAAACAAAACTGTGAACAACATCTTTGTAGTGTCTTAAATGACTTGATTCATAGCCCTGATGCCAGGACAAGAGATAAATCCTGTAAGAACAAGAACAGTATCTTCTCCTTGGAGCCACCTGCATGTGTCAACAGAAAGGCACCAACCATGCTTGCGCAGAAGCGGGGTCATACAGTGGACAGCATAACTATGGGGGGATTACGACCACTAGAGACCCCCAGAGACCACCCAAGAGCCCTTCCCCAATTTAGTAAGCATGCACAAAGACGATTACATAATATATTAGCATATGCATAAGGTTTCTTGGAATAGGTGGGCTTTACCCAGAATTGTAAGAATATTCATTTTTCTATAATGTATATAATGAGTGTGCTTTTGTCCCTCGGTGTGCATGCTAGGAGGAGACATCCCCCCCATGCACCCAGCGCTGCAATAAACCAATGTCGGCTTTCTAAACTATTATTTGGTTTAGAGAGTTTTCTCGGTTACTATTTTCTGGTAACACAGGGAGATCTAGCTTTCCTCCCACTTGCCCATGAGTTGCAGCTGTTCAAATAAATGTATCACTAAACAGTATTAGTGTATACAGCTATAAGAGCTAAAAGAGAAGTGGTTTATTGTTTCCCACTGTCATTGTTTTCTACTCCTGCAGTTTTGCTACAGCCTTTGGCAGATGATGTTATGTGTTTTTCTGCAGGATCTGAAACAGAGATGTAGGGTTCATACTTTAGGTTAAATTTAACCGGCCATAAAACTTAATTACAAAACCAGGCCACAGTAAGAATACATCTCTCATGATGCAGTCAGATATAGACACTGGGGCTAAAGGAGATAAATGAATTAAGGATACTGAAATACCTTTTTTCTTTTCTTGAGGAAATAAATTAAGTATATGAAACAATTACTATCTGTTATGAGAAATGCCGAAGGTGAAAGATTTCCAACCTTCTGACCAAGACAGAAGATCAGGGTGGATTGCTTGTGTCACATGTAGTACACAGCAGATAACTGCAAGCATAAGGGAAGAAAACACATATTTGACAACCTTATATTAAAACTAAATAAACCAGTTCTTCAGCTGGTCTAAAAAGGTGTCTGTCTATTGATTCTGATAAAGATTTACTGGTTTACATGTGGCTTGTCCTGTTTCTTTGATTATCACTGGATGGTAGGTGATGTTACACACGGAAATGGAGCTGATCAATAGAATAAATATTTAACCTTCCTCAGAATATTTGCAGCCTGGATGTTGGTTCAACTTATGCCAGAGAAGAAGCTATATTTAACATTCACATGCTGGTGTCCGAGAAGTCTGAGTCCGCTATTATATTGGTAGACACTTGAAAGCTGACCTACGTTAGCTTGTCTGCTGAAGGAGAAGCTGCCTACCAGAGCAAAATGAAACTTTTGCCCCTTGATGGCAAACACTTACGAACTGTGGTAGCAAATGCTCTTATTGCCGATGCTTACCCTTGTTTCGATCAAGAAAAGGTGCCACCGTACCCCCCTTTTCCCGGTTAGAGCCGCTCCCCGGGCGCAGGAGGCGTTCTGCAGGGAGCCCGGCGGGGGGCACCAGGCGGCTGGTACACGCGCAGTGCGGGGAAACTGCGCTCGGATCGAACCGCTGGAGGATGAGTTTGTTCCTGCCGTTTCTTCTTTTAAAGGTGACTATATTAATTTGGAAAACAACAGTACCTTTTATGAATGATCAAAGCTGTCATGTAAGAAATTGCGGGGAACTTAACATATTCAAGCTATCGCTGTGCTTTCCTATGAGAGGTGCTTTAAATACAATTTCATTTTGAGAGCACCCTGCGATTGCAGCAGAATCATTCATACCATGATTGAGGTCAGCGATTTTCTCTCAAAGTAGGTCCCACTAATCAGTGGGTTTCATGTGTTATTGGCTGTGAGGAGGACTCTAATTACGTTTCCACCCTGTGAAGGGACTGGTTAACACAAAGAAATCTCATCTCCTTTTGTGATGGGCTCAGCCCAGCAGTTACTTTTGTTCTAAATTGGGCCTGGCAGCCTCTAGGGTGAATGATTGACATGTCAATGTGCTAACAGAAGCCAGAAACAATTCTCTTGTCTGACACCTCCTCTCCTCCTTCGAATATTAATGATTGAGTGACCCAGCTGAATGAATGAAAAGTGCACACATCCCTCATGGCTCTGTGCAGATGCTCAGAGATGACAGCAGGACTTGCCCAGGAGAGGACACAAAACCGTAGAGCCATCTGGTATTATGTAGTGAGCTTAATCTGTTCATTGACTTGGACAAATGCTTGGTAAATTAAAAGTTGACAGGAAAGGATTCATAATATTTCTGCTTAAAATACAGTCAAAGCATCACAGAGAAAAATAAGAATCCTAGATGAATTCCTACAGAAACACAACAAGTACAGCCCAGATTTTGAGCTGGGAGGATGGGCAAGAAAAATATAAAAATGTTTTAGTTAAATAAAAGTCACAAACCAGTAATTTACTTTAATAGTGCCTTCAGTTACCCTGTGATTGGTTTCAAATAATACAGGGTATTGATGATCACCACAAGTTTTGATAGTACTTCAGCACAATTTCCCAAAACATCCAAATGAGCCAGTCTGGGAAGCCATTGCAGTCACTCAATATTTATCAGTTCATAATTAAGAGCTGGTTGAATCAAATCTGCTGCTCTTTCTTCATCTGGATTATGTAATATTTATTGTTATATCACAGATTGATAGTGTTAAATGTATAGTCAGACTGTTAAGACTAGGTGGTATAATGCATAACTAGGGAGCAGATTTCTTTATCTGATGATGTCAATTTTATTTATTCCTTCAATAAAATAGATTCCCTTTGATAGTGTACAATTAAAGATTTCTCACCTAAATGTTTCTAGTATCTCAGTCAGCAATTCTGCCACAATAGGCAACCAGAAAAAATCCATACTAACATGCAATAGACTATTTCTCATTGTGAGGTCTAGATCCAGTTAAAAGAGAAAAAATATCTTTTCTCACTACATTTTGCATATCACATCTTTTATCTCCACTACAGTAAAAATACAACCTATTTTCACCTTCAGTGCCTTTCTCATCTTTTGAAGATACTGTGGTTGAATACCCTTTGTATTTTCACAATATCCCAAAGATTGGCAATTCTTTTGCATTCCTCCAGGAGGCTCTTGTATTCATGCATTGAGTGACTTTTGCACTGATTATTGCAAACCTTTCCCCTAGCCACCTTTTCTATTTTCTTCTATACCATACGACAGCCCAGTCAGACTTATCTGGTTGCTGCAAAATCATTTTGTCCTGCTCTTCAAATCTTTTTGTGTGGGCCCACTTCATTACCTAATTATGTTCTTTTCCATCCTCCATACTCTTTCCTATTACCCCAAAGGCCCTTTGCAGTTCACTTCCTTTTATTTCTCAGCTGTTGATGCTACGTTGCTCCCGTTTTCACTTTGCATGCCATACGTCTCACCTAATTTTGCTGTCTAAGAGCTAAAAGTCTAGTTTAAACCAGGTGTTTAAGTTCCCCTGTACTTAGTGGAGAGAAAGGATACCTTCAGAGCACATTTATTTCATCTCAGTCTAAGATAGGCATCTAAGTTAATTGAGACGAATTGCCCTCTGGGTATTCTTTCCATACACAGGGAGTCTACACAACTAGTTTGGCTACTGCCTTACAAAGTAAGTGAAATGAATCCCAGTTTTAATCAGTTTGCCCAGAGTTTTCCCAAGTACTGTATTCCCTTCTGCTTCAGTGGCTTCTTTCTCTTATCGTCCTCCCTGGAATCCATCTGACACTATTTTCTTTACTTAAGTGTGCTGTTAAAATTTAGGTACTCATGAAAATATGTAAACTGTTATTGTAAACACCCACTTAAAGACATAGATTAATTTTAAGATAATTTTTCGTTGACTTCTCAATGCTTCATACTGAACTTTTGTTTCGAGGGTATTGGGGTATTGGGGTATTGCCATGTTTCTCTGAGAGAGTGCCGTTCTGCTCTTGTTATACATAGGGCTTATCAAGGAAAGGGTGTTCAAGCTTACAAATTAAAACAGCAATTTACAACAGAAACTTGAATAACACCTGTTACAACAGCCTGAGAGACACAGGGTACAGCTGATGGCCAGCACTGTCCTATGCAGATTGATGAATCAGGCCTCAGGTGGCTATGAGTTAGTTAGGCTCAGCATGGGAATTGTTTTTTTTAGAAGTTATCTGCTTGAACAGAACCCTTTCACTACATTACAGCAGTAAAATCAATAATAAAAAAACTGCCTGTAATATTTGATTTTCTATTATTTTAGAAAAAAAATCTGACAAAATATTTTACGTTAAAAAAACCCCAGTAGTGTCTTTCTTTACTTATGCATCTTAAAAATAGCCAAGCAGTTAATTTCTAAACATTTACAAAGAGACTAACTCTGGGATTAGACCCTTGAAGGATAAAATTCAGCTGCAAGCAGTTTTTAAAAAATTTTACATTTTTATATGCAAATAAAAAACTAAATAATAATTGTGCCATAGGAACAATAGGTCCAAGGTTCATAAAGAAAGCAGAGCTGCACTTCACAGATCTATGTCAATTCAATGATCAGTCTCACTGAAAATCAAGGAAGGACTTTTCAGCTGTGGTTTGCTGTCTAATGGGTTGTGTCCTTCCAGGTTAAGCAAGACAAGATGATGAAATCTTTAAATGCTAAAATAATAAATAAATTATTTTCTTATTATAGGTTCTTTTTCCAGAATTAAAAATATATCATAATTATCTTATTCCAATGGACAAAGGCATTAACTCGCTTCAGTAAAAATGATTTCTTTTGCGCATACCAAAATCAGCTTTGAAACTCACAGAAATGGGTTAATTTCTTCATAAAGTGTTTGCAGGTTCCCTACCTCATCTTACTAGACCCCCATCTTATTATCTGCCCTTCCATCACAGTGTACCAAACAAATCTCTGTAGGTAACAACAGATAGGTCTCCTGGTCCTGGATCCAGGAAGGCGGTTACTTACATTTTGCATTTGGAGAATTATGTCTCTGCAAAACCATTTTACTGACCATGCTGTAAAAATGAAGTCTTTGTTTAATTTCTTAGATGTTTTATTTTGACTTTTTTTTTTAAACTGATGACAGTGAGCAGGTTCTCCTGTAGGCTCTGCCTCCAGAATATTCAGCCAAGGTAGTACTGCTGCTGGAAACTGAATAGAGATCACTGAATTTTCTCACAATCATGTGGGCAAATTCTGCCTGTGAAAGAGCAGAGTAGGTGCGTGTACATATCAATTATTCTGGCTAAGCCACTCTCAAAAAGGAAAACCAAACAAAAAAACCTGGCAGGAGAACAAAATTCTATCCGGGAAAGCTTTTATCATAACAGAAATTCCAGGCGCCTCCAACAAAGAGAGCTGGTATTAAATTAGCGCCAAATTATTGAAGGCTTGGCTGCATTGTTCCCATAGTGAATGCTGAAAGAATTTGTCCTATTAGGATTAAATTTAGGGAGGTGGGCATGGGGACAGGCTAAGTTTCCAGCTGCCAGGGCCCAAGCAGAGAAACTGCACAGCTGGGAGAGGTCTCAGCTGAATAGTAGGGGCATGTTGATCACCATGGGCTGCAGTCCACTTAACCTGTATCTATCTCTGTGATGTTTAGGATAGGGTGTTAGGTTGTTTACTGTCCACTGCCAGGGGAGAAAAGAAATACCCACTGCAGTGAGTCAGAGAGGTGCCCCCCAGAATGGAATTAACACTGTTTCAAGTGGTCTGAATCACCAGAGAATGGTTTCCTCTTCGACTAAATGAGATCTTAATTTGAACTAAATATGGTCTACTAAATAAGCCCCTCACACAAATGACTGTGGGACTAGCAGGAGTAGTACAGGAATGCAGCTTGGGCCATGGCTCTTCATTTCTGCTCACACTGAACTTTGACACCCATAGGAAGCCTTCCCATGCCACCAGTACACTCATGGCTCTCAGGAAGATGCCTACTCAGTGGAATCTGCAAGGGAACAGGGGGTCTGTATATGCCATGCCTAAAGAAAAGGGAGTTGTAACAAATCCACTCAAATACAGGTAAAGGACAGAAAAAAAGGAGAGGCAGAATGAACAAGTATACATTATACATGCTAGAGGGAAATGCTTTATTCCATACAATTTTCTGCTGCTTAGTAAATATTAATTAGATTTTGCAGTTTGGGGCCCTTTCAGGATTCAAACGAATACATTAGCTATTGACAGCTATGAACAGACTATTTGGAGTTATAACTAAAAAGATAATTTCTTTACTGGCATGATGAAGTCTGCAAAGCTTCAATGAAAGAGAGCAATTAAAGGACACAGTACTGAAACCAAAGAAGGGAGGAAAGAAGAAATATAACTTTAAACCCCCTGCTTTTTATTCTGTTTTTTAAAAGGGGTGAATATGAATGCTAAAAATCCAGCATGGATTTAAGTTTATGGATCGAAGGGAGATAAGGAGCTTAAGCCCATTGCATTAGCACCAACTGGCGCTGCACATACGCTCCTGTGACATCTGATGTAGCTGAGCTTGTGTAACTGCACAGTAGACCCAGCTACCAGCAAGGAAAAGGAAAGCAATCAATTTTTCAGCTGGACACACCACAAACTCTGGCTTTCCAGTTTGTCCTACAGGTTAAGTAAAACTAATGAGAGCTTATCAGTGCCTTGATTAGATACATAGGCCAAGCATCATCCTTTTCCTCGCAGAATTAACCTTCCTAACGAGGAAGCGGTCCTGCCTTAGCTTGCCCAAGTGTATTGCTTTTATTTGCAACTGAATTAAAATCAGTAGAAGAACCACTCTGAATATTCTTACTCAGATGGAAAGAACGTTATTTCAAATATTTAATTTCTGTTTATTTCTAAGTAAAAAAAGTCATACTTCAACTAAAAAAAACCCAACTCCTACATAAGCACTGAATAGAAATTGTTAAAGAAGCACTCTTGGTTAAACTGGTGAAATTTTGGGAACAGATAGGGTCTCATTCAAGGGAGGATGTCTCAACTTCTAGTGTCCTCGTGGTAGCAAAATTCTTAACAATAAAATCCTCAGAATAGGAGTTCTGCTTGCGTAACGTTTGTAGGAGCAGGCTCTGGGTTTCTCTGCTGACTGTGCTAACAAGAGTGTCAGCTGTGATTTTGGTTCTTGTGATATGGATTAGATCCAAGCTGAGTTTGTTTTTTTTTCCAAGTCAATTATGAATTATCTGAGAACGAAAGCAGCCAAATGAAATTGCTCTGAACTTGAAGAAGAAATTAAATTGCTTGTATACTTAAGAAAGAAGAGAATCTTGCTTTTTTTAAGAGGAAGGAAAAAAAAATATTTTGTGGTTCTGGTTATTCATAATTGTTGCCGCTTGTCTGCAGCAAGCTCTGTTCGGTTGCTGGCTGGCCTGAGGCTATCCGCACCCCAGGGCCATTGAGCACTGACACCAATGTGAGGATGCAACAAATGGCGTTTATTTAACTGCGCAACAGCCTTATATAGTCGTCTTGTCCCGTACGAACTCGCACGATAATGACACATCCTGCTCCTTTCGCCACGCCCACCTTCCGTTACAGCCCGAGATTTTCCGGTCGCCGTACCCTAATCTACCTACACATAATAAGATGCTCAGATATTATGGTGAAGGAAGGTCAGTTAGATAAAGAGAAATGGAAGCAGAGAGGAAGAAAATAAGCAGTTGAAATTTTCATAGGCCAATTATTGTGTGGCATTTCAAGCCATGTACTACAAGCATGTTTCCTTATGCAAAAAAAACCTAACAAACAAGCACCACTCTGAAAATGGTATCTTGGGGCCTTGAGGTATGAAAGAGATGAGTAGTTTGGGTTTATTGTAGAAGCATAAAGCAACTTCTGAGTCTCTCCCAGCTCTAATTTGCTCTGTGGCATTCTGCTTTCCTGCCTCATGTTTTACTATCAGTACAACTGGAATAAATAAAGTGTAAGGCTCGATGTTAATAGATTTGAAGCACATGCATGTCTGACTAAAATAATTTTAATCTCACCTAGCTACATCAGTAGAATGAGATGAAAAAATAACAGATATGCCTTCATCCTCTCTATAGTACAACTTTCATCATCTGCAGCTATGCCACCACAAAGCATGTGAAATACACTACAGTACTTCCTATTCTGAACACGGGCTAAGCAATTGAAAACTGTGTTGAGAGATCAGTAGATGAATTATACTGTGTCAACAATTTTTTTACATCCACAAAGATAAAATCCAGTTGTAGCAAGACCTAAGAATAACTGATGATCCATCCCAGCTGAAGGTTGTGATAAAATGCCCTTTGACTTTAGTAGGGTAAAATTTTTACCTCAGATGTTTTTAATGAATTTGTTTTGGTTTTGTTCTTTCAATGGAAACAAAAATATGAGGGAAAGAAAAAATTATATTCCACCTGCAGTTTCATTTATGAATCCATTGCAGCTACTGTATCTTTATTTTATTTTTCATATGATACATATAAACAGAGTTTTATTGATCTCCTTTTATCATTTTCTCTGTATTTTCCTGGGAATATATCTGCTTCTAAATCAGGCAGATATTACAAGTGTCATCAAATATTTAATGATTTTTCCAATCCTCGTGTCTTGAAATAATTCTGAAGAAAGATTTATATGTCAATTAGCACAGTATTGTTTGCCTCAGTGCAAAGGTAAAGTTTAAATAATGCAAGTGTGGCAGAATATTAAGAGATTTTTAAAGCTGTAATTTGTCACAAGTTGAATTACTAAAACATTATTTTATAAAGCCATATTTATTATAATTCCCCCCGCCTCCTTGCACACTGGGCTACATAATTTCCCCCTCCTTTGTTATGCACAAAATGTCATCAGAGTTTATTACTATTTAAATTTTCATTTTATCATCAAGAAAATATTAATCTATTTCTCTTCTGGCCTTCATATAACCATCTTTTCTTCTCATCAGACTTACCTATTATTAACAGGAAAATTTCCTAATATTAAAATAAAGGGATTTTCAGCTACTGAACAGTTTATGTCACATGAAATTGATAGAAAATACAGTTGAGGAAGGCTGCATTAAACTAAATCACCCCCGTCCACAGTATGCTTCCTACTAATAGCTACTCATTTACAAATTCATTCTGTGCACTAAAGAAGAACTAATTATGCCAGTAACATCCAGGTAAAGTTGCCAAGATAATGGCAGTGATCATGCTAATAGAAGAGAGGGAGGCAGTACAGACCAGCAGAAGCAGCATTGATTTATGTGCAGATACCAACTTTCTCTTCAGCATAGTGTGTTGTTCAGAAAAGCCAGTTTTCACAGCCCCAAACCCAACCAATTCCATCATTGAAAGGGATTTTATGTCTTGGTCATTCAAGACACTCCTTTGATTTCTCTGGAGAATAAAAGATTTAAGAATAAAAGATTCTTTCATTTCAGAATGCCGGAAATTTTGCCTATTCCAAAAAAATGAGACATCTATATGAGGTGGGATCAAATCCTTTTAAAATTTTGTGGATTATTTCTATTTTAAGGGAGGTGAGAGAGTCCATAAATAAAGATGGCTTCCTTTTGGGATAAACTGTTTTATTTTGTCTTTAGTGTCATCAGTTCATAGTCTCTTTCTCCATGAGAGCTTCTGAGAGACAGTAAAACAAGACATGAAATATCTTACATATCTGTTCTGTTTGGGGATAATGAACTTTGCAGCATACCTTGTAAGTTTTTCTTACAAGCACGTGCTCTCCTCTTCCAAACTGACAGGCAGATGGTAGCCACAAAGATACCCAGAAGAAGCAACCAAAGGCAGTGCCTGGCAACCTTAAGATTTATGGAGGATGAGGTAAGCGATGCTCTGAGTTGAAAGGTCCCACTGCAATAATTGTTTGGCTCCTAAGGGAGTGTTAAAAGGCCTTCACAAACACCAACCTGTGATTGCCCAGCAAGAAGAACCCAGAAGACATAGTGAGGACTCAGTAGCTGTTGTCCCTTGCCCTCTGGGCTGCACACAAGAAATCCTGGAGACACAGCTTGGACACGTGTCTTGCTGCCTGTGAGCATGTTGGTTTGAGAAGGTGAGCAAGTGCAACCTGTGAGAGAATATCACTTCTCCTTCCATAAGGTCTCACCCTGAGTCTTGTTACATTAATCTCCCACTTTGGCACTAGCTGTTGGGTCTAGAGGGGCTCAGTTACCCCATTCTCTGAGGCATCTATAACTGTTTTGAAATAAGGCTGTTGAGACAGTCATGAACATAACCTAGGCAAATAGTCCACGGAAAGACAATCATGAGGAGATCTTCCAACCCAAGGAATTGCTTCAGAGCAATTTCATATCTTTTCCTTAATTTTGGTTTTGGAACTGAATAGAGTGGGGTTTTTTTACTTATGTTTTATAAAACCAACCCTCAAGCAGACAAGTTCTAAGCAAATGAATGTGGAGGGTTAACACTCGTCAAAGTTAGAAGCAACTGTAACAATTCTTCAGCTTCACTAATGCTTCGTTAATGACTACTCTCACTACTGGGCAATGACAGATACTTGTTAGTTCATTTGCATGAGAAATCTGTGGCTTTAAACTTGATTCCAAAATTTTCTTGAAAGCTGCCACTTATTTTTAGGCAGCATGGTGCTAAACAAGAGCCTGTACAGGGTAACTTTTATAACTGACTAGACTGTACACATTCACTGAGTGAACATTAATTTGAATATCCCAAGTATACTTTTGGTTAGATCAAAGTCAATATCAAATCTTCCTAATTAAAAAGTTTTTGTTTCAATTTAGCCTCCTAAAATGTATGGGAAATGTATGGGAAATATGTTCACATCAGGGTTTGTGGTGTTCTGCAACTGAAAAATTCCTTGGATAACATAAGTCATATTTAATCAATGAATTAAAAAGACAAAATTAACTGGCAAAATATAATACCAGGTATACAGTATGCATATCTTTCTAAAAAAGTATATCGTATAAGAATCAGCACCTCCATACCTTGAACAAAACTATTGACACTGTTCCTAATTCATTATCATTAAACAGTCAGTAATCTACAGCGCATGAAAATGAGTGCTATCAAAAATGTCTGTAAAAGCACTTCAAATGCTGATAATGCAGTATGTAGAGGTTCTTGTTCATCAGAAAATGCAGTTTATGTGGGCTATGCTCCATGGAAATTCTCTGTCTCAGCAGCTGTGAAAGTCTAGTTTGAATCAGCAACCAAAAAATCCATTTCACTGACCACAAAGGTGAATTTTTCCAAAGATGGAGCACAGGTTGATCTACATTTCTTCCAGCAACGTCTAATTTTTTTTACTGATTTCTTTTAGAAATCAGTACTAAAATACAACTTCAAGGGAATAATCAAGGAAGTTGTAGAAGACTGTCTTGAAATAAACATTCTGGAATATAGGTAGTTTCTTTTGAATAACCAAAGGTTTGCACCGTCTGTGCCTCACCGCATTTGCCTATTAGGGCATGAATCTCTAGAGGTTCAAAGTGCTCCTGAAAGATCTCAAAGCCATGGACTAGCCATAGCACAAACAAGCAGAGGTGAGGGAGGAAAGGAAAGAAGGCAGGCAGGCACAGAGGAAGGAAGGAGGGAGAGAAGGATGGATGGATGTTTTTTCATAATCCACCAGGAAAGAAAAAAATCACATCTTAATCCTACCATTTACTCTTAGACTTTTCAATGGTCTTTCCTATCCAGTGCTCACTTGTTTCCAGACATGGCCAATCCTTTTTACTTCATCGTTTCCCCCTGTAAGCATACACGTTTATCTAAAGGCAGCACAAGGGAACTAGAGAATTTCTACATCTCTTGTTGAAGGAGCTGCTGTCTGAAGTCCTAATTCCAAATCCAAGATTTACTTTCCCCTCCCTGTCAGACAGTCTTCATTACCGAGTTAGAGAAATTGATTTATGAGGAAAGGTTAAGGAGTTAAATTCAAATAGCTTGGCTGCACGATGACTAAGACGGATGGGAACATCATAATAGGCTGCAGAGTACTATTGCACTGAGAAGGAAGGGCCTCTGGGGAAAGGCATAAAACATAATCTGGCTCATTTTGAGTCTTCCAATTGTCCCCGGAGCCATTATGGTGAAAAGGGAAGCAGGTGGCTGCTTTACATAGTGTGTTGAATTTAAACAGTCACAGCAGAAGCACTTTGTCAGTTATGGGTTATCATAAGAGTGCAATGTTTGCCCTGCTCCTTTAGATCAAAGCTCTGTCCAGCTGCGGATCTTGCCTCCTTCAATGCCGTGAAGCAGATGCTGTGGATGTGAGCACATGTGCAGTGTTCCGTCCCTTGGTCTTCTCCCAGTTCCCAGCAGTTTGTGGCACAGGGTTTTCTTGAGGTTTTATTAAGACCATTATGTTATATAATTTGTAGTTGTTACTACAAATTAATTTAGCCCCCCATTATTAATCTACTTTTAAGCCCATTAATAATTTTGACATTGGGAGTGATTTTCCCAGTTTAGTTATGTATGGAGTGCAACTGTTGTCTGATCAGTAGACTGTGTGCTCTTCGCTGTTGTGTTGAAAGATATAACAGTTGTCCTTCCAGTTGTACAGACCTTGAATTTAGGCTTCATTTCACTTGCCTCTTTTCCAAGCTGAATAGTCATGGTCTGTGTGGTCTCTTCTCTTAGACTCTCCCCCTAAACAGCCATTCCACACTTCTTGTTATCTTTGTTGCCTTTCTTTGTCCAACTTTTCAAGTTAACTATATATTTTTAAGAGATTTTAGCCAGGGTGCACTCAGTACTCAAGATATGAGGCTGTCATGAACTGTGATCCTTTTGTTTGCGGATTTTTTGACTACTGTTGAGCAGAGATGACATGTTCATAGTGCTACACTGTGAACCAGGATCTCTTTCCTACATAGTGGTAGTAAATCATATTGTGTTTGTGTCAGTGTGGTTGTTTTGTCCCATGTCTCTTACTTTGAGTGCTGGATGTTGAAAATAGGTTACCCTCTGTCCCAGTCTAATATCTGTACATGGGCAACAGGGAGAGATAAATCTGTTACTTCTCTCCCACCAAGTACAAGGAAAAAGATTTCTCCTTCCTCCTCCAAAGTTAAGGTTACCTGGAGATGGTGGGTTTCAAAAGGGTAATTCTTGCCTTTGTCCAAGAGCCAAAGCCATGGGATTGCTGGATGGGCAAGAATTCTTATTTTCTGTATTCCTTCTCTGTGTGAAACAGCCTGCTGCATTCAGGAGCAGTTGTAATGTGAGAAAGAGGATGAGACGAGTGGAGGATTTATACAGGTGGAAGAGAGGGAGAAAAGTAGTGGATTTACACAGAGGAAGAAGACAATGGGGACAAGGCAAGGCAGTTCACTGCAGCAATGCTTTTGGTAAAATACCCACAGGTTATTTTAGACCTTGTAGAATACACACAGAATTGATAGAGTTAGAAGCTATTCAGCACAGATATAAAAGCAAAGTTCAGTTAAAACCACGTACAAGTTGCCTGAGTTTGCTGAGAGCTTTGTCAATAAGTGCACAGACCTTTCTTTTGTAATGAATATATCTTTAATCTACAGAGTGGCCAATATGATTTCTAAAATCTCTCTGATAAATCCTCTTTGAAACTGAAAGGACTCCAAGTTCCGTTTATGTCGATACCTTCCTAAACAAGCAGAACCTGTAAAAGGACATGTTCTCTCTAAAAATAAACCTTTTTTTGTTCAAAGATATTGGCAAGATTAGAAGAATAAAGAAATCTGAGAAAAAGTGCATTAGTATACATACATAGTTTGTGCTATTCAGTAGCTGTCATAGTATATTTAAAAACTGATGTTCAAGCAATTAACATATTAATGGTAACATCTCAAACTATAATTAACTGAAGCTTTACGGCTGAGACACAATAAAGATGAGAAAATGTCAAGAACTCACTGTTCTTTAGGAAATACAAAAGGGGGATGCAACTTGAACATGTCACAGTGCTCATTTCACTTTAGAATCTTCCAGAGGCTTTCCAGAAAAAACCTCAAATATCTGTATTTTGATCCTTATGTATGTAAAAGAACGTCTCCCATTGTTATCATGAGCTGCAAAACCTGTGAGAAAGGTTTCCCTAAGTAAAAACAAAACACCACCTAGTGTAATAATATGTAAAATTGTTCAGGAAAAGCACATTTCAAATGAAATCCTAAATATAAATTATGATTTTCAACAAAATCCTGACATGTATACAAGTACTCACACAGACAAAATAATGCACTTACATTGATAGCATTACAGTGGACACTGTGTGTAACATTTTCAAAATCACTGACAAGTCACTCTGGGTAATTTTGTAAAAACTACTTTTCCTAATAGAAATGCACCTTAACATTCATGAAATACATTATAAATATGGATTTTGTCTAAATATTTTGAGTTCCATTTTTTAATGGAAAAAAAAGAGTGTAAAAGAGACATTTGTAACCTAAAAAAATATCAACCTACCAAGTGTTTAGTTGCGGAGTACTGGCTACCACTCTAACAAACTGCTTTCTCTAAGTCTCTGTTTTCCTGTAATGAAATTACAAATGAAGGTCATGTTTTTTTCATAATATGCCATTGGATTCAGACAAAGAGAACCACTGTAATTTGGTATGTTCTTAAATTCTGTGCTTTCTTTCACTACCTGGCTTAGTGGGAAAAAAGACAAATTTAGCATCAATTCCATCATTTCCAGATTTATTCTTTGTTTTAGAAGGAAATTTATCCCTACAGACCTGGATGTCTTTAGTGTTATGATTTTGATTTGGGACGCTGAATTAAGACACTGATAAACATGAAACTTTTTCTAGATTAAAGAAATTATTCACGAGCTATTTTGCTGTTTTGCCCTGCGCAAGCAATTCCAAGCTCTCCTGGTTCATATACAGCATTGTGAAAAAAGACAGTTCAAATACTGCATGCAGATGCTTTCCTTTTGTAGTTTATTATTTTAGGCATGCCTCATTTTCAGGGTTTGTGGGTTTTGTGATAAAAGAAAAAGGCTAAATATCAATTTGTAACTTCCATTTTAAAATCATTTGTATTTTTATACAATGTTTCAGAAGGAAGAACAGTGAAGCAGCCTTCTATTACTGTCTTTGATGTTACTGAAACTACAAGAAATGATGAAATACAAGCGATATTGGGATACATTTGTATATGCCATATCCATGAATGGCTTAACTTTTTGTCTGTTATTTTTTAAGTTCTTGCTAATTCTTTTCTGTATGATAGAATATCAACCAATAAATAAGGTAAGAATAAATTCTCCACCATATCACCACAGTGTTTTGTGTATTTAATTTTTCCTCTAGATAAAATCGTGTGCTGTACTACTTCTTTTCTTGTGCAGCAGGTTTACACTACTCATCTTTAAAGACAGTCCCTTAAAAGTATAACCTATTTGTCATCCCTCAAATGGATTGGCAATGTCCAAAACTGCTTCCACTAACCCCACAGCTACAACCTCCATAACTTGTTTTTTAAACTTACCTACAAGTATCTTGTGCTGCCCTTTTTCTTGGAATGATACAATTTTTCAGTATTTAGAATGTATTGCGATTTTTTAAAGTTATTTTTTCCAGATCTGTCTGCAAAGCATCTTCATTGTTCTTTTTCAGGCTCTCCTTTGCAAGTGGGCACTACCAAAGCCTACAAAAATGGTTAAGCCACTGCCAGTCTGAGGGCCCTGCTTTTTGACCTTTGCATTGAAATATTGAACATCTTTGAGAAGCTCAGAACTTCAGCCTGACTGACGATGACAAAAAAAAAAAACAGTGTCAGAGCAAAGTGCCTCTCTTTACGAATGAAACACAAAATTGCAGTAAGAGTAAACGTTGGTGAATGTATTGGATCAGACTGAAAGAGCCAAGAGGAAGTACCTTGGAGCACTGCTTTTAAAGCCAAGCTGTTGGATGTGTTTTCAGTGAAATCTGGGGAATTCAAAACAGAACATGATGCTGGTATACCGACCTGCAGGCTGGCTGAGCCAAACCACCCTCGAGCTCAGAGGGTCTCATTTAATAACTTGCAGGACTAACAAGCACCAGCTGTGACAAAAACCATGTGTCTCTAATAAAACATGCTTATTCTTTCTGGGACCTTCTCATGCTTAAAGACTAGCACTTAAACACTGAGTACTGTTTTCAGGGTCTAGCTTTACCCCAAGCAAGCCTGGGCAGATCCACTTCGGCTTAATATGTGCTATTTTGGCTGCAGTGTCAGGGAAGAGTAATTAGTTTTGCTGCCATAAAAGCAGCTCTATCAGCTCCCCTTTTCTGAGATACAGAGAAGGAGATTTTCTCAAGTAAAGGGAACTTACTTGTCCATATTTACATGCACCATATTTTTTTCTGAGGTGATCAAAGAAGCACTTGCTAGGAACAAAAATCATTACTGTTCACAATGCCTAGTAGAATCAATAAGGATTTGGATTTTAGAATATTTTTGTCTGGTCTCTCTTGAGGCAGTGTGCAATATTCATAACCTGGAGTGAAAGATCCTGCCAGCTATTTTGATTGATAGTTGTGGAAGACAAAGGACACAAAGTGAACCTGGACGGATGTGCAGTGGTAAGGTTCAGAGCCTGAGTCTGCTGCTCTTGGGGGAGCTGAGCAATGAACAGGACTATAGCCAGTATGATTTCAGAGTCAGTGGCCTCTTTCCACTGACTTTGATGGAAATCCAAGTCAATCTCTGGGAGGAATCACATGGAAAAAGATGTTTCCATTTGGCCTTCATATTGTACTGACATGCACCATGATTACCACACGGAGTAATGTGAAAACCCTGGGAAAGGTGAGACCTTGTGAAGGGGAAATTAATTTCACCTAATGCTAGCTAACCTAAAAGGTCAGTGTATGTGACCTAAACTCGTTATCTGGGCTGCTTCTTATCAGCAGAAAAGGCAGCGAGAGAGAGAACATTCGCCAAAAGGTGATCTATTCTACATACCTTAGACATCCATCTCAGGACAGAGTAGGTGAATTGCCCTGGAGGTGCCTTTCTTTTTTTTTTCAGTGATTAGACTGTTATTCTAGTCAAGATGTTTAGTTTCTGATTGTCTAAAGTTAAGTAAATTGAATCCCATGCTATCTGTTTGAACAGCAGAACATACTCTGTTGTGATTCCCAGTTATGCACGCATAATAACTTCTTGTACCATGCATTTTGGTTATATTATTGCTTATACAATATTTTAAAACTATTCTTACACTTTGTCAATTCTTCAAATTAAAATGATAGATAATAAAATAATAATATTGACTGTTAACTATATTTATCTTAGCTTGCTTATGTAGTGTGTTTTCATGCAGATCAAAGCTTAACAGGAAGCATGAAATATTGCCATGTGTGGAACCAGACAAATTATTCTTGCAGGTGTCAAAAGATACAGATGGTTTATTTATAAAGGTAAAGAAAACTATGCTCTTTCTAAGCAACATATTTTTATTTCCTTCCGTCTTCTCCAATAATTGCTCTGGAAGTCTTAAGGCATTTTACAAGCAATATAAAGGGTACAAAACATTACAGCAATAGTATTCCCATTTTTTTTGGTCTTTTCTCAACAAAGCCCATCTGTTTCTTTTTTAAATAGATCTGATCCTCCCTTAGGCTGACTGTGTCGTACTTGGAGTGGGTTTTGCCATTAACTACAATAGGACACAATTCTAGATAATCAGCAGAACAGTCTGTATGTAGAAAGGTGTCTTGTTGCAGGCAGCCAATGTGGGACGCAACACTATGAAATCAAATTTACTTTCCCTTGTCATGCATCAAGTCAGGTAAAGACGCAAGTGATGCATATCCGGATTAAGCAGTGGGAGAGAAGAAAGTGTACTATAAAGCTGGTTGATGGGTGGGGTCATGGTTAGGAATGATCATGAGCAACTGATAAGGCAAATGAACAAAGAAACAATCAAAAACCAAAGGCCAGTGGAGACTGTGCAAGGCCTGCTTAAACTTCTGTGGGTTTTATGCCTTCTAAAGAGTCAAGCTGTAAGCAGGCAGTCTCCATGGAGAGGGTATTCGTGGAGTGAAAAAGCTATGGTTGGAGTCCAACAAGCTAGTATTGGCAGTTTGGCTGGGGTTTCCAGCTCTCAGAAGGCCACAGGGGAAGTGTCTGTCCTGACAGCCCACAGGCAGGAGCACTAGTTGGTCTATACTAAGGTGTAGGTCTGGGCCAACTATGTATCTGGATGTCTTGACAGCTGTGTGGTAAGTGGCCTGGAGCTGGTGCTCAACAATATCATATCACATCACATAATTTATGAGGTATTTTAAAACTTAAGAGCTTAATTCAGCAACTGGTACTTCACAGAGCATCTCTGAAGACTTCAGTAGTGCCATAGGTGTGTTGTAGATTTGGAGAGGGAAGTGGTGAAGTAGAAGCTACACCTGAACCGAGAGCATCTATACTCCATAGAAAACTGTGGAGTCCTGGACTTTTGAACTACCAGGTTGAGGGCTGTGACTATAGCACACAATTGTCTCCAGTCTTATGCTCAGCTCTCTTAGACACGACTTTTTATACGCATCCAACTGATCCAAGAACCCAAGTTCAATTCACTTTAAAGTGTCTGGAGTACCTGGCTGTATCTTTTCCTTGATAGCAGAAAGACTGGGGAGACAGGGGGTAGCACTGGTGTCTCTGCAAGTATTTGATTTTCTCTTTGAAAAAGTAGCTATGACTCTCAGAGGGGGATAGTGATTACATTCTTGGAATGTCTAAGTAATAAAACAACCCTTGTGATCAGTTAAAAAATGTATAAAAAGAACTTGCTTTCAGGAAAGTTAATGTTAAAGTTTAATTTCCTCTAGAGACAAATATCAATTCAGAGGACCAGGAAAAGACAGAAAAGAACGAACCAGGTTACTGTAAGAGCATGGGGTCATCGTCATGTAATTCTAGACATTGTTGCAAAAGCTGGAATATTAGATCTCACTGGGTGGAGAGATGGATGCAGACCGAGGGCAACCTAGAGGGAAATAAGATTGAACTAATGAAAGTTTGGTCTCTCAGTAGTATGTAAAAATGTCTCCAATATTGTGCTCACTAAAATAGAGTCTCTGGGCAATGTGAGAATAATCATAGGTAGAAATTACACTTCCCTCCTACAATCACATGAACAAGAATAAAAACTGTGCCTGAGAGAACATGATCTGTAGATTTCAGCAAGCTGTCTCACTCTTAATGACATTTGAGTATCTTCTGAGATTTTCTGACGTAATGAGATTTTGGACTGGGTTAGAGGATGTCTTTATTTCCTTGACTCCTGTAGAATTGCTGATTACTGTCTGATTTTCTTCCCTGTTCATATTTGGTTTGTGGAAGTTCTGTATTGGAGTTGTTAAAACAATATATTTGACTACATCTCTTCTGACAGAGCTATGAGATACACTTTCATCGAAAGATTAAACTAAGGTTTACCCAGGTGAAATAACCCCTGAGAATTGTCCCTTCAATTTTCAAGACAAGCCTGGAACAGTGAATGTTGTGTTTCTCTTTAGAAAGAGAACTCGTGGGAAGTATTATTATCATAAGGCCAAAGATCACAGAATAACTGATGTTGGAAGGGACCTCTGGATATCATCTACCCCAGCCCCTCAGCTCAGAGAAGGGCCAGACAGACCACACTGCTCGGGGCCAGTTCCAGCTAGCTGGGTTTGGATTACCTCCAAGGATGGAGACTCCACAACCTCTCTGGACAATCTGTTCCTGTGTTTGATTACCCTCAGTGTACAAAAGCTTTTTCTTAAGTTTAAATGGAACTTCTTCCATTTCAATTTGTCCTCATTTCCCCTTGTCACCCCCTGACAGAGCATGCACTCTGTCCCATCATCCAGACAACACCAAGTTGGGCAGGAGTGTTGATCTGCTTGAGGGTAGGAAGGCTCTGCAGAGGGATCTGGACAGGCTGGATAAACGGGCCAAGGCCAATGGTATGAGGTTCAACAAGGCCAAGTGTCAGGTCCTGCACTTGGGGCACAACAACCCCATGCAACGCTACAGGCTTGGGGAAGAGTGGTTGGAAAGCTGCCTGGCAGAAAAGACCTGGGGGTGTTGGTCGACAGCGGTTGAATATGAGCTAGCAGGGTGCCCAGGTGGCCAAGAAGGCCAACATCTTCCTGGCTTGATTCAGAAATAGTGTGGCCAGCAGGACTAGGGAAGTGATCATCCCCCTGTACTTGGCACTGGTGAGGCTGCACCTTGAGTACTGTGTTCAGTTTTGGTCCTCTCACTACAAGAAAGACATTGAGGTGCTGGAGCATGTCCAAAGAAGGGCAGTGAAGCTGATGAAGGGTCTAGAGAACAAGTCTTATGAGGAGCAGCTGAGGGAACTTTGGTTGTTTAGTCTGGAGAAAAGGAGGCTCAGGGGAGACCTTATCGCTCTCTACAGCTACCTGAAAGGAGGTGGTAGAGAGGTGGGGGTCGGTCTCTTCTCCCAAGTAAGAAGTGATAGGTTGAGAGGAAATGGCCTCAAGTTGTGCCAGGCGAGGTTTAGATTGGATATCAGGAAAAATTTCTTCACTGAAAGGGTTATCAAGCATTGGAACAGGCTGCCCAGGGAAGTGGTGGGGTCACCACCCCTGGAGCCTGGAGGTATTTAAAAGACGTGTAGATGTAGTGCTTAGGGACATGGTTCAGGTTAAAGGTAAGGGACTGCTAGGTTAACAGTTGGACTCGATGATCTTAAAGGTCTTTTCCAACCTAAACGATTCTATGATCCAGGACATTAATGAAGATGTTAAACAGTATGGGACCCAGTATTGACCCTGGGGTGCACCACTGCTCTGCCACCAGCTGGGCTTCATGCCAGTGATCACAATCCTTTGAGTCTGGCAGTTCAGCCACAGTTCAGTTCACTTCACTGTCCATTTATCCAGTCTGTAGTTCATCAGTTAGTCTATGAGGTTGTTACGGGAGCTGGTGTTGGAAGTGTTACCAAAGTTGAGATAAAAAACATCCACTGCTCTCTCTTTGACTACCAAGCCAGTCATCTCATGTAGAAGGCAATCAGTTTGATCAAGCACGATTTCCCCTTCATAAATCTATGCTGACTATTCCCAGTCACCTTCTTGTCCTTAATATATTTGGAAATGATTTCCAGGATTAGTTGCTTCATCACCCTCCCAGGGGTTGGGGCAAGGCTAACAAGCTTTTAGTTCCCATAATTCTGGATTAGTTGCCACTAGTCAAATAATTGTGTTTATTCACGTTAATGAAGAGATTTTGGTAAATTATTCTTTGTCTCATCGAGTACCACTGTTGGCTATACCACTGTACTATACTATTGCCTGCAAAAAGAGAAGTCCTTAACCCCTCTTGAACAGCTTTTAACATCATCTTTGTCAGCTCTCTTTTATGCACTTGCCCATTCCACTTTATCCTTCCTGACTATATTACCATTTATTTCCATACTGCATAGATGAAATGAACTGCCCCATTTCTTTTTATAAATCTTAAGGCATCTTGGTAGCAGTCCTCTGATGTCTGCCAGACCCCTGTTCTGGCAGATACAGTAAAACTCACCCAAATGGAAATTCTTCTTTCTTAGAAATGACAAGTGTTTTAATGCAAAGTTACTTGCAGTGTAATATGCTGTAACCTTTCCTACCCCTTCTGCAGGAAAAGACAGCTAATAGCCTGTATACACCTCCCTTCCTAACAAGTCACAGGCATTTGAAATAGGAATGTAGACAGAGACATTGTTTACCATTTTGTTTCTAGTAACTAGAAGTTCAACAAGTTTCCTACTTCCTGCCCTACAGTGATATTTCAGAGATGCCAATATCCTGATGTTGGCAAAGTGACCAATATTGACAAGAAGTAAGTGAGAGGGGACCTCAAGCCTCTACCACCAGAAGGATTTGATTCCAGATGAAATGCTACTAATATGCCCTGATAAAAAAATAACTATACCTCCTTGCATATTTTCTCTGTTGTCTTGCACTGCAATGCAGTCTAGTATGGTTACTTTAAGCATATAAAATGTTATATATTATGGTACATATCCTCAGGTGTTACAACCACAAATGCATAAACATGTCCTAGATTGATCAAAATCATAGAATGTGTGTTCCCGATATTGCCTGCAAAAGATTGAAGTAAACCCAATTTAAAGCTCCATTGACTACTTTGAGACAAAAATTTTGGAAGAACGTGACAAAGTGTTACCTCAATCACTTTTATACTGTGCATGCATTCTTTTCTGGTTACATGAGAGTTTATTGTCTCCCATTTACTTTGAGTACAGAGTTAGGAATCTTGTTTATGGACTGTGTCAGCCCCTTGCCCTTGCAATGTGTACTGCCCTTAAAATAGTGCGTGCTGAGAAAATCCCAAAGATCCTATACAAATAGAGGATGTTACAGTTGCTTCCTGCCAAATATTCTGGAGCTTGGGATAACCTACACAGTTTGCCTACTGGGACTTCTAAAGCAATTACCTGCACTAATATGAAAAGAAACATTTCATGCGTCTTATAGGACAACATGAGCCAAATAGATAAGCTCAAAGCCCAATTTGTAAACTCTTTCTTTTCTACTTGAGGAAGTGGAAACTTGAACAAAATTTTCTTCTTCATATCATTTTAATCTTCTTCCTGTTTAACAGACAAGCTGAAATCTCAATTTGATGCGGTTAATATCAGTTATTGTTTCTAAGACTTGCAAAAGTGACTGAGGCTTAAGTTTGCTATAAACTGAGTGTTTTGTCAGTAGACACGGAAACATATTCTTTAAAATCACTAGTTGTGAGGGTCAGTTGCTATGGTTAGTGATCCTTCTACTCATATCGTATCACTGCCAAGAGGGAAATAGGTACTTTTTTACTCCAAAACTACAGAAACAAAAGGCAAATGAAGCATAGATCTTGGTGATCTTCAAAAGATAATCCAAGGACTATTGATGATTAAAGGAATAATTGCTGATAGTCTGCAGAGAGCTATCTGGTTGAGGGATTGGACTGGGCTGCTGGCAGCCCTGACCATGAAGGAATGGAGCTACGTCCTTGAAACGGTTAAACCTGAGAGTGAAGAGGTACGGAGTGACATTCCAGCTGCCAACTATGGAATCATGGCTGGAACTTGATGGCCAGTCAGCGGTTGTGGTCGGGCGCGTGAACAGCGAGTGCAACCAATCATAAAGCTAGCCAGCTAGAGGGGGGAAGATATAAAAAATGGAGCAAAATAAACGCAGGTGCTCTTTTTGCTTTTGCTCTTGCTTTGCTGCCTGCTTGAAACTATCCTTCTGTCTCCTGTCTTTATTTGACTGCCGTGACAAATATAACGACATCTGGTTATCGGGTCTCCTTTTTTCTAAGTGATCTGCTTCATGACAAGATAGGTGAAACCTATAAGTATGAATTTTGAAGTAATGTTTTTCCATACAGCTCTTTGTTCTAATTAGTATATGGATGCTATGTAAGTACAGACAAGAGAGGAGGACAATGTTTTCACATGTGAGAGTGCAGGAATTAATGACTGGCAAATACTTATATAAAAAAAACATTAAAAAAGTAAAACAGCTCACCTTTAAAATGCATCCTAGAAACTGGTATCATTGAAAATTCTGCTTTTGCTGTTTTTTTTCATCTTATCCAAGATTATAGATTTTCAGGGAACTTGCCATTTCACTGTGTGTCAGGAAGCATTTCTTGGGCTGTCAGCCTACATTTTCTTTCCTGTTCTAAAAATTTTTTCAGCTCTTTTTTAGGGCCCTTTTATGCCTTCCTCCTCATAGGTACTTACACCCTTCAGGTTCATTCAGATGATTATGATCTCTGATCAACATATGCCTGTAACCTGTAGTTTTAAATGTATGAACAAAACAACATTCTTGGTGATGGGGGAAGGATCTTTCCCAGACTTACTCAGAGAACTGGAAAAAAAAGTCCTAACTAGCCTGAATCCTTCTGGGGAAGATTTTCCAAGGAAAGGTGACTTTTCTGCACAGAGAAAGAGCCTAACTACTCCTCGTGCCATTGAAATTCTCCTCCCTCAGTTTTCTATTTACTTCTGTAATTTAGCTGTGCTAAAGGACACCTACAAGAATCAAGTGTCAGCTTGAGACTGGCTAGCAGAAAAAACATCTAAGTGGAAAAGCGCAGTTTCACAATTAAACTTAAGTCTCTCTTTTTGCATTGTCTCCTTCATTTCTCTTTCTATAATTCTGCTTGTATTATCCTGACAAGGACTTCCGTAAACTCCCAAGATGCCAACCTGAAGCTGACAAGAATGGTGGCAAAAATACCTAAAGCACAAATTCTTTTGACAGCCTAACAGGAGTCTGTCGTCTGCTGGAATCACCTTTCATTTTTCCCTTGTGCATTTCTTCTGCTCTGCCCTCTGCACACACCTTGGTGACAGCCTGAGGGTGTCAGGCATAATTCTGCAAAGACACAGAGAAGGAAAAGAAAATACCCGTGACCTCCTACTACTATATAAACTGAAAATAGAAATTGTGGGGAAGTGGCCTGTGTCACAGTTTAAAGCTGGGCCAGCTATTAACCCGGTGGCAAATGCTCTCTGTTAACCCTCTCCCCCCCCACCCTAAGGGAAAGGGAAAGGGAAAAGGGAGAGAGACTTACGGGTTGGAAAGTTAAAACAGTTTTAATAAACTATAGTAATGAAAAAGAGTATAATAGTAATAATAGAAATAATCAAATATATACAAATATATACAAAACCAAGATCGAGAGCTTGGAAATCCTCCTCAGGCAAAGTTGCTCCCCCCAGCACGGGCAGAGGGGAAAATGCAGTAGCTCCCCTGCCATCACACCTGCAGGCTTTTAACTGGAAAATTGGCAAAGCTGGTACCAATCAGTGGAAGACAGGAGGGCCCCTCCCTCCTGGGCCCCACCTCCAGGAGGCAGTGGGTTAGTGATAAATAGGAAAGTGAGAATGACGTGTATGACCTCGTTGGTCAATCTTGGGTCACCTGCCCTGTCTGCTCCTCCCTGCAGGTGCGAGCCCCCTTTGGCTCTTCACTCATAAGCAGTGAGGAATTTAGCAGTGACCTTGGTTTCTCTAAGACTAATTGGCCTGGTTTGGGCCAAACCAGGACATTCCACCCCTTATTCCATACCATTCACGTCATACTCAGATCACCACTACCTTTTCATTTTCAAATATATATACACATATCACTAGTTTATGATTCATCTCTATACAAAAAGTTCATTAAGTTCATTTGGTTCAGGATTGTGGGTTTCCATCTGGTTAGCAGTCTCTCAGCAGTCTCTCTGGCTAGCAGTCTCTCTTTTGTCATGGTTCATGCCCACGGGTTGCAGGTTAAAGATGTCAGACTCGAGGAGGTTACTGGACGCCACTTGATGAAGCTAGCTCCGGTCTCATCACCACTGTCTTAACCTGAAAGACACTTATGCAGTAACAGCATACAGTTCAGACTTAAGTAGTCTCACCCAGAATCAGATCACCTTCAGGGACACATCGGACTTCACCATCTTGCAACATCACCCACCAAGTACATCCAGGTCCCTGAGCAAAAGCAATCCCACAAATGGGTTTACCTTTGCCCGTTGCAGGAAGAATCCAGACAGTTTTTCCCAATAGATTCCTTTCATGCACCACAGGGACTTTATCTCTTTCTACTGTATGTAGAAGGTCTGACTGAGCAGGGCCAGCTCGATTGATAGATCCCCTGGTGATAACTAACCAGGTAGCTTGTGCCAGATGCTTATCCCAGTTTTTAAAGGTTCCACCCCCCATTGCTTTCAGGGTAGTTTTTAACAGCCCATTATACCGTTCAATTTTCCCAGAGGCTGGTGCATGATAGGGGATGTGATATACCCATTCAATGCCATGCTCTTTGGCCCAGTTGTCTATGAGACTGTTTTTGAAATGAGTCCCATTGTCCGACTCAATTCTCTCTGGCGTGCTGTGTCGCCACAAGATTTGCTTTTCAAGGCCCAGAATAGTGTTCCGGGCAGTGGCATGGGGCACAGAGTATGTTTCCAACCATCCAGTGGTCACCTCCACCATGGTAAGCACATAGTGTTTACCCTGGCGGGTTTGAGGGAGTGTGATATAGTCAATTTGCCAGGCCTCCCCATATTTATATTTCAACCACCGCCCCCCATACCACAAAGGTTTTAACCGTTTGGCTTGCTTAATTGCGGCGCATGTTTCACAATCATGGATAACCTGTGCATAGAGTCCATGGTTAAGTCCACCCCTCGGTCACGAGCCCATCTGTATGTTGCATCTCTCCCTTGATGACCTGAAGTGTCATGAGCCCACCGAGCTAAAAATAGTTCACCTTTATGTTCCCAGTCCAAATCTATTTGGAACACTTTAGCAGCTTGATCTGCTTGTTGGTTGTTTCGATGTTCCTCAGTTGCCCGACTTTTAGGTACGTGAGCATCTACATGACGTACCTTCACAACTAGTTTCTCTAGCCGAGCAGCAATATCTTGCCACAGTTCAGCAGCCCAAATAGGTTTACCTTTGCGCCGCCAGTTGCTTCGCTTCCACTGCTTTAACCACCCCCACAAGGCATTTGCTACCATCCATGAGTCAGTATAAAGATACAGCCTTGGCCACTTTTCTCGTTCAGCAATGTCTAAAGCCAGCTGGATGGCTTTTACCTCTGCGAATTGACTTTATTCACCTTGTCCTTCTGTGGCTTCTGTGACTCGTCGTATGGGACTCCATACAGCAGCTTTCCACTTCCGATGCTTTCCTACAAGACGGCAGGATCCATCGGTGAACAGGGCATACTGCTTCTCATCCTCTGGTAATTCATTATATGGTGGGGCTTCTTCAGCACGTGTCACCTCCTTTTCTGGTGGCATTCCGAAGTCTTTGCCTTCTGGCCAGTCCATGATCACTTCTAAGATTCCTGGGCGATTAGGGTTTCCTATTCGAGCCCTCTGTGTAATTAATGCAATCCATTTACTCCATGTAGCATCAGTTGCATGATGAGTAGTAGGAACCTTACCCTTGAACATCCAGCCTAGTACTGGTAATTGAGGTGCCAGGAGAAGTTGTGCTTCAGTACCAATTACCTCTGAAGCAGCTCTGACTCCTTCATATGCTGCCAGTATCTCTTTTTCAGTTGGAGTGTAATTGGCCTCGGAACCCTTGTATCCTCGACTCTAAAATCCTAGGGGTCGACCTCGAGTCTCCCCTGGCACTTTCTGCCAGAGGCTCCAGGTAGGACCATTGTCCCCAGCTGAGGTGCAGAGCACATTTTTAACATCTTGTCCCGTACGGACTGGTCCAAGGGCTACTGCATGCACAATCTCTTGTTTAATCTGTTCAAAAGCCTGTTGTTGTTCAGGGCCCCACTGAAAATCATTCTTCTTTCTGGTCACTTGATAAAGAGGGCGTAGAATCTGGCTGTAATCTGGAATATGCATTCTCCAGAAACCCACAACGCCTAAGAAGGCTTGTGTTTCCTTTTTGTTAGTTGGTGCGGACATAGCTGTTATTTTGTTGATCACCTCTATCGGGATCTGGCAACGCCCATCTTGCCATTTAATCCCTAAAAACTGGATCTCCCGGGCAGGCCCCTTGACCTTGCCTCTTTTTATGGCAAAACCAGTTTTCAGAAGAATTTGGATTATTTTCTCTCCTTTGTCAAAAACTTCTGCTGCTGTATCACCCCACACAATGATGTCATCAATGTATTGCAAATGTTCTGGAGCTCCACCCTTTTCTAGTGCAGTCTGGATCAGTCCATGGCAAATAGTAGGACTGTGTTTCCACCCCTGGGGCAGTCGATTCCAGGTGTACTGGATACCTCTCCAGGTAAAAGCAAACTGTGGCCTGCACTTTGGTGCCAAAGGAATAGAGAAAAATGCATTAGCAATGTCTATGGTGGCATACCACTTGGCTGCCTTTGACTCCAGTTCGTATTGAAGTTCTAGCATGTCTGGCACAGCAGCACTCAGCGGTGGCATAACTTCATTTAGGCCACGATAGTCCACAGTTAATCTCCATTCTCCATCAGACTTTCGCACTGGCCATATAGGACTATTAAAGGGCGAGCGAGTCTTGCCAATCACTCCTTGGTTTTCTAATTGTCTAATCAGTTTATGAACGGGGATCAGGGTGTCTCGATTGGTGTGATATTGTCGTCAGTGCACCGTGGTAGTAGCAATTGGCACCTGTTGTTCTTCAACCTTCAGCAACCCCACAACAGAAGGATCTTCTGAGAGGCCAGGCAAGGTAGACAGCTGTTTAATGTCCTCAGTCTCTACAGCTGCTATACCAAAGGCCCATCTATACCCTTTTGGGTCCTTGAAATACCCTCTCTTGAGGTAGTCTATGCCAAGGATGCACGGAGCATCTGGGCCAGTCACAATGGGGTGCTTTTTCCATTCATTTTCAGTTAGGCTCACTTCGGCCTCCAATACAGATAACACTTGAGATCCTCCTGTTACTCCTGAAATACTGATAGGTTCTGCCCCTTTATGATCCGATGGCATTAGGGTGCACTGTGCACCAGTGTCTACCAAGGCTCGATACCTTTGTGGTTTTGATGTGCCAGGCCATCAAATCCACACAGTCCAATAAACTCGGTTGTCCCTCTCCTCCACCTGGCTGGAGGCAGGGCCCCCCTAATTAAGAAATGGATTCGTGCTGCTCACAGGGACTGGATCTTCATTTCTCCTATTCACACTTGGGAAAAAGTGATTTGAGGCCCATCTACCCTGACTGGGGTCCTGCTTACTGGTAACTGGAGCAGCCATCCTCCTAGAAAAATTCTCTCTGGTATTTCTTTTAGCTTGTAACTCACGTACTCGTGCCTGTAGGGTACTAGTAGGTTGTCCATGCCATCTGCTCATGTCCTTCCCATAACCACGCAGGGCAAACCACAGGATACCTCGTGACGTGTTCTGTTTCCTTTGAGCTGGTCCTGTAGGAGAGCGTTTCCTCCTAACAGCTGCAATGCGCGCCTGTGTAGAGAGTCAAGTTTATTCTCGATCCTGGACAGTTTGTCTGACAGTTGTTTAAATGAGTCCTTGTTTTCCTTAGTCAGTTTTTCCACAGCCGAGATGCGTGCCTGCAGTGGAGAAGAAATACTATCTTCATACTGTCGCATACAGTTAGCCATTTCACCCACACTAGGTCGTGCCATAGCATCTTCTCCCCAGACTAATATTGACAATGTATGGGTATATGTCGGTGGAGCATTCTTCACAACCTTCCGGAACATGGATCGGTTGCATTCCACTTCACCAGGATCTACAGGATCTACAATGTCCCGTGGGTGTGTATAAATGATCTCTTGCACAGCTAGTTCTCTAAGGTAGTTAATACCTTTTTCTATAGTGGTCCATTTGCTTAGGTGGCTCATAACATCATCTTTATAGGGATACCTGCTCTTTACAGCTGACAAGAGTCGCCTCCAGAGACTGACAGTGTTTGACTTTCTTGCGAGCGCCTTATCAATACCACCATCTCTGGACAGGGATCCCAACTGTCTGGCTTCTCTGCCATCTAATTGCATGCTGTCTGCCCCATTATCCCAGCATCGGAGCAACCAGGTAATAATAGGTTCACCGTCATAACGGCTGAAGTCTTTCCTTATATTTCTCAGGTCCTTCAGGGATAAGGAGTGGTAGGTTATCTCTACGTCCGAGTCCTCCTCTTGTGATAGTTCTGCTTTAGAAGGACCTTTCTTCTGTGATGGGTCTGCTTTAAAAGGACGATCGAGGAAACCCCCATCTGTGTCAGGCCCTAACTCTGCCTGAGAAGGGCCCTCACCTGGGTCATATGATGGCTCTGCCTTAGAAGGCTCTGAGTCATCATCCTCCTCTTCACGAGCTGATTTCTTTTGGTATTTCTTCCTGGTTACAGGAGCAATTGGTACAGATTCGATAGATGCTGGGGTCTGAGTAGATGCAGTGGCTGTCGTGGGAGTGCTGAGACTCGGTAGAGTCTGAGTAGCTGCAGTGGCCATCTTGGGGGGTGTAGCAGCTGTGGTGCAGGCTGCTGAGGTTTCAGTGGATTTAGTGGCTGTAGCGGCAGCACACGCTGTAGGATCTGAGGTGGCTGCATAACACCTACAACTGTCCCTGCACCGATATTTAATCTTAACCCACATCAGAAACACATTCAGGACAACCGAAAATAAAAACATGCCACCTAGACAGCACCATCCTAATTTCACAAAATCTAGTGGAATCAGCTTGGCAGAAAAGGAGAAGGTACTATTTCCCGATGTAAAACTGGAAGTGTAATCATTAACAGAATCAGCTAAAGGACTCCTGGAGCGTGCAGATGAAGTCGCTGCTACTGATTCGCGATTAAAGCTGCCCATCATTGTGTCATAGAGATAAGATATCGGAATATTAACTGCCCAGTTTATCACAGCATAAATCAGTATCAAACCCCATACCGAAACAATACATTTCGACCAGCGCGCACTGCTAAACCGCATGTAAACATTCATAAGAAGCAAGCAATAACACAGTGCCCATGGCAGGTAAGGCATCATTGCAATACTCAACTGTGAAAGAAACTCTATAAAAAGACAAGATAACACAGCATTCAAAAATGACATCACCATCTTCGCTATCTGTTTTAATTTCCAACCCTTCGTAAATCTCAAAGGAAAAAATCTGATACTCTTTCAGCTGAGCTCTCTGGGTCTCCTCCCACCAGAGCCAGGATTCAACTTATCAGAGCAACCTGTTGGAGCTTCTCTCGAGCCCCACATTGGGCACCAATAAATCTGTCACAGTTTAAAGCTGGGCCAGCTATTAACCAGGTGGCAGACGCTCTCTGTTAACCCTCTCCCCCCACCCTAAGGGAAAGGCAAAAGGGAGAGAGACTTATGGGTTGGAAAGTTAAAACAGTTTTAATAAACTATAGTAATGAAAAAGAGTATAATAAGAATAATAGAAATAATCAAATATATACAAAACCAAGACTGAGAGCTTGGAAATCCTCCTCAGGCAGAGTTGCTCCCCCCAGCACAAGCAGAGGGCAAAATGCAGTAGCTCCCCTGCCATCACACCTGCAGGCTTTTAACTGGAGAATTGGCAAAGCTGGTACCAATCAGTGGGAGACAGGAGGGCCCCTCCCTCCTGGGCCCCACCTCCAGGAGGCAGTGGGTTAGTGATAAATAGGAAAGTGAGAATGACGTGTATGGGATGGAATACCTCCTTGGTCAATCTTGGGTCACGTGCCCTGTCTGCTCTTCCCTGCAGGTGCGACGCCCCCTTCGGCTCTTCACTCATAAGCAGTGAGGAATTTAGCAGTGACCTTGGTTTCTCTAAGACTAATTGGCCTGGTTTGGGCCAAACCAGGACACCTGTTAGCTCCTCAAGTCTTGATATGTTTAACTGATTTCCAAATTTTCGTAGCTACACTGGAGAGATATCTGCATTTTGGATATTATGCAGCGTCCACTGAAATCAATTAGACTCTATACTGACTTCAGTGGGCTGAAGGTTGACCCTGGTTTCCATCATGAGAGTTCTGTACAAAACCAACCTACTGATGCGCATTTGTAAAGAATCGATATAAAAAACGTCGTTCCCCTAGCAGGTAAAAATGAGGCAACAAGGGACATTCTGAAATTTTGTAACCAGTAAAGCTGGTTAGAAGTGTGACAGCTCATATATGTGCCATTATATAAGAATAAAAGAAGCTTTTTGCAGTTACTGCTGATGTCATTTCTACTGTTACTGATCCAATACTGCTTTGTGTGTACTTCTGAAGAAAATGTTCGCTGGCATCACTAACCCTGATCATTCAGTTATATTGCTAATTAAATCCAAGCAGTAATATTCAAAGGAAATATAGATAAGCACACTGTGAAAAAAGGGTAGCTATGCAAATGTAAACCACTGACTTTGACAAAAACTAAAGCAAACAGCAGCATTTAGTTAATACATCCCTTTGACTTTTTGCCATTCTGGGTGGTTCTTGTTTTAAAATGGAGACTCTCCATCTCAGAAACGGAGAGCTGATATTCTGCATCTGTATCCACTCAGTTCGATGTTCCTGTTATGGTTATTTGCCTTCACTGCCATTTGCCACAAATGCTGATGTGGATATGCCAGCTGTCTATGCAGGCATGTCATAGAGACAAACCAAGTGAAATAATAGTAGATGCTAATAAACATACTGATGATAAATATTCACTTTTTAATGTGAGCATTGTGTTAAACTAGTTGATGGTATTTCTGCTTACACATCATCAGTAGCTGCAGCTTGCATGGGAAGGAGTTGTAGTACGAAGTACGATGTTCCACAGGTTTGAAAGGTCAAGTTTAATTTTCCAAACATCTGTAAGTTTATTTTCAACACTTCAACGGCAAATAAAATTCACTTGAACAAACTTGTCATATAAATAACTTGCAGTACTGAAGATATGAATTCAGAGTAAAATTGAGGAAAACATAGTCCCTACTGGGTAAAAAGAACTAACATACTCTGGAAGTCAGAAGCAGCTGGCCGGAGTGACCACAGCATTTTCAAATGGGAGCTTTGCTAAGTAACCGATAGCAGGCACACATTTTCAGTGGGAATAATGTGACGTGCCTAATGGTATTCAATAGTTTAATATTTAGTATTCTATAATATTTAATAGTTTACAACTTCGCAGGGAACTGCACAAAGGAGGAAAGAGTGCAGTGAGTCGGAATCCCTGACTCACTGGATTGTCAGTCTTGGCAGTGGCTCTCACAAAGTAACTGGTCACTTTGGAAAGGAGGGGTGTGGAGTACTTGGCTTTTGTGCAGTCTGAATGCTAATGGAACAACCCACTCAGGCTGATGCTCCAGGACTCTGGGAGACAGGAGACTTCCTTGTGGCTGCTGACTTCAGGATAGTTATCACAGTCATGACAATTGTCATAACCTGGCAGTCCTCTTGCATGGTGCAGTGGACTTGGTGTGGGATATGCTGCCGAGAGGGGAGTGGGGCCCATAGCCTGGCCACCTGCCAGCGAACGCCAGGTCTTCCCTGTTTTCCCAATCCACCACTTACTGCCCTTTGCAGTTGATACTTATGATACTTATTATAGTGACAATAGATCAAAGAAACCAGAATTAAATGACCTCAGAAAATACAGCTGACCAATCCTTTCAGAAGAATAGGCATTTTATTTAAAAAGATCTTTTTTCCTTAACTTAACTTACACTATAATATTGTCTCATGCACTAGCTTTTTCTTTCTTTTCCATTTTCCTTTCCTCATTCTTTTCATTTTCCTTCACCTTCATTCCTTCTTTTCCTGTGCCAGCTGCCAATCTAACCAGTGGAAAAAAAAAAAAAAAGGAGGGATGAATGGGGTGACAGACAGGGACACAGAAAAGAAACAAGTATGGGATAAAAATATGGGAAAGAATAAGAGGAAATATGAAATAAGGAAGCAGCACATTTCAAAATCAACCCTCTGATAAAAAGCACAAAAGAAACTATTACAAAGAAATAAAAAATTTGCATATTTTTAAATCAACAGAATGCAAATAACAGAAAAAATAATTATTTCTTTTCCAAGTTCTTCATCACTATCTTTAGTATAAGTTTATTGGAGAATGGACACTGCTTTTTGACCAGAAAATTTGTTTAGATATCAAAAATTTAACAAAAGGAGCTGTTCCTTTAGAACAAGAATGCTAGTGGACAGAACAAGATTTCTTCCACTTGTGCTTTGTCTGGCTAATGGAGGAATGGTTTTCAGCACTGTCCACAATTTATTATCTTAGACCTTCAGTTAATGCATCTCATCTTCCCTTGTGTCCATTTTCAACAAGGAGATGTGCTGGATTGTCTTTAATCTGTACTTATGCCCAAACAGAACATACTGGGTTTTCTTACATTCAGTTTGAAAAAGTCCCGTGAAATAGATGGGACAAATATTTAACTTAAAGAAGAAATCTTTGGCTTGACTCTTATCTCATAAATCAGGGATAATTCTTCTAAGGTTACTGGAGTTACATTAATGTATATCCAGACGAGAGAAGGAGGTGCTTGCTCCTGTTAAGTGTTTGTGACTTTTTCTAAGCAAGGCTTTGGGTCATCAGGAGCAGTGATAAATCCTTAACAGATACCTATTGTTCACAGTCAAATGGCCTTTTAGGTCAGCTGTCGAATTACCATGACTTACTAAGCAGTGGTATCTTTTCCATTCAGTGCCTGGTGTTGAGTGGTATGTTCCTGACAAGCAGAAGAAAATCCAATTATCTACTTTTCTTTCTTGCTTCTTCAGGAAACGTGTCTGTTTTTAATACTGCATCTGGCCATACAATACAGATGTTAGTAGGGTGTCTGTAAGAGAATCATATTTTTGTAACTCTTTTTCATAACAATTGTGAAAGACAGAACCAATTCACTGCTGCAGCTATCTGAAGAAAACAGCATTAAATCTGTGCCTGGACAGACTCTGTAGGATAATGTTGTGAAAAAGTAATAGAAAATATACTACTGCATTTCTCGTTACAATCCTTTTGGACCAGCCAGCTCATCTTAAGAGGGCTACTGTGAATTGAACGACACCAAATGGGAGCTACAGGTCATAAAATAATTGTTTCTCTGAAGAGTAAATTATTACGTGCCTTTCACAAGTCTTCTGAAGCCAGTTTTCAAAAATCCTCCAGAACGAGATAAATGGTCATAGAGTTTCAAGTTATAGGAGACATTCAGCTCCTGAGAGTATGGAGACTTGTGTGCCACCCTTTTCTCTACAACAGTGTATCTCAGACTGTTTTGGAGGATAAAACAATGTTTTTCATAAAAACACATCCAAACATCTCAAACCCACTTAGGTGGTGTCCACATATTCTTTTTATTTTTTTGCTTATATGTATGTAAGAGCATTAGGGTGTGCATGGGTTTCTTGGTTGGTTTTGTTGTTTTTGCCATTGCTTTATGGCAGAAAAAAACTTGGCAGGTAGAAACTTGTTCAAAACCACATGTGTATCTCATCCAAACTTGGAAGCTTAGAAATACTTCTGAATCACCCATTTTTGATAGTCTCAGTTTGCTGTTGTGGTTATTTCCAGGGTAAAGTGCAGGAGAACCTGTCTGGATTCTTGCTGTTTTAACAGGCAGTGTAGTTTTCTGTTCTTTATAAGTCATAATAAATGTAACTGGGAGGACTTTTGAGTCTCAACAACTAGATTCTCTGTGGCAGAATAAATAGTGCTCTGAGAATATATTTCATTGTCTTCAAATGCCATGGGAACCCTCTGACCTTTAAATGTAAACTTTCAAATTTGCAGGAAGAGGTTTAGCCAAAAGATTCTCATTAACATTTGTGGCAGTTAAGAAGACGAATCCTTTTCTGCTGAACTAAAATTTACCTCTATGCCACAGACTATGAAGCCGTATGATGAAAGTCAGAGGAACTGCTAATGCCAAATGTGCCTTCAGAACTCATTTTGCAAAGTTCTCTTAAAACAGGCACGGGCATATCCTGGACTCATTTCCTGTGGTCCTGATGATTTAAAACCTGATGGTATTCTGACTTGAGATGTTCAAAGATTTACTTAACGCTTCTAAGGTGCTGGAATATCAAATGCCTTTTGTCCAATAAGCAGAGTGCCTTTTTACAAGATGCAGTGCTCATTTTTAAATGTGTTTCTCTTGAAAGGCAGAGAATCTGTGGAACTACATCTGCTGCTTCATCGGTAGCATTTTCTATACATTTCAGCTGCATTTTCTAGGAACTTCTGACAAAATTTTCAGACTTTGGGAACACATTTATTTCATCTGACAATTCAGGTTCTGCCTTTCTTTGAATTTTACCAATTCCTTGGCAGTAGGTTTCTTAGTCAGCACTGTGGTATATCATTAATCCTTCTTATTTCACTATTAACAGTAAGGCAGTTAACATTTTCATGAACATTATGCTTTATAGATCCATACATTTTTAAGGCCAGGGGGACTGTTGTGTTAGTCTAAGCTGACCTCCTGTGTTACAAGAAGTATTCTTACAGAAGTTTGAGAACTGAGTGAATTCCCTTACTTCCCAAGGGCAGTATGAAAACTCCCCCTGGCTTTGTGGATCAAGACTTATTAAGACCGGTATTGGGACCAGTCCTGTTTAACATCTTTGTCGGCGACATGGACAGTGGGATTGAGTGCGCCCTCAGCAAGTTTGCCGACGACACCAAGCTGTGCGGTGTGGTCGACATGCTGGAGGGAAGGGATGCCATCCAGAGGGACCCTGACAGGCTTGAGAGCTGGGCCTGTGCGAGCCGCATGCAGTTCAACAAGGCCAAGTGCAAGGTCCTGCATGTGGGTCGGGGCAATCCCAAGCACAAATACAGGCTGGGCGGAGAATGGATTGAGAGCAGCCCTGAGGAGAAGGACTTGGGGATGATGGTTGACAAGAAGCTCAACATGAGCCGGCAGTGCGTGCTTGCAGCCCAGAAGGCCAACCGCATCCTGGGCTGCATCAAAAGAAGCGTGGCCAGCAGGTCGAGGGAGGTGACACTGCCCCTTTACTCCGCTCTCTTGAGACCCCACCTGGAGTACTGCGTTTAGCTCTGGGGCCCCCAACATAAGAAGGACATGGAGCTGTTGGAGTGAGTCCAGAGGAGGGCTACGAAGATGATCAGAGGGCTGGAGCACCTCTCCTATGAAGAAAGGCTGAGAGTGTTGGGGCTCTTCAGCCTGGAGAAGAGAAGGCTCCAGGGAGACCTTATTGCAGCCTTCCAGTACCTGAAGGGGGCCTACAGGAAAGCGGGAGAGGGGCTTTTTACAAGGACAAGTAGTGACAGGACAAGGGGGAATGGTTTTAAACTGCAAGAGGGTAGATTTAGCTTAGATATTAGGAAGAAATTCTTGACTGTGAGGGTGGTGAGACACTGGAACAGGTTGCCCAGAGAAGTTGTGGCTGCCCCCTTCCTGGCCGTGTTTAAGGCCAGGTTGGATGAGGCTTTGCGCAAGCTGGTCTAGAGGAAAGGTGTCCCTGCCCTGTGGCAGGGGGGTTGGAACTAGATGATCTTTAAGGTCCCTTCCAACCCAAACCATTCTATGATTCTATGACTTCATGTCTGCATGACATTTTCCTTGAACTGATGTGTCAAAGCAAGTAAATTCATTCCAGGTTTGGTGCTATCACCTCAGTAAGATAATTCACTGAAACAAGCTGAGAGCTAAAGGTCAGAAGAGAATGCCTGTGTTCAACAGAACTTACAGAGGTGGAAAAGGGTTTTGGGGCACTTTCTGGCTATACAAGACACTGGTCAAACACAGATCATATTTTATTTTTATTTACAGGACTTACTGAGTGAAGATTCAGGTCCTTTCTAAGCTCTGTTGGTAAATCTGGCGAGACTGAGCGAGAAGATAGCAAAGTACCTCCCCTCCCCTATCACTAGTGTAAAAAGGCTTGGTGACAGAAAACCCTGCTGAGCCCTGGCCACACCAGGGTGTTACCTCTTGATTCCATGTTTTTTCCCTACACTTCCGACTTGACGACAGGGAAATGAACTCTCACTTTCTTCTCTTCAGCCCAGCATATGCTCAGTCCTCTGATATTCTCAGCTGTTTGAAAGTGCATCTCTTCTGCCCAGTGGGCTCTCAGTCACCAAGCACAACTGTAGTAGATGTTGGGGTTTCTCCTTGAGTTGGTTAGGTTCAAAAAGCAGAGTTCCCTTTGTTGCTGCAAACATTTCTGTGTGCCTCAGTGTGAACTTCAGCTTTTATTTGTGCCTATCTTCTGTGCAATGTCATTGTGGAGGACAAAGGTTGGACATGCAACCTATGATTCTTTGGTAGTTGTTTAGCATCTGATGTGGATCAAACAGTGCCTCGAAAGATCTCTGAAAAGTTTATGAAAAGTGCTCAATAGCCATCTTATTTTGCACTTTTTCTTCTTTGAATTTCTCAGTGATAAAGGGACCTATGACTTAGGCAAAACTAAAAGCAGTTTCTTGCCTCTCTAATTAACAGATCAAGTGTAGGCGTCCTTTTTGCCTTCAACCATACCATAGCTCCATGGTGTAACAGCCAAAAGACAGCTAAATGTTTAAACTGGACTGAAAGTAAACATGTAATCCCACACTGTTGCCATTTAATAGGGCTTAACTTCTTTTTCAAAAGGCAGGTGTCCAGCACCATGTGAGATTCCCTGAAACACCGATGGCACCTGCATAGCGCTGGCAGGTGGAACACAAGAGATACGGGCGACCCATGCCTTCCAGAGCAGCAGCTGAAGACTAGGTGTGATTACAAAAGACTCTCAATGCCTGTGCTTTGGCAACTAAATTGAATCCTAAATGACTGAGTGAAGTTTAAACTTAGCATTTTTAAGGTGCTAAAATCAAATCACCTGCAGCAGAGGCATAATGAACTTAATTTCCAAAACCAAATGTGTCTACATTTGTTAGTGTTGAGCTGTTTCCATCATTGCTTTCAAAAAAAACTGAATTTCTCTTGCCTGCTACCATTACTGTCTGTGAAATGCCATGACAACAAGCTCTCCATGTGCATAAGTTTAGAAAATAAGGCCACCTTTCTGCCCATTCTGGTTTAATGACTTTCAATGGCTCCATTTATTTTGAAACAAGTTACAGCATAAGGCAATTTTGCTACTCGATAGCTTTTGGGTGCAATCTGTTTTTGACTTAGTAAATAGATGAAGCTCTCAAATGGCCTGAATTCTTTGACTGAAAAAAAAGGCTAGAAACAAACTTAAGAGGCAGCAAGCTTCTTCATGTGTCATGATATTCTCCAAAAAGAAAATCACAAAATATATGGATATTGTGCCAAGTTTTCAAAGAAAGGAGAAAATTGGAAAATCCTAATTAAATTATACAACCAGTCATAGCCCATGTTAGTTACATTATCTTGCCACATTAAGTATTTGTGCTGTGCTGGAGCACAAGTAAATTTTGCTGAACAAGCTGAGAATGCTGCCTCAGGAGAACAGGCTGACTTCAGCTTTATTCAATTGCTCTGCTTTCAGGCGATTTCTGATATTTCAAAGTGACTGACAGAATCAAGTCAAATTCACAAACTCAGTCATTCAAACTGATATAAATTATGACCTTTAAGATCAGAACGGGTATTTCTGAGAAACTTTCAGGAAGGTACTATATAGTTATGGTAGATGAAAATAATCGACTTTTACAGAGAGCAGGTGGTTTTATGGCTGCCATATGTGGAAGGTGACATGAATGTTCACGAAGAGTTCAGCTGTAGGTTGTACCAAGTAATCTGATCAGCAGCTGTAACCAGGTCAACGATGAAAGATTTGTTATTGTGTCTAGATGTGGGGATCAAACACTGCCAGAAACGGTGTGGTGATATTGTGGGATTAATATCAGACACTGCATCCAGCTTGCAACTGGCAGAGTCACATATATCATGATTGCAGTGGGCATGATTTGAATTAAGCTTGCCCAGAGAACACTGAGAATAATACTGTACTAAAAACTATCTATGAAACTGTTTATGAAACCACATACATGGGAAAAGTATCCTAAAGGATATGCTATGTTAAAGAGAAAAAATTCCTATGTGTCTTATCAAGAAATATGATGTGGTACAAAGTGTCACACCTAGAGATAAAACGCGTGATGCTGTGTGTGCCAGCAGGCATCCATATCACACAGCGAGTAAACCAGATTTCCAGTGAAGAAGTATAAAGTTACCTGACCATGTGGACAAAGTAGGAGTTAAAAAATATGATAAAGAAATATCAGGAAATGAAAGCTTGAAGACAGGATATAATAGTTCAAATAGGAAATGTTTACTTGCTTGGTACAAAATGAGCTCTAAACATGATAAATAGTTAGAAAGATGCACAGACAGACAGAAAGATAAGTCAGGGAGAGTAATAAGCCACAGAAAACTTTGCAAAGGCTGGATTTTCAGCAACAGAAGACCATTCTTTATGAAACAAAGCACTGCAGTCTTCCCAGTCAGATGAAAGCTGCAACTTATTCTAAAAGCGAATTCACCATGAGATTTTAAAGCTGGAGATACCGAGGTTCCCAAAAATCACTCTTAAAAAGATGAAAACATGTCCCTAGATTTGGCAAAGGAGTTTCGGAAGTACCTTCACAGCAGTGAACCCATTCTACAGCATCTTTCCCGTCAGGATTTGAAGAAAATAGCTGATATTAGCTTGGATGGTGCTCAGCTTCTGGAGCTGTAAACTGAATGAGGCTCACTGAAGTCACAAGCACCTTTACTTTGTGCAGCCAAACCAAACAATACCTGGTTTCCAATGCCATGAAGTTAGCAGTTATTCCGGCGTAGGTAATGCCAGTAACATAAAACAACTGAGATTCATCATTCTACATTGCATCCAAATGTGGCTTTATCCGTCTGCTGCATGTTCAAGGACAAAACTGATCACCTTCTACTTAGATATGCAAGTCTGGATATTGTCTTCAAGAAAGCCAAGGCACAGATCATCACTGAGAGCTTTTCAGACTTACATGTCTTTCTCATACTTGCATTAAAAATGATTTAATGAATAATTTTGTTCCGAGACTGCATTCATCCATTTTTAATAAAATGAGCATTTATTCCAAAATTAGCATTCTTCAGCATTCTGTATTAATTCTGTACCGAAATTTTGGAATGTTTAATGTCCTAACTCATCATTTGACTAAGCTTACTGAAACTATTGGCTCAGTTATGAATTCATTATCTTTTATTTCCTACATATCTCTGACATGCAAATTTTTATAGCAGTGAAATATGTCTGACTGCTTTGCTCCCAGTTAATGCACTATTAATATGACAATGAACTTTATTAATTTAGTGTAAGTAAAAAGGTATCTGGAAATGTAATGTTAGAACTTGCTTGACAGAGTCCTGCAGTTGCCTAAGTTTAGTTTTGGGTCTTTTTTTCTTTTTTTCCAAATTAATGCAGCTGTTAAAATATTTTGTGTTGGCACTAATGCTGGGTGAAACTTTTAATTTGTGTATCATCTGCTTGTGAGATGCTGACTTTTCTAAATCATAGGTTAATTATTTCAACTTAGAATTTCACCTCTGGAAGGCTGTCTGTTCCAACAGTAAAAATGGCATGCAAAGACCTCATGTAGATAGAAGAGGAAAGCCCATCAAAATGCTGTTCCCACAATGCTACTGCCCTGCTCGCACCCATCCCTTCATACTGTACATCTGAAGTGTTTTAAATGCCAGAAAGAAGAGAGGTTGTGCAGCCAAAAAAGGGAGAAGATTTTACCTGAGACTCTATACCAGTCTCTAAACAAAGAAATAAATTATTCTTCTGTCTACAGTAGATAAGATAAAAAACCAATAGGCTAAATTGCAGCAAGTGATAGATAGGTCAGACATTGGGAAAAACGTACTGCATGGATACTGAAGCTCTGGTACAGACTGTCTAGAGAAGCTGTGGAGTATCTGCTGCTGGAGTTTTTTAAATACCACTCAGACAAACATCCATCAGGATGGGGGATAGATAAACTAGGCAATTTCTTAAAATCCCTTCCAGTTTCATTTTTTATGATTCTGTGAGTAGGCTTGCCATACTGAAATATTTTTCTGATTAGGTCTATTGCTATCCCTTTTCTACTGTAAGGCTATTTGTTCTTATGTTGTTAGAGACCTATGATGATGAAGAAAAGACAGATGACTCGTTTGCTCTCAGAAGCCAATTTTTCAGGTAGTCAGCATCTGAAGTTGCAGACAGATTTCCAACAGAGCTCAGTTCTAGAGGTTCCCTTCTTTCAGATATTATGGGACTTTCTTCGTCAAGCATCTTGACATTTTCTACAAATATGCTTAAGTAAAGATCACCATCATGTTCAGACACATGACTGCCTTCCCATAACTCATCTAGTTACAGAATGACATCCAAGGTGAATCCTCAACCTCATGTGGCTTCCACTGAGGTTTAAACGGAGAAGTTTTACCAGCCACTTGCAGTGAGACAAGACCACGTATGAGATCAGTTGCTAACTCTCAGCTCTCATATGGGAACTTGTTAAGTCACAGCACTGTGGTCAATGAATGACTTGAAAGATTAACTCATGTTGAAGAAAATATTTCAGGACTCCAGGAGCCTGATGCTAACTGATACTGTTCCTTAGGCTTCCACACTAAGCCACTCCAGAGGCACAATATGAGCCTAAAAAGATGCTTATTCTGACCACCTACAGCTGTTCTTATGCTCTTAAAATGTTTGAATGAAGTTTCTAAATTGATTCTGAATCAATGACTTCAATGATTTAGCTGCTTTTGATTTGGGTGCCATTTAGGTGCTTTTAACAAAGTTATATTTAGCCCTTTTCAAAATCTTCAAGGACACACTTAGCTATATGCACTTACATAAACACTGCTGAAGGGGTATGGATGCGAGCATATATTCCTGGTTACATGTACTTGCAAACATATTTTTCATCTCTTCAGCTGTATCACAGCTGAAAAAGATAAACCCTCTTGGAAATTTGATCCTATATGCACAGCTGTCCTGAAGAAATACCCAGAGCAGGATGCTGAGGACAATGTAGCTGAAAGTCAAAGACAACAGCAAGATCTGTCTAGGGTCTTAAACCACTCAAGAGAAGGTGAGGTACCAACATTGGTCTTAATACAGTGACTTCCTTAACCACCATCTAGTATTTATTTTGTTTAGTTTTATTCTTGTATTCCATTTTTGCTCCTGAATGCCCTGGTCTATTGCTGATTTTAAACAATTTCATTCTGAATGTGAATCAGCATCTCTGATATCAAACACCTGCACAAAAACCTTTATGTCTTATTTGTGTTTTATTTTCATTTCAAATCAGGTGCCTAATTGTAGTGCTTATAGGATTGCAGGGCACTTGGATTTTAATTGTATGAAGTTCAGGCAAAAGTGACTATAAAAGCATCAAAGAAAAATAATAGTTTGTAAGTGCAAGTGAAAAGTCGCTGAGATTTACATAATGGATTTAGTCAGACACCCCTACTGTTTTATAGAGGGAAAAGTGCATGTGCACAATAAATAAATTACACTGTGCCATCAGTATGTTGCATCTCATTGCATTAGTGGCTCCATTTTTCCCCTCATGACTTAGGTAGGATGACATATTGGAAAACACATATTTCTTCATTATACTATGTAAATGTTTTGATAAATCCGCTTATAGATGGCAGAAACATTTTTTATTGCTCCTACCAAGTTATTTATATTTAAAACAAATCTTTAATGTGTTTACATGCAAGATCTCAAAATATTGAAAAAATGTTATTGTCATAATAAGCCCCATCTGTGGCTCAGGTAGAACACGACAAAAATCTTGTTCTTTGACCTACTCTACCTTCAGGCTGCCTTGCTGTGTGTGCTTTTCAGAGTGCCCGTCTTCTAAATCTACTCAGTTCAGGAAAGAGCTGTGCAACCGCCTCCTTCATGCTGAGGGCATTTTGATCTATGTTTCAACAATTTGTCGCAAAACAATTTTCTTGAAATGCTGTTAATATTTGGTGAATTTAATTTTAATGTGGCAAAGTACTGGTTAGAACTTGTTAAATTATTAAATCCATTTTTATGGAGACTGAACCTTGCTTTGAAAAGGAAGTGTACAGAAATTGGATTGTTTTTGATGAAATTAATTAAGATAATTGGCTTTCAGATATTTTTTTTTGTCCTCTTCCTCCACATTTTTCCCTGTGTTTTTCTGTGCTTTTTTATTTTAAAAAGGGTAAGAAGAGGAATGGCTTAAATATGGTCAAAAATAGGGAAAACCAAAAAATGGAACAATACTGAAAGTTTTCAGATCAAATTCCGTGTATTTACTTAATATTTTTTAAAAATTAAGAATCTTTAGAATTAACCTTTTCTGTAATTTCAAAATTGTTAATATTTTAATTTTGGCCAGCTCACTTCTTTTCTCTGTTCAGTGCATCTATGCGCTGGAATACATGAGAAAATCTAATGTGTGTGTACGTTTCCATTTGCAAAAGAAAAATAAAGCAAATTAAGGAATGTGTTACTGGAGGTCATAGGCACGATATATTATGGAATTGATTTTGAAACACACTGAATGCCTGCAGCTTGCCTTGCACTGAGTGATTTTAAGGCACTTGTCACATGACCTACTCTTTTATTAGCTTAGTTGCAGTGGAAAAGGCAGAGCAGTAGCATCAGAAATGGAAAATGATGGCAGGAAAAGTATGGTTGTTGGTTCCTCAGGGGTGATGGAAAAAGCTATTCTCAAAGGGTCTCTGTTGAGGAATATAGAAGTAATATAGAGGTAGATAGCAAGAGGAAAGGAAAACTAAGATTTAAGAATAATAGAAAATAATAATAAAAAAGCACAAACTATTTCTGGGGCAGTAACTGGTCTAAGAAAAAGTTATCAACCCAGATGAATCACATCTATGTAAGGGGACTAATTTAAAGGCATTTTATCAGACAAAGAGAAATAAGCATTTTGAGAGTGTGATTCAGTCCTTACGTAGACCACGTATCCTTCTCTCTTGTGAGTCAACTCAAAGCACATGGTGACATTCAGATGGAATAAAGCTGGGCCACAATACCTGGGCACTATCAGACTGGTCCTTCCAACAGTTTCTGCCTTAAGCTAGGCCACTGGAAGTCTGGTACCCAGCTCAGTAGGGACTGGTGTTTCTGTTTGCTCTTCCAGCCATCCATACTGCAGATATTTTGAGATCAGGCAGCTATGAAGAAATGGGTAAAACTTGACCCTTACTTGGCACAAAGAAGGGATCTGGTGAAGAACTGCAAAATCCTATAAAACCCTGTAAAAAACAAAATGTCCCTTTAGCCCCCAGAAGAATGACGATTTTGCCACCTAACTGCTGTTCACCACATAGACTCGCGCTCAAAACATGCTCATTGCTGCGGGCTCCCTCCTGCTGCTGAGGTCATCTGTTTCATCTGATGATGCCCTGCAGAAAATGCAGAGTATCATTTAAATGTTTTTATTAGTATCTTTATTTGCCTGAGAACACACACTGTACTTCCCGCTGGTGTGTTCCCCACATACACTCTCTATACGGATCAGTGATCTCAGTGCCTTTTCAATAATTCAGCCTGTGTGCTCTGGCTATGTCATCTTGGGAAAGGAACCCAATGCGGTATCAACGGGCTGCCCTTCCTATAGGAAGGAGGAGAGGGAGGTACGCATGCCAGGCTTTCCCATATCTTTCGTGTAAGCTTGATTTTCAGGTGTATTTGCATCGGTCCAGTCCCTCAGGCAAAGGTCAAATGTTCTTCAGTGGGAACTTTTCCTGAAAGCAGACTGCAGCGTCAAACTTTCCGGCATGAAAAAAGGTGTCTCTTTCCTCACTGAAATAGTCAGTACACAGAAGCAAGATATTTTTGCCCTTTGCAATATAATGCAACTTAAGACAGGCTGCCTCCAATATGAGGCCAAAAAAAAGGATTGCTTGGTTTTACTCCCAGGTTTTAAAGCTCACGTTTCATGTTAAGAAATCCAGGCAAAAGTGAGGATTGCAAGGAAAGCCACCGCTCGATTTACGCGGGCCCTTGCTGTGACTCCCGCGGGATGCTCCGCGGGCACTTACACGCGGCCCCGCAGACCGAGGCCCCCCGTAGCCCCCCGGCCACCGCCCCTCTCCGCCCGCTCCGCCCGGCAACCACCATCTTGTTCAGCGCAGCCCCGGCGCAAGCGGCCGCGGCGCGGCTCTGCGCAACGCGCCCCCCACGCGGAGATCGGCGGTGCGGTCGCAGCCCCCCACCCTCCGCACCCCCGCGGCGGGCCGGGCCGGGCGCTGCGCGGGGGAGCGCGGAGCGCGGTCGCAGCGCCCACCCCCCGCGGGGGCGGCTCCCGCGTGGGGTTTGCGGCGGCCGGTCCCCGCGGCGGGTGCCAGGTGCCGCTGCGCGCCTGGGCGGGTGCACGCGTGTGCGTGTGCGCAAGGCGGGGCCGCGCAGCAGACAGCCCCGCGCCGGCTGGTGCCACCGGGCAGCCGGGGCGTGGAGCGGCGGAGGGCGCAGGAGGGGGACGAGCATCCTCAAGGCTGAGGCTCTGTTTGTCTTTCCGGGCTCCCCGCCGGCGAGCGGGAGGCTCTTCGGCAGCGGTACCGGCGGAGCACCTGCGGATCGGCTTCCCTTCTCCTCGCTGTGGTGTTTTGTTTTGGTTTGGTAGTGGTGGTTTTTGTTTTTGTTTTTTTTTTTTTTTTTTTAACCCTCCCTCAAATCCAGGGAGACGCTTCTGAAGCGGGGCGGGCGCTGATCTTATGTAAATGGTGCTGCTCCGGGGAGGGCAGTCCCCCTGCCAGCACCGGGCCGGGGGAGCGCCCCCGGGCGCTGCTCGCCCTGCCTAGCGGCCGGGCCCCTCGCTGCCGCTGCAGCCCGTTCTGAGATCCGCACCGGCAGCGGCACCGGCGGGGGCGGGCGGCGAGCGGCAGCCGGTAGCCCGCAGCCCCGTCCCCGGCGGGTTTCGGCGCCTCCGCGGACCGTCTGCGGGGATGATGCGGCGCGTCGGACCCCGCGGCGGGGAGGGCGCGATGTCAGAGAGATAACGCGCCTCCGCCAGCAGCCCGGGGGCGGTCTCGGTGCCAGCCCCCGCCGGGACCTGGCTGCCTGGGAGCCGCTCGCTTCTCGGCGGCCGGACTGGCAGTGGCGGCGGGGCCGGGGAGCGGCGGGGCGAGGCCCGGCGGGGCGGGGGAGCGGCGGCCGGCCGTGCCGGGGCATCCCGCCTGCGGGGGACAAGCGCCCGGGAGGCTGAGGAGCGCAGGCAGCAGAGTCGGGGAGGAGGAGGAGGAGGGCAGCGCCATGACTCATTTGCAGGCAGGTCTCTCCCCGGAGACTCTGGAGAAAGCTCGGCTGGAGCTGAACGAGAACCCCGACACCTTGCACCAGGACATCCAGGAGGTGCGGGACATGGTGATCACCCGGCCGGACATCGGCTTCCTCCGCACCGACGATGCCTTCATCCTGCGGTTCCTGCGGGCCAGGAAGTTTCAGCACTTCGAGGCGTTTCGCCTCCTGGCCCAGTACTTTGAATATCGCCAGCAGAACCTGGACATGTTCAAGAGCTTCAAGGCCACAGACCCGGGCATCAAACAGGCGCTGAAGGATGGCTTCCCTGGCGGGCTGGCCAACCTGGACCACTACGGCAGGAAGATCCTCGTCCTTTTTGCTGCCAACTGGGACCAGAGCAGGTAAATTCAGAGCCACCCGCCCACCTTAACCCCTTCTTTCCCCGGGCAATGCGTGGGAAAAGCTGTGCCAGAGCAGAGGGGGTGGGTGGGCAGCAGGGACACACGAGTCTCTGCCCACAGGGGGCTGGGCAGCAGCCTGGAAGGCAGAGGGAGAAGAGAAAGAAGAAATGTATTTTGTGGCTTAGGGCCTTTTCAACCTTCTCATCCTGTAGGCTCTGAATTTCGGGAGGGAAGTAGGAACTGCTCGGGTGCTCTTCTCAACTGGCTGATACGGGGTTTACACCCTTCTGCATCCCATTAGCCAAAGTGAGCTGGCATGGTAGATGATGTGCTTACCCCCCTGACAAAGGCTGGTTGCGATCTGTGTGCTGGTCTTTCTGCTTCAGCACGCACAGAGCTGCTCAGGTGCCATAGGAGAAAGTGGGGGATGCTGTGTGCAGAGCAGGAGTATCCATCATGGCTTTTGAGCTGAAAAGTTCACCTGTGCAGGAAGCTGAGGCTCCAAATCCTTCCCCTCAGCTAAAGAGAGCTCTTCCTGAGCCACCTGGAAATGCCAGGATGGAAGTTACAGTAACCACTTCTTTTCTCCACTCATGCTGCTCTAAGTGTGAATTGCCTACATGATAAAATCCAAGCACACAAAGCTTTGGTAGCAAATTGAAGGAGGCTAGTGCACTCACCAGAACGATTTCTGATGCTTTTTGGGACGACTGTAACCTGAAGATGACTTAGCAGGCTGACCTAAGAGCTGTCTCCCATCAAGGCCCTTTCTTTTAGCAATTGGCTTGATACTATGTGACACTATTTGGTTATTCTAAATACCTCATTGGATGTCATGCCCAGTCTCTCCTGCAGTCTAAAATTGCACCCCCCAAAATTTATTGATTTTCGGTACATGTAAATGAATAAATCCATTAAGAGTGAACTCTAAGGTCTACTCCTGTGAGCACTGCATGGCTTCCCTAGGCTCCCCACTGAGAGCAGGTTTAGGATCTGAAGCACTTCTTAGTGAGAAAACTTAAAACCTTGCTAGTTGGCTTCATGTGAACCCACACCACCTTTTGTGCAGTCAGCACGAGCTGGGCGCAGTCAGTGCTGAGTGCTCAGTGCGGATATCCCAAGCTCAGCTATTTTGAAACATGGGGAGTGTTTCAATAGCTTTCAGTGTGGATAGAAAGGACAAAATTTGGGGGACTGGCATGCTTAAGCTTGCCCTTTAAGTGTTTGTGTAGTTGTCCTCTCGCATGCTGTGTCAGTAGCCATTGCAGGGAGTGATGCCACAGCTCTCTGTACCAGTCAGTGTTACGACTAGGGATGAGTCTCTGCCCAGAGGGCCGCTGGCCCACCATGGCTTTCCTCCTCTCCAGACAGGGTGGCCGCATCCACACTGCCTACAGGGAGAGTTTGCTGGCCCTTGCTAACCCATGAATCATTCCCAGGGACTGGGAGAAAGCTGTCTGGCACAAATCAAAACTACCCATGACCACACTAACAACTAGAAAGTATGGATGAACACACGCAGAGCTGGGGCCAGCATCCTTTCCTTGCTTCGGTCTTCTGGCAGATGGAGCCAAAGAAGCTGAGTGAGGGCGCAGTGGTGATGAGGCTAAGGACTGTCTGTGTGGGCTTCATTTCCCACATAAGGACCTTCCTTATTTCCCATGTAAGGACCAGGTCAATTTTTTATTTTAAAAACAGCTCTACAAACTCTTAAAAAAATCCCCAAAGAATTAGCAAAGAAAGGGATGTTTAGGCCTTTTATTAAGTCTACCATGAAGAAGTTGCCTTGTTAAAGGTAGCGTGGCTTACTCTATACTGTTATTTCCCATTAACGAAAAAAACCCCAAAGCTTTACGTGACCATTTTCAGCTCATTAGTTCCTAGTCAAAAGAACACCAAGAATTCAAATTCAGAGATAAAGTAGCATTTAAAAAATAATTGCCATGTGAAAAGAGTAGGTTTATTTTCTTCTTAATTTTGGATATGCTGATATTTGAACTACATGAGATCAGCTGACACAACAGTAAATTTGTTGTGATCTTTATCATGAAGTCCTGTTGGTACAATTATTATTATTTATGTTACAATAGCGAAGTGACTGGGGTACACCAGAGTACCTAATGGCCATGTTTGCAATTGGGTGCCTATTGCTCTTCAGCACTGCCTGCCTACGGTACGCCTCTCCTCCAGAGCAAGGGATTTGTTTTCAGATAGACCACTCAGACAAAGGGGAGAGAGCTGAAGCCCAGCTGCGGGGAGTGGCTTGCTCCAAGGCACATGACAAGTCAGTGACAGATCTGGGAATGGAGCTAGGTCACTTTCATTCCTAATTAATTTAGTGTCTTCCATTGTCTGATGTTCAGCAACTGAATCTGGGGAGCACTGTGTATGGAACTTACACTGTAACCGCTACACAATACGTCTCAAGCTTACGCCTTAACTGACTTGAGATATTACAGTACATAAATCAGTGCTCCTCTTGCAGCAACACTGGGAGGATTACTTCTTGAGGTCTGTCTTGTTAGGACCTCTTCGTATGCTTCATAAACTCAGTTAACAGAGCACAGCAAGCCTACAAATTTATCATGTGTGTATGACTTATTATGGCCAGCATGTAACAATTAGAAATAAAAAGTTCCAATTTGTTATTTAAATGAAGAGCAGACATACTATAGATGATTTATATAGCACCGGCAGTCTATGATTTACATAATTCCAATTAGAAAGAAAAGCGTGGGATGCAAAAATTCCTATGGTAAAACAAGCCTGTGTATTAGGTGTTAAATCATTAAATTAAAGCAAGGCCTGAAAACTGTACCAGATGTCCTACCATCTGAACAACTAAACCAGACATGTATTTAAAACAAACAAACAAAAAAAAGGAAAGGTGAAGGATAATGCATTGAGTAGCCCAGCAGCTTTTCAATGGGACCCTGCCTAATTCCCCACCCTGTCTCTACTACGGGGAAAGTGAGGATGGGTGGCATTCCTGCCAGGAGGCTGGATAGCATTTGGAGGGGGGATCAGCCTTCCCTATTAGCTTCCAGATTGTTAATTCATACATTTGGCTTGTAGGTGTATACGTGCATTTGAAGACTCCCTTTTTCTTAATGTGTTCAGCTGGTGAAGGTTTTTTTTCAGTTAATGGTACGATTAACTTCAGCTCTTGGCAGCAAGGGATCTGTTGTCATGCATGTTCTTCTATATGCTTTGAGGCACCTGTACACAAATTCCTTAGGAAAATCAGTCCATTTGGATGCTATTTATTTGAAATCTTTCCCCGTATTAATTATCTCAGTACTTTTCCTAGAAAGTGCAATAGAAAAGCGCAGTAGAAAAGTGCAGTGATACTAGTTCCTGTCTGTGTCACAGTGACCCAGTCAGCTCACGCCATCCTCAGTGAATATGGAAATCCACTGCACTCCTTACCGTTAGCTCTGCTGTTGCATCAGATGAGTTACAGCAAGGCAAAGACAGAGGCCACTGATTTACTTTTAAAACTATGCTTTCGTGTGCAGAAGCGCTAGAAACTTTTCTTTTCCTCCTGTTAAATGAAAATGTAAATTCTGTAGCTATTAGGAGGCTAGTCTGCTCCTCAGCTCACTATTAACCACAGGCGAGTTGGCAGGGTATTTTTCAAGCTCTGATGGAGGCAGTGTGACAAAATAAATAGCAATGCTAGCAATAATAACATGTTAACAATAACAAAATACCTGGTTAATAGAGTCAATTTTTGTTTGGAAGTAATATCTTTCAAATAATTATTATTATCTGATGTAAACACTGTCATTTTTTCTACAGTTTCTCCTGCTGACTGATGCTGTCTCATTGTTTCCTAGCTTTCCCCCAGGTATCCATATCTGCCTATTATCACTTGTATTTAGACCCTGAGTGTTGTGGCTAGGGATCTTTTTGATCAATGCTAATGTAAAGTTTAGAGCAGCTGAATCTTCATCGGTGACTGTGACTGTTAGACATTGGGCTAACATAAGGAGTAATGGATGGTATTAAATCTGAATCTAAAAGCTAATCTGGTAAAATATTTGAAGCAGTTTCTATTTTTCTATGCATTTTTGTAACACTGATGGTGCTTTTTGTTTTTAGAATAAGGGCCCCCAGCGCATGCTGCCACTATTTAAGCAGAGTAACCATAAGAGAAGTTTCAATCCCCGATCTTTTCAGCATTCAAATCTGTACCCAGACTGACAAACCAAGGAGATCTGAGGCATCGTTTCTAGCTACTCCTTTGTGTATCTTGAGGGCTCTTGTTTCAGTGAAATTCTAAAAATATTAAGCCGGAGCAGTAGGTAAGAAATGGGATGATGGCTCAGAGACTTGACCAGCTTTCTCTTTTAAACCACAGTGGCACAAGAGCTCATTTGGCAGAAACCTTTACTTGTCCAAATGGTGATGATCTTAAAATACAGATTGTGCATTCCTTATATGTTTGGGACCTTCAGGAGACATGTGGCTTAAATTCAAGCAAAGAAAACTTACCATTTGTCTTTTCTATTTAACAGTTTGCATCCTGAGAGGCAGACTCACACTGCTCAGTTTTAACTCTCAAAATAACTTGAAATTTCTTTATATTGGGGGGGAGATGACAAATAGCAATAGAGATAGTAGGGCAACTCTGCCAAATCAGATTATCTGTTATTCAGTGCAAATGTGAATTGACTGGGACCAGAATCTGGTTAAACAGATGATATGGTGGATGCCATCCATCATCAAGAACACAAAATATTGAGAACAGCTGACACAGCTGGATTTCACATGAGACATCTGTACCCTGGATTCTCCCTGTCTCTTCTCATTCTGTTGGCCTGGTGGAAATCACAGTGGCCTCTGGGAGTGAAGAGGATGCATAGACCACATAAACAAGAGGTAAAGGTGAAAGATTATAGTGAAGTACTACCAAGAGTTGATTGCAGAGTCTGCCAGACTATTTTTCCCAGAAATCCTTGGAAATACTTCGAATCTGTTCATGTCGCATAAAAAAATCTCAATGAACTTTTATTTTCTGTAAAGGGGAAATTGCTGCCACTGTTAAGTTACAAGAGAGCAGGATGCTCAGTTAATTGTTTTGAGCTGTTCTGTTCTTGACAAATCACGACCTCAGTGAGGCATTACCCTAGAAAGCTCTGTTACTGTTGTGGTAGAAATGGTAGCCGTCCCGAAGCATTTGAAAGAATCGCTGTCAGTGTGGCTATTAACTTGTCAAGCCTTCCCAGGCTCATTGCTTTAAAGTCAACCTAAATGAAAAATTTCAAGAGGTAGCAGAGTGTGTCTGCACACCAGTCCCTACCTCATTTGAACTCAAACTGGGACTCACATAGAAGAGGAACATTAAGAGTGCATTATGTATGTGTTAACATCTTTCCAGCATTAGTTATTCACATTAACAACGGGGCTAAAAAGTTGTCTAAGCTCTCCATTGAATTAAGCATGGTTCTATAAATAGAGGGCATTAAATACTTTTAAATTAACTGTGAGTTCTCGATTATCCTAGCAATTAGTAATACCTTGCTAGATACAATTATGTCCCATAAGAGTCTATTTCAACAAATGAATGCAACTGAATTTAGCTATAAATAAATAAGGATTTATTTCTGCACAGCCCAAGTCCATACTAAAGAATATGCACTGCAGTAAATCAGGCCCAGCACACCCTATGTACCTGAAAGCACTGGAGCAGTCGTCGTAAAACTGGGGCCAAGGCAAAATGAGCGGCTTGCTGTCCCCTAAATACACGCTGTTATTTAACACAGATTGGTAAGAATAAAACAATAGCACCTTCCCCTCAGACTGAACACCATGGTCTCTTATTAAATTAAAGGATAATATGTTGATGTTTTTTTCTTTTTCTTTTTTCTTTAAAGTAGAAAGGCAGTCAAAACCATCTTGGACCAAATTTATTTCACACTCATTTGCTTATCCTGTTTTTCTCAGTTTGATTGGTTGTATTTCTGTATCTATATGGAAAGTAATTTCAGAGTGGAATAAAAGTTTCAGCAACACAATCCAGCGTAATTTTTCCCACCTTCTTTTTACATAGGATTTTAATTTCCCTAAAGTTCAGCCAAGGATGGAGCATATTTCATGGCAGAGCCTGTGCATCCTGGTGCTGACAGGAGCAGTAGTAGCAGGGAGGTGAAGTGTTGAACAATGTGGGGCTGGAGTGGATTAAAGATGAGTCTTTATACAAATAACTCTGTGCTGTGTGAAAGCTTCAGTATAGTTTGTTTAATCATGTTTCATTTTCTTGGGCTGTTCAGCTGATGCTTTCAATACTCAGCTTGCCATTTGCACCACCCAAGATTTCATCTATCACACTGGGTTTATATTTCTGGCTTGCCTCAGCATGTGTCCAGAGTAAAAGCTTCTTTAAATATCTGCTAATGGATTTGTCTTTCTTGTCTGGTTTTCTGTAGTGTACTTAAGTAAGGTATCAGAACCAAGAGAAGAGGTCCATTACAGAATGAAGGATAGCTCCTATCTTCGACTAGTTGCCCCAAAGGGTAATTGAAGGGGTGAGCTTCGTTGTTAGTAACATGTCCCTGTATACTCCTGATGTGGCTTTTTAGACTTAAAGAGTACTTCAGATACTTTCCTCTGGCAGAAAGTGTTCTTGCTTGCCTTTAGCTAGACCTGTGTTCTTCAGGACTTGTTTTCACTGAAAGAACCACCTTTTGTCTTTTTCACTGGGTAAACATACAATATCATCATTGTTGTTGTGGACTGTATTTCTTACACTAAGCAAACCTGCAGTAGGAGTTATGGTGATGGTGAATATGCCATAGATTTGTGGAGGCCCAGCCCTGTGACCATTGGTTACTCTCTGTGGTGGCTGAAATCCTGGTCTTATTGATGCCTGACAGTTTTCCTGTTGACTTGAATGAATTCAGAACATAATTAGGTGTATTTGTGTGTATGTGTATAAATCTATATATTTGTCAGTTAGGTATACATAAAAGCATTTTATGGCCATCTTAGAGAGCTGATTGACCTCATAAACGAAGAATCTTTATGTCTAATGCACCAGATTTCTAGCAGTCTTGTGCCACTAGGGAGCTGCTAGTCCAAGGCATGTGGTATCTTCTTGAACTCCCTAGGGAGGACATCAGAGCTCTACATCAGGAACTTGGAACCTATTTTCTTGGACTGGATATAGAGTGCTTGCAGCAGCCTTCTGCTTCATGGAGCTCTTCTCCTGGAGAATGAGATCCTCTGAATGGGGCAGCATAAAAGTCAAGTGGGATTGAGGCTGATTTTAGGATATGGGTATTTCTAATGTCTGTTTCTTGCATGAGCTCTGATAGATGATCTTTCTCAGACTGAGGCATTAGCTGCTCTCCCAATGTCTCACCTGATGTATTTTCCTTCCCAGGGCAACATTTCCCCTGGGAAGACCTCTTACAGGGTGTATCATGAAGCGATAAAAAAAATAAGACTTCTGAGACATCCACCACCTTGCGGAGATAACCAGGGGTTTGAAGGCAGTTGGCCACACTCTGAGCCCAGCCCTGACCCTGAACATGACTCTGTAAAAGCCTCCTTCCCTCAGGCTAAGCGTGTGTTTTGATCCCGATGCTGGCAGTTGTATGAAATGCATGTCGTACCGGGGATTTTTAGTTCCCATGTTGATTAGGTACCTTCCCCTGTCCGTGCACCGGTGTTGTATTGGATAGGTAGATTGGTTTGCAGATACGCTAGGCAAACTAAGATTTTTTTAGTGTCAGTAAAACCGTCTATAGTCTTCATGCTGCCAAACACTCCCAACGCGTCACATTATACATGCGCAGACTCGTTTGGAAAAGAGGCGATGAATGATTTCATTTTTCCTCAAGTTACTCTTCGCATGGCGGCACTTGGAGGTGTTTGTTTGCTTACTCAGAGGCCTCAGCAGCAATGGTGGCGTTTTCCCCACACGTCGAGCAGTTGGGCTTGGGGGAGCCTGGGGAGAGGGGGAGCGTCAGCTGCGCTGTGCCTGAACGTGGGCTCTGCCACACCAGCCCCTTTGCCCCCCGGGCAGGTTTGCCCAGGGCGGGCAGGATGCTCCAGGTTTGCTTCACCGTGCCTACTGCAAAAACGGGGTCCTGGCCAAACAGTTCTTTGAGGATCAAATTGCACTAACAATTTTAAGGATCCAGGTTTTGAATGTTTTCCTTCAAAACTAGTTTTAAGGCATGTCCTTTTTTCCCCCATGGACAAATTTCCATTTACAGAAATGGTCTTTTTTTTAATGCCAAAAGGGAATAGAGAATTTTAGCGTTTTGAGGATTTCCATAGAGAAATTACAGAGAAGAATTTTTCCTGTGCTGTTTTCTCTCCCAGTTGAAAAAATCTGAACAAAAAAGAGGGAGATGCCAAACTTCCTGTAAACCTTAGAAAAGTAAAGCCTTAGAAAAAAGTTAAATCTCAGAAAAGTGAGAAGGAGAGGAGCGAATATGAAAACTTTCACCCCAGTCAACCAAACCAAGTTCAAAACAAAATAAGGGTTTCCAAAACGAAGAGAAGAATCGTGTAAAACAATGTTTCCCCTTTTGCTTTCTGGGGAGAACACACTTTCTCTTGTTCAGTTGTGTTAGGCTGACATTAAGAGAGTCCTCTTCTAGTCCTTTTCCTAGGAGTGCATAGGTTGAAAGTTCACTGAGTTTTAGTTGGCTAAAAAAAAAAGATGGAAAGATGTGAGGAGTCAGCTAGATCAGATTAATTTCATTTGTGTTATTTCCTTTTGCAGATACTTTCAAAATATAGTTATGTACATAACAGAACAGTGCACTCAAATTAAAGCAAGTAGAATTCAGTATAATTTAATGTAATTTCTAAATAGGCACACATGCTCTTTGCTACATATGCAGTATGGTGAAGATTTGTTTGGGGACTCATAATTTTGAGAACTTCTATGTTTGATGCCATCATGGGAGACTTTTAAAGGGCCTTATTTAAAAATATCTGCACAAACACTGAAGATTTCGTTCTTTTGTTCCTGAAATATTTGCTTATCTGATATTTTCCCGTTTAGCTTTCTAATGCCACATCTGACACTCTGGTGTGGACCCGCAAATTTACATTTGTTTCAGCAACTATTTGTCTTACTTTTAAAAAAAGGTTTTTAGATATAAAACATAGCCTGGAAAAAATCAAAAATTGAACTACTACTTTCATATCTCTTAAAAAAACCCAGATAATTCAGGTGTTTTGCCTTTTTTTAAAAAAACCAATAAGCTAAACTGCAAGTTGATTAATAGCTCTATTATATGGCAGTCTAAAGATGACATTGCTGTATATATTTAAGCTATTCAGCTACTGTATTAGGTGCTTTAGCTTCAAAAAAGAAAGATTGTACTCAACAGGGCTTGGCAATATGGAATTACGTCTTCTTTTACGAGATCATCGATCTAAGAAAAGATTATGTGCATGCAGGTAAAACACATAATTACATATTGTATGTGGCATCTTTGTAAACCCAAATTTAACATAGAAAATTTCTAGGACCAATGAATACCATGTTCCAAACTTAGTCCTGAAACCACATAATTTGGGTGTACAAAGTACTCAGAAGGCAGTTAAATAATTCTTAAAAGGTTGCTATTACTCTTAACCAGAAACAACTCAAAGCCCTAGTGTATGTTACTTTCTGCTTTCAAAATCCTCGGGTAATCAGCCTTCCATAATATCCTTTGTAGATTTATGAGAAAACATTACCCAGAGAGAGGGACAAGAAGAGCATGTGGAAATCCCTTTTTTAGCTGATAATTTTGTAGAAGCTGTTATTTCAATCCCTTGGAAAGATACAGGAGGAAACTTTGGGTGTAGGCTTCTGATGTTAGACTCAGGTTTTGGTATCATTATGATTTTAGAAAAATACAATTTGCGTAGATATTTTTGTACAGACATTTAATAAAATGCATAGATATTAAAGCAGATTAGGAGACTACAGAAAAGTTCAAATTTGCTTTTGGTGTGTTATATTCTTATAATTTTTTCTGGCAGACTGGTGGTCTAGATGTACATAATCCTGCTCTAGAGGATGAGTTCAACTAACTGAGCTTTTGAGACTTTCCCAGCTTTACATACCCATGACTTCTGAGGATACATTTGCATTCCTTTGTTTTAAACTTTTGATAAACACTACTGAGGAAGAATGCTCAGAACTTCTCCATGTCCATGGTCATTGCTCCTTTCCTAACCGAATCTACCCTTAACATTCACAGGTACACACTGGTGGATATTTTGCGCGCCATACTTCTTTCTTTAGAAGCCATGATAGAAGACCCCGAGCTTCAAGTGAATGGATTTGTTTTGATTATAGACTGGAGCAACTTCACCTTCAAGCAGGCCTCCAAGCTCACACCAAGCATGCTTAGATTAGCCATAGAGGGCCTTCAGGTAACCTTCTTTTCTTTCTTTTCCTGATTCTCCCTCATTTTGCTGTTCATTACAAATCTAGGTGGCTAAAAAACCCCAAACAAAACAAAAATCCAAGAACTTCTCAATAGCAAGGCCATTAACACCTTACGGTATGGGCGGACAGACAAGCTTCAGTGGCACAAGCTAAGGCATGAGCTCAATCAGCTAACTGCAGTAACTCCTGTGAGTAGGCTCCTTTGCCATAAATAAGAGGTAACTTTTCTGTCTTTACTCTGAAGTGGCTGGCTTCCTGTAAATTCAGACTGTAGCTTCTGCAGCAGCAAGTTAGAAGTAGTCAGTTTATCTTGTCATTTTGCACAGGGCTGATGAAATATGGGTTGCTGCTGCCATGCCAGGTTGTTTTTTTTTCATTGATTCCATTGGAGACAGGCTCTACATCATTTCTCCTTAAAAGTGTGGGGCACTGTGATTAGACAGTTAGCTGGGACTATTTACTTACTGAAAGTTCAGCATATGCTTGAACTGGGCTCTTTTGCTGGTTCAGGATTAATTTGAGCAGCAGCTTCTGGGACTGAGTATACAGTGATTTGAATTTCTTTCTGCTCATTGTAAATGCACTTTACATGGCATAGGCACATTGGTGCAAAGGATACTGCATAACTCTTGGCTGTCTCCTATGATCCTTAATGCTTATTGAAATGAAAAACTAGAATCTGTAAAGTAGTTGTTTGCTGTGCAAGCTTGAGTTGCTGTGTTAAAAATACCAGTAATTCACTCCTGTGGCAGTGTGCCTTGGTTTTACAAGGACGTATATTCCTTTCCTGTGATGTTTTTATCATTTTTACATTTTTATTACTCATAAAACAAAATAACAGCCTTATCTTTGAACTTTCTTCACTTTGATATTGCTATTTTTGAAGAAAATTGTATAGCAGTAGTATGGAGTTTTGATCTAAATCTTGAAATGGCTTAACCAGTATTCAGCCTGTTGTTGCACACAGAAAGGTAGTGACAGTCATGAGACAAAGATCTCAGTTTTCATTTTGTTGTGTTTCCTTATGCAACGGTGTGATTCCATCGTCTTGAGAACTACATCAGAAGGCAGCAGTGAGATCTGTATGCTAATAGTGCTGCATTTCCTGTTATTGCTTTCAAAGTTGTTTTATTTTTTTTGGGCTGTTTTTCAAAGTTAGCCATTGTTTTCTTGTTTAGAACATGAATAAATACTTTAGTAGTCTTTATTTTTAAATGGTGATGTTTCTTCTTGAATGTTAATCAGAGATGGTTATTTTGAGAAGAGCTGCAGTGGGTAATTGCTTCTGAAAATATGATGGGTGACCTACCAAACTTCAGCTGGACTCTCTGTGTTCTCCTGCCGTTGGTTGGTTCATTACTGAGTCAACGTGAAGTCCATTGGCTTGCCTTACCCATGCCCCCAGCTCTGTACATTCTAATATCCCAAGTCTGATGGTGACCAGCACCCAGGGCATCATTTTGCGCCCACTGTCTTCAGACCTGTTTACTCCAGGGATGTGCAACTGGGGATGAAATACTCCAGAAGAGGGAATGAGAAGGCACTGAAATGGCAAATGTGAGATAAAGCTCTCCCAACGCTCAAGGAATCTGTCCTAATCTGTGATAGGTATTGCTATCCGTAAGCAGCAACTTCTACAAGGCCTTTTACCACAAGTCTTTTGAAGAAATCAATTAGTTTGGCTCTTATAACACACCATTTCATTTTCTGTGGAGAACCACTGAGCATGTGAGGGCTAACGTTCTTACACTAGCAAAACTGACTGACTGTATAGTGATATTTCCCTAGTAGTACTGCTTGGGGCCTTGTTTATATTTAATTTTCTTTTTCTTTTACTTAGACATTTTTCTATGTAAGGATATATTAAAATCAATGGAAAGGGCTGGAGACAACTGTACTGAGCATCTTGGAGGGAGAACCTCACTTCAAAACCAACCGTGATCAGGAAGGAAATAAGAAGAAAGCATGGTGGAAAGGTGGTGCAGAGAGATCCTGGGCAAGGCACAGGTTTACTTGCACCTTCTTGCAAGATTTCATGCCTGAAATGTTACATTCCCTTACCCTCAACAGGGACTGCCTTTTCTTTTATTTTGGACAAAAATGCACAGTGGAAACATCATTCTGAATCATGTAAAAGTAAAAAGTGCTTAGTCAGGTGGTATGAAAAAGAACAAGAACAACTCTCACACACTGTTTATTTATGATCTTTATAAATACTGTCTGTTTAATCAGAGAAATGGAATTTACTTTGACTTAGAAGATTTAACCGGGCTCAAGATGCTGAACTTTACCATTTGGGGATTTTAAATATTAGTGTTACTTGGGTGGAAAAGGAACAGGGAAAGTGGGATTAGTGACCACTGAATTTGATGTTAACTAAATCCCTTTGCCTTCTGAATGAAATCTACTAAATTTGCATTATATTTGCGTAGCTTCCATGGTGAGCAGAATATTGAATACAGCACGTACCAAAGTGAGTTGATTACAAGCTATGGCATTTCTGGGCTCTTTGCAACTGCTTATTTTTTAGGAAATTGCTTTTGAAAGTAGGATAAGTAAATATATACAGTTTTCTGCTGAATACAAGTTCTGCTGTACACTTTGTCTGCATATGTATGTTAAATGGGAGCATGAAAAGGATCATACCCCTAACTGGCTTGTACACATTAGAAAAACCTCCTAGGTAGTTATTTTTAGGAAAAGAGCCTTTTGGCCTTGAAATTTTTAATGTTAAAGGACAGTGATTATCTGTAAACTGATGTGAATTTCCAGACTATCCATCCCAACACTGCTGTACCAACCAATTGGTGCAGTGTAGGTTGGTGCTGCTTTTCAGAACAAATGGTTTTGTTAGCCATGAAGCAAAAACCTCCTGTGGAGGCTGGGGCACTTTGCTGGGACTCTTGGTGCTCCAGTCCTAGCTGATATACTGGCTTTGTCCTTTTGGAAATAAAGGAGCAATGCTCTTCCCTGTGGATGCTGTAACATTTATGTTGCTTCTACTCAATGAGAAGGAGGATTTGCACTTAGAGCCCCTACACCTTCTATAGTGAAGAATAAGAACATAAAGAAATGCAACATGTAATACTCTCTATTTTCTGAGTTTTCTTTATTTTTTCTGTCTGTATTAGGTGCCTAGGTTTTGGCTCAGAGCTGTGAAACCTAAGCAGAAGGAAAACATTCTTTGAGAGGTGAGACTGAAACCCATGCCCTGACTTTAGCACCTTGTGTTGGCTCTGCCCAGCGTGTTCAATGCACAGATGTCTGTGGATCCCAGTGTTTAGGTGCTCGCTTCTCCCCATTCATCGCTTTCTGTAGCTGAGCACTGAGTTTGGGCTTGTGAAGGAGCTCGTGTTCCTCAGCAGCTGTGTTCCTGAAAGCAGGGATGTTACAGCATTGTGTGCTGCAGCAGCTGAGTGCCTTGAATAAGTCCCTTTAAAAAACTTCACAAAATTTTGACTTTCCCCATCAAGGGGTTGTAGTCTGAGTGCTTCAGCTACTTTTCCCATAGAAAGGAGAACTCTTGAGAGCTCGGAAGAAAACCAGTCCTAATAAATAGACAGTGATGAACTCTAAGCTATTATCACACAAGAATGGCATCTTGATGTTATTGTGTCATAAATAGCTCTATGATAATGTAATCTTAATACACAATGTTGGTCAAAAAAGCAGGTCAAATATTAGGAATTGCAAGGAAAGGAATGGAGAGCAGGAAACATGGTGAAGCCACTGCAAAAACCTGTGCCATCACTTCCATCTTGAATGTTGTGGATGCTTTTGATTTTCTGTCTCAGAAAGACTACTGTAGGGCTGGAGAAGGGCAAAAGAAACCCAAATATGGGCTGATTTCTGTATAAAGGACAACTAAGTTGGCTGGGATTCTTCAGAATGGAAGAAGAAAAGCTGTGGAGGGAAACTGCAGATGTCTATAAAACCATAGGATCACAGGATAATTGAGGTTGGAAGAGAACTCAGGAGATCAGCAAGTCCAACCTCCTACTTAAAGCAGAGTTGCCTACGAGGTCAGACCAAGTTACAGACAAGGTCGTCGGTGGCTAGAGAAAGTGGACAAGCTGCAGATGTTCTTTGTCACCTCCATTTTAAGAAATGGTCACCATCAGATGATACTAGCAAGAGGCCTAGCTCTTTATATGACACGGTGATTCTTTGTACAGTATCCAGGTAATCTGTGGAACTCCTTGCTGTGGGAAATTCTGGGTGGTAAAAGTTTAGTTCTGTTCAGTGAAAATGGATAAGTTTGTGGAAGAGAAATGAACTGAGGATTACTAAATACGTAAAACCACATCAAAGTTCAGAATTCCTTTGGCTACACATAGTTGGAGATGAGGTAAATGCTGAAATATCACATATGCTATCTGCATTGTATCTGCTACAGGCTCCCATTTTTGGTCTCTGTTGAGGACAGGATACGGGGTTTGATGGACTTTTAGTGTGACGTAATTAAGGCATGTGTCTATTCCACCCCCCTTTCCCCTGTTTTTAATAACCTTACTTTCGTTTTACTGCTCCTGGTACTCCCATGGCTCCTTCTACCCGAACCCCCAGCTGGGAACGCTTGGGCAGAAGGGAGGAGGAAGTTCTGGGTATGATTCTTTTCTTTGTGATAGTCCTTTTGTAGCTACCTATATGGGCTTTTTATGAAGTATCAAGAGAGCATTGTTTTCACAGAGCAGGTAAAAACAGTGTCAAAGACTGAAAATTCAATTTGAAAATTATATTGAAAGTTGGGGTTTATTGTTAACCCTAACAGACAGCTTTGGGGGTAATTACAAGTGAGCTTTGCAAAATGCAAAGTTGTGGGTATGCATAAGACACTTTAACTGATTAACTGATATTTAGGATTCTAAAACCTGGAACACTAAATCCTTCTTAAATACTTGATTTCTATTTATCTCATAATAGTCGTTGCATACATGACAGGTTTGTTTTGGATGTTGTCACTCAGGCAGGCTGCACCTCCAAATGCTTTTCAAACCTGCATAGTTATTGGTGGCTGAATAGTAATGCTTTTCCTCTAGATAAAAAGCTAGGGAAAAAGAGATGATACACATTTAAACTGGGAACTGAACATATTTGGACACTGAGCATTGTTGCAGAAGACAGAAGACTCTTGGTTTTGGGTTGAGGATGTTTACACAAAGAGAGAGTGATAGTGTTGTGGGTGACAAGGCAGGTCTTTCAACTGCTCATGACTTTTTTTTTTTTTGTAACAAAGGAAGGTTTCATAAGCTAAAACAAACTCATTACTGTGAACGTGAAGGCAAACCAGAAAGACCATGAAGACAGCATGCTTGCAGCTACTATTGCTATCTAAAACATCTTTCAAACAGCTGTTCTTGTGAGTTGTAGGGATAATATCCCCAATCAGATTTTCTGCAGCAGCATGAGGTGGAAGTAACAGAGACCAGAGCACGTACATTCTGGTGATGAAAGGGACAGGACCTTCTACTCCCATTTTCTTTGAACATAAACTTCATCAATATCTTACAGGGAATCTTATCTGAACATCATGGTTGGTTCACCTTTCTATTTAGATATCCACAGGCAGTACTTAAATTTCACCACCTAGTTCTGGACTACATCTGGACTACATACAGCCATCAGGTTGCAGTGTCAGTAATTCGTAAGTTAGGAACTTCCGAAACTAAGAATGCTTCTGAAAACAGTGTTTTGACTTCATATAATTACATGGTCACATGCTCTGTGCAGTGCATAAGGTTGTTAATAACGAGCTTCAGGAACAGTTACTCAGTACTAGCAATGAGTATCAGTGAGCAACAAACCACAAAAAAAGAGCTTTAAAACCATAAAACCCACGCATTCAGTGCTTGAGTTTTCTGCCAGTTTTTGAGAATAGGGTCTTGACACTTCACATAGTACTTGGGAGGATATTTTAAAGTAGCAGGCTCAAACTTTTAATGGGAGTATCTTCTGCTTCCAGGAGGGCTAGTAAATCATGTAGCTGTGTTCATTCAGTTTTTTATCAAAGAATTAAGCAGTTTGTAAGTGCTAGAGTCCCTGAGCCTGGGACCAGCCCAGAGAGTGGAGGAACGTGCTTGTAAACAGCACAATTTCGTACACAGTAGAACTCATGTTCTGTAGCAGCAGCAGCATGGATATTTTTTCCTAACAGCTTGTTATTTTACAAGAGTTTGCATATATATGATTTTCTCTACTTATAAAAAGGCCATCAAAAAGGCTTGCCAGCAATTTACTGTGGAAACAGGGTGCACTGGAAGTGATTGTTAGTTCTAGCTCCTCACTTGCTGTCTAGATGGGCTTAAACTGCCAGGTGAGAAAGGACTTGATGGCTGGAGCTCGAGTTCAGTTGCTTACAGGCATGTCTGTATAGAAATAGCCATTGTTCAGTGTGGTCCCAGCTGTTAATCTGTTATCTGAAGACAGAATAATTTCCTTGCCAGATTCTTTTATGATGTTCATCAATAAAAAAATTGTTGAGTGCCTTTCAAATGGTAGTTTATTCATTCTCACAAACACACTTTTAAGATGAGGGGATACTATTATCTCTTATTTTTTTCTAGCCAAGAGCTATTCCACTGAAAGATTACTGTTAAAAGTGTCTGCTAATTTGGGATGCCCACTGTGACAGGCCATGGTCTGATTTTCAATCACCTTTTATATGTTCGGAGTCCATCTGCCATTTATTTTTGGTCAGGAGGATTCAAGACTTCTAAAGTCTTGATCCTGAACCCCCAAGCCAGGAGCCTGAATTCTAGCATGGTCTTTGAATGCACGTAATGCTGTGTGGGCTGCCGCCTCTTTGAAATGAATGGTAATAAGCAGTAAACTGAACTCCCCTTTCACCCCCAGAAACTGTGCCGTGTGGCATCTTACTGAAAACAGCAAGGATGCTTAATGGAGTTAAGTATCCACCACCCAAACACTGCCACTGGAGCTAGCAGAGTAACTGCCTGCAGTAGGTTGTCATCCTCCGTGTGAACCCACACGAGAAAGAGAGTGGGCATTTTGCCAGTGTTTTGCAGATATTTGCTGTAAGCAAGGCGTGATTAGTTGTGGGGATCTTGGCTTTCGTTCAGGCGCTTTGATCTAGCTGGCACAGACTCTTCTGCCCATTCTTCCTGTCCTTTTCCCTCTGAGCAGCCTCTGCCCCAGTCCTACTGCTTCCCCAGTTCCTCATCCCACTCCTGTTGACATTGCCTTACTTTGTACTAGTCTTCACTGATGTGTTTTTTTTGTCTCAGTGTCCTCATGCCATGCTCAAAAACCTCAGTCACTGTGGGTGATTGCATGGCATGTTAAGTCCGTCTTAGACTGCTTAGGAGATTTAGGCCTTTTGTGGTCTTACTGTCCAAATGCTCTCCACATCTGGCATCTGACCAGCCTCAAATCTCCCAACTTCAAATCTCCTCTTAACCACTGTTCCCATTGCTCTTTGCACCACTCTGGAAAGCAGCACTAGAGAGTGAGCGTTGATCTGTTCACATATCAATGAGTCCTCTAGCCACCAGGCTGTTAAGGAAACAGTCCTTGTAGTTCCTCAGACTGGAGCTGGTCTGCTTGATATATACAGATAGCTCAGTGCTTATGGGACTGGGCAGGAGATGTTGGGAGCTTCTGGTGATGTAGTAGAATGACATGGCATGGTCCAGGAAAAGAAGATTTTTTTGTATCTGAAGTTTTCTTCTACTTCAACAAAGTACCCATGGTTAGTGTAGAAGCCAATGAAAATGCTCATAGTTGACATTTTTCCATTAGTTCTGTCACCAGAGAAAAACATCCAATTAAAATTATTTCAGCTTGAGAGAAAGAAAATAGAAGAGATTTTTCTTGTACGTGCAGACTACCTCTTCATGAGCTTTTGCTAAATGCCAACACCTTTTCTGTTTTATTTCTTTTTATCGAGAAACTAAATCTATCTGTATTAAATATAGTGACTAAATTGCCCTGATTAAGCTGAAAGACTAATATTATGCCAAAGTGAGTGGCACCAGCATGAGAAAAGAAGGGCTTGTAGCACAAACTCTGTGTAGGGAATTAACTCTTGGCATTGTGATTGACTTCCTGTAGTCTCTGGTAGGCCACAGTTCAACAACTATATGGTTATGACCATTCCTCAGCTTCAAAATGTACATTTATTTTTGGAAGTGATTTTTCTCAGTCAAGGTCTAAATATTTCTCTTTGCTTGAGTATCTTAAGGCCGTGAAGGGAATAAATAGTATTCCTCCTTGTAAGGTCACTCAGAAATAAAACTAATTTGTTCTAGATCATAGCATCAGAAACAGAAGACATGTTTTAAGATCATAGTTCACCTTCCTGCTAAGGCAAGATTATCTCATGCATTATATTTTCTAGTACTTCAACAGTTTAATTTAAAGTCTCGAGGGCAGGTCTGGCACATTCTTTGGAAACCTTTCTATGACTACTTGCTCTTCAGATTTCCTCTCGGCATTAATCCTAATTTTTCTATTTCGAAATGTCAACTTCTATAAAACCCTTTGCTATTTCTCTATATGCTGTTGAGTCCAAAGCAGTAATGGATGTGTGACTCTCAGTAACCCAAATAAAGGCATTGTTTGATGGAGTATCTATCTGCAACAGCAATGATCTGGAATCGGGTCCTGGAGATGTTCTTTCTGTCTCGTTTGCCACTGGAGGTAGTGAGAAGTGAAAATCAGTGAGATCCGCTTTATTTGGGGAGCTTAAATTTGCTTTTTTTGATATTGTCCAAATTGCCTGTGTTATCAATCCATTTTATATACACGTTCAGGTTTACCTGAAAAAGATATGCTGGATTAGTTTTGGAATTATTTTCTGAAATGAATCTAACCTTTGTTTTCTGTGATGCTCATAAATCCTCTGTGATCTTATTAGGCTGTGCACGGTTGGCTTTATGTTATTGTCTTCAGTACATACTGCCTTTGCACATAGTCCCTGTGATATCAGCTAAGCCTTCAGTGCCCGTTGCCCAAAAGAATACAGTGTCATTTTTTTTAAATTTTTGTTTATATTCCTTAGCAAGTGTTCAGCTCCTACGACAATTATTTTTATGAATCCAATGTGACTTTGGTTGTAAGCAAAATTTTGACTTTGGTTATAAGTGCAGGAAAAACACTGCTGTGATATTTCACTAATGTTGAAAACAAACGTTGGAAACTTCTCTAGGGGGGAGTGCCATAAAAATGTGAAATTATATGGCTGGTGATGGTTTATCTCATCTCATGTTTCATAATCGCAAAAAAATTAAGACAATTCAATTCTCATATGTTTTGATAGGCATAACTATGTTTAAGTAAGTGCTACTCTGGTGATCTAAAGTAGTTCAGGAACTGAAAGTTTAGATTTATAACACATAAAGAAAATGATATTTCTTAACGAAAAAATTAAGTTCAAACTCTTACTAAAACATCATACTCCAACTTGCATAATATATTTTTTTTCAAAGATCCTGCCCAAAAATCTCAGGCAAAATGCATTTCTCCAGTTGTTTCCTGCATATTTTGCAAAGATCAGAATAAGTTCTTAAGAAACGTTTCTAGCTTTTTATTATGTGGAATGGGAAAATAGTGTTTGTAATCTTTTCCAGTGTCTTCTGCAATAAAAAGAATTGAGCACTAATGTTTTTTCTATACATAGTGAATATCCAAACAAGAATATGGGCTGAAATCTGAGGTGGCTGCATATATCATCCTATTGGTGGAAATTTGGGTATACATTCAATCCAAAAAAACTGAACATAACTCCTGGACCTGACACTGAGAAAGTCTCATGTCAGCATCTCACCCAGAACAGTTCTGGCTGTGTCGGCATGCTTGCTGGTTCTCACAGGTTACGTTTTATGTTGTCCCTCACAGTATAGGCTGGAGTTCTGACTATAAAATGTGTATTCAGCCCCCTTATTTTATGGGACTGACTCCAATACTACACAGTGGCATTGGAAATGCAATCTTTAATCAGTGATTAAAGATTGTATTTTCAAATATATTTGTTCATAATTTCTTGCTCTTTTAAGTTGGTTCTTAAGAATCTGTTATATCTGTTAGAATCATTTTGGGGAGGGCTTTCTGTCTGACAAGAACTGGATTTCAGCCCTTTCCAACTCCCTCATTGAAAACATTTTCTGGAAGGAGAAAGTGGTTGTGCTCTGATACAGGGGAGGGCCTCCCTAAAGGTATGTTTAAACTGTAGTTGTCATTAATTCTTACGCAATATTGCACTGAACGTACCTTATTACCCACAAAATCTGAGTTTTTGGGGAGGTGCCTTCATTCTGCACTAAGCTATTTGGCTGAAAGTATCATTTAGAGCCCTGCATCTCCTGGCTGAAAGCCACCATGCTAAGTATGAGGGATCCAGGATAAATCATCAAGTATTGGTAGTTTTTCAGTGTTCTCGCAAATTCTTTGCAAGGTACAGCCAGTCCTCTGAGGTCTGCAATGATCCTTCGGACCTTCGTACAGAAAAACCCATAGAGTATACTGCAGACATCAGTGAGTGCATACAGAAACAGTGGATACATTCAGTAATTCAAGTGCAGTAATTAAAACCCCAGTCTTTGCAGCAGAGATTTTCAACCTGCAGGAGAGTCTATGGTGAAAATGTAGCTTCATTTTGGGAGGAAGATAAAAAAATTCTGAAGAGTAGTGTTAACAGAGGAGAAAAGAGGACAGAAAGGATGTTAGGAGAAGACAGGATAGCTAGGACAGGGCAGGGTGTAGGGCAGAGTGGAGACCTAAAAGCTGCCCTTCAGATTAGATTTTGAAATGTTTCAAAGCAGAATCATAGATTCTATGATTCTATGATTCTATGATTTCCTATTTTACGTCTGTTTCCAATCTCATTGAGTAAAATGTTATTTCTAAAACAAATTTTTAAAAGCTATACTGCCATACCATTACAAAATAAAGATTAATATTTTTGAAGTCATAGCTGACATACACCTGCAACAAGTAGCCTATATCATACCACCAAATGTTATCAGTCCCCTCTAGTTTTAGTTGGTAAGCACACCACCATTGCATGGTGACTTTGACAGACCAAGGGTGCCTTGCAGCTGTGTTCCTCCACAAATCCTTATTCCACTTTCAAGAAGAATTATATGGGTTAGCTGCATATCTCCAGCAGCGTATCTCCATTATGAGGGGATGCAGTTAAAAAGTTATGATAGATGAGAGATTATATATCAATGAGGAACTGGCTGAGCCCCTTAACCACTTATTTTCCCATCCTATATCTTTGAGGGTTTTAGAGATGTGGAATTGCAAGCAAGGTTTGATGTATGTTTTGGGCATTAGCTGAGCTCCGTTGGGTCATGCTTCTCAAAGCTTTTTGTTAGGAGTATTGAGCAATTGATTTTCACTGGAAAACCTGAGGGCATCTTCATACTATTGCTATCAGTATGATCCAATTCTGTTCTCCACAGAAATTCAGCAGGGGTGCAATTTAATGAGACCAGTGAAAGGAATCTGACTGCTCTATTTATAGCACACTAATTGATCAGGGTAACCATGATAGGAGAAAACTTCAGAGAAAATCAATGCAGTATCAAATGAAAGTAGCACTCAAGCCTTTAAAGAGAACTGCATGGAAAGCCAATTAAGAATGAATCCATTTCACAATCCATGGGAACAACTTGGACCATGTGTGTTCTTTAAGTTGTAGGAATGAAATCACACTGAGCAGCACCTTACTTGCAAGGTGAGCCTTGCTATGTATTTTCTTCTTCATCCTGTTGATATTCTGTCCCCTTAAATCTTGATGAATAGTTTTACTTTCATATGGTGACTGTAAATGTCTGCTTTTAAGAGCTCCCCTTTGACAACCTTATGCTTTCACTTAAATGCAGGGAGGAGACGGTCTGTCTACCTCCATTCTCATTCCTGTCATTCAAATACCTGTAATCATAATAGATACACAAAGTGTAACTATTTGTACTCATTGCTAGTGTTTCTTAAAGCTGTGTAATGGATCTTTGCTTTCTCCTCTAATTGCATTTTTTCCCTCGTGATATCTGCTAGTCCTGAATAATGCTCCATTCATGAGAATTTTGGTTTTGTGGCAGGTATTCACCTTTACTGGGTGAATCTGTGCCATGGGGCTGACTGCCTTTCAGTACACTGTTTTGGGTTTCAGTAGGAGGATGGAGCAAGCAACAAACTGCCATAAAGATATTTTAGTAGTAACTTGCATGCGTACACTTTGTTGACTTTAAATGTGCATTTTGTTCTTGTGTTTGTACATACACAAAACTTTTACCTCTTCTAAAAAAGATGGCAAACACAGTGAGGGGGAGAATGACTACTTGTGCCTTACATGCAAAGCTGTCCAAGCTAGTAACGTGTGTCTCCGTTCCGTCAATGCTTAAATGCACTTGCAATTAAATGGATAAAAACCTTGCTTCATTTTACAGCATGTGGGATACAGCGCTTAGGTTCATTTTCTGAGGAAGAATGCACATCCTGTTTTTCAGTAGGATATTCAAAGACATGGCATGATGAAGTAGCTGCATGAATAATTCTGTTTTTCTGCTGCTGAATGGGAAAGGAGTAAATAATCTGTACATTCCATGAACAGTTAATTTCTGTGGGCTAAATTTATATAACACCAATAGCTAAGCATATTAATGGTGCCACATCTTCTGTTAATTCAGTTTTGAGCATATGTAGTGGCATGGAGTTGTGGCTTAATTAGCTAGATGAATAATGTGAGAATTATTGTCAATTATCAATATGGTCTTCATCTTTCTTTAAGCCCCAATTGGGAATCCGGTTCCCAATGACATCAGCAGTTGCCGTGGTGAATTTTCATAAGCTAGTCTTTAATCTTTCATTAAGTCATAGACTAGGAAAGCAGACATGAGGACTGAGATGAAAAAACCCATGCATTTGCATCATTGATGTCTTCTCTGAAAAAAAAAAAAAGAAAGGCTAGCCTCTGTGTTTTTGGAAAAAAAAGTAATTTGCTGCATTGGTGAGCACACTCTCTCAGCCACGTATATCATCTAAGCAACACCATGAAAGCAGAATTTGCAAGATGTAAACAGAGGTGAGATGTGTGGTGGTTGAGAGAGGTCAAAATCAAATATGACACTAGGGCCTGAATATGATGAATGGCTCGGCTCTGTTATGCACAGTGTTTGAGAATGGAGCTAAGGGTGCCAAATTTAGCAGCTCTTCCTCTAGCTACATTGGGCTTAAAAGGTGGACATTCTTCAGAGCAACAGGCTGCGATTTTAAGTTATTGTATAGGAGGGGGCTGGAGAAGAGAAGTCTCCAAGTGAGCTACGAGCACAGAGGTGACGTTTGAACTCACACTTGTGGAGGTGGATGCCCAGGCTGACACATGGGGAGAGAGGAGAAAGGGGCAGAGGGCAGAGTGCTTTGGGGCCCTTGCGAAGGAGAGTGGATTTGGAGGGTCTTTTGAGAAATAGTTCAACATTGAAAGGGCAAATGGAAACAGGTTGTGACTGACAAGCTCCCGAGCATTTCTTGCACTGCGCTGAGATTGGAAGAGTGGAAGTACCTGTGTCACTATTGAGGGACATAAAGGTGCTATCTAAAGCTTTCATTTTGGAACAACTCCCCAAAATAGCAGTTTGGGTCAGTATGTAACTGTCTCATTCTGTGCTATTTTGTCTACTGAGAGAAAAATTCTTCTTCCCCGTGAACCTTAAAGTGCTTATGTCATTACAGCATTATGGCTCTAAGAATACCATCACCATAGTTGTCATTGGCACAGGTCTTCTTAGCAGTTCATTTCTGCCCAGGTCTTGGTGTACCAATGCAAAGCTCTGTCCTTTGTTTCCTCCTCCTCTATCAGTCCTGGCTCCTGACTAGGACCAGATGTTGAGCCAGTGCTTCCCTGCGTTTGTTCACTCTGTGGTGTGGCTACTTCTTGGGAAAAGACGTACAATTGCAATTTCGTATTTGTTTTCCTGCACTAGAAATGGGAAAGCCATAATTTTACACTTCGGAAATGGAAAAGATTTTAAAGAGGCAGTAGGGAACAGAGCTACAACTGCTTTGTTTTATTTTGCAAATACATTAATTGAAAAAAACAGAAAATAGAAAAGCAGAATCTGGAGGGTTTGGGGTTTTCTTTTCACAGATTTTAAAGTTGGGATTGATTTCCTTTAAAGTTATGAAGTCTTGCGCACAAAGCTTTTATGCTTTCCCTGAGGCTTTTCCTTCCTGGAAAGGTTTTGGCAATTTTAACTTAGTCAAAAGTAGTACAATAAGCTGTAATTTAAGTTACCAAGCATTATTTCCCAAGGCCCTGCCTTCTCACATGTAGGAGCACACTGGTGAAACAGTGCAGAATGGAATTATCTTTGCCCGGGTTGCAAAATGAGAAGTTGTCCCTGAGAGCACTCTGTCATGTTTTCCTACCAGCACCAAGTTCACACTCATGTCCTTGAAAAATACCATTTGCATGGATGACAGACTGTCACAGGGCTGGGACATAGGTTATTGCTGTGAGATGAGAGCCTTTTGGCATTCTTCTGAGTCACTGGCACCATCTGTCCCTCTTCCTGAGCTGAGGCCGGATGGAGTCAGTGGAATCCTGGCATGCTGCTTGGCTTTTTGTTTGGCATTCCCGAGCCTGCATCCGTTGTGGGCTAGTGGGGAGGTTGGTTTAGGATAACTTGTTTTTTCCATGTTCTGCAGCGAATCCTGGCCATAATCTGCTTTGTATTGCAGGAGACATGTTTTGCTGCAAAGCAGACGGTTTCACAATGTTTGGTTTTGCTATTAGTGCATCACATTGGGCTAGGTGTTGCTTGCCTCTCACCCCTCCTTGTGCAGAAGCTTGATTTTCTTTTGAATACACAATAAAAACTAAAAAAGGGATTCAGTCAGATTCAGTCAGGATTCACATAGACTGCAATTCTGGTCACCCAAATAGTGTCAGCCTGGTTTCCTTCTCTGCTTTTACTGATGGAAGATGTGTTCCTGTCCTTTCTCTCTTGGGTTTGGTCATTTCAACATAGAGTGAAATTCACAGCCCTGGACTCATCAAACCCAAACTGGTCAAAAAAGCCCAACCCTTAAATTGACTAATTTTTAGGCAACAAAAAGCATGGCACCAGACTAGTAAAGCTAAAGGGGTCAGGTTCCCAACGACATTGTGTGTGGGAAGACATGGTAAGTGTTGGTCTTGCAGTGGAAGCCATAGTGTCAGAGGAGAACAGGACTTTACAGATAATCCCAAGGATGTGGGTTTACTAGCTGGGTACTTTGAGGGGATCGCTGCAACACTACAGAAAATCAAAACAGAGAGAATTTGAACTCAGTGCTGTTAGTGAGCTTTCAGCCAAGTAGTATGACTAGCGAGGCTTGGCTGTGGAAGATAGGAGGAGTGGAGGGATGTGCGTTTTGGCACAGGGATGATAGTGAAATGCATGTAGATAAAGGGAGTTCTCCAGGGATGATGTTCAGTGGGAAGAGAGCAGGGAATAATGGCTGAAGTCTTTGGGATGGTGAAAGGTGACCAACAGCATTGATACCTGGGGAGGACAGTTTGCATAGAATGGGGAGACTGGAGAGGAGGCAGAGAAAAAGGGTAATGCAGCAACTGAGGGCATCCCGTTTCTTGAGCATTAACAGTAAAATAGAGACTGGATGAACAGTGAGTTATTCTACAGTGAAAGGTACTGCAGTGTGTTTATATGATAAAGAAAAGGAGAAGGAGGGGTGAAAATAGGAGCCTTCACTGCAAGAAAATGTAATCAGGAATACCGTTAGAGGAGTTGGTGCTGATAAGTCAAATCTCCGGGTTGTTTCCCAGGTAACAGGTGAGCGTGTCCAGGGCAGGCGAGGTCCAGGCTGTGGAGTGGGACTCGGCAATAGAGGTTCATGTTTGTGTGTGCCATTTGTTTTGCCCTCATTTTCAGAGTCCTAAAATAGATCTCTTTTCCCTTAGTATTACATAACAGTGAGGCAAACCCAGCTTTTAAACATCTTTAATTAGTTTTAACAATCACATTTCTAGTTAACACTTTTAAGATGATGAACACTGCTCTCCATCCTTGCAGAAAAGGCTCAGTGGTTACCTGCAGTGAGTGTGCAGGTGCCTTTCACCAAAACTGATCCTCTGCCACCCTTTTCCATCCTCTTGAGCTAGACAAGATGCTCCACTGCGGGAGGTCTGAACTTCCCTGTCCATGATGCTGGTGTCTTTCTGTGTCTGACATCTATCTTTACGCTTTCTCTTCTTCTACGCCCATCTGCAGGCTTCTGCGAGCTCTGGTGCAGCCTCCTGAAGCCCTGCAGCTTTGGGCAGCTGGCGGCGGTTGCCTGTCCACGGAGATCACCAGAGCTGGTGTCAATTTGATGTGGATTTAAACAAAGCTAGGCATGCCAGGTTGGACAGAGAGTTACTTGCTTGAATTTCAAAAATTTTGACTTCTAGTTCGATCCTTGCTTCAGACATTATTTCAGATCCCACATCTGAAGGAAAAATATCTTCTCTGCCTGCCTGGGAGCCATGTCATAGGCAATGCAGTATGATCTTCACTGGCAATACTTTTAGTCTGCAGCAATGGTAGATGATGCACATACTTGTCCACATGCTTTGATAGTAAATAGCATCTGTAATTTTTACTGCTTTGTGCAGTACTGAAAAACACACTTCAGTATGATAGATACGGATCAGGGAAAAATCATATTTTATGTGGACTATATAAAACCATATACAGCCTGCTAATCATGCCACAATGCTTTCATTTTATAAACCTGGTGCTCTAGTGGAATGCACATTGCAAGCTTTTTGCGTTGATGCTGGGTTATATTGATCTGTCACCGCTTGTTTAACAATAGCACTTTAGAAAAGATAATTTAATTTTTTGTGAATGCATCTACATCTGTATTTACTTATGTGTCAAAAAAACACAACGAGGGAGAGTTTTATTCAAAAAAATAAAATACTTTAAAATTGATTTTTCTTCTGTGAAATACAAAACTATGAAAAGGTCTGAATCACATTGTTTATTTACTAAGAATTCAGCATCTCTCTTAGCCTACCTCCTATTCCCATTGGAGCTGTGCTGTTCACCCTGCTGATGACAGGGGATAAACTGGATAAATTGTTTTTATTATTATGCTTATGAAACCTCTTATACAGAAAAAGCATTCAGTAGATACTCAATAGTGGAGAACTATTTCCAGATAGGTACGTTGTTTTGAAAAAGGAGAATCTCACAGCCCGGATGAGTTATTCTTCAAGACATCAGAAATAACTATTGATGTCAACGTTTACAACTCTACATGTGGATTATTATTTACTTTGGATTAGTTAATTGTGTAATTAGGCTGGGCCTGATTCTCATCTGATGCATAGTCTGATGTTCAGAGCTGGGCTCTTTCTGCTGCCTCACTTTCCGCAGGTACCAATTTCGTTATTGATGCCAGTCTTTTAAGGAGAAAACCTTTGAATTACCTACTGAGTTAATGGGACTATGGACAAAACTTACTTACTTAACACTTATCTTAAATATACAATACATTGCTCAGTCCTGTAGGAAAGGAACTGGGATGTGAAGACCTGATGGATAAGAGAGTAACAATTATAAAGTATTTTGCTTGGAGAATTGTTTAGATCTTGCAGCCATTTCTAGTCTGCATTTCAGACTATACAGAATGTGGACAACAGAAGTTTAAGCAGCAGACAAAATGAACAGAAGCATTTGTGTGATACTGATTTTCTTAAAAAAAAGCTATTCAGTAGAGGTCACTACAGTGGATGGAAACAGCTCCCAGGACTCCTTAATACATATTTACACAATAGACCTCTTAGTGTTTGAGTAGCCACTCTGTTTAATCAGTGGTATTTAAAAGGTTTGATCTGTGTAATCAATAGAATTTAAAAGGTCTATAGCTTACATTTGAAAGTGTGTTAGCTTTCTATGAGACATAACAATTTTAAATTACTTTATATTTTTGTGTGTTTCTTGCTGTTTTATAATGGCAGCTGCCAGTGGAGAATGTCTCTTAAGAGAGTATAACTATGTCTGTACTAATAAACTAGACATGCCCAGGGCTGCTCCCTACTGCTTGAGTGGCTACGTCCTGGCTATTAAAGTTTTGTTATCCTAAACAGATAGCTACATCCAAAGAGCATTTTGGGAATGTGTCTGATTTGTGCTACCTTCCAAATTGTTTGGGAGAGTGCTAGGTAGCTTTGACTTGCTTTAACAATTTGACAGTATAGATAATTTAGTTTATCCTCCATGAATGCTTCTGGGTGCTCTTAAATGCCCAGTATAGATGCTGCTTGGGTTTTGTAAAACGTTATTTTGTGTATCTTGGTATTTTCTCTGGTACGTTTTAATAGGGCAAGACCTGTCTCCATAGACAAAGGTTGTGGAGTACACCTGATGCAGTCAAACTAGTGCAAGTTCCCAGTGAACTCAAGTGAGTGAGCTGTAAACGAAGAGCATTGCTTTGGAGATCTTTGCACTCAGCCTTGCAGGCTAGTAGGGCAGGACTGGAATGTCACAGAGTTGAGCTGAGCAGGCTCACTTGCTCTTAACTTTTATGGATCTTTTCAGTGTTAAGTGTTTGTAGTGATGACACAATCACATCTTGCATTGAATAAATTGTCATGTCTGATGTTTGTCAATGCTTGGTGACACTTTGACGCAGCTGAATGCTGCAGTAAAAATGCTGGAAACAGCTGAAAGTATAGAGAGAATTTAGATAGGCAGAATGAGATTACTTGAGTTGTTATTTGACCAAGACATTAGGGTTAATACTTCTACTCCTACAATGGCGTCATGGGACTTTATACAAGTGGAAATGGTCAAGAACTCGGTTGCTTTTTTTCTGCTGAAAGCTGGCAGCTCCAGCGAGCACACCAAGCCTGTTCAATTGTGCTGGAGCTTTGGGGCAGAGTTGAGTCCAAAGGAGAGGAACCAGTTACTGAAGTGCCTACCACCGTCAAGCAGCACTGCAGCTTCCACCTGGAGATTAACCCGCATGGCCTCGCTTTGCAGGTGAGATGTGTCACAGTCACAGAACTGGGCGATGAAGTTTCCATCCGTGTAACAGCTCAAAATAGCAAAACGATCTGTTTGAGTACTGAGGATGTCTTGGGACACATGGATAGTGCTTGCCTGTAATTTATTTCATCACGTAACGCTCCACATCAGAGCTGAAATTCAATTTCTGATCCTGGCAAAGGCTTGCATTTTGTATGATCATGGCAAATAATAAAGTGGTATCTGTTAATATAGATCCAAGGTGCTGCATTTATATGCACAAAAACAAGGGCACTGTAGTTCTTTTAAAATTTAAGTAGCAACATTATAACCTTTGACACTACAGCCTTTCTAAGGAGAGTCACAAATTTTCCATTAAGACTAAATGGAAATGCTTATGTAAAGTGTCTCCCTTCTAGATATTTTTTCTTTCTATAGACAAATATCAAATGGGTCAAAATGGAAATGTTTCAGTTTGGGAAGGCTGCCAGTATTGAGTGGAGCATTCAGACACCTCACGTCCCCATTTACCTCTAGGCTGTATCTGTTCCTGTCTCCAGGAGAGACTACTGCGCATTGTAGGAAAAATATTTCGACCAAATAATGTTGTCTTCGTAAGGAAATGGAAGCTTAGAGCACTCAAACTACAGCTCCTAGGGCAGTAGTAATAGCTAGCAAGCATTTTGAGATAACTTCCCCCCCTTTTTTTTTATAATCTACCTTCCTTTATTCCATCCTGTATTTCAGTGAATTCAAATTCTAAGGTTGTGTTTGCCTTTTGTATACTCGCAGATTTTACTGCTGCATTCTTATCACAAAACACTTGAATATTCATGCTGCTTTTAATTTTAGTGCTGAAAGGCTGTAGTGGATATGATGATGCAGGAATTTGGATTCAGAAAATGGAAGACACTTTAATGCTTCAGCTATGTATGAAGATTTATCAGCTGGGCTCCAAAATGAGCAAAGCTGACTGGAGTACTGCTTTAAATTATCTATTTCAGTAAATACACAGCCAGGATTTTTAAATGGCTAAGTACACAGCTGGTATCTGATATCTAGTATGTGGCTCGAAATGTTGTTCATTCAGGATGAGAACAGATATTACAGATGCATGTATAGATACTTATAGATATGTGTTCACATATATACACATCAGAAGATTTCTTTTCCTGGATTGCTGAAAAGAAGGGTAGCAGTGCAACATATTAAAAATGATCTTATGGTTATTCCAACTGGGATTTATTACATTTAAGGGAATTTAAATGAATTATCTGTGCATTTCTTATTTCCCTGTGTGCTGGCAGTAGGCAGCCTGTCGCTCCATTGCTGGCATTTGGCTGATTAATTTGCCCCTTGCTTGATCTGTTTTCCTTTTTTTTTGTTCTGTATAGCTTGTTCTAGTGCTTTCCCTTTTCAATATGGTAACATCAAATTTGCCCAAGGTCTGTAAACTAATGTGGATTAAAAGTCAAGCAGCAGCAGCTTTAATACATAATTGGTCTACCAGTAGGACACAAAGAACTGATTCTGGTTCCTAGATAGGAAGCGCCTTCTTTTTTTGTCCTACGCTGATAGTCTGAGCTCTTAAATCTATTTTAAATTAAAGTAAATAGGCTACTGGAAACTGACAAATTATCCACAACAGTAAATTATTTAAGAGATTAATTTGATGTTTGAGGCGTAGTGATTTTTATACACAGGCGCAGACACACACACACACACTCTCTATATGACATATTCTTTTTTGATTTTGATGCGGTTCTGTTCACTGGCGGCTGAAAATACCTTTGTCTAGCAAATGTTGTACACTTGGGGTCTGTATTTGTCTCTTGCTGTGACCCCACACCTGTTAGTACCTAACAGAGGATTTTGCTTACTTAAACAAATTTTTTGTAGAGGTGTGAGAGCTTTGTGACATGCTTTCCAGGTACTCTCAACAACTGCATCCCTTTGCGAATGGACAGGTTGGAAAAGGCCACATCTACTTACATTAACATTGGCTCTGATTTTGCTTCAGCTTGTCATACGTCACTTTTCTTAGTTGCTGAGGAATGACTCTTGACTGTTCAGTTAAGCGGGGATAGAAGCTTGTTTAAGGTTGAATGTTTAATGATATTCTCACTCAAGTGAGGAGTTCTGTGCTTTCAGGCTCCTTTTGAGGTACACATAGCGGTCACAGCAGGGGCATTTGCAGCTGTAGCATGAATGACAGATGGATGATGGTTGCACAGTTGTGTGACTAATAGCATGTATGTGTGGATGGCGTGGCATGGTGTAGTGTATGGTGCTAATGGATAGGAAGCAAGCGACAGCCAACAGTCTCTCCCTTCCATTAAGTCCATTCAGGCGTACCATATGTCATCATCCCTGTACGGGGGATTTAATTCTGTTGTTAGCATGAACCACTAACATCGGAGTGACAGTAATAAAAGAAAGCAGAAAATTTAAGCCATGCTGTAGAAGAGAGCTGCAAGTCAGAAGGTGGCCAAGTCAGAAAAATAGAAAGGGAGGAGAGGGAAGTCAGATCTTTTTGTGAACATTCTTAAGCTGTCTGTAAAAAATAGATTATACTGTTTTAGTATACTGCATTGGACTTAAGATGCTACAATTTGAATAATGTTTTAACAGTAGAGCAATAAACGTTTTACAAGCTATAGTTACAAACATTTGAAGATGTTACATATGCAACAGCAGTATCTTTTGTTAAACGATGCTGTATTTGGAAAAAGACATACTTTCAGATGCAACTACTCTTTATTAGGTTGGTAGAGCTAAGAGCGTAGCAGTAAACAGTCAGTCTCAAAATGGAAATTGAACTTCTTTCCTAGAGGTTTTGTTAATGAATGGAGTTAATCAGAGTGTTGTAGGCTTTCCCTGGTCTGTGAGCTACCTGTATTGCCCCCTGTGACATTTCTGAAACCTCGGCTCGCAGGTGGGTGTTGAGCCAGAACGGGGGGAGCAGCTCGTTCCCAGCCTTTGGAAACTGAGCCTGTTCAGTGTCGTGCAGACAGCTTGGCAGCGGCTACGTTTGGTAAATCCTGGTTCAAAGAGTGTGATGGATGAAGCTTCAGGGTTTTCAAGTAAGGTAAGCTGTCGTTTAGGTGGAGTAAGCCATGCACATTTTTGGCAGTCGCTTGTGATGAAAAGATGAGTGATCTCAAGCAAACCAAGCAGCTTAAGTACATTACATAGGGTAAATATTAACAGCTACCTGCAAATCAGTTTTTTATTTAGTTTGAGAAGTCTGTTGTCACATTGGTTGCTTCGGATAACGATGAACTTCAAAAATAGCACAGCTTTGGGAAGTGAAGTGTTTTTGGAAAATATCAGCTAAAAAGATCTCCTGTAACCTCAGTGATTTTATATTTTTCATCAGTGTCTGACTTGTTCAGAACTGTGCAATCTTACATGGTTTCCTTATGTTCAGAAGGACCCTCCTGTGTTTTGTTTTGTGCCCATTGCCTCTGGTCCTGTCACTGGGCACCACTGAAAAAAGCCTGACTCTGGCTTCTTATATCCTCCCTTCAGGTATTTATATACATTGATAAGATTCCCCTGAGTTTTCTCTCCTCCATGCTGGATATTCCCAGCTCTCTCAGCCTAGGCTCATATGAGAGATGCTTCAGTCCCTTAGTCATCTTCATGGCCCTTTGCTGGACTCACTCCAGCATGTCCCTGTCTGCTTTGTACTGGGGAGCTCAGCACTGGACCCGGCACTCCGGATGGTTTCAGAGCTCACTTCTTTTTCTCTGTGGGTATCCATGTAATGTGGAATGAGGCTACTGTTATTTTCTCTTGCTGAAAAGAGATTCACATGGGTTCCATTTTTATCTTAGAAAGAAGAGATCTGCATTTCTGATTTTGGTCTTCCAACATCTTGGATATGAATTTTCAAGAGTTCCAAAACTGTGATTTTAGGATAGACTCTACCATCACATTTATGCATTACTGGCACATACTGATAGCCAGTAAACATATTAGCTTTGACCTAGATATGTATGATAAAACAAATGATTATTTGCCCAGTTGTTGTGGGTCTCTGTTTTTTACAGTCAGGGTTTCCTCTGTAGCAGCTAACACAGAGCCAACCATGCTTATATGGCTTTAAAAAGACAGGGGATTGATGTCTGAAGTTAGAATTCAACAACTGTGATTTACAATCCTCCAGAGTAATAACCAGAATGACAGTTCTCCCTCAAACAGTATTGAAATTCCCGGGCCTCCCAGGAGCATTTTACATGTGTATACCACCAGCAGTTATTCAGCAGTACAGAAGAAGACGGAAGCTGAGTTGGAGTTACCTCATAGGAAACTGTATCTTCTCAAGCACCTTTGTAAAGATAAAGTGTAGGTGAGCGGTTCAGACTGAGGCTTTCTTGAAGCTAAAAGACTGAAATAAATCTCCATTCTGTACTATGACAAAGACATTTGAACACTTTTTGGAACTGGAAATAGTTTTGTACTGCTGGGAACTGACCTCTTGAAAATTTGTATGCTGCATAGTTCATGATACTTCTACTTTTAATAAAATATAATACTTATTAATGGGTCTTAAGTCAGTTATTCAATTTCCCCAGTAATTTAAAGCTTAATTATGCTGCATTCTAGATCTCAGTGGCTGTCCTCAGCTGATTTTTCTTAAATCACTATCCCTCCAATTTTACCGTTCAGTTCAGTTCTCAGGACTCTCATTTGCATAGAGTGACAGATTAAAATTGGATGGCTGAAACGATTACTGCTCTTAGTGCCTACTGCAGTGAAGGAGATTGATTCCTCATAGTATGAGGAAACATACGGCTCGTGAAATGACTCTTGAATCACTATGGTTTCAGTCTATTGTATTATTGTAAATTGAAACTGATAAAGTGGGGATCCAATTTTAATGCATCCTGTCTGAAACTGAGAGTTGCATTTTTGGAGGAGCTTTGGGTAATAAAATTGTAGGCAGCAGTTTAGAAGTTCTCCATTTCCTGGGAAAAAAGTGAATATTCTGGTTGGAGAATTGGTATCTTTTACCTCAGTAACTTGTTGGCACTGCAAAACTACACAATGTTGTTTGAAAGCTGCCACAATAGTAAACTTGCACTTTTGCTTCTGTGCAGTATCTCTGTTCACCCTATCCACCTGCAGACCTGTGCACCCTGTTGCCTGTACAGTTATACTGATATACCATTAAGGATAGTCAGTTCGATGGAGTTTCTTGCAAATTTTGGTTGAAACCAATCCAGAATTAAAAAATCCATAGGTTGGCTCTGGTTCTTCTGGGAAGTTGTCAGTTGCGGTGATCTGCAGAAATTTTATGGAAGGCGTAAGATTTGGTATATACTCACCCTATTTTAGTTTAGGTCTGCAAAATCCGTCTTGACTGTAAAACATGGGTCCTCCATGTAGGAATACTTTACATTTCTCTTTCCCTGCCTTTCTGTGCAAGTTTTGAAGAGGGGCTAGAAAAGGAACATGACGAATCCATTTTTCTCTTGTGCATCGTAGTAATTTCTCTATATCCCTCCCTGAATTAATTTTAATTTAATCTCTCCTGTTTTTCTCTTCTCACTTTTATCTTATTTCTATGGTTTCTGCCTTTGTTTCTTTCAATCCTTGTCTTAACATTATCCTAAGGTTTCCCTTTCTTCTGAAGGAAATGTGAGATAGCACAAGAGATCACATTTTGGTTGAATAAAACAGAACAAATAAGTGTAGCTGCCCTAAGGCAATTCTAGATAAGGTGCTGTTCAGCCTACTCACATTTGGAAGTGGCCAGGTACAAGGGAGGGGCTATCTGATAACTACTGATGCTTCTCTTTGAAATGGGCTCAGGGCTGTGAGAAGCTTTCTGCATGATGAAAAGCATCATGACAGTAAGAGACCGAGGGCTGTTTGGGCATCAGGATAGCCTCACTGACTGAAAGAGGATGACTTCAGGACAAGGGTGGTACAAGCTGAGATGCTGGTGCGGCATTTCATGTCCTCCTATACAGTTCCTGGCCAAAGACTTTTGCCTTCAGGAATGTGAGTATGGCATTTTTATGAACAGTAATTCCCAGCATTATTTTTATTCTGCCAGCATTATGAAAGTATTGTTACTGTATTTATGCACAGCAGTTTGCATTATAGTGGTTTTTCCATTTGTCTGTAATCTTAATCTAATAAAACATTCACAAGCTGCCTGGAAAAGGGATTTTTTTCCCCATGGGAATTTCCATAGAAGAAATCAACATCTGATAATTGCCTATTGTAAAGAATGATTTTCATCACAGGAAAAGAAAACAGTATAGAAGAACCTACTTCTGCCATCTTTTTTACTGTTTTCCTGGTGTTGCCAATTTGGAAACAGCATCGTGCTGTGATGAAGTTTTGGTTGTTTTCCCCTCCTTTTTAATATCTCACATTCCAAATGAAGTGTTACATAGAACTAAAAAAGAGAATTGTCCTTGGAAAACAGCATTTTTCATTTCCTCTTTAAAATTAAAGCCTTAATTTTTCCAGGTTCAAACTAAACAAATGAGCCAAGGGAAAAAAATACCCAAAACCCCAAGCTCCTGTCAAAACAAGCAAACATTGCTAAAAGAATTTCACACAATGTCTAATTAAAACTTTTTAAAAAATCAGACCAAAACCTCTTGAAGGTTAATTTGCAAAAATAAAGTAATTCCAAATGAAAATGAGAGGTTTTATACAAAATATTTTCTTTATCAAGTCCATCTAATTTAAAAAAAGAGAGTGGTCTGAGCCCTTTATCCAAATAGTGGAAGAACAAAATCTATGTAGATTTTTTATTTTGTTATATTTATATATAAACATGCAGACAGGTGGTCAGATGGCTATCCACCTAATTAATTTAACCAATATATAATTTTTATGAGTAGCATATTGAAATGAAAGATGGAAGATTATTTGAAATTAAAACAGATACTTCAATAAAAAGAGCAATAGTTTCACTGGGTGGATACCATCTCTCTCCTCATCTCATTCAATTTAGCATATTTCTATATGAGCTGTAAGATAAAATGACTAATAGAAATGAAAAGGAGGACTGCCAAAAGTCAAATTGCTTCACTGGAAACTTCTTAGCAAAATGACAAAATCCAGTTCTAGATAATTAAATCTTATTTTGTAGGAATGTCACTGAATGCTGTTAATTTGCCTTTGGGTAGTGCTCATTTCATTGAACACAGTAACAAAAAATTATTTGGGCACTTTTTGTTTGTCTTAGAAATGATTCAGCATTGTTTAATAAAAATTAAAAGCTCAGGCTAGGAGAGAACAACGTCATAGTCTTACAGAAGGAAATCACTAACGCAGCTGTTCCAGGGATCAAGCAAAATTTCACCACCATTGAAACCTGAAAATGTTTTTGAATCTGAACCTCAAAGAACTATAACACAGAGGGACAGAAGTGAAGTCTCCTGTTGTTACAGACAACCTGAAGCTCAACTTCCTCATAATTTAGTAATCTTTGTGGCAAAATGAGTTAGGTTGCTTATTCCCCCCCAAAGTTGTTGGACGCTTATTCCCCTCCAGAGCTGTCTACCACTTTCCAGTCTAGCTGTGTTCATGGTGAGCTTTTTCTCATTTGTTTGGGTGTCAGCGTTGTCCTTTTTTTGAAAGGGTCTTTCCTCACCTCTCATTTATTCTCCCTAGTGTGTTTGTAGATGTCATTTGCCTTCCAGTATTTGTTTTCATAAACAAAAATATCCAAATTCTTTTAGACTCTACAAATACACTTTTCAGTCCCTTTATCATCCTACCATACCACTGGATACGGTCCCAGTCTAAGGTCATGCCTTGAGCACAGGTGATCAGTCTTGACACACAAGTTACTTTGTTTTGAGACATTGCAATTACCCTTGTCATGGATGGATGCCTACAGGAAGCTTGGTATTAGGAATGCCTTGTTCTTTCATACCTTCGGTAAAGTTACAGTTTGGGAGCAAGACTTGTGTTTCCTTTCCTGATGTGGACAGCTCTTGGTTCCTCTGGTAATTAAGCCCTGGTAGTACTAACGAAGTGAAATATTCCTTCTAGTCAGAGCTTTTATTTCTCTGATTTTCCATAGTTTCCTCTTTAACATGCTAAAAATTAAGTTTAGTGGTGCTGCACCTTGCATCAGACAGAATGTTTCAGTGTCTTTCTAGTGGAGATTTCCATTACGATGATGCTGTTTTGGTTCATCATAGTGGCTTTTTTTTTCTCCCTGAAGTGCTTGACTTTTTTGAATAGCTGGAGGAGACCTGAGTTTATTCTCCAGTGCTGGCCTATAGATGTTAGAGGAGAGGTCAGTTGCACAGGTAGTCGCCCTGTCCTGCAAATAGTAGTGTAGGGGTCTGCCTCTTCCTTGGCAGCCCACTATTAATTGTCACTTGTAAGCCTTGTATCACACGGACTGTGGTCCCTAATAGTAACTACCTGTTTGTCTGCTTCTGTGGAGTGGCCATGTCCCAAACTGTGTTCATCAGAGGCATGCTTAGGTTGTGTTCTGCTGCATAATCAGAGGTTATTGTGAATGCTAAAAGAATCCACACACTGTGTATATATAATTAGTTCTTTTTAGTGGTTTGGTAATACTTCATCAGCTTTATTACTTTTCCAGTCAAATGCACAGCTCACTTCATGGCTGATCTCCATTTCTTACTGTTTTCTGGCATGGGATTCCTTTTACTTAGAATTCATATGATTCATGGGTTACAGGCTTTTCTGTTGAAGTGCAATATGTCTACAGAGGCAGTTGTGACTGCCACCACACTTGTGAGTTAATCTATGTAAAAACCCACAAGAATCAGTGATTTGGAAGAAATTCCTACCTGCTGTTTGTGTAGGATGGCCATCTGTCTGACAAATCCCCATGCGGAAGTCAGAGACATCTGAGAAAAGCCAGACAACCTTCTGACACCTGTTTCTCCAGCAGCTGTAGTTGCTTATTCCACTTTTTTATTTTCTCACCAGGTGCTGTTGAGATCGGGTTTCAGATCTGCATTCAGCAGCTTTTGAATTCTAGTCCCAGAACTGTGTAAAATGCAGGATCTTTCTAATCAAATCACCCTTTCTCTTTCCGGGCCCAAATTTTGAGGGTTCCTAATTACACCTTACGAAGTGCTTCTGAATTTGGGCACCTCAGTTCAGTCACAGAAATTGATAAATACTCAACTTCTTTAGTCAGTTCTGGAAAATGCCTTTAGAATTGTTGAAAAACACTGGGACAAATAGGCTTTTAATATTAAGTGGCATCTTCTATTTGAGAATCATTCCATATGTATTAATGACTCTTCATGTAAATGGATTCCAAGATGCAGAAAAAGACAGGGGAAGTGTCAAAGTCATACTTTGTAAAGGTACTCCTTTTACCTGCTAGAAATGGAATATCTTCATAAATAACTGAGTATTGACAAGCCATCCATTCTGAGCCCATGGTAGAATACAAATACCTGTTTGCCTATTGAGATCTTCTCATTCACAAATTGTCCTCAATTTCTGTGTGAGACATCTTTTGAGCAATAAAGAACAAACATTTCATAACTTTCTGCGTGTAAGTTTTGGGGCACTTGTGTTAATGTAAAAGCTTATAAAATCATGGAGAAGGCATGCGGCCAGGAATGGCTGGTTTGCTTTGCTGTCTTCCATAGTGCCTACATTTTAAAAAGTGTTTGACCCCTACAAGGCTTAACACAGTTACCATTCCAGTGTTAACTCTGAAGATCTCTTCAAAGACCTCTGGATGAAACTAGCAAAAGATGTCTTCTGCAGCTCTAGTGTATGCTCTTTTGTGCATGGTACATGGCGTGCTGCACCGGAGTTCTTTGCTGAAGCAGCAGCCATGATAAACCAAATAAACACAACCTTCTGTAGATGAATGGTATCTCCTGCAACTAAAGGTTAAGGTGTCATACAATGATTTATCTTTCCTAATGGATTCGTTGGATTGCTGTGATGGGGACATAATTTACTACCTTTTGTACATCAGAGGTTGTGTTCTCAAAAAGGTGTTTGGGGATTTACGATATTGCACAGGGTGAATTACATGTCAAATTATCAACCATCCTGTTTGACATTTAGTCAGTGCTGACAGGAACTAGGTGTTTAGCAAGATGAGGCTTCTGTAGCACAGTCTTTCAATATGTTTTATTTCAAGGCTGTTGTTAATCAAATGTTTCTGGAGAAAATCTGTAAAATACTGTTAATTGCGTTGACTGTTGTACTGTGGCCAACCAGATGTTAGTGGTCTGTATTGTAGCTGTCATCCTTCCTGTAGAATATTGTTAAGGCATTGCCTTTTTGGTGGAAAATGTTACATCTGATAATCCATCAAGTTGTTGCAGTTTGGAGGCAGGTGGCACCCTCATGTAAAGATGCCCTGGGTTAAGAGTGCCTGCCAGTATTTGAATGGTATTTTTGAGAGGAGCAAGTGACCCATTCAGGCTTCATTATTCCCACAGCTCTGTACACATTTGGAGAACTAAGGAAGTTGCTTGGCACATGCACTTTTTCAAAGTATATTCCTATCTGAAAACATCTCATTAAAGATTTCCTTCCTACAGTTCCTGCCTTCCTTATCTGACAGTTCTTGATTGGTTGATACAGCTTATGATTTTTTTCTTGGCCATTGCCATTTTTTTTACTGTATGCTGTATCACCTTAAATCAGTATACTTCAAATGCTGCTTTGTGGATCATATCTAGACTGTTGGATGCTTCTGTATGGCCTGCTCTCTTGTTTCCAGAGGAGGCAAAATAAGTCTGTTTGCACAGAGTGTCCTGTCTAAGCATTTGATTGCCTCCTTTTGAGTCTCTGATCCAACTACACAGACCTGAAGCTGCCTTTACTGCACCCACACAGGAGGAGAAGGAGGTGTAGCTGGGAAGCATGTCCTTGTTTGTACCTGTATTGTCAAACTGGAGTTGCTGCTGCTGTGAGGAACCCGGTTTTGGTGACTACTGTGGCTGCCTATAGTGGACCACCTGTTGAATAAGGGTTCAAATGAAAGCCATTAATTTGATGTCTGTATACCTAAACAACGAAAAGGTTCTGACATAGCCCATGAAAACAAAAGGGAACATGCGTCAATTTACAAGCCTGTTTACACCTCTTGCTTCGTTGCTCAGTGCTGTAACTCTAGGCAACACAGGAGACGACAGCAGTTTATTGCATTTTTTGAGCATATGATCAACCAGACAAAGACAAAATGAGGACATGCGATTAACTTGGCAATAGTATTCCAGCACAGAGTGGCTGCTCTCTTCAAACTCTCAAACCCTCTGGCATATTCTCTTGACTTAGAAATTGAAAATGCAGATCAGAATCTGTCCTAGTGAGTTGTCTTCCCCTTGTGTTTTTCAGTAAGAAAAAAGAAAAGTCATTGCTTCAGTACAGATATTCTGTCCTTACATTTAAGCTCCCAGAAGGCCTCTGTCTATGTGACAAGAATTACTATCATGGATATTGCATAACAGTTTATGCATAATGTTTAATGCATTTTTAGTTTTATGAAATATGGATAATATTGGAGAAATTATGAATAGTAGTTTAGATTTACACTTTCTTTTTAAGGTGGAAACAAGAGGGACATTTCTAGTGACACTGGAAGTGTTGAGATGCTTACTATTAAAGATGAATAAAATTCATAGAAAAGAAAAAGAGAAAAATATATTGCGTAGATGGATTACAGGCAAATCATAAATCATAGAATCATAGAATGATTTGGATTGGAAGGGATGTTAAAGACCATTTAGTTCCAACCCCCCTGCTATGGGCAGGGACACCTTCCAGTAGACCAGGTTGCTCAGAGCCCCATCCAGCCTGGCCTTGAACACTTCCAGGGAGCAGGCACCCACAACTTCCCTGGGCAACCTGTTCTAGATGTTTAAAGCATTTCTGGAGGTTAGAAAGTCTGTGCCTTTATTCGAATACCATAGTTGTCTCAGCATGCTTCCTCACCGCTCTGTCCAGGGCGTGTTGCTGCTTGGTGTGGAAGGTTGGAACTCAACTAAGAGGACACAGTTTTGAAGAATGTTTCTTCTTGTTTAAGCCTTCTTATTAAAATGAAAGCATTCAGCATAAAAAAATTATTTGATGCTTGTGCAACTTCTGTTAAAAGTCAACTCACATTGTATGTGTTTGTTTTGTGACATACAGGACAGTTTTCCAGCTCGGTTTGGAGGAATACATTTCGTCAATCAGCCGTGGTATATCCATGCCCTCTACACAGTTATACGGCCCTTTTTAAAGGAGAAGACACGAAAAAGGGTATTTTTCTGTTTAATTGTCCACTACCTGAGAGCTGTAGTCAGCAGATGTATCATTCTCTAATAAAGTAGATATACACGATATACCAGCTTGCTATTGGTGGAAAGTATTTAAATACATCTTCATTGTAAAGAGTGTCTTTAACTGTTTTAGAAACTTATACAGCATTATCCTTTAAGGACACAGACAATCAGTGCACTTAAGTGTATTTTAAAATGGAAGCATATGCTTTCCTCTGGGTTATATAAAAAATATTGTCAACATTACAGTTTCTATTAAGATTCAATTCAATTCAATTCTATTCAATTTCTATTAAAATTATTTGTGTCTTTGTTTTAAGAACAGAGGTAGTGAGCATGGAGTCCTTTCCTAGTGTGATTTCCTTGACATTATCATGAACTGAAACACACAGCTGGTATATAATATTTTGCAAATACTAATTTGAATGAAAGCCAATGAAAGGAAATTTGTGTGCATGCATCTGAACATAAGCATGAGCAGTCTCTGAGATGTTGCTGAATTTGCAGCATTTGCATCAGTGCAATTAAATTAGAGCTTGGTGGTGACAGCACATAGAATGATATTATTTCTGTAGCAGGAAATTTGTCATCCAGGAAAACACAATCAGCATCATGTACAAAGCCACTACAAAGAATGTGATGATTTTTTTTTTTTTTTTAATGGGATCAGTTCTCTAAGCAACTCTGTTTTCTCTCCTCAAACACAGCGTACGAGGCCACAATGATCCTTGGTGTTTAGCTGTTTTTTACTGACAGATTATGCTTGAGAGGCCTCTGGTATTCACAAATTTTGAACTATAGATCACAAAGCCTTTTATGTAATATCTGTTATAAATATGCAAATGAAAACCCATTTTGCAGGCTTCAGTTGCACTCCATTGATTACAGCTTCAACAAAGAACATTACAGTGCCAGATACGTTTGAGGTCTTTTTAAGTCAAATGCTGTGTATGCATAACCAGGGAGTAAAGTACAGCTCATGGGCCTGTTACAACATTAAAAATAAGTTACAAGGCAGTTGAACATGGGTGCTTATCAGTTAGCATCTATATTTTTATTTAGACACCTGAATCAGTGACATATATTTTCAGAAACACTGATGTTTTGCAACTGTTTTCATCAATACTGAATACCTATAAGAAGTAGTCAGGTGGTTAAATATTGATTTAGGGTCCAAAAGGTAGTGTCAAAATGTGATAGTTATGCCCAGCATGTAAAATTTAAAATCAGCTTTAAAAAAAACCATAAAGGACAGAACTAATGATTGTGAAAAAAACCCAGACCCAACAGAATTCTCTTCAGAATTTTATCAGGCTCGTTATTTGTATGTTGTGTTTATCCTGAATTATTTGTATTTTTTTAATATGTCTGGTAGATTTGCAGCTGATGATAGCTATATTCAGATCAACATAGTACTAGGCATGTATAAAAACAATTGCTAAGAAGTGAAACGTTCAGTTGGAAAGGCACCATAAAACAAATTACTTTTGCCATTAATATTTGTTCTTTCACACAAGGATAAATTCCTTTCTGAGATGGAAGAACGTTACTGGGTTTGCATGGTCATATTAAGTCTACCATATTTGGTCTTTTTGTCTTTCTGCCTTTTGAATTTAACTCTTGATAAATCATGCTAGGGGCATAGCTGTCCAGAGAAGTCTCTGCAAGGTGAAGTGGGATGGGAATCAATAGCACTTGATGTCTGTGTGCGCACACCTCTGCCTGCCCGTTGGGGAACGAGAGGCAGCATATAGCTGTTTGGAGGCAACATCCTACCTTGCCTTCTGGCTATTTCAGCACTAGTAAATTAAAAAGGGCTGGGCACTGCCATTCCTACTGTTTCATTGTATGGGCACTTTCTGGCATGGCAGTGGCTGGTGCCAGATGATGCTTTCTTAGACATTGCCCAGGAACAATTTGAGGATGGCATGGACGAGTGAGCAGTATGGATGAGGCGAACTTGTTCTGGACATGAAAGGAGTTTAACCATATGGATGTGAACTGTGCCATGGCACTTGCTCCCAGTCCCAAAGAGTGAATCCTGACCCATCTTACTTGCTAGTCTAGAAATAGCTGCTGTGAGCTGTCTGTGTAGCCATACCCAAGAGCAGGCATTTCCTTCCAATGGAAGGTCTGCAGGTCCTTCGTATCTGTGGGAGAAGGCTGTCCAAATACAGAGGTGCTCTGCTCTAGTGCTCATTGGTCACACATTCCAGGTCTCTGAGGAGAAACAATAGGATTAAATATAAACATAAATACAAGTATTCATATACATATACATTTATATAAATGTAAAGTATATCTGAAAATAAATCAGTCTACCAAAACATTGATGAATAATATCAAGTAGTCCATCAACTATTCCCTCATTGTTGTCACAGAAATTATTGTACTGTTATTGCTTACTTCCTATAGTGTCAAGTATGGATGGTAGTTACTAGTACCACCATATCAAGGAAGAAAATCTTTCCAGTGGAGTTTTCATGACACTGCACTATTGATCTTATTTATAGAACTCATGACTAGATGCTGAAAGTCAATACATATTCCTTAATGTATATGGTGAATGTTAATTTTATTTATTATTTACGGTCTTAATTTATTCACTTAATTTAATTCACAGGACTAGGGAAAGCAAATAACAAGAGATAGGCAGTCTGTATGTCTAATCTTCAGTCCATCTAGTGACCGGATATCAGTTCTTACCCTCCTTAGGCCCCTTGTTCTGCAAACATTTAAATTCATTTATGCTCTAATCACTTTGTAGGTTTATGAACATCGTATGACCATGTTTAAGGCAGAGGCGATGTGTGTGTTGGTGGCCATCTCTGTTAGCCCAACACAGCTAGAATATTTGAACTGTACAATATCCTCTAATAATTATGATGTAATTTGGGCTTTGATGATTTTTGTGATACTGCTTTGTTTTTACCTGCATGTGTATATACAGATATTCCTGCATGGTAATAACCTCAACAGCCTGCATCAGCTAATACACCCTGAGATACTGCCTTCAGAGTTTGGAGGAATGTTGCCCCCCTATGACATGGGGACATGGGCAAGAACACTGCTTGACCATGAATACGATGATGACAGTGAATGCAACGCAGACTCCTACAATGCTCCTGCAAAGGATATAGAAAAGGACCTCTCTCCGAAATCGATGAAAAGGTGGGTTAAAGGTACTGTGGTCTTCTGGTATTGCCATAAGGTTAACATTTGCCTTCCTCCTCTTTTATGAAGCTGCAAGTAGTTCCCTCAGTTTATTATATACAAGGGCCATTTTTTTCCTTTCTTAAGATCACTGTTCATTATAGACCATAGTGTTGATTATTACCCATGTGAGTTGTGAGCCCAGTAGAGCTAATTATTTCCGTGGTGCCATATAGGTAGTGTATACAGTGCTGTGTTTGGAATAAGCTGATATCCCACCCCAGCTTACAGTAAGTATGAGAGACAGTGCTAGCTGGAGTGAGCCTCGGTGCAGAGGATAAATTGGGGCCAATTATCCATCTGGGTGGTGGTGATAACTCATACCTTCCTCCATCCCATAGCCCACTGCCTGGTATCTACCAGCCAGGACACTTGCAGCATCTGAACTGTCAGTCACAGTGACTGCACACATGAGAAAAAGTAATGAGGGTAACCAGGACAAAAATCAGTGCCAATTGTTATGCTTGGGTCTGCTAAACATCTTGGCATTCTGATATTCTTTTCTTTGAGAAGATACAGTATAATTGCTTCCTGCATTTTACCATTCAAAATAACGTAAAATATAGGAGGAGGTTAGTTACCTCTCCAGTAACTATGGAATCAGTGAGGTAATTCACTTGGGAGGAGTAAACCTGGTCCAACCTTGCCAGGGCAGTAGAAGAGAAAGGAGAAAGGTTACAGCAGGGTGATAGATAAGGTTGAGCAGGGCAGCAAAAGTCAGAGTGCAGCTCATAAGGGGTGGGCCTAGCAGTGAATCAGAAGAGAACAAACAGGGCAGAAAACAATATATAAAGTGGTTAAAGTTAATTCAGAATATGCTAAGCTGAGAATTCAGTTTCAGGAGATGGTATTTGATGCAAAAAGGAGAGAGACTCTAGAAGCAGATCAAACAGGATAAAATATTTTCAGACTGCCTCAGCCAGGAAAATGATTTTGGCTGGAAAATGTTGCATAGATTGGGGAGGACAGTGTGGTTTGAAAGGGAGGTATTTTGGGGGAAGTAGAGAGGAGACGACAGGAGGTTGCTATAGGAATAAAAAAGAAAAAAAGCAGTGAAGTCTAAGGATTTTGTGTTGTAAAAGACCTACAGTGCACTGAAAGTGGGAAATAGCAAGAGATTAGATGGGAATGAACTAGGATAAGGAGAAGTTAAAAAAGTTCCTGAAGCCATATGACAAAGATGCAATTAACACAAGTAATGGAGAAAATGATACAGCGAAGAGCTAGGGGAAGGGGAAAAGTGAGCAATACATTTATATATGATTTGCACATAATACAAGAATTATGAGACAATAGAGAAGGTGTCTTGGGGAGAAAGGTGGAATTTAGGAGCTGAAATGCAGACGTCTTACTGTTGCAAAATGGAGTCATGAGAGTAAATAGCTTCATCCAAGGATGGAACAAAAAAACCATGAGAAGGCCTGTGACAAGACCCTTTGGAGCAAACTTTTCCTGGGCGAGCACATTATTAAATGGAAAAGCAGTGGATTGACCAGATTCTTTATTCTTTCTCAAAGAATGCTTTCTCATCCTTACCTGTTTTATTCTCATTTAATTTGTGCTTGAAAAATCATTCATGGAGAATTACACTTCAGTGTAAACTTCAAATTGACATTCTTTCAGTCTGGGTTAGCTAACACAGTAGGAGACATACTGCAGAAAATAAGCACATTGAAATTTGTATCTATATAATAGTGAGCTGAAATTTCCTCAACTTCTTCACATTCTTTTTCAGTTAACATGTCTGCAGCACCTGCTAGAATCCTCCTTCCCTGCTGTTGGATATAAAAAGTACTAAGCAGACTTACTGTGCTAGTACCAAGTAGAAGGGAGTGGTAGTAAGATGGACAGAAAGTCTCAGGACTTTAATGTATTAAATGCACAGACTGTGTTAAAACAGAAATAGAAAAGTTAAGGTAAAAGAGATAAACTCTATTGGATTAAAAATGAAATTTAACTTGAATTCAGCACCTGGTGGATTGTTTCTCTCAGTTTGAAACCACACTCAGTGTGGTATGTTAGTGCAGAAGAAGGTTTTTAACATACAAAAAACCATGACAGTAAGTCAATGAATAGTGCTTAACTTAGAACAAATGTCACAAGTGTCTAGCAGATCTCCAACAATTATCTTGTTTAATTTGGCTTGCCATTTTAAAATTAGCTTATTGCTCTGAAAGAATATCCTTCTTAAACCAAAATACAGCTGAGAATTCATTTGTTACTCGTTTTGGCCCCCATATGAACCAGTGATGTTCCTCCACATCTCCTTGAACTTTTGGTGAAATGGATTATCTCTACTTGAAAGGAAGGCTGATTGTGGGGAGGGTGGTGGAGATAAGGAGGAATTAAGCCCACCTGTAGCACAGACCTCTGGGGAGAACACATTCACGTCATGTGGCACCATTGCAGCTGTCTCAGCAGTCATGTTTAGCCTGTGGCTGTGTCCACCTGTGACTCTCATGGCTGAGGCACCCAGCTGGAGACCTGCATCCGCTTCTCGCCTAATGCCGCAGGGCAGATGTCTGTATTGATCAGCTTTGCAAAGTATCTATATGTGGCTTTGGTTCCTCACCTCTGCAATGGGGCTTTGTAGTACAACTCTGTCCTACTGTGTTTTGTGTGAATTTACTCGGTAACGTCTGTAAAGTTATTTGGGAAATGTAGATAGGAGGTGCTATAGACTTACACAAATGTTTTTCCTTTTCCATACCTTCATTCATGGATTGCTGCTGAATGAGATGAAACATGACAGTAAATGTTGTTTTAAAACTGAATGAAAACGATTCCTCCTTCTTCAAGGCAATTAGGCTCCTGAGCTTACAAGCCATAGATCAGGGCTTGTGCAGTCTCATTTTCACATCTGCCTTGGCATCAGGGAGTTTGGACGCCTTGGGAATTTGCAGCCAAAACTGCCTCACTGGGAATTTGAGGCCAGGTTTGCAGCCTTTCCAGCTCCCCTTCACTTCCCCCAATGAGAACTGGAAACCTTGGCTCCTCAGACATTGGCAGCCTAGGAAAAGGCTCAGTCTCCTATTAGTACTTACATTCAGTTGGGAATCCTTTGAAATCAGTATGCTTCCACAGCAATTTTTTATCTCAATGAACTGGATTTTCCGGGAGTACAGCTTCCCACCAGCAAATTTTCAATCAGCTTTGCATTGGCACAATACCTTGTGAAGATTTCAAAAAAGCATTTTTAATTCAGTGGTTTAGTTTTCTGCCTGAGGAACTGACCAGCATTCTAGATGAGGGTTATTGTATGGTTTTAATTAAAATATTTTAATTATTTTTCTCACAAGAGAGACCATCAGATTTTTAAAGCTAATTTTCTTGGTTTTGGCATTAGTAAGAGAAATGTGGTAAGTATTATTAGAAAATATCCTTGTGTTTAAAGTTTTTACCTAGGCTTTCATTCCGATGTTTTTTATTGTGTTTTTGAAGGTTTTGTTTAGATTTTTTGAGAAAGACCAAATAGTCTCCTGCTATCAGCCTCATTCATTGGTTTCAGTGGGTGATGCTGGTTTATAAGAGTGGGGGATTGACTCTCTATGTTTATCTTAGGAGAGGTCAGAATTTGTAAAGGTTTTTCTCTGTGCTGTAGCCCTCCAAATGGGCAAAACTGTATCAATGCTGCAGTCACAGTGTGCTTCCACTAATCAAAAATAGATGCCTACACTGTAGAGATGTACACATGCTGTAGCCATCTCAAATGTTTACAGAAAGCAAGAGAAATAGGCATTTCTAGCATGAGATTCATCTCACTAAAGGAAACATCTAACAAGGGTTGCTTTTACTGTACCCCAGAAGTGTCTGCTTTTTGACAAGCTAAGACATAGGTGATATAAGACCCCATGTTAACACGTTGGGCTTTGTTTTTAATGGAGCATTTTGATTTTGCTGGAGGTTGGGGTTTGCTCTTTTTTTCCTTACACATGGCTGTTGCAGGGTACCAGTACCAGTCTTATGCTTCTGTGCTGAATCAGAGACTCTGGAGAAATTGTACAATCATCATTGAATTTGCCCTTACCATCCTTCTCTGCTCTGTTTAGTTGAGTTCATAAGTGAGTTTGACAGATGTGTCCAGTGCTCCAGAAATCCTGTTGGCCATGGCAGGATTCCATGTGGTCGGCTTAGGAGCTCGCACTGTTGCATTTAAGTGTGATTCAGAGAAGGAGCAACTTGTGCTTCCCGCTAACACATGCCACTAATTGCTGTGTGCCATTAATCAGCTGGGTGGCTGAATTGTACCTTCTTTACCAGCCCGGTGCCATCTAACCTTCTGGTAGAGCGGGTCAGAGCTTAAGTCAGTACAAAAGACAGCTTAGATTGCCCTCTGCTGTGTGCTGAGGATGTGCCCTGCTTCACTGTTTCACAGAAGATAAGAGGATCCACTTTATTCTGCCTTTTGCTCCTATATCCACAAACCAGCCCTTTAAAGCCATGTAATCACTCCCTGAGGGTATTTTCTGACCATTTGCAGTGATCAGATGCTTATGTAATGCTGTACCATTATTTTTAAGCCCTAGCAGAAATGAAAATAAACAAAAGAAAGCTGAAGTTTACCCTCATTTGTCTTGATCTAGAAAAGTTAAATAAACATGTTATCCCTCTGCAGGTCTCAGTCGGTTGTGGATCCTGGGGTGCTGAAACGCATGGATAAGAATGAGGAAGAAAACATGCAGCCTTTACTTTCACTTGACTAACAGTTCCTGAGCATCAAACATGAACTGAAGTGGAAGGCGCTGCCTCTCAGCAACAAGCAAACCATTGGGAAAGAGTGTACCAGCTGGAATCCTATTTACTCATGTTAATGTAGCATAATGGCAGCAGGCAGCAGGTTTTACTATTCTGCCTGAATTGTGGATGCCCTGGGGTGAAAAAGAAGAGGACAAAAAAGGAAAATAAAATGAAATAAAAAATAAAGAGGAATCAATAATTTATTCTGTAAGTGCCAACTTGTTTGTAAATATAATATAATACTCCATTGACTTTGTAGGTTACGGTAAGCAAATGCTATGGAAGTGAATGACTATTAAATATGTCAGTGAAGTGCTTCATAAAAAAGAGAAGAAAACACGTGCGTGCTCACACACACACAGACACACACAGAAACACATACTGGACATGGAAAAATATCAAAACCAATTAAATGTGGGCCTGCTCATAGGAAGCCATATCGCAGCTAGCGTATTGGCTGCTGTTTTGTTTTCTCTCTGCAATGCTCATGTAGTGTGCGAAGATAAAGAGGGCATATAAGAACTTGGAGATGCTGTAATCAGTCGAATATTTCCTAGCCGTAGGAACTGATTTCCTGAATAACGTTGTGGTTTAGGATTGTGATTTAGCATAAACCATGTAGCATTGTGAAAAAGATAACAGATGAGCTGGAACCACCTCTTTGACAGCTTTGTTGTTTGGCCGTATGGATCTGTGAGGTTTCTTCCTCAACTTTTCGTTTACAGTTTGCAAGTAACCTGGCTTATTACCCTAACCTGGGTGTTGTAGTGTGGGACACATTGGAGTTACTTCTCTTGCATTTTGGGTGCACGTCAAGAATTTTTCCAGAACTCTGTTCTCCCTTGTACTGAGAAAATAGTCCTCTAAATACAGCGTAATAGCTGGTATTTGAAAGTAAAGCCTGGCAGCAGAGGTTAAAAGTTAATCACTGAATCCTGTGCACTGGGAGACTGGATACATATATATATTTTTACCAACCTCTGACAAGCATACAAGGTGATATTGTTAGACAAGTGTATTTAATTGAAGGTTTATACAAGAAATCATACCTATTCAATGTACTTAGATATATTATAGATTGTATATTGAGACAATGTCATTATGAATATAGTAAAACTTTCCATAGAACAACAGCATCCCACTCCAAGCAAGGATAAATACGAATAAGTTGTAGTCCAACATCTCAGCCTATGTGTTTAGGACACTTCTGTTTTGGTTGTAGTGTAACTGTGTATACTGAACATGTGCCATAATAGAGAAATACATTTTACCTCAAAAGGGCAACAGATTTCGCTAGAGTTCAGGTAAATCATCTGAAATACAGGGGCTGTGTCATCTTTGTTGTGTGCTGGCTGATGTGCGTGCAGCCCGTTGTACGCTGAGGCAAGAGTGTAATTTCTTGTTAGGACTTAACTCTGCAATCAGAGTGAGAAGACACAGGGTGCCCACCAAGACATCTGAATAGTTAGAGGTGTTGTAAGAGCATGTCTGGGCAATGCAGGGATTAGTTAAGAATACACTGACCACAGTGGAGGAGAGAGCTCGCAGCAACCCTGTCTCCCAAGCGCCACAGTTTAAGGAATTTCTTCCATCACTTCAGTGATCACTGAAGTTTCAAAGTCACCAGTTGTAGGTCACCCCTCCTCGCTCAGGATGATTGCAGCTGTAAGATTTAGTAGGCTGGGATGAGTTAAGAGAGAGCAGAAAGTGAAATCTTGGAAGTGTGTCATCTCAGAGTTTAGCTGTAACTCCTGCGGTGGCAGCTTTGGCGGTTCTCAGGGCTGAGACAACCCTCTTTTCCAGCATCACCGGTCATTAGCCCAGGCAGCACACAGATAAAGCTTTCCTACTTCACAGTTCATTAGCAGCACTGATAAATAGTGTATGCCCTGACATGTGATTGCATTGCAGGAACTTGTCTGAACAAGTCATTGCCTTTTCACTCTCCTGATTCTATTTTCATGATATGTGTTACGAAATGCAAAGAGAAAAGACACAGAGCCTGAACGTCTTTGCAGTCTGTCCTATAAGTTTTCAGTAGTAGAAACCGGTGTAATACTACTTCTATGGTTTGAGAGACTGGAAAGATTGATGAATTATTATGTACTATTTTAATCAGTCCTATTTTTCACATACCTTGTAACATCATGCTGGGTAGGTGAGATGTGTCTCTAGGGTTTGCATAAGTGCCATATTTGAATGTATGTTATATACGCCCACACTTATGGTTAGTGGACTAGTATATTGCCATTGATCTGATTTTTTAAATCCTTAGTAGATAAAACTCTCACATCAGTAGAAATTTTCTCCTTGTAAGGGCTTCGGGCTTTAGTCTGTATTCCTTATGTATACAAACTGTGACACAATGGTGATCAAAATCTTCATGGATGCTTTTGGATTCATGGGCCAAACCTTGGTGTAAACCAGCACAACGCTGATTTTAGAGTATACCAGCTGTCTGGTCAGAAAATGCAAATACCTCTTACATCCCCACAGAGCATCTTTGCAGGAAAGTATATCTGCTCAACTGTACGAAGCTTAAAATTTGTTTTGAAGCTTATAATTTTTTTTTGTTAGCAAATCCTTTATTTATGAACTTAGCTGTAATTTATGTAATGTTTTCTGATGCCTGATTTCAGCTTCAAGTTGGTGAGTATTAATATATTCTTTCCAGAAAGTGAAAGTAGGATATATTATAATTTTGTGTAACTGGGCCCTCATCTTTCACCAAGAACAAAACTACTTTTTCAAAAAGAGCCTCACTGTTAAAGAGGTGGGCTGCAGGTCTTCTTGGCTGCAGCTTTTATTTCCCTGAAGCAAATTCTGGCAGTGGTAACTTCAGTTGTGACATTGGGTAAGAATATAAAAATGAGTGAGAAAAATAATTATGCTTTACATGCTCTCAGTGTTCTTTGGAGGCATTTCTCTTTTACACGTCAGGGTACATAAAGGATTTCCACCTTTCCCTTGCTTCTTGTAGAAAATCTTTATAGGTAGGTCAATTTTTAATAGATTAAATTTGGACTGAAAACTTTTTTCAGTCTTTATTGTCATAGGAATTGATGTCTAATTTTTATAGCAGAACTGAAGTGCTAAAAATAGAATTCAAATGCTTGGGAGGAATTCCTCTTAATTTCTTACCTTTGTTGTATATTGAGTAGAATAAACCTTGTTGTAATTATGCCTGCTGATATGCATATTAAAAAAATATCCTGCAATATGAGGAACTTAGTGGAAAAATTGGATACACCTGTCCAAGCGACTAAGTGAAAAAAAAAGGGGGAGGAAAAAGAAGTGTAAAAATTGATAGTTTAAGGTCTTTGGCAAGATCTAAAAGTGTCCCCTTACATCATGTCTCTTCCATGAAAAAAATATTTAAAAATATATGGAAAAGTTATGGAAACTTCCACGCCCAAAGCCTTCCTCCTGTAATCAGAGATGTCAATAGTCTCTTGGCTTTATAAAGACAGGTAATCAGTCCCACTAAGCTCCAACAAATACACAGGCTCTGAATAGTTATTAGTTGTAAAATAGCTTTAAGATGTCTTTACAGAAATGTAAATTTACTGTATAGCATATTTGAAAAGATGTTTTGCACTCTGCAAACATGCTATGCCTAATCACAAAAGATATTTGTAGAGACACACATAAACACAGAATTAAAGAAAATAGGAGTAGAAGGGACCTCAAGAGGTCATTGATATGTGGAGAAGCAGATTTGCTTTAATGCCTCTCTTAAAGAATTGTTTTAGCTCAGTACCTTGCATGGAATGCTCTTTGTCTTATTTAGTCACACTCACAGCAAAGCCTAAGCACATTACCTGACAAAATTGTAACCTGACAGTATTTTGTTCAAGACTTTTACTATTTACCTGTTCTGTTTGGGAAAATAAAAAGTTTGCCAAGCGTTATAAAAACTACAATTTAGAATTACGTGGGAAACACTTCGCAATAAGCTTTGGTCATGTCCATGTTGTTATATTGTTTCTCTTACTATTGGTGTATGTATTTATCAAGATTTTTGAAAAAGTCATGTTTGGAAGAGCTTGCAAGGAAGAAAAATTCAAAATCAGGCTTCAGGATTTTGTTTAGAATATTAAAATAGAATTTGAGGGGGGGCCGCTGAGTTTGGTTTCGTCTATGGCGGATGTCCTGCTGAGCTATCGAATGCATTGGGAACCAGGACAAATTTGGAAGGTAAATATCATTGTGAAAGGCAAGAGCAAGAGTCTCAAAGGATTATACTGAAAAATCAATTAATCACATGGCTAGCTGTATCAAGTCCTTCTAAAGAAAGGCATTTTGCAAGTAACTTATGAGCATGTATTTGTGGTGCTGAGAATAGTGCTTTTGTCCAAGCACACTACGGAATCAAGAAAATAATAGGTATCCCATTTCTCAAGTAGCAAAACAGAAACACAGCCAGTTAGAGACATTAGATATATCAATGGAAGACGTTCACATTGTGTTTATATACAGCAAAAATGACACTTTGATCGCTCAGTGTGGTTTGAACTACAGGAGAGAAAATAATGTGTCCCTATTTTGTGTGAGAAGAATGTCTGGTTGTTGATTCAGTCATGCCAAGTTTCTTTAGAAACCTACCTGAACGTTTTACCATGAGCCCTTTACAAACCAGGGGTGATCTGCTTTCCTGTGAAGGTAAATTAGAATGTACATTTCACTATTTCTGCTGAGGAAATGGTAAAAAGGGAGTATGGCCCACAAAACGAAATGCCTTTCTTCCCTGATTGATGGAAACAAAGGTAGTTTACTCTGAAGACGCCCAAAAGGAAATCTTGACTGCCAAATAAAGAAGTCTGAACTTGGTCAGGGAGGATCTCCTTTTGACGGCCTTGAAAGATACTTATTTCCCATTAACTATACAAGGAACATGGGCATTTTATTTAGAGGCATGCTTAAGTGTCCACAAATGAAAGTGCAAGCCATGTAGATAGGACCCCACATCCTGTATTCCCTTGTAACCTTGAATGGTCCTGTGTAAAGGGTCTGTATTTAGCACATTTACTTGGACGTTCCCTTCAGTCTGCATTTCAGCTTTCTGTTGTGTGGGAATATTTTCCTATCAGCTTTTGGAATCTTAATTTGTTCCTTTCATATGGGTCTGTTACCACAAAATTGCGATGACCCCTGTTGGATTGCACAATTTGCAAAGTGATTTTGTTGTTAAAAAATAACAACTTGTGGATGCTGGGCAGTGGTGAAGTTGAAACACAGGTCACAAGCTCCCACTACTTTATCACTCATTCTCCAGTGTTTTGTGTGTGTAAACCGCTTTGATTGATAACAGACATGTCAGACTCACATGATATGAGTTTAAAAAGAGAGAAAAAAAGAGAAGTTTCTGCAGTGAGTTCAAAATCTGAGTTGATGGTGTCACTGTGGAATCCAAATGGAGCGGAAGCACTGCACACAGGCAAAATAGAGAGACCTCCAAGGGAAGATGCTGATGCTTCCTTATGGCACACATTTTTATTAAAACATGGCCAAAGTATTTTGTCTGTGGGGACCCTGGTCAGCCAGCTCTGTTGTTTCTGAATCAGTCACTTACAAGAAGTCCTCTCTAATAAAGGTGTGACAAAGCTTCCTTTTCCTGTTAGCGGAGAATTCACTTCCAGAGAACTGGCATATCTGTCAGTTTGCAGCAGACAAATGGTGGAAGTCAATTAGGATTTGTATTTGATATGGAAATGCTGCTGTGATTCCTTAAAAAGTCTGTCATGTCACCGGCAGCACACAGCAGTGCCTAAAGGCAAGCATCTCCAATCAGGTCCCTTGGTTAATTTAAGGGGGGAAAAAAGCAAGGAAAAAGATAATAGAAGGTGATAAAACACAGTAATTAAAATAGAAAAACAGAAGCAAGCCTGCAGTGGAAAGCCATATGAATGGCAAAAATGATGTGGGTGGACTTGTATGAACACTTCCAAGAAGTGAATCAGTAAGCCTATTGTGTCCCCCATCTACATTGTGAGCAGAGTTCTCATTTTTGACGTGGTCTACGTTGTATGGCCATGGTGGAATTTCCTAAATCTTCAGAAAACCCTTGAGTTACCATGTGAGATTATAGGTGCAGTAGCTGAGCTTGTGACCACGGTTTAATGGATCAGTGCATGCCACCAGATCCTCACCTGGAGGTGGGCCCCGGGCTGACTCAGACCTGGGTACCTGAAGGAATATGTGAAATGCTGTGTCCTGCCTGGCTGAAGAAGTCATGCAGGGAGAGAAGGAAAGGAGTTGCATGCCTGTAAGGAAAGGTGGGAGGCCTATGGAGAAAAGAACAGCAGGGAGTTGGAGTGAACTGATCCATCATTTTAATGTAATGGTGAGGGAAGCTTTCATTTGCTCTGTAATGTGAGAGGACTTACAAACCCCACCACACATCTGTCATCAGAAAGGAGAGAGATCTTTCCAACAGAAACTTGGTTTGGATATATTTAAACCTGATGTATATGCCAGGCCTGAACTGCCTCTGCTGCTGCTCTTTCCATGGTGGCTTTTGGGATGAGGGTGTTACATAGCGTGCAGGAGCTGGAAGGCTAATGTTCACCAACCTGTCCATAGGAAGAGAAGGAAGGGGTGTATTCTGCAAGTCCCTGCTGCAGAGATAATTACGTGGGAGAATTCAGTGCTTGCTCGGGTTAAAGCCTGTCTTGCCCTGACATCCATATCATTGCCTGCTCTGTGTAGAAGGCTGTGAGTGTAAGTGGTGCGGGAATCTCCCCTGCACACCTCAGTGTCTTGTGCTAATTATGCAGCCTTCGAGCTGTAGCTGGTGATCTGCGTCCTGTGTCTTTAAACAGTTCTGCTGGTGATGTTAATCATAGCCATTAGTCACAGTGGAGATGATTTAAAGGAAACTGACAACTTCAAGCATTACACTTAACATCTAAAAATACTAAATTGGTGATTGTTACAGGTAATGCCTAAGATTATGGTAACTTAAAGAGTTTTAGGGTTTGGTTGCATCGTATCCTTGACGGGACGTAGTGTGCGATCACTTTCCCTTAAATATGGTTTTCCCTGAGGTTCATGTGCATCCTTCATGCATCAGTGGCAGAAGGAATTAAATAGTAGAAAATATGATTCTAAAACTATGAATATATTCAGTGGCACATATAGAATACCTGACGCTGTTTAAAAAAAATTGTTTTGCAGTTAACCAGTGTTCAACTTGACAATAATGTCTCTTTTAAATCATTTGGTTCTCTAGCTTTTTCACTCTATGGACTGTTGTGTGAAATGTGTCCTACAAACCTTTCCTAGCTCTGCATCCTTTCTTCTCCTACCCCCTTGCATTCGACAACATCCTGTCTTCTGTACATACTTTGTTCTATGAATAACTGGAGAAAACTGTAAAAAAAACCAACACCCTGATAATCTGCAGACTAGAGCTTGAGGACCACTATTTAAAATTTTTCCGTTATGCAAATCTCTGGTAACAGGGTGAAATGGAAAATGAGAGCAACAGCTGACTTCATCATAGAGGAATGCAAAAAAGACTGGCTAGGAGTCAGCACAGGTGTAGATAGGCAGTCATCTGAGACAGCTTGCGATTTAAGGTGTTACCTTCCCCTGGCTGTTAATTGTCACTCTTCAGATGGGGACCACTGCCCCAACATTTAAGCAGCAGCAGATTATGGAAGTAGTCCTGTCCCAATGGAGGTTGTGCACAACTCACACTAACTCTGTTGATTCTGCACTCACGCAAATGTAAAAGCACTCACATAATCTATTAATACAACTCTGTTATGAGAATAATGATTAACAGCTAGGCATGGCGACATCTAAAATTGCTAGATTGGCTATCTGTGCCTTAAGGCTCTCATGATCTGTAGTACTTGTGTAGCAGTAACCACTGAATATATTTTTTTTCGCATGCAACAATCTCCTTTGGAGCCTTACAAAAAAATACTATAGCACCATATCAAAAATTCAAAAATTAAATTACAGGAGTAATTTGCGAACAGTGCCTGTATCCTCAGGATAAAATTTGTTTGTTTGTTTCTCAGTTCGTACTTTAGGACTCAGGGGGTCTGAGATTTGTAAAGCCAGGATGAGTCTATCAGTCATGTTCTCTCTATATATAGTTTCAATAACTATTCTCTTTTCACAACTTGTTGTCAGTTTGAATTTTATTCTTGGACCTAGTAAAATGGTTACTTTTGGTCTGTTGTGTTCCAACCTAAAATCTGAAGGTTAAGCAACTCTGTGAAACATGTCACTCTTTATATTGTACATTTAAATATCATCAGTTCTCTGTGATCAATGGGCTGCTTTGGAGAGTACTACTACTTTAAATCATTGTTGGTTACTGAGGAAGAATGACATTCTGTTAAATAAAATATGACTAAATGAAAATTAAAATACATATATATTTTTGTGTTTGTACAGGGAGTGTTTGTCTGGCTTGCTTGGGCTAAAATATGTATGTAGGATATATTTTAATTGGATGAACTATACTTGATTTTTACTGAAGTTTTGAAAGAAAGATGAGAAATAACTGAGTGGTGTATCAGCATGTAAATTTTTTTTTCTGGTAACACTGAATGTCTCTTTCTGCCCAACAGTAAGTTTTATATAGCTAACATATTGCACATTTACAATACTGTTGTGAGCTGTCACTTGGAAGTCTGCAGGTTGTGAATGTCCTCATAGATGAAGATCTTGCAGAGATGCAGCACAAGAAAAGCTCATTTTCCCCTCCAAGATCTTTCCTACTCTCCTGTCTCTTAACTTCTGTACTGCGTACCCTAGCATCATCTCATATTCATTGACTTTTCTTTTGATACCACATCAGGGAGAAGTGATATTAGCTCCTCACAGAGATGCCCCTTTCTTCAGGGAAATGTTGCTGTTCTCAGGAGAGAGTAACCAGGGTAGGATAGAACAAGCTATGTAATGTTGAAGCGGTGCCTGCAGAATGACCATATTTCATTCCAGATTTTATTTTTCTTGGGAGGGAGAGACCCAGTAAATGATAGTCGTGTGTTTATGTACTTCTCCAGTGTCCTTTCTGTAGTATTCCTTACTTTACCTAAGGACTTAGGTCCATACTTACCTAAGGACACTTATTCCCATTTTCTGTACATTTTCCATATCTTAACTTTGGTTTACAGAGATTAAAAAAAAAAAAGTCTGCAGTAGCTTTCTGTTTCACACCTAATCTCAGTGGTATATTCAGATGCATTCCTTATGCCAATTCTGCAAGGTATAACTTCCCAAGAAGAATTACAGGTTTCCCAATTACCATGTTGAAAAAATATTGACAGTTTCTCATCTACGTGGGAATGTAGTCCCTTCAGCTCCCAGGCACTGCATTGTTGCATGCAGTACATAAGCATTGCTGCACAAGGCTGCATTTCATCAGTACAACTGTAACAAGACAGATGTCAATACATCTCTCTGCTCCCTTTGAAATCCCTCACTCAGATCTCTCTTACTGAGCAGAATCAAAGCCCTTGTAAGCCAGTGTGGTTTGCTGCAATACCTCACTACAGTGCTTTGAGTTACAACCACTATCCATTTGTATGTTGCTAGGCTGCTTTCCCCTGAAAACAGTGTGATCGCAGTGTGTGCACATGTGTGTGTGTGTGTGTACACGTCTGCTTGTCTCTCCCCACTTCCCATTTTGGAGCCCTTTTACCAATGTCAGTTATCTTTGGGAAAAAGACAGAGGCCTCGAAGCTTGCATCTGTGTTGACATGTGACAGCACGGTGTAACATGCCCAGGTTGCCCAGCCCTGATGTGAGAGCTGGCTGGAGCATTCTGCAGCTCACGTGCGACTCCAGCACCTTCAGTTCCTACTGGAGGAGACCAGGCTGTGGGCTGGAGGATGGGGAAGGAGTACCAGCCTTGCCTTCAACCTGAGGGAACCAGAAGGCAATGGGGACCTATGGTGGGACTACATGGACAGTTTTGACATGTAGTAACATAAAAGTAGGTACATGGGCAGACGAGAGCAATGCTTTTCACTCCCTTATGGCAAGAAGAGTGAGCCCTTGCTGTCAGGCACTGGTGTTTCTGTACAGGCAGGAGGTCATACAAGACTTCCAGCCAAAAGGAGAGTGTCAGTGTAACTCCCACCGGTGTGGAGGCATGGTCAGCAGGATGTGCTGGCGTATAGTAAACTCATCTGGAGTATTAATTACCTGTCATGCTACCACAACTTTGGTGCAGCCTACAATAGCACTGTAATGGTGTAGGATACAGGAGTGGATAGTGAAATTGGGAGGGGAGCTATTAATTCCAATAGTACTGGTGGTGTTTACACAACTCTGTAAGTGTCTATTGAACATAATATAAACATAGTAGGTGTTTACAAAGCTGAAAGTTCTCTATGGCTGTAGAAAATAAAGTATTTTGTCTCATTGCCTGCATGCATCTTGACAGCGCTGGTTTCATTCTCATGAGCTGAGTAGTGGGGAAAAATAGCACTTGGCCTTCTAGACGTGTACAGATGGTTGGCTGGTCAAAAGCCCTTCCAGTACCTGAACCCTGACTGACAGTGTCCCTTCCCCTTTGGATAGATTACCAAGCTGTCAAGCAATTTTTCTTCCCTTCATCCATCAACTTAACTGTTGAAAACTCTGGAGATTAACTGCTGAGAAAGTGCATATGTAGCAAAAATATGTCACACTGGTCAAAATTGAGCTAATTTTTTTTTTTACACTATCATTCTCTTCTATTCAGAGCTACAACTTTTTGTCTTTTGTGAAATATTTAACACCTTGCTTCTTCCTAAATGTATAGAAAATAAAATTAATGAAATATCTTTATTTAAATTTTATTTCCAGCAGTGGTAATGCTAGGGGAAATAGTTAAACGTATTATTTAATAGCGATATTTTTAATTTCAGTCTCTGGAAATAAATACTTTTATTTTAGTAGACATGTGATTTCTTCCTCATGAGGCAACGAAGTGAGAATCAGACTGATCTTACTCTATTCAGTTCCTAGAATCACCGCATAACCCTGATGAAGAAGCTGTCGAAATGCTGATCTTAATGAGAAAAAGAAACAATTTTTTCATTTAGTTTGATGTATAAACTGAAAATTTATAAAATTTGAATATGAAATATGCAGCTTTGAATTAGTTTGTAAATTAACACAATGGTGGGAAATGGCAACATATGCAAAAGCTTTACAATTATTTCTCCTTTTTTTTTTAATACGTATAAACTTTTCAAGTTCAGATCAAGCTACCAAAAACCAACAAGAAAATACCCTGAAATCTTAAAGTGCTCAGAATAAAGTATGAGGTACAACTGTGCATCATACTACCAACTGGAAATTTTTTTGCTATGAAGGCTTTATATGATTATTATTACTAGATCCTTTAATGCTCATACAGCAAAGACTTCAAGAAGAAATAAAGCGTCTTGTTTGCAGAAACCAAGAACAAAATTAGAAAAGAAATAAGGAACTGGCGTACCACAGCTTATACTGATCTTTCTTGATTTAATTCCTCATATATGTGACTTTCTTTTCTTCTTTAAAAAAACTGTAGCCGTGGATCTCAGCCCATGTGGTGCATCAAGGTGACGCACCCCTGTATGAGCGTGCTAAACCGTAATAGCTTCTCATGTTATTATAGTGGCATTAAAAACATTTGACATATAGTGTAGTTTGAAAAAAATTATAGACTAAACTCAATCATGAAATAAAGATGCAGCACTGAAGAGAGTGTTTGGAAAAACCCTTGCAAAGATACCTGTCAGGTACGTAGTCTCTTCAAGAGGTATGGCTTGCAGTCACTTTAGGGTATAATGGTCTTCAAGCTCCAGAATTAAAGGAAGAGGAAAATGAATATATCTGCTAGTAATACATGTAAATCAGCTGAATTAATAAGAGACAAAACTATGGAAAAGTGGATTTAGCCTACTGTTAATTTCTCACTATGAGAAAACTGCCTCATTATAAGGCTTTAGTAAAACACAGAAGCAGCTGCAGTGCAGTGTGGATTAATTAAAATACAGGCATTAACTGAGACTGACCTCAGGTCATAACTGCTGTGAGTAACATCCTCCACCATGTGTTGTTTTTGTAGAGGATCTTACGGAGGTTTTCAGGGGAAGTGGGAATGTGGCCATTGCTTCTTCTCTTCTTTAAGTTCTCTAAAGCTCATTGCCTTTAACTTTCTCTGCTAATGTCCCTGAATTATGAAAGGAAGCAGATGGATCTCGTATATCGGAATTTCTTTAGTCTTTATTTATTGCCAGTGCCCTGTCTTCTAATTTTATTGATGCTGAGGTGGTTTTTGTGTTAGGGATTTTTTGGGGAAAACTGGACATGGCACTTAGTGCCATGGTCTAGTTGACATGGTGGTGTCAGGGCAATGGTTGGACTCGATGATCCCAGAGGTCTCTTTCAACCTGGTTGATTCTGTGATTCTGTGAGACGAGTCCTTTTTTCCATTCCAAGGTAATTCATCAAATGATGTTTTCATAACCCTGCAGCTGCAGACATTTATTTTTGACTGTTTGATCCCTCCCAGTTTATTATTCAAAGATTGGCTGTTTGTAATGATTAAAGATAAGCATCTCAGAAATGCATAATGATGCCAATTTTCTGCCTAGTTTCCCTTTTCTAGAAGCACCTTATCAGTGCAATATAAAGCCCAAGATGACAGTAATTTACACCTCTGCAGAGACAATAAAATGCAAATAGCGTGGTTTAGCTTGAGTATTTTCTCCTGGAAATAATTAGTTTTACCTTCTCATTATTTTCCTTTGTGCAAAAAAGTGTGCACTAATAAGATGACTGCTGGTTTTTTTTTGTTGTGGGTTTTTTTTTTTTTTTTAAGTTCAGATAAGAATTTTTCTATTACAAATGCCTATCAGGGAAAGTTGTGTATTTGTTGGATGCCACACAATGAAGAGGTGCCTGCCTGCTGCCTTTCACCACTGCTTGTTTGCAGAGTGACATTTGTGGGTTTCAGATTGCAGAAGCAGTTTGTGTTACGGGCTGAAGTCACTAAATAATGAGGGGCCATAGAGGCCAGATACAGCACAACTCCTTGGTTTGGATCTGAGATACATAAACCTCTTCTTTATAAGTGGTACTTTGGGTTTTAGTTTCTGTGGGATTTTTGTCACACAGCCTCACTGAACAGAACTACTGCACCCTAGGGAAAAAAATATTGGCGCCGCCAGAGAACTAATTTTGGGAAGGCAGAGAATAAAACTGTCAGCTTTTCCGAGCTGAAAGAGTTTCCCAAGGGGGCTTTTTATTTTGTGAGGAAAAGTACCAGAAGCTTGTAGCATTACTGGTATTGATTTTAATGTTCCGGTTTGCAGTCTTTACTTACAAGCGCATTTTGATTAAAATGACTTGTCTTTGATTTTCCTTCTCAAAATGGCTTGGATTTTAAAATTGGTTTTATGACAGTTTATAACATATAACTAAAATGGTTAAAGTAATTTCTTTTTTTCTTAAATCAAAACCACTATTCTGAATTACATTTTTTGAAGGAAGTCTCAGGTCATGTTTTGTTCTCAGGTCATGTTTGGTTCTGTGTCAGAATAAACTCAAATGCCAAATTACCACAATTTCTCATGGAAGAGAAATTCTTAGATTGAAGTCACTCTGTTGCTTGACTTCTTTCAAAATAAGACATAGAGAGCAAATATACATCAGTTCCTTTCACTGATTCACTCAAGATTAAAGAGAATAAGAGGACACTATAAGTCACTTACTTGCTGATTTACTGAACTAGAAAAATAATCAGATCATTAACTCCCATCTTAAAATATAAGACTAGCCTTCTGAAAAGTTTAGTTAATGCTTGCACCTGCTCTATAAATTTAAGCAACTCGTCCCTCAGCTTTATCACTTCCATGACATCCACAGCTAGAGAGGTCCATAATTCCAGTGCACAGATGATTAATGTCACCCTATTTGGATTCTTCACTGTAGCCCAGCACTAGAGATCATCAGAAACTGCCTGCACCTGCGTGAGGAGGCAGGGAGGGAGGGGACTGTTTTAAGCCTTTGATTTTTTTCCATCATATTGTTCTGAGTGAGATGGGTCAGAATTTGTCCAAGAAGCTCTTTCCTACTGAAGATTTTGGATATAGCAAAGTTGAAACTATGAAACATTTCAATCTTATCTACATTTTCAAAGTACATTTTTAAAACAGTTTAAATACACTTATTCTGATACAATTTTTCTTTTGATGATATGTTAGTTAAAACAATGACATAAAATATTTCTGCTCCAATTTGGATATTTTTTATTAAATCTTTTGGGATTTTTGCACTTCATTATAATTTGAGACACACATAATTTCAAAATCCACAAATTGTTCTGAGGAATAAAATTTCCTTTTTTTATTTTGTGTTTGGATCAGCTCCTCTAGTTTGCTGTAGGTGACATTCAGAAAGGTCATGATTTCATTAGTATGCGCCTCCAGCCCTTCAGAAACATATTCATCCATTCAAACTTTTATTCTTTTTTTTTCCTTCCTCTTCATCTATCCCAAAGTTTCTGCCTCATCCACTCTCACTTGAGGACAGCCAAAGAGATCTTCTTCTGAGGCTTATATTAAATAAACAAGTTGATTGCTTTGCATCCTTCCTTTCAAAATCCTACAATTATCAGACATACTGTGTCAGAAGCACTTCCTGATGCATTAACCACATGTGAAAACAAACACATTTCTTGATACCATGATAGACAAAGAACTCATGTATATCAAGGAAGCAAAAATAACCACACCAGAGAGAGAGGGAGTGGTTAATGATAGAATCACAGAATCATTTTGGTTGGAAAGGATCTTTAAGATCATTAAGTCCAACCATTAACCTAGCACTGCCAAGTCTACCACTAAACCGTGTCCCTAGGCACTGCATCTACACATCCTTTAAATACCTCCAGGGATGGTGACTCCACCACTTCCCTGGGCAGCCTGTTCCAATGCTTGACGACCCTTTCAGTGAAGAAATTTTCCCTGATATCCAATCTAAACCTCCCCTGGCACAACTTGAGACCATTTCCTCACATTCTATCGTTTGTTACATGGGAGAAGAGACTAACCCACCTCGCTACAACCTCCTTTCAGGTAGTTGTAGAGAGCGATAAGGTCTCCGCTCAGCCTCCTTTTCTCCAGACTAAACAACCCCAGTTCTCTCAGCTGCTCCTCATAAGACTTGTTCTCTCGACCCTTCACCAGCTTCTTTGCCCTTCTCTGGACTCTTTCCAGCACCTCAATGTCTTTCTTGTAGTGAGGGGCCCAAAACTGAACACAGCATTCAAGGTGGGGCCTCACCAGTGCTGAGTACAGGGGGACAATCACTTCCCTAGTCCTGCTGGCCACACTATTTCTGATACAAGCCAGGATGCTGTTGGCCTTCTTGGTGGGGAAACACCCCCAGGTCCTTTCCTGCCAGGCAACTTTCCAGCCACTCTTCCCCAAGCCAGGCAGCTTGAGAGCAGTCTCGCAATTACAGGGCCTGGTTGTCGTGGGGGATTTCAACTACCCTGATATTTGCTGGGAGGCCTACTCAGCTAGCCATCCTCAGTCCAGGAGGTTCCTCCAGTGCATTGACGATAACTTTCTGATGCAAATGGTGGATGAGCCAACTAGGAGAGGAGCGCTGCTGGATCTTATCCTCACTAACAAGGAGGGTCTGGTTGAAGAGGTGAAGGTTGAGGGCAGCCTTGGTTGTAGTGACCATGAGATGGTAGAGTTCAGGATCTCATGTGGCAGGAACAGAATAGCTAGCAGAATCACAACCCTGGACTTCAGGAGGGCCACCTTTGGCCTTCTCAAGCAATTGCTAGGGGAAATCCCATGGGACAGGGTACTAGAAGGTAAGGGGGCCCAAGATAGTTGGTTAGCATTCAAGGACTGCTTCTTCTGAGCTCAAGATCAGAGCATCCCAACAGGTAGGAAGTCAAGGAAGGGTACCAGGAGACCTGCATGGTTAAGCAGGGAACTGCTGGGCAAACTCAAGTGGAAGAAGAGGGTGTACAGATCATGGAAGGAGGGGCTGGCCACTTGGGAGGAATATAAGTCTGTTGTCAGAGGATGTAGGGAGGCAACTAGGAAAGCTAAGGCCTCCTTGGAATTAAACCTTGCAAGAGAGGTCAAGGACAACAGAAAGGGCTTCTTCAAATACAGTGCAGGTAAAGCCAACACTAGAGGCAATGTAGGCCCACTGATGAATGAGGTGGGGGCCCTGGAGACAGAGGATAAAAAGAAGGCGGAGTTACTGAATGCCTTCTTTGCCTCTGTCTATACTGCTGGAGGCTGTCCTGAGGAGCCCCGGACCCCTGAGGCCCCAGAAGAAGTCAGGATAGAGGAGGAATCTGTCTTGGTAGATGAGGGCTGGGTCAGGGACCAATTAAGCAACCTGGACGTCCATAAATCCATGGGCCCTGATGGGATGCACCCGCGGGTGCTGAGGAAGCTGGCGGAAGTCATTGCTAGGCCACTCTCCATCATCTTTACTAAGTCGTGGGCAACGGGAGAGGTGCCTGAGGACTGGAGGAAAGCGAATGTCACTCCAGTCTTCAAAAAGGGCAAGAAGGAGGACCCAGGTAACTATAGACCGGTCAGCCTCACCTCCATCCCCAGAAAGTTGATGGAACAACTTGTTCTTGGTGCTGTCTCTAGGCACATCAAGTGTAGGGGGATCATTAGGGGCACTCAGCATGGCTTCACCAAGGGGAAGTCATGCTTAACCAACTTGATAGCCTTTTATGAGGATGTTACCTGGTGGATAGATGATGGTAAAGCTGTGGATGTGGTCTATCTCGATTTCAGTAAAGCGTTTGACACGGTCTCCCACAGCATCCTCGCAGCTAAACTGAGCAAGTGTGGTCTGGATGATCGGGTAGTGAGGTGGATTGCGAACTGGCTGAAGGAAAGAAGCCAGAGAGTGGTGGTCAATGGGACTGTGTCCAGTTGGAGGCCTGTGTCTAGCGGAGTCCCTCAGGGGTCGGTACTGGGACCAGTACTATTCAATATATTCATTAATGACTTGGATGAGGGAATAGAGTGCACTGTCAGCAAGTTCGCTGATGACACAAAACTGGGAGGAGTGGCTGACACACCGGAAGGCTGCGCAGCCATTCAGAGAGACCTGGACAGGCTGGAGAGTTGGGCAGGGAGAAATTTAATGAAATATAACAAGGGCAAGTGTAGAGTCCTGCATCTGGGCAAGAACAACCCCATGTACCAGTACAAGTTGGGGGCAGAGCTGTTGGAGACCAGCGTAGGGGAAAGGGACCTGGGGGTCCTAGTGGACAACAGGATGACCATGAGCGAGCAGTGTGCCCTTGTGGCCAAGAAGGCCAATGGCATCCTGGGGTGTATTAGAAGGGGTGTGGTTAGCAGGTCGAGAGAGGTTCTCCTCCCCCTCTACTCTGCCCTGGTGAGGCCGCATCTGGAATATTGTGTCCAGTTCTGGGCCCCTCAGTTCAAGAAGGACAGGGAACTGCTAGAGAGAGTCCAGCACAGAGCCACGAAGATGATTAAGGGGGTGGAACATCTCCTTTATGAGGAGAGGCTGAGGGAGCTGTGTCTCTTTAGCTTAGAGAAGAGGAGACTGAGGGGTGACCTCATTAATGTTTATAAATATGTAAAGGGCAAGTGTCATGAGGATTGAGCCAGGCTCTTCTCAGTGACATCCCTTGACAGGACAAGGGGCAATGGGTACAAGCTGGAACACAGGAGGTTCCACATAAAGAGGAGGAAAAACTTCTTTACAGTGAGGGTGACCGAACACTGGAACAGGCTGCCCAGAGAGGTTGTGGAGTCTCCTTCTCTGGAGACATTCAAAACCCGCCTGGACGCGTTCCTGTGTGATATGGTCTAGGCAATCCTGCTCCGGCAGGGGGGGATTGGACTAGATGATCTTTCAAGGTCCCTTCCAATCCCTAACATTCTGTGATTCTGTGATTCTGTGAAGCCTGTAGCATTGCATGGGGTTGTGGTAACCCAAGTGCAGATCCAGACCTGACAGTGATGGCGAGGAAGTAAAGGATTAGGATAAATATTGCCGTGCTCAAAGTGTTAATCCAGTGTACGGGGGTTCCCTTTCCTTTCTGATCAGCTATGAACCATGAATATTCAGGAACAGGCTGTCCCAGTCTGTAGGAAGACAAGCCGTCAGGGAAAAAGACCGGCCTGGTTAAACAGAGAACTTAGGCTAGAACTTAAGGAAAAAAGAGAACCTATTTGCTCTGAAAGAAGGGTCAGGTAACTTAGGAGGTCTATAGGGACGTTGCCAGGTCATGTAGGGAGAAGATTAGAAGGGCCAAAGCTCAATTAGAGCTTGATTTGGCAGCTACAGTTAAAGATAACAAAAAAAGTTTTTACAAATACATTAACAGCAAAAGGAGGGTCAAGGAGAGCCTCCACCACTTGCTGAATGAGGAGGGTAGTGTAGTGTCAGGGGATGAGGAAAAGGCAGAGGTGCTCAATGCCTTCTTTGCCTCGGTCTTTAATGTCAAGACCGGTTGTCCTCAAGAGACTCAGCCCCCAGAGCCTGAAGTTAGGGACAGGGGGCTGTGTGAACCCCCCATGATCCAGGAGGAGACTGTTAGTGAGCTGCTGTGCCAGTTGGACACCCACAAGGCTATGGGCCCGGATGGGATTCACCCCAGAGTAATGAAGGAACTGGCAAATGAACTTGCCAAACCACCCTTGATTATCTACCAGCAGTCCTGGTTAACTGGAGAAGTTCCAGCTGACTGGAAATTAGCAAATGTAACGCCCATCTACAAGAAGGGTTGGAAGGATGATCCAGGGAACTATAGGCCTGTCAGCCTGACCTCAGTGCCAGGCAAGGTGATGGAACATATCATCCTGAGTGCCATTACACAGCACATGCAGGACAATGGGGGCATCGGGGCCAGCCAACATGGATTCATGACAGGCAGGTCCTGCTTGACCAACCTGGTCTCCTTCTATGACCAAGTGACCCGCTTAGTAGATGAGGGCAGGGCTGTGGATGTAGTCTATCTAGACTTCAGTAAGGCATTCGACACTGTCTCCCACAGCATCCTCCTAGACAAACTGGCTGCCTGGGGCTTGGGTGGGTGGACTCTGATGGGTTAAAAACTGGCTGGATGGCCGAGCCCAGAGAGTGGTGGTGAATGGGGCAAAGTCCAACTGGCGGCCGGTCACTAGCAGTGTTCCCCAGGGCTCAGTTCTGGGGCCGGTGCTGTTCAACAACTTTATAGATGATCTAGACGTAGGGATTGAGTGCACCCTCAGCAAATTTGCAGATGACACCAAGCTGGGTAGGAGTGTCGATCTGCTGGAGGGTGGGAAAGCCCTACAGAGAGATCTGGACAGGTTAGATAGATGGGCCGAGACCAACGGCATGAGGTTCAACAAGAACAAGTGCAGGGTCTTACACTTTGGTCACAACAACCCCATGCAGCGCTACAGGCTGGGGGAAGAGTGGTTAGAAAGCGGCCTGGCAGAAAGAGACCTGGGGGTGCTGATTGACAGACGGCTAAACATGAGCCAGCAGTGTGCCCAGGTGGCCAAGAAGGCCAATGGCATCCTGGCCTCTATTAGGAATAGTGTAGCCAGCTGGTCTAGGGAAGTGATCGTCCCTCTGAACTCGGCACTGGTGAGGCCACACCTTGAATACTGTGTCCAGTTCTGGGCCCCGCACTTCAAGAAAGATGTTGAGGTGTTGGAGCGAGTCCAGAGGAGGGCAACCAAGCTGGTGAAGGGTCTGGAGGGTCTGACCTACGAGGAACGGCTGAGGGAGCTGGGGTTGTTTAGCCTGGAGAAGAGGAGGCTCAGAGGTGACCTTATTGCAGTCTACAACTACCTGAAGGGAGGTTGTAGTGGAGTGGGAGTTGGCCTCTTCTCCTGGGCAACTAGCGATAGGACAAGAGGACACAGCCTCAAGCTTCACCAGGGGAGGTTCAGGTTAGACATTAGGAAGCATTTCTTCTCAGAAAGGGTCATTAGACATTGGAATGGGCTGCCCAGGGAGGTGGTGGAGTCACCATCTCTGGATGTGTTTAAGAAAAGACTGGACATGGCACTTAGTTGACATGGTGGTGTCAAGGCAATGGCTGGACTCGATGATCCCAGGCGTCTCTTCCAACCTGATTGATTCTGTGATTCTGTGAACTGAAAATCAATTTATTTTAGTAGAGAGCACACCACGTTACTGTGTTATTTATAAGAATTGTATCCCCTTTGCAATGTTGTTGGCTGCCATCAGCAGTCAATCTAGAGAATGTACAGTTCTGAGCTAGTTTGTAAAAAGAGGCTATAATAAAACTAAAAATTAATAGAGAGTGATAACGAAGATGATATAATGGTATCTGCACATGGAGAGTAAATTTGCTAGGACAGTCCAGCCCTGAAAATAGCCAGTGGGGTTTGAGGTATGATGAAAGCCTACAAACTCATAAGTGTCTTGCAGAAACTGAATAGCCTTCTTTTTCTTTGTACAAGAGCAAAGAGTCACCACACAAAATGATCAGACTGCACATACAGGATGCACAACAGAAGGTGAGTCTTCATGCAACCTCGAATTAAAATCTTTATATCATTGCCACAGGGCACTGTAGCTGCTGAAAATATATATGACTTCCAAAAACATATTCATAAAATAATTATTTATCTAGGGTCATTAAACACAAAAATATATGGCCATTGGCTCAGGGAGATCTTGGGACACAGGGCTCCAAGTATTCTGACAGTTCACCAGGGAAGCATCAGGTCCTGCTTGCAGAGTTCTCATGTCCTTCCTGGGCACTGGCTGCTGCCCACTGTCAGAAGCAGGAGTAGGCAGGCCTTTAGTCTGTCCCAGTATGGCTTTTCCTACTTCCACTAAAAATAGCTCACATGTTACAGATTTATATAGTGTCTGATGCTGCAAAGGATTTGAGATTTGCTTGTTATAAGAGCTGTCATCTTTTGTGATTCTGCAAAGGCTGTTATGCTATAGGGGCTTGTTATCGTTTAAGACAGATGTAGGGAATTCCTCACACCCAACTTTGAAATCTACATGTGAGGTAATCACCGAGATCCCTGCTTTGATCAGTGAAGAAGAAAATTCATGGTTAGGGTCATCTCACCTAGGAGATGAGCTGTGCACTATGGAGCCTATCACTCTGTAAAGGGAGTCAAGTGACTAACTGCCATGTAGACACCTACACCGCACTTGTCAAAATTTAGAAATGTGAATCCCACTATGTCTGGAACTAGGTGATGATATAACTAGGAAAACTGAATGGTTTTTCCCTCTTTTTGAAATCGGATTTCTATTAGCAGGGCCGTTGCCCTTACTGGTGTCCAAATTGAAGACAATGTGAGGGGAGAATTTGTAAGGAAGGGAAGTAAGTAGAGCTGTATCCTGGTTCTTCTTCCTCCCTTGTGGAGTACATTGCATAAAAATGGAGGGAATGTAGCTTTTTTTTCAAAGAGAGATTGGTGTATTTTCTAAAACAATAGTGCAAGGGCAAGCCAGCTGGAAAAGCTCTCTGACATACAGACTTTAACCAGGTTTGGCGTCCACAAAGGTGTTAAAGACAGGCTTTGTTATCCAGAAAGATCCTTTATTTTCTTCTTGAGTGCAACGTGTCTGCAGAAGATAAATATGACTAGAAAAAATATATTAATTGCTTTATTTTCATGTAGTTCCTCCAAAATCACAGTTCTACAATTCAAATGGCTAAGACTGAGAAAAATGCATTTAAATCACTCCTGGCTCTTAAAAGCTGCCCAAGAATGGTGTCAGACAGTAGATGTACACTTAGCTGTGCGTCAGAAGGGCAGCACTAGGAACAGTGGGCAGCTATTACTTGAGTTCAGAGGAACTGGTGGTTGCATCCATTCACAATAGAACTGTATCCAGGTATATGACGTATATAATTTTCAGCATTGTTTCTGTTTTCAAGATAAAATGATCTGGCCTTCTGCCATATGGAAGCTTGTTTGTTACTTGAATGTTTTTATTATCACTGGTGAAGAACAGCTTTCCAAAGTCTATCTGTATCTATACTTACAATTATACCTATACCTTCAACTATCTATATAATTTTTTCCATGCTGAAAATCATTCTCTTTGCTTCTTCTTTGTCTGCAGCTATAAAAGGTCATTGTTTCTTCATGATGACACTTAATTTGCTCACTGCTCCTTCTTCAGCCAAATTAAATGCACCACAGTGCTTTGAAGATACTCCATCTGCCTTGAGACAAGGTTTTTCATATAATCTATGCTCCAGATGTTATGTTTTGCATTATTAATCTGAAGGGAACTACTTGCTGTCATGGCATGGGATACTTAATGTGAAGGAGAACGCACAGTAAAAACAGCTTATGATTATAATTTGAGTAAAAATAGATGGGATTCATTTGACCAAACGTCAGCTATGTATGAGCTAGCTCTATACACCCTAGTCAATAAAGAGAAAGAGTGGCTTCTAAGGCACTACTCGTCACATCCTAAAGCAGAAACCTTAGCTAGGGGAAACTTGGTATGACCGGCAAGGGAGGCATAATGGGAAGCTGAAACAACGTACATGGTGCCCAGAGGCAGTACAGAGGAGAAGACAATGTTTCCTTTACAAATTATTAAACAACAGGAGGAAGCCCTTTCACACCTTTTATTTGTCATGAAAAAGTAGGTCTCCAAAGGAAAATGTTTGCTTAATAAAATACATTTAATCAGGGCCTTCATCTTCAAAGAGACACAGTTGCACATACATCTACCCCTCTCCTTCACAGAAGACCCGTCAACTCATGCTATAAGTACTGAAATGTGCTCAGGCTACTCTTTCCAGAGGCAAGGCAAAAGGAATGTACTGTGTTATGGCATAAAACCTTTCCAAGTTGATCTTTATTATGGTGAATATTAAAGTCCTCAGAAGTGTGAGGAATGTAAGCTCAGGCTTCCAGAACAACTGATCTAGATGGTGATGGATCAATAAAAGACACTGCAGTGGATCTTAACAAAAAGTGCCTAGTGTGGTCTAGTTGACATGGTGGTGTCAGGGCAATGATTGGACTCGATGATCCCAGAGGTCTCTTCCAACTTGGTTGATTCTGTGATTCTGTGATTCTGCCTCGTACCACATTCAGCGCACACTGAACATTAAACTAGCTTTTGGGATGGATGCATACCACCATTTAAAGTCTTTCTTCTTTCCTTAAAAATGAAAAAAAAACCCCAAAATCATAGGGTCCTGTGCCAGCTCTAAGGACTTATTGCCTATAAATCTGGAGAATAGTTCTGCAGTTAACCTAATGTCTTCCTTGAAAAACCCAGCCTCCATTGAAAGAGAACAGAGGCTCAAAGCCTTCCTCCTGGAGGCTTTACTCTAAGGTTGGCTTTACTCTAAGGTCTCCCAGTCCCTTTTGCTAAGGGGGTATCACAACCCAGAGATCCAAAGCTGTTTCAAGTGGTTCAGTTGGAACTTACCACATGCTTAAATTCTGAATTACTCTTTATTTTTCATGAAGTGCAGGAAATCTTCAGAATGGGCAGTGCTTATGCATGTGGGATTGCAGTTATTGTAATTTGGTTGAGCGGTATCAATAACTTAGACCTGAACAAAGACTTCATGAGTTTGAGCACTGGTTGAACATTGACTCATGTGGACAGGGAATGGAGATGCAGCTCTGATTCTTGGCACACCAGCTTGCACAGGAAGGATTATTATTTGCTGCTCGCACTGGTCAGCAGAAAATTATTTTGATATTCACTTGTTCTGTAATTTAAAAGGACAACTATCTTTGTATGTTCAGACTTTGAAGAGCAAAAGGGAAGTGAGAGAAGAGATGACAGCAGAGCATTTAAAGTATTAGGATACTTATCTGTGTGCGAGTTGGAGCTTTCTCTAATGCTGGAAGCTGCTCTCATTTAACACGTTTCTAAGCACATACTTGCCCTTTGCCATGGGGTGTTGAAAGCAGCTAGAGCCATTTCTAGCTGTGCAGTCAGACACAGGAATCTGGAGATGGACCAAGATGTGTATGACTCCTTCAAAAGAGACAGGCTGCATATCCAGAGCCAAACCCTGCGTATTGATGATGTATCTGAATTTGGCTGTTTTTCAGAATGACTGAGATTAGCATCAGAAGATTTGGGAGCCTGAAAACCAAGTGTGGCCAGACAGTATCTATTTCATTAGGAATCAGGACTTTCTGACGTCTGAGTTTATTTCAGAATGGCAGCTTGCTTCTCTTAGCAATTAAAGAAATGCCTTTTCTCTGCCTTTTCATGAAGTGCCTGTGCTTGTAACACATCAAATAGCTCTTACCCTCCTGTACATTGGTATACTACCTTCTTCTGGCTCCAGCCATGCAAATGCATATACTTCTGAGTATATACTGTACCATTATCTCCTGTCACATTTCTGTGGAGGGGTGGATGGTAACAATGATTACTATACAGATTTGAACTGTATTTTCTTGGTTTGTCATGAGAATTGTGCAGTAGGGCCACCTAAGGCTAATGAACAAAAAATAAATGGTGTCAGTAGTGATTAAAAGGCAATTTAAAGAATTCACAGCAGGAAAAGAAAATGCTGTACAAGAACTAGTTTATAAATTTCAGACCTTCTTCTTAAACAGGAGCAGGTGGTAACATCCCTATTGTGAATTCAAGGCTTTTTTATTGGAAATCAATCATTCCTTCCATGGGAATCCATTAGAAACTGTTAATCATAACAATCTATTGCACCTCACTGATTGATAGGTTTTACAGCAGTCTGATCTCCTGGACCTGTCTTTACCAATGATTTAGGACAGCTGGCGTCTCTAAAAGACATTAATTAGCTGTACTCCTACTGTGTTTAGATTCTTGCATAAAGACATTTTATATTAATGATAGTTTTCCTCTGGGATTACGGGGAACAAACTTGGTATGTTTAGGAGCTAGCTTGGTTTCATGCTAGAGGACTGAGCACATTATTCATAAACACATAAAAAATGCAACTGTGAATATAAGGGGAGGAAGAATTTAGAATAACAGTGTGGCTTCAGATGATTTTGTGGCTTCAGACTGCAGCTTAAGACCCTCCTTTGAGAAGTTCTGCGTTATGTTCCCCATCCCTCATGACATTAAAGTCATTCCCTTCAGCCCATGGCCTCTTGTATTGTCTTCTCAAAAAGGATTCGGGAGAAGAGCAGGCTATAGCTTGAGTCTCCAGCTTGAATGGCGTGGAGCTCCTTGAGGAACCGGGAGGTTATAGAGGACAACTCAAAACATTTGTTTTAAAGAACAATAGACGTTTTGTGTCCTGCCATATCTTTAGTTTTTACTGCGATCATAACCAGCAGGCACTCCTCTCTCTCCTTGGATGTGACGGCAGGGTCCCCTTCCAGCTGGGTGGAGAAGGTCTTTCTCTTCTCCTGCCTGTTTTAGGAGGAGAACAAGCTCGAGTGTGTGCTGAGCACAAAGGTGCGTGTCTGCCTGCTCTCACATACGGGCTGGTCAGGAGACAGATTTTTTTCTGATATCAGGATGACCTGAAGTCATCTTCCTGTCAGATCCAAGCATATAAGGGAGGACACTAGTACTGACCACATTATTATATTTGTCAAAATCTGATATTATAATATTTATGAAGATATTTACCAGGACTCTTTTAAACAATATGTATGCAAGCAGAAAGCAGGTATCCTTTTGGGCGAGTACTTAAAAGAAGTTTTCAAGACAGGATATGGACCTCGGGCGTATGGGAGAATTAAGTTAATATTGTAATTTAGTGGGAGAAAGGGCTGTGTTTCCTGTTAGTAGAGTAACAAGATTAATTTATCTTTTGATGTATTTATGCATGAGTCTGAAATCTTAGTCTAAGCAGTCTAAACTAGTTAATTGGGAGGTTTAAACATAAAAAAACTTCATAAGACATTCCTGTGTTTTCTAAGAATCTTGCAAGTTTATTCTTCAGCAAGGCTGTGACTCCAAGGACATTAAACAGTAGATGTATATTTAATAACTTGTTATAGTCTTAATAAGCAGTAATAGTTTATGTACACTTATTTCAGCTATGTAATCTGAGGAAAATAACATGTTGAGGGAGGGGAACTTTTCTTTATAGCATAAATCTATAACGTGTCATTTATCTTGTTTGTAGTAAGCAAGGAGAAACCTTGTGGTTATAACTTTCTCATTGTTAGAAAGCTTATTTGAAGATTTATAATGAACTTTCACTCTATTGTTTTACTATATAAACATAAATATTTCTTTTAAGAATTTCAATAATGTGGTGTGTTTGAAAAGATTTATCTTACTGAAAAAATGTGTATTTAACTGATTTATGTCTATCCAAAAGTCCAGAAACACGCAGCCATACCTCAGTCCCTGTTAGTGAGGTAAATGCTTGTGTATATTTTGATTAGAATAAAGAATGCTTTTCCAGTTGTCACGTAATCAGCAAGTCAAGTTCTGTTGACAAAATGCAGTGTATTTTTGGCCTCACTGTACAGCCATGAATGGGTTAGGAGCCTGAGCACATCCTCTAGGGAGAGCTATTAAATCAGGTTTCTGCTGACAGGAATGATCCACACCCTTTGTTTCAAAAAAACAAGGTCTTAGCCCTTAAAAACACAACTGGTTTCCTTGCCCACTCTTTGTATAACAAGGTATTTGCAACAACTGCTCCTAATAATGAGGAGGCTAAGGTTTGACCTGAGGGAATACACATTTTCCCTCTCTGTTTTGTTCACTATATCAGGCTATGGGGTGAGGGTCACAGGGGCAGTTGCTGCTGCTCTGACCTGGGGATGAGGCCCTGAGCAGCACTGATACCAAACATGAAGGAGCAGGGGCAGGAGGAAAGGGGCCGCAAGTGTGGTAATGCTGTGCTGTCCAGTGGTTACGGCACTCCCCTGCTCCTGAAACAACTCATATGCTTTATCCAATGGATGTTACACAAAGGCAGAATAGAAATGGACATGATGAGCAACAGGCAATGAGCAAGCTTGCTGCTTGTGTGTGAAGGTAGTGACAATTCTTAGAAGTTTCTCCACTGGTATTCAGGTGCTCGCTTCCCCAGTGTCACACACAGAAGCACGCTCTCCTCCCCAACCTCTGTTCCACTATTTATGTACTTACAGTGACTTCGTTAGCCCTCTTTCACCTCATTATCACTCTGGAAGCGGATGCTCACTTCCTCATCCTGAGTGGTTCTCATTGAGCCCCTGTTCTGTATGCAGTATTTAATTTCACAGGCATGATCCAGATGCTTTTCTATAGAGATACTTGGCATTTAAAAAGGTCGTTCGTTTGAGTGGGCCCAAACTGACAAGTTGGATGTCTTCATCATCATTATCTGCTATCCTGGCAATCTGTGTGTCATCCACCATTTCGCCAGCAGTGATGTTGTGTATTATTCGAGAGCATTAATAAAACATTATTGAATTAATCCCTGCAAAGGGATCATACTGTTAGAATATTCCTCACTTCAGTATGACTCTCCATTGACATGCATTTGGGCATCTGCCAATTAGTGAGTTCTTAATCCATTTAACGTGTTCTCCACTGGTTTACAAGAGACTAATTTTATAATAAGGCTCACATGTGGTACTAAATCAAACCCCTTGTAAAAGGCAAAATTTAGCTATTACTTTTGTCAAACAAGTTAGAAATCTCATCATCAAAGAATACCACAGATGATACAGTAATCTTGGGGACTGAGTTACAGGATCTGAATCAACATCTTCGAAAGAGAAAAGTACTTGAATATTTGTTTAGGGCTAATTTCACTGAGGGAATTAAAAATTGGGAGCCTGAACTATACCCCAGGTGCAGCCTATTTGGAGGTAAGTTCCTGAAAAGTTAATTCACAGAATCACAGAATCAACCAGGTTGGAAGAGACCTCTGGGATCATCGAGTCCAACCGTTGCCCTTACAGCACCCTGTCAACTAGACCATGGCACTAAGTGCCATGTCCAGTCTTTTCTTAAACACATCCAGAGATGGTGACTCCACCGCCTCCCTGGGCAGCCCATTCCAGTGTCTAATAATCCTTTCTGAAAAGAAATTCTTCCTAATGTCCAACCTGAACCTCCCCTGGTGAAGCTTGAGGCTGTGTCCTCTTGTCCTATCGCTAGTTGCCCAGGAGAAGAGGCCAACTCCCACTCCTCTACAACCTCCCTTCAGGTAGTTGTAGACGGCAGTAAGGTCACCTCTGAGCCTCCTCTTCTCCAGGCTAAACAACCCCAGCTCCCTCAGCCGTTCCTCGTAGGTCAGACCCTCCAGACCCTTCACCAGCTTGGTCTCCCTCCTCTGGACTCGCTCCAACACCTCAACATCTTTCTTGAAGTGCGGGGCCCAGAACTGGACACAGTACTCAAGATGCGGCCTCACCAGTGCCGAGTACAGAGGCACGATCACTTCCCTAGACCGGCTGGCTACACTATTCCTAATAGAGGCCAGGATGCCATTGGCCTTCTTGGCCACCTGGGCACACTGCTGGCTCATGTTTAGCCATCTGTCAATCAGCACCCCCAGGTCTCTTTCCACCGGGCTGCTTTCTAACCACTCTTCCCCCAGCCTGTAGAGCTGCATGGGGTTGTTGTGGCCAAAGTGTAAGACCCTGCACTTGTTCTTGTTGAACCTCATGCCGTTGGTCTCGGCCCATCTATCTAACCTGTCCAAATCCCTCTGAAGGGCCTTCCTACCCTCCAGCAGATCGACACTCCTACCCAGCTTGGTGTCATCTGCAAATTTACTGAGGGTGCACTCAATCCCTACGTCTAGATCATCTATAAAGATATTGAACAGCACCGGCCCCAGAACTGAGCCCTGGGGAACACCGCTAGTGACCGGCCGCCAGCTGGACTTTGCCCCATTCACCACCACTCTCTGGGCTCGGCCATCCAGCCAGTTTTTAACCCATTTAAGAGTCCACCCATCCAAGCCCTGGGCAGCCAGTTTGTCCAGGAGGATGCTGTGGGAGACAGTGTCGAATGTCTTACTGAAGTCTAATAATTATTAGACTTCAATTATTAGACTTCAAGTCTAATTAATATCACGTGTTGTGTTTTCAGTGGAAGGGAATGAAGATACTTCTTCTTGCTTCTCTCTTGCTGGCAGTTTCATCCCTGAATACCTTACTACTCAAATTGTTTATCATAGATTGTGAGAGAGGTCTTAGTACACTGTTCTATTGGATAAAAGGAGTTGGGGAGCTTCGGCAGCAGTGCAAGCCCTCTGCTCCAGACCTACTTTTTTAACAAGCACTCACTCTTCCTTATCTTCTGAAAGAAAGATGACAGCTTCAGGAAAAGACAATTAACTTTCGTAATGGGAAGAGGTGCAACACAGGATAAAGTGTCCAAATTCTTCCCTCCTCTTCTTCCATCTGTGTTTCTCAGTGATTGGTTTAGATGTCTCCCAACTCAGCCCTTGTGCAACTCATTTTTAGGATGAATGGATGTTTGCACAGACTGTTGTCTACCGATATGCATGTGCTCTGCCCCAATCTAAGCCTGGTAAACATAGGTCTCCACTGGTCAAGCTGCTGTTTTAGCAGCTTTTTCTCTTCAGAGCGAGCAACAACATATTGCACTTAGCAGCCCTTTCCCTTCCCAGCCCTACTGCCAGAAGTGAAAATAATAAAGTTCAGGGCCTTCAGCTGAAGACCAGGTTTTCAGTACACAAATGCTTTTGCAGCTCTAAGTATTAGCATTTGTTAATAGAAGGAAAATCTGCCTTGGAAGTGTAGTATGAGATCATTCAAACTAATATCACATTAAACATTTTTTTCTTTTTTAATTTGTCTTACTGTAACAGGTGCCTAAAAACTAAGAACAGTGGCTGTACCTATCTTATAAATATTAATAGATCAGAAACAACTCTTAGGATGTTCCATACTAGTAGTGATATGCAAAATAACAGCATTCAAGGAAAACTATGTAGACTTTTGGGAACCATAATATTCTGCCTGTCAAGATCCATCCAGACATCTATATCACAGTTTTAAAATACCATAATTCCCTTATATATGGCATCAGTCAGTTTTATGATCTTTAGAGTAATTGAACTGTGCAGGTGTTGAAAGGTTTAAAGTTACTGTCATCAGCCATTCCTTCAGGTAATCATTGTTGCTAGAGGAGATGGGAGGAAATGGATTTAAATATAACGATCTTGACAAATTGGAGAAATGGTCTGAAAAAACTAGGTTGCAGTTCAATGAGAATGGGAACAAAGATTATACTTAGATGAAAATAAGAGTAGCACCCAAGACAGGAAAAAGGCAACTAGGTAGAAGTTCCCAAGGAAACTATCAAGAGTTGTATTATAAGTATAAATACAGCCATAAGGGGTAAGGTCAAATGTCCACCTAGACTAGTGTCTATTTCTGACAGTGAACATTTCATGCTTAGGAAAAGCAAGAAACAGGAAAGGCAGAGTGCCACCTCTCCTGATGCACTCTTTGCCCTCCTGGCACTCTGGATTAGGAGTTTAGTGAAGCAGAGTTGCCTTTCCAACATCTTATTTTAGAATACCATAGTGATTCTTCCATGATTTATTAAAAAACCTCTGGACCTATTCATATTTGTGCTATCCAAATCATCATGTTGCAAAAGGTTCCCCAATTTAATTGTGTACCTTATAAAACTTTTCTTCCTTTTGTTTGTGTTAAACCCACTGCCTATAATTTCATTGTATGCCCCAAACCTTATATATAATGAAAAATAATATATCATGGTTCCCTATTTATGTTTTCCATGAAATGTATTTTTTTTAATTTAAAAAATCATTTTATAAATGTTGATTATGTCTTTCTAAATTTTAAGAAGGGTCCTACTTTATGTAATTTGTCCTCAGAGGTCATCACATACTTCTGATAATCCTTGATAATCCCTGTCACATTTCTCAGTACCTCTTCTAATTCTACTTTATCAGTTTCTGATATCTGCTATATGATTTCTGATACGGGGTAGCCAGAACTGCACACAGCATTAGAGACATAAATGCACAAGGGTTTTATTCAGTGACCTTAAGCAGTTTTCTTCCCTTTCCCTTTCCTAATAGTTCCACATAGTCTAATTGTTTTTGTGACTGCTGTTGAGTACTGCGCTAACATTTTCTAAGAATTGTTCACAGTATCTCTAATGTCTCATTTCTGAGTCATAAAATCTTATTGAAATCCTGCTGCTGTACCTATAGAATTACAATTACTTCTGTTCATGGGATTTATTTTGCATTTATTGACTCTGAATTTCTCCTGAAGACTTTTCACGCTTTATCATGAGATTGTTCTTCAGCTATTTTCAGCCAGTTTAGCTGTGACTAACCTGAATGTGAGAGCTAGTACTGCACCCCAAGTATTAGCGCATCTCTGACTTAGAAGTGGATCTGTATAATTACATCAGTTGTTTGCCTATGTGCGCAGCCACTCAGAATATAAGAATGTATGTGTGCAGATACCCAATTTGTGATTACCTAGCTGGCATTTATGCACATAAATCGGGCATCCACAAACATCTGTGTTTGCATGTCACTAAAAATCTTGTCCTCAGTGAATTAAATGCCATCCTAGTTATAAAACATAAAGTCATGCTGCACAAGCACTATGTGTATATAATACAATCTATGAGTCTCAGGACTGAAAGAAAAGTCAGTCATAAACTCTGCATGTTGGTGCTATTTGTGTTGAATTCTTCCCAAAAGTTTAATAGACGATTGCTGTGGAATGGAGTCTGTAAACTGATTAATGACAACACCAACATTGTGGCGTAGTGGGATCTGTATAGTTTTCAGACAAGGCTGAACTGGGGGGAAAAAAAATGAAGCTTATAGGCAATGCTGCTATATATGTTCTTTGTGGACAAATGTGATTTCCCTTTGTTTGATTTTATAACTATGAAATAATTATTACAGAGCCTTCACCCAAAACGTTAAAGGTAAGCAGAAAACTAGGAAAATAATTTTCAAAATGAGGTGTACTCAGGTGTGAGTTAGCTGAATGCCTGATTGCACACCCCCTTGGCACATTAAATTTGTCATGGTTTCTTATTCAGTTTGGGTAATTGTGCATGCAAATGAACAGGTAGTCATGTAACCTATAATTTCCATAAGTAATTGACACAGTCGCGTGTGTAACTACTTTCATTGAACTGAAACTTAAATTTTGACTACCTTAAGGTTCATCAAGAGCGTAAGCTTTGGTCCTTTCAACAGGAAATGAAGTTCAATGATCTCCTGACAAAATGGAGCTCATCTCACAAAAATAGGGAATTATCTTGCCAACAGAGATTATACTAAAATGTTCTCTTACTGACCTAAGAAGGAAGGATACCAGCCTGGATCAGCAGTGATAGGTGACAAGATCTTAGCTAAATTTAAGCAACAAGGATCTGGATACAAAAAGATTATTGTTAGTAGCCACTAAGTCACTAAGAGTTTTTTTAGAAGGAATGTGGGCACAAACTGAAACACAGGAAGTTCCATCTAAATATGAGAAAAAACTTGTTTACTTTGAGGGTGACAGAGTGCTGGAACAGGCTTCCCAGGGAGGTTGTGGAGTCTCCTTCTCTGGAGATATTCAAAACCCGCCTGGACGTGACCCTGTGCAACGTGCTCTAGGGGAACCTGCTTTGGCAGGGGGTTGGACTAGATGATCTCCAGAGGTCCCTTACAACCCCAACCATACTGTGATTCTGTGATAAAAATGGGAGTAGCTGGTCAGCCCGTCAAAGGTTTCAATACTATATACCCTAGATACTATATGGGCATCTATATATTAATGCAAGAAACCTAATCTCATAGCTGTTGTGAAGTAACTGACATAACAGTGATGGGATAACTTATATGACTAGAAGATGAACACGAATCGGTATAGTACGCTGAAGAAGAACAAAGAAGGGAGAAGGGAAAAAGTATTACCTTGTATGGGCAAGACAACACACTTACTTGGTGGTTGAAAGTGTGAAGTGTATGCCAAAAGTCTCTGGTTAATAGTTAAAGAGAACAGGGAAGAAAGACTCTAGGTGTGTCGACAGATCTGGACAATTTAGTCTGAAAAACCAAAATGAAGCTTAATGGCGACACAGATAGGAGTAATCGGCAAAACAGAAATAGGATGAAATACCAGATCTTTGAGACAGAATGCGGGATTTTAGGGTGGACCAGAAGCTGAACATAAGTTAATGAGGTCATACAGCTCTGAACATCATGTCTGGGATGTATACTCAGAAATGTAGCCCACAGGATTTCTACTCCTCTGAGACCTGTATTGCTGAGCTGGGTAGCTGTGGCCATTACACTTTGAGAAAGATGTGAAGCAACTGGAGAGAGTCCAGGAGAATCTCTAGAAAACTTGGCCTTTGGGGAAATATTGAAAAAAATGGACCTGGGTAAGACACAGAATAAGAAGTGGTTGGGACAAGGTAACAGACTTTAGGTGTATAGAAGTCTGCTACAAAGAATGAGAGAATAAACTATTTTCCAAGTCTATGGTAGATAAAGAAACAGTAACAGGCTTTGTTTTCAGCAGGAAAAGATCAAGTTAGCTATTAGGAAACACTTTCTACTTATAAGGGAAAGTGACAGTGCTAGTCAAAAATATGGCTTTGTGCTGTATGAGCAGATGTCTGCAGAGGTTGTAAAATCTTAATTGCTAGAGATATTAAAAACAGTTTAGCCGTATGTCTTTCATGAACGACGCAGGGATAATTGATCCTGCCAGAGCTGAGCTAACTGATGTTCTCAGGGTTGCTTCCAGCTGTTCCTTATATAATTCTGTTATTTTATGGTTGCATTTAGAGTTATGCATTTTTAATAATTGCATAGGCTTTTACAAAACCAGAATTGAAAAATTTTAATAACCCAGCAGTGTATAATTTCACAGCTACCTACAGTTCCTGTTCTTCCTCTGGTCTCTTTATTCAGTGGCTGTTTCCAGAAAACCAGTGGCTTAGTGGCTTAATGTGCTTGTCCCTTTGGAGGGACCCTGAGGAGAGGCTGGAGGTAATTTCAGTGTCCAAGAGAGAAACAATCATGAAGGCTTTATTCCTTTGAAAGCTGGCTAATCCAAGCAGTCAGAGCTGTTAGGGTTGGATAACTCACAAGGTCTCTCAAGAACAAAATGACTCTGACTTTCAGTCTATTTTTTGTCATTTCTTATCCTGACTTCACGCTCTGAGTATTTCTGGGAGATAACTGTGGAAATGGTGCAAAACCCTCAGCCTAATATGCTGCACTTCTGAGGGGAGCTCCTTTTGACTCTTTGATCCAGACACCTGAAAGCTGAAAACAGGTACTGGGAAGGGAACATGCGTGGCTGCCCATACAAGCAGCCTGAAAATTGTATCCATAAAGCCATGTGCAGTCTCAAGCAAAAAGCTAGAAGGACACCAAAAGCCAAAGTTAATAGATATGACTTATTTTTCTAATGAAATTACTTGGTTTAATTATTTTTAATAATTTTGATTATTTTAATGAAGATTTAATAAAGACAATAATGAAGATTCGTGGTCAGATTTTATAGACCTGAAAACATCTAGCAGTACACACTAGCTAGCATAACTTTACAGTGGGAATCAAGGGGCCTGTATCGCCTTCCTCAGTCCTTCCCCACCCTTCCCACACCAGAAGTGACTGGGCTAGGTGGGCTCTGCCGTCGCTTTGCTTGGATCTGTGATGTGTCTGCACCTGGCTAGCTTACATGGGGATGGCACAGTGGGGAAAATCTAAACCACAATAGTAGTACAAAATGTGAGCCACTGGCATGAGCCTGAATTGAAGACAGAAGCCAATCTTGGTGTATCTGGAGAAAAGAGAGAAATCCTCCAGAAGCTGGGGGGATTCCTTGGCTATGTCACTATTTCATGAAAGTGGAACAACAGCTTCTCAGGTCAACATACGCCACAAGGGCTTTGTGTGAAACGCCCAGGAAAAGTCAGGAAGCCCCTTGCTGTTAAGAATAACAATTTATATCACCTGTGCCTGCAGTCCTGTAGGTATAATTCTGAATTTATTACTTTAAACTCTGATAAATAAGCTTCTGCTTTGTCTTACAGCAAAGCCTGTGTGGTATTGGGGAGTGAAATGAATCTGAGTGAAAGCAGCAGACAGAGGGGGTCCGCTCCAAGAGAGGCAGTCAGCGAGCATGGGTTGGGGTGTGCGGGCAGCTTGGAGGCATCCACCTCCTGGGGACTTGCTCGGGGGGGGCTGGCATCCAGGGACCAGACTGCCAAACATGGCAGGGAGTGTTGAGGAAGGGTATGTTAGCAGCCTTTGAGTCTGCAGCAGGAGGTTTCTCGAGAAGTCACAAAGAGGGAGATCTGTCTGCAGGAATCGGGCAACAGTAAATACCTGCCAGCCTGGGATCTCACCTGCGCTCCCAGAGCCGCAGCCTACCGGCCACCACACTGCATGAAACACTCTGTGAGGAGCAACCTGAGGAGAAGGAACACGCCTCCACAAAATCCAATGTGAATCAAAGTGAAGACATTTATTAAGCATAAGCTGTCCCTTTTATACATTTTGTACTTTCCCTGGCTGTAAGCATGTGCATTGCTATTCGTTAATATTACTAAACATACTCTTCTTTGATGTGTTGATTGGTCACTGCTCTGCCACTGGTCCTTCCTTAATTGGCTCCATCAGTTCTTGTTTCTTCTCCTCCGTGTTCGGCTCCCACCGGCTACTCCCTCAATTCTTGTTTGCTCAGCTGCTGTTTTTCCTCATCTCTCGAAGGTCGGCTTGTTGACACTAGCTACATGAATCTTCTCACGCAGCTAGGCCTTCACTCCATACTCTCATACTTCTGGCTCATTACATGACCATTCTGCTCCAAAAACCCCTCTACAATTCCCCCTTTCTTTTCTTGAGCCAGAAAGGCCGTGTTTATTGTCCGCTGCAGGGCCCTTTGCAAGCAGGAGAATAAACACGGTAATACAAGGATGATAATACAAATCACAAACAATCCCATCAATAGCATTTTAATCAATCCGACCAGCCACCCTCCAATTCCCAAATTACCCAACCAGTCATCCAGGAACCCATGCTGTTCCCGTATTTTCTGTGTGGCATCCATGAGCTCTTTGATCTGCTTATGAATTGACCTGGAATGATCATTCAGATCCATGCAACACATCCCCTCAAACTCCTGACATCCGTGACCGTGCACTAATAATAAAAAATCTATAGCAGCTCTATTTTGTAAGGTAGTATGTCGGATACTATCTACATCATTGGCTAATGTTCCTAAAATTCTAGAAGTTTGATCAGCTCTTTTTGCAACCCAGCAAGCTAAATTTCGCAATTGTGTTAGTCCTTGTGCAGCAGCCACACCCGGTGCAAAAATAGAAGAAAGAACTACTTTGGTCCTAGACCATAGTTCTACCTCATCTTTACATTCTTTCCCTAAGGTAGTGACACTTCTTTTAATCTTGTGTAGGTTAGTGTGGTTTAATATGACCTTTCGTGTAGGCATTAGTAAGCTTAATTTACCTATGGTACACGGACCTCCCAGTTTTTTACTGGGCAGCCCTGGCCAAGCCCTATCTCCACAAATTAGGAATAAACCTTCTGGTAATTTTCTAGGCATGGCCAAATCCGGTGCTGGCTCTGTTCGACTACGCCCTACGTTTGCACACCAGATAGATTCATTTTGCCACAATGGATTACTGGGTGTGACATTTTGTAATCTCTTTATGTCGTTCTGATAAATGTTTGATCCCTCTGTGTAATTGAAAAACACACAGGATTCTGCCTCTAAAGTTCCTAGGATGTCAAGTTCTTGGGGCTCTAAGGGACTGACAGGCAAGCTATCGTCCCATAAATCCCAATGTTCGCCACATTTCATTGCATTCTCACAGAGGCTCTGTTTCAGCACATTCAACCCTGCCACTATCTCCTTACTTTCAGATCTGTTTAAGGGGACCCCCACTAGAAATGTATGAAAGGGTTGTTCAGGCTGAGTTAAGGAGGCACAAAACTGCGTCTGGTTCAAGCTCCGCATCAGAGTCACTGTCCTGGTTTGGCCCAAACCAGGCCAATTAGTCTTAGAGAAACCAAGGTCACTGCTAAATTCCTCACTGCTTACGAGTGAAGAGCCAAAGGGGGGTCGCAGCTGCAGGGGGGAGCAGACAGGGCAGGTGACCCAAGACTGACCAACGAGGTATTCCATCCCACACACGTCATTCTCACTTTCCTATTTATCACTAACCCACTGCCTCCTGGAGGTGGGGCCCAGGAGGGAGGGGCCCTCCTGTCTCCCACTGATTGGTACCAGCTTTACCAATTTTCCAGTTAAAAGCCTGCAGGTGTGATGGCAGGGAGAGCTATTGCATTTTGCCCTCTGCCTGTGCTGGGGGGAGCTATTGCATTTTGCCCTCTGCCTGTGCTGGGGGAGCTACTGCATTTTCCCCCTCTGCCCGTGCTGGGGGAGTAAGTCTGCCCGAGGAGGATTTCCAAGCTCTCGATCTTGGTTTTGTATATATTTGTATATATTTGATTATTTCTATTATTGTTATTATACTCTTTTTCATTACTATAGTTTATTAAAACTGTTTTAACTTTCCAACCCATAAGTCTCTCTCCCTTTTCCCTTTCCCCTCGCGTGGGGGGTGGGGGGTGGGGGGGGAGGGTTAACAGAGAGCATCTGCCACAGGTTTAATAGCCAGCCCAGCTTTAAACCGTGACAGTCACCCAAACGTTGTGACTCCCCTTCCATGGTGTAGGTGGAAGGACTATCGGTTGATGACCTTTTGTCAGGTCCAGGATCCAAAGCAGGCTTAACACAGAAAAAACAACCCCTTGCTTCATCATGACTGCTCCTTTTGCTCCCTTTTCTATACCTCCCACGCAAACCTTTTTTCACACTTCCCGCAGTCAGGGCACTGGATCTCTCGAGAGGTCAGTGTTCCGAGGCAGATCCTGAGTTGGCTCCTGTAGTTCAGGTTGTTTTTGTAGCCACGGCTTCACCCACTTAGCTGGTACCCATTTGGCTCCTGTATCTGTAACGACACATGCATACCCTCGACCCAACGTTATTAATTTCATTGGACCTTCCCACACACCAGTCACCCCATTTTTTACCATCACTTTGGCTTGTTCCTGTTCTTTCTGAAAAGCCTCCATACCTCCCTTTAACCCTGCACCATGTTTTACTGCTGGAGGTACAGAGTAGTCCTGTGGCAAGCTTAAAAAGTTTAGTACATAAAGCGCTTTACACAACCTGTCAGGAGGAGATAGCCCTGGCTCTCCCCCTTTTTGTTTTTGTAAAAGGTGTTTCAGAGTTTGATTCATGCGCTCCACAATAGCTTGTCCCGTTGGTGAATGTGGGACACCTGTTACATGTGTTATACCCCACAGTTGGAGAAAGTCCTGTGTGGCACGTGCCACATAGCCTGGGCCGTTGTCCGTTTTAATCGTCTGTGGAATGCCCAGGGCTGCAATAGCAGAACGCATGTGTCGTTGAACGTGTTTGCTGGATTCGCCTGTTTGTGCTGTAGCCCAGGTAGCAAGGGAGAAACAGTCAACACTCACGTGGACATATTTCAGCCGTCCAAATTCGGGGATGTGTGTTACATTCATTTGCCATATCTCCAACGGTCCAGTACCGCGGGGGTTGACACCAGGTGCTAAACCACCCCCAAGATGTTGACAGTCTGGACAGGACTGGACTATCCCACGTGCATCTGCACTGCGTAGCCCAAACTGACGCTGCAGTACCTTAGCAGATTGATGGAAAAAGGCATGGGATCGTTGTGCTTGAGCAAAGCGATCAATTGAAGGCGCAGCCCAGGCAGGTGCGACAAGTTTGTCTGCCCGAGCATTGCCTTCAGCTAAGCCTTCCAGGAGTCCTGTGTGACTACGGATATGTGTGATGAAATATGGATGCAGTCGCTCTGTCAGCAAAAGCCATAATTCATGAAAAAGTTGGTATAGTTGTTCATTAGCTGTCTCTTTGAGCAGAGCACGCTCCATCCTCTGGACAATCCCTACGACATATAAAGAGTCACATACCACATTAACAGGTGCTGTGTTCCATCGCCTGAAGACCTCCACCACAGCTCGCAATTCTAATTGTTGTGTAGACCCTTGAATGTCAGATAAAATTACATCATTCCACTTCCCATTGTCTAACCATGTTAGTGCTGCTTTTTGAGCTTTGCCTCCAGCATCTGTAAAAATGGTGACACCACTGACCGGACGTTCTGACCTTTTTGGTAATTCTTCCCATTGACCCAATTGCAGCACAGAGAAGTATTTGTGAGGGGGTAGATGTACCTTCAACTCGCCCCTATAATCCAATAACGCAACTTGTAATGGTATGGAATTTTGTAATGCCCATTGTAGATACTCTGCAACCAGTGGAATAACCAAAAAAGCAGGTTCGACGCCTGCTATCTCTACAACCCTCTGCCTTCCTTTCATTACAAGTTGTGCTATGGCCTCTACTTTCGTAGTGATGGTACGTTTTGGTTGCATAGGCAAAAAGATCCATTCCAGCACATGTAGAGGATCCTTGTCAGTCACCCACTGCATAATTAATGCCAGGGGGTGGCGATCGTGATTGATAACCAATACTCCAATACTGTAATCTGGGTCCCAAGGGTGAGTGTATGCCATAGCTATTTTGGTACTCAGGTGTTTCAATGCCTGCTCAGCTTCCTGTGTCAATGTGCGGGGGGCATCTGCACCGCCTCCTCCCTTTAGCAATTGCATCAAAGGTGCCAATTCAGCATTGGTGAGACCACACAGGGTTCGCACCCAATTGAGGTCTCCCAACAGTTTTTGTACATCATTTAAAGTACTGATATTCACACGAATTTCTAGTTTTTGGGGTCTAACAGTTGTTTTGGTAATTTCCCACCCAAGGTACTTCCAGTTTTCCTCCTGTTGTACCTTTTCTGGAGCTATTTGCAATCCACCTTTTGCTAGTTCAGTCTGCAGTGTATGAATCAATTGTTTTTTATCCAATTGTTTCCCTGCTATTAGAATGTCATCCATATAATGGTATATAATCAAATTTGGAAAATTCCTTCGCACAGGAGCAAGTGCCCAGGCCACATACATTTGACACATTGTCGGTGAATTTTTCATTCCCTGTGGTAACACAACCCAATGATAGCGTTTCATAGGTGCAGCTTTGTTCACTGATGGCACCGAAAAAGCAAATTTCTGATAGTCATAGGGGTGCAAAGGGATGGTGAAGAAACAATCTTTTAAGTCAATGATTAAAATGTCCCAGTCTTTAGGGATCATATTGGGGGATGGGAGCCCTGGTTGTAGGGTTCCCATATCATCCATGACCTCATTGATTTTTCGAAGGTCATGTAACAAACGCCATTTGCCACTTTTTTTCGGAATAGTAAATATTGGGGTGTTCCATGGGCTTGTTGTGGGCTCATTATGACCTTTTTCCAGTTGCTCCTGTACCAAGCTTTCAAGGTGGGTGATTTTTTCTGCAGACAGCGGCCATTGATCAACCCAAACTGGGGTTTCTGTTTTCCAGGTTAGTTTTAGGATTGGTCGCCCTTCATCAATGGCCGCCTCTAAAAACCCTCACTGTTAGTTACCAAACGTGCCCCTAATTGACTTAATGCATCTCTCCCCAGTAAACAAATGGGGACAGGCATCACATATGGTCTTACTGTACAGGTACTCCCATCCTGCAATTTGCAACAAATCACATTTGTACTGATTTTAGTGGTCTGTATTCCCCCGACCCCCAAAATGGGCGTAGGGGGGATCTCCAATGGCCACGAATGAGGCCACGCTGCTTGACTGATTATTGTAACGTCTGCTCCAGTATCAATCAGCATAATTACCACGCAAGTTTTCCCACCAGGTTCTTTTAGTGTTACCCGTTCTGTTGGTTTTGCCTTGCTGATATCCATTGCCAGATAAATGTCAGCCTGGCCTGTTGATCCAAAACCCCCAGCCCCTCTTATCTGATTCCCAGCTGTGGGCACAGCTGATTTAAAGGGGACCAGTTGTCCAATTTTTTCTCCTTTGGGTATATGAATTGGTGGCAGGGGGGTCCATACCATAATAGATATGACCCCTGTAAAATCGGCATCGATTATACCGGGTAAAACGAAAAGACCTTTTCGGGTCGTAGAGGATCGCCCGATAAGTAAGGCACTCAACCCGTGACCCAGTGGGCCTTTCATATCGGTGGGTATACATTGTACTTGCGGGTCTATCAGAGTCACCTCTACTGCTGTGGCAATGTCCACCCCAGCACTCCCTCTTGTGGCGGCGGCGACGCCATCCAGGCAGCCCGGGTGGAAGACCTGTTTTGTGTCATCGCGCTGGGTCTCCTCGTGCTCGCCCCCCCGTTTCCCAGCCGAGTTCCCTGCTTAGTGAATCTAGATTGGCATTCATCTGCACGGTGACCGTATTTCCGGCAGCGATTGCAGGTCCCTGCAAACTCGTGACTTTTTACTCGGCATTGAGCCTTAAGGTGTCCCGGCTTGCTACAGTTGTAACATTTTGGTCCCTGATTGCCTCTCTCTGACCGTACTAGAGGTTTCACCGCAGCTGCAAAGGCTGATGCCATGTATCCTGCTGTTTCTTCCGTTGTTCCTAATCGCTCACACGCATCCATCATTTCTGCCAGGCTAGAATTTTTGGGTAATGTCTGTAAAATGCGCTTACAAGTAGGATTGGCATTGTCGACTGCCAACGACATTAGCAACGCCTCTCGAGCTACATCGGTCAGCGATGCCCTTTCCAATGCTTCACGCAATCTTTCTAAAAATGTCATATAAGGCTCAGATGGACCTTGCCTTATTTTTGTATAGGCAGGAATTACTTTCCCATCTTCTGGGAGGGTTTTAAAAGCCTCTCGGGCTAAGGTGGCAGTAAGTGCCAAGGCTTCTGGTCTAAGTCGTGCCTGTCGTTGTGGATCACTAAACTGCCCTTCTCCCACCAGTTGGTCAAATGTTATCCCTAAAAGAGGATCATTATCTCCCCTCCCCAGGTTTTCCACCGCTGCAGCCTGTGCTGCGTCATGTCACCTCGTCCGCCACAAGAGTTCCTGCATCGGGGTTAAAATCATCGCCATCAATTGCTTAAAATCAAAAGGTGTTAAAAGCGTAGACATAAAGATACTATTTATAAATGCTTGGGTATAAGGTGCATGCAACCCATTTTGTTGTACCGCTTTCTGTGCCTCCTTAACAATCTCCCACTGTAATCCTACCCAGCGCGGTGGTTCTCTCCGATTTCCCAAAATAACTGGGAAAGCTGTGGGCAGAATCTCCCCCTCCACTAGCGCATTCTGTATAACTCCTCGCCACCGTAATTGCGGATCGTCTCCTCCCCCGTCCCCCATGACAGAGTGCATACCAACATTCCCATCCATATTTCTCATGCGGCTAGTCCCAGCCGCCTCAGCACCGCCCCCGACCCCCCTGGCCCCCCCGCGTAGGCGTTCTCTTTCTTCTTCTCTCCTCTGCTCCTCCTTATGCTGTCGCTCAGTTAAGGTCGTCTGTCTTTCCAGGTCTTGTAATTTTGCTAACAATTTTTCCGCCCAAGCCACCGGATTCTTAAATTTCCCTGGACCGCCGGCAGGCGATGGGGGAGATGACGGGGGCAGAGGGGGATATTCGTATTCGGCGCGATTTGCGAGATTGGCGGCTCGCGGAGGCTTGAAGGGTGGGGGGGTGGGCTCGGGCTGATGCTCATCAACCTCCATTTCCTCCGGTTTAGGGGGCTCCCCTGTTGGTTTAGGGGGTATTTCAATTTTCTCCCGCTCTTCTGGTGGTGCGGAGGGGTTTGAAAAAACCGGTATTGGCGGCTGACCAAAAACACGAAGACCTCTCGCCCCAGGGTTAACCTCTGTTGGACGCAGAGCCGTAAAAGCCCCTGCTGCAACAGCCCTCTCTGCTTTCATTTCTTGAAGAGCAGTAAGAACAGCCCTCCATGCAGTTGCCAGTTCTATTGCCTCCTTTTCCCCACTGCTTATCGCTTCCCATAAACCCTTTCCAATATCTTCCCAAGTGTCCACCTTAAAAGCGCTCTGGGGGTCCGAAGGGAACCCATGCTCTCGACACCAAACTAACAGTCTCCGGAGCAAATGCTCATCATGTTTCACTCCTCTCTTAGAGAGGATATGTAGGAGAAGCCTTACTATCGCACTTTCTTCTTTAGAAATATTTTGGCCCATCTCCTTTTTCCCCCGGCTGCTCACCTCACTAAGTGTCCCGTTGCAACGTTCTTTTCTTTTCTTGCGAGTCGTCCTCCGTCTCGCCCCGGTCTTCAGACCTGCTGAGCCGTACTCCAGCCGGTGTACCTCCTTCTGGGCTATTCCCCGAACTTGCCGTCGATCAGCGTCTCATCAGGGTCACCATCTGAGGAGAAGGAACACGCCTCCACAAAATCCAATGTGAATCAAAGTGAAGACATTTATTAAGCATAAGCTGTCCCTTTTATACATTTTGTACTTTCCCTGGCTGTAAGCATGTGCATTGCTATTCGTTAATATTACTAAACATACTCTTCTTTGATGTGTTGATTGGTCACTGCTCTGCCACTGGTCCTTCCTTAATTGGCTCCATCAGTTCTTGTTTCTTCTCCTCCGTGTTCGGCTCCCACCGGCTACTCCCTCAATTCTTGTTTGCTCAGCTGCTATTTTTCCTCATCTCTCGAAGGTCGGCTTGTTGACACTAGCTACATGAATCTTCTCACGCAGCTAGGCCTTCACTCCATACTCTCATACTTCTGGCTCATTACATGACCATTCTGCTCCAAAAACCCCTCTACAGCAACCTTTGTGAAGGGTATGAGCCAGTGAAAACTAGTGGTGCTATGCAGAGGTTTGCCTTACTGAAGGCTGTTGTGCAGTCAGATTAAGCAGGCATTAGTGAGGGTCCTGGTCTCCAAAGGATTGCTGTGCAGCAAAGCCCGGCACAAGCCAGGTTCCTATACCGGAGGCTCAGCCTGGGCTACAGCTTCCTTGAGAGGGGAAGGAGAGGACAAACATGTTTGACTGTTACATTGCTAATAAAAAAATCACTGATCTTTGCAAATTCGGACTCAAAGTTGTAGTCATATTGTTCTAGTTGCTTTTTAAAACTCTAAGGATCTCTGCACTATTACATGATCAGGCATGCATTCACACAAGCGCTCTCTTCAAAATATGAAACAAAACACACTGATGCTGAGAACTCAGTTGCATAATTTCTACGAGAGAAATAATTTTATTTGCTATGTGAATATTGCCGTAAGACCCGTTTACAGCTATCAGGATTTTTCCGTATAAGTGCATATCTTCCCTGGGCTAAAGTAATTACATTTAAATGATGGTTTTGTTTTCAGAGTACTGCAGAAGGACAAGTATTCAGACCTCAGAGCATTCACAGTGAAATGGTGTCGTAGTAGATGCATTTCAGTTCCACTTGCAGCAATCTTGATTGTTTAAGCAAGATCTACAGAACAAAATTGTTCTATGTCTTATGAAAACACATGCAGATGCTCCTTTCCTTCTGATATTTTAACAAGGAATTTATTCAGATGTTATTGCTATGAATTAAATTTTTGCTTTTGTGTCTCAGTCTCTCATATGTATGTGTATGCCCATGGCCAAATCCTGGGTCATCTTTCATGTCAGTCAAAGAAGAAATGGCATAGCATGAGACCCCTAAAATTTCTTAGTAGCAGGCAGAGAAAAGAAGTAGGCTGAGGAGCTGTAGGTAGGTAGCATCTTGAAGGTGTCTCTGAATGAGCCTTTACATTTTTTTCTACAGAAGAATGTCAGCTGGCATCTATCCAGAATACACAAAAGATAATATGATGGACTTAAATTTTAAAGCTTTTTCAATGAGGATTCTCCTAAGATTAAAGTGAAGCAAAGCAGACCTCCCCCTTAAGGAAGTATTTTACTTAATAGTAGCTGATAAGAATTTTCGTACATCACATTTGTACTACTTGTCTAGCTGTAGATGTGATGGTAAGACCTAGAAACAAGACTGTTTCTCTTCTACATTAATTTTGCTGGACTCATTTTTCTGTAAAAGTGTTTCATTTATAGGATGGCTTTGTGAGGTCCTTTCCTTCCAGTGTAATCAAAAGTTAGGGTAAATAGAAAAGATCATTGTCCTTTGTATTATGGCTAAGGAACATATCTGCTTTCTTTCTCTAAATTGCTAGAATATTTCATTTGGAAGGGATCTACAATGATCATCTAGTCCTTGTTGGTAAGAGGTTTTCTGCTGTTCTCAAGTAGTGCATTGACAGTGCCAGCTACTGGTGCAGGAAGTGCTGGTAAGGGTGATGTAAATATAGGGAAGCACTGGAACAGGGCACCCAGGAAAGTTTTTACATCTCTATTATTGGAGTGTTTTAAAAAAAAGACAGGTAAAAATCTGATGGCAATATTTTAGGCACAGTTTAGCTTGCCTACTCAAGATGCCTCCCAGTTCCATTTTCTATTATCTATTGATTTTTATCACATATCTCAAACTGTGTTGGTTTTTTGTTTGTTTTGTTTGATTGTTTCTTTTGGTTTTGGGGGGCTTTTTTTTTTAAGCTCCATCCCCCAGTACTGTGAGAATGTAAGCTATCAATGAAAAAAATTAAAGTAAGTTCCTACCTGCAGAGAAAAGCTGAAATAATTGACTCTAAGGTAGCCTGAGGACACAACACAAGAAGGATTTAACAACAAAACCCTATTCTTAAAACAAATTGTTCTATGAACAGCAGAACCAAGGAAGCCTAGTTTCCTCTGGATTCTTGCACAGCATTTCTCGCCTCTCCACCGCCATAATCCCAACTCTCTGCAACTACTCCATGCCCCCTGCGATGACACCTCCCATTCTCCTACAAGCCTTCTTCAGTCGGTCAGAATAGGAACTTCATTTTTCTCACACAGCAAAAGATACTAATCTTCCCCAAGAACCTCATTTGCTTTCTCTGTCTCTTTATAGTGCTGCTCAGGCAAGCACCACTTGATTCAAAGCTGTGGAGGTGGTGACTGCTGGCTGCTGCTGCTGTTGGGCAAGACAGAGAAGTGCTGACCTGCCGTTGCCTTTCCACCACCAGGTGCACCATCAACACTCCACCTGACTGGTGGTTTTCATTGCACTTGCAGGAACTTTGTGAGACCTCAGTACCTCTGTAAAAATTTGATTAATGTTAGTCAGTGCCCAAAAGTAACTCTTGGAGATTGGTAGACAAATAGCATGACCACTGAAGTCTCAATTAAATTACATAAAATAAATCTTACAATGTTAAAGATAATGAAGTTTTTGGAAACTTGGCTCATGGTTTTTGAACTGCTGAAATTATCAGGTCGAACAAAACGTGCTTTATAATAAATAACTCTACAATCTAGTATCTTCCAAGCACTGTCACTGGCTGCTTTAAATAAGCATCTGTCTTTGCCAGGAATGTAACTCCACTCTCTCATTTTAACCTCAATGATGTGGAATTGTTCTGGTAAACTAATATATCTTTCTCTGGAATTGAGAAAACTACAGCTGGTTCCAAGTCACATAAAATAAATTATTTCAGAGCTGATAAAAGGTGTCCTGCAGGTCTGATTAAGAATTTAATTACCGAGAGCTGCATGTTCCAATACCAGGAGATGTTTTGGAAATAGCCTTGTATGTGTTTACACCACCTGCTTTCAGGAAAGGACAAAACAAACTGATACTGGTTCTTGTTAGAATTACTTTGTTTTGTCAGTGGATATGGATTTGCTTAAAAAATATTTTTAGTTTATTTTTCCATTAGACATAATGATTATAAAACCAAAGATCATCTTTGGATTCTAATAATCTGACTGTAGTTTATTAAGTGTAGTAACTTTAAAAATATTTTGTGTGTAGAATTTTGGTTTTAATAACTAAACAGACAAAATACTTTATCAACCTGAAGCACATACAAGAAATACACATTTCCAGTACGAACTAAATAAATATTATGAAATGATTACTTTAAGACTCAGAAATAATACTCAGAAAATTACTCAAAGGTAATATTGCTGAAGGACATTCATTCAAATATTTTTAAAATTTCCCTTCCATGATTTAATATGACGGGAAAAAAAACCCCAAAGACTCTACAGCAGCAGGAGTTCATGACTTTGTTGTGTTCATCTAACCTAATCCAGTTAGAAGGCCAGGTCTGGAAATCATAGTTCTAAGACTTAAAATGAGAGGATTCCTAGACATTTGCTGGTGATTTATTGTTCTGTTCTGGTTGCAGGTATGAAGTAGGAATGGACATGAAACAGACCTATCATCAAAGGCCAGCCTGCAAATCACATTTGAAGACTGAGTGTACCGAAAATAACATTTCCTCAATGCTATGGTTTTTCTATAGTTAGAATAGCAGTAGATGATAGTGGCTTTGACTGTACACTTATCCCTAATCTTATGTTGACTTTATATTCTCAGTAGGATTTGATTGTCCTCAGGCCAGAAAAAAAGCTTACATTCTTATTCACAGTGAAGCTGGGACTTACTGTCATCACATTCTCTGTCATCTCCTTTTGGACTGGAAAAGTAGAGTGAGTCCTGACATGGAGTATATGATACCGAAGCTTTGGATTTCATAGAATATTGTATGGAAAGTTGAAGTGTGATACGACATTCCTTCATGTGACTCCAAACCAGTGGTGAGAAAGAAATGTCTCTTTCCCTTGAAAGTGATGACTACCTGTTGTCTTTATTTTTGGTATTTGGACATTGCATCTAGACTAAAAATTTCTCTTCTATAGAAGCATGTGGATATGTATTGTATAACCTGCTTATTCAAACAAACATTCTCTTGAATGGTTTTTATCTTTTCTTCACAGTCAGTTATTCCCACCATAGTCACATATTGTGGTGAAATAATACTGTTGTACAGGTACCTCAGCAGATATTCTAGGAAGTCTGGTGATATGGAAAGACAAGGTCAGCTATTTCTTTTCATCATCTTCTTTCAGTTCTACAGCAGTTGAAAACATATTTCTCCCTGGGGGCCAGAGGGGCAGAGGCGCAGGCTGCCCAGGGAGTCTGTGCTGGCTCTGTCCTGGAGGGTTTCCAGTCCTGAGGGGGCACAACCCTGAGCAGCCTGGTCTGACCTCAGCGCTGAGCCTGCTGCAGCAGGGAAGGACCAGGGACCTCCAGAGCTCCTGTTCAGCCTGAGCTGTCTGCAACCCTATAGCATATTAGTGCTCTTTGCCTTCATTTACTGTAGTATTCTGACATTCTTACTGCTTTCTGAGCATACACCTCTAGGTAAAGATGAATTTAGGGACAAGATCACATTTGGTGCTGCCAGAATTGTCCTTACTAGGAAGGAAAAATCAATCTGAAACATGTAGAACCAACAAATCCAACAGTTCTGTGACTGAAACTTCCTTTATGGTCCTCTCCACGTGAACAGTAAAATATCTGTCCTGTCTAGAATGATCAAATGAAGGTTTTGTTATTGAAGGACAGATGGGATATGTTTCTCTGCATCAAAAGAGATAGTCATTGATATGAAGAAAAATTCACTCAGGGTTTTTAATTTGAGATCTGAGAAATTAAGAAACTTCAAATATTTATCTGGTAATAAAATGGCCATTGAGTATTTCACTTATGTGGACACACCTTTATGAGGATGTCTATGTAGACAGCAGCACATAGACATTTTCAATGGACTGTAAAGAAATCGATTCTGAAAAAGTCACGGAGGTCTTTACTTTGTGTATTGGAATGCCTTCTTGCCTCTAAATGTTAGGCCTTTCCATGCCTTCTCCTTTTCACTGTAGGCTACTACTTGTGCAACCACCTGGTAAGTCTTGCCTAGCAATGTCTTTGCCTTATATTTCAAGAAAGTCAGCCTTTCTCCTATTTTAAAAAAAAAAAGAGAGAGAAACGGTCAGCTGCACCACTCACAGCAATGGTGGGCAATGTCTGCAAAAAAGGGCATTAGATACCTAGTGATCGCTTAACTCTACCTCATGTAGATTTGAGCAACTATATGTGAGCTATAGGAAATATACCACTACCATTAGTTTCCTCAGGCATTGAACTGCAGTGTAAGGTTATATGATACTCAGAAAAAATCCATTCATACAGAAAAACTTCAGTTACAGTATTACCAGAGCTATTAATAGTGGAAGTGGTGTTACGGACAGAGGCAGAGGTAAGGGGTGTGCCTGGGCTAGTCAATGCAGCCTTGCTCAGCAGACAATGGAGAATACTACAATTAATCTATTCTCTTTCAGATGCTTGTTTTATAAAGTATACGTGTTCTCTTTGACAATGCAGACAAGTTCTCCGTTGACGAGAAAGGGATCCTGTGCTGACTTGCAGCAAAGATATCCATCTAGTCAGGTGAGTCCCCTCTTCCAGCGTCCTACTCTAAGAGGTTTGTGAGCGACTCTACAAACTCAAATTCACCTGCACAGACCACAAGTTATCTTTAAACCCTAACTGTTACTGCAGATCATGGAGGTGGTCTTTGAAATTTGTTAGCATGCCCTGCCAGCAATAATTTTCTCCACTGCAGAGAAGTCTGTGCAGATTAAGGAATTTTCTCTAGCAAAGAGCTTGCAGAAAGATTTATGGCATTTTATTCATCCCTTTTGTAAGGGAATGGGTCAAATAATACTCATATATTTGAAAAAGAGTCAGATTTTTAGAGACAGCTTACACATATTGCTATTTGTGTGCTCGGTATTTTACATTTGAACTGACATAGAGAGAAGTGAAATGACAGGCACGGTTAACCTGGTCTCAATGCAGTATTGTTAATGGCAAGGCTGCTTCTCTTCTCCTATCTTATTTCCCTCTTCAGTTATAAAATGATAAGGACTTCTTAATAATTTTTGACATGGGCCTTCTGATTTTATTTCACCACATCAACATATCATATAGGAACTGTACAAGTGTGTGAATGTTTTGAGGGACATGGTTCATGTTCTAGCTCCAAGAGAGCTGGTCAGTACCTAAGCATCACTTCCTCCAAGCTCAAGATCAGTGCATCCCTGTGAGTAAGAAATTGAGCAAAGGGGGCAGGAGACCTGCATGGATGTGCAAGGGGCTTCTGGAAAAACTCAAATGGAAGAAGGAAGTCTACGGAATGTGGAAAAAGGGACAGGCCACTTGTGAGGAATAGGGGAAGGTTGTGAGAGTATTCAGGGATGCAACGAGAAAGGCTAAGGCCCACTTGGAATTAAATCTGGCAAGGGACATCAAGGACAACAAGAAGGGCTTCTTCAAGTACATCAGCAGCAAAAGGAAGACTAGGGAAAATGTGGGCCCGCTGCTGAATGAGGAGGGTGCCCTGGTGATGGAGGATACAGAGAAGGCGGAGTTACTGGACGCCTTCTTTGCTTCAGTCTTTACTGCTAAGGCTGACCCTCAGAAATCCCAAGCCCTGGAAGTAAGAAGGAAAGTCTGGAGAAAAGAAGACTTTCCTTTGGTCGAGGAGGATTGGGTTAGAGATCATTTAGACAAACTGGATAGCCACAAATCTATGGGCCCCAATGGGATGCATTCATGAGCGCTGAGGGAGCTGGCAGATGTTATTGCTAAGCCACTCTCCATCATCTTTGAAAAGTCATGGAGAACAGGAGAGGTGCCCGAGGACTGGAGGAAAGCCAATTTCACGCCCGTGTTCAAAAAGGGCAAGAAGGAGGACCCAGGCAAGTACAGGCCGGTCAGCCTCACCTCCATCCCTGGAAAGGGGATGGAACAGCTCATCCTGGATGCCATCTCTAAGCATGTGGAGGAAAAGAAAGTTATCAGGAGCAGTCACCATGGATTTGCCAAGGGGAAATCATGCTTGACCAATCTGATGGCCTTCTATGATGGCAAGACTGGCTGGGTAGATGAGGGGAGAGCAGTGGATGTTGTCAACCTTGACTTCAGCAAGGCTTCTGACACTGTCTCCCACAACATCCTCATAGGAAAGCTCAGGAAGTGTGGGTTAGAGGAGTGGACAGTGAGGTGGATTGAGAACTGGCTGAATGGCAGAGCTCAGAGGGTTGTGGTCAGCGGTGCTGAGTCTAGTTGGAGGCCTGTAGCTAGTGGTGTTCCCCAGGGGTCAGCACTGGGTCCAGTCCTGTTTAACTTATTCATCAATGATCTGGACGAAGGGACTGAGTGTACTCTCAGCAAGTTTGCTGATGACACAAAACTGGGAGGAGAGGCTGATACACCAGAAGGCTGTGCTGCCATTCAGTGAGACCTGGACAGGCTGGAGAGCTGGGTGGAGAGGAATGTCATGAAGTTCAACAAAGGCAAGTGTAGAGTCCTGCACCTAGGGAGGAACAACCCCATACACCAATACAGACTGGGGGTTGACCTGCTGGAAAGCAGCTCTGCAGAGGAGGACCTGGGAGTCTGGGTGGACCCCAAGTTTACCATAAGCCAACAATGTGAACTTGTGGCCAGGAAGGCCAATGGTATCCTGGGGTGCCTTGGGAAGAGTGTGGCCAGCAGGTTGAAGGAGGGGACCTCTGGAGATCATCTAGTCCAACCACCTGCCAAAGCAGGTTCCCGTAGAGCGTGTTGCACAGGGTCACATCCAGGCAGGTTTTGAATATCTCCAGAGAAGGAGACTCCACAGCCTCCCTGGGCAGCCTGTTCCAGTGCTCTACCACCCTCAAAGTAGAGAAGTTTTTCCTCACATTCAGATGGAACTTCCCATGTTTCAGTTTGTGCCCATTGCCCCTCATCCTATCACTAGGTACCACTGAGAAGAGTCTGGCCCCCTCCTCTTGACACCCACCCCTAAGGTGTTTGTAAGCATTGATAAGATCCCCCCTCAGTCTTCCCTTCTCCAGACTAAACAGACCCAGCTCCCTCAGCCTCTCCTTGTAGGAGAGATGCTCCAGTCCTCTGATCATCTTTGTAGCCCTCCGCTGGACTCTCTCCAGTAGTTCCTTGTCTTTCTTGAACTGGGGGGCTCAGAACTGCACAGAGTACTCCAGGTGTGGCCTCACTAGGGCAGTGTAGAGGGGGAGGATACCTCCTTCAACCTGCTGGCCACACTCTTCCCAAGGCACCCCAGGATACCATTGGCCTTCCTGGCCACAAGTTCACATTGTTGGCTTATGGTAAACTTGGGGTCCACCCAGACTCCCAGGTCCTCCTCTGCAGAGCTGCTTTCCAGCAGGTCAACCCCCAGTCTGTATTGGTGTATGGGGTTGTTCCTCCCTAGGTGCAGGACTCTACACTTGCCTTTGTTGAACTTCATGACATTCCTCTCCACCCAGCTCTCCAGCCTGTCCAGGTCTCACTGAATGGCAGCACAGCCTTCTGGTGTATCAGCCTCTCCTCCCAGTTTTGTGTCATCAGCAAACTTGCTGAGAGTACACTCAGTCCCTTCGTCCAGATCATTGATGAATAAGTTAAACAGGACTGGACCCAGTGCTGACCCCTGGGGAACACCACTAGCTACAGGCCTCCAACTAGACTCAGCACCGCTGACCACAACCCTCTGAGCTCTGCCATTCAGCCAGTTCTCAATCCACCTCACTGTCCACTCCTCTAACCCACACTTCCTGAGCTTTCCTATGAGGATGTTGTGGGAGACAGTGTCAGAAGCCTTGCTGAAGTCAAGGTTGACAACATCCACTGCTCTCCCCTCATCTACCCAGCCAGTCTTGCCATCATAGAAGGCCATCAGATTGGTCAAGCATGATTTCCCCTTGGCAAATCCATGGTGACTGCTCCTGATAACTTTCTTTTCCTCCACATGCTTAGAGATGGCATCCAGGATGAGCTGTTCCATCCCCTTTCCAGGGATGGAGGTGAGGCTGACCGGCCTGTACTTGCCTGGGTCCTCCTTCTTGCCCTTTTTGAACACGGGCGTGAAATTGGCTTTCCTCCAGTCCTCAGGCACCTCTCCTGTTCTCCATGACTTTTCAAAGATGATGGAGAGTGGCTTAGCAATAACATCTGCCAGCTCCCTCAGCGCTCATGAATGCATCCCATTGGGGCCCATAGATTTGTGGCTATCCAGTTTGTCTAAATGATCTCTAACCCAATCCTCCTCGACCAAAGGAAAGTCTTCTTTTCTCCAGACTTTCCTTCTTACTTCCAGGGCTTGGGATTTCTGAGGGTCAGCCTTAGCAGTAAAGACTGAAGCAAAGAAGGCGTCCAGTAACTCCGCCTTCTCTGTATCCTCCATCACCAGGGCACCCTCCTCATTCAGCAGCGGGCCCACATTTTCCCTAGTCTTCCTTTTGCTGCTGATGTACTTGAAGAAGCCCTTCTTGTTGTCCTTGATGTCCCTTGTGCAGATTTAATTCCAACTGGAATTATGCATTTCACAGCCCCTGTGTAATGAGTAGGAAGCCATATAGCCCAGCTTTGCACGACCTTCTTGCTGATTTACTATGGTAGAAATTGACCCTACATTACTTAATGCTACACAGAGCAGGACCAGAGCAGGAATTTGGGCTGGGGCAATCACAGGGCAGTTCTGGTTGGAAGGAAGCTCTTCAGGTGATCTGGTCCTACCTCCAGCACAGAGCTGAACTATTGTCAAAGTTATATCATTTTGCTCAGGAAGTGACTGGGCTAGCGTAATTTTGAAAATCTCTGGGGATGGCGCTTCCACAGCCTCTCTGGGCACCTGTACTGATGCTTACCACTCTGATGGTGATTTTTTTTTTCTCTCACTGGAACTTTTGACCATTGCGCCTCGAAGAAGAACCTGGTTTTGCCTTTTCTGTAACTTCACTTTAGGTTGTAGAAGATTGCAGTTTGTCTTCACTTTTAGCCTTCCCTTCTCCAGCCTGAATAAACCCTGTTCCCTCAGCCTTTCCTGATGTACTGCAAGCCCCTAACCGTGCTACGGCCCTCTTCTGGCCTGTCTGCAGGTCACATCTCTTGTACTGGGGTGGCAAAACTGGAGACAGGACACCACATACCTCCTCACAAGTGCCAAGCAGAGCAGAATAATCGTTTTCCACAACCTGCTTACTGTACTCCTGTTAATTCAGCATGGCATGGCGTTAGCCTTCATAGAATCATAAAATCATAGAATGGTTTGGGTTGGAAGAGACCTTAAAGATCATCTAGTTCCAACACCCCTGCCACAGGCAGGGACACCTTTCCACTAGATCAGGTTGCTCAAAGCCCCATCCAATGTGGCCTTAAACACGGCCAGGGAGGGGGTATCCACAGCTTCTCTGGGCAACCTGTTCCAGTGTCTCACCACCCTCACAGTAAAGAATTTCTTCTCAATATCTAATCTAAATCTTCCCTCTTTCAGTTTAAAACCTTTCCCCCTCATCCTATCACTACTTGCCCTTGTAAAAAACCCCTCTCCTTCTTTCCTGTAGGCCCCCTTCATGTACTGGAAGGCTGCTATAAGGTCTCCCCGGAGCCTTCTCTTCTCCAGGCTGAAGAGCCCCAACTCTCTCAGCCTGTCTTCATAGGAGAGGTGCTCCAGCCCTCTGATCATCTTTGTGGTCCTCCTCTGGACTCGTTCCAACAAGGATGCACTGCTGACTCATGTTTAACTTGTTTCCTACTATGATCCCCATGTTTTTTCTGCAGAAGTGTTACCCAATCAGCCAGTCACTAGCCTGTACTGTTGCATGTTTTTTTTCTGCCCTGAGGCACTAAAATTTATCTTTGTTGAGGTTTGAATTGTTGAGATAGTTTGAGCTTTGAGATAGTTTTTTTGTCCAGCAAGTGATTCATCCACCTTGTACTTTAGTCATCCAGTCCATCTCCTCAAATCTTACAGAGATTTTTTTTTAATTAGTTTTCTGTATTCCTAGTCCCATTGTTATAACTTAAAATTTTGCTCACTGAGTGACTGACTGTAAAAACACACAGGGGAAACAAGTTTTTCTTTTTCATTTAGCAATAAAGAGGATTGATTTTACTGTTTGAATATGCTCTCAAGCAGAAGCTGTTCTGGACAATGTCTATAGCACAAAGATTGCAATTTTATTGCAGGGAGAGAGGAATACTGGGTCAGGCTGACTGGGGAATAAATAGTGCCCACCTCATTTAGTGTCAAGGGGCACTACCAAGGATGGACTATGACAGCTCTGGCTGAGAAGATGACAGAGGAGTACTGAGCATCTGCACATGAGGTCTAGTTCTGGGGACTCTAGGTATGAACATTTTGGCATGTCTTAAATGCAGCAGAATAATTATTCCACAAGCTACAAGTGGATGCCAAAGATTAATTTTCCCAGCCATCTCATTCACTGTTCACTTGCTGTCCTCCCTCCTTGTAGGTCAGTTATCACTTTGTGTAGCTTACTGGTTGTGCATTAAACTCCCAGAGGGATGATGCTAGCAGGAGTTAGCACATTCAGTTTCCCTGAAGCAGGAACGTTGAAAACATATACATGCAGTTCATTAAATTTTGTTCTCATTAGAGTTCTATTAAGCATATTTATTTGACTTCTACTGCTATATATCCTGTTTTCTCTGGAGTCACGTATTTACTGGAGTCAAGCATTAATGTTATCGAACAAATCAATTAATGTTATTGTTCAAATTTTCAGTGCTATTCCTACTATATATTTAATTCACTAAGAGTTCTGACCTCAAGAATAAGACAAACAAATTTAAGAGCAATGGCCTGTTCGTTCTAAATGAAAATTAAATATTTGCTGTATATGAGTAATTTCAACACTACATGTTCAAATTTTTGAGCATAATTCTATTCCTCCATGATGGAGAAAGATTTTGTTTAGAGAGCACAATAAAGTATTTTTTCCTTTATGAAGGAAAGAACTCTAAAGGATCACGTTAGGAGAGAGAAGCAGAACATGTAAAAGCACAGCTGCCTGAAGGAAGAGGCAAAAGGAGACAACCATTAAGTAATTGGATTAACCTCTATTCAGCCTTTTTCAACTGAGTGAGATTTATTTTGATAACATGCTGTTTGTTTTCTTCCAGGTTTACACACACTGTAAAAGCCTTTTTCAAAGACTGGAAAAGAAATTGAAGCATGCATCTTAGTAAAAGTCCCTGACTGGGTAATAAAATAATACGTTTTTCAGTAACATGGAATCTGGAACAAGATTGTCCCAGTAGCCATAACCTGAATAATACAGGAATGGACATATTGTTTTATACACAACTTCTTTCCAAACTGCAGTTGCAAGGACAATCTGGGGAGGAAATGAGGAACAAAGCTTCTCTCATTTTATTTGAAAATGGATTTACTGAAGAAAAAAATATCTATTTTAAATTAGAATTAAGCATCAAAATCTAAGGCTTTGCAAAATGGAAGTCCAAAATATCTTTGATTCAAATAACATATATTTTCCATTAATTTTTTTTAATTTTTCACTGAGATCTAAAAAAATTTGTTGTGCTTAAATTGACTGTATTTAGCTCAACTGAAAAACAAAGTTATTTCAAAGCAGAAAAATGTCAGGTTTCTCTTAGAAAAGGACAAACCAGTTAGTTTCGACAATTTTGAAAGTTAAAAGACCAGGTATTTTCTGCTAATATCTTAGCCTATTGTACAGATATGTAATTGAAAAATTCTCTAACAAAGATATAGATTTTGTAGCAGTTGTAGGAAGTGCTTATTTTTATCAGAGTTTCCATCTTAATTTATCTGGTCTCTGCATATTTTGCTTGAGGAGAACTTCAGCAAGGATACAGTGCATTTTCTGTTTCTGTGGACGGAGTGTATCAGGGTTTCCTTTATCTGCTCTGAACGTGGGTCTGGTGTGAGAGTGGTCCAGCCTGTGACCTTCAGCTGTATCCATCCAAAACACCCAACCCAGCCATAACAGCTTCATCTATTATTGAGATGAGGATGGGTTTGAGGCCAAGGGCCGGCTAGCTGATGTTTGATTTGAAAGGGACCAAAGTGCTGGCTATGGGAAACAGCAGGAAGAGATGGCAAAGATAATATTGCTAATTTTGACTCAGAAGATGCAAGTAGGAATGAAGTTAGTTCACTGCTGATATTAAAAAAATCAGAGAGCTACTATAGATGAAGTGATCTAGTTTCCCTCCTTTTCCTTCACTCTCATTTAGTTATGTAGTTGGGGTCATTTCTTTAAGTCATGCATTTAGTAGCTATTATTTTCAGCTCAGACTTTGCAATGAATTTTACTAAGGGCTATACTTTACAATCATCTGGAGATTGGAAGTGTAACAGAATCCGAGTCTCTGCTCATTAAGAGCGTATCTTTCTGGAGTGCACACAACTAATGTTTCTGTATTTATACCATCTACACAGTAGGAACTAAATAGGATTTTGTTTAATTTGTTGGCCTGGGACCAGCTTGGCTAAAGCATTTCCTCTCTCCTCAGGCCAACCTGTTATTACTGTGGTCGGAAGGAGACACGTTCCACCCCTTGCCTCTGAACAGCCCAATTGCCCACAGAGGACCCTACAGTCAGCAGCCTGCCCGGCAGGGTCCTGCCTTCCATAGACAAGTGGGGTGATGGACAGGTTAAATGAAGCACAACCTCTCTTCCACACTGAATCGCTACCTGGTGCACTTTCATACATCTCTTCAAACTCCTGGAAAATAGTGACAGCCTCAGAAGCTTTGAAATAGTGTCAGGACAAAGAATTTGCCCAAATTCCTTGTCCAAGCATTGAGAGTGTCAGAATTTTTATGAAATAGCGACAGAAAGTGTCATTGTAATTACTGTCTCCATGTCATGTGGATAACTACAGCATAAAATCCTTTTAATAAACATATAAACTCCATCTTAAAAGTAGCTAGGATTTTTTTCCCCCCTCTCACATTATGACCTCTAGAAGGGCTGCTTGAGATCCTTATTCTAATGATATTTAAGGTTACTGACAGTGCCTTCTTTCAATTTCAGTTACCTATGGACAGTTGCTAAGCAGTTGTCCTCCTGAAGATTTCAGTGTCTTCAGATGTTTGAGTGTTTAATACTGAAAGAAATTTTGTACATGACAGCTTCTTTATATCATTTACAGTCCCATCCTCTTCGTTGAGCAAAGACTCATTTCACCACATGAAATGGTTTGAATCAAACTGGTGTATTTTGCTTAGCTAAAAGATTCCTCCTTAAGTTGCCTGGGATGGGATTTCCATGAGAAGTCATAATTTTGGATCCAAAAGATTATAAAATATCTAGAGTGTCATGCCTCCTTTGTGACCTCGCAGAGCAAAGTTAATGAACTCTGCTAATATTTTTCCACTCTGCGGCTTTTCTGATGACACTATATCACCAGAAAATGTCACAGTCTCTGATTTTACCCTACATCCTGTGCTGGACTAACTGCAGAGTCTTCAAAGAACAGAGAATGTAAACAGCTCCTAGAGAAAAAACACTGTTATAAGCCAAGTTTAAGATTCACAACTCCTTTCCCTCAAATTTTGTGTAGAATTTCAGCCCAGAAGAAGCAAGAGGGTAACAATGTAATTAAAATGGCAGAAACGTATGGACTTGTGTGATCTCTTCCTTTTGTTAGCAACATGGAGGAAGATCTGAGCTTACATTGTAAAAAATATTTCTTTATCCCTGTGATTAGTTATGAAACAAAATCAGATGTAACCACCAATGCATATAAAGACATATGACAAAAAACCTTGCCTCTTCTGTCCCTGTGCTCTGCATGGAAGTGCTTTGATGTAGGGACAATGACAGAGAGATCTCTGTCTCTCCGGTGGTTTCTTGCCCTGGGCCTGATGCACTAGGGAGTGAAAGTGTGGAGTTTTAGATAAATGTGAGCAAGCAGGATTTTCTCTAGTTTTGGAATTTTACCAGACCCTTTTCCAAAAGAACCTTAGTAGTGTGCTTTCCATACAGTTTTCACCCAGCAGAGCCAAGAACTAGAGGTTATCATTTAGAGCCTTGTGCATCATGTATAGCCCAGATGCCAATGCTAACATTTCACTCTTCATCCTCTTTCATGTTTTGGGCTGGAGAAGAAATCACTGATGCATGACAAGAGTGAACTGGCCACTTGACCGGAACCAAACATCATTCTCTTTTGCACTCCTGCCTACCCTGTGCCTTCATTTTTCTTCCAGAATACTGCTATTGACATACACCTATGCTTCTCTAGAGCTAAAGATATGTCATTCCCTACCTAAATACTAAGCAGCCAGAAGGTACAGCATAATCTGATATCCTGAGCCTTGACAATAGAGGCAACGAGTCATTTCACCTGCTTTTGCTATTGCTGTGAATAAGGTTGCAAAAAAAAAGACTCCACAAGAAGCTAAGGAGTTGGAGGTTAAGAGTTGATAGGTTGATGCCAGGAAGCAGCACTGAATTGTTTAAATGTTGAATGATTTATAGAGAATTTATGAGTTTTCATGAGGCAAGCAGAAAGAGTTTTTTTCAGGTAATGTCATATGCATAACACATTCTGGGAGAGAATAAAAGAGGAGAAGATCCTTACTAAAATGTGAGACGGTCTTACTGCATTAAATTTACTTGTTTTTTTTTTCTTCTCTTGTCAGAAAACAAAAAAAACTCTGTTCAGAGCTGATGTCTCCCTATTTCTGAAATGTTTGAATGGATGGTTTTTACAATGTAGCCAGGACATGTTGAATTATTTAGTTTTCAACAGAGGCCATGAAGACACAGTGACCCCTGTTTTCACTTGTGAAAGGCTCTTCGCAAATAAATACTTTGAAAGCCTGTGCAGCACATAGGTGAGATGCCCTAAGTATGTTTAATTATTTAAGTTAACTTTCGTCTTCTTTTCTCAGCAGGCTTAGCAATTTTAATGGACACTTTTAAGGGACACTGTGACAAATGTAGTGTCTCTTTTTGCTCTGAATAAAATGCTGTTTTCCCTCATTTTGAAAATATTTTCTCTAATTTCAGGAAGTGGAAAAGGACAGGTTCACCTCTTAGACAACTCAGATTGGATTTGGATTTCATTATAGCTAATAACTGAAAAATAGATGTCAGGAAAGATGTTTTGAAAAGCCACTAAGGGGAAATTGACTTGAAAGATGTGACCAGGGTGAAACAAATGCTTTTCTAGCAATTTATTTCAATGATCAAATTGCCCTGCCCCCAGGAGCTGAAATCTTAATCACATGAACAAATTTGGGTGACTTTCCAGCAAACAATAGATAGGTTTTAATAGAGCAGGCAACGTATTCTGGCGCAAGTGTTATTTACTGTCATAATTTTAAATTGGGAGCAAAGACGTATTCCAGATAGGTCACTTAATATTTCAGATAAACCGCAGATGCTGATGTTAGGAGAAACAATGGTGTCAAAATATGAATCCAGAAGCTGAACCCTTTATTTCCTACAAGGAGCAGTGTTACAAAAAAAAGCATATTTTCTTTATAACTTACTCTTTCATGTACTTTCATGAGCTGCATCAGTATTTTTGCCTAGATACGTTTTTTTGTGCATGTTTGCATAGCTGCATCATATGGATCATCAGTCCCTCAAACACTAATTCTCATTTTCATGCTTTTTCGTTTCCAAATGATTAATCATCAGGTCATAGTCCCTCTGTGAACAACCTTCTAGTCTGTAGTCCTCAGTTTCATCGCTCCCTGTTATTCCAGTCTCAAAGATCATCTAGTTCTTTCCTATCCTCCCTGAATTGATAATGTTATTCTTTATTAGGTCTTATAAAAGTTTCATTGTTACAGTCCTAGTTATTTTGTCCTTGATGTTCTTCAGCAATTAAAATAATTTTGCTGAAGAACTTTCTCCTGAACCATCATTTCTCTAAATGTACTCCCCAGCCCGGCGCACTGATTTCCAATGGGTTACAAAAGGGAACTTTTTCCCACGTGAAAGGCAATTATAGTTTCTTTTTAGATTCCATAAAAGTCCTTTCTACTAGTGCAGGAAAATTTGTAAGAAAAAGAATTCAAATCTCCTTAACACTGAAGAGATCAGATATAAAATCAAGTAAATCTCTGCTGTTTGAATAAACTGACTAGTGATTTAAATACACCACATGTTGAAACAACTGCATGATCCTAGGAAAAAAGTTAGCATTCAGTCACTCATGTCTAGAACTTGAAAAGGAAAGTCACAGTGTGATTTATTCTAATGTTTCATAAGCAGAGATATCAGTTAAGAAACCAACCTGGTACAGTTACAGGCAGCGCAACATTTGAGAAATCTTAGAATGCAGAATGCTGCATAAACATTTCTATATTATATATGAAATATTATATACTATACAGGACCTTTCTAAAGAGTAACAATGATTTGGCACAGCTGGGAGTCATTTCACTACATAAAAATTTAAGAAAAGTAGCCTTATGAGTGCACAGATTTTGTGCTTTATCCCTGCTTTTTGAGGTTTATCCTGGGACAGCTACACAATGCTGCTGGATCCCTTTTGGATTCAAAAATATTTGTTTGGTTTCAGGAATTATAGATAGTGGGGACTTATTGCCATTCCAAACTGGAAAATTAATTAAAGAAGACATTGTGAATATTTACCTGAATTTGACTGGTAGGGACAACCGAACCAAGATATGAAAAAGGAGAATCATACTCTTCTAATATGTTAGAAGAATCTATCTAGAGAAATTATTATTTTAATGTTAGTTACAATAATTGTCCTTTAAATGAATTATCTTGTTCCTCTATTTCATGAGAGTTATTGAATCATACAAAGCTCTTGATGAGAAAGGTTTTTTTTAATTCAAGGGAGGTTATCTTGTTATTTACAGAGGCTGTAGAAAAAGGGAAGGCAGAAAGAGGGAGAGGGAAGAACTAGAAAGAAGAGGAATCAAAGAGAACTATTATGTTCCCAAATGCTGATATTTTCAATCTGAGAAAAATCATTGTGGGATAAATCTGTTTGGCGAGCATTTCAATTGGAATAAAAATAATCTTTTAAACATCAGATGATGGCTGATCATCCAGCTTTGCTGATTTTCACCAATTACCTACCACAAAACATAACATCAAAATAATTGTTCTGATATAAATTTCTTCATTCTTAAGAAGAGAACAGGCTTCTGTTCTAGTGATATAAAATTGTACCTTACAAATAATAGTTCTGTTGGCATGTTTCTCTGACATGCTGTACACAGAAAAGAACTGCTTGTTCAGGCAAATACTATGCCTCTGATGCTGAATACAACAGTGCCAATACATTTCAGCATTTGCGGATGTTGGATCTTATTTCGCCTTTATATGGGGTGGTAAAAGTATTTAGTAACTTGACCAAAGTTGGAATTTTTCTAAAATGACTAAAAATTTTTTTAGTTTGAAAATATTGGTCCTTGAATTATGAGATATAGAAACTTTGTTTCTCCAGTTATTTCAGTGGGGTTATGCCACTTCCATACTAGCAAAATTCCATTGAGCTAGCCTGCAGGAGTCATATCTAAAATTTGTCTTTATTAGAATGATAGATGAATTTGGTATAGACTTTTGAATCTAGTATTCATGTGTTCCTATATAAAGGAAGACTTATCTATTTTGTTAAAAATTAAATAGTACTACTTTTATGTACTGTCTATTCATTGATCTTTAATATGATATCTGAGCTCAGAATGATAATGTCACATATTTCACAGAATCACAGAATCACAGAATCACAGAATCAACCATGTTGGAAGAGACCTCAGGGATCATCGAGTCCAACCGTTGCCCTGACACCACCCTGTCAACTAGACCATGGCACTAAGTGCCATGTCCAGGCTTTTCTTAAACACGTCCAGAGATGGTGACTCCACCACCTCCCTGGGCAGCCCATTCCAATGTCTAATAACCCTTTCTGAAAAGAAATTCTTCCTAATGTCCAACCTGAACCTCCCCTGGTGAAGCTTGAGGCTGTGTCCTCTTGTCCTATCGCTAGTTGCCCGGGAGAAGAGGCCAACTCCCACTTCACTACAACCTCCCTTCAGGTAGTTGTAGACTGCAATAAGGTCACCTCTGAGCCTCCTCTTCTCCAGACTAAACAACCCCAGCTCCCTCAGCCGTTCCTCATAGGTCAGACCCTCCAGACCCTTCACCAGCTTGGTCGCCCTCCTCTGGACTTGCTCCAACACCTCAATGTCTTTCTTGAAGTGTGGGGTCCAGAGCTTCCTGTGCTGTAATGTGAAATTTTGTTATTTCGGAATAATTTTCTTAAATACTTAACAGCTCCTTGTATGTTTTCAGTTTAACTTTTTTATTTTGTTGACAGACTCCATAAATATTTTTTAAACTGGATTTAAATTAGACCTTGGAGTATTTTCAAAACCAAAGTTTATTGAAGAAAATGTGAAATAAAGCAGTCAGAAGCACTTCTTGCCAGCGCTCAGAACGTTAAAGTAAATTAGGAAAGACCATCACAGTTGTTACTTAGTCAGCCTGGGACATGTCTGTGATTAGTGTGCTAACCAAGAAGAAAGTGCTGTGTTTATCAGTGAGGCACATATAAGCAATTTTGGAGCATCAGTGTCTCTATAGATACGTTATGTCTTTCTCCATCACTGGCTTTGTCTATTCCAGTTTTAGACTGTGTCCTGGTTTCATTGGGATTTTGGTTCAGTTTGTGGCCAGCCATGGTGATCAAGGCCCTTAGCAGTTAAATCCAGGGCAGCTGACCCTGGCTGGCTCAGAGATGTATTCTATATCATTGACATCAAGTTCACTATAAAAGGCAGGGCTTCGTGGGGAGAGGTGGTTGTTTTTGCTCTCCTCTATTCTAGTCTTTCTCTCCCCCCCCCCGCCTTTTCCTCTCTCTCTCCCCGCCCCTTCCTCTCCCTCTCTCTCCCCCCCCCATTCTCTCCCTCTCTCTCTCCCCCCCCCTCTCCCGCCCTCTCTCTCTCCCCCTCCCTCTCCCGCCCAATCCCCCCCCCCCCCCCCATTGCTAATGATTGGTATTCCTGGAAAACAACCTGCTGCAGCTCTGTAGCTAAGTATACTTTTGTGTATTTTGTGTTACCATTTATATTGGTTTCTTTGTTTTATTAAATCTGTTTAATTTTAACCCACGAGTCTTCCTTTTTTTTCCAATTTTCTTCCTCGGTTGGGGAAGGGATATTGGGTGAGAGAAAAACTGCTATTGTTTAGCCCTGGGTGAGGGCTAAATGAAGACAGACTGTCAGACTTTTCAAAATCTAATAGTTTCTTAAAGAAAAATCCCTACTAGGCTCTGTGCTCTATTTGAGAAGACATACTATATGGGACATAAAGACTGTCTCATGTCCGAACAGGATGAGAGCTTGTTATTCAGCTCTTTCAGCATGATTCATGAAGCTTCTGAAAATGAAGGTGGCCTCAATTAATTGTCTTGATCTGCTTTTTCAGGTCAGATCAACAGCTATAGCAATATAGCTAATGGTTGCATATCTCTACAAACTGTCAGTTTGCCACTCTCTGCTAAATAAGGTGAGGAGAATCATGAGGGGAAAGAAGGGAAATGAGATATTGTTAAAAAGCACACATCAACAGGAATTGTTTTGAGAAAATTTCTGAGGTGAAAGGCTCTTTTGACAAATAACAGAGTTGGTTTCGTTGTCCTAAGTTGGAAGAGGATTGTAATTGTTTTGTCATTAATTGACTAAAGAAAGGGAATGTAAAGGTGATATGAATTAATGCAATTGGAAACTTACCAAATGCCCAAAATAAATGGCAACATGTCAAAGATAAGGCATTTCCACTTCAATAATGTACACGAAAGTAGAGGTCACTCTCCTTAAAGAATTAAGAATTTAAACCATTCTGAGGGAAAACATGTGCAATGTCATAGCTCAAGCCAAGTCATATTTGAACTTTACCTAGTATTACATCACAGTTTTTGACAAAATATTCTGAGCAAAAGAGAGCTGTACACAGAAGATAGACAATATGAAAACATTGAGATAACATGTATTATGTCAGCAAAACTTTCCAGTTTGGCACAGAATAATTACTAAACCACAGGTCTGTAATTTTGACAGATAAAGCTTAGCTACTAGAAAGCCTTCCATGAAACAAAGTTGTGTGAGCACTTTTAAGACCAGTTTATTAAGGAAATGTTCATGTCTGTTGTATGCATGTACTACCATGGAGGGACATGAGGGATTCATTAATTCAACTGCTACGGAATGACACTCATTTTTGTCTTTTATTTATTTGTTCATTATGACATTCATAATGTTGCTTTCCTTCATGATCTCAAACAAATATCTTCACCTTCCTCTTTAGTTTCTCATATGTTCAATGATGACAACTTTCTTTCCATATCTTGGAAATGCACAGACCATTTTTAAAACAACGATTTTATTATTGATCTTCTGGGAAACATCAGTCCAGGTAAGTCTAATTAATAGGACACTGTGCAAGGTCAATTTTGGTGAGGATGTGTCATGAAAATTTTATATTAAGAGAACTAATTCAGTTAATGTGTTGCTGGACTAGTGAAAAAGAAAGTGTGATGACAAAAGTGTTCTGGAAAGAATCTTGGCAATGGTGGAGAATGGTACACCTTTCATGCTTGGAAGAAATAATGTGCAGTCTGATAGGCTTAAGAATGCAGAAGAGTACGATCAGTACTGGAATTGCATGGGGTATATCAGACATCAAATGTCGATGTGAAACTTAGTTCCAAAAAAGCATGCACATAATCACACTGATGAGTCATTAGTATTACTTTTTGAAAGCACTGGCTTAGGTTTGCCTAGCATTTTTTGACTGTTATCCTTTGTTCATCTACTTCTGTCTTGTAAATCAAAACACAGCTTATACAGTCTAAAAAGGAATCATGTGTGTTTCAGCCACTTATTTGCAGAGCTTGTGTTTATTCTTTGGGGTCAAGTCAGGAACCTAATGTAGCTAAGTTAGCTAAGTAGTCTGCCTAAGCTACCTCTCTAGTCCATGGAAAGTGATAAACACTTTCAGAAGATGATTCAGAACAATCAGAATCAGCTTCTATCTTATCTGGCTACATGAAATGTTTATACGTGAATGGAGTAGATATACCCCAGTCTCGATATGATTGGCAGGAGACAATTGCTGTAGTGTTATAACTTCCTTGCTGGTGCGCTAGAAGATGTCAAGGGAAAAATTTACACCACTTCTTAATATATCTGATTCCTCGTGGAGAGAAGGTCAGCCTGTTGCATTCTGCTTCAAAAGGAACCAAAGTGTTCCTGTGCCAGAGCCATATAAGTATGGCCAGATTCTGTCAGGGCTTCTCTGCTTGTACCTCATGAACAAAGTTTGTTGAAATATATAGATCTTGTTGAGAGTTACTGGTTCATATCTGCCACTATGCAAGACTCAATACAGGAACATTACTTACACATTTATATATTCAGGTGATCAGTCTTTTTTTGTTTCATGTGAATGTGTTGTTCTATGATGTATTTCATTAGTCCCTGAGACTAGCATTACATTTGTAGCAGATTCTAAGTGAGAGTCAAGAAAAGCACTTGATATGAATAAGTGCAGCTGAGTGCTCACAGGCTATTAAACATTTGGGAACTTTGAACCAGGATTTCCCAACAGAAGGATCAAATGCAGACAGGCTTAGCACTGCTCCAGGGGGCTAAATCTGAAGACAATTCACCCTATCTGAGAACATCAAGATGAATCAGAAGTCAAAATAATTTCACTTTGGAGTCTGCTAAAGAGGTACTTGCCTCATACAAATGAACATCCTTTTCCTGGTAGCATGACCACGTCGTGTGTCTTACAGAGGATGCTGGATTTTGGTTTTAGTTTTTCTGACATGTTTTAGTGCCAGGAAGAAAAAAAATATTGGTAGCATTGCTTTGGTATTTGTGTAGTCACTGGTTGTGTCACTTGTGTTGCAAGTACCTAATGAAGACAAATAAATGGTGCCAAAGATGGCCACATTTGCTCTATTTCATGAGTGCTTGTGATATACTGGAGGACATACAACAAAACCTCAGCAAAGGTTAGCACACAGAATGGGCAATGGGGAATACATCTATAATTGTCCAAATGTCCCCTCTAGCTGGAAATATTTTGCCAATAAATAACCCAGGAGAAATGAAGATACACACTGATGACTCAGAAATTGCGCTGGCCAAGCTCTAAGACCCAGTTGACTTTAAACATTAGGGAAAGGTGAAACTGTATGCAGAGCCAGCATGCACAGAAGAACCTTATCTTAATAGTATACCCTCTCTTAGTAGTATAAATTAATCACCTAATATTAACAGATCAATCCCAGTCCAGATATGTAGCTTTTGATTTAAATCAGCCTCTAATCTGGCAGTATGCTTTACAGTGCCAAACAGGGCAGTCTAACATAATGCCTGCCCCATAAACCTTGGTAGGTACTGAAACATAAAACCAATGTGTTCAACAGTGGAGCAGGTATAATTACTTGTAGACTTCCCACTAGAAGCTAGGAATTTGGCTATGTGTAAAAGATTTGTTACTTATACTAGTACATGTGAAAGTCTCACTAGCGATAACCAGCATAGTTATAGCATAGTTATATGCCATGAGGACTTGCAGTGTAACTGATTGGTTTTGGTTTGGACTTAATCTCTTTCTGAGAAACATGAGTTTATAGCATGTAAGAAAGACTATACTAAGAAAAGGATAGTCAAGACAGGAAAAGACAGAGGAATAATGGGACATGGTCCTGGGCAACTGGATATAGGTGGTCCTGACTGAGCAGGGGTGTTGGACCAGATGACCTCCAGAGGTCCCTTCCAGCCTTAACCACGCCGTGATTCTGTGAATAATCATTCAGTGTACTTGTTTAACATGTATTTTAGCTTATTCTGAGATAAGTCTCCTCTGCAAAAAAAAGATGCTTAAGCTCACAGTGAAGGAGTAGTTATGTAGGAAACAAACGAAAAAACCCTGAAATATACACATGTTTGGTAGAGTTTATCAAAATAAATTGTACTTCATGGATACAACTTTTACATAAATTTGGTTTTCCTTTAAATATTTCAACACAAGTTTATAACATTTTTCTTTGGTTTGGGCAGACTGGAAGCCAAAAATGTGATCCATCCTATCCATCCCTTTAAAAAAGAAATGCTTCCCCTCCTGAGGGGAAGAAAGAGAAGGCAAAAGAAAAGAGAAGAAAGTAAGGCATTTCCTTATTGCTTAAAAACGCTGAAGGACTGAGGTAACATAGTGCTGAGCACCAGAATTATACCATGTGCTGAAGCACAGGTGAAAACCAGAAATCCCCCCGTGCCTTCCATTTTAGAGATCATACCCATCACCAAAAGACAAAAAAGGGGAAGCCATAGAATAAAAGAAGATTTCCATTGCTACTGGAAGAATGATGGAACAGGAAACATAGTTGTGAAGGTGATGAAGAGAAAAGTCTCACTGTGTTTTCATTTTGTTTAGACTTTTGTCTCAAAAATATTGTTATTCTTATTTTCATAGAGGAAAGTAAAAAAAAATATGCTGATACTATTTCCCCCCTTGAAGAACATGGCAACCTCTGAATTCTCTTGATATATTAAATGTAAGCCATTACTGTTGCAGTATCTCCATCTATGGTGTAGCTGTATTCTTGGGGGCACATTTCATTGTCTTTATTACGATTGAAATGTTTGGTTTTCAAACAGTATTATTAACTCAATAATACTTATTATTAACTCAGTGTTATTTCCTCTGGGAAATTCAGTCTTAGATGTACAGTCAGGTTATGAAGGTGCTGTTGTCAGTGGCGGGTGGAAGTCAGATATGTCTGCATAAGCCACCAAGCTGGTGCAGAGCAAGGGTTGGTTGATGTTGCAAAGTTCTCCCATTGGCTCACCAGGGCAAGTAATTCCGTATTTCATTCACTGAAAGAATAGAGACGGCCTTAATGCACAAGGAGATTGAAACTGTAGAAACTGCTGATGAATGGACTAAGAATGGCCAGCAATGGTACTGGCTTTTGTAATGTGGGCTTCTTTTCTTCAACAAGTGAACTGGGAAAACAATTGTTTTCACAGCTGGCTACACTGTCATGTGAAAATAATGCTCAGGGAGTAGCAGCTGGGTCTGGCTTGAAACCAGCTTTCAGTACTGAGTCTTAGCGTTCCTATTGCTATTCCCCTGACCTCTACAGCTGTTTGACTACAAAATTTAGTCAGCTAGAAACATGTTCTCTGAGCACCATGGTGAGGAAAATTAATAGTTAAGTTTTCAACAGTTGTTTGATAACAGGTTATTTTTTGTGGGAGATGAATTGTTTCATTGGGTAGTTCTGTTCTGCTGCCATTTAAGGCCTCATATCTCATCACTCTGACCTATGCTGTTTATTTTCATAGACATAAATTTAGTAAGTTGAAATACAGGTGTCAACTGTAGTCCATCATTTTACGCATGAATACTTTTTGTGACAGATTTTACCTAATCTGCTAATAGATACAACAGCTCCCGGAGTCCTCCATTTTGGCAGAGGGTTGTGCCTCTCCATTGTAATCTAGCTGTGTGTTGGCAATCTGTATGTTGACAGTATTCACGCCCTCCCTGATGTTTCCAGGCCTGACATATGCAACAAGGCTGCTGTATTCCAGCTTAATGGCCTTATTAAAATTAAGCCTCTTGGGCACAGCCAAATTTTTGCAAAGAAGATGCTGTCTCTAGGGCAAGAACTTGTATAAGGGAACCAGATGTTTCATTCTGAATTATTCTAACACACAGTCTGTTCTTATGGTTTATTGATAAGCAACAGTAACAAAGTAGGTGCTTTTTAATGAAAGGTGAAACAGCATTGTACATCCAGCATTACTCCTTATACTGGAAATTGCACAGTCCTCAGTACATTAATCATGCATGCTAAAACCCTAATGTATAGTGCCCCAGAGGTTATTGAAAAGCCACTACCAAAGATATCCTCCTTTTTCTTCAGAACTTCAGATCTTCAGAACTCACACACCAGTTCTCAAGCAAACACCTGAACAAGATCTCCCTCACAGGAAATCCGTGTTTTTGAATTGCTTGTATAAGTGTTAGTGGAAAGTAACACATGGCTTTCTTGGCAAATTTTTGTAGATAAAGAAAATTATATCAGCAAAAGATATGCATGTTTAGTAGCACTTTTGCTTTAATTCTTACCTCAATAAAGCAGCTCAAATAAACACAACCCTTTTTCAACATTACTTCACTGATGAATAACAACACACACTTAGGCTCTTCAGGTTGAAAAAAAAAGTATGACTGAGGATATAAAAGAAGACCATGAAATCAGGAGTATCATAAAGGGCAGAAATAAGAAATTACTGTACACTCCTTTCTAGTGCACAAATGGAGGCCAATCAAATGAAACTAGCAGGTGAAAACAAACTAAAGGCTATGATTCTTCCCGCAGTATGCTATTAAACAGTGGAGCCCATTCACTCCAAAATATTTTGGATGCTAATATTTTACAGAGTTTAAAAACTGCTTTGACTCATGAAACAAGAATTTATTTAAAGTTACTAATTAGAAAGACAACCCTAGTTCAGGAAACTTACTTCTGCCTGTTGTTGAATTTCCAAGGAAAATTTCATTATACATCTGCCCTATTCTCATCCCATTTCCTAAGCATCTTCTGCCAGTGATTGATAGACATTGGTTTAAACAGAAAAAATATGTCTATTTTTCTGTTCCAGGGGAAAAGCTGTCCAGTCTAGTTAAGTGGTGTGCTCTTCTATTGCTCTCAAAGAGACTGTGCTTTCTTTGCCCTGACTTTGGTGTGTACCAAGTGATTTCTGCAGTTAAGTGGGCATGGAGTGAGACAGAAAAATTGAAATCCTTCTGACTTCCCATTCAAGATTGTATCTCCCAATCCAGTTGTTTTAGAGAAAGTGCACAGTGAGCAGGACCCTTCCTGGTGTACCTAATGCAATGCAGTTCACTGCAGACTTACCCAAGCTATTTCTGAATATGTTTCCAGGATCCTAATTAACTCACTTACCTAGCTGTGTCATAGACTTCAATATGATTATAACCTACCAAATATGCAAAATGAACTCTGCCAAACACCTCGTTTGCTTTCAGTAGTTTCATAACATTAGGTGATGCGTCTTCCCCCTTTTTCATATTTCACCTTGCCTGTAGTTTGGCCCTAGCTTCATATCTGGAGAACACTTGGAATAGCCAGGGAAGCTGACAGGTTTTATCTCTCTTGGCCACTCTTACAGCATTACAACACTTGATTCTAATTATATGCAAATATTCATAATTGTAATGGATAAGCACTCTAATCTGGAAGTAATTTAGTGTTTGTACTATTTGCATGTATGTGGCTTTCAGTACTATCACAAAGCTGAACAGCAATTCCACAATGGATGTTAATTAATTCCTGAGAACAACTTTTGTAAAATAATACTCCTTATTGACATATTAATGTAAAAAAGACACAACAGGATTGTGTATGGGAAATAAATTATTCAGAGTATGAAAAAGATGGCACCAAAATATGATGTATTTGGGCACAGAATTCACTGGAGAGATTTGAAGAGGAATTCAGTGTGTTCATAGTGGCAGATAAGGTGAATGAAGTTTGCCTCAATATGTTGAATAGCTAAGAGACTGACGAAGAAGTAAGAATGTAAGAAGTTAGTGGAAGAAAATGTACTAGTCAAAGTTTGGAATGGTCAGAAAATGCCCAGTTTATTTTGTTATGGAATAGAGAAGAACCTATAAATTTTAATAATAAGGAAATAAAGACACATTACATCATAGATGCCTTATTGGAAGGAGAATTTATGGTGGTTGAAATGATAGTGTTGGATAGATAGGCCTTTTTTCCTCCATCACAGAAAAAGGAAAAAATTACTTTCAATTTAGTTCTTTAAATTGCCTCTTCTTTCTCTGTTGCCCTTAGAGCAATTATGTATTTGGACACGTCACTGACTAGCTCTTTATTAAAACACACACAAGGAGAAGAAACAAGTCAAAGCCAAATTTTAGAGACAGGATGATAAGAAATTTAAGCCCTGAACTTAACCAACAATAGAAGAACTTGTGTGTGGTGCTGTAATTGAGTGAACTGCAACACAGTTCACCATCAACCCTTCACATACATACTCCTCTGAATACACTCTGTATGTAAAGTATGTATGGAGAGCCTTAGCATGACTATATGTTATTGCAAAAAAGAATAAGCATATTAATGTCTACACATTATAATTTTACATAATACAATCTTTCATTTATTATATGCTAAATGAAGCACACAGAGCATTCAGAAATTATGTCACTTGTTTTTTATTAATCAATTGGTGTTTCATTGGAGCTGTTTCTTATCTACAACACAAAAATGCCAAATAAAAATGTCTTTTGATTTATTAAAGAAGCCTTATTAACTTGATTTTAGTTATAATTTCTTATTTAAGAAATATGTCATTAATTTTATCAGCAAGTTCAAGTACCAAAAACAGAAATCCTTTAAAGTGTTACACTATTATACCTTAATCACTTGGAAAAGGTATCTGCAAGGGAAACATAAAACCACAAATGCATTTATCATGAATAACTGGAATTACATTGTTTTTACTCTGTATTTTCATTATGATTTTTTTTCCATGACAAAAATTGCCAACACGTGGAATCTTAGTACAAATACAAGTTTATCTACAAAGTGTGAAGGAAAAAACTATTGAAAAGTTAGAGGAAAAAACTATTGAAAGTAAGAGGAAAAAACTGAAAATGAAGAGAAAGATAAAAAACTCTTCAATTTTATTTTCCTATTTTCTGTTTATCTATGGGTTTTCAATCTTTTCTTTACAGCTTTTTCTTCTGAAATGCTTAAAAGGCTGTAATTCATACAAAAAATAATATTTCTGATATCAAAATTGTTTAGAATGGAAAGGTCATTTAATCTGATAAAATAGCATATTTGAATAACTTGTAAATAAAGAATTCAGTAACATATTCAGTATCAGTAACATATTTAGTATTCCACAGGCAAAACTGTATGGATATGTTCTCCATGAATTCATACTGGTATGGTGCACTGTTTTGGGGTGGAATGGATATTCAATTCCATAGACCCGTTTAGAGTACACAAACACACATTACGTGACCTGAAACAGCAGAAACATCTTGCATTCTGGACAATTGATGAGTAAGTATAGCCCAGCATGGGCTTGCTCTCCCCAGTGATGTCACTGAGGAGCTCTCCACTGAGGGAGAAGAGGTTCAGGGACAAATATTCTGTATCCACATGGTGGGAGGCAGATTGCTTTTGTATTGTACCTGACTGGCAGCTGTACTTGAAGGACCTGACCTTCCAGTGGTTTGAAGAGTGGAAATGTTCCAGCTGACTTTAGCAGTGCAAATTCAGGCTTTCAAGCTGAGAGGGAAGCCTTTGTCAAAGTTTTATTCCTGAACAGGAATATTATTGGCTGCCATGGTTTCATCAGTGTTTCTGCAGAGGAATGAATGACCGATGGGAAATGGATGTTTTACACCTCTGTAAATTTGAAGCAATTGTAATAAGTCAAAGGAAAAAAAAATCTGCACAAGCAGATACAAAAGAGAAATTTCCCTAGGTTTTCCTAACATCCCGAACAATTAAAACAATCCTTATGTTCTACATAGTTCCATGGGGGTGGGGTCAGTCAAAGAATACTGTAAAAATATTGTTCAGAGTTTGAGCTGATTTATGCTCTTATTGTTTGGATTGCACCTGGCTGCTGGCTATGTATTTTCTTTTAGACTGTTTCCTATATGACTTCTTTTCATTCCTGAAGAGAAAACAAGAGGGAAATGGAAAGCAGCCTATTGTTTATAGGATCAGGGTCTCAGCAGCCAGCATTGGTACCTAGGGATGGCTTTTGCTTGTTTGGGCGTGCAGTAACTCTGTTATGAAAGTACACATTTTCAACATCAGTAAGCCCTTGTATCGTAACTCCCCTACCTCATTTACCACAAGAAGACAAAGTCTACAGATCCAGGTTATGCTTGTTCCATTTTCATTCACTAGATACAGTTATGTAAATGGTGGTGGCCTCTGTGAAATGTCACCTCTTGGTGAGGAAAAAAATCCAATTAGAAAGTCTAGTGGAAACTTACTGCTGTGACATGTAGGTGACATGGAATTAAAAGAGGAGAGGGAGGGAGAAGAGAGAAATTACACTAGTGTACCAAACCTAATATGAATACTTTTACTTTTGGCAACTAAAAACTGACATAAATACAGAAAATACTGCATTACACTTTTTCGATACATCAAGATTATGATCGTCTACTGAAAGCAGGTCCTTTTCTAGCTTTAGTATTAGTCACATAGCATCATAATGTCATAGATCAATCTCATACAGCTTTAGCCTTATGAAAGCTGGAGATTCATCCCACCTCTCCGATATTTACTGCAGAATAGGTGAACTGTCTCAGGAGTTACCAGTCTCTCTTCTTTGACTACAGACTTAACATTGACTAAGCAACTACCTAAGACTGGACACCTGACAAACCAGAGGTAGTTAAGTGAGACAAACCACATTCAAAGTGTCCTTTGAGTGATACAGTTCTATATTCACCCTGAGCTTCAGCTGTTCTCCTTTTGTATAGCAGCTCATCTTCACTGTGACCTACTGGGAAATCAGAAATATAGCCTCGGAGCTTGTTCACAGTTTGTTTCATAAATTTATTCTCATAAAGTCTAAAGTAATAGAAATATATTATACAGCTGGGTATTTTTTTTCTCATTCCTCTATGGTTCTACAAATTAGGACAGCTGTAGAGGCAGAAGTTAGTCCAGTTGCAGGAATCTTATATAACAGGATTTCATTTCTAGATGTTGGTGCTACTCAGTGTTCCTGGAAGAGCAGTTGTGTCACTGGGATTCACAAACGTTTTACTGCTGAAGTGAGGTCTGAATTACCAGAAGTAAGTTTAATGTAGCCCACTTTTTTCAAAGATATTTGAAAATATGCCGTAATATTGAATGTCAGAATGCAACTATTACAACAAAAGCACCTCAGATGATGTTTTGGAAGCTGGTTAACTTTGGAGGAGCATTATATACTTTCTTGGCATTTCTTGGCATTTCAGAATTTATTGCTACATCAAGGAAAATATTAAGGATATACACTAACTCAATCGTAGCACATAAATTGTGTGCCAGAATGGACATTGCGAGATGATAATCCTTGCCCCCAGGCAGGATCATCTATAAAGGTGTCACTCTTGATGTGTTTATCTAACTTTTCTTTTAAAAGTTCTAAAAATTCTGTGGAGTCTACCAATTTTCCACTGATTAACTATCTTTGCAACAAGAAAGTGGTTTCTAATATTTAACTAAAACCCTTAAGTATTTCTATTTTTTTCTGATAGTTGGAGTGTAGGCAGAGAATCTAATCCCATCTTTATTTCTACAGTGAGAGGAGTATGTGCGTTTTCTTCTTTTTATCCTTGCAAGTTGGAATTTTAGTCAGTAACCAGAATCACATTTGTTGAATTATTACACCACATAGACTGGAAGAGATGTTGCCTCTTCTGCAGGAAAAAAGATTTATTATATATGAATATTTGTTTCACATAGAGAATTCCTAGTATTGTTATATGAAGTTATACTTTTGTACAGCACAAAGGCAGAAGTATTAAGCCCAGGGCTGTGGTTTTCAAGAAAATGTAATAGATAAAAAGGCTGAGTTGTTTTCTATTCTGTCATGAGTGACTGGCAGAAGCAGGCAATAGAACAGATGTTTTTTTGTAGAATATTGTGGAAGGCCAAGGCAGGAGCTGTGGGAAGGGAAAAAGTTTTACTGGTGTGATATCAGGCTCTGCACATCTCTTCCTACAGCTTAGATGGAAGTTATTTCATTGTCTCATGGGATATTAGTGATTATATTTTTTTCTTTAAAAAAAAAAAGAACAGAAGCGTTATCTAATACTTGTTCCAATGGAAAAAAAATTAAACATCTGAAGATGCCTTTGGACATATTAAAGGAGCAGAAAAGAGCAAAATTAATTAACTTTGGTATGATCAGTTGGTTTTCTGTCAAGCACAGTGATGAGATCTGGGGCCCTCTGTTTTCCTTTCTTGTACATTTGAGGGTATAATAGAAATTATTGCCCATTGAAATTGGGCAAGGGAATAGAACTCATTACACTTTTTGTGTAATCCCACATATTTTAAAGTTTTTAAATTAGACTAGCTTAGTAGTGACTGTTTTGCTTTTGTCAGTTTTGAGGTTAAGACAAGTATTAACACAGTAATATACATTGGACTCATGACAGTAAAATACTAGATGACTTTTTAGCTGAATTGTCATCACCATAGTATGTGGCAGTAACGACAGTACATGATCCAATGTGAATCAAGCATAAGCCTAAGATGAAGCCATTTATTACAAAAAAAAAGACCCTTTTTATAACATATTTGCTTCTGTACATGCAGCCAGGCACTGTCCATGCAAAACCTGATTGGTCGCCCCGCTTCTGCCACACGCTGTCCACTCGCCCCCCTGCAACCCCTCATTGGTCAGTCCTTTCACCATCCCCCTGTGCTGTAACATGATCCTGCAGGTGCCAAGTCCAGCATTGTTCACAGTGATGTTTACTGTCAAGTATGCAGAGGCTCTGTGGGAAGCACACAGGAGACAGGCCTGTGGCCTTGCTTGGAGAGCTTGTTGACTTCAGCTCTTGATTCTTTCCCTTAGCTGCAATAATATCCCCCAACAATAGTATATAATTATTAATATATATTATTATGATGTTAATGTTCGCATTAAGATGTGTGCCAAGCCCTGTGCAAATACATAAGAAATGGTGGTTACGAACAATGACAATTAACAGCATCCAGCCTACAGGAGTTCAGGAGCACTCTGCCTGGGTGTCTTTTTTGGCACAAGCTGGGCGTAACTACCCTGGCTCTGACAAACTTGTGAAGCAAATGACTCAGTCTTCACACACATGATGAATCCCATCTCCATACTTTTGAGACCATATATGGTGGGTGAGGTAAGTACTTGCCTGTGAGGTGACAGCAGTTCGATCCCCAGGAAGAGTCAAGGTTTCCAACACATCACAGAAGTAAACCTTTGTTGTCTAGTAATTATCCAGCACATGATCATCAGTTTTCCAAAGAGCACTTGGATCACATTGTAGAGAGGCAATTTTTGTTTCCCCAGAGGAACTAACAGTCAAAGTGGTTTGGGGTGTTGTTTGTCTATCAGCAGAGGATGGTACAGATAGCTCAGTGTATTTGGGTGCTTGCCAGGCACAGAGAAGGAAGGAAGAGAGAATGTTAATTTTTTTAGAAGGCCAGCAGCTTCAGCTGCATAGCTGCAGATTTGTGCTGGCTGGGCCAATTGACTTGAGCAGGGACTGATATCCATCAAAGCTATTCTTAAAAAATAATTAAGCAAAAACTAACACAGCCTGCTTCTGGTGTGCAGGGGAAATGGATTGAATTTCCTGTTCATAAAACTGAACACGAGCACTGTACATCCAAAGACAGCTCATCAGAAATACTTGCAAATTGAATACTACTGTCCCAGGGAAGAATAGAAAATGCTTGAGGGTACCAACATTTAACCTTGTAGCAGTGACCTTATGGTTTCTTGAGTTCCATTACCTGCAAATAGCCCAGGGCCTCATGTCCCTCGAGCCTTGACTTTGCTCTCATCTACTTTCACTGTCCTCCTGCTTCTCATTTCTTCCTGGGGTGGCCAACTCCTTGCAGGTTCCGGTCTCTTCTCTCAGCTGGAGAGGGAAGGAATGGAAGAAGGTCTTCCTCAGTAAGGAAAGATCCCATGAGCTCAGTTGCACTCATGTTTGTGCCCTCAATCTCTCACTCTCATGTGTGTGATTTTCCACTCAATAGTTTGCCCCCAGGCCTCTTTCTCACAAGTCTAAAGTTGGCTTCATAAAGCAGCCACTAGTTTGGATACTTTGGAAGGCTTTCCATTAAAAGAAAGCCTGTTTTTAAAGTTTAAAATAATCTAAATATATTAATTTTAGTGTACAAACATTAAATTTTAATGTACAAACTTTTGCACATTTAAGCTGTTGTCCTAAGTAAACATCTCAGTGCTCCAAAATTAAAAGCTTTACAGCTTTTCCACTTTTTCCTCTCCTGGAGAACACCAGTGATGGTGTTTGTTCAAATCTGTGCCTCCTGAAGGTCTTCATGGTAGGAAAAATCTGATTTTCAGGGTCAAAGACAAGAATAATTGGCATGGGTTCATCAATGAACCACAGTGAAGTGATTTGTTCAGATCTCTGCCTCCTGTAGGCCTTCAGAGTAGACAAAATACAATTTTGAGAGTCACGTATAACAATAAATTGATACAGCGTCATCAATGTCAATGGAAGAACACTAACATAAACCATTACTAAAATGACAGTAGTTGTGTTTGTGAAAAGATGAGACAGAGTAACACTGGAGACTGAGACCTCTTATAAATATGTACAGCGTGGGAAAAAGAGAGTGCTTAATCTACAAACCTTTTGTCAGATTGTCCAAAACGGACTTTAAGCAGTTGTGATTTATTCCATCTTGAGTTATTGGACTTTATATAAAAGGCCACAGGATGAAATATAAGGGCCCATTTTGGCTTTAAATCCCATGAATTTACAAGTGTGTGTTGAGGGAGAGTGCTTAGCTCTCTGCACGCACATGTCCATAGGAGTACAGGTGCCTTGCTGCATCCACATACACACAGATATTTCTTCTCACCAGTCTTTGCATGCCATTTTTGCAATGGCTGTGAAAGCTATGCCCTCAGATTGCTGATGTGGTGTAGCTCCACTAAATGTACTTTTCAAGTGGTTGGCACTTGAGCCATTAACATGTAGGAAGTCATCCACAGTGTGAAAAGCGTTCATTGCTGACATCTCAGAAGACAGAATCTATGTCCTGTGATTCTAGATTTAATTATCAGTTGCTGTTTTTTAAAAACAAACTTTCAACTGTATGAAAATACTGGAGAACATCTTCCATACTATTACTCAGTGATCTTAGTAAAAGTAACTAACAGCCTCCCAATTTAATTTTGATAATTTTCTTTCACTTAAAACGTTTTGTAAGACATTTATATTACAAAAATAAAAGAACAGAAGTGGCTCATTTAAAGATTAAATACAAAACTTGTTTATACTGGTAGTTCCATTACAAGCCTAAAATACTCAGCTCCATACTAAAACTAAGTATTTGCATCTTAGCCAATGACTTTGTTTTTACAGCATATTAATATTAGAGAACAAATACTAGAGAATGATTTTAACAGTCTAAAAATATGCATATATCTAAACAAAAGCAAAGACTGGTATATTCATGGAGACAAAAGACTGTCAAATGGGGTCATACTCAAACCTTGTTAACTGCTCTATTGCTGCAATTTTTTTTCAGAGAATTTATGTTGTCACCTAAATTGCAGAAACCCTTTTTATTGCAGTGCGCCAATCACTACTGTCCATGATACAGCTGCCCACAAACAGATGAATCTGTAAAATATTCCTATGAAAGATGTGACTTGATCTCCCATACCTGGGTTGATTTTCTGCCTTTGGTTACATGGACTTATCATTCTCACTAATTGTAACTCACTGAAACTATAGGACATCAACAGCACTGCTATAAACTGAAAATGCTAGATTATATTTTCCTTAAATCATTAAGTTTCAGGCAAATTAGAGGCATGCTGTTGGTTTTATTTCCTGGAAGCTGAAGCACCCAGATGTTTCATTTTCATGACATTTAGCATTTAATAATCTCACTGTCATCAGTACTAATTATCCAAGTGCCTTTTATGCTTTTGTTTTGAGAATGGATATGTGAAAAAGTGCTTTGGTAGTTCAGTTTCCTCTTTTACTTTTTGGGGAATCTTCCAAAATGATTAGCTACATGATCAATCAGTTAAAAAAAGTGAATTCAAGGTTGGATCCAAATGTGCTTAAAGTCTGTGGAATTTTATTAACTTCTATTACTTGTGCCCAGAGATGATAAATAAGTTGGCAAGGCATTCATGGGAAAAACACTCTTGACAATTAACTAAAAAGGAAGAAGATTTGCCTGATTTAAACAGTTAGGGTCTTAAAATCTTCTTCAAAAAGCAGATTTTTAAATTAGTTTTTATCTTCTACTTTTGTGATTTTTTTTACATTTTTTTGTGAATTTGAAAAGAATAGTTAATCTTATTTGACTCATCACTCCAGCTTCCTTGTTCTAGTTTACTAATTTGATCTATCAGAGAACATGTTGCCATGCCAGTTGAAATGTCAGTGCTAGGTATGCAAGTATAGTATACCTATGTATACACCCACATATACATATATATGACAGCAGAACACTATTGCTTTCCTCACTAAAAAATCACCAAGCAGTAGTGATTTATTCAGATTTTCTCGAGTCAGACTTACACCTACTCACATCAGGGTCAAGGAGGGAACAGAGAGACTGAGTTGTTTTGAGAAAGGATGGTCATGTCACTTGGACAGGAAGATATGATATTTAGAGAGGCATATGGAAGGTTCTCATCAAATTATCTTCATGTTGCCTTTTCTTCATTGAAATGCTACAGCTAAGCTCTAATTTAACAGCATGGTACTCATGACTCCTCCTTTGTATTGTTCGTATTACGAAAGAAAAAAAGCACAGAAGGTGGGTTGCACAATAAACATACACTTATGTCTTTGTCATTCAGCTGGAAAGTGCGTTGGAGCATTAATGTCAGCAGCTTTATTTTCCCATTTCTTTGACAGGTCCAAAACCGAGAAGACCTTAATTTTGTCATGCTTCTCTGCAGAATAAAAAAAGCAGCTGATTAAAGTGTTTCTATTTCCCCTTTACTGTAATTACAATTTTTCAGTTTAGTGATTTGGTTTCAAAGAACGTTTGCTTTTACTGCTAGCTGGAGTTTAGCATGGGGTAGATGGGAGAATAAATGTATTTCTAAGCAAAATTTAGCACAAAAAAAAGAGAGAAAACTTTAGAATTTTAAAAGTAAGTATCACACTTACCAGGAAGAAGCTGCTTATTACCTCCGCTCCTAACCACGTTCAATGATTTACTGGTTCAGACACAAGACAATGCTGCCTAATATGATTTCCTATTGGTGACTGAGACAAACCCCTAAGGTTTAGGATATGGGCATGCTTATTAGTATTAGATATTCTGAGAGAAAATTAGAAGAAGGTTTTGAGTAAAAACAAATCTCGAAAGAAGTTTGCCTGTGGGCAGAGTATCCTTTCATCTATAGAAAATGAGACCACTCAGGTTTTTCTTAACACAGAACAAGAATCAAACCAAAGGGAGCAAAGGGGTCACATTGGTCATTTGAGCAAGGACATATTTTTCCCTTTGAGAATAAGCAACTCATGCAAAGAAACAGGCTCAAAGTTGTAAACAAATTTTGTCTAGTGAGTATTGGTAAAACAGAATCACCTTTTCCCCTGTACATAATAAAGGTGAAATCTGGAAAGCGCATTTTTTGCAATACCTTTCCAAGAGGAAGCATCACTGAGTAAATTAAATTGCTGGGCTTTTGGACCAGGCAAAATAAAATTGTGTTTTAAAAATTTTACTAATTTCTATCATAATTAAAGACAAGCCTGGAAATTGAAGAAAACTCCTGAGAAGTATTTACAGCAATAACTAACACAGTTCTTGAGAAGTGAGTACTGCAGAACAGATTCTTGTGTGAAGGATGTATTACAAGCAAAGAGCATACACAAAAATCCATAAACCAACAGAAAAAAACACAAAATGTCATGTTATTTCATTGTTTAATTGAAAGGCTAAGACTTCTGCATTAAGAGGTACACTCTGTATAAGGAGGTTTTGCCCACAGGTGAATAATATGACTCCTTAACTATTTGTCTAACTGGGAATTTCTGGAGAACTTCACTCAGGATAAATGGATGGTATGAAAGCTAGATATCTAGTGACCTTTTCAGGTGCATAAATAATGCATGCTTCATATTTTCATTTGTCTTTGTGTTTCTTCCTTCTGGAGAACTAAAAGGTGTCAGAAATGCCACCTTCTCAAAGCTGAATCTTTAGCAAATTCTTCTTCTTTTATGCATAGTTCCTCCTTAGGAACCCTTATAAAGCATTTGATATTTCCTCTTATTTTGCCAGTTACCAGCCCCTCACACCTTCACTTTCTCCTTCTTCCAGTACCATTCATATTATCCTTTTACTTTTTTTTTTGCCTTCCAAAATCTTGAATCCTTGGAAAGAACTGCTGCTGATGGTATGTAACTGTGAGCAGTTCAGCAGCTGACTGTCTTAAGTCTAAAGCAGCTTACACAACCAATATTCTCCCTAAGGGAGTAAGTCTTTGACTCATTTCTCACTATACTGAGTGGATTATGCAGTGGGATGCTGAAGTGGAAGTAAAGCATTAAGTAAGATAGGAAAGGGAAGAGTCTTTCATCTGCTCTCCTGAGCGCCTATGTCCTGGCAGATAAAGACATCCCTCTGCAACTGTGCTTACTGCACTTCTCATATTATGTTGGATTAAAGCAAAGTGTCATAGAGGTTTTTCTGCAGGGAATTTGGCATCTAAAGTAGACTATACTAAGTAGTAAATGGCTGTGTACAAAAAACCTAGCAGTGTAGTTCTAGAGTTGAGGATCAATGGGATAAATCTTTGCAGCAAGGTACAAGTTATGTATATTCTGTCATGTGTTCTAGGTGGAGACCCTAGATGCGGGACAAATAGCAACTTGTGCCATTTAGTAGGAGATGTATAGGATTTTTGTGTAACAACCAGCTATAGGGGTTATCCTTGGCTAACAGCGAAACTCCCACTCAGCCGCTCGCTTACTTCTCCCCTGGAGAGAAGGAGGAACAGGAACAAGAAAGTTCATGGGTCAAGATAAAGACAGGCAGGTTGATTACTAATTACTGTTGTCGGCAGAGCAGACTGAGGGAAAATTAACTCATAAAAATGTAATCGCTAATTTGGATAGTGGGAAACAGAAAGACAAATATTAAAACACCACTTTTCCTCTCCCCTTTCCCAAGCTCAACTTCACTTCTTCACTCCAGACCTCAGCAGTTATGGTTGATACATGGTGGTTCCTCTCTGCTGCTCTGTCCTCCTCACACTTTTTGCATGGTCCGGCATGGGTCCTTCACAGGCTGCAGGGGAATCTCTGTTCTGCTGTGGAGCACCTCCTCTTCCTCCTCCTCTTCTGACCTTGGTGCTCCCTCTGCTGCTTCTTACTCTTTTTGTTCCCTCCTCCTCTCTCTCCGTGGCAAGTGTCCTTACACACACTTTCCCAGAGGTGCCACCATTTTGGCTGCCGGGCCCAGCCATGCCCCATGGTGGGTGGGTTGAAGCCGGCTGGAACTGGCTGTGTCTGGCATGGGGCAGCCCCGGCCACTCCTCACAGAGGACCCTGCAGCCCCCACAGTACCTGGGCACCTGCATCATGTACACTGGCACAGTTAATCACCAAAGTATCTTCTTACACAGACTTTCTGACCTTCCCTCAGAAATTGCGTCAGCAACTGGAGCAATAGAAATAAGCCATTGAGAAAAGCTCCCATTTGCTGGAATGTTTCAAAATGGACAAAATCGGACTCCAGCTGCAACATAGGTAGAAGTGTGAAACACTGAACACAGATTGAGGGCTGCGGACGGGGTCCATGGACTGTACTAGCAAGAGCAGGAAGCTCCTGGGTGGGCAACTTACTCTTGGCTGAGCAGTGCAAATTTGATCTCATTGGGCTTGGTCAAGTCTTGATTTTCAGAGTTTCTGGAAATTTACTATTCCTGTTGACTTCAGCAGGATTTTAGCATCTCAGAGAAAGAAGGGATTAGAAACACCGTTCCACCTGCTCAGCCAAACTGTCGAGTGACAAACCTCCCATGTGGGAAGGCTCACTAAATCCCGTGAGGCAAAGGACTCTTGAATCCCAAAGCAGAGCTGCACAATTGCAGCTGTGCTGTCTTCAGGCTGTAGTCTAGCTTGTGCACCAGGTCACCTGTAATAGCAATTGCTCATATAGGCAAGCCATACTTCCTATGGCGCCGGGGGAAATCTCACCATTTTTACCCTCTCAGTTTCTTGGTGATCATTTTCCCAATTGTCTGGGTTACAGACTTGTCATTGGAGACTGCAGGTTTGTCTGTATTGGCTATGCAGATGTATTTTAAATAATCACTTTGATGGACATACTTGATTTTGATACAGAAGAAGTTCTACCTTGAATGACTGCAGCAGCCATTTAACTTTTTTTATGTCAGAGTGTAATCCACAAAGTGTGTAAAAAGACTAGCTAAAAGGTAAGTAAGTATTTCAAAAAGCTCATTAGGAATAAATACAATACCGAATGATTAATTTTTCCAGCCTAATTGTAAGAAATGCCACGTCTTCATATTCAGAAGATTTGTATATACGTAGCATGGATAGAAAACTTAAGTATGTAAACCCTTGTTGTCCACTTTTGGATTCACAGGAAACCATATCACAGCCAATGGAACAAGGTTTATATTCTTTATTTTCCAAAATGGATAACAATCAGCATACAATTTTGCAATATTTCAGGCTAATTTGAGTAAAACCATGCAATTCAGGTAATTTTTTTAAAGTTTCCAGGTGAATTTAAAGAGAAAAATGCTTGCCACTTTGAGAGTGGACCTGTTTCTCCTGTTCTTCGAGGCAGTGACTGAGATGAGGAAACGACAATAAATGACTGATTTTATATCACTTATGCAATGATATTGTTTATATTCCCAAAGCTTTCAGATATCTAATTGGAACATTATGGAAATGAGATCTGGAACATATTCTTGTCGTCTCCTCACTCAAACGTGAAGAAAAGGTTAAGGTTAACTATAATGAAAAATTATTGTTTTGCCAAAAGAAGCTGAAAAAAATAACTGCTTATAGTATATTAAAATTTTGTCCTGATTATTGGAATTAGATAAAGTCTTGAATTAAATTAGCTGATTTTCGGAAAGTTATAGTCTCATTCTAAGGCAGCTTTCACAGTAAAAACCTAGGGTCATAATGTCCATAATAAAATACACAAAATCACAAATTGGGAAGGAAAAAAAGGCACTGGAAATATAAAAAGGCCAACTGAAAGAAAATCAAAGACTGTCATTTTACCATGAAATATTCGCTGTTGGCACTTCTATCTCCAGAGCAGATTTCACAGGTGACTGTGGAGGCATTCACCATGAATGCTTTTACCTGCACTGTGCTCCTATGTGGGAAGGAGTACTCCTAGGGCAGGACCTGTTCCTACCTCTTTCCAGAATCCACTGTCTAGACTGTGTGTCTATTGCAGCACAGGACCTGTGCAATATGAGAACACATTAAGACCAAGAACCCAGTTCCCATAAGGCCATGACCAGTAATCAGAGAGTATCAACCTGACCCAGCAGTGTAACAGCAAAGCTTCCTGAATTGAATTAACCTGTCAAAGACTCAGTTGTCCAAAACTCACATGAGTCAGTTATTTGATTAAGGTAAGAATGGGTCGGCAGGGAGATGGGATGGGGAAGGGGCTGATGTTATCATGAACTATGCTAAAAAATAAAAAAGCAATATATAGTTACTGGTGTGATCAGACTCCACAAGTAGCCAAGTTGTACAAAGAGCATTGTTCTGCTTCACCAGATAACTATGTAACTAAGATCGCTGTACATTTCACAGATTAAATGCAAAAATATAGTAAGGAAATATAAACAAATAGCAGCTTGCAAAAATGCATAATTATTTACATTGCCATACGTATAGACAATTGACATGCCAGTTTTCAGTCATGTGCCTTCACATGGATCAAATGCAATCCCGTCTCTTTCTTACGGCAGCAAATCCATTATTTCTACAGAAAAGCCCAAAGAAGGTTGAGGATTGGCATATCTACTTCCAGTTCTCATCTATAAGTTATCAACAGTAGTGTGCTGTGAGGAAGTCCGTTCATTTCATCTAGTAAAATCAGCTACCCGAAGTATTTCATGTGCTCCTGTTTATTTTTTTTTGTTTGGTTTTGGTTTTTGTTTGTTTGGTTTTTGATTACTGATCTGAGATTGCATCAAATTGGCATGCTTACCTATTGGAAATTTGGGCTGCTTTAGTTTCTTGAGTGGTATCTCACATAACAGCTTTTCATCTGACTTACGCTAACAGCAAATGGTTGGCTGGTATATTCTTCATTTACATGGTCTTTGCTGCAAGTCAATCTGATTTATCCACAGAAGAAAAGTAGAAGTACTAAAATAATTTCATTTGTTTCTTGGGACCTTCACGTTGGTAAAACATGATTTTCCTCACCTTTGCCATGTTGTTTCACTTTCTCTGCTCACTTTGGGCTTTAGAAAGTGAAGAGTTTGTATTTCACCAAGAGGCAGGGCAAACAGACCATACTTTTACTGCTTCAAGTTAAACAGAAATATTTTTCATTAACATGGCTTGCAGAGTCAATTTACTGGTAGTATATTGAGCTGCTCCGAGTAAGTGTGAGCTTCAGGCTACACTGGTCAATGAGACATAAAAATAGCACCAGTCACAGAGCACATTTCCGTGACTTAGCGAGGCATTTTCCTGTCGGCAATTTGATTGAACGTTAAGAAGAAATGATTTAGGATTGCAGGTAGTCTTGCAATATTGCTGATGTAAGAGCTACATTCAACATTTCACTCCCTAAATAAGATTAAATGGAAAACAGACTCACTTCAATGCTGAGCAGGTAGGTAAAGAAAAACAAGAAGAGCAAAAGAGGCAGGAAAACACACACACAAGCTCACAGGCACGATCAGGTCAATGCTTTGTTAGCATTGACGTTTCCATGTTAGCATTGCTGCCTTTCCATGAGAAACAGGGCACTTTTACATTTCTGCCATTGTCAAACATAGTTCATTACTGCTTGTTTTGCCTCTGCCCCATGGAAACTTTTTCCAGGTACATGTGTCCAAGTGGATCACATTCTTGCAATGACAAGTACCACTGTAACTACTGTGGACCTCAGCAGAAAAGATAAAGTGCAAAATGTGAGTGATCACAGGACTCAGTCTCTCTACTGCCCTGGTTTCCCTGTCTTTCTCTTGGAAGTCTTTGAGTGAGTCTTTTCTTCCTTGTTTGAAGTGGGATTAGTGGGAAATTGCAGTCCAAATCCATTAGGTCCATTTAGGAAGACACATTGAAAGTAGCGGACAGGAGCTAGGAAAACAAGGAAGAGATGGTTAATGTTTATGGCTTCCAAACTGGGGCCATGAGTCTATTCCATGTTCTTACAGAAAACATCTGTATAATTTCATTCCCATTAAGTGAGTTATAACAGCACAAATCTCTAGTGTGATCACAAGCCAGGTTCTTCATATCAACAATTTTTTAGCTAAAAGGCTCAACAAGACATCTTTGTAGCACAAGATGAGAAATTATTGACAATTTCACAGAATCACAGAATCAATCAGGTTGGAAGAGACCTCAGGGATCATCGAGTCCAACCCTTAAGTTGCCCTTACAGCACCCTGTCAACTAGACCATGGCACTAAGTGCCATGTCCAGGCTTTTCTTAAACACATCCAGAGATGGTGACTCCACCACCTCCCTGGGCAGCCCATTCCAATGTCTAATAATCCTTTCTGAAAAGAAATTCTTCCTGATGTCCAACCTGAACCTCCCCTGGTGAAGCTTGAGGCTGTGTCCTCTTGTCCTATCGCTAGTTGCCCGGGAGAAGAGCTCAACTCCCACTCCGCTACAACCTCCCTTCAGGTAGTTGTAGACGGCAGTAAGGTCACCTCTGAGCCTCCTCTTCTCCAGGCTAAACAACCCCAGCTCCCTCAGCTGTTCCTCATAGGTCAGACCCTCCAGACCCTTCACCAGCTTGGTTGCCCTCCTCTGGACTCGCTCCAACACCTCAACATCTTTCTTGAAGTGCGGGGCCCAGAACTGGACACAGTATTCAAGGTGTGGCCTCACCAGTGCCGAGTTCAGAGGGACGATCACTTCCCTAGACCGGCTGGCTACACTATTCCTAATAGAGGCCAGGATGCCATTGGCCTTCTTGGCCACCTGGGCACACTGCTGGCTCATGTTTAGCCGGCTGTCGATCAGCACCCCCAGGTCTCTTTCCACCGGGCCGCTTTCTAACCACTCTTCCCCCAGCCTGTAGAGCTGCATGGGGTTGTTGTGACCGAAGTGTAAGACCCTGCACTTGTTCTTGTTGAACCTCATGCCGTTGGTCTCGGCCCATCTATCTAACCTGTCCAAATCCCTCTGTAGGGCCTTCCTACCCTCCAGCAGATCAACACTGCCACCCAGCTTGGTGTCATCTGCAAATTTGCTGAGGGTGCACTCAATCCCTACGTCTAGATCATCTATAAAGATATTGAACAGCACCGGCCCCAGAACTGAGCCCTGGGGAACACTGCTAGTGACCGGGCACCAGTTGGACTTTGCCCCATTCACCACCACTCTCTGGGCTCGGCCATCCAGCCAGTTTTTAACCCATTTAAGAGTTCACCCATCCAAGCCCCGGGCAGCCAGTTTGTCTAGGAGGATGCTGTGGGAGACAGTGTCGAATGCCTTACTGAAGTCTAGATAGACTACATCCACAGCCCTGCCCTCATCTACTAAGCGGGTCACTTGGTCATAGAAGGAGACCAGGTTGGTCGAGCAGGACCTGCCTGTCATGAATCCATGTTGGCTGGCCCCGATGCCCCCATTGTCCTGCATGTGCTGTGTAATGGCACTCAGGGTGATCTGTTCCATCACCTTGCCTGGCACTGAGGTCAGGCTGACAGGCCTATAGTTCCCTGGATCGTCCTTCCAACCCTTCTTGTAGATGGGCATTATGTTTGCTGATTTCCAGTCAGCTGGAACTTCTCCAGTTAACCAGGACTGACGGTAGATAATCGAGAGTGGTTTGGCAAGTTCATTTGCCAGTTCTTTCATTACTCTGGGGTGAATGCCATCCGGGCCCATAGCCTTGTGGGTGTCCAACTGGCACAGCAGGTCACTAACCAGACGGGAGGTTCACACAGCCCCCCGTCCCTAACTTCAGGCTCTGGGGGCTGAGTCTCCTGAGGACAACCGGTCTTGACATTAAAGACCGAGGCAAAGAAGGCATTGAGCACCTCTGCCTTTTCCTCATCCCCTGACACTACACTACCCTCCTCATTCAGCAAGTGGTGGAGGCTCTCCTTGACCCTCCTTTTGCTGTTAATGTATTTGTAAAAGCTTTTTTTGTTGTCTTTGACTGTAGCAGCCAAATCGAGCTCTAATTGAGCTTTGGCCCTTCTAATCTTCTCCCTACACGACCTGGCCATGTCCCTATAGACCTCCCAAGTTACCTGACCCTTCTTCCAGAGCAAGTAGGCTCTCTTTTTTCCTTAAGTTCTAGTCTAAGTTCCCTGTTTAACCAGGCTGGTCTTTTTCCCCGATGGCTTGCCTTCCTACAGACTGGGACAGCCTGCTCCTGAATATTTAGCAATTCCCTTTTGAAGCATGTCCAGCCTTCCTGGACTCCTTCGCCCTTCAGGACCGATTCCCAAGGGACTCGGTCCACCAGCCTCTTAAACAGGCTAAAGTCAGCCCGCCGGAAATCTAAGGCAGAAGTTCTACTCTTGCCCCTCCTTACTTCCCCCACTGTCGAAAACTCTAACATTTCGTGGTTGCTACTCCCAAGACGGCCGCCGACCCTCACATCTCCCACTAGTCCTTCTCTGTTCACAAACAACAGGTCAAGCAGGGCCCCTCCTCTAGTGGGCTCATTTACCACTTGCATGAGGAAGTTGTCCTCCACACATTCGAGGAATCTCCTAGATTGCTTCCTCTCTGCCATATTGTACTTCCAGCAGACATCTGGCAAGTTGAAGTCGCCGACGAGTACAAGGGCTGGCGACCGGGCGGCTTCTGACAGCCGCTTGTAAAACGCCTCGTTCACCTGCTCATCCTGGTTGGGTGGTCTATAACAGACTCCCACCGTAATGTCCGCCCTGCCGACCTTCCCCCTATCTTCACCCATAAACATTCAACCAATTTCACATTTAAATTCATTATTCCCCTCAGTATTATAGTCCTACTTCTCCCAGAATATTTGCATTTTGGGATAGCTGAATGCAAGCTCCCCAAATTCACACATATATTTTCTGATTTTATATTTCACAGCCACTTGCAGATACACTGAAGAGTTCCAGAAGGACTCAATGACATATTTTATTAGGCTTCAAATGATTTATCTTTTATTCTGAGTAAAGGGATCATAAATGTCAGTACCTCTTTCCTAGTCTTTCACAATCAAGGTTTTCTCCCTTTTGATTTTTGAGCACTAATCTGTGTAGTCACACTTATTTCCATTATGTTTTAAAAGCTTTGAAGAACACATACTTTATCACTGATGGAAATGACCTAATTTGTTCCAAAAGCTGAGTTTTGCACTCTGAGATTAACGTTGACAAGATTTAAAAAAATAACTATTAGTCACTTATATGTTTGGGAAAATGATTGGAGGAATGTTGGCATCTGAAACAAGTTAGTTTTCATTAAATTGATTTTCTGATGACTTTTTCTTTCTCCTGCTGTTCATTCCATATTAAAAAAAATTAGCTCTTCTTGTGACAGTTCTAAACTGAGATGGACTTCAGGGCTCCCCGTGTTGTAAACTGAGGTGCAGGGTTTATTTATTGACTGCCAAGTAACAGTAAATGGTGGAACACAGAGCAGTGTGTCTGAAATGCTGGTATATTCAGTCCAGTTATATTATCCTCTGTGGTCTTCTTGCCTGACTCACACAAATGTTAAGTCTTTGTTATCTAAAAAGCACACTTCAAAAATGGAGTTGGAAATCAGGTCCTTCTGCAAATCACTTACTGCCTTTCCACTAAATCTAAGAATGGAAACAATTTTTTCCCCTAAATTTTTTTCCTCTCTGAGATGAAGGTGAGATTTCTTCAGAAAAAAAGAGACAAAGCAACTTCCATGACTAGAGCTCATAACCCAAATATGACAGACTAAGGTTCCCCTGCGAGGCCTGACGAGCCATGGACTAGGTGCGTGATGTAGGTGTGCTATATGTCCTTTACCATTGGCCATTTTATGGTGGTACTTGGGCAAGACAAGAAAGTTTCTGGGATATGTTATCGTTTCAACAAATAGTCTTATTCCATCCTTGAACTAAGGTAACTTTTGTGAGTAAAATTAACTCAAAGCAGTGTATTGCCACAAACCCCGCTATGATTAAAAACAATCATGTTTTCATGCCAAAGTACTCTGTCAGAGATTTCTCAATAAGATTTTCTTTTAAAAAACCTTAAGTACACAACCCCCTAAAATTTAATTCCAGTGGATGCCAGTTGGGTAAAGAGAAATACTTTACAGGAAGAAAGCTGCCAATTAAAAACTCACCTTTCGCTGTTTAAATGGGAATTATTTCTGCATATTCCTCTTATGGGTATAAAAATGAAAATAAAAAGTCAATTAACTCTCTCTTCTTTATGAAGAAGGCAAGTAGGGGATAATGAACTTTCTAGTCCCAATAAATACCAAAAAATAGTTTACGTAAGGGTAAAAAAAAAGATTATACCCCCCTCTATTTTACATGCAAAATGTAAATGAATTCTCTTGAAAAGAATGTAAAAATTCAGCTCTTTTTCTTCACAAAAACATACGTTCACAAAGTCCTGATACATACTAACTTGTATAGCTACATACTGACAAGCATTTTAAACATTGTAGTTGTAGCATGCTTGACACCACAGTATTTTCCAGAGGTGTTACCTGATCCTCATTCTAAAATCACTAGTAGTACTGGCACTGCAACCATTTCACTTGAAAATCTGACTTACTGTCTATTGTTAAAAGCTGCTAAATTCATGGAGCGGGAGGGAAAGGGCAAACTTTCAGATTTTTGCAACTTGGCCAAAAGCCACAAACTAATTACAGTGGGCCGTAATACTAAATTTGAAAAATAGGCACAGAAAGTAATTACTTTGAAAAAAAAATCTAAAATTTATGTGTATTTGGAATGTGTAATGCTGAAGATCACCCTTGATTGTGTTGTTTCTGAGGTACCTGTAGTGTTTGTGAAGTGAGCCCTGTGTGTGGCTAATATGTACTTAAGTTGAGTGCAGCATTTTGAAGTGACATTCAAATGCTTATATAGCCTGTTACTTATCATCTGTCTTCAGAAAATATCAGGAAAACGTAGGATAAAGAAACTCAGGAGAGATAGGGACACTGGTAATGACTTTTATTAATTTTGCCTGCTACTTCCTTTCATAAGACTAATTCCAGTAACTTAATTTGTTACCATGTTTAACTACCTGTGGTGAACCTTTCAGTGCTGAAATTAGCTGCAGGCTGAGCTTGTTTTTTGGCAAAGCTCTCCAAAAGGATAATGTAGGTATATTAAAAAAAAAATGGTTTGCTTTTCTTGGTATAAAAAAACTTTTCTTTAAAAAGTGTCAGTGTCCTAGGAGGCTAGAGGGGCAATGTTGAGGACAGAAGACATCTCACTTTTGTGTCAAGGGTGATGAGACAGAGACGGGAAGCCGTGGTGGAGACAGTGACTTCTCAAGCAAAAGAAGTGGTCTGCCATGGTAGGAGACCAACACTAATCTAACAAAGTGCCTGAGCCAGGTGATTCTTGGGGTGGCTGGAAGAAAGAATAGGTGATGTACAACTTGACCAAAGAGCTTGACAAGAAAAATGGACATAGCTGTGCCAAGAGATCGTGGTCAAGCGGCTGGAAAGTGATAGGGGAACCTCACAGTAAGAAGGGAGACAAGGGCTGAAGATTATGACAGAAAAAACAGAGCAAGAGTCACTTTGTGGATGAACTGAGAGTGGGAAACCCTGAAGAGTGGAAGATAGGATAAACACTGCAAATGGGATGGGAGTAAGAACAAGGGGACTAGAAAAGGTAGGATATGTACAAGAATTCTTAAGATAAGGAGGAAAAAGCAATCACACTTCTTCCAGAAGTGTGTAAGGGGTATGAGGCTCAAACACCTATGAATATTGCAGCGTACTGTCTTCCAAAACCAATGTTTTGGACAATCACTCTGCTGTCAGCCAGCAGTCAAAACCACTGGTTTTGACTTTACCCCTCTTCAGTGATCACACATTTTAGGGATGACAACCTAGTGCTGTTGAGAGATTTTCCTTTAGTCCTTTAGACAGGAGCCCTTTCTAGGGGTCGAACCCTCAGGGTCTGTGTGGGCTGTAACTTTGGAGTCTGAACTGGTATGGAACAGTGTTCAGGGCCAAAGCCTCCTTCCACACTGACACTGACAGAGGTCTCCTCTTCTCTATGGTATTAGTGAAGAAGTAAGAGGAATTAACCTGTAGGAGGTTTCTCCTAGCCTCTGAGGCATAGGCAAGGCTACAGCTCATGAGAAATTTAGCTCTAACGACTTTTCACTGGAGAAAAAGCTTTATGACAAAAGGGGAAGATATAGATTCTGCTTTTAAAAAAGATGATCAAAGTCCACAAAAGAATTAATTAAAACTCTTTGTTGACTGTTTCATCCTGAGGAAGGATATACTAAAAAAAGAAGTGCTTTTTTCCTCAATAGTAAACATACTATAGTAGAGGATTTGAAATATCCAAATATCCAAAAGCAACTTTATAAATAACAAGTGATATCTGAAACAAAAATTTGGAAACTCTACCTTTTGATTTTCAAAACTTTTAAATGAAATTTTCCTGAAATGAATTGGAAAATCTACAAATATTTCTGAAAAAAAAGTTTTAATTTTTAACTGGAATGTCATTGGAATGAGTCTGAAATGTTTCACTCTGAAATGAAAAGTCCCCTTTTTCTTCACATGCTTCATGGTTTTATCCTAAGATTAAGGCAATGTTTATACATGAGTAAATTAAGCAGATTCACTTGCTAAAAGATTGAACTATTTTGCTACATTGTACGGTATGTGAGATCTAGCAGTTACTGTTATCAGAGTACAAGATTTAGTAAGCAAGGTGTTATGCTTCCAAATGTAGGTACAGAAAGAGGACATTTTTAGAGGGCACTGAATGACAGTCAAACTATTTAAAAAGGCCTTTTTTCCTGTACTGTCTTTGTAGATTTCTTCTTGTTAATTCTCCCATTACAAAATACTCATTTATAAAAGAAAATTTCATCAGCGTGCCTTGCTGGGATGAATCTTTTGTATTTTACCTAATCAAGAAACCAGAGCTTTGAAGTAAACATATTGCATTTGTCTGTGGTATATTTTTTTTTCATATTTTCTGGTATTTCATATATTGTCTTTCTTCTTTATGGATGATGAGTTTCACACTTTTTGTAAACTGAATGGTCTGTCTCTGGTGCATTCTAACTTGTTAAGAAAAACAGTCAGCTGCCCATATAGTAAGCCTATGCAGGAGGAAATGGTTTCAGAATTATGCTTTTTGCTATGTGATTTTTCACTATTTCCCTTTCATGTTGCCCTTCTTAGGCTGCTTTATCATGCAAACCTCAGCTGCAAAACATACAAATAAGAACTTCATTCAAAAAATACCAACATCCTTGGAACTGTGTCTGCATCAGTCTGCAAAAGTGTTATGATACAAGCCATAGGAGAACAATTTGAATTTTGGCATGCAAATAAGACTACAAATGCATCTCATTCTGCCTTTGTAATTCCCACATTCGATGTGAATACAGAATGTGTCTTTTAAACTGAAGAGGGTTCTCACTTTGAATGTGTTGTCTCATATCCTCAGGGCAAATGCTACCAAAAAAAGAGGAACAGTAAGAGCAAAACATGTGGTTTGACACTAGAAGTCTTTTGTCAGCTTAGCTGAGACAAAAAAAAAGCCTTATATCTTGTCTTATGCTTTTGTTTAGGATGTAGTTTATGAGAATTCATATAATTACTTAAATTTCCTCTATGAGTACTACTGAGGAAAGAAAAAAAAGTAAATTCTGGAAAAGTGTAGAAAAGTTTTTCTAACAAATTATAACTAATGCTGTTATATAAGGACATCTGATACTTAAGACGAATTCATTTCTGAAAGGCTGGAGGAAGAAGTATTTGCTTCTTCATTTTTCACTTTGCAAAAGGAACGGGCACTTTTTTTCCTCACAAAAAGAAAGAAATCTTTTAAATGATTTTTGATCTTTTAAAGTGATTTTTGCCTGGATGGAAATCAGTTTGGAGTGAGAACAACCAAGATGAGTTCCAGAAAGCAGAAACAAACAAACCCCCCTGGATTCAAGGTTTGTGTGCATCTGTTTTAGGGCTGGTCAAGAGGAAATGTTAACTACATGCCATAGATGGCCAATAAAGGATACAGATATTCCATGGAGCTTACGTGTGCTCTCGAACTCTAAGCGACAGAGAGAACTAGTTTCAAGAAATGTGAGGAATATTGCAAGAGGACTCTCCTGGTGCTTTCAATTCTTCAGCAGAAAGGAGGAAACCAACCTATTGAGGTCCCTCTGGATGGCAACACGGCCCTCCGTGTATCAGCCATTTCCCCCAGTATTGTGTCATCTGCAAACTTGCTGGGGGCACACTCTGTTGCATCATCCAGATCATTAATGAAGATGTTAAATGGAACCAATATTGACCCCTGAGTTACCCTACTAGTTACTGGCCTCCAACTAGACTTCCTGCCACTGATCACCACCCTCTGGGCCTGGCAGTTTAGCCAGTTTTCAATCCACCTCACTGTCTGCTCATCTAGGCCACACTTCATCAGCTTCTCTATGAGGATCCTATGAGATACAGTGCTAAAAGCCTTACTGATGTCAAGGTAGACAATATCCACTGCCCTCCCCTGGTCTACCAAGCCAGTAATTTAATCACAGAAGGTTATCAGGTTGGCCAAGCACGACTTCCCCTTGGTGAATCCATGCCGACTATTTCTGATCAACTTCTTGTCCTTCATGTGTCTGGCAACGGTTTCCAGGACTAGCTGCTCCATCACCTTCCCAGGGATTGAGGTGAGGCTGACTAACTTGTAGTTCCCTGGGTCATTCTTCTTGACCTTTTTGAAGACAGGAGCAATATTTGCTTTCTGCTAGTCCTCAGGCACCTCTCCCAATTGCCGTGATTGTTCAAAGATTATTAATTTTGCATTGAGGATCTATTTTAACATTTAAAGAGCTAGAATGCAAATGACATACTATTTGTTGTTAATTGTCAAGCCTGTTGAATGGAAAATGTAACAGGTAAAAGGCAACTAGCTGACACAAGTCTCAGTAAGGGATGAGACACTAGAGGACAAATACAATCCCAAAGCTGTAAGATTGTTGGAATAGTTACTGTTCCATTTCCACATATTCACATAAGGCAAAGATACCAGCAGAAATGACTTGGCTCAGAACCATCAGACAGGCTCACAGAAGTCCGAATACATCCCAGAATCAGATCTAACTTTCAAAGCATGTGCATCTATCATATCCCTACAGATACTATTATGGTGTCATCTACAAGTCCTTTACCATTCCAAACAGATTGATTACTCTGTGTCTCGTCCCCGGCAAAGGTAGTGAACAGTTAAATCCACTCATATATGACGTAAATCATCAATTTATGTGCATCTGTATAGGATATTAGAATAGATGTATGAGAAAGCTTCACACTCAGGTTTTAAAATTGCTTAACAGGTGGTTACAGCTTTTTGCCTTATGGTGGCTTATATTGGTTAACAGTCTTTATTTACTCTCTGAGCAGAAAGATTCACACTCAGCCATTTACATTTCCAAAGCATGAGAAAGCAGACATTGATGAAGTGACAATAAGATCTCAAATCTTTCTCTGTTGAGAGAAGGATTAAGGAATTGCTGGGAAAGAGAGGAGTTTTAAATCTGAATAGATCACCAGAAGAGCCTTCCATACAAAGGGAATAAAGGGGTCCTCAACCAAGGGTCCCCCTCTGTGACAAATCTGGACGGGGAAAGATTTTAATGAGAAGCCAAATCACCAGGACACAGACTATTAAGCATCTGTCAGTTAATTAAAAGAACCCTGTAGTGGAAGAGACTCTATAAAAGCTCAGTGCTAGGTAAGCACTGACTTGTTCACTTTCATCTTGCATATTTATGTCTTTATAGATCCTTATATCCAAGGCAGTCTATTTTGGAATTGTTTCTGTGCTGACTTAGCTGAAGGAGTTCTTTAGGAAAACTGGTGAATATGAGGGCACTCCATCTTGAGAGACGTGATGGATCTTAAAAGTTAAGGTGCTGGGACACTGTAAAAGATTTTGGCTTCCAGTGCATTGATCCACGGTTTCCAAAGGATGATGGGCTCTAGCTCCTCTTAAGCAATATGTTTGGTATGGGAATTGGTAATTCGGGTGCTAAAGAGGGAAAAACAGTTTTCACAGAATCACAGAATGTTAGGGATTGGAAGGGACCTCGAAAGATCATCTAGTCCAATCCCCCTGCCGGGGCAGGATTGCCTAGACCATATCACACAGGAACGCATCCAGGCGGGTTTTGAATATCTCCAGAGAAGGAGACTAGTGTCTCCTAGTGTTCTCCAGTGTTCGGTTACCCTCACGGTAAAGAAGTTTTTCCTCATATTTATGTAGAACCTCCTGTGTTCCAGCTTGTACCCATTGCCCCTAGTCCTGTCAAGGGATGTCACTGAGAAGAGCCTGGCTCCATCCTCATGACACTTGCCCTTTACATATTTATAAACATTAATGAGGTCACCCCTCAGTCTCCTCTTCTCTAAGCTAAAGAGACACAGCTCCCTCAGCCTCTCCTCATAAGGGAGATGTGCCACCCCCTTAATCATCTTCGTGGCTCTGCGCTGGACTCTCTCTAGCAGTTCCCTGTCCTTCTTGAACTGAGGGGCCCAGAACTGGACACAATATTCCAGATGCGGCCTCAGCAGGGCAGAGTAGAGGGGGAGGAGAACCTCTCTCGACCTGCTAACCACACCCCTTCTAATACACCCCAGGATGCCATTGGCCTTCTTGGCCACAAGGGCACACTGCTGGCTCATGGTCATCCTGTTGTCCACTAGGACCCCCAGGTCCCTTTCCCCTACGCTGGTCTCCAACAGCTCTGCCCCCAACTTGTACTGGTACATGGGGTTGTTCTTGCCCAGATGCAGGACTCTACACTTGCCCTTGTTATATTTCATTAAATTTCTCCCCGCCCAACTCTCCAGCCTGTTCAGGTCTCTCTGAATGGCAGGACAGCCTTCTGGTGTGTCAGCCACTCCTCCCAGTTTTGTGTCATCAGCGAACTTGCTGACAGTGCACTCTATTCCCTCATCCAAGACATTAATGAATATATTGAATAGAACTGGTCCCAGTACCGACCCTTGAGGGACTCCCCTAGACACAGGCCTCCAGATGGACTCTGTTCCATTGACCACCACTCTCTGGCTTCTTTCCTTCAGCCAGTTCACAATCCACCTCACTACCCGATCATCCAGACCACACTTCCTCAGTTTAGCTGCGAGGATGCTGTGGGAGACCATGTCAAACGATTTACTGAAATCAAGATAGACAGACCACATCCACAGCTTTACCATCATCTGTCCACTGGGTTACGTCCTCATAAAAGGCTATCAAGTTGGTTGAGCATGACTTCCCGTTGGTGAAGCCATGCTGAGTGCCCCTAATGATCCTCCTATCCTTGCTGTGCCTAGAGACAGCATCAAGGACAAGTTGCTCCATTACCTGTCCGGGGACGGAGGTGAGGCTGACTGGTCTATAGTTACCTGGGTCCTCCTTCTTGCCCTTTTTGAAGACTGGAGTGACATTCGCTTTCCTCCAGTCCTCAGGCACCTCTCCTGTTGCCCACAACTTAGCAAAGATGATGGAGAGTGGCCTAGCAATGACTTCCGCCAGCTCCCTCAGCACCCGCGGGTGCATCCCATCAGGGCCCATGGATTTATGGATGTCCAGATTGCTTAATTGGTCCCTGACCCAGCCCTCATCAACCAAGACAGACTCCTCCTCTATCCTGACTTCTTCTGGGGCCTCAGGGGTCCGGGGCTCCTCAGGACAGCCTCCAGCAGTATAGACAGAGGCAAAGAAGGCATTCAGTAACTCCGCCTTCTTTTTATCCTCTGTCTCCAGGGCCCCCACCTCATTCATCAGTGGGCCTACATTGCCTCTAGTGTTGGCTTTACCTGCAATGTATTTGAAGAAGCCCTTTCTGTTGTCCTTGACCTCTCTTGCAAGGTTTGATTCCAAGGAGGCCTTAGCTTTCCTAGCTGCCTCCCTACATCCTTTGACAACAGACTTATATTCCTCCCAAGTGGCCAGCCCCTCCTTCCATGATCTGTACAGTCTCTTCTTCCACTTGAGTTTGCCCAGTAGTTCTCTGTTTAACCGTGCAGGTTTCCTGGTACCCTTTCTTGACTTCCTACCTGTTGGGATGCTCTGATCTTGAGCTCGGAAGAAGCAGTCCTTGAATGCTAACCAACTATCTTGGGCCCCCTTACCTTCTAGTACCCTGTCCCATGGGATTTCCCCTAGTAATTGCTTGAAAACCAACCTGGTCTCGACCAACCTGGTCTCCTTCTATGACAAAGTGACCTGCTTAGTAGATGAGGGCAGGGCTGTAGATGTAGTCTATCTAGACTTCAGTAAGGCATTTGACACTGTCTCCCACAGCATCCTCCTAGACAAACTGGCTGCCCGGGGCTTGGATGGGTGGACTCTTAAATGGGTTAAAAACTGGCTGGATGGTCGAGCCCAGAGAGTGGTGGTGAATGGGGCAAAGTCCAACTGGCGGCCGGTCACTAGCAGTGTTCCCCAGGGCTCAGTTCTGGGGCTGGTGCTGTTCAATATCTTTATAGATGATCTAGACGTAGGGATTGAGTGCACCCTCAGCAAATTTGCAGATGACACCAAGCTGGGTGGCAGTGTCGATCTGCTGGAGGGTAGGAAGGCCCTACAGAGGGATTTGGACAGGTTAGATAGATGGGCCGAGACCAACGGCATGAGGTTCAACAAGAACAAGTGCCGGGTCGTACACTTCGGTCACAACAACCCCATGCAGCTCTACAGGCTGGGGGAAGAGTGGTTAGAAAGCGGCCCGGTGGAAAGAGACCTGGGGGTGCTGATTGACAGCCGGCTAAACATGAGCCAGCAGTGTGACCAGGTGGCCAAGAAGGCCAATGGCATCCTGGCCTCTATTAGGAATAGTGTAGCCAGCCGGTCTAGGGAAGTGATCGTGCCTCTGTACTCGGCACTGGTGAGGCCGCATCTTGAGTACTGTGTCCAGTTCTGGGCCCCGCACTTCAAGAAAGATGTTGAGGTGTTGGAGCGAGTCCAGAGGAGGGCAACCAAGCTGGTGAAGGGTCTGGAGGGTCTGACCTACGAGGAACGGCTGAGGGAGCTGGGGTTGTTTAGCCTGGAGAAGAGGAGGCTCAGAGGTGACCTTACTGCCGTCTACAACTACCTGAAGGGAGGTTGTAGTGGAGTGGGAGTTGGCCTCTTCTCCCGGGCAACTAGCGATAGGACAAGAGGACACAGCCTCAAGCTTCACCAGGGGAGGTTCAGGTTGGACATCAGGAAGAATTTCTTTTCAGAAAGGATTATTAGACATTGGAATGGGCTGCCCAGGGAGGTGGTGGAGTCACCATCTCTGGATGTGTTTAAGAAAAGCCTGGACATGGCACTTAGTGCCATGGTCTAGTTGACAGGGTGGTGTCAGGGCAACGGTTGGACTCGATGATCTCTGAGGTCTCTTCCAACCTGGTAAAAAAAAAAAAAAAAAAAAAAAGGCCAAAGTGGGCCCTACTAAAGTCCAGGGTTGTGATTCTGCTAGCTATTCTGTTCCTGCCACATGAGATCCTGAACTCTACCATCTCATGGTCACTACAACCAAGGCTGCCCTCAACCTTCACCGCTTCAACCAGACCTTCCCTATTAGCGAGAACAAGATCCAGCAACACTCCTCTCCTACTTGGCTCATCCACCATTTGCATCAGAAAGTTATCATCAATGCAGTGGAGGAACCTCCTGGACTGAGGATGGCTGGCTGAATAGGCCTCCCAGCAAATATCAGGGTAGTTGAAATCCCCCACGACAACCAGGCCCTGTAATTGTGAGACTGCTCTCAGCTGCCTGTAGAAGGCCTCATCAACCTCCTCATCCTGTTCTGGTGGTCTGTAACAGACACCCACAACAGTATCACCCCTGCCAGCCTGCCCCTTAATTCGCACCCACAAACTCTCAACTCGCTCCTGATCCGCCCCTGGACAGAACTCAATACATTCTAGCTGCTCACTCACATAAAGAGCAACTCCACCACCTCTCCTTACTGGCCTGTCTTTCCTGAACAGGACATAGCCATCCATGACCACATTCCAGTCATACGAGGTGTCCCACCAAGTCTCTGTGATTGCCACTAAATCATAGCCCCCCGACCGAACACGGATTTCTAACTCTCCTGTTTATTCCCCATGCTGCGTGCATTGGTGTACAGGCATTTCAGGGAGCGAGCTGAGCACACCGACTTCACCCTAGGGGGATGGGAGGCCTCCTGGTCTACCTCAACACTAGAGCATTGCCCCAGTGGTGCAAACCCAGCTACTACCCCATCCCCCTTCGAATCTAGTTTAAAGCTCTCCAAATGAGCCCTGCTAATTCCTGTCCCAGAACCCTTTTGCCCCTAAGACATAAGCCTTTCCCGTGTATTACTGTCAGGTCTGGTGTCTTATAAAACCAGCCATTATCGAAAAACCCAAAGCCCTGCCTGTAGCACCAGTCTCGCAGCCAGGCATTTATAGAGAGAATCCTACTATTCCATCCCATGTCATCACCTGAAAATGGAAGGAGGGAGGAGAAAACAACTTGTGCTCCAGACTCTTTCACCAACCGTTCTAGGGCCTTGTGGTCTTTCTTCATCCCCCTCAGACTACGGGATGCAGCTTCTTCCCCACCTGTCTGGAAGATCAGCAGGGGGTAGTAGTCTGTGGCCTTCACCAGGTTGGGGAGTTTCCTGGTGATATCCCTGATTCGGGCTCCAGGCAGACTGCAGACCTCCCTGTGATGGGGGTTAGCTCTGCATATTGGGCCCTCAGTTCCCAATATTTCATTTCCTTCTTTAGCTATATGCAGTCTAGTTGGGAACATATGTAAACTCCAAGGATGTCCGGGGATCTTGTGACAATTTTCATGAAAGCTTCTCCTGAGTTAATGTAATTTAGTATCGTTTTAAAGACGACTACTTAGACGCAGCTTTCTGCCATTCAAAGTGCCAAATTACCATTCAAATGCCTACTCAAGCAATTAATGGATGTTTTATATAAAGAATTATGGTGAGCCAAACAAACAAACAAAAGTATTTTTTCCCTATATTCTTTTTAAAAATTAATTTTATACGGAAAGGGGGTAGAAAATTAAGAGAGGAATAAAATTTACTGATCCTAAAGAATATAAAAGTACACCTGTTTGTGTGTTACAACGGTTAAAGTCCCATTTTTACAAGACTCAGACAGCTGTTTTTAAGACAAGTCACCAAAAAAAATTCATTAAAAGCAATAGCTTTTAACAATAACAGTTTGGTTATTAGGGAAAAATTACAGAGAATGTGCGAGGGAACAATTTTTATTACTAGTGTTTTCTATTTTGAATCAAGTTTCTTCACTTAGAGAATTTCCTAATAGAATTAAACAATTCAACTGAGCACAAAAATTCAGGCAACCATAGCATCAGAAGCAACTAATTAGTAAGCAATTATAAGTAAGAGGAAAGTATTAACAATTGCACTCATTTCTTTCTGATTGCTTCTCAGGAATGCACATACTGTGTTTTGGTTCAGCAATCAAAACTGAACCACGCAAGAACAAAGAAAACTTGTTCTAATGGCTGGGGAGATGAAATTTTTTTTTCACTTACTAAAAGGCAAGGAAGAGAAGCAGGTTTTTTCCCCCTTGCTCTGCTTCTTTCCCCATCAAACAATTTGGGCACTTTTCCTTAACATTTCAGTAAAAGTACAGTACTACAAACTGACCAGAGAAAGCACAGGGGCAGATGGGGGAGGGAAGTGGTCTATAATCCTTGTTAAATATCACAAATTTTTGCTTTCACACTTTCTAAAACAAGCATTCAAGTTTCTGTGTTTAGTGGCACTGTGTAACTGACATGTAACTAAATCCCACTTCTCTGAATAGCAAAGCCTAATGGTGAGGGCCTATGCAGGAGACCAAACGCTGTATTCTTAAATTCACAACAAGGTCCATGTTTAGATACTGGCTATTCAAAACAACACGGTTTTCTTGAAAAATTGTGTTTATCTTTTTTTGATAAATCCTTTTCAACTGCTTTCTTATTATTGAGCATGTTGTACAGCAACACGACTGCCATTCTCAGGAAGTACAATGCTTAATGGGAAGGAGGAGGGGAAAAAGAAGAGGAGATAACTTTTATATGTCCATTACACCTAAGCAAGAAATATCACTATCATTTTAAATCAATTTTATATATCTAAAAACATCCCCTTAAAATGACGTTTTTCTAGCATTGTATAGATAATGTGTAGACAGGGAAACAAAGAAATTGTCCCATGAGGATACTTCTCTTGCATCTTATTTTGTGTCTTGAATAAGGAAAGAAAATGAAGAATGGTTGGAAATTAGCTCTCAAAGCTACTTTCTGAGTGTCTGTGATATAATGCAATTAATTGCTCATCTTTCCAAAGACCATCCAAGTTCCATATCCATTTTAGCAGGTCTGTTAGACAATAAGTTATTTAATAAAAAAGTAGTAAAAGTATTTGAGTAGTATAGTTAAATACTAGCAACCACATTGTTATTGCAGCCATGAGAACTCTGATCGCATGTTCTCCTTAACAGCACTTTTTCAAGCATTGTGGGACTGCAAGGTCTAGAGAAGGTAAAATAGATACACTTTAAAAGAATAAATACACCTTCTCTCAAAAATAGTGCTCAACAGTGAGCAAAAAACACCTAGAAGATTGTTCCACTTCTCGTGATTGTCTGTGATACCAACTCAGGAAAATTGCTAAATACATGGAAGAAACCAGCCTGTATTGGTGTTTCAATGAGTGGGACAAAAATACTATCAGTACAAAGTCAGTAGTACATGCCTTTAATAACACTTTCTTGGTATAAAACATGTAAATAAATCAATAGCACTAGAAGGTCACTCTGGTCATATTTAATATCACTAGAGGCGGAAAATATCACCACAGTAAAACCATATACAAGATCCCAAGACCAGAACTGGTTAAAACCACTTATGATTTGTTACTTGTCAAAGTCAGTCCTCTTTTTGAAACATAACAACAAAGCTCAATGAATGAGATCTTTATTCTAACAAAACCAATTTCTATCTTTTCTCTTGAATGTGATAGATGATACCTAACAAACATTTAAGGGAGCAAAAAATTCTATATATTGCTAACTGGCTCTTGCATTGTCTAGAGAAGGCTTACTAGATAAAGTAAGCTGTATGTTTAGAAAAAAGTCTTATATTCCATGTTGTGGCACTGCACACAAACCATGTAACTCACAAAAATGTGTGAATGTCTCCAAAGCGTGACATTCCCCCAAAATTAATTTAGAAATTCTTTTTGTCAGATGGTAAAACCATGCAAGATGGAGTAGTGCAACACATATATGGTAGTACAGACACTTCCACCAAAGCACAGCAATGATCAGAGTACACAGTCTTTATAACTTTGCTAGCATTGAGCTTTCAAAGGAGTCTGGTACTGGCATTATGTGTTTTACTAGTGAAACATAGGAGCAAACTAATGAATCATTGAAGGAATGATGTTTAAGAGGGACCAAAAATTAATTCAAAGTCTATTAGAATCTGCTGGATTTTTTCACAGTCTGCAGTGGTAATTATTCAGACTGAAGTGGTATTTGGTGGGCAGCAAGACAGAATTGGATTTTATTGCTAATGCTTAATAAACAACGACAGTGTCTTGACTGGATGCACTGTGTGCTGATCATGTACCTTAGGCATGTTGACGTGACATGGTCTCTGTCGGCTCATTCCTATGGCCAGCATGTTCAACTGATGTAATTACAATGTATTGCATTAAAATAATCGTTTCTAAAGAACTGTCAGTCACTGAAAGACTAGTTTAAACTTTACATACACACACATTTATGCACACCAAAAACATATAAAACCAAAGAAGGTGGTAAAAACAACCAGGGATCTTGTTACGTTAACAAGAACGGATACCAAATAACTGGAAGTTAATACCAGACATTCATTCAGCTGTGAAGGCACAGGATGGAGAGAGGAGGGGATGAGAAGGGAAGAGAGAGGAGAGAAGAACAGTGAGTGATGTCTGTTAAGCAACTAATGAAAGTGAAGCTGGTATTTGAATCACACAAGTGCTTTCTTTGTTTCAGTTATTATTCTAACTGAAATCTTTATTAAATAAAGGGGTTTTTGGATGTGTGTAGTATTATGTGTACACATTTACCTTCCTTAGTGAGAACTTTTCTACTGGGAGCAGCAGCACTTCTTTATGACAATAAAAACTCAGGAAAGAGACAGTGCTTGAATGATGCTACTGATGAATCCTGTGTGACAGATGCACTCAACCCCCCCTTAGCCAAACCAGCAGCAGTTTGGTTACAGACTCCAAAGGAGGTAAAGGCCTGAGCCAGGCCAAGAGTTCCTCTGGGAAACCCACCGAGAAGCAGAGCAACAATGAGCACCGATAAGTTGTGGGTACAAGGGGTCTCGTCCATACCTCTCCCACTGTATGCAATTTGAGTATGAGCCAATCACTTTATCCCATAAGTATGACAGCCTAAGTGAGCCTTCTTTGAACCCTTCCTGCCAGGCAGCGTGGCTGCACAGCGATGATCTCTCCTGGAGCTAGGACACCTCTCAAGGTTACTCCTCGAAGCAACAAGATCTTCTATCAATGACAGATCACTGGATGAGCCCAATTTGAATTCTCCTTGGATGACAACTGGACTGAATGCCAGGTAACTTTCCCCTTTAGCAGGGACACCTCTCAATGTTAAGAGATATTAGTTGTTTAGCTTAAATAAGTTTTCAATAGAACGAATCACTTAGAGTTATAATGTTGTGTGATTTAGTATGCTGTTTGTGTAGCCTTACTTACATAGCATGAGTAGCCAGACTTGCTGAAGCCTGAGGCCGCAAGCTGTAAATTTCCACTTAGTTTTGCCAAACATGTACCTAGTTAGAACAGGGCCTCCCGAGCCAGCGTAAATGAGAAGATACAGAGGCTTCAAGGCTACAAACCATCAACAGCAGCTGCAACTAGACAAGATAACGTCCTGTCTGAAGGAATCCAATGAGGAACAAGAAGACCCTGACCCAAATATTACTACTGGACTGAACCATCGTGTGAGGGGAGGGCGAATAGTCTGTAAGGGTATAATTGCTCAGGGATTTCTTTGTTTGCCCCTCTTTTCAGCCCTCTCTGGAGACATGAGCTGACCCTGCTGCTGTACCACTCTATTAAGTTATTTATTTTATAAAATCTGATGCCTGAGCGTCTGCTTCGGGAAACCTAGGGTTTGAACGTTGGAGTGAACTAACACCGTATGCCCAGATGGAAGGTAAGTGAAGTGGGAATAAGCATGACGAAACTTCGAAGTGATAAAGAGAATTGGGTGTGATTCTAACCCGATTTTCCCTCTGTATGTTTTCTCCACGTAGTAAGTTAAAGTGAACCTTGCCATCAAACTCTGTTGTTGCACTTTTATCTAAATACTCCTCTGTGACACCCTGATAGGCCCAAATTCACCCTGCTTAACATCAGACACTAGAGGCACTACCTTCTGGATTTAGCCCTAGCCACATGACTTAATGCTAGGAGGCAATTCAAATTTTGAAGGGATGAGTAACCGTTTGGAGAAGTTCCTCTCATTGACCATGGAACTTGTGCAAATATGCCCTTATATAAGTGCTTATGATTAGAAGGATCAAATCTATGCCTGTGTTCTACTTACAATGGAAAATGAAGCTAAATTAGAATGTCTTCCTCACCCTGAATTTGCACAGTTCTAAGAACAAGGAAGAACAGAAAGAAAATGTAGGAGCTCAGTAGGCTGGCTTCTTTAAAATATTTCACAGCATCTGCTGTCAGTTCTGGTCTCACTAATTAAGAATTGCATCACATAATCATGATTTGTCCACTGGATTTGACTATACTGATGGTAACCTGGAAACCTGAACTCACTGCAACATCAGGATGCCTGTTTTTCAGCTGATAAATGTTTAAAAACAAAATCTATGTAGATAAAAAAGCAAGACAGTTGCTCTGTCCTCTAGCAATGTCCCCATTAGAAGAGAAGGAATATGACATTGGAGGAATTACTTTCCTAAAGTTCAAGAGGGATTTGAAGAAATGGACATTTATCTGGAACAAAGATAAATAACCTCTGATGCAGAAAACTGTTGAAGAATTACATTTTGTATAGAACTTTGCTTCCATGAGATATGTCATGGAAATACATAATACGTGCTTTTCTTCTCTTTTCTTGCAGTGTGATTTAAGAAGATATACCAGTCAAACTAAAGGGCAAAAACAACTTAGCAATGAGAAGCATTATGATACTAGTTATTGATATTTCATTGGTGGCAAAATAATTTCAGCAAAATGTTTTGACACAATTAAGAGAAAGGGAATGAAATCATTGTCCAAGAGGCATAAATATTACTAATTGAATTCATTTTGAAAAATTAGGCAACTCAGATTCTCATCACTGGATCTAAGCCAGCATGCTAAAAAATAATATTTTTTTTCATAGTCTTTTTTTCAGTAAGCTGCGACCCTCATATGTTGTTTAGTTAGACCCATTTATCCCTACATTTATAGTAAATATAGGTGTGTCTTTAATAATTTGCTAGGCAAATAATTTTTAGGCTTAGCATGAGAAGTAATGAATTTGTGAACAAATTGTAAAAAACCCAACTTTTGACTACCTTGTCTGTTGTTAACTTCTGCTAATCCTTCAACTATTTTTTCACCCTCTTTATTTTTGGGATCTCTCCCTGGGCTCTGAGTTTTCCCTTAGTGTGTTCCCTAGTAGAATTTTGCTCATTCCTTTTTGATGTAAACAACCGTTCCAAGATCAGAGGGCACATTATCAAGTGTAATGGGAGATGCCCAACAACGTTTGTGGACCAAGATTTAGAATGGACTTCAGACACATTAAATATGATTTAGGTTGAATGGTAGCACCTACATTTGAAGTCATGTTCACAAACCAGTTCTCCAATGACAACAGAAAATAGTCTTCCATTATGGACTGCAAAGCTTTCCAGGTATTAAACCTAGTGCTGTACATGTGTATGAGGCCCAAGAGCTAGCTAAATACATTACTAGGTGTGCCTGATAATACAAGAATTAGTCCAGAATTATTTCTAAATTTTACCAAGTGACCATTTTGAAATATTTTACCTAAAGAAGTCTCTGAAGCAGAAACAGACATTTGTATCAAATAGATAAATCTTGCCTATTACCCTCCAGTACCAACAGCTCTTGTATTAATGGATCTGGAACTCTGCAAATTCAACAGGAACAGGCAGCTGGTGTTCCAATCATATTATTCTTTAAGTCAGTAGCGCTAGTGCCCTCCTGGGAAGTGGAAGGTATAAAGCTGAGTCTCTCCAGGTAAAGAGGGCTCTGAAAGAGTGTCAGCTAAATCCCTTGGAGAATACATGATGATTATAGTAAATAAGTTTACAGCAGACTGTCAGCCAGTCACCAGTGGGGTTCCGCAGGGCTCAATTTTAGGTCTAGTTCTCTTCAATGTTTTTATAAACGATCCAGATGCAGGAATTGAATGTACATCAAGTAAGTTTGCCAATCATACTAAAACAGGAGGAGCTGTGTACTCCCTTGAGGGCAGAGAGTCCTAAAAGAGAGATCTGGATAGACTAGAGAGCCGGACAATCGCCAACCGTATTCAACAAGACCAATTTAAGAAGACCAAGTGCCAGATTCTGCACCTGGGGTGGGGTAATCCTGGTTATACATACAAGTTGGGGGATGAGAGACTGGAGAGCAGCCCTGTGGAAAGAGATCGGGGGGTTTGGGTTGATGGCAAGTTGAATATGAGTCAACAGTGTGCCCTGGCAGCCAAAAAGGCCAACTGTGTCCTGGGGTGCATCAAGCACAGCATAGCTAGTCGGTCAAGGGAGGTGAGTGCCCCACTCTATACTGCACTGGCGTGGCCTCACCTCGAGTACTGTGTGCAGTTTTGGGCACCTCAATATAAGAAGGACATCAAACTATTAGAATGTGTCCAGAAGAGGGTGGCAAAGATGGTGAAAGGTCTTGAGGGCAAGACTTACAAGGCACATCTGAGGTCACCTGGATTGTTCAGCTTGGGGAAGAGAAGGCAGAGGGGTGACCTCATGGCAGTCTACAACTTCCTCAAGGGGGGCTGCGGAGGGGGAGATGCTGATCTCCTCTCTCTGGTGGCCATCAGTAGGACACATGAAAATGGTATGAAACTGTGTCAGGGGAAGTTCAGGTTGGACATTAGGAAAAGGTTCTTCACTGAGAGGTCAGTCGGTTACTGGAGCAGGTTCCCCAGGGAAGTGGTCACGGCACCAAGCCTGTCAGAGTTCAAGGAGCGTCTGGACGACGCTCTTAGTCATATGGTTTAGGTTTAGGTACTCCTGCGAGGAGCAGAGAGATGGACTTAATGATCTTTATGGATCCCTTCCAACTCGAGGCATTCTACGGTTCCATGATTCTATGAGACACAAGGACAGAGAAAGTATCACTGCCATTGCCATTTTAGAAGCAAAGTAATTACAGCTGCATTTTGTCAAGGGCTTGATATTGCTGATGCATTAGTTGTACTCAAAGCATTTCTGGCAGGCAGGAATTTTCAAGCAAGTTTCTGGATCCTACTGAAGTTTTTGTAGGAAGTGGGCACTAGGCCAGCAGTTTTCCCTGTTTCAAAAACAGGGATGTAGGGGCCAAAAAAGTCTCTGCTTGCATGGGAAGGTTCTTTATGAATGTAAAAACCTTAGGCTTTATGGAACTTCTTTGATGGACTATTTGGGATGTTAAAATCTTCTAAAATAGTGTCTTGGGTCTTACCTTATATTTTTAACAGTGGTTTTCACTGCTGATTGGCAAGGACTCTCTCAGCTCGTTAATCTTTGTGATTTATCTCTCATGGATTTTAGATTATTATTATTAGATTATTATCAATGTGGTCTATAAAACACATTCACGGTTGTGGCACAGCTAAATCTTGCTTAACAATAAGAAAAGGTTCTCAGTAATTTGAAGACTGAACTAGTAAAGTTCAAGTGCTATTAACATGTAGCTAATATTTAGGTGCTACCTGGAAATTGAACTGAGTCAACCCTTCTTTTGTCGCTGTGTTCATTACTGTGAAAACTATGATTGTTTACTCAGGAGGTGGACTTTACACACTTTACCTCTTGTCATAATCAAAGCTGATTGAGAATCTCTCTCAGTAATTCCTAATTGTAGGGAGATCTTGACAAGAAATAAACTCAAGGTAATGTAATGGAATTAGCAAATATAGCCAAAGATAAAGAAAGGAGGTTAGTTTAGAGCTACGGATAGACATCCTCCTGTAGAAGACACAGCAGGAACCCAAAGAACACCATGAAGTTCTTTGTTTCAAAAGATAAAAACTACCCTTTGGGCATTGAAATAGAATGTCTGTAGTTCGTAATTTAGATTACAATGTCATTATGCTGATAGGCTATCTATAAGCTTATAATTAACATAAAAACTGATGTATTGTTCTCATTTATGGTGTGTATTTACAGATTTTGAGTTTCTAAACTTATTGCAATCTATAAGATGTTTTCCAGTGACATTTAATCAGTCTCACACCAGACCATAAGGGTTTTTTTTTTTAACCTAGCTACCACACTATGTCTGATATTTCCCACTTATATGGCTTTTCTATGTAGAAACAATCACAAAGATTAATTCAAGTTAACTTTAGAAATGGATTAATTAGGCCATACAAAAGTGTTGTGAGGGCACTCATTCAGAATTAAAGCAGCCTCAGTGAAATTTTCATCAATTCAGTTTCAAAATAGGTTACCTCAGTTCTTATTAAGTGACCACTTAAGCATTTAGCACTGTTTAACTGAGCTCTTTAAATGTACACTTCTTGTTAATGCACAGTATGTCTCTGGTTAGACAAGCCTACTAAGATTTAATCTCCAAGTGTTTCTTTAAAAGTCAACACCAGAATAGTGGAATGACTAGCATCAAGTTGTTGGAAAGCCTGCATATGCAGCCTTGATGCTCACAATTCTAACAAACATGAAATGTTGAGACATTCCCGTATATCCGCAGAATGGAAGCTGTTCTACAAGAACTCTATTGTAAGCAGCCTTAGTGCACAGCTCATCATCCTCTCACACTGAATGCTTGTACTGAAGAGTGATGAGCACCCTGGGAGATCTTACTGAATGAGAATATCCTGTGTAGACACAGGTCTTGTAAATGAATGAGCACAGATCTTATAAAAAAATCCTGGAACTTCTCAGAGTGCCATTTCTTTCTGTTATTTTCCAGACAATGGTGCACTTTCTTATCTCCAGAAAATATAACATTAATATTAGTGATTTATTGCTGAATTCTAGTGAGAAAAAAATGATGAATCTCTAATATATATTATTTCAAGGATGCTATTACTGTTTTCATTACTACTTGCAGAGACACAGCTGTTACAGTTAATGGTCCCTTGCTTGATCTATATTTCTATTTTGAGAAAGCACATTACATCTTTTCTCCTCAACAGTTTTGTTCAGCTTCTTTGATCTAGTTGCATGCAAATGGTCAGCTTCAGTAGTATGATTTTATGCTGCTGAAGTTCTGGAAAAAACTGCTGACAGAATACCATAACCATCATACATCTAAGATATATAGACTGGGTGGCAAGGAGAGTAGAAAATACACTCTCTGCAGTTCATCACCTATTTATAGATGAGAGCTACCTGTCCTTCAGTGATAAAGTTTTTTCCTGCTCTTTTCTATATTGTGCATTATTTTTAAAGTAATTCAATGCTTTTACTTTATAGAACAGGACCAATATATTTGTGCTTAATGAAATCGCCAAAACCCACAACTTCAGAATAATGAAAAAGAACATATTTTCCTCCAAAATCTTCAAATGCTTCAGAACGAAAGGAAAAAAAAAGGAAAGCTGTCTCATTCTCTTTCAAAATAAAGATCCATGGAAAAAAACTTACACATTGCACTGCTGACAGGATTGTGTTCTCTCAACACTGAGGAAACACCCTTGATAGTCTCTTAAATAGTTCTCATATCAAATCTCACATTAAATAGCACTTTCTGCTTTTGCAGATTTGGAAACAATCTTTGCATTGGAAAATATATTACATGAAGACAGAAAGTGCAAACAATAAAACAACCTTACGGTAACAAACCAATCACCACATGCTAATACAGACACATAATGAATTCACCCACTGGAGTTGCTGAGGTTTACATGTGGTGATCAGTATGTGCCATTGAATATCTTTTGCTGACAATATGATGAATGATTCCTCTTTATGCTAGAAAACATCTGAGAAACTGTATTGTGCTCTATCACTGTAGAAGCAGAGGATAAATCTAGCTGAGAAATGTTTTTTTTCCTCCTAAAAACACTAGCACAGTGTGTTCATACGAACACTGTTCCAATTCTGCTCAACAATAATTTTACTTTTCCCGGAGGTACAACTTCTTTCACCAGGCAGCATGTACAGAAGTTCTCATGTCCAAGGAAGTTTTAAACCTCAAAGAATGTATGAGAGTAGATACATGAATTAAGTAAGTCTATTTATGACAATGTATCTACGTGGAAATTAGCATGGCTAGTTCAATTTCTATTGACCTTGAAAATAATCCACACATTTTTCTAATTTAACAAAGGAATTTATATGGGATTAGTATCAATCTCATTATTTCTCACTTTCCATGTTCTTCCATCACATCCTCTTTATTTCTGCCACATCTGCACATCTGCAGGCTTCGATAACAGCACAGTAAAAACATCAACCTCTTCAACTAACTGTATGTCAAACGCAACACACTGTTTCCTGATTTTTCAGCCATGAGGACCGTTACAAGGTAATTTCAATAAACATAATCAACTTTTGATTAATTTAGATTTTCATACTCTATTGTAAGCCTGGAAACAAACTAGGGCTTATATAAAAGTATACAGTTCATGTAAAGTATATGGAAGATAGTCCTCATCACAGACTTGCGCTGGTACACTACTCAAATTTTACTCCAACAGTAGAAAAATCTGATTCTGTCTGCTTGCAAATACATTTGTTATAAGGTAGAAAAACCCCCTGAGTTCCAAGAATTCCCATTTCTTTTTTTTGCGGGTAAGTTTCAGTCTGGGTACAAGTGTCAATTTTGACTTTTAGGACAGGAGAAAGAAGGGAAAAGACTTAAGTAATTGCTTGCAGTTCTAAATGGGAGTGAAATTTAGTGTCAACTGCACATATCACCATTGCTTATGAAAGGTCCTGTACTGTTTAAAATTCTGTTTAAATGTGGAACATTCTAAAATTGAAGCTATATGCAGCTTTTTAAATTGCTTATTTGTCTTTATCTGATTGCTTTTTAATACCAGGGAAAGTTTGAAGGATTCTGATCAAAATCTAAGAACATGTGAATCTACTCTGTTCAGCTTTTGAAAGCTGAAAGAAGATTTACTATTTAAATTTTTTGATTAGCTCAGAACGTACAAATCCTTTTCTACTTCCATTTATCAGCAAAAAGTATTAATATTCAGTGGACTGGAGAAATGCACTGGCTTCATCTGTAAATAACACAGGAAAAACAAATTAAGTTCCAACTCAAGTGTACATGACTCAAGTGTACATTTAGTCTCAAATTTTAAATTCTCAATTTGAGCAAATACTAAAAAATAGGATTCATAAAGAGAAATCACTTTGACGTCCTTCTAGAAACCTTTTATCCATTGTCTGAAAACTGACTTATCCTTTTTAGTGGACAAAGAATAGATTGAAATATTTGCGTAGTAAGTTCTGTTTGCAAAGCCAGTTATGAAGAGCTGTTTATGATTTAGGAAACATCCGGTCAAGAATAATTGTGTAATGATAATGTACAATTAAATTAAAAAATCATAACAATTACTGTAAATAAAAGCCACAGTAACGTGGTTTTTGAAAGATGCAACCTTTGCAGGATTGTGGTGTGCAGGAGAAAGTCCACTGGCAGACAAGGTTTAGTACATTCTTGGTTTACACTGAATTTGGAATTTTGTTCACAGAATCACAGAATGTTAGGGATTGGAAGGGACCTCGAAAGATCATCTAGTCCAATCCCCCTGCCGGAGCAGGATTGCCTAGATCATGTCACACAGGAACGCATCCAGGCGGGTTTTGAATGTCTCCAGAGAAGGAGACCCCACAGCCTCCCTGGGCAGCCTGTTCCAGTGTTCGGTCACCCTCACCGTAAAGAAGTTTTTCCTCATATTTATGTAGAACCTCCTGTGTTCCAGCTTGTACCCATTGCCCCTTGTCCTGTCAAGGACTGAGAAGAGACTGGCTCCATCCTCATGACACTTGCCCTTTACATATTTATAAACATTAATGAGGTCACCCCTCAGTCTCCTCTTCTCTAAGCTAAAGAGACCCAGTTCCCTCAGCCTCTCCTCATAAGGGAGATGTGCCACCCCCTTAATCATCTTCGTGGCTCTGCGCTGGACTCTCTCTAGCAGTTCTCTGTCCTTCTTGAACTGAGAGGCTCAGAACTGGACACAATATTCCAGATGCGGCCTCACCAGGGCAGAGTAGAGGGGGAGGAGAACCTCTCTCGACCTACTAACCACACCCCTTCTAATACACCCCAGGATGCCATTGACCTTCTTGGCCACAAGGGCACATTGCTGGCTCATGGTCATCTTGCTGTCCACTAGGACCCCCAGGTCCCTTTCCCCTATGCTGCTCTCCAACAGGTCTGTCCCCAACTTGTACTCATACATGGGGTTGTTCTTGCCCAGATGCAGGACTCTACACTTGCCCTTGTTATATTTCATTAAATTTCTCCCCGCCCAACTCTCCAGCCTGTCCAGGTCTCTCTGAATGGCAGGACAGCCTTCTGGTGTGTCAGCCACTCCTCCCAGTTTGGTGTCATCAGCGAACTTGCTGACAGTGCACTCTATTCCCTCATCCAAGTCATTAATGAATATATTGAATAGAACTGGTCCCAGCACCAACCCTTGAGGGACTCCGGTAGACACAGGCCTCCAGATGGACTCTATCCCATTGACCACCACTCTCTGGCTTCTTTCCTTCAGCCAGTTCACAATCCACCTCACTACCCGATCATCCAGACCACACTTGCTCAGTTTAGCTGCGAGGATGCTGTGGGAGACCGTGTCAAACGCTTTACTGAAATCAAGATAGACCACATCCACAGCTTTACCATCATCTATCCACCGGGTTATGTCCTCATAAAAGGCTATCATAGGTTCCATAGGATAATTCTTTTCTCTACTGGCAAAATCTTTGGTTTAACTTATTGGTTATTTATTATGATCTTATTTATACTACTTGATTTATATGAATCCTATACTAATAAAATAGTAATAACTTTTTGCTGGCATAGATTCTATCTTCTATATCTATCAGTTAACAACAGAATCATTTAGAGGAATTAAAGTCTATAGATGACTCTAAAACTTGGTATTCCTGAATAAAAAAAAAGAAGAAATAAAAGAGCTAAGCCATTCTTATATGTAAATATTGTTGCCCTTATACAACAAAGTCTTGTGAGCAGTGTGTGCAAATATTTTCATACAAATACACAGGCTAACATTTGGATGCTTGATCTTAGCATTTCATTTGCATTTTCTCTTCCTTGATGTCAGATTGCTGTGTACTTGTTTTATACCTAGCTACCAGTTTTATTATTATTCAAATATTTTAGTTTTATGCACATCAATAAGTAGATATTTCTAAATACATGGATACATGTAGCTACACAAGTATTACACATATATGTGTCTTTAGAGCCCCTGTAGGGCTCTAAAGCATTCTACTTATAGCAAAAGAGGTAAAAAAAATTGTATATACCAAAACAGACTGGACAATTAGAGGTGAAATTCTTTCATCAGTAGTTTGAGACACCAAAGTTGTGCTAGGAGGATCTGTATTAATATTTAGTTCATATTTTCTCTGTAAACCAGTTACGCCTCACAGGTGAGATTAAAAACTTCAGTCTTTGTCTGTCTTGAATCAGTGCAGTTCCACTGAATTCATAGACATTAATTTGTACTAGTCAAGAATCTGGAACATATTTTTATTTTTACTGTAAACTAGGAAAAACACAGAGCTAGCCAATAACACAACACAGAGAGATTTCCTCCTAAGATGCCCTACCCTTATTCACCCTTTTTGTGGGTGAGTTGGAGTAGAGGACACACAGTGATGGGAGACAATACTCATTAATGTGAGAGAAAATAAATTGAACATGCTTCTCCTTATATGGTTTTGTTATGGAACAGATTTTCTATGAGGAGCATATGTTTGTTTTAAATAATGCACTGCCAAATTAATTACAGGCCACTTGATTTATAAAGTAAGTAGCTGAATATATGCTTAAAAGTTTAGGAAGGTGGTAAAGCAATACCATTTGAGCAAATCATTCTCCACAGGAAGAATATGAATTTGATGTACCTGGCTTGCCTCACACCTTGTCCCCTAGACTTGAATGACAGCTGTGGAAAGATTACAAGTGTGACCTCCTTTACAAGAAACTCCCCACAAACAAAAAACAAAAAGGAAAATTTCAGAAAGGAAAAGCAAGTTCCTTTACAATAAAGGAAAAATCATGTACCTGATGTCAGGTTGTGTTGTCTTGGAGCTTCTTTTACTGGTGGGACTCCTAAAGAATAAAACATAGTGATAAATTAATCTTCAGTTTCAGGCCAAAATATTTAAATAAATTTCAATATGAAACATGACAGTTTCTTGGAATCAATTTACAGATAGGAATCTCTATAAACCAGATTGTTTTTTTAAATGAAACTTTCTTAGTAAATTATTTAAACATAGAAATTTTATGTCTGGTAAAACCATAGAAGCAAACTGCTTCTAGATATTAGTTTAACAAACTTGCACCAGTAAAACTAACTGTTATCTTTTGAGGTTCCAGGACTTCAATATACAATGTTTATATGCAAGTCACTGTCTTTAACAAATGTAGAGAAGACATTTATGTCTTAGACCACGAGCTTAATAAATTAATGTAACTTATTGCTACTAATTCTCTTCAGAGGTATAGCAGAATGTCACGGTTTAAAGCTGGGCCAGCTATTAACCCAGTGGCAGATGCTCTCTGTTAACCCTCTCCCCCCCCCCACCCGAAGGGAAAGGGAAAAGGGAGAGAGACTTACGGGTTGGAAAGTTAAAACAGTTTTAATAAACTATAGTAATGAAAAAGAGTATAATAGTAATAATAGAAATAATCAAATATATACAAATATATCCAAAACCAAGACTGAGAGCTTGGAAATCCTCCTCAGGCAAAGTTGCTCCCCCCAGCACGGGCAGAGGGGAAAATGCAGTAGCTCCCCCTGCCATCACACCTGCAGGCTTTTAACTGGAGAATTGGCAAAGCTGGTACCAATCAGTGGGAGACAGGAGGGCCCCTCCCTCCTGAACCCCACCTCCAGGAGGCAGTGGGTTAGAGATAAATAGGAAAGTGAGAATGACGTGTATGGGATGGAATACCTCCTTGGTCAATCTTGGGTCACCTGCCCTGTCTGCTCCTCCCTGCAGATGCGACCCCCCTTCGGCTCTTCACTCATAAGCAGTGAGGAATTTAGCAGTGACCTTGGTTCCTCTAAGACTAATTGGCCTGGTTTGGGCCAAACCAGGACACAGAAGCTTTCTCTGTCTGCATATTACTGTAGGGAAACAATCAAGGCAGTGCTGTTTCCAACAGGTTAGTCAGAATATAGGTGATCATGAAGTATATCTTATGTGTAAAAAGCGTTTCTTGTTATCGATGTAGTTCTTCTACAATATGAATCTGGTCATTTAAAGCATCACACAAGCTATGGAGCTGAACTTTGCACTACCTCACTCTAGAGCATAACTGCAGACTAAGGGAGGACTACTAATCCACTCATCCATGGATACAGTGCTGGAGGACCCTGCAGACAGGCTAATGCTGTACCAGCCAGGGAGGGTCACAGGCAGGGCACTGCTGCAGCCAGATTGGGTGTGCTGATGTAATCCTTGATACTCACATGCAAAGAAGCCATCAGACATTCAGTTACCAGGGATTTATGCACAATTTCATCATTTTGGCTCACTTGCACATATTTAGGATGACTATCAAAGCTCCTCTTTCCAATCCCATGAAAAGAACTAATGTTTGCATTTTCATTGCTGTTTGCAGAGATTTTCATCCCTTTATTACCTTTGCTTTTTCCATCTTTCAGGTGTTTCTTCTCAATTTTTTTTTCTAGCAAGGAAAAAGTAACACAGTTCAAGGTTGGTAAATTGACTGAATTCTGAACAGATCATTACCTAGAGTTTTAAAATAAAATTCTTTGAAAATTAACACAGATCTTTTAGGGGTTGTTTCAAATAGCAATACATGCAAAACTCTAATCTAATACTACTCATTTATTGTGAACTTCTACATACATATGCACACACAGAGTAAATTCCTACCTTCTTTTTCCTTAACTGTCTTTGTTTTTTTCATGGCTAGAAAGATTTGCAAGGAAACAACATTAAGTGACAGGCAACAGAAATATGGGGATTTTACCATAAGTACATTGCACAAAGCTGATCGCGGTAATAATTTCCCTGGAATAATAACTTTGGTAAATATGTCTCATGGCATGTATACAATGTATCTAATCTACAAAAGTGGCTGCTACCCTTAGTGGCACTAGCAGTTCTGGGCTTTCTGAGAAGTCATTGGAAATTGTTTGAATACTGCTGGTTGCAGAGTTTGAAACTCCTGATAAAGGCTTTAGGCACTGTAGTTCCCTAACTACTGCCGGAATTCTCCAATTACTGGTGGCCAAAATGCACCGGGTAAGGATCCCTCTGCCTATTGCCTGCTTCTTACCCTCTTTCCTGAAGCAATCTCAGTCATCTGAAACAAATAAACAAAAAAACCCACCCAGGATATGGAGCTAGATGGATCTTTAGAACCACCAAATGTGACCATTCTGAAGTCCTACAGCAGTTGATTCTGATTTATTTTATTGAGTTTAATTTTCTCTAATTGTACATTCACTTAGAACATGTGCTTTTTTTCCTTTTCAGCATCCTTTTCCCCAGCCCACAAACACAGACATTTGGTTTGTGACTCCATTCAACAAGGCAGATTGACATTAAGTGAGGTGTATTGCTTCAGGCGTCTGAGCCCATTTCAGTATTCCCTGTTGACTACAGCAGAAAACTGGCAGGCTGCCGTCAAATTGTTCATTTTCACTTCCTATTGTCCAGCCAGTTGTAATAACACTTTGTTCAATGTCTTCTGCTGCAAGTGTTATATGATTAACCCTAGCTTGCTAAGTGCTGATCACTTGTGTCTAGCTCACCAAAATATGCTGCAGAAGATGAACTGTGAGAATAAAATAATCAGCCGATCGGAACAGTCTTTGGTAAAGAACTGCGTAGCTGCAATGCTGTCATTTTACCAATGCTGGTTTACATTAGCATTGTTCATTGTTGATGAACAATACGTGTTAATCAGCACTGGTATGTTCATTAATTCTTTCCATAAGACATACCAGAGAAATGTAATATACACCTGCTGTTGGGATTTCACATGTTGGCATTCCAGGAAAGTAATCAGAAATGAAGAGGAAGGGGGAAGGAAAAGAATACGAGGGAAAGTAACCAATTAAATAGATCTCTTTCATCTGCAACTTTTCTGCAGGACATTAATTTGCAAGGAAATGTGCCTTAACAATAGGCATGTGCACAGAATTTCACACTGAATGCTAAGAGTCCCACTCTTTGAAGTACTATAATCCAGCATGCAATGGTTTCTGCAAATGCAAACACTGTGCCAATCAAAGCTTTCCGGCAAGCAAATGTTTAAATAGAGTTCTATTTAAATGTGCATTCAAGGTTATAGCTGACTATGCTATTTTCAAAAAAATGTATTCAGTTTAATTGTTACCTCTCTTTTCTTATCATCCACACATCCCATCCAAAGACTGACACTGACCTTGAATAGCTGGCATTCACCCCTGTATAACTGTTTCTCCTGCATTATCAGTTTGCCTTGCCTTTTAAAAGTAAAAGCTCTTGAGATCTGGAAAAATTTTGACTATGTCTTTGCACAGCACCTAGCACAAAAGAAGTGTATATTCCCATGCTAATATAATACCCATAATAATTAAAGAAAATTGATCAATGTAATGGGATAGAAATTCCCTGGTATAAACCATCATTACTCTTTTTAAATCAAAGGATTTAATTAAATTGTGATTTGGAATCCAAGAATTTTTTACACATCACTACTTCATTAGTCCTAGTTTTATTTTAGAATAATAATTTTAGAATAATTATTTTAGAATAATAAATTGGGTTTAGAACCCAATTTTAAGGGAAGAGAATAACCTCACTAGTCAGGCAGAACCTTTATTCTTTGAACCTAGAGCTGGATAAAAGAGAATATGCTCACAAAGCTTCTCAAGGTCTCCTTTGATCAAACTATCTCTGTATTTTTCTCATGCTAAGTTTTGGCTTCAGGTGAACATGAGGTTCTACAGCTCACACCAAGGTGAAAATGTTTCAGTCGATGCTTTTTCAACAGGAAGACTCAGAATTTAAGCATGGTTTTCACTAACACATCCCAGGAAACTTTCATTCAGGTTTTTGTTCATAAGGAGACTCATAAATGTCAGTGCTCAGTACTTAGACACTGGAGGCATTCAGCAAAGGCCGGTTTTGCTGCTATTAAATCCTAGCATGCTTGCATCCTCTAATATTTACATTTCGGCTTATGATCATGCTCATAGTTGCTGAAAGCTGATATATTACTGCATCATGACGCAGGGATTAATATGTCTTCTCATTTTCACAATAAAAAAAAAAATTTTTCTGAGGTTCTAAATCTAGGAAAGGGGTTCATTCTGTCACTCCTTAACTGAGTTATTCCTCTTGATTGCAAAACACAGGTTGGTATTACTTCTTACATGAGTAAGAAATGCCACCAGTTTTGTCCTCTGTTCAAGGTAATCTCTCACAATTTGAGAGTCTTTAGTCAGTACGCAGGGAGTAAATTCTGAGTTTCATTACACATTCAAATTTGATATAGGACCAATTGCTGTCAAAGACCCTTCTGAGTGCTAAAACAGAAATAGTGAAAAATTAGATAGTTTACTAATTACTTTTATAATTGCATAATAATTCACATAGTAGGCTGCTATAAAAATATATTTATTGTTAATTTGGGGACTTTTCGAGCTCAGCCTTGTATTTCTGGTTGTAACCTGTCATTCATTTAATGATACAATCTCCCTACTGGTTTAAACCCCATTTACTTTCACAGTAAGACTGCACAAGATGTAATGTGTGAATAAACTTGGCCCAGGAAAAGTGTATAGATTTATTTTACATTCCTACTAGACCTGAACTCCAAAATCAGTATTTTGTGTCCATGGCTACATCTCATGCTGAATTACATGATAGCTATGTTCATGTTATGGCAAGCATACTGTACACCTGGCTAGGAAATATATGAAGCGAAGCTATACAGAGCTCTAGAAATAAAGAAGGCAGTGATCCAACTAAGTGTTCTTCTTAGAGTGGAAAACGTAACTTAAAATAGATAGCTCTGGTGCTTAAAATCTTGAACTAGATGTATTCATGGATGGTTAGCTCAAAATAGGTAAACAGAATTATTTTGTATATAGTCATAGGTCTGCCTGTTCCTGTTTTTTCTTTTTTCCTTTTTTTTTTCTTTTCCTTTTCTAAAGGCACTGTTAACCTTTATAATGATTTCAAGCAGCAGGATATAAGCTCAAGAACATGGTACAAATACCCCTCTGCAAAGGTCAAGGGAAAATATCTTGTCAGTTCCTTATATTCGCAATATGCCAGGGTAATACAGCTCTTGATAAAAAAGCATTGTAACAGTGATTTTGAGTTAAAATTATCCTTATTTCAGGAAGCATGAGGAATGAGTTACTTAAATCTCTGCAGGTTCTCTAATGGAAGAGAGTGTCATCAGTGGGTCTCATATATCAGTGCAGAAGACACAAAATGTCAGTGAAGAGATCCAGTGAACATAAGACTGAACAAATCTGAACAATGCAATCAAACAGAGGAAAATTTACTTAAAATACCGGCAAAAATGGAAATGAATCCACCAATAGCTTCACAGGGAGTTATAATTTTGCAGTGATGACTTGAAAACTGAACACTACAATTCAGGATTGCAGGAGATCCTTCAGTGTTGGCACACTTCAGGTGCTTCATGTTCCCCCTTTCCCTTTGGATCTGGGGTTCAGAATGTCAAAGTGTCTTCTGCCAGGTGTTTAAGAGTGAGTATTCAATTCATCTTGTCTAACTTCAAGCACCTAACACAGAAGACTAATTTAGGAAGCTTAATGGGATCAGTTTGCCTTGCCTTGTTCCCAGCTTCTGACCTGGAGCAGGAAGAGTTCTGTGTCTCATGAAGCCTGGCCTTGGTTTTGGGCAATCATTATAGGTTAGTTTGCATCAGAATAACACATAGTTTGGTCTTGATGTGCCAAGGACAGTATGAAAAAGAAAACAGAGGTCCTGGGCTAAAGAGGCTACAATTAATTCATCTGTGAAGGTCCATACTTCAACATTTTCACAATTCAAAGGATGCAGTGTAAACCCTGCCTTTCTGATTGCTCTCTGATAATGATTTGCAGTATGTAACATGCAATAACTTGCCACGATAAGTATAGATCCCAGTCTTTATCTATTCAGAAGTCTTACTTACCTTAACCTCTTTAAACTCATCTAAAATGGAAATATTCTGTTCTTTAATTTAATTTAGTTTTTTATTCAACTAGGGAAAAAAAGTGTATTGAAACAAGGCCAAGAACATGCTCTGTAAATCCATGAAAGAAGTGATCCAAATGGTAAAAGAAGTAATGAAAAGGTTGTCTATTTCAGTTATGCTACATGACATTTTTTATTTTTAATAAACAATGTATTTACATAAAAATAAATTATGTGTCTGCACTCATCTAAAACCACCAGAGCATCAATTATGCTACTAGCATAATTTACTTCAATTTTATAAAAAGTAAAAATTGCAAACAGAGTTTGAGCGTTGAAGCTTCACAATATTAAATTATAAATGTACTTAGTTTTGGTGTGTTCAGCTGTTACTAAGCAGACTGAGTACAAGAGTATCTGTAGTATAAGCAAGAAAATAGCATTATCTAATGTGACATAATTGCAAAAATGCAAATTGAGACAACATGCATCTGAAAAGAAGGTTTATATTACACAGGAAACAAGACATGACACGTACTTGCAGTGTTTTTCAGTTTGACTGGGAAGTAGAAAGAGGAAAGAAAAATGGTCAGAACAGTCAGCTGCAGCATAATACTGTTATGGCAGAGAATGACTTCATTTGTTCTATGTATTTACTGCATATCAAAACATAATTTTTAGGAATCTCACAGTAATTAATAACAATCTATTGAGGGATAATAGTAGTGGGGATGTTCTCATCTACACATGATAATTGCTGTGCTTTCCTTTCACTGAGAAGCATGGAGAAGACATTTTCTAAACCCATGGATTGCTTCACAGTGAAACCGAACAGTGCTGCTTCCTATACCTGCAGTAATTTTGCTCTATCTTGTACAAGTGAGGCTGCATAGGAGCTATGATATGCAGAGACATTTATCACAGACAATGGATAGTGCCAGGTCATAATCTGAATAGTATATCATATAATCCCTGCTATGGAGGAAAATTAAACTGTTGCTGGTCCTGAGAAATTGTCTCATACAGGAAGTCTGTGAAGTCCAAATAAATGGCAGATACCCAAAATAATTAGCAAAATTAAGGCGTTTAAAGCAAGTACTTTCAGAAAACAGTTCAAATTCTTTGCTGGCATAACTTCTTTGACACCGGTGGAATTACAGTAGTAGAAATTTGACCTTTATATATCCTCAGAAAATGACAACCAGCATTGCAAATACGTACTGTGCTACCTTAGCTATGGTACAATACGTCAAGGCCATTATATACAGCAAAATATATCACAGGGCCATGATTTTGACATTTGTCTTATACAACTGTATTTTGCAATTTCTTTAAATAACAGTTTCAAAAATAATTTATGCATAAAATGCAGGAGTGCCTACCTGGTTTTGTAGGTGGAACATCTTTTTCATGTCTGACTGCTTCATGCTCTAGATAAAAGAAACAGCATAAAAAAATTGCCATAATGTTTCTAAGTTACATTTTGTATGTCTTTCCTTTTTTAACTAAGAAGGATTGCATACATATTTTTCAGGAATAAATATTCATTTTATCTTGCTTCATGATGTTATTTTGGAAAAAAAGCCACGTGGCTAGTTGCTAACAGATTATGCACTGAGGGGTCTGCCTCAAAATAGCAAGCTTCAGTAGTACTGCATGTAGCTCCACACATATAGCTACTGTTAACGTTACTAAGAATTATGCCTGTATCTTAAGGAAGAAGTCAGTTAATAGGGGTTCCCCTCAATTTCTGAAATGTAATTTGTATCCATTTTCCATTTTTGTTATTTGAAAGGAGAGTAAGGAGCAAACACAGCAACCATTTACGTGTCGTTTACATTGTTGAGTCAGACATACTTGAGCTGAATTCCCAAAGTCTTGAACACATTCTGTTCCATGTGAATAAATTACATCTCACTGTGGAAAATTAGAGAACTAGCACTGCTTGTTAAGCAGTGCAGCAATGCATCTTTTTTTTTTTTCCCTCACTCTCTTTTCTATTTCATAATTATTACTGAAAAAATGAGAATTTATTTTAGGATGCTGAAAATAGAAAAGATGAAGAAGCTTTGTTTTTTAAAAAAAGGTCTACTACTACATAACTTATACAACAGTCACATCTGCTTAAAAGGAATTGAAAAAAAAACACACCACAGACCTCACTGAAGAGTAACAGCTATGCCAAATGCATGCAAATAGGGGCCACAACACATTTGAGAGCTGAGGAATCAGTGGACAGCTATGCTGGCCTTGTTTCCAGATGATGTTTCCCACAGCTAAAAATCTGTGCATCAATTTCTTTTTGAGCAACAGGGACACAAATGTGGTCTGTAAAGTGGAAAAAGTTGAAAATGTGCGTGCCCTTGAAGAAGGGCAATATACCTCAGCCCTTCTGCTACTTAGATTAATAATTGAACTCCTGGCAACTGTGATTTCAGGTGAAGATATATGCCAGTAAATGCTAAGATGAAGATGTGATAAGAAATTTCAAATGGGAAACAGTTTTATGAGGTGGGAATTAAAACTTATGTCAGTGAAGAGTGATATTTTTCCCATATCTGGGATTTTTTTTGAGTGTGGCGGTATTTGGGGACTTAACTGAATAGTTTTTTTTTTACTTTTGCAGTTTACCTTGCATGCTGAAGGTATGAAAGATATAGAAATTTAACAAGGAGGCTACATGGCAATTTAATGTATGGACTCTTTCTTCAGTTCTTTTTGACTGAGAAAAATTCTAGATGCAGTTATATTAAAAAATATGTGATTAGGAAGAAAACGTGATGATGTCTGCCTTTTGCTCTTTTTAATTCAGCAGGAGTATCTATTCAACCCAACTAATTGTTAACAGTGATTTTTAAAAAGTTTGTCATTCATGTATTAATTTCTTTTGTTAAGACTTGTGATATGGGAAGCACAGAATGAGTTGACTCTTGTGCTGAAGCAATTGGTTATATCAAATGGACTTTTAATTAGCAATGACAAGGTAGTATGTTAAATGAAAATAATGGAAGGCATGGTGATAAAGACACTATAATTTTAAGCAAAACTAGAAATTGCTAAGGGACAGTTTCCGTATGTTAAAGTCAAAAAAGCCACACATATCAAGATATTTTACAGGAATTTTTCTGATCAAAGTAGGTAGCACGTACTTGCTGGTTTCGCCTGGACTACAGAAGACAAAAGAAGGTAAATTGTAATATTTACAAAGAGAAAAGATATTCTACTTTTCTTTTTTCTTTTTAATATTCAATTATTTTTGTGACAGTCAGTTCTCACTTGTTCTTAGCTTCCCCCACTCATCTAAAGATGCGCAGCATTCAAGCCCCTAAAGTACAGGTAGGCTGTGACACGTTTAGACCTTTGTAACTCCCACTAGATATCACATCCTGCTGAAATAACGCAGTATCCTGTCATTTAGCACAGTAACAGATTTATGTATTCCAGGACCATTTATCCCTGTATAACAGTGTAAATCAGAAGTAGCTCCAGACCAGTCAACAGATGATTGGAAATTTTTGATGGGATTCAACTGATTTGCAACATCGAGAACACATTGGTCTATACTTTTAGTCAGGAGAGCGCTAATCGTCTCCAGACGATAATTCATATCGTTATAAAATGTTTGTTAAGGAAAGAGGGGATGACTTACCCACTGTTTGAAGTTGCCTGTTTCAAGCTCAACAGGTATTGATCTGAAAACTTACAAGTTATTTCTATACTGGCTTATGTTAAGTTAACCATCCTGAAATACTGCATTTTCAGTTTGGTTCAAACAAACAAGAAAAAGACTTGGCAAGAACATGACTCTAACAAATCTTACACAAAGCAGTCAAATCATGATATTTCTGACAGTTTTTTTTCCAATCACTGCTAAACCACAGTTTGAGCCTTCTGATTCTGGTCACAAACTAAGAGTGAAACTTAGCTGACCCTAAGAACAAAATTGTGAAATTAGGTGTGAAAATTCTGTAAATTCAAAGATGTCATTTCTTCCTTCTTCAGACTTGTTTGCCTATCTGTAATTGCTAACTCATTAAATGTTCAAGTTAGAAATATATTGAAGTATTTTACTGTAATTTCTCCAATTCTATTAACAGAAACATAATTTCTATTGTTTTGAACAAGTCACAGCTGTTTCTGATCAGATAAAAACTATCAAAACAGTATTTTTATTGGATAAACAGATAGAGTGCTGTAAAACATCACTTCATAGTAAAATGACAAATTATGAGTGCTCACAATTAGAGACAGAACCATACTATCCTGTACAACACCTATTCTGCTACTGCAAAGAAAAGACATATACAAAATAAGAATAGAAATGAGGTAGTAACCAGCACCATTCAGCTTAAAACAAAACAGCATTTTATGTTATTGAAATATTCATCATCATCATCACCATCATCATGATATCAAATGAAAATCTATTGTTGGCATGATTGCCCAAGATTTGGCAATCTTTCATGTTATGTTTGGATCAAGGCTACCCAAGCAGAAATCAAGATGTTGATATCTAGAAAAATCCTTCAAAACAGCTTTGTGCAGACTGTCAGTGATGATGAGAATATTCTAATTCCTTGGGTGACCCTTCAGTGTTTCTATAATAGTCAATATTACTTGTTTTTTTTCTGTCAGCATTATTATTACAAATCGTAGAAAAGACCCAAAGATGTAGAGATTAGTTCCAAAAATGTTTTCCCCATGATAAAGCCATTTTGAGACCCATTCAAGTTTCTAATCCAACTGGTCTCTGTACTGTAAATTCAGTCGCTTGAAAGATCTGAGGTTGAAAATAACAAATAACAATGCCTTACAAGGATATTTGGGATCATTTCAGAGATCATCAGCTACACCCCATTTCATTAGCCCATCTCTAGCAGAGAGGCTGGAACAAGCAGCTCAAGAGCTGAAATGTCTTGACCTGGCTTCGTCATCGGGAAAGCTGCCCTTAGAATGGTATCTGCAATTGCCAAGCTGCTGGATTTGCTCTAAGAAAGGTTTATCAGTCACATATTTCAAAATACTGTAAAAAAAATGATTGCAATGCAAACATACTACATTTGATGAGTGCTGAAGTGTTTAACACTCCCTCTCCCCCCCCATAAATCAGGAGAGAATGACTTGTTCCTACCTGACTTCTCAGTGGAAGTTGTCTTTTGTTGTTTAATTTTCTCCTCTGTATTGTGAAAGCAGCATTAAAATTAGAAATTCACACTGTGTTAGCATATAAATAGAAAAATATTTCTATATGTGATATTATACATATGGTTCACAATGACAAAAAAAATGCAGGTCTTTAGCATCATTATCCCATTGTAGCATTGTATAACAGCACTATGCATTATGAGATCTGACTGCGTGGTGAGATCATACTCCATGGAAAAAATAAATTACTGGGCCTAATGTCTCAGCCACCAGAAAACAGCCACATAACAGGCAGCGTCTCTCCACCTTCTCAGGTGGAAACTGTATTCTAATAATACAATTATTATAACTTTGTAAACATCACCTTCCTAAGTGTCTAAGTTCAACAGTTTGGTATTATACAACACTAAGAACTTCTGCTCAGATACTGCCTAACCACAAATATGTATGGACATATCCATGTGTGTCTACACTCTGAAGGTGAGAAAGGTACGGAGACCCCCAAGCACGTGCTAGCTCGCAGAGGCACGTCCACATGGGACAGTGTCAGTTTGAATGACAGTTCATACCACCTACTACTGAACAAGCTTACCTAGACCTAGCTGGATGTCTGTCACAAAACCTTAGAGCAACCCTGAGCTTCAGCTAATGTCATCACAGAATCACACAGAATCACAGAATGTTAGGGATTGGAAGGGACCTCGAAAGATCATCTAGTCCAATCCCCCTGCCGGGGCAGGATTGCCTAGATCATATCACACAGGAACGCGTCCAGGCGGGTTTTGAATGTCTCCAGAGAAGGAGACTCCACAACCTCTCTGGGCAGCCTGTTCCAGTGTTCGGTCATGAGGAAAGCTGCCCAAGTTCACATGCCTTTGAGCTGCCTGTGGCTTTGCGCAGCACAGTTCTCAGATGACGTGGACCTATGTCGACATCAGCCACCAGACCTGAGCTGCCTCCAAGCAGGCTGGTGGATGAAGTTTCAGGCAGAGGCGCAGGTGGGACTACACTTTCTGATCAGGTGGGGTTTGTCTTAACTTCCCAGTGGCCCAGTCAGGTGAGAATCTGGGTGTTTGTTTTCAGATCTCTACTCTGCCCAGTTTGGTTGACTTGAACTTCACCCTTCCTGATCCTTTCATAGCTCCACTCACATTTTCTTTCTTTTCCCATACCTGAATTCAAACCTCTCTCCTAATCCCTGCCTTTCAACATTCACATACATCACTACTTTGCTTTTTAAATATGTTTAAGACACATTCAGAACATATTTCCCCTTCCTCTTGTTGATGGAAGACATTTACAGCCACATGCCTCTGGCCCCTTCTTTTTCCCCAAGACCTCTGTAAGGCATCAGATTGAAGCTGACAATGGCTGAGTGGAGGCCAGGCTGAGCAGGGATGTCTTGTCCCCTGAAGCTGTTCAACTCATCTGAGTACTAATTGTCTAGAAACCCTCCTGGATAGTCTGTCTGTGCATGTGCAAAGCTGCTCGGCTTCTGAATATGAGCAATATTTCCATCCTGGCAGCCAAACTAGTTGTTAAACAAAATGATGATGGAGGGAGGTACTGGGAGGGTGATGAGTGGCTAGAACCACCTGTGAATTATCAGATCCCTAGTTTACCCATCACTGTGCTTAAGTACCTTCAGTCAACCTCAAGAACTGCTGCTTTTTTTTTTTGTGAGGACTATATCTCTTGGAACCCAAATGTCCAAGTCTGGATGCCAAATCCTAATCTGCACTCTGACTAAATATGTGGATAGTACAGTATTTTGAAGAGCAGACTGTTGAGTGGTCTCAACATACATGATATCTCCTTTGAATTTAGCATGCAATTTCCAGAGGATGTTTTTCTGAGGGGAGAGAGCAGGTTTATCTTCTCTGTGCTGATTTTGTTTTAACAGCTCTCTGAGATTCCCGGAGGTATACACTTGCCAAAGAGGCCTAAAAAGACATTTATCATATGTCAAAAGGTGGAGAAACAGCCTCATGGCTGTACAGTCTGTACAGATTCTCTTTCTCATCCATAGCACAGCAACATCCAGCAAAGCTACAGTGCAAGTATGGACATGAAACATGCAGCAATTGTGGTTTGGGTTTTGTTTGCTTGTTTTGTTTTGTGTGTTTTTTTTTTTTTGGTTTGTTTCTGGAAGGAAATCAGTACTGATGGGGGAAAATACAGGGAGGGATAAAGCTCCATGGTTACTGATCTTTTCTGTTCTTTGGAAATAAAATATAGCCCTGCATTGCTCTGCTTTTAAGTTGTCATCTGGTAGGTGGCGATTTAATTTCTCTTCACTTGTATTAAGTTTAGGGTTTTTTTTCCCCTTACTCAGCTATTGTTATTGTCAGCCTCTTATGAAAGCAGTGAATTAAAAAAATCTCATCTCCATTTCATGGCTGTCTGTGAAGCTAGAAATGTTTTTATAGCACAAGCAGCAGCTTGAAGTTGCAACTTGTTGGGATAAAGTATCCTCTTTCTGCTCTTAGATGAGCTTTGGCATATAACAGTGCATTTCACTAATTTATATAGGGGTATTAAGTTTTCCATGTACCAATACAAAATAAAAACCAGCATGCTGACTTTAAGCATAGGCCTTGCACCATCCACTGCTTTAATGACAAGTAAAGCTCAAAAGATTTGGAGCTTCTTTTTCTTTGGATATTATCCCTGCTCTTTTGAACACTAAATAGGATATTTCTGCTTTTTCTAATTCTAGTGAGAATTTACAGCAATGTTTGCTCTATAACTCTAGGAGTCAGTCAAATAAGTCTGTGAGTGGATGGCATGTCTGATCCATTTAAAAATATGGGAGGGATTTTCTTTACAAAATGAATTCATTCCTGAAAACAGTGTCTTGGACAGGCCTGTGGACTTCCATTCATCTGGGAATAAATACAGTAATTCTTTAGTATTCATTCACCTACCTATTCTGCAACTAAACATACAGGAACTATTGATCTGCTGATTCCACTGGAGAACAAAACCCTGATCTGTTTCCTGGCAGATCTCCAGGAGGTGACCGTATGGCTTTTTTCTCTGACTTTCTAGCCATTGGTTGTAACCAGAAGGAAAACTGAAGGAGCAGATTATGAAAACTTAAGGAAAACACTCTATGAGGGAACACACTTCTAACCATCAGAAAGTTTCATAAAATCACTTCTGTTGGCCAGAATTCAGTATGAAGAAAAGAAGTGAAAAAAAATCTGATTAGGATAATACATAGTATTTTAGCAAGAACAGAAGAGATATTTCCAAGTTCTCATGTACTTTTTGTTTAATATCATAAGGAAACAAAAAAAAAAAAAAAGAAATTTTGATGACTTCATAAGGCTACAAAACATCCAAAATTTTTTTTGGTGAATATTTCAAAAAAATTCAGATTTTGTTCTGATTTTGAATAAGCTCCAAGTTTAAAGTTCTGAAATCTTTAATTGGGGAGAATTTCTTTCCTGTGCAGAGCTCTAGTTTTGCAGCATTACAAGTATTAATATTCACTTTTTTTCCCTGATGTATTTAATTTAAATGGAAAAAATATAAAGCTGTAAACATTTCTCTGTGTATTGCAGGCAGTTTCAGAAGAATTACAGCAGGAATGAATTCTCTTGCTTTACTTGCTCTCACACACATACACAAAACACTCTTAATGTAAACATTTCCCTACAGGATCAATAAGTTTTCTGAAATTCTCTAGTTTCTCAGTCATGTGATACTTCTAAGTCTGATGGCAGGAGGTATAGGAGTAATAGTTTGAAGCTGCTCTGAATCAAGGTGGAAAAAGGAGGCCACTGCTTTGTACAGAATGAGGCTTTTACAATTCAGTCTGCTAACTCAAGAGCACTCATTGGCACACAGTAGGCAGAAGCATTATTACCACCAGTGCTGGCAGATTAATACTTCCAGTCATCAACTGAAACTCAAAATAGCCACTGCTCTCCAAAGCAACCATTAATCACCTGAAAAGAGATCTTTTATGCTAAAGAAAATTTAGTGAGTATTTTTTTTCCTCCCTTCTTTTTTTTTTTCTCTTCAAGCATTTAAATTCCAAGGGCTTTGGTCTGGAATATACTGTACGATACTACAGTAAGCTCCTTCTCAGTCCAGTGTACTGGTTTGTGACGTGATGCTCTGAGGTTTGCAAACGCCTCACAAATTAAACTTATGTTTTGGATGAGATCAGGCTGATTGTGCAGCAGGACTGGTTTCATTTTGCAGGGAAGGTGAGTGGTTGTGCCACCTGCCTGGGCAACCCACTGTTTGACCACCACTGACCCCTCTCAGCATGCACAGAGCTGGATAGGGTGGCTTCCTTGGTAGCATGTTCCTGCCCTGGCTGAGCCCACCCACACCCACCTGTTTGCTGAAGCACTCTGCTAGCTGTTAATACACAAAAAGTGGTCAACAAGACAAAAAAGAAAAGCTTGGCCTCTGTCTTTGAAGGCTAGAGTGAGAAACATTGTTATTTTTCCCCTCTTGACTCAAAACCAGCAATACAGCTTCATTAATCAGCTACTCAAGGCTTGCAGGAAACCCAAAAATGTCTGTGGAAATGCTTACAAGTAGAATATTGTTTTATAACAACAAATGAGTAAAATAGTAAATGCATAGGAGAAACTGTTTTCTTAAAAAAAAATTCAAGAAAAAAAGCATAATGAAAAAAAAGCTGCCTGCTTATTATTGAACACATGTTTTAAGTGGTTTATCCAATCACTTATTCATAAGCACTTCATTTTTATGTGAAGTTCAAACAGCAGCACTGCCAGCAAACATTGATGGAATGCTGATACTTGCGTTTCAGTGCCCAGTGCATCTAGTAAGACCACTCAGGAGTGGTGTAAGTGGAGCACCAATAGATGAATTTTCTGTGAGCTTATCCTCTTAGTCTTGTTTCTTCACATCAGACCCAACTGCAGATCCCTGAGTGTCTTCTTCCTCAAAAAGCATGATGAGGCACAAAGCCCTGGTTTGAAAGGGGGACCCCTGTTCTGCCCACCACAGCCAGTTGTTGCTGGTTAGTACTTATAGTTTAACTGAGTGCATAGTCAGCTCAAGATTTATTTTTTTCGATTGTTCATCTTCTGTTCTTCTGAGGTTGAGAAACTGGAGGCTGCCTCTGTGCAAGCTATCATGTACTCGGTGAGATTGTACCTCCTCCTTTTTGGGTACCAGACTCAATTCATATAACAATGGGTTTACAGAAAAGGCTGAGATGGTGTAAATCCCAATATTCCTCTTTGATGTACTGAAGGGCAGTAGAGAACTTCTTCTCCAAACTCTGGTTTTGCTAATGCTTTATAAACTGTACTGCACCAATGAGAGCCACAGGAACTATGAAAAACTGTGAAAGCTGAATTCTTTTAGTTAAACTTCATCCTCATTTTTGTTTCTCTCCTGAACTCTAAAAAAGTCAATGACACAAAGTAAAAAACCACTGCCTAGCTCAAGAAAGTCTGTGGTTTTGCAAACCACACAAATCCATATATAACAGAACCTGGAATAACTGGAAATTGAATTATCAAACCTACCGGGCTTAGCCTGAGAGAGCGCTTTTTCATGTTTAGTGCGTTCATGCTCTGCAAATAAGAAGAACCCCTACATTAGAAGGCTTTTTAATTTTTAGAAGATTTTAAAAATAAAAGATTCTCATTTTGAGATGACTTTGCATTACATATTCACACTAGTCTTGAGAAGAATTTTTTGATAAATATCTTTCTTGAGAAAAGGTATTTAATTAATTTTTTCCCTAAAACCCAAAAATAATTCCAAAGACAATTTTTTACTTTATATTGTGGTTTAAGAAATCACAAAATTACATTCTGTGTTTTTTAGAAATATAATAGAATTTCTAAAATTGTGAAATGCATCTACTACGAATTTTGATTAATATCACCTAACTTCTGTATAGAAAATTTCTCCCTGATGTTCAACACAGAAATCATGAAATTATTTTATTACAACAGAAGTGGGGTTGTCTCATACAGAACACCAAATAAAAGTTCAGTATAATGCATAAATAAAAAAGAGCTTTCCATATTTCTATTTTAGCCTGGATCCATAGATATATTGTGAAGGAGTAACAATAAAAATAACTTACTGTATTGAAATATAAGCTGTATACAATTTTGTGCTGTATAAAAAAAAGTGTGATATCCAAAACCCAACATTATAAAACAGAAAAAAGAAAGCTTTTTTAACATTTTTCTGACACTTCAGAGGAATGTTAAAAATATGTTTCATTCTGATTTATAGCAGCTATATCTCAGTTGTGTAGCAGGTGAAGGTTGCAGCATACCAAGAGACAAATCGCTCTATTGCCTGGATCAAGACCTAGCCAGAGAATTGAAATGACCCTTCCTCATCCATACCTCCCTTGATTTTTTTCCAGTGAGAAGCTGCCATGGAGGCAGAGGACACAGGTGGGTCTCACCTTAGCCTGAATTGGAAAACATTTTCCACACACATTGAGAACTGTGAAACACACTGGGTCCTGCATTACAGAGTCATTGAAAACCGTTTTCATAAGTCAAAATTTCCTATGAGTGTGCATTGATGAATATCATCTTAAGCTGTTAAAACTTTGGCAACATAAAAAAATGCCTTTCTCCTAAAAGCTGAAGTAACAGTATTCTTTATCATCTTGATACTTACTGTGTTCATGAGATTTCTCTGACATATCTAGAAGTAAACAAAAAAAGGTGTATTTTAATATTTTTGTGACTGCAATGCAATATTTAATGCATTTATTCATGACATTTGTAGACAGGTAAAATAAATGTTCAGTGACATCTATATTAAGAAGTGCAACAGTTCGCATTGTCTTACTTATACTAATCACCCCGGACACCTAACTGTGACACTTACTTAAGGGACACAGGCATCCTAAATTCATCATTCAGCCAACGTTTGATACAAAAACCCTTGGAAGGCTCTGTGCCTACTCTATGGGCTGAGTCGCTCTCACTAAATGGTGACCATATGTCAAACCTAGGGCAACTACCTTGCTAAGTGAGATGCTCAATTTGATGCCCAATAAGAGAGTGCAAGTTCAGACCATGAGTTGTCCAACACTGGACAAAGCCAGACAAATATTTTTAGGTTGAGTGAGGAAATGACACCTAGGACAGTCTAGATTGGACCTTATAAGAATCCCTGACAATTGCACCTGCTCTCGTGAGGTCAATGAATTTCAGGTGGATTCAGTGATACTCCGAGGAGCAGAAAGACATATTTGAAAACATAATTAACTAAATTAGGGCATATCTAAACAAAAGGACTCAGCATTTTGGTGCTGTAGCTCCTTTGTGCCATTTCATTTTCCACTTTTTTCCGGAAAAAAAACAAATGAGATAAAACTGAAAACTGAGCTAACACTTTCCATGGACCTTAAGAGAACGTTTCTCAGGTAAAGCGAGAGCTCAGGGAGCTATACCCAATGTAGTTATTGGTGCTACAGAAGGAAGTGAAATGCCAAGGCCTAGCCTGACAGCTGGATTTTTCTTCTTGACTTTTGCTAGGCAGCTGTTGTTTTTAAGAGAAGAAAGGCTCTACCATCTGAGCGTAGCAGTCTGCTGTGTGTGAGAGAGCATAGTCCCACAGAGAGATGCAGCAGTGCAGGGGGTGAGCTGCCTTTGCAGCCCCATTACCACAATAAATAATTCTGCTGCTGTGAGCTCCCAGGCTGTGATTCACTGAGCTCCTGAGCTCCCTGTCACTTGGGACAAAAGCTAAGTAACTGCTGTGAAAGTGGGTTTTTATTTTACTTGTTTTCACTGCAGTAGAAAACAGCTCCCATTTTATATCCAGTCTCTATTTAATCCAAGTTATTGCTGTGCGTTTAAGGATACAGCAACTGGAGATGTGCAGAACAAAGCAAAAATAATGGAACATTTTTGGGGGTAATAGAGACTAAAGATACAAATTAAGTGTATGTACCTGCTCCTAAGTGAGGAATCAGAAATAAGAAACAACATCAAAACAGGGATCCTATGACAAAGTCACATTTGTTATCTGTACGTGCATAAGAAAACCTTCTTGTGAATTTAGGCTCAATTGTTTTGCCTGAACACCCCAAAACCCACAAAAAATTGTTCCCTAAACATAATAAGCTTAAGTAATATCTATTGTAATTGAGCATCCATGATATATGTCTGAAATTTGTAGAGGAAATTAATTTTACATTGTGTCAGAAGACATAGTGAGATATGCTCACCTAGCTATGAATGTCACTTTGCAAAAGGAAATTCATGGCAAATATTAAAAAAAAATCTGAACTTCAGGGGCTGGTATAATGACTTACGTAACTATCACAGAATATTGTGTCAATCAGCATTTTCAGTAGCCACCACCAACTATCAGAGGTAGCCCACATATGAACAGTATTAATTTACAGACTCTTTACTGACACTGCTTAATGAATTTTGCAAATAAACTTTTATTATAGTGTCCTTGTCTCAGATCTGCATTTTTTTTTAAAACACTAAAGCCAAAACAAAACCATTATGCCTTAACTTTCTAGTGAAGTCAGTGCAGTTATTTCCCTTTTTCTGATGGTGAATGAGTCATACAGAATGTTTAAACCAATAGGAACTCGGCCCAAGTTTGGTCGCTCAAGTTTAGAAAGGTATCTGTGTTGCTCTTGTCCATATTTTCTGTGGAGGTATTAATTAGACAAACCTGTATAGTGTCAGTATCCAGCCAGAGCATGAACACTGAGATTATTGCTATCATCAGAGCTTTGCCTAAAAAACTATAGTTCTGGTTTAACATAGCAATTACAGATAAAAACCACTCAGAGATATTTATACTGCATATTTTGATGAAATAATGAAGATCTTCTAAAGTTAAAGATTTGTTGGAAAAAAAACTGAAGTGAAATTTTGAGATGGTCTTTAGGCCGTAAAGATAAATATTTATGTTTAGCCAAATCTGCTATGATTTCAGTCCATTCAATATTTATCGTATCCTTCTTATGTGCTGTATTATCTCCTCAAAGATGTAATTCAAATGACTTATACAGTAAGCAGGAAGCTGAAAAATGAAATCCCAAGACCCTTAGTTTTGCTTTTACAGTATCACAATTGTCTATAACACAGATACCCTGATTTTTAGTCTACTTAGTGAAAATGGGAAGAAGATAAAAGCTAAATGTCAATGACCTAGTCAGACTTTGTGGAATATTCAGTCATTATTATACGGTATTCAACTTAAAGGGTGAGAAACAGAAGTCTGTATTCTGCTGCTCTCACTCATTTCGTGTAGTATCTTGCACTGGAAGTAAAGCAACTTTATTCAAATTTTGTGTTTAAATAATATTTCGTTATACAGTGCCTAGATAAACTGTAAAACTCCATGCTGCAAAATGTGAGGATGTTGAAAATTTTCACGATTTCAAAAAGTGACTGGGCAAATTAGTGAAAAAATCTAGCAACTGCTCTTAAACATGAAAATATGGTTTCTGGTTTAGAGCTGAGATCGCGGGAGGTCACAAGGTGATCTCTGTGTGTCTGTTTTATTCCTGCACTATTCCCTAGGATTTTGTTGCTTTGGCCATTGATGGAGAGAAGGTGTTGAGTTAGATGAACTCTTGGTCTCACTTCAAACAGCTATTCTGATGTTATTAACTAACAGGACTGCTCATTGGGTAAATAACTGCTTGTTGTTCGTAACGTTAGAAAATTCAGTCCTAAGTAAATGCTTTATCTTCATTTGTTTAACGCTTGAACTATATCAGAGGAGGAAAAAGGTCAGATCCAGATCTAATGAAAACAGATAGATCTTTGATGAAATACTTGAAGCTACATAAACTCTGAACTAGATCAATGAAATTATCTGGTTCTACCCTCAGCAAAAACATTTTTGAAATTTCTTTTGTGTCATTCTAAATTAATCTTGTTAACTGGGCTTGGTAGTTATCTTGCTGTTTTTCACATACACTTCAAATTTTCTTTGACTTTTGCCTGCCATTCTGAATGCCAGAAGGGTATTAATTATATACGGCATATTTTTGTGGATTAGCTTCTGTTATGGGTTCAGAAAAGAAATCCTCTGGTTTATCGAACCATAAATTGGTGAGGCTAAAAGCAGAACGTGCTTTTTGATTATAACATGTCTATTTTCCATCTGGATAACAGTCGTTTGCTGTTCAGACAGCAAATATGTTTGTGAGTGTGCACACTCTATAAGTAAAGAATGTGTTGTGCAGGAAAAGGAAGCAAGGCCAGAACTATTTGTTTTAGTGAAGAATAACAAAATAATAATACATGCTGTAGCTGAGAAAATTATTTCTAATCAGATAGTTACATGTGTGCTATAAATAAGAAAGTTACTTTCCATTAAGCTAAGTAAGAGCCTGGTTCATCTCTCATTAAAGGGAGCACAAGGACTTGGCCTGGGCATTAGATGAACACACCCATGACATTAATCTGTAACAACTTTATAGGCCAAAAGAGGAATCGAGATCAACAGGAGTCTTTTAATGGGATTCTCAGGATTTGTGCCTTAACCTTCTGGTTTATACATCATGAAGAAGAATAAATCTTTGATTTTCTTAACTAAGTCCATTCTCCCTGAAAATGAACTCTAGACAGGCTAACAAATGGGCTCTTAGACAAACTAATGGACATTTCTCCTTCAAAATTCAGTGGGAATACTGTAGCTTGCAAGATACCACATCATTCTGCCTAATCATCAATACACTCTTAATTTAAGGTTGAATAAAACAGTTTTGTTCTAGTCAGTGTAAGGTTTTTCAGACTGTGGAGCAACTGTATTATCAAAAAGTCAACCAGGATAAGACATATTGGGCCATTTCAGAATGTCTCAGATGATAATAACTTTGGGAAAAAAAGGGATTATTAGAATTTATCACTCTCTTCAAGAGCAGCTCCCCACCTTTGTGAAGTTATTGTCTGTACATTCTGTCATTCAAAGGAGAAGTCAAATGTTCCCAGAAGTTTTCTACATAAGCAGACCTGATCCCTCACGTCTGCCTGTGTCCTCCTCAAGTCCTGCTGGCTGGCTGAGCAGCTGGCAGACTGATTGTGCAGTAAAAACAGTCTAATGAGCATATGTCTAAAAAAATGATTCCTCACAAAACAGATTATTAGCTGCAGCAAGCGTCCTACAAAGAGAATGGCTTGTCCTTGCCCTGACCCCAGCTCCACGTTAGGAAATTGCCTTGACAGTGTATGGCCAATGGTTACCCTATGCATGGGTCAAAGTAAAGAAAGCAAGAAGAGTGTGGTGGTGGTGTAAATAGAGGGAGCTGGTGTATGATTATTTTAACATGCATGCTGTGCAAGCCTTGTCCTTACAGAATCTCTTGATTCCCTGCAGCGTCCATTTTACATTTCTGGTTTACTATAAAGCTAGCATTTTCCAAGATATTTGTCCAGGTTGCTACAGATTAGGGAAGTATTATCCCACATTAACATGACAAATATGAAATACTAATTGATTTATCTATGGCTCTCTGGAAGGTTTGGAGGGATTCAGAGAACTTGAGCTTCCAGCTAGTGCTCTCACTCTTATTCATTAGAGGCGAGTGCTCATCTGGGTCTGTGCAGCACCACAGATTGTTTCAGCATGACTTTTGTGACTAATGATGACAATAAGGTAAATGGTTAAGGCAAACCCTCCTAAAATGCTATGGTTTGCCATTATAATTAATAATTAACTACTGGTATTAGAGCCTGTAGGGTATTCATTTGCTACAGAATGATCTTTCTATTGCCACTTTCCACCAAAAAAGCTGGCAGGCTGCTCTCACAGTTCCTTCTGCTTGATTGCTGCTACCAGAGTAGCCTGGTCCAAGATATCTGCCTTCACACAGTCAGCATGTTTGTGTCTTTGCTGTTTGGTTTGCCTTATACCTCGGGGCTGCAAAGTGAATGAGCTGACTCTTGGTTTTGAGGGATTTTGTTGCTGTTGTCTAGAACAACTTGGTTTTTTAGGACTTATTTTTAACTGGCAATTCAAGAATACTTTATATAACTGGGAAAAACAAAAAGTAGTTCAGAAAGAGGAGGGAAGGGAGAGACTTTAGCATGGGGTAAATATAGTATAAGTAGCAAAGAACAGACATTTCCAACATTTTAAAATTATTTTTAATGAGAGGAATTGCTTCAACTTGAATCTGAGGTGCATGCCTGTAAGGAGCATCAGTAATGATCTCAATCTTTCTCTGTTTCCCAGTTTGTCAGTTAAGCAATAGAAATGCACTGGGAAATGTAAGTCTTGTTGAAACAGCAATCTTGTATGATAGCACTGAAAGTTAATATCTTTAAGTAATATAAGTCTTAAAATCCCAGGAGGACAAATCTTCCATCAACGGAGCTGGAAAGCATAAAATTTCAGTCAAATGTAGATGTGATACATGTGCTGTATTAATGCATTTCATCTTTAGGTACATGGGGTGAAAGGCCTGAAGAACTTCCTCTCAGTATCATCCTCAGCTTCTGATGTTTTCATGTGCTCTTCCCTGAAATTATGGGATGGGAACATACAGATGAGGGAGAATATGCTTAACAAGCTTTCACTTTTCACAGTATCAGTTTTACATTTGCATATAGCTAAGGCAAAACATAGCCAAGCTCAGGCCATGCTTTATTGCAACACAAATTATTGACTCTTAAAAGGTAACTAGGTGAAATCAGGCAGTATGTAGGATGTTAGAATGATTACTTTTTTTTCTGAATATTGACTTCAGTTTATGCAAAAATAGCTTTGTTTACCTTTCTATATAAACAAATGGAGCCAAAAGGAGCACCTCTTTCATATGTTAATATGTATTAATATTTGAACCTTCAGTCTATTACATAATTCCTGTTATTTGTGAAAGGTGCCAGACTAACCCCCTGGGTCCAGACTCTATGCAAATATTTCGAATATGAGCTTCATTGTTGAGCTCCTTCTTAACCATGACTGGGTTTGTAAAAGTATAATCATGGCTGAACATATGTTTCCATACGTTATTAAATAAATGTTAAATAATCATCATTAAGACAAGAATAAGATGACCTCACGAAAATCTGAAAAGAATTTTGGAGCAGAGATTAGTTGATATTAGGAGTGGAGAACAGTAAAAAATAATTAGCTTTTGAAAAGATGGACTTTTCCACCTGTGCTACCCAAATTAATATGGTGATTAAAGCAGAGGGCTAATGACTAGCTTCTAGAGGCAGAACGTCCTGAACCATCTTCATTCCTCATGAAATGCTGCTGATCACTGTTTTTGCATTAGTTACAACTTTGTAAGAGCACATTTCTGAAAACGATGTCTACATAGATAAAAAAGGAAATGAAGATTACCACTAGAAGAACTGTTAATTCTGGAATTGCATCTGAATCGAATACCTCTGAGCATTCATTTGCAGATGTCTTTATGCAGAGCAATAAAGTTATAGTTTATCCCATGGGGAAATTTTTAGCCAATTAACCATGTGTTATATGGATATTCAGGTGTTTAAGCATATTATGCTGATTGACAGATGACAGTGTTGCTGACATGATGCCGATGTACATGTATTACACCTAACTTATAGTAAGAACACAGGGCACCAATTACACAGATCACTCTTTCTTCAGAAATCACAGCTGTTTCATAATCATTAAAATACGAGTTTAACTGTCTCCATTTATTGGTAGTGGGGACTGAACAAATTACTGTTGTACTTTAAGGCTAGTAAGAATGATTAACACAAGCTGTAATTGTAACTACAATTGAAATGCTGTGCAAGATCTATCAATATGAATTGTTTTGCAGGTTTGTTGTTACATAACACGTACAAAAAATTATAATCTCAATTTCACCTTGAACGGATTACAAAGATGTAACCAATGACAAGGTTTAGATTAAATCTTGTTGAGAATAAAACTGTAGATATTTTTTAAAAACATTGATGCAAGTTATCATCATTAGTTTTACATGTCAACTGTGAGTACACTGAAAATGAGGTGCTAGGGAGATAAACATGGTGTTTGCAGCTTAATGCTAAGGATTCTATATTAAATATTTGCATTAGCCCCTCCATCTAAGTACAATGAGAGTGGATATTCAATCTGCTATTAAGATCTATAAATGACTTCCTGATTTTTCTCACCTTTCTTCTCTTCCCTTTTCAGATTCTTAAAAGAGAAATGTTAAAAGTTTGGGGAGCGTTGTTTAAATAATTAACTACAAACTATCCTGATGTTCATTGAAGTTTGTTTTGTATTTTTGTTACTAAACCTAAACTATGTTCCTTGTTATAGTCAAGTCAGAAATATAGGTATCTCCAGGGGGCAATTCTTTGCATTCTGACAGATACATAAGACAGATGAAACACTCTCTGCAGATGCTTATTTCTCTCCATTAATTCTAAAGTGACACTAGAGTGAGTAGCTTCAATGTAGATGACTAACTTTAGACATTTAAATTTGTATGAGTTGAAGTTTCTTAATGACTAAGTTCATAAGAGGATCTAAAAAAGTTCTTTAAATTTATTAATTCAGTGGAAAGTCTTGAGCCCATTGCACTTGTCTTTACCTACTTTCTACTTATACTGAATGGGTCCTCTGGGTGTTTTCTGGTCATGTCTTATCCTAACTGAACTATCTGCAACACGGGAAATACATGAGCCTCGTCCCTCAAGAGCTGGCCATCACTTAAAAGATGTTGTACAGACCATTAAATCTCACATAACCCTGCAAAATGGACATAGATTATTTATATCAGCCAAGATAGTCGAGACAAGGTAAACAGAGGTCAAGTAAATTTCAGCTAACTGTTGTAGACTTTTCAAAGCATTTTCATATTTCATGCAAATTCTCCATCAATATTCCTTGAAAATGATGGGGTTTTGTTGCTTCAGCATGGGAAGTCAAAGCTCATCAATATATGGCCAGTCATCTAGTAAATGAAAAGCATCTTTAGAGAGGAGTGGATTGATGTTGAAGAATACCTTGTCTGTAGCTTAAGACTCCCATAAAATGTTCTGCAGTAAAACTACACTATTTTGTTCCTTATTTGATTCAGGAAGACGACGTTAACCACCTGCTCGAAGGTCCTTTGGGCTCCATCTGGTGGCTAATTCAATGACTGTTAACCTATTGAGAGATTCCTACCTCCACCTACAGTCAAAATAGCACTGCTAGTTTAAACAGCATAGTAGCATGTGTCTGTTTATTATTTTCTCACACTAAATTTTTGACACTATTTTAAGAAAATGCTTTTAAAAGCATTCTTGCTTTTTTTTTCTCTGTTTAGGAATATACATTCTGTTAGAGGGCAGTGTATTACACTTTGCAGTTACAGAATTAGGTAGTCCACTTTCTTATCATTTAAAGTATGTTAGAAAACCACATAATGAAGGTGAGGTTCATGTTGCACCAGTGGCATTCAGCTGAGCAGAAATCCCATGCTGCCGTGACAATTTTCTTTATGAGTAAGAAGGCTGCCTTCCAGTTTTCCTGGTCAACTCCAAAGCTAAGCAGTTCTGAAATGCACCGCTGCCCAGTTCTTTTTCAGTTTGGAAAGCACCTTGATTTTTATATACATTGAAAAGGGGGACTGCTGTGCCTTGGCCAGTTTGCTGGCCAGTTTGCTTGCTCTGTACGCAGAGCAGCAGTTTCCAAGCAATGGATAAGGTACCATTACCAGGAGTAATTGAAAGAAATTGTCCTTTACTGAATTGGCAAAAACATGTAGTTTGGAGCTAGAATGTACATGCCTTACCCATTTTCTGCATTTGTTTGATATTAGCTGCTTTCGGACTACACGTAGTTTTTTACACCGTGACACATTTATTGGGAAAAGGTCTAGATACGATCCTGCACGCTCTTCTGTCAATTTATTATTGATGAAACTTGTCAGATGAATGTATTTTTTGTCTTTCTAAAAAATATTAAAATTAATTTAAGAGCAAGCTGCCAGAGAAATAATGCTGAAAATCAGAAGGAGAGTCATGTTATCGACAGGCAACCATCATCTGCATCTTACTAGCATACAAGCACTCATAACGTCTAACTGTATGCAGTCTATATAGGAGATGAGACTCCCAGAAGACAACTACCCTGAATTAGATGTGCACTCTAACTTGCTCTCAGAACCAAGGCAGAGCGCTCGCTCTCTCTCGTTCATTAGCTGTAGGGAGCCTGGAGAAACAGTCTTCCTGGCAACTTGGGTTTGTGATTCACATTAAACAATGACACAGTTCTTGCACATATGCATGTGGATACATAACCCACAGGGATTCTGTGATGGTTAAATCCTTTTTCAGTTCACTAGAATCGCAGAAGTAACGAATCTTCAGGCAAGCTTTCCTAAGACTGAGCTAGAGAGAGAACTTACTAAGCTTGTTAAGGTTGCTTGCTTGACATCCCCATCTCAGTCCATCCCCTCTTTAGTCAGAAATCAATAAGGTATGGGAGCTATGAGCTGAAATGAGAAATTCCATTTTATGCAGAACTAGGAAACCTTGAAATTGGCTTTAATCTGGCTCCATTTCACACAAAGTGTTTTTGGAACTCTAATTATGAAATATTTTTTTAAATATAAAAATACTGTTTTGGTTTAATATATTAACATTTCTTTCCTTTAAAAAGGGCACTCAAAACTGAAAAAAATGCTGAAATATTTTGATATTCTATTTATTGTTTTCTGGAGGTGGCCTGAAGCTGATGGTCTTTATCTCACATCTCCACTATCTGAGTCTATTGTAATTCACTTGAATCGCTGGTTGTAGTGCTTTGAATTATGAGCAAGAGTTAAAAATTTTCATGTTCTGGCAGCCAGATTTGCTCTTGGGGATTTTAGGAAGTGCCTTCCTCATGCAAAGGGTTGCTACCTCTTGACCTTTAGAAACTGACAACTATTTACGTGTTTCAGTGACAGCTCTTCTATCCCACAGACATTGAAATAAGGCATAACGTGATGCTGGAAGCTGAAGCTGACTATTTTCTAGGACTTTGGTCACAAAGTCTTAGAGAGCTAAGCTTTTAAATCAACATGGTTAAAGCAAAAATTTCATGCATAAATTATGCTTAAAGGTTCCTACTAGTATCACTCACATTTGGAGAAACCAGTGAAATACATAAGCTTTCTCCACCTTAATTTTGTTCTTTTCAACTCCTTCATGTTTGATTTATGCTACGCACAGAATGTACAGTCAATAGAAAGTGTCATTCCATCTTCTTCTCTTCTCTTTTTATGACGGCTCGTCACTCTGTATTGCTCATTATTCTTGTTTTTCTAGATGAGGTGTGTATATTTGAATAAGACAGAATAATTGGAGAAAGCTTTGTATACAGTACAGTGCCTATGTGCTGCATGATTTGCATGAGAAATGGTAAAGTGGTATTTGAACTGTGCATGCTACTACCACAATATATTTTGGATAATGAGCCAGTCAGTTTAGAGGACTGCCTGATTACTTCTGTTATTTTTACAGCTGGGCAAAAAATACTGTATCCTTAAGCAAAACCAGCAAACATTGCCCCTTTTTATTGCCGATTGCTGGTCACAGGAACACGCATGCAGCTTGGATGCATGCGTATTTTTGATGATAAAAGAAAAAGTAGTAAGAAATAAAACCTGATCATATAGGAGTTAGCTAGTAACATGCAATATTTTCCATGTGGGGCCTGCAGAGGGTGTGGAGCTAGATGAGAAAGCTAAAGCATGGCAAGTTCGTGTTTTGGAGGAGGCCTTGTTACTTCTTTCCAGTTGTCCAGTTCAGTGCATACCTACTGAAGACAGAAACATCGCTGAACCAGTTTTCCTTAGTAACTGGAAAATTTCATTGGACTAGCATGTTTTTCACTAGAATCACTACCTTCCCTGCTGACAATGTTGGTTATGATCTCAGAAAATCAGAGGGAGGTTTAGTCCAAAAATAAATAAAATTATGATATCAGGAGAATGGCCAAAGTTGACTTTCAGTTCGCACCTGCATGTTCTGTGAAGTAGGGTGGTGGTAACCAACAGGATGAGGTACACCCTGCCCTGAGCCAAGTGCTTGAAAGTATCCTACCTATACTTGTTGGTAAAATCCTTTCAACAAATTTAGAAATCAGAGGAAAATGATTTTTAGCAGAAAACATATAAAAAAAGAAAATGAAATGGAAAAATTGATCCAACTTCAAGGAACATTCATTAAAAATGCATTTTTAATCAGTTTTGTTTGGGAATATTATGGTTAAGGAAGAAAAAAATCCTAACCTGTGAAAAATGAACCAAGGGCAAGCAGTAGGTATTTAAAAAAATTCCCTTGCTCTTCTGTCAATGAATGGGCCCATAACCTGTAGCAAGGCTGACAGAAGTAGCACCCTTAGCAATTACCTAACTCCTTTCTTTCCATTAAGGATGTAACAGTCCATGCGATAAATTCAAAGGCTGTGAACACAGCAGGCATTTTGATGTTTGAAAACCAATGGCTGTAAGTGTAGCTGCCAGTTTTCTGATTCTCTTTGCTGCATGTGCTACCCTTCATGCCTCAGTTGTTTCAAATTTATCTTTAGACAAAACATCCTGCTTGATACCTATTAAGCATCGTTGTTTTTGATAACCAAAATGAATTTTATTATTCTGTTAAACACATGAGGTGAAATTTTGTCTCCAGTGGAGTGAATGACAATTTTGCCACTAATTTCAACACAGCCAAGATTTCACTCATGAGCTGTTAAAACAGTTGAGACTACATTTTTTTTTTCCAGTTCAGTTAATGACTCTGTATAAGGACAGCAGAAAAAATAATAAATTAGCAAGGTTGAAAATGTCTTAATGTATAGACAACAAAGGTTGACTCCATTGTTCAACTATGTGAACCACAGAATTTCCAAACCTTTCTGAAATGACAAAAGACACCCTCCCCCCCAAAATTAACCCCCCCATCAGTAAACTTCAGAAATAAAGAGCCAATGTTTTTCTCACTTACTCAATGCTAAATCTCAAATAATCCCCTGAGAAGTTCTGGAAATGTTCCCAATTTAGTGAGCAAGATATGGCTTATAAACCAAATAATCAATAAAGTTGAATAGATTAAAGAAACATATCACCTTAGTGCTAATATTTCATTATTTTTTCCGTTGAAATAAAATCAAGAAATTACCAAAAAATGTTTCATCTCAACAAATCTTATTCCGAAAGATGACACTATAAATAGATATTTTGGGTCTGATAAATACAGTCTATTTATTGTTAAATATTTTAAGTAATGTTTTGGGTCCTAATTCAGGACAAATTTTTCTACTAATCTATTAAAATAACAAGAACAACTTCAGCAAAGCTGTCATTCATGTTACATAAATATCTGGAGAGGAAATTAAATGTACATAGGGAAGCGCCTTCTGAAAAGAACAAATGGCCAGGTCAGCATGCACAGTGCGTGCAAGTTTTGTTCTCTTTGACAAATCCTAACATGGTAACAAAAGCCTTTCATTCTCTTCCCAATCAGAATGATGAAGTGTCTGATACCGGGTTGTGTTGGCCTGTGGTAAAAAGGAGCTAACAATACTGGAAATGACATCTGTGTTATCACAGTAGGAGTAGATAAAGCCGGCTGATGGTAGCACATGAGGTGGTGTATGTCACCGCAATGGTATCGCTGAATGAAAGAAACATTTCTCACAGCAGTCACAGCCTGAAAGACACTTCAGTCAAGGGAAAATAATTGGTTTACCTTTCTTCTCCCCCTCCTTTTTCACCACAGCTGAAATGGAAATAAAAATACTATATTTTCACAACTGAAGTTAATAACATGTAATATCAGTAAAAATAATTCAAACACCTATACACGAGCCTTTTGTGTACGTATCTCAAACCATAGATATATTGTGCAATATAGGAATATATTTATTTGCCAGATGAAAAAAAACCCTGATGATCAGAAAGATGAAGTGTTTCCTCACAGACACCCAGCTCTGTTATTGATGAGAACAAATTCCAGCTTTCTAGATTCTCACGCTTAACTTTAGTCACAAGGTCATCATTCCTCCTAGACACTAATACTGGGAGATAGAGGCACAGAGTTAATAGTTCAAAATCAACAATGAAGAAGGAGGATAGACTGGAATGGAGGAAGGCATGAAGGGGTAAGGGGAGTCTAGAGGTAGGCTATGAAGCATCATCTGTTTAAGACAAATATGTGCTTTTTTGCTATTAAAGCTTGTAGAGGTAAACAAATGCATAAAATAAGAAGTAAAAAACCCACCTGAAGTCATGTTCAGGTTTCTAAGCCTCTGCCTAACATGGGGAATTACAAGACCTGGTCATGCAGCAATCCCCGCTCCAAATCCCACAGAGTGAGTTTTGTGGGAAGGAAGACTGGACAGAGACTGGAAGGAAACTGCTGCATATTCCCCAGTTTAAACAACCTGGAATCAGTTCCTCAGAGCAAACTGTACTGTGTGACTAGTATTCAAACTCTGGATACAGAATAAAAGTCCCTCAAAAGCTCAGCCTGGGATTCCAATAACACATTGCATGTATCTGCAATGGGTACTGTGAAAACGTATCAAAATTTTACTAAAAGGGCTAAGATGTCTCAAATGGGAGCGTTACCTGCATTTGCAGATGACTGCTGCAATCCTGATGGGGCTGAGCAAAGTTCCTGTCTAAGTCCATTTGAAATCCATGCACTACCCATTCCCCAGCCTACATTTACAGGACTGAACCTTCTAAAAATGTAGTTACAGATGTCACTTTATTTTGAAACACGTGTTAGAATTGGCAGTAGTAAGCCTCTGCCTTAGGCTAATGTTTGCAGGCAAAAGAAGAAAGAGGAATTAAAATTCAGAGCTCTTACTCCCTAGAAAAGAATACTTGGCACCAGGCTGCCAGTGTGAACAGACTTGATGTGGCACTGGAACTGGAAAGCAAACAAGCAGAAGCAGAGCTCTGCCCTTCTTTTGGAGAAAGTGCCCTGGTGCTGGACAGAAGTCAGGGGTCCTGAGACCATAAGAGGCAGTAGGCACAGTCTCAGGTGTTTGCGTACTGGGTTTGGATGCTGATTTCTGCCTCTTCAGTGTTCTTAAAATGAAAAGTCCTTTTATTTCAAACTATTAGTATATTTGGATAAAACAGAGCAAAAAGGAAAAGGTTAAACCTGAAATTACTGAAATGCTATATATCAGTGGCCTGCAGCACAAAAAGATTCAAAATTGAAAGATATTTCAAGGTTTCTACCACTTACTCTCCTTTGAGAATGAAATAAATTTTCAGTATCTCAACAATATGTCCAGCAGTTGAAAAAAGTTTCATGCCTAGAATTAGTGAAAATTAGGCGCAAGGTTTCCAGGATCTGGTCCACTTTGCAATCACTTTTCTTTCCTAGGTGATGTGCATATCAAAGCTGTGAAGGTGCGCCTTTCACAAAACTTTCACTACAGAGGATTTAGGATTTTTCCCCCAGAAGCTGTTACAGAAACCTCAGTGGCTTTCGAAAGGCCACTTACTTGCCACATTAAGTGTGTTGGAGGGACTCTGAAATCAGCAGAAACCCCAAATATCAAGACTCTGGGTAGGGCTTATAAGCAAACGTGCAGTGCACCTCTTGGCTCCTCCTGACTTCTGTCCTGCCAGCTTATGGGATGTGGCTCACCATGCTCCTTGTCCCAAGGCAAGCACAGGCAGAGCAAGGTCCATCCATGCCTGCCACTGCACTTATGACTAGCTAATTTCTGTTATTATGCTATTATATCCTGTTATGACATCTGTTTGAATTTTCACCTTGGCCACGGTTTTTCTGTAAATACTCAACAAATCTTAAGAGACAGAAGAGACCTCATTCTGACTACTGTTGTCAATAGCATTGCTCTGATCAAATCCTGTTATTCAAACTTAAAATGACAAGGAATAAATGAAAAAGAGCACAAACACCATCATTTACATTGCTCTTTCAGAAGCTGAGAAATGTGTTTGTATCTGAAACTCAGCAACAAGATGGATAGATTAGCCAAGGAATTTGGTCTACAGCTGATAAAAAGCCAGATTACCTGCAGAGAACAAATGTGAGTAATATATTGTAGCTGGGCAGGGAAGGACATGAAATGAAGTAAATGATGTACTAGAAAATGTGATGCTCAGATATGAGAGATGCTCCTGGCTGTGTTATTTTTTACCTTGATTATTTGGAGAAAGAACAAATTCTTAAGTCAACTTTTTTTGCACTGCATTGATGAGAGGTATCATCTAGTTCTTGAATTAAGATTTTTACCTACAAACCTGTTCAAAGAGAACTATATTAACAGCCTTAAATCGCAGTGACTCCAGTTAGGCACCTGTCTTCCTTTACTAGACTTATTCAAATCCAATCACACATTTCCAGTTAATATAGATATGATACAAAGCAAAATACGTTTATCAAGGATACAGATGCCATTTTCAGGGATCATGAATCCTGACTGACAGCTACACCAGAAACCAGAATTGAGCATCATCTTCTATGTTTTGGGAATGGGGAAAACAAAATCTTTATGAACCAGATCCATGGCAGACCTTGTTCAAAAATTTTTCAGTGTGATGGGAAAATAAAGCTAAATTTCCAGTGGTAGCAAGGTCGCAAAAGTGTGTCAATATAGTAAATATCTTCCCAGGGAAAAAAGTCAAGTTCAGGATGGTTGTATGTTTTTAACTTGTATGGGAAACTTGAACATAGATTACAAGAAGTCCTTTAATCCCATAGATTGTGGTGGTTCTGAGGGACTTTTTTCTGAGCTGTTCAGAAAACAGAAACATTTCTGAAATCTTGAAAATATCTTGAAAACACCAAAAATCTTGAAAACACCATTTCCTACTCAACAATAGTCCATTCCATGGAACTTTATGACCCAGCAATAGCAAGGGACAGATATTTAGCCTGAATACCGTCAAAGATGTTCTGCAAGTTCTGCTGTTATTTTCTTATAACAAGCAATCAGTTTCCATCCTGAGACATGAAATTTATCTTCCTTTCTAAATTTACAATAATTAATTATTAATATTTGGGCTATGAAAACTGTATTTCCATATAGATATGCAGTTCCTCTGTGGTGTTTTTGAAGAGCCTTTAGATTGTGATTTTCAATCTTATCATGATCATACTAATTTATCTCAAAGGTAATCTGAATCTTTCGTATTTCTCTTTCCATAACACTTTCGTTGCTCTTTCCTAGCCCACTCCAATACCACATATTGTCATGTAAGAGTTTTGTACACAACACTCCAGACAAGATGCATCTTTGCTTTACGCAATGGCCTTAGTACACTATATGTATTTTTTCCTAGTACATCTGCATATGGAAGATAATACTTGAATTACTTGCCTGCAGTAATACTTAGGTCATTTCCTGAATTTACATAGTTAATTTAGAGATAAATTATTTTTTAATTTTTTCACTCCAGTATATATTACATTCTATTTATTGACACTAAATTTTCTTTGTCATCATGCTGTCTCTTCACCCTGTAAATTCAGTGTATCACAGCCCTTTCTGATCCTGAATTCTTTAACTAATTTTATGTCATCTGAAAACTTCATTATATTACTATTTCTTTCTTTTCCTGTTAATTAAGGAATATAACATCAGTCCAGACATGGAATCATAAGTAATTATTCTGTAAACAGGCTGCAAGATGAAAATGAATATATCCTAATCAGGTATTTATTTCCTACAATACTGGGTCTCTTCAGCAGTAGCTATTTAGTTTCACTTATTATTAAGGCATAATTTCCTTTTGCAGAAACCATGCAGGCTAGATTTCTGTCATGTGATTTTCCAGATATTTGTTTTTGTTCCAATTTTAATTATGGTTTCACCAATTTTTTGACTGATTTTTAAATCTCTGAATAACCGTAGAGTAATTTAAAATATGGTATTTACCCTGACACTTTGAGACAGACAGTAACTGACTGAGATGAAGTTGGTGGAAGTTTTGACTAAGTTCTTATATTTATTTTGGTTATAGACATGGAAGTTATAGTAAAATAAGATCAAATGCAGACTCATCCCCTGTTTCAGGTACTCTGTGATAACTCTTCATATGCATGTTTTTAGGCTGAAGTGAAAACCACCTCATGTAGGCAGCTACAGCAAAGCAGCTGGCATTAACTAAGTTGATACTGTCTTTGCCCATCTTACCATAAATTGTCCACCTGTTCATAGTTGAGAAGTAGGTACTGTTTTAAAATATTTAAGAAATGTATAAAGTGGCCTTTCTCTCTCAGGTCTTCCTAATAGATATTTTATCTCTCTCTTCCAGTTGTTCTGAGTTCAGAATTTCTCTTACCCGTATCAAGAGAAATTTTAATCATGTTAAGAAACCAGAGTTAAAAGAACCGGTATAGTGAGCAACAGAGAGGAGAGTTTAGACTTTGAATTGGCTGGAGCATCTGTGTTCAGAATGATTCTCATTCAGTAGCAAGAAACACCTTTCCTGCCCTTTTCCTCTTCTGGTCCAGGTTTTAATGAACAGGTCTGGAGAAATAACTTATTCAATTATCTTCATGCCTTTTATTATTAATGGGCAAGGAAGATGTTGCAGTTTAATTCCCCTGCTTAACCTGACTATCTCTTTTGTCCTAATTTGTAAAACATAGCTGTCAGACCTACTAAGAAAAATTTAATTCACTAGATAAGCCCCCAAAACGTTTACAGTGTTTTTCTCTTTATTACCAGCAATACCTTAATGAGAATACACAAGAAGATTATCTAGAATGAAAGAAACACAAGTGTGCGAGTTTTGCTTCGGATTATCAGGATTCACACTATATGGATTATCAGGCCCCCTGTAACATCACTGGGCAGAGGCAATAAGAGAGTGGTTACATTCCTGAGCAAGTCTCCTTTGACTGTGTGTAGCGTGTGGTCCAGCCACAAATAGGCACAAATCTCTGTTTGAAAATATCGCAAAAGGCCAAGGAGCGGGGCAAAGCTACCCAAGGATCTGATCTCTCTGCTGCATCAGAGGGTGCAAATCTCTCTCTGCCTCTCTCACTTTTCAGAGAGAGTGCCCAAAGTACCAAGTGTTTTTGGAGAGGGACAGGTTTTCTCTTGATCTGTGCAGAAAAGAGTAAAATTGGGCCATAAAATGTCAATAAAGCAGAGACAGCCTGATTCTGTGAGCTGTTGAGAAGCACACTGTCCCAGTCAGAGAGAATCCAGGTTTCTGATCTCAAATATTATGTGAGACAATAATATTATGCCACAAGAATTTTGCTTTACTGCATAAGCATGTATAAATAAAAAGTTATAGATAGGCATTCAAAGGACTTTTCAGAGTGCTATTATGGAGATCTGGGAGTCCCAGCATGTAGCAGTCACTACCTCCAGGAAACACCTTAACTATCAGTAGACATACTTTCATTTACAAACCTGTTTTGACTACTGAATGTATATTTCTACATATATATTCAGGTGCTACTTATTCAGCTTGAATATTTTCCTTAAAAAAAATAATGAAAACATCAAGTATCGAACCATAAGGACAATGTTATACTTCATAGTTTGCCATAAAACATGCCTCATTTTTAATTTATATAAACTGCTTTTTGGAATTAAAATTTTATATCCTTCCTTTTATAAAATAGTATTCTTTCATATTATTATGTTATTTCTGTTCTTTTTCTCTTATTTTCTAATGTCTATTGAAGATTTTTTTCAGAGAAATGCTGACTCACAATGGGAATTTTATACCTCCCACTATGACTCACTCTTGGTATTTATATATCTGTCATTATCTTAGTGCCTGACTTTTAAAGCTCTGATGTTTTCTTGAAGTATTTCTTATCAGCAATGCTCAGCAATGACGTTCTGTAATGGATGGACCATTTAAACTGGTTGATATTGCAATTTTTATATAAATAATATATCTACCTTACATTTAGATTCTCTTTTACTCAGGATTCTCTATTACAATTCTATATCCAGCTTTTGTGAATTCAATTTTCACTTTTCAAAAATGTATTTATCTTAACAAAGAGGTTACACTGTGGCCATTTCTATTGATGCAGTTTACACTGAATTTGACAGATATCTGTAAAGTGGCAAGTGCTAATCAAACCACTGCTGTTTCTCAAGGCTTTTTTGGTTGGTTACTCTAAAATGAGATGTCCACTGAAGAAGCTCCCTGTGTACTTTCAGTTGGCTAAAAAGAAGTACCAGTTCTCATAAAGGTGAATTCTTGTTTGCACTTCTTTACAGGGCAAGGGCCACAAAAGTTCTGGAACACTTTTCCCTATAGAGTATTTTCTCAAACTGTCTGCCTGATCTATGCAACATGTCACTTATCATTATTAAGAGAGATCTAGTGAAGCATAGCATCCCACATGGATGCTTAAAGCCACTTTGAGCATTGGGATTACGCTATTCTGACAAAATGTCAATGCCTTGTCATACATATTCAGTGTCACCAAGTTAGTTGCATTTGTTTTTGGAAGTGCTGCCTTTGTACGCACCCCAGCAGCTAAGAAATGGCTTATGAAGATCTGTCACATGGAACAGAAAAGACAGAAACAACTTTTAAAAACCTGCAGTCACTGAGCTGAACTGCCTTCAAAGTGAGTTGTATAAGATCTGCTGTGTCATGAACTTCAGTGACTAGAAAATGACTGAATCCTATTGTAGACAGTAAGGTGGCGTCACAATATACATGTATACAATCTGAGATCTTCCCACTCAAGTTGCACTTTTCTGTTGTACTTTTGCTGCAGGGGCCTTGAAGGATATGCAGTCCTGCTCAGACCAGTCACTTTACAGACCTAACTAAGATACACAAGACTTAAAAAGAAGGCAGTTGGCCTGATCATGTGTCTGACAGCATCTAATCCAAATATTTTAACTTCTTATAGAGCCAGCCAGAGTCAATGAGAGATGGTCTCTCTGCTGTGAGAGATCAGTTGTTCTCAGTGAGTTGTGCAAGGCATCAAGTTCATTCACAGGTGGCATGCAAGGACGTATGCAAGCCACTAGGAAAAACTGAAGCGAGTAGTCTTCATCTCACTTGGGAAGTTGATAAAAGCTGTGCAGACTCAGCACTATTAGTCCCCACTAAATTACGACATCGTTCATCCAAACATCCTGCTGTTACTATGAAAAACAATCAATCAGTTCTACTTCAGACTTCATTCAAGCCGTTGTTCTTTATCAGAATAATCACAGGTGTCTCTAATGTGACCTTGTACTGCAGAGAAGTTAAACTCAGCATACTCTGCATTAAACATTCAGATCTTGGTTCTTGTGCCTTGACAAGTAGGCAACCATAAGACTGTAAGATGACACAACAACACAGAATATTTTACATCTCTTAGAGTGCTTTAATCTATAGGTAAAAAGTTTACCCCGTGTAGAAAAATTCTGTATGATATGAAAGTTCACAGGGAACATCATAGGTCATATTTTCTACTGCTATAATATAAGGAAAATCTTGCATGTGTCCCATCAACTACTATGGGAAGACAACTTAATTTTATTAAAAAAAAAGAGATAGTGGAGTTAACCACTTCGAGGTACTGAGTTTCGTTCTCAAATATGCTGAGCGTAAATCACTTCATGTGCAGTCAGTGAAATTCTACAATGTTTAATTAAACATGTCCTTTCTTGAAAGAACTCAGTTTTGGTACTTTAAAGGAGTTGTTATTCACCATTTTTTTTCACTGGCTGATCAAACTGAGATAATTAAGTCCTTTTTAAATACTTATTTTTATGTATAGTTGTGGGGGTGTTTGACACTTCACTGAAGCTAATTTGTTAGCAGTGCAGCTAAAAAACTTTCACAGACCTGTATTAATTCTTTATAATATTTGATCTTTTGTAATAAATAGTATTTTACTTTTATTAACACTTAAATTTAAATAAATCAATCTTCAAACCAGAAATATTTATGGAGAGCTAAATACTAAAAGATAAGAAGATAAGAAACTCAAAAGATAAGAAAAGATAAGAAACTCAATAGGAAGCTCAATAGTCAAATACTTAAGGGTCTAATCAATGTTTAACTCTTCATTAACCTGCCTACGTTTCACAGATATGTTTGCATGAACCTAGCCGGATGTTCATAGGCCTTGCTTGCCTGAAGCTCAAAATATAAAAGCCAAGTTGTATTAAACCAATAATCAATAGACAAAATCCACCCTGTACTTCAGTACTCGCTGTTGACTAAAGTAAACTAAAAGAAATGGTACAACAATGCGTCCTTATTTTTCTAATATCCTTGACCTTGGACTGAAAATCCAGGTTCATCTACTTTGACTAGTTCAGTTTCAGACTATTTAAGCCCTACTTTCTTTTGTAATGCTTAAGCCTTCACTTTGCTTCAGAATGATACAACTGTGTGAAGTAATAGCTGATTTCTACTATTCTGCCAGATACTACCTACATACACTATGTGAAGTAGCTGCACTTAAAAACTTGCAAATGTTATAAATCATAACTTTGTCAGAAAAATATTGCCTCATTATTTCTAGTGATCCTTACGGAAAATCTAAAGATAGGAAGTAATGTTAGTCAATTATCTGAAGTAGTTTTCAAAACAGACTGGAAGTTTTTAAGATTGACTACTATATTCCCATGGCTCAAATGACTGTTATTAGTTAGCAAGTTGTCATACGTTTTTGTCCATGTCAAATTATTTACACATTTAACCTGAGAGACTGCTTTCTAATGAGCAAGTGGTATTTAATCAATATGCAAATGGTTTCAAAGTAAAACTAAGTTTTGTTTGAATTTTGTTGATGTGAATAAATAAACCTGAAAGTATTTGGTTAATTATAATTACAGTTTTATCACTGCCTGCAAATGTCTAGCATTTAAGAGGTCATGTACTATAAATTGTAATTGATATTTATTTGATGACTCGTGCTGATATTTGAAGGTTAGAAGAGAGAGCAAAGCACAATCAAATAATGTGTTAGAGAAGAAAAATAAAACGCAATCTGAAATGACAAATTTAAATAGAAAGAATAGGACAAAATTAAGAAAGAAGAAAACAAGTCCTCATAACTTTGGGGGCTATAAAGTACTACTGCTACAACTTGCTTGTGTAGCTCCATATGTATCTCTCATTTATCACCCAGGTAAAAAGAATGTCTAGCAGCAAAGGATGCCAGTCAAGGATATTTATGGATGGCTAAGTGAAGAAACTAGGGTTTCTTTCAGGAATACTTGCACAACAGATTTATTTTCTCAACTGAATCTTATGTTAAGGCTCAGCTCAAGCTGGGATTATTACCTTTTTCCTTAGTCGTAGTGGAAGCCTTCATTTCTTTTCCTTTTGAAAAGTCTGGAAAAGACATCAAACACAAAAATGGAAGGAGAAAGTTAGTGATATAAGTATACACTGTGTCCATCAGTACTACAGCAAATGTGCACAACACCGGATCAAGCAAAATGTGCAAAAGAGATAAGTGTTAAGAATTAGAATTTCTGTTGACTTCAATAAAAGGCTCAATTTAAGCTTTGAAAGCAGAACAAAAATAGCTCCCACTAAGTTAGCTGGAAAAGTTTCTGCAGTTCAAACCATGCACTCATTCCTGTGCAGCCTATCATGTCAGCCTGTCATCTGAATTCTGTAACAGCTCTGTTACTAATTCACTCAGAATAGACTAGCATTCCCACTGCAATATTGGCTGTGCAGGGCAGAGAGTGGTTGACCACAATAAGGGTTATGATTTTATTATTTCTGAATTGTGTCAGACACTGCTCCTTTCAATATATCAGATCTATTAAGTGAGAAGAAGCTAAGTTTAGTTCCTTTTCACCAAAAGCCTGTAATTCAAAATATATTGAAACGGCACTGAGATACCAGCAGACCCTTTCATGAGGACAACTCGTTATTTCCCAGCCACATAATGATAAGACATTACCCTTTTCCTTTAAGGCTGCTGGAGGCTTCACATCTTTTCTTTTACTAGTCTCTAGAAAGAAACATTTAACATTTATCACAAGTCAAGTTAGAGAAATAAGATGACACTTGAAAACAAGTCAAACAATTTAATATACAGAAAGTAAAAAATACGTGATAATTAGATGGATCTAACAGTACAGAAATAAAGAGCAGGAGAAAACAACGAAGTCATTCATTCATCCTTTTAGACTTGGATATGCAAAATAATAAGCTTTCAATATGTTATTAGTTTCTTCATATTTTGAGGAAACTGTTAACCTCTTAAGTAGGCGATGAAGAATGATAGCTTACAAAAAGGACAGCAATTCTATAGAGCAGTTGGCATAAATGGATTTTTCTTTTGCTGAACCCAAATAAAAAATTAATCCACATCATTGATACAATTAAAAGATTAGGAATAGTGGTCTTGAAAGCCAGATGCTTCTGATAAAGGTAAGTGGGAGTTTTCTTTATTCAGGTGTGACAAAAGGACCAGTTACTCATTCAGGACTCCATTATTCTTTTAATATCAAAGACATCATACGGGTATTACCTGTGAACAGGACTTCACATCCTGCATGTATATAACCTTTCAAAATCACAGGCAAGCTGGGTATAAAACAAGAGCTGTGTTCGTCCTTCGAATGTACATTCATATATTTTATGTCACAATGAATAGTCCAAGAATATAATTGTGTCTTTAATTTTTCTGCAGTATATGACAAAGTATTAAAGGAGATGAGAAAAAACATTGAAATTCTACTTCTCTCTTTCTTGCACCTGACAAGGCAGAACCCAAGGACAAAAGAAAATCCAGAAGTTGGCTAAGCATAAATAAAGGAAAACTATGAGCTTGTTGTGATGCTCGAGTGAGGCACATAGACTGACAACAGTGACAAAGAGGAGAATCCTGAGCCCCAAATGGTGCTCTGGCTTTATTCCCCAGAGTTTTCACAAGGAATAATACATTCCTCCCAGAAATGCATTGCTTTGCTGTATGTCTATTCAGTACTCTGCACTATACCAGGTGTTATCTGGACTGCATGAAATATCTCCAGCTTCCAAAAAAACGGGACATCGTCACAATTTGGACCTCAGATGTGGCTTTATAGCTCAGGAACCATGCACAGTTCTGCTAGCCTTTGCTGTTTCCCTGAAATTTTTGAGTTGTTTCAGTACTCTCCAGAAAGTCATCAGTGCCTGTGAATTCTATAATTCTTTGTATTAGTGTTCAATACATGTCACTTAGCGACAAATACGGTTTTCTCCAAATAGACACTATCAAACAATCCTTGACCTTTGTGTGCACAGCTAGCTAGCTAGCTAGCTAGCCAGCCTCCTGCAACTGAAAATATTAGAGGTGTATATGTCTGTGTTGCCAACAAATTAGGAAAAAACCCTGACATATTTGTCACCCTCAAACACTTGAATCTGTCAGTAGTCTCAGCCAGTCTCATTCTCAGTCAACCACTTTCTTAAGCCATAGCCACATGGACCAGATTTAGCCTAGTTCCCTGCAGGAATGTCCCCACTATGGGATTTAGACAACTTGTTTTTGACAGACTAACATCCAAAGGTGGTATAAAAATACATTCTAGTATTTCCCCCAGGATGTAAATTCAAATCTCTGCATTTAAAAGAAGCCCAGGTAGTTACTAGGGACCGTACAGGGGATCTGTAAAGTACAAATGTTTTTAAAAACAATATCATGGATAAAACAATCTAAACATGAACTAGGATAGGTTTGGTTTTGCATCCTCATGTATTCCTACTCAAGATCTGTTTCTAGCATTGAATAGCTGTCTTGATATTCAGTTCTGAATTTCTTAACTTCTTCACTAACCTTTTTCCTTTGACTCTTCTGGATTCTTGGGATTTTTTCCTTTCAGAGAATCTGTAGGGAGATAATTAAGTTTTTGAGACTCAGAAGATAGGGCTGCCCTTCTACACATAAAAGAAAACCCAATAAATATATAAAAATTAAGACTAAAATTGTGAACATAAATGGATACAACCTTGACCTACTTTTACATCCTCTCTAGTGACCACCTTATACTTTTTAAGGTGCAATATTTTCAGTAGCAAATGCAAGAGTAGAAGTTACTATAGGTCACTCTGTCTGTAGAGACCTCACAGAAGGAAGAAATCAGAAAGGAGAAGGGGAAAATGCAAATAATGACATAGGATTATAAATTCTTAGGGCCTTATCCAAAACTTCATGAGGACAGAAAGGGTTATTCTGTTTTCTCTGATGGGCTGAAGCCTAATTTTTTGCCTCAGTCCTTCAGGGAGCACGCATTCAGGGTCAGCAAGAACAGGAAAAACACACATTATGTTGTATAAAAAAATAATATTTAATTATTTTTTATTAAGTAATAGCCTCTTGACCTCGTAAGTGTATGTATCAGGGAATACTAAAAGGAAACTGCTTTTTCCAAAATGAGGAAGTAATTCCATATGGAATGTGGTTTGAGTGAGAGAATATCACAGCTTGCAGAATGCTGAGTAGACCCAATTGCAATCCATCTGACAGGATACAGTGCCTAAGCATCTAGAAAAAACAGGCCATTTATTCCAAACGGAAGTTAACCAAATCTTCAGTAAAACAGATAGAGCTACAACAAGATCCTTTCCAAAATAAGTTTAACTCTGATCATCCTCCTGGCTGCCACAGTACCAGGAAGCGATCCCACTTATCCATCTGGCTTTAAGTGTGAGTTGTAACAGAAAAAGTTCACCTCCAGGGTAGCTGAAGCTGTTGGAGAAATCACACTCTTCAGGGATAGGTACTTAAATTAGAAGCCTGGTCTTCACAGCAGCAGGTGGACTCCTTCAGGGGATTGAGAGAAAACTTCCAGTGTGAAGACTGAAACCCTTTGAAGGAGCCTCTATGTTGATTATATAGGCAGCCTTGAGACAACAGCTACCCAACTTGAGCATTTTACTCTGTGTGCACATTTGTAATCTCAAAGATCAGCAGCCACTGTTACAGCCACAGGCATAAACCATTGCCTTTGGCCTTACGGGTTTGGTGGCATATGCTCATGAGTTTTTTTTTGTCATTCATGTAGCAGGTCTCCCTGAGATTTCCTGTGATTTATAGTTCCTAAAGCAGGTTCAGCACTTTTGACTCTTACTACTTTTGGATGCAGCTACCAATGCAGGACACTTTCCATGGTGCACTGACTTCCACACCTTCTGAGCCAAGGCTACTGAGATCACCAGTCTTACTTCCCTTCCAGGGAGCAGGTTTTTATCTTCACGGGTTTAAACAGGGACTCACTGAAGACTTTTCAGACTTCTGCTCTTGGCTGACCACTTTCCTGCTGGTCCCAGAAAGGGAAAAACATAAAGTTGGCTTAAAGCCAACATTCACCTTGCTGCTTTCCTCCTGCATCATACTCCAGGGCTGAAGCTGGGTCAGGTTAGGAAGATGGTATAGAAAGATGCAGCAGCAGCAGTATGTGAATTCTTCAGGATAAAGATCTAGTTCTCATGCAAATTACAACAGCAAAGAAGTAGACGGAAATAGGAGGAAATATCAACTGAACAGACACTGGTTTTCTGTAGGTAAGTCTCACAACATAACTTTCTACTTTTAAAGAAAAAAAAATGTGTCTTACAGGTTAAGATAAGAAATGCTACAGGCAAGATGTTATTTCATTTTACTTTTACTTTAAAGGAAGCAGAAGCATTGCATAGCAAGTGCACACTTGATTCTTTAATGACAATGTGCTATTATGTATATGGCAAGAAAGAAAAGCACATTACTGACTCATTTCCCCTACCAATCTGTGCATAAAAATAAATACGCTTATTATCCACACATAACTGACATAAGAAAAGATGCAAAGATATCCCAAAACATGGCAAAAGCAAACAAGAGGGAAAAAAAGAGTATTTGTTTTGAAAACAAATCATGGAACATAGGGCAAGAGTGAATTTACATTATCTATACAGCACAAATACTGTCACTTTAATAACTTGGCATAGTGCAATTCTAGTGAATTTCTTAGAAAAATTCATTGAGGAGTTATATATGATATATCATGAGCTTTTAGTACCACTGTTAAAGACTCTGGATGAATGCGCTTCTATTCTGATTAGGTGGGTAAGATATCTACCAAAAACCACATGGCAAATTATACCTTAGAGTTTCATTGGCCTCATATTATTTGAATATGCATCTGTCAACAGAAAATCAGCTTTTATAATCATTTTTGTAAGTGGGCTTCTTTACTCCTTTTTACTTCATGAAAAAGCTGAAAAGCTAGTTATAAATTCAGGAGGAGTCTTGAGATGTCCTTTATTACAAGACAATGGAAAATATATTCTTCCAGTGTTCTCCTTAATTACTGCCAATAAAATTAAATGCTAAGATTCAAGACATTTTGTTAATAAAATAGATAAGGTAACATTGTGAGGTTGTGAGCTATAGAGTATCCCAGCAATAATTTCAAATTCAGGGATTTATTTTTCCTGTCTCTGCTTTAAATGAAAACACTGTACATCAGTTTATGAAAAAGAGCCTGCTTTATGATAAGATTTTTCGTGTGGACATCAACTTGTTCATCCAGTCTTCGCCCATCCTTCAAACAGAATGAGGTATGATGGTACCTCTTATTGCATAAGGTTCCAGGCAAACACTAATCACCACAAGTATTTAACATCTCATCTAAAAATGTTCCTTTATTTGGTTTTACATGAATAGTAACAAACTCCCAAGATACATAATTAGCATGTGTATGCAGTCTTAAAAATCCTTACTTTCCTATGTCCTTCAATATATTTTTATTTGCCAGAAACATCCACTTTAAGAAACAGATCGTAAGACACCAAGTTGCAAAGAGTGAAAAGAAGGCCCCAATAACCTGGTGAACCTTTGCAGAGGCCCACTGAGGAAACCTGAAGAGATGATGGGGAAGGGAAAGAGTGCCATGTAAATAAGTCATTGATTAATTTATGAGCTACAGTTTGGGTAAATATGGTGACTGAAATGGGGCATTTATAGTGCTAAACATATCTTTATGTAGCAGAGTAATCCAGAATGCAATAGGTAAAGCATATAGGCCAGAAAGGCACCAAGATTTCTAAGGGTTTCTCCCACACAGTTCTTCCTATAGAGTTCTCGCTGCCAATATATTTCGAACTGAGACATTCAGATTGCTAATCAGCACCCACATTTTTAGACACAGACACTGAACTGTGCAAGTTTGATGCCTGTTACGGGAAACAGTGATGGCTGCATCAGCAAGTGCTTTCAGGATCCGAGGAGCCAGGTTCAGCTGGGCTGGACATCAACGTTGCTGCAGGGGCTCAGGAGCCTGCGGTGCATTTACAGCTGTATTCAGCATTGAATAGTAGGTTGAGATCTTGCTGTTAGCACCAGTAATAAGTTGGGCATACATGATTGTATTACAAGGGGTAAAGAAAGTGGTGTGAAACTCTAGTTGGTAATACTTTGAGTAATATGTTGGAATTTTTACAGAGATTTTTTTTGCCTTATTTTCCTAAAATGTAGGAAATCTGATATAATATGGCCTACACTTGATGTTTAAAATAAATTTTTGCCTGCTCCTTTCTGAAGACTGGGTGGAGAAGGTCTAACCTCCTCTGTCATGTTAGAAGGACCTGTTAATAACTTAGTGATTGAAGTTGCTGACCTATTGAGCATGATCCACAGAGATTAAAAGCAGTGCCATGGGAGCACTCAGCGAAGGACATGCTACAGAAGCTTGTTCAGGGCTGGCAGACCGCTGTCCATTGGTTCTAAAGAAGCTCTTGTCAAAGAGAAAAAACATTTTGGGTCTCCTCTCTCTTTCTTTTTCTGTTATTTTTTTTGTTTCCCCAGAGTAATCCTTTGAAAGGAGCAGCAGGCTAAGCATACATGCTCCATGCAGAGGAGGAGGGGACAGAGCTGTCACTCAAGTGCCTCTTCTAATTTTTCAGCAAATCTCCATCAGGGAACAACAGATTATAGGCAATCTGTGGAGAGGGCCATGGGACCCCAGGAGAGTTTGGATATACAGTTCTGGTCCAGATAACCAAGCTGATGTAAACGGAGCACGTGTACATTAGGAGTAGAATGCACATAGAAGAACAACACATGACCCACAGGATTTGCAGATTATTATAATTTAATTTTAATTTGTGTATAAAGAAGCGATTAATTAGTGATTGCCCAATTAAACAAGAGTGAATGAACACAGCTTCCAGGATTTTGAAAATATGTCTATCAAAAATATTATTCCTCCTTTTGTTTTAGATTTTTTTTCATCTTTCCATAATGCTTGAACTAAACTTTTCATTCAGTTCTTTGTTTGAAATAGCATATAATGCATATAATTTAGAATAAATATTAATATGTTTATCTATATGGTAGATTTTTTTGTTCTGAAGAATCTAAAGAACATGTCAAATAAGACTTATCCATAAATCACTTCTCCTTTCAAATACAGCTATCTCTGCAGTGGAGGGAAGCAATAAGAATGGCAAAAAACACCCCACAAAATAATGGATGAAAGGAAATTCAGCAGAGCTAATCATCTACTCTGACCAAATTAAAAAAGACATGGAAACTATTTGATAAAAAGTAAGGAATAAAAGAAAAATTCAGACCAACTCGCATCTTGCAGGTGGTTGACTGGCTGAAGCTATGGGTTTTTAACTATAGCTTTTACAGAGTCTGGAAAGCCCATTACCCACTCATATGCTCATTAACTTTATTCCTATTATGTCCACAGATTTATGCAAGCATTCAGTTCAGACTTTGTTAACAGGCTCCTATTATACACTTTACATTGTTCAGAAGAGCAAGTTCTTAGGAAAGTTCTTAACTATTACTCAGAGTGGTTTTGTGTTATTTATTTAATTAATTTTGAGACTTCTGAATGTTAATTGGCTCACCATATTCTACTTATGTCCTTTTTTTCCTCTTTTTTTCATGTTATAAATCCTATAGAATTTTTCAACCAATTAAATGTTGGTTGGTTAAGATTTATAATAGGAAAGTTTTATAACGATTCTTTTAAAATTAATATCTTCTTTCTATTTTGTGTGGTTTTCAACAAGTTTTATATTTTATTGTGTATTCTTACCTTTATCTTGTAAAGCTGTAGGATTCTTTCCTTCCTTTTCTTTAGCATGTTCTGTAAAAATAATTTATTAATCTTCAAGCTAGAGTGGTAAAAGGTTAACATCTAATACCTCTGGGATAATGATTGATTGAATAATTTGTGGTTTCTAACTGAGCCATGGCACCATTTACATGTCTAGTACAAAACTGTTTTTCAGCAGCTTTAGCATGTTCACAAAGCGAAACCACAAACTCTTCTTAAGTGTGATGAAAGAATAAAGATCACTCAAAACTTACTTCATTTTGCAGTTTGTAATAACAAACATTAACAAGTGTTCCTAAATCCTGAGTTTGGATTTCTAAGTTTTCAATTCTTATTACCAAGGCTCTATTTGCACTTCTGATCCAGCTAATGCCAATTAAGTTTTATCATAAATTTACTGAAATAGTATTATGCTTATAAATTCTTAACTAAACTATACCATAAAAACAAAATGGTCAATGCATTAAAAGATTTTCTTTTCTTGGTTCACATAGATCTTAGGGTTTTATACAACTTTGTCCTGACGTGTTACCTTTATCTTTTGTAGCAGCTGGAGATTTCAATTCTTTCTCTTTTCCAGGATCTGTAAAAGAAGTATTTACACTGATAAATTGACAGTCAGAAGCCTTAACTAGTGAAACTATGAGATTTAATCATAAGATAGAACGAAGCATCTAGATCATATGAGAGAATATAACTGTATATTGGAAGAAATAGTGAAAAAGAACGATTGGAAGAGTTGTACGAAATTCACCTGTTTCTGTTCAGAGAGTTCAGACCACAAAATGTGTTTTATCGATTTAACTATGAAACCTATAAAATTTGCAAGCTTCAACTTAATATGGGATAAGGATAGTTTTTCAGCTTCCTTAACCAGCAAGGACAAAACCAACCTTTTGCCAATTTTGACTCATCAGAGCTGGCTGTGACCTACTTCCCCGATCAGGGATTGTCCGTTCTTAGTGAGCAAGTCCAAGGGTCTCCTTATTGAAACTATTATTTTCTGAGGGTCAGATGCATATCAAATAGAGAGAGCAACAGGATAGTGACAAATAGGAGGATGAAGAGTTCTTTTTAGTCTGTCTACAGACAAGTAGTGAAGATGGCTAGGCCACACCATCCTTGATGGATTCTGTGTGAGGAAGGACAGTCCTCTGTAAAAGGCATAAGAAATAATTTGAACCAAACAGAAAAAAAGAATTCTGTTTCAGACAAAATGTGAGATCATCATTCTGGGCTGATGAAACCAAGGTCTCCAAAGCTTTTCACACCAAAATTATAAAGACAGATAAGACTGTCCCAAAACATGCTAGTCAGAAAGGACAGAGACTTGGATTTTGAATTCTTGCATGTTGAGTGTGTGTTTTAACCATCTGACTGCTTGTTACACTGGTTTATACATGTTATCTGAGAACTACTAATTAACAGGTATTTTCTGGAAAAAAAAATAATACATTGTTCTCCATCAGATATGAAGAAAAAAATTCTTTCTATTGAGAAACTTGGCAGCAATTCAGTGCCAGAAGATCTTGAAGAACTCTGTTAGAAAACCCTCTTGTTCTCTACACATAGGATAAGAGGTCAAGACTCCTAATGAGGAGGAGGTTTTGTTTAGCAGATAGATATGAAACTTACAGTGGGTAGCTGCAGTGGTAATTGTTTACTGCCTTAAGCCCACACAATTCACAAATTGTTGCTTTTGTTATAAAAGCATGGAATGTGTCCAATAGTAATTTATCATGGTATCAGTAAAGCTGCTTGTTCATGATTTAGTATTCATCTCTGAGTTCATGGGGAATCTGAATTGAAGGAATCCAGAAATAATAACATTTTATTTATGGAAGAAGTAACCATCAAGTGGAAAAACTTAATTTACTGTTGACATTGAAACTCCTGTTCTGTTAGGGCTGATGACAAAGGGTAAATGTTTCCTTATTTTCTCCTTCTACATTGTGCTTCTAAAAAGGCAATACTTCCAGATTATATAATTTTTAAAGGAGAAGACTTGGGAAAGGAATTTGTTGAACAAGGTCAAAAGTGTAATTTTATTGTAATAAAGCTCTCTCTTTCCATCCTCACTACATCCCAGATATCTGCTTCAGAAGCTACCCCTGCGTTCCTGCTTCTACCTTCAAGTTTTGTACTCACTAATTTATGATTAAGTCACTGATTTTCAAAGTGAAAAAAAATTTACTGCAGATGTCTGTGAAGCATATACAGTGGAACTAAGTATCTCTAATAGTCCTGATAAGAAGTCAACACCAATTTTTAAGTATTAAGTTAATGACAGAAATCTGTGCTAACAAAAATAAAACTCAGTGAGAAGACTGAAAAACTTGTCCTTCTGTGCTCATGAGTTATGAAAAATTCCCAAGAGAGATTCCATGTTCGGTGCAATGGTCTCTACAAAAAAAAAAAGAGGTGAGTGGAAGACACAGACCTTTCTCTTTTTTTTTTTTTTTAGTGACTCACAATTCAAATAAAGATTTTGTGATTAATACAAGATTACAAGTAACACAGCTAAATAGTACACTATTATGCCTTTACCGAAATAAATCATTTAATGGACAATACAAAACCTTTACTTTCAGGAACCTGTCTGTAAGAAATTAAAGTTGTTGTGCACCTGCATTATTAAGAACAGAGTTACCCAAACTGTTGCAGAAGATGTTACCTCAATGATGCATTTTGAAAAAAAGAACATTAAACAATTCTGAAATGAAAGCTTAAGTCATTACTGAAAAAGCTTGAAGTCCCATGTGATCCCCAAACAAGGAAACTTTTGGGAAGGTGCTTCAGAGACAGTTGTCATCACCAGGAGAAAAAATGACTTTTAGGATGGTGTGGCATGTGACACAGATGCTGCTGAAGAATTTAAAAAATGATCCAGGACTGACCTGGAAATGGTAAATTAAAGTGTAAATAAACACTGACCATATTCTGTAGGACTGAACTTACTGAGGTCTGTTAGACAGTCTGCCCTAACCTGGCAAAATGACAACCTGTAGCACAAATACCATGACAAAAGCCTTGTGTTACTTGTTCTGTACTGATTTGCAGTGTTAAGTTCGTATTGACATCAGAATACATAACTGAGACCTGTAGTGAGCCTAGCAGGTGTGGAGAGAAGAATTTTGTGTGTAAAATAATAAATATAAACTTTATAAACAGTTTTTTTGTGCTGCATTGCACAAGTCTGTTCCTTTTGTCAAGGAAGAATATACAGTATTGGGATGAAAGTTTTTTGGTTTAAACAGACTAGAATTTCTCAACATATCCATTATTAACTATTATCAGCTTTGTGGTATCAGTTCTAGCCTGTTTAATCAACCATGATCTGCAATTCTGACTAGCAGCAGAAGCTTTTATATGTATTTTTTTTCATTTATAGTTTTGACATTGCTTTATCACTTACAGGGAGAAGCAATATGTAAAATGATAGCTTACTTCCTTGTTTCGCCTTTGGTTTATCTGAGGAAAGAGAAAAGAAGGGAAGCAAAAGTGAAAACAGAAAAAAAGAAAATATTAGAATACATGTTCACATAGGAAATTATTTTTAATACAATCAGCTAATGAAAACGTATTTAAATATATGTTGTCCTTAAGTGCTTAAATATATCTTGAAAGGGATTTCCACTCCATTGTAGCTTGACAATGTATGCGAAAAAAGTTCATGATTCCCACCTAGGACCTTGTAGACATGCAACTAGAGCATAAAAAACCCTAGTCTCATATGACCTGCTTTAACTGAAGGTAATTAACTCCTTTCTTAGTACTATTGAATATCACAAGAAAAAAATCTTTGCCTTTTCCTCATTTGTTTTAAGTATGAATTATCAGTTGCCTTAATAACAGGCAGTAACTCCCTGGCAACCGTCTTGACACTTGCATATGTCATTTTTCAAATAAATAGGGCAAAGAGTTAAAGCACTGTCTTTTTCTAGACACTTCTGGCAGTTCTCTGCCTTCTTGTTCTCCTTTTAACAGCTAAAAATGTTATATGCAACTTTGCTTTACTACTAATAAAAGACCAGTGAATTGAAATGTTGCTACAACCTTTTAGCCCATTTCCAGACCATAGGGATTTGAGGTCAAAGCTGTAATAGCATGTTTGATCACTAGCACCTTCAGGTTTGAAACAATGAAGCTATATCCTGATTGCCAAGCAAATAGAGCCACCAGTACTCCAGATTTTCCTGCAAGTCTCCTTATATTTAGTGTTTTTCTTAAACTGCAAATCCTAATTTTGACCAGGTCTGAATCCCTCTACTTTTTGCCATGTATCCTGATGTACAATAGCTAGCAGAGCAAATGATCTCGTTTCTCAGTCTAAAAGGCTCAAAAATCCCTTTCAGTTTAAAAACTATTTCCTGGTGGATTCATACTTTCCTGATTAAGAAAAAGAGTCCTCACTTTTCGTCAGATCTTCCAGATACCTGGAATCAGTGAATTAGGTATAGTTGTCTCTTCATTCAAAACGTAACTCAGACCTGCTTCCATCACCTTATATTTTAGTCTTCCATGAGAAAAAAACTTCCTGAAAGTTTTTTTTGGCTCATTTGTCTTTGAGTGATCAATGTGTTGGCAGTAGCTCCTACATACAGGGTGCAGAAATGAGAAGCAGAGGCAATTGCTGTCTGAAAGTGCTTATGTTCGCTTCTGTGCAGCAGAGGAACTGAGCTGCTGCCAGTGCTTGGAAGTAGCTGCAGAAATAGTTGTGATAGACATTGTATGCTGCTCTTATTCCTTTGACTTGCAGAAACTAGATGGCTGCTGGCATGGGGGGATAGTGCTGCTGCTGCTGACTGCTGTCATGGGAAATAGTTTGCCCCCCTTTTGAGCTCCCTGGGTATCACAACCAATGGTTTAGAAGTCCCTGCTCAAAGGCAACTGTGTGAAACTATGGTTTGTAGAGCTCAGTCTGTGCTCTTTATGGCACAGTTAAAATATTTTGCAGATGAAGTCCCATCTAATGGTGGCACATTGTAGAAGGGACAAATCTTACAGCAAACACCACCTCATTGCTTCATGAGATGATAGCCAAACAGAAGGGAAGCAGTGCAGATGGCTGGGGAAGCACTTGTACAGCAATGGAAAACAGTGTGGAGATACCCAGACTGACAATGACTGAAATCTAGGCCAAGGCCCACCTAATTATAACATTTTCCGTGACAACTAGCAAGCAGCTGACAGCTGCTGCAGGGTGCCTGCTCTGACTTGAGTAATGCTGGGTAAAGCTGAAGCTGAGAAACTGGAGAAAAGAAAGGAATAATGGCTCACCTGACCAAAGCTACATTAGCAAATATGTCTCATACTTTATTCTAAAGGTTACTGGCAAGTTTGGAAAAACTCCAATATGCTAAGACTGAAAATGCCAAATTCATCATCAGGGCTCTAATTGCCATTTTGAGCATAAGTAAATACAAAAATCACCTTGGTGACAGTTAGTTACAAAACACATTAGATCAGGATGTGTATCGTACAAAGGAAGCCAGGGCTGATATGCTTTGAGTCTTTACTCCAGTGTTTTACTACTTTGCTCCTTACCATACTAACCTAAAAAGGTATGCATTACCTTTAACAAGTGTACAAGAAGCAGGTATGCAGGATATAATGCTGAAAGTAACAATAATAATAAATATAAGTGTATATAATGGAAAAGGCACAGCTTTATCTAAATGCTTCAAGGCTCCAATCCTTTTCTTTTTATGTTCACCATCATCACTCAGTGGCTTGAGTTTGGTTTCAGCCTGGGTGTAGACTGTCCCTTGGTGTTCCTGCTCTGGTTGGCTTGGGAAACTGTATGTAGACTTTGTGACTTGCTGAAATATGTGCCATCAACACAAGCAGTTCTTTTATCCTTTCTTCTGGTGCTCCCACTCCCAGGCATTCCCATTCATGCCTCATCCATACCAATCCTAAGCTGTTTGCTAAAAGCATCTGCAAGTTCTGTTCTCAAAAGCTTTTGAGTTCCTCTGCAGTGGACCTTCATGGCTCTTCATGGGGCCAATGTTTCATTTGGGATAAGAAAGGCAGCTCAGCTGACTTTAGGGGACCTCTGCCCCTTCACCTCATTGCAAGTCACTCTCTAAGACTGAATAGTAAAGGCTGATCCCTGTCCAGGCTACAGAGGCAGGGAGCCTCTCACAAATCTGTGTGACACAAAGTCCCAGCACAGGACCTTTAAGCTGAAGCGGGTAGCCTGTTCGCCTGAAGCTTTTTGTGGAGGTTGCAGTTTTGTGGAAGTGGGACAAAGCCAGTTTCCTGGTGGAAATTCCCTGTTGCTCTGATAAACACAGCAGAGCCCTGGCAAATGCTAGCAGAGCAACGGATTTAAAGGTTGCTGTCATCCAGCTGTCTGAGGGTTTTGTTTCTATGCTGTTGTCTTTTAAGAGAGATAATGCCAACTTGCTTTGTTTTCTTTTTACCTTGCTCTGCTGCCTTCCTTGCTTTTTCTTCCTTCTTTTCAGGTACTGCTGCAAAACAAAGATAAGGCTTAAGTAAATTTCTAGTCAGAGTTGTTGATGCAACAGACAAAGCTTTTCTTAAATGCTTACAGATTACTTTGAGGCAAATGATTTCAAAGATTTGGAACCATGAGAAGCCTTCTTTCCCCTGATACATGACTACATAATAAGTATTTTTTACCTATCTTAAAAAGAAAAGAGGAAAAGCAAACAGGGAACATTTTTCTTTCAGAAAATAGCAGCATTTTCTTCTTGATCTCAGGCAGAACAGAAGCTAAACTGCAGTGCACATCACATAACGGAGGAGAGAGCAAAATGAGCAGGTCTCTACCTTGCTCAGCCATGTGAGGGTTCCCCACGTGAGTGTGGTTTTCTGTTTGCACCAGTAGAAACCTCCACTCTGCATCCCTGACACAGCAAGTACTTCCACACATTCTTAATTTTAAGCATGTAGTTACTCTCACTGAGGATAGTGAGCCACAGTCAGACTATGCATTACAGACACCTAACTTGGTCCTTGTGAATACTGCGATTTCTGTGAGCGAGAGAGAAGAGTGAACCAAACCACTTGTGGAGCAGGGCTGCTAGACCTTTACTGATGCCAGGAGAGGCAGCTGTAAGAGCGCAGGTCAGGATGTCTGGACATATCCAACTGAGTATTTGCAAGCTTTAGCTTGCACAGTTCCTCAATTGATTTGCACAGACTGAGACACGAGGGACAGAGATTATTTGTGCATGGCTCCACACTAAGGATTAAATGATCTAAGAGGAGGAGGTGCAGGAAGGAATCCCTTCAGGCTTTGCTCTCTTATGAAACACATAAATATGGGTATCTTTTATAGTTTCTGACAATTTACATGGCAGGTTTGGCACTTCACAAAATTTCCTGCAGATTACGGAATATATTTAGGACAGCATATGTATTTTCTCATCGAATTGAATTATTCAGGGTTAAGTCTTGCAAATGTGTAAACTTATTTGTTTAGCTGTAAACGGCACTAGCAATACTTCACTTTTGGAAAACCCAGCTTTTGTAGCCATGATTAATAACTACTATGCTGAATGAGAAGCATTACTCTAATTTTAAAAAGTATCCTCTTACAGTGTTTGAGATAAAAAATATGGCATTAAGAAAATAAGCTTCACTGTCATTGCCTTTTAAAAGTAGTGCAAAGAATAAACAATCAGCATAAATGGCAGGATGTAAAGTGGATGGTGAAAATTAATTCACATCAAGTGACTGGTAAGTATAGAAATGTCTTTGCAGCTGCAGTGTTATCAGCACATGACATCCCCCCAGCTTGTTATTTCAACCTGTCAAGCTTAGAAATATTTTCAACACAATGTTTTATTACAGCAAATCACAGCTGTAAATTAAGAGCTTGGCTTTTAGAGACAAGGCAAATCCTGAGGGTCATGTTCTGTTATGATTATTTATACTGAGAAATTCAGGGAATTCAAAGGACCTACAGAGTGCCTCCAGGTGTGCTTGCTGCTCTTGGAAGAATGTCCTGGTGGTCCCGCTGGGGTTGGACTTGCAGCCCAGGCAGCAGGGAAGCCTTCTGAAGCTGCTGGGCACAATGGCCCAAGCAGGCCAGCTCAGTGAGTAAGCTATGGCCTGTCTGCAATGTCTGCAAGTGGGCTGGAGGCCAAAAGAAGGATCTTCTGTTCCCACCAGGAAACCTTTCCTGAGATTCAGTAAAATGTCAGGTATGGACAAGTGAACTGCTTCACGTTGAGTAGGGTGGACCAACTCACACACATCAATCACTCCCTTGCCACTTGCTCTTGTTTATCCCAGGATGCAGTGGGGTAAGCAGGTGTTTGTGAACAAGCTCCATGAAAACAGTGAAATAGTGCACCTCTGCACCTCAGTTGGTTCAGGACCTTATTGTATTGAAAATAATCTTCAGTTCACCTGAAAATCAAGTCTAGACTGAAAGGACGACTGACTGGATCCACAGAAAAATAATGTGAGCACGCCGTTTATATCCAAGTACCTAACTTTGTATTGGTATTACTGGACACAGAGAAAGCCAAAGAGGAGTAAAGTCCCTTAATATTTATTTTAGATCTCTGCTATTAACATCCATATTATTTAGGTCCAGATCAACAGGGCTACTTAAATCAGCAATAAGCTAGACACCTACATACCTAGATGAACCTGGGCATTTGAGCCCTGCCACTGAGCAAACTAATATTACAGTGCTTCTAAAAATCTTGCTGAAGTGGTCAATATCTGGAAGAATAAGCTTATTTTAATATGGAAAAAAGGATATGAAAAGGGGCACCGGAAACCAGTCCCATATGCATTCCAAAATGTATTTTTAGAGTCTAAAACTGCAACAGCAGCTATGAAAAGACTAAAATGAATTATTGAGAACTGTTGTTTTTTTACCAGAACATGTTTATCCTTTTTAGCTAAAACTAAAGCAGTTTTGGTTTGTTCAATTTCTGAAAAACAGAATATTGATAGAATAAAAAATAAAAGTATTTTCTGGATACTTCTGGCTAGAAGAGCAATACAGCTCTCTGAGAAGATCAGGTATTTAGAGTCATCAATTCATGTAGCAGTGGTAGACCATGAGTGCAGTTATGATGAACCAGCCATTCTTGATAAGCATTGAGGCTGCTATTTAAAAATAACAAGTACTACTAATAGTATTCTGGCTATCAGTGTGTTCAGTAATCGATTATGTGAGTGAGTGTTTGTAAAGAAGAACTTGCTGAGATAGATCAGAGCTTTAGTAACTTTTGGGAACTGCCAAGTAGCGTTATCTGGACATGGCAGAGTAGTATCTGGAAGGACAAACAGGACATTGCATTATTCTCTTTGCTCCTTGAGAAGGGAGGTGTGAGCTACTTTGGTAATGCTGAGAGGTCTTTTATCATCAAGATAATAGGTGTCACTTTAACAGTCTGTATAAATAGAAAGCCTGAACATATAGTGTCAGTGTTTGGAATAAGACTCTCAAGAAGTTTTTCTTTTGTTTCTGGTAGAACAGGGACAAGTTTTCCAAGTAGCTCAAGATTTCATCCCTTCCACTGAGCATTTTCAAAGTTCTTGACACTTCTGAGTGGCAGCCTGAAAGACAATCTCTTTGTAAAATATGGTCCCATTGCAGGTGTTCCCAATTTGAAAAGCTCATCCTTTAGCCACGTAATGTATTATAATTTTCTCCTCAGCAGAAGAACATCAAGCATTAAAAAAAAAAAAAGGAAAACCCCCCAGAAAACCAAACCAAAACCACCAAAAAACCCTGCTTGAAATAATACAAAATAAAATGAATGCACATAAAGGTAAAAGTAGAAGTTTGTCAGGGATCCATATTTTCAGTATATTATAGTTAAAAAAAAGATGATGTGAATGGAGTCTGGACTCCCATTTATATTTTGTCATTTTTCAGCAAAATTCTTGACAACTTAGATCATAAGTTTTAAGCATAATGTAGATCAAATTAGTGATTCCTATGATAATTGTTTCTCTGATTCCATCATAAGCTGTTTGAAATCAAATGAGAGAGAGCTTAGCAGACATTGCTTTGTGCTGAAAGTAGCCAGGAGAGCGATTCATCAGTCAAATATTTCTGCAGCCTCAACAGTTGTGGGCTACAATCAAATTTGTCAGAATATTTTTATCCCAAAATAGTCAGGTTGCATAACTAGCATCCACATCAGAAATATACATTCCAAAATGTCACTGATTTTAAAGCTATTTTGAGTTGTTCGCTCGGTGTGAAGGAAAGCTAAAAGAAATCATTGACTGGAGACAACAAACACTTCATTCGCTGAACCCTGAGGTCAGAGGCAGGAGCTCCTCATCGTGACATCACTAATATCAAGAAACCATGCACCTAAGAAGTGTCTAGTATGATTTAGGAGCTGTTTTGTTATATGGAGAAATGAAAAAGTCCCTGCCATAGTGACATTACAGAACCTTTTGTGAGAGAATGCAACAAAACTTCATATGAGCTTGATAGTTCATCAGAAATACAAGCTAGTGGGAATGGCCCAGACCTCCTTCTATCCCAGCAGATTAATTAAGAAGATAATTTCATCAAAAATCTCACTTGATTTCAGAACAGGACTGTTTGCTTTCAATGAATATGCTTAAAAATTTTAAAATTTGCCAGCAGCTACTCAGTATTGGAAACCACATTGCACCTAGAGAGCTGCTAAGTCTAAATGGATTAACAGAAGAAAAATGGAAATAGGTAAATAAAGAGCAGCAATAAAGAACAGAGAAATACAGACTGAAAAGCAATGGTTTTGTTCAGACTTAGTAAAAAGTATAGCTATGAAAGACTACTAGAATTTGTCTGTTATCATAAAAAATAATATTTAGAAGAAAATAACAGCATTCATTTGTGATTCTTACTAAGAGGCAAAAGGAACAACTGTAACATTTTAATATAAATATCATTTTTTTCCCCTGGTATACAGGCTATGTTTGTGTTTCAAAATTAGCAAGATAAAGTTAAATTTAGACCATTTGTTAAAAAGTAACTTTTCAGAAATTAACAATTACTCCAGAACTAACATCAGCTATTTCTGTTTAATGGGGATTGGTGACTGATTAAAACAAAATTGTTTACTTAAATACTGGAGAATAATTTCAGGCTCAACATTAGGCTGATCCTATGGCAAAACTAAGATGTCTGAGACCAGTGTTTTCAGTTGTGAGACTGCTCTTTTGACAACAGAAATAACAATGATTCTTGTTTTATATAATAGAAACCTACAATTTCTATTCATCCTTAATGAACTGTGAACTTCCTATAGAATTTTTTCAAGTGCCCCTTAATTCAATAACTCATAAGGAAGGGTTCACTTCCATCCTGCAAAATGCTGGAGACACGATGAAGACCTATTACATATGCAAATGTTTGCTTCTTATCTAAATAACTATGAAATACGGTATTCACTAGAAAGATTTGAGGCTACTCACAGCAATAAAGCATAGAGGTAAAAGCTCTGTTTTTGAAAAAACTCTGCTAATTCTGTTTGTAAACTTTACAAGTGACCTAAACAAAATAACTTTTAATAAAAGGGTAAATATAATTAGTGGGAATAACAATTTCAAAAGGTATATGACAACGTTTCCCAGTAGTGGCCAAAGAAAACTTCAAGTTTGCAGAAAGGGACTTAATTCTGCAAGAAATAACTGCTTCACTTCTTTTCAGACCCTGATGGACACAGGTTTGGCAGAAATGGGTTCACAGATGTTGAAATGTTGACTTCATATACATAGTACAATGTTACAGAAGAACTAATAATAATGTTTCAGAAAGATTTGCTTAGAGGCTTCCAGCAATACGGGAAAGCTTCATTCAATCACCCATAGCAGCAAGACTAACTTTATTTTCATCTTTGGCTGTCTAGAATTTGCTAAAAATTCAAAAGCTTAACTCATCATACTTTATTTTCCCCTTTAGTTTCTGTGTCTTGTCTTGTGGGAGTATAAAGAGAGCAAATGCCTAAATTACTTTGGCTTCTGTTTTGCTCAACACAATTAGCTGCAGAGCAATGACAGCATTATGACTTTAGCCCATGAAGCAGGGAACTTAAAAACATCGAATAAAGGGAATAGTGTATCAGCTTTGACTTCCTTACATTAATCTCCACAGCTGCGATTCTGCAACCCTTCCTCGTGCTCCAGAAGAGTAGTCAACTGCCTTGCAATTCAGCCTGACTCCTTGTGTCAGTATTTACTAGTTAATGTACATGAGGCTTCAGAGATGAAATCTAAAGTAAAAGAAGACACTTGAATGATAGCAGGGTATTAAAAACTGGAAATTCTAATTTCCCTGCCTTTGACTTGTGGTGGACAGCTCAGAGACCACAATCCGCAAGTCTGAGCAGCTGATATGTGCAGTCCCATTTGTTTGAAAGGGAACATTTATAAAGCAAGGTGGTCATTGGCATGAATAAATGTGGACTGAGAGTGAAGTGCAGTTTGTGACATCTGTAATGTTCTTGAAGGCAATTTGGAGCTAGGATCTTGCATTGTATATATGTAAAAAGTCAGACACTGGCACGAACAATGAAATATTTGCTCAGCTCTAACTTAAGCTCTTGAGGTTTCTCACCAGTCCCAGTTCCCTGTGCCTTCAAGAAAGGAGCAACGTTTGGAGCAAGCACTGATGCTCCCACACCTCCCACCTCCTCCCCTTGGCAGTTCTTGTATAAAAGGAAAGCAAAAACTGTTTCGCTGAACCTCCCTGTAAAACATCCTGAGCTTGGTAAAGAAAACAACTACTCAGTCATTGGATTTGTGCTGCAGCTGGACTGGCAAAAAGAGAAATACTACTCTTTGTGTCATGTCCCTATAGAAGATAGGTTACTTCTTCTGCCTTTCACAAAAACCTTATGGTTTGAGTTAGGGTTAGAAACTGAATTTGATATAGTTGGAGAATTATAGTTTGTTAGTTTATGGACAACTCGGGGAAAAGACACCTGGTTTCTAGAGGTGCTTTGAGGTGCTGCGAGGATGGAGTGATTACAATTTAAAAGGTCCACTTTGTTTTACATAAGTCACACCTGTTAGCAGTTTTGTCACAAGAAGCTTTTTCATTAACAGTAGAGTTAACAACAGCATTCTTCCATTTCAGTTTTAAAAACAAAGTTACCCACCTTTTGACTTCAGAGTTTCCACAGGTGCTGTGAAATAAAAGAAAACATTCCAGGAAACAAATTTCGCAAATGCATAAAGAAATTAAGATTGATCCTAGCACCTCTTCCCTTGGTCAATATGCTTCCTATCTATGCAGAGCAGGAGTTCATTTTTTTTTTTTGTTATGCAGAGAAACATTGACAAACACATACGTTGCTTGTTTGAATAGTCTTATGGTAGATGACCAATTAACTTGCAGATTAAAAGCAATGGAAAACAAGGTCAATAGGTAAGTTATATATGGTGCTTTAATAGCTCCACTATTTTCAAGTGATGGGGATGAGAGAAGGAGTAAAAACAGGTTTCAGAATAGGCACATATCAAACATAGGTGGAGGGTATGAGATAGAAATCTCCTTTTAACAATTTCAGTAATTTGAGGAAGCTAAGGATTTTTATTTTTTTTGCGTTTATTGAAAATTCAAAGCACAAAACTCTTCTAATATTGATATAGGGGAAGATCCACTTTCAAAATTCTTCCTTGAACATATATTTTTTTCTGATTAATTTGCTTATCATTCTTCAAAATTGCATTAACTAAATCCAAATTAATTGAACTACTATATGATTATATGATTCTATACTACATTTATCTTTCTTCATTATTCACACCTTCGTTCTGAAGCACCGTGCCAGGTTTTTATGCAATGTATAAGGACAAATTTATTTTTCTATAAATTATCTGTCTACTGTAGGTATTTTTTGCTCAGACTTTATATCTGAGAAAATAGAGTCATCTGATAAATGAGTCATCAAGCTTGGCTGTAAAAGGAGCTGAAAATCTTTATGCTCTCCCAAATTTGGATAAACTGGAGAAGTATATTCCTGTCAGAAATAAGAAGAGCATCTAGCTACAACAATAAAATACATGGGCATGGTGCTTGGAATGAAAACAAAATAAAACAACCTACATTTTCCCTCCCATCCACGCTCTGAAGCTCCTATTTTGTGTTTTGTTCTCCATCCATTTACTGTAGCCTCCAAGCAGGTCCCCTTCCTCCTTGAGAAGATAAACCTTTTAAAAGCTGAAATAAAAAATTCTCACCCTCGTTGTTCTCAGCAACATTTGATCAGATCTCGGTTCCAGAAGATCAAATGGCTGTATGTCTGCTCCACAGACATTCATTTGCTCAAGTAACTTTGATTAAACTAGCGAATCTTAATCTCTGGCTTCACTTTTTTTGTCCCTTTGCCTAATCGTGTCTCAATTTAAAATTGGATAAATGAGACTCTAAAACTTACTGTCTTTCACAGGTCTTACCATGTATTTTTACTTCTTTCTTTGCTGTTTTGGCTGTAAAAACAAACAAAAATCAAATATTGACTTCTGACATGAATTAATTTAAAACATTAGGACAATTGTAAAGTAAGACAAAAAAGGGAGAATATTCACCAGTTTCCATCATTTTTTCTTTCTTGTGTGGTTCTGAAAAAGAAAAAAATGAAGTACACTCTTCTCTTCTAGTAATATTTTGTTTAGTTGTCCTGGAAAATCATTTTCATGCTACTAGTGGCAGTTGGATGAGGCACATTGCTTTGGACTCTCAGTTCATGTGAGCCCTTCCCTGCTTTCCTGCATGTCAGAATAAAGCCTTTATCAGTCCCTTCAGTGGTTTTTCACAATGCGCAATCAGGGTCAGATTAGCTGTTAATAATGGACACCAAAGGATTTAATTCTTATAATAAAGTACTAAAAGAAAACTCTAGCAACAATGCAAGTTAAAATACCTGCAGTTTTACTTCAGGGTGGTCTAAAAAGAAGGCGGAGTTACTGAATGCCTTCTTTGCCTCTGTCTATACTGCTGGAGTCTGTTCTGAGGAGCCCCGGACCACTGAGGCCCCAGAAGAAGTCAGGATAGAGGAGGAATCTGTCTTGGTAGATGAGGGCTGGGTCAGGGACCAATTAAGCAATCTGGACATCCATAAATCCATGGGCACTGATGGGATGCACCCACGGGTGCTGAGGGAGCTGGCGGAAGTCATTGCTAGGCCACTCTCCATCATCTTTGCTAAGTCGTGGGCAACGGGAGAGGTACCTGAGGACTGGAGGAAAGCAAATGTCACTCCGGTCTTCAAAAAGGGCAAGAAGGAGGACCCGGGTAACTATAGACCGGTCAGCCTCACCTCCATCCCCGGAAAGGTGATGGAACAACTTGTTCTTGGTGCTGTCTCTAGGCACAGCAAGGATAGGGGGATCATTAGGGGCACTCAGCATGGCTTCACCAACGGGAAGTCATGCTCAACCAACTTGATAGCCTTTTATGAGGATGTTACCCGGTGGATAGATGATGGTAAAGCTGTGGATGTGGTCTATCTCGATTTCAGTAAAGCGTTTGACACGGTCTCCCACAGTATCCTCGCAGCTAAACTGAGGAAGTGTGGTCTGGATGATCGGGTAGTGAGGTGGATTGTGAACTGGCTGAAGGAAAGAAGCCAGAGAGTGGTGGTCAATGGGACAGAGTCCAGTTGGAGGCCTGTGTCTAGCGGAGTCCCTCAAGGGTCGGTACTGGAACCAGTACTATTCAGTATATTCATTAATGACTTGGATGAGGGAATAGAGTGCACTGTCAGCAAGTTCGCTGATGACACCAAACTGGGAGGAGTGGCTGACGTGCCGGGAGGCTGCGCAGCCATTCAGAGAGACCTGGACAGGCTGGAGAGTTGGGCAGGGAGAAATTTAATGAAATATAACAAGGGCAAGTGTAGAGTCCTGCATCTGGGCAAGAACAACCCCAGGTATGAGTACAAGTTGGGGGCAGACCTGTTGGAGACCAGCGTAGGGGAAAGGGACCTGGGGGTCCTAGTGGACAGCAAGACGACCATGAGCCAGCAGTGTGCCCTTGTGGCCAAGAAGGCCAATGGCATCCTGGGGTGTATTAGAAGAGGTGTGGTTAGCAGGTCAAGAGAGGTTCTCCTCCCCCTCTACTCTGCCCTGGTGAGGTCGCATCTGGAATACTGTGTCCAGTTCTGGGCCCCTCAGTTCAAGAAGGACAGAGAACTGCTAGAGAGAGTCCAGTGCAGAGCCACGAAGATGATTAAGAGAGTGGAACATCTCCCTTATGAGGAGAGGCTGAGGGAGCTGTGTCTCTTTAGCTTAGAGAAGAGGAGACTGAGGGGTGACCTCATTAATGTTTATAAATATGTAAAGGGCAAGTGTCATGAGGATGGAGCCAGGCTCTTCTCAGTGACATCCCTTGACAGGACAAGGGGCAATGGGTGCAAGCTGGAACACAGGAGGTTCCACATAAATATGAGGAAAAACTTCTTTACGGTGAGGGTGACCAAACACTGGAACAGGCTGCCCAGAGAGGTTGTGGAGTCTCCTTCTCTGGAGACATTCAAAACCGGCCTGGGCGCGTTCCTGTGTGATATGGTCTAGGCAATCCTGCTCCGGCAGGGGGATTGGACTAGATGATCTTTCGAAGTCCCTTCCAATCCCTAACATTCTGTGATTCTGTGATTCTGTGACTCTGTGATTCTGTAAATGGAGGCCTGTGAACCAGCTGTATGTGCTTCAGGACATCTGTGATACAGTCCTTATCTTTCTTCCCAGATACTGGGGAATAAGCACAGCATCTGATCCAGCTGCTGCCGCTCTACAGCCATGGGAGAAGAGGAGGGGGTCCTGGCCTCTTTTACATGAATATACAATGTGGGGGAAGCCATGGTTCACAGGCGCCAATTGTCAAAACAGGATTTGGATTTGGAACCTGAAAATCTTCATCCACCTAAACCCTGTAACTCTCTGGCAAACTATGAACGAGTTTTACAAATTTTTAATGGTAGTTTTCCTCTTTCCATCTTGCCAGGATGTGCTTCAAAACCCCCTCAGAGAAGGAGTAGGTGGCCTACCAGAGGAAGGAGGGAGAGACTGAATCTGAGCGTGATCAGCCAGGGCTGACGTTCACAGTAGCAAAAAAATAGATAAGCTTTTGCTGTCTGCAGATGATGTCTGTAGATGCTTTTAAACAGCAGATGTAAAGGTTCTGGTGTGCAGGTTTGGATCCACACAGGCACATTACTTAAATTCAAGAGTATCTGAGCTGACTGATTACAAGATAAAGGCAGTTTCTATTAAATACATACATTTGCCCATGCTCATTGCTTACCGGTATCTGATGATTATATTTTCTCCATGCTTATTATATGATACATTTATATTGATGCTGTGATATACAGTTGAGGTATATTAATGTTTAAACAGTTTCCACTCTAGAATCAAGATATAAAGTTGCATGTTCAAAGTGATTCTGAATGTCGTACCCTCACTAAAAGCAAGTTTATCTTTAAATTTGAGCTATCCTTGAATTGAATAAGCAAAAAGGAACAAGAACTGTTAACAGAAAATTAAAAACTGTTGATCAATAACCTTAAAATGAGTAATACATTAAATATTAATTCATAATCGATATTAATACTGAATGCACAGTAGATATCTAAAAGAGGTATAATCCATGCAGAGCTATGACAATAATTGATATTAGAAGGAGCAGGCTGATCTGAAATATGAAAAAAACCTCCCACATCTGCTAAGTTTTAAACAAAATATGTCATTGCTCCATACTCCCACTCCCAGTAAGTTTGTATCAAGCAATGCATGTAGTTCTATCTGAAATGAAATATTAATTTTTGTCTGAGTTTTTAAATCTATCTGAAGAGCCAACTTATATATATTTTAATACAAAATGTAGTTTCTAAAATAAAGGTTTGCTCTGAGTTCTTAAAAAAAAATTATTTTTCTGCTTTAACCAACAATATTGACGGACTTTCACAACAATTTCATAAGCAATATCTGTCAGCCAAAATGTACATTTTAAAGCATCAAGACTAACTGATTGAAATCAGGAACGCAGCTTTAATACGGTTATAGAAAGCACATTTTTATGTACTTATTATATAACATATATGTATTTAAAATATCATAGGTGTTTTATAGTCACATTGCATATGAGACATGAGATTCAGTGGAAATGGTCATAAAGCAGGTTGATGTGGTCAAAGCAATGAGCCAGGAATATGATTTTCCCAGCAATATGGAAAAGTGATGGAGCTAGAGAGTGAGTTGACATTAAATAGTTTATTGCCTGAATAAATGTTGTATTTTGTTGGTGACATCCTGCCTTAGGTGGCAATGATAGTACAGGTCAAGGAGGAGAAACATAGCAAAAAGTGAGAGGACAGAAGTTTGGGACTTGGTAGTTCAGCTGACTCAATGAGCTTAATCATAACAACAGCTGCAGCTTTGGTTTTGTGTAGCCCAAGTACTCTTTAGAGTATCCAATTTCATATAGATATTTTAGGAGTCATTCTGTGAAATGAGAATTTTGATTGGTTTCATGGGGTTTTCTATTTTGCTATTGCTCAGGACTGCTTCCTGGAAACTGAACGAAATGTAATTATGATTTTAGTGGTTCTGAGGCAATTATTTTTCCTTCTCATTTTAAGATCTGTCAGCTCTCATGAGATCAGGGAACAGTATGACATTAACAACACTCAGCAAGTGTTTTTGCAAAGTATAAAATTTTCCATTTATTTAGCTTTATCTCTTGTTTTACAAAACTCAAAACATAAAGGAAGATCTATAGAGCTTCTTTTATAATAGTTTTACTTCCAGAAGCATATGAAATAAGATCCTTTCCCATGGGGAAATGAAAAAAATATTAATAACAGAATTTAGCATAAAGCATTTCTGGTGAAATCTGACATGATATGAAATTTCAGGTGATCCTTGGTCTGATATTTTAAAGGAATGAACTGAAACCTTCCATTACATGAGCCATAAGCTTCAGGAGATTTCAGACCTAGATCTTTCCTTCTTGCTACAGGTTATCATTACTTGATCTCAATGTCTTTTTTTTTTTCTTTTTGTTACGAATGAGTAGTTAGTATGACACATGAAAGGATATTGCCAACTGTAGACACATTAAGCATTTGCCATGACATTTGTAATTCTTTTATCTTTAAGCATTTTTGTATGTATATGAGACTGTACAACATAATTTTATTTAGGAAACTTTTGCTGGTAATATATTATTTTTCTACCATGCATAGAACCACGATTTGATTTAGTTTGACATTTCACCATCTTTATGAGTTCTGATGCTTTGAACAAATAGCTTTTTTTATGAAAATTGGCAAAGTTACGTATGACATGCCTATAAAACTATATAAATGTATTTTTTGTTTCTTTACTAGTGACATACTCCTAGACACCCCTGAAGCAGATGGGAGACAGAGGAGAACCTGAACCTGCCTCTGCAGCTCTTCCCTAAGCCACACTCTTCCCTAAAGTGCAGTGCTGAAAAGCTTCTAGGTTGGCACATTTGCTGTGGTGCACTTTAATCTTTACTACCAGGATGGATATTCACAAACTGTGACTTTTTGTGATCCACCAGGAGAGAACAATTGATATCCCATCCTAAGTGTATAGCTATGTGTGCACATATGTGTGTGTGTGCACGTGTGTTATCTCCTAATTCAGATAAAACATTCATGTTCAAGAAGTGTTCAGAAAAATAAAAATTGTATATGGGATCACACAGATTGAGAAAAAGTTTAAATAAATGGCATTTCAAGTGGATTTACTGTTCTGTGGTGTGCATCACATGTTAAATAATCAATACCATTCTGTTTCCACGCAGTAGCTGCATAAAAACGGTGTTTTCTGTACAGTTGTTCAATTTTTGCCACAAGTATTTCAATGAATCTAGTTTTACATTCATTAAAGCCTACTGTTGTGATATTCCATGCAGTGTCTTGAATACTTAAATCCTTAGAGAGTAGAAAATTAGCCTGGTCTTACAGTCTTGTAATCTTGGTTTTATAGGCTATATGCCTGTCATTTCCCTTTTCAGACCTTCATATCATGCTAGTTAATTAAAACCAAATGCGACAGGGTGGTAAAGCTCTCCAAGATATCCTTTCATTAAGAATATTGTGAACATAAGCAGCTAGATACAGAAAAGGTCCCTTTAGTACCTCTTGTTGAAGGGAAAGTTTGCAATATGAGCTCAGTCACATTATTAGACCTGAGATAATCCACATGAGAAAATTTTGCATCCAACTAGATTTTTCCAGCTCTCCTGCTCCCAAGAAGTGATTGACCTGCTATATTTGACTGCCATTCTACTTACTGGATCAATGTAGAAAATCTCACTGCCACCATACACTTTGATTTATAAAGATAATTGACTGAAGAAATATATTTCTTTCTGGAATAAGAACACACCAAGGAAACCCCTTACTTTGTGAGATCATGCCGCGCATATACCTATTTCTTTATAAACGAGCATCTTTTGAGGGGGGTAACAAACAGTTTTTCTGATGGATTTTTGTGAAGAGAGTTTTCTAATACAAAGATACTGACACAGAAATCTCTCTCCTGAAGGAAAGCAGGAGACAGTTTTCTGTGTCAGTAGCTTTGTATTAGAAATCTGCTACTATGTTGGGAAATATTTGGCAAAAACACTGCAAAGAAAAGAAAGAAAAGAGGCCTGGATGAAATGCAAGTACCTATTGGGTCTGAAAGCAATGGCATCAAAACTGAGGATGGAAGTCTTTACCACTGAGAAATGTCTCAGGATCCTCAAATAAAGTAGAAGCCACCAAAAGGATTTAAAGACTTTTCTGCAGAGGATTATGCTTTTATTCAAGCTTTTGACACTGGAGGGTCATATTTTGGTGATTTTGCTTAACAAAATAAATAAATACTTGGGAGGTGGGAGACGGAGATCCTGCCTCATATCCAAACACTTGCTTTCACTAGTTGCCTCAGCCTCATTTTATTACAACTCATTTCTTATTTAATACAGCTCATGCATCATTCTGGATGCACGACTGAAACTCAGAGAGGACGTTAATACTAGGATAGACACCAACAAATCGGCCAAGGTCCCTAATTTTGGGTGAATGTTGTCAGTTCTCAGCAAAGGCAAGTTAGACACTTGTGTTTTCAAAATCCTCCTACATCACCATATATCAATTTTGCTATTAAAGTTGTTATGAGGAAGAGGCTGAACTGGTCATACCTTGGTAAACCCCTTTTTATGTTGTAAAGGAGTCAACAGGCTCTGCCTCTTCCTCAGAAGGTGTACACAACCAAAAAAACCCATCTTGACGTCAGAATAATTGTAACAATACATGGTCTTCCGTGTCATGTGGACATACTTGAATACTTGAATACAGATTGCTAGAAACTTTCCTTCTAGTCTAGTACACCTTTTCTTACTTATCAGAAAGCTAGATAAAAAAAAAAAAAGAAAAAAGAAAAGAAGTTATAAAAATGCATTGAGCATTGTCCCTAGGATGTGAGACTTAGAAGCTGGGGACATTCTTAGATTTCAGATTCTTCTATCGTTCCATACTTGACTAGGCATAAAGTCTATCTTTTTTTTTTAGAACACCAAGTTGCATTAACACAGAGGGAAAGCAAACAGCTTCTTTCCACAAGGTTCCATCATAACTATACTGAAGCCTAAAGACAAAGCTGCTCTCAGAAAACAGACAAGTACCTTTTCCTCTCCAGAGTCTGAAAAGCTCTGTTAGTTTCTGCAAAAGCTCTGATAATCAAGAGAAGAGGAACCATCATAAAGAGGAAATGGAAAAATGCCAATCTGGCTAAGATGCACTCAGTTAGAGGAAAAACATTCCCCAAGGACTCAAATCACAGGTAAATCAGCTGCTCAAGTCAACAATCTTGAAGCATACTTATATAAATGTAGAGTATATTTGATCACTCCTAGGAAAATAACACACTTTCATCACTTTTGCCATATGAGAAGGAAAAGGTGTGGATCTTATGGTTTCCCGTCAGAAGGAGCAGAACCACTACGCAGTGCGGATGTATTCATAGGCCACAGATGCCTAATTTCCCATTGAAATAAAAATCTTTTTGTTTTAGAATCCTTAAAAAGAAAACTAGGTTAATCCTACAATTCTGACTAGGGAACTGCCTGTGTTCAAAACTGATGTACCACCCATGAACACCATTCTCTGAAATCCTTACATGTTATGAACAGAGCCCTTGTGAAAAGATCAGTTCTTAATGACTATCACTAGCGCTAGTTTGTTTTAAGACCAAATTAATTTCTCTAGTCTCAGGATTTCTGGCATGGCCATTCAGGCTAAGATTCAGCTCGCAAAAAAAAGTAATTTAAAAAAATGCTGTGATTCTTTAATGCAGAGAGCTAGTGTCTGCCAGTAGACCTTTACCTGTGAAAAAGCTTAAACCGTATTTCCTTTTAATTAGGGATCTGAGGAGTATTTCCAGCATTTTGAGGACTAAGATGGTTAAGCTGCTCAGATGTAGAGTATTTCCAGTCAATCCCCAATGAGTAGAAGCACACTCTATTGGATTTAGAAAAATCCTGTGTTGAACCATGTCTGTTTGAACAAGGAGCACTTCTAGAAAGGCATGTCTACATCACCCTGTATGGAACTTCTCAAAGGAGGATAACAAGCAACATGGCAAATTACTGAGCATGAGATCAGGTGCAGCAGTTACACTCATTCTCATAGACCACAGCAGGGTGAAAGTAATTAAATTTTCTTAATAGTCTCTCATTGTGAGGTAAAATGAGTCATATTACTTTGTAATAGATTTCTGACAAGAGCACATCCACTGAGGGTGGTCATCACTTGGAAGGCGCTCAGCAATTACTACTTGCTCATGTTTTAACTTGTTCATACTCTACCTTCTTTTGACAAGGGAAGGACTTCTGCTTCAAGTTTTGTAATCCATTGAGAATATGTGCAGATTAAATTAGCTAATTCAGTAGCAAAAACAATAGACCCTAAAAATTAATGCAATGAGATCCTAAAGGAATAAATTTAATTCAAAGTTAATGACCTTAGTACAGGAGCTCTAAGTCAGTAGCCCCTGACTTTAGAGCTGGGTCCTGATGTCAGTTAGCCCAAAGAGGTAGGGTAGAACAAGACAGCGAGCAAAAGCTTTGGTATATTTTCTCTCAGAGCACAAGTCAAAGGATGCACATGTGGTTAAATATTTCAAAAGGCTTCTTTGGCTGCCTTAACCAGGACAAGCAACTTCTTCAGAGGTTATTTGCAGAGGCAGCATCATGAAGTAGGACATTGACAGAAGGCACTAGGAGAAGTGTGCAGCTCAGACAGTCAATAAAATGCTGTGAGGAGCTGACTGTATGCATAAAATAAACCCAGCAACCACTACTTCTGAAATATGTGAAGCTCCAAACTTGGACACTCCAACCAGCTGTTATAGAAGAGGAAAAACTCGTCAAATTATCTGTGGCACTCTGAAGACTGAAATGGTATTGTGCATTGGTAATTACTTATTTTGTACTTATGATACTGGACTGCAACTTCTTAATACAGAAACTTTCAAGTCTGTTTTTGATGTAGACCTGTACAATGATGTGAGTAAAATTCGTATTTAAGAAACATTGTATTTAAGAAACATCACAGTGAAACATATTGTGTTTCCATTTGCTTTCTCTCTAAAACATAGCACTGCCATATCCAAGAACATAATAAATTGTAGATGCAATATAATTATACATGGTATAGAAAACTCTAGTCCACACCACTGCTCCCCTGAAAATCAAGTGCCATTTTCATAATGGTCTCAATGATCAAGATGAGGCCCATTTATTCCCTTTCTAGCAAAGCAAAGGTGGTACCGCTTCCAAAAGACTAATGCCTGGGAAGGTATATACATAGTGCATGTGATTAGTCTGCATTCAACCAAGCTTAAGCATGAACTTAAATGCTTTGCTGACTCAAGACAGAGTTAAAGATATGTTAAGTGCTTTGCTGAAATTGGGCCCAATTCTTGCCAAAAGTGCACTTAAATCATGAAACAACTTCAGGGCTATGAAAGATGGCCAGCCTCAGAACAAAACACTTTTCCATAAAAGGTGGACACTTAAATAATCCTTTTGGCTCTGATTTATATTTAAATAGCATTTATTTTTGACCCTCTTTTATTCTCATTATTGTTACTTTCATGGATCAAATAATTTCTTTTTTGTAGTTAACTTGCTCCCCCTGCCTTGCTCTTAAAGTAATGCCATTTTTGTGTTAGTCATACAACAGTACTTTGCTGCTTTGCATAGACTGGACTGTGACATTTAATAATATCTGTTAATAACAAAGGAAACAAAGCTGAATTTTTAGGACAAGTGTCTTCAGAGTTCACTATGATGTGCAAGGAAGTATAGGAAATTATTTTATCTCTATGTGATCCTGAAACAGAGGGTACTGTAAGGAACATATAAATGCAACAGTAGTATGCCAGGCTGTGAGACTGGGCATTTCAACACCCTAGCAAAAGTAGCAAAAATATCCTGAATTCTGGGCCATTTACTCAAAAAGATTTTAAAAACTGGATTTTAGATTAGAAAGCTTAGTGTAAAATATGCCATTTCATGCTTCATTTAAATAAATCCTGTATGTAAAGAATTCAAGGTTGTAAAGTAAAATCTTCTAACATTGGAAAGTTCTTCTTTGAGGGTGTGTATTGTGACATAAGTGAAGAATACATTTTTCCTTTCCCATTCAGAGCTAGATAATGATCCATCTTACATAATCCTGCAGACAATTTAAGACCGCCTAGTCTGCAACAGTTTCTCAGGCTTGAGCTGGGATGAAAATATTAGTGAGTGGGAATGATTGGTGGAATTCATCTCTGTTCACATAATAGATTCCTGCAGATATTAAGAAGCGACTGAGTGATGGACTACGCAATGGCAGCAAGGTTGTAGCTGCTGAGGGTATAGTGCATTCCTGGCAGACCAGGGGCAGAGTCAGCTGTGAGGCTTCACTAAGCCTAGTGGAAGCTCTCTGGGAGAAACAGGTGAGGACCAAGACCCAGTTTTTCCTATCGTTCTACGTGTTGCTGGGGACTGAGATCAGATGATTTCCACCTACTGTGCAAAGGCAGCTAAGCCTGCATCTCTTCCTTTAAAGCCAGAAATAAAATGAACAAGTCAGAGAAGACACAACTTTTAACTATCCAAAGAGTTAAGATGGGAGAGTGGAAGAACTATGCTAACCTCGAGTGAAAGAAAATCCTCTGTGATTCAAAAGGACTATAGAAAGATCCTGAACCTAAACCCAAGGACCCTGAGCAGCAGGATTAATATATGTAGGGTTTCATTATTTTGTTTACCACTGCATATTCACCTGCTACCTGAGTGAAGATTTATTTTGTCCGGAAATAAACTGCAAAACCTATCCTCATGCATTCAATAAGCCATCTCTATCAATTATCCCTGAAGAGTTAAACAGTAAACCCAGAAAATAAACCCTGAGAATGGCTGTGCTTACGTTATGAAAAACTCTGAGAGAGTTAACATCAGGGACTAGAAAACTGAACAGAATATGCCAGCTACAAGAAGAACGTGCTGGGTAACACTGGTACCACAGAAATACACGCAGAGATGCAAACCAGGGGCAGTGGCTGCTTATACAGAGAAATTTCAGGGCACATAGAGGCACTCAGACATAAGATCCTGAAGAGACTGCAGAATGGCGAACTCTGCTAGGGCCATGCTCATGTATGGTGAGAGAAAAAGAGAAAGAAAGACTGCTCCTCTCCTTTTCCTCTTTCCAAAAGTACTTACATGGGGGTGTGTAACATACAATTTACACAGATTTTTGACGTCTCTTCTACTGGGTGATATAACTACAGAAGAAGAGAATAAGCAGGTGGACGGATGATGGAGGGGATGTGGTGTTGTGAGTACAATACATCCCTGACATGTGACTCGAGAGAGCTACCTGACTGTTAGAAACCTGAAAAAGGATCCATTATAATTTTGTCTTTTCCATTGTGCTGGTAAATCATTCAATAGATGTGCTGAATTTTGTTAACCTTTTGTAACATTGAAGTGGTTTTAGCATCCTTTCTACCTAATTCTGTCCTACAGGTGATCATTAAAAGACAACCAATGAGCCCAGCTCCTTAACAAACATTACCTCCATTTTAAAGCATACCTGCTGTCTCATAAACTTTCTGCTATTTCTTTCTTTTTATGTAGAATAGCACTGGTTATACCATATGGCAAGTACAAAGATTCTTCCCTGCTGCCATTTTTGTTGCTGTTGTTCACCTTGAACCAACAATTAAAATGATTTGTCTGTTAAGTAAATACTTCCTCATACCAGCAGAATAGTTCTTCCTGCATTAGGCAGAGTGAGCTGAACCTCTTAAATTGATCCTCTGACCAGGTTTTTCAGTATAGCCTGGGTTCTAATGTTCTATACTTACCCCATGAACTAATTTCCTCTGTAATGTCTTTTTTTTCCCTTTCTGCTTATCAACAGTGGAAAAATCAGAGGTGTCATAGAATGGTTTGGGTTGGAAGGGACCTTAAAGATCATGTAGTTCCAATCCCCCTGCCATGGTCAGGGACACCTTTCCACTAGACCAGGTTTTAAAGGGGAAATGGTGCTCAAAAAGAGTTTCTGTTATGAACCCAAAGGGAGTAATGAATAAGATTTTTTTTTTGCATGTGTGTGGAGGGAAACATGGGAAAAATTAGGCATTAAAAATCAGTAATTAGGCAGTTAAGTGACAGTACAAGATGTGTTAAACATACTGTAAAATTAAATTAAAAATTGCAAGACCATTCCAGGGAAATTCTAAGCTGCAATTAGGATTTAATTTTTACAGTATTGAAAAAAGAGTTAGATCTGATTTTTAAATCAGGCAAATCATCAGGGGAAAGCGCTGTCACTGGTGCTTAGAGAAGGTGCAGGAGTGTTGCCTATAATGTGAGGTTATCCCATGAGAGGTACTCACAGATGAGCTATTCCCATCCCTGACCCTAGCTAAAGGAGCATGCGAGGCTCAGTGGCACCAAGGGGCCTTGCTGCCTGCAGAGGAACGCAGTCACCTTTCTACTAACTCACTTGCAAACGCTCCCTGCGTGGTTTGAGCCTGTGCTCCTTTCCCTGCCCTGCACCGCCACGCACTTTCTTTCCTCACGGTGCCAAAACAGACCCAGCAAACTTGCCAAGCTGAGGTGTGATGTGTCAGTGCCCCACCGCTGACACCTGGACCACTGACCTGGCAGAGAGTTAGCGACAGCTGCGGGGTGCGATACACAGCACAGTGTGGGAGCTCTTCCCAGGTGAGGCTCCATGGGGACAGGGGCGAGGGGTGAAGTTTCCCTCCCATCTGCCTGTCCTGCAGGAGGACAGCAGGATGAAGCAGGTGCTCAGTGCCTACACCCCCAGCTCTGAGAAATCCTTCAGAGAACACACTGGGCCCAGCACACATGGGGGGCCTGAGGAAACCCTGAAATAAACCTGTGCCCGTCCTCAGGGAAATAAGATGATAGACATTTTGTAAGGCTAGGTCACTCTCAGACCTGTCCTGCTGGCACAGCTGAGAAGGCAGTGCACTGTGCTGAAAGAAGAGGACAAGGCAGCAGGGTTTGGGAGGGGGACATCATAAGACAGTGTAACTGAAGAAGACTAGTGTCATGAAATACCTTCAACTCTGGTTTCTCCCTTCAGAATAGCATCACTTGTATATATCTGTGAAACTATTCTGCTTTGAAGCCATATACTATCATCTCCAGCACAGCTTCAGATGGGTGTCAGAGAGGTAATTTTTTCCAGTTAGAGAATAGCCACTTTGAAAATCAAGTAACAGCTATTCATTGAGACTGGTTTCCTAGAGCAGCCATCACTTTCCAGACGCAGAAGCTCTCGTAGACTTCCAGATTCTACATTCACTTTCTTTGCTTTCTCCATATATTGAGATAAATGGAGATAAAAATAGTGCACAGTGTATTACGCAGGGTTTTCTTCACCAGTGACATTAAGACCAGGAACATATGTGATATAGAAGCTCTGGAAGATGACCAGCTGTGCTCTCAGTCTGTTCAGTCTGTTAATAGGACTAAACCTTCAGCTTTAGGCATTCTGGGGTCCAGGTTGCGATGTAATAAGATATGCGGAAGAAAATGAAATATGAAATTGGATAATGCATTTAATTTACTGTACTAATAGGCAGCAGTCTAGTTATGATGTTGCCAAACAAGCATATTTAATATTTTGCTGTGGTGAGTTATTCTGGGGGTAAATTAATTTTCAGAGAACAGTGCCGTTTGGGGAGGGGAAACAAAAATGTAGAAGTCAAAGCCTACTGCTCTTTATCACTTTTAAGGCAAACTAGATATTTAGAAATGTGTCAGAACAGACTAACTAATTTTATTTTTCCATAATAAGCCATGCCAGTTTTTCCCCTTTTCTTTATCTTAAGCAGATTACTGTCATCACCATTCTTGCCAACAAGCAGACTCATTGGAATATTTTTCAATAATGAACACAAATATTGGATGCAAGCAGGTGGAATGAATTAATTATAAGCATATGGTTCTAACATAACGATTTCTGCAGTGTACTGTTGAGACATCTAAGGGTCTAGATGTACAATACACTTTGGCAACAAAGCTGCTTTAAGAAAATATCAGTTATGCGAATATAAATGTTTGTGGAGCCAGACTTACTGAAATGATCGATACTGAACACCCTGCCACACACACACATTTCTAGGACAGTTTTTAGCTTAAGCCATGGTAATGATGTGGTTTACACTGTTCTCACAGTTTTGTTAGCACACAGTCAAAAAAAACACAGCAGGCAGGGCCTGGGAGCATCGGTGGGGAAATGGTGCTTCTTAGGTCAGCTTCACAGGGTACATTGTACAGATGTACAATATGCCCTATGATAGGCTATATTGACTGCAATTCCAGGCTGCAAGTCCTTTCGTGGCAGAGGCAACTGAAGATGTTCCTGGCTTGCACTTGACCAATCCCCAAACTCCCCTACTGATGCAAGTTATTATTCCCTCATTCCATGGAGGAGATCTCTGAGGTAGACCACCCAAAGGTCTGAATTATGAAAGACAGACAGAAAAAAAATCTTATAAAAAAAGAAAAAAGATCCCAGATCCACATAGATCCACATAGCCCCATACATTGGGATCAGCTGGAGGAAAGAAGCAGCAGAGAGAGTGGGCTGGCCGCTGCTGCAATGCCAGCACCACACCAGGTACAGCTCAGCAGCCCAGAGCTTGGTGCAGCATTGGCCACCCTGTTTTAGAGTAGAATAATATTATGGTTTTATATTGATCACATTTTCACATGGGAATTCCTGGGGGTTTTTTATGCTGGTTAATTTAAAATGTAGTAAGACTACAAATATCCTGAATATTTAGAACGTTATTCATTATATTGGGTTTTGTTAAATTAAGCAGAAATATGACGTGACATTTTTGAAGATGAGGAGAAGAGATCAGAAATCAATAAAAAGTAGATTTTTGCAATCCATTCTAAATTCAGATATGAATTTGTGCCATTATTTTGTTTATAAAAAGTTTGCTTGTCTTTTCAGTGCACATTTATGTTTATCTAAGAGCTCCTTTTTTATAAAACCTACTGTGAGATCAACAGTTTGAAAAATCGGATCCCCTTCTAGAAGGGCTCAAATACAGCTTCACATGGAAACTCATTTCTGTAAATATTGCTTTTTAAATCAGTCTTTACATTGAGATTCATTTTTTGATCTCAAGCCCTGCAGAATGGCCCAATATGGCACCTCATGGCTGCCATGAGAGGAGAAGAAGCAACCATAACGTCAGAGATCAATGCAAAATGTTTTTGTTCTTAGCAAAGATTTTGCATACAAATTATCACAATAATTTAGAGCAAATAGTGAAAAAAACCCAAAACAGTGGCTTTTGTATAATCCAGCAGATGGTGCTATGATGCAATATACTGGTTCAAGAATACAAGAAATAAACTGAATGTGAACATTTCACTCCATTACCTGGTGCTGCTGCTTTTTTGGTGGCTGGTTTGGCTGCAGGAGCTTTTGCAGGCTCTTAAAAAAGAGAACAAATTAAACCAATTACTACAAAGTGTTATATCTTAAAAAAACAGAAATCCAAGGAAAGGCTTCCAATGAGGTACAGTCTGTAGCAATTTTTCCACTGAAGAGTTAGACAAAGAGATTGCCCAAAGAGAAAAGACCTGAGTTGCCTTCAGTAAACTCAAAGGCATCAACAAAATAGCCAGCCGAAGGGCTAGTAAACTCTTGCCGTTAGGCACTGAATCACTTCTCTTAACTTTTTCTGCCTAGTAATTCAATATCTATTTGCAAAGCAGAGCAAAGCAGGTATCTAGGGGTTTGGGCATGGCCTTGCCACTCAGGCAGCAGCTATGGGCTGGGAGCTTCCACATTTGATCTTGGAGCTATGAGAGCAGAAGGTCCTGAACCAGCCTAGGGCAGCTGGAGAAGATTCACTGCTGTGAACCACAGAATCACAGAATGGTTAGTGTTGTAAGGGACCTCCGGAGATCATCTAGTCCAACCCCCTGCCAAAGCAGGTTCACCTAGAGCATGTTGCACAGGGTCGCATCCTGGCAGGTTTTGAATATCTCCAGAGAAGGAGACTCCACAACCTCCCTGGGCAGCCTGTTCCAGTGCTCTGTCACCCTCACCGTAAAGAAGTTTTTCCTCATAAATCAGCAGTGGTGTCTCTTGGGATCCCACAACTATTCAGGGTGACATCCTTTCCCCTAAACTGAATATCTTCTTGATGCAAAAAAGTGAAATTGGGCTGCTTCTGCAAAGTACATTCACAAACACGGCTACACCAGGAATCTCTCTCCATCCTGAGGAATGGAGGAGCATTAAGAGAACAACTTCATGTTTGATCCTCCACTGGAAAGAGCAGCTGCTGTGTTCTCCTAGCAAACAGGCCCTCTCAGGCTGTTTAACTGTAGTTCTGTTCTTGATCTTTTCATGAAACATTTGCACTATTCTCTCCTTGCTGAGGTAGGACATTTCCTTGCAGAATGAAGGTCCAAATTATGAAGGGTATGTGCGTCTCCAAGCAGACCTGGAGAATCTCAGCCCTGGATAGAAGAACCTAACTAGCCCACTGGGTTTATTTACTCTTTACTAGTGTTTATTTAATTGTTTTTATCCTCAGGAACTACTAAAACAGACTGTACATAAACCACGATAATTTAACAAATATCCATAAGCTAAACTCTACCAACTTTCGTAATGGATTTTTTATATCAACTAGAATCTAACTTAAAATTCACATTTCCATATTGTAAGAGGATATACTTAATCATTTTAATCACAATCTGAATTACAGAATGCCAAAAAAATGTTAGTTTATCCTTCACATCTGTCACTGTGTTATTACAAAGAAAGAATATGGCTAAATCAGGAATGTAATTTTGAGTTCTTCCCCTCCAGTCTTTTGAGAAGTTCATAAAAGATGCATCAGACTGTCTTGTGAAACAGAATGAAAACAAAATATAGTTTGCATGTGTGGGATTGTTTTGTTTCCAACAATTTAAAAGTTTGCAGCAGATAATTATATCCTAACTTAGTTATTATCACAGCATTGTAATTACTTGGGGTGCTCACCCCTCCTTCAGGGAAATATATAAAAGACCTTGAAGAAGAGTTTACTTAGTATTACTTTCCTGAGTGCCTGTTCTTGCAGAAGCAGCATGAGATTCACCACATGTATTCTACAAGTGAGGAGATGATAGACTTAATACAAAACTGCAGGACTACTGCATTTATTCCCTTCTGAGCTCACAGCTAGGGCTTGCTGACCAGCAAGGCTTTTTACTTTTTTTTCACTTTTTTTTCATAACATTTGTAAAAACAAATAAGGTTGGATTCTTTTTGTTCTGCAATGATTTTTATTGTCATTTGAAATATTTCATTTCTGAGCAACTAAAATTTAGTTGAGGAAAAAATTTAAAATGAAGGATATGTTTGACCAAAAACTTCTGAAATTTATTTATTTATTTAATTTTTCAATAGCATTGAAACAGAAGTGCCAAATGTTTTAAACTTGTTTTGTAAACATATACTTTTTAGTTTGTAATTCAGAAATTATTTCAGCGTTAATGACTCTGCATCTTTAATGAACAAGTTTCAGCTGAAAATTTCATCCTGTAAATTTCACTCATGCAATGGAGCTGGGAAGTTTTGCCATGACAGCTGCTGGGAAGCTCTCACATGAGAGGAATTATATGCCCAAATCAATAGATCCTTTAAGACCTGCTTGGAAACAAGCAGTTATTTCCCTAACAGGACATTACCCATAGAGTAAGTCCATTGCAGCTTTTGTTCAATGTTTCTGCAAAATCTGAGTAGGAAACCAATGTATAAGCTTTTCGTGATTGCTAAAAGAAATCTTTTAATGCATTCCTGCAAAACTGAGGATGGCAGGGAATTCTTCTGCCTTTACAGGTCTGGAAAGATCGTGTATGGAGATGGGAGTCATTGCATTCTTTAATCATGAATTTGAATAAGATTTCAAAGCCTCACAGTTTTCCTAATTTTTCTTATATACCATAGTTTCAGAACAGAGATCTGAGCAGACAAAGTCTTGCCAGTGAAACTGTCTTCTTATCCTTACTGTGTTGAGGCATTAATGCTTGCAAATTTGTAGAAAAGAAAGGTGTCAGCATTCTCTTGTTAACAATTCCATGTTCTCAGAGCATTTTTCAGTTATTTATGCAGCCCAGCCCCTACCGTTCTTCTACCTCAAAAGTCTATGTCTGAATCTGAGGTAGCTAGATAGGTAGGGCCCTTGTTTTGCATTTGTGAAGATAAACTTGGTGGTCCTCAGCATGTTGGACTCTCAGTCTTCCCAGCCCGTTTATCAAAATTGCTGTTACTCACAGCACATTCAGCTGAGACCTCATTTGACATTTCCTTCCCTATGAAACCTTTGTTTTTGAAGACAGTGATAGAAAAGAGGGGAAGGCAAAACTGTCAGTCACAAAGAGGATTGTGAAATTAGGCGTAGATTAAGAATGGATTTAGAAAGTACGAGGCAGCTGAAGTCTAAACATGTCATTTTTCAATTATAAACGGTGTAGCTACTTTCTTATTTTTACTTTCAACAATTCAATAACTATTATTTTGGAAAACTGAAACGTGTTGTTTGAAACATATGAAAGAAATCATAACTGTCGGCACAGTAGTTTCTTACTTTTGTGTTCTTTGGGCACAGCAGCTTCTTTTTTATCTGTAAGAAAAAACAAACACATATGCATAAAAATATAGTCTGGAAGGCTATAGATAGATATAAAACTGCAGTGTGTGCTTTAGAGGTGAAACAACTTATTTGCTGCAAAGTGCATTTGAATGATGCAGTGAATCAGTTCACTTGTGTTTCGTGGTACAGTTGCACTAATTTAACCTTAAGTGCAAATACAAGGTTCACAAGAATCCTGTGTGAACATGAACATTTTTGTTTACTTTCAATATTGTAATATGTGAGATTTGACATGTGATTGAGTTACCATGGCTTGCACGTACTAGCTGAGCCATGGTTGCTCACTATGTGCACATCGTCAGGTTGCAGAAATGCAAGGGAAGATGCGCTAGGAACCCAAGAATAGAGACATGTAAAGAAAGGCATTGTCTTCCTACAATTGTTGACAACCGCACAATTGAGGCCTAGTTTGGAAGGCTCCATATTAACACCTAGCCAAAACTCCAGCTGCCATGTTTCCCACACACCAAAACAAATGGAAAATTTACAGCTAAAGAGAAGAGAGAGAGAATCTGAGCCACCTCTCCAGTCCAGCTTGGAGGAAAGATCCCTGCTTCAAACTTTTCCCAATGTTCAATTAAAGTTCAAGCTAATGCATTTCTAACACGTTTGTGAAAAAGAGCACACATATGACTCTTACCAAAGCTAAGACAACTTGGAATAACTTATGAACCTGAAGAAACGCAGTTAGTCCTACATATGGATCGTGAAAATGTAGGCAAAATCTGTCCCTGATTTATTTAATAAAGTTAAAATAACTCGGCTATATCAAAATACAGCATGGCCAGGCAGCCTACCAGAGAGACTTAACTAAGATGTTCAGTCTCATCTTCAGCTAAGGTGGCATTTTTGTGCCACGTTTTTGCAGGACTTTTTTCAGAGGGCTGAGTGAAGATTTGGAATCTTTACTAAGTAGATGTAAGTGGGCAGAAATACTCAGTGATAGCTTCTCCCTCTATTATAATTCTTGGTGCTATTCTACCTCAGCGCTTTTATCTGGGTACAAAAATTGGCCGTTTTTATAACCACACTTGTGGCCTTACATACTTTTTTCACTAGTCTCACCTGTACAAGAAATGGTTCATGTAGGTCCTATGAGACAGGAAGCAGAGATGCATAGGACTGTGGTAGAAGTTACTCTCCTGAGTGCCCATGAGGAAATGAATATGCTCTCTAATGATCTATGGTGTGCCTAGAATATAGGCAGGATAATGCTCATGTCCACAACATATATGAATGATAATAATACAAAGTTGTTGCAGCTTCTCTTTGCTCTCTAAATTGCTGTGAGGTCGATATGAGATAAGGTAATGTAAATGACTGCCAAGTACTCTAATAAAAAGTCTTGAAAAATTCGTCGAAAAACACGTTTTTATTTGGATGATATGTTGCTCTGAACGGAAATGTTTCTAGGTTAATCCTCTGCTTCCACTAACTCTCTGTGAAAGCATGTTTTGCAGGCATTACTTCAAAGTATGATAATTACCACATTTAAATGAAATTAATCATGAGGCAGCTTTCAGCCATGTTATCTGGCTAAGGAGCCTACTGAAGCCTTCAAGAAGTGCCTATTAGTTGCAGATATGGAAATTTTAAAAGGTGTATATTGCAGTGATATGAATCATTTACCACAATAATCTATTGCCGGAGGTTATAAAAAGTAAATAAATTAGCAGCATCATTTACAATAACAGACTGGATCTAAATAAAGCCCTCGAGTTCTTTCTTTCCTTTTTTTTTTTCGTAAAAGTCATAATTTATTAGGACAGCATACTTTAATATATTTTAGAGCCATAATTTATGTTAAAAGAATCAGTGTGTTTCTCCGTCATCTGAAATAAATAACATACGGTAAAGTCTGAGTAAATATCTGGACAATTTTTCCAGTAAGAAAATCTTATAATTTAGGTTTTTGTAGTTTGTTTTTTTTGTTTTTCAAGAGCAGAAAAATTACTAATAGCTGATTTCAATAGCATACGATGACATGAAAATGTAAATATTTTTACTCTTAGGCTATTCTTGTCAATCCAAGGTGCCTAAAGTTTGATTTCTAAAGCCATACTTATGCAACTAGGCTGGAATGATTCACAGAAAATTGTCCAGAGGAGGTTTTGTGGGACCTAGAGCCGTGGAGGTTCCTTTGAAGCTATATAGCATTTACATCTAGGGACCTTACACTTGAATGAAAGAAATGATCTAAGTACAAAGAACTGAACAATTGGTATATCTCACAGGAGGGAAAACTGATCAGTGACAGCAGCGGCAGCGGCGGCAGCGACTGAGGTGAGTGCGGGGGCGACATCGGGCTGTAACTGGGCGGTTTTCATACTCCGGGCCCCCCGAGCAGCAGCCCCGAGCTGCTTCCCCCCGCCACCCCGGACCCGGAAGTTCTCGGCAACGAATCAGGAGAGGAGGGGGCGTAGCACCACCCCCTGTGATCGGGTGATAAAGAGTCTCTGGGAGGACAGGGACTAGTCCCTGCCCAGAGGGTAGAGGGGGAGTCAGCAGTGACTGTGTGTCCCAGGGCGGGGGAGGCCACAGCCATTTGCAGCTCGTTGGGGAGGGCGCTGACTCCCTCCCAGTGCACAAGGCGAGGAAGGCGCCAAGGAGCTGTGAACCAGGGGTGGCACCAACAGGTATTTCCCAGCTCAGTGAAAGAACAATGGTCTCCACCCGGCGGAAGAAGACCAAAATGGATGTGGGAACCCAGACAGAGCTCCCACGGAAGGAGGCAATGGTGCAGGTTGCAGGCTGCAGGGAGTGCTACAGCGTCTCTGCGGGGACAGGGGGCTGTGTGCGCTGTGAGCAGGTAGATGATCTGCTCGGCCGAGCGGCACAGCTGCAAAGCCAGGTTGAAAGGCTTCAAGCCGAAGTAGAAAGGCTTAGGAGCATTCGGGAGGCTGAAATGGAGATAGACTGGTGGAGCCAGGCTCTGCCCTCCCTGCAACAAAAATGGGAGCACCTGCCGGAGAGCTCCCAGGATCGAGGGACCCCTGTACTCTGCCCCTCTCAGGTGGAAAACAATAACCTAGAGGAAAGGAGTGAATGGAGGCAAGTTTATGGCCGTGGCAAAAGGAGAGTGCCCTCCTTGCCTACCTTGCCTCCACAGATGCCTCTGAGCAATAGATATGAAGCCCTAATGGAATACAGCCGGTCCAATGGGGATGTGGTGGAGAGGCAACCTATATCAGAGGTCCCACCACAGTCAGAAAAACCTGACAGGTGTATAGCTACCTCCTCCACAAGGAAGAAGAGAAGAGTTTTAGTGGTTGGAGACTCCTTCCTAAAGGGAACTGAAGGCCCAATATGCAGAGCTGACCCCCATCACAGGGAGGTCTGCAGTCTGCCTGGAGCCCGAATCAGGGATATCACCAGGAAACTCCCCAACCTGGTGAAGGCCACAGACTACTACCCCCTGCTGATCTTCCAGACAGGTGGGGAAGAAGCTGCATCCCGTAGTCTGAGGGGGATGAAGAAAGACTACAAGGCCCTAGGACGGTTGGTGAAAGAGTCTGGGGCACAAGTTGTTTTCTCCTCCCTCCTTCCATTTTCAGGTGATGACGTGGGATGGAATAGTAGGATTCTCTCTGTTAATGCCTCTATTAGTGCTCGTGTAGCACCAGCACTACGAGACTGGTGCTACAGTCAGGGCTTTGGGTTCTTTGATAATGGCTGGTTTTATAAGACACCAGGCGTGACGGTAATACATGGGAAAGGTTTATGTCGTAGGGGCAAAAGGGTTCTGGGACAGGAATTAGCAGGGCTCATTCGGAGAGCTTTAAACTAGATTCGAAGGGGGATGGGGTAGTAGCTGGGCTTGCACCACTGGGGCAACGCTCTAGTGTTGAGGTAGACCAGGAGGCCTCCCATCCCCCTAGGGTGAAATCGGTGTGCCCAGCTCGCTTCCTGAAATGCCTGTACACCAATGCGCGCAGCATGGGGAATAAACAGGAGGAGTTAGAAATCCGTGTTCGGTCGGGGGGCTATGATCTAGTGGCAATTACAGAGACTTGGTGGGACACCTTGCATGACTGGAATGTGGCCATGGATGGCTATGTCCTGTTCAGGAAAGACAGGCCACTAAGGAGAGGTGGTGGAGTTGCTCTTTATGTGAGTGAGCAGCTAGAATGTATTGAGTTCTGTCCAGGGGCGGATCAGGAGCAAGTTGGGAGTTTGTGGGTGTGAATTAAGGGGCAGGCTGGCAGGGGTGATACTGTTGTGGGTGTCTACTACAGGCCACCGGATGAGGATGAGGAGGGTGATGAGGCCTTCTACAGGCAGCTGAGAGCAGTCTCGCAATTACAGGGCCTGGTTGTCGTGGGGGATTTCAACTACCCTGATATTTGCTGGGAGGCCCACTCAGCCAGCCATCCTCAGTCCAGGAGGTTCCTCCAGTGCATTGATGATAACTTTCTGATGCAAATGGTGGATGAGCCAACTAGGAGAGGAGCGCTGCTGGATCTGATCCTCACTAACAAGGAGGGTCTGGTTGAAGAGATGAAGGTTGAGGGCAGCCTTGGTTGTAGTGCCCACGAGATGGTAGAGTTCAGGATCTGTGATTCTGTGCACATCTCCAGGAGCCTGGAGCTGAGGCAGCTGCATGGTTCCCACACCACAGCCAGGCTCTCTGACCATAAAACTTAAAAAATTATTACAAATTGACACGTCTATCCTATTTACAGCCCCACAGTTAGCATCTTACTTACAATTCAACACCACTTTACTTACCAAGCACGAAAAACCCACTCACTGAGCCAAAACCAACACGTTCTAACAACAAAATACAACCTGAGGTTTGAAATTAAGGCTTTCCAGCCCGCTGCTGCCGAGAGCAGCCACCTCCTGCCCCCCGGGTTTGGGCAGCACCGGGCTGGGGCCACAGTTTGTTGAATACGGAAGGGCTGGAGCCCTGCGGATAGGAGGGGACGGGGGGGACACGGGAGGGGACCCCAGCTGTGCCATGTGGTGCCAGTGGGAGCGTGGCCTTGCAGCTTTTATCACATCGTTTTTTACGGTCATGTCTTTTTCTTAAAAACAACAACAAGCTCTCTGGCCTCTTGGTGGGTCTAGTTTGTTGGGTTAGTTAAGAAGAGGAATTTCCAGAAGAAATTAAGTTTTTTTCAAACACCAGTGTTAGGCAACATATCCTAAACATGTCTTTACCAATCAGCCTAGGAAGTATAATCTCCAGAGCTTTAGGTTATTTTCTCTTTAAAACCTTGTATCTGAAGTCTGGCAACAGGAAAGGTAAGTGTATGACATTAGAATGATGCCCACACTTCCTGGAAGCCATGTAACTTCATTAGGACCCATATAACACATGAACATCAGTCTGGGCACTCTAGCAGCCTTGACCAGTAGTGTGGACAAAAGCACTGTGACTGTCCTTGGTATTGGTGACAGAATTAGTTGATATCCAGCAACAGGGAATGCGTTTTATTTTCAAGAAAAGCCCCACTTCTACAACAAGGTAAAGCTATATATACGTATATAAAACCTTCTGTAGACTTAATATAGGAGATAAAATGACAAAATCTGATGCTTCTGGTAATTTGGTGCCCAATCTGAAGCAGTCAATTTTTCAGAAGTTGCTGAGGACATGTTTGATATTCAGGTCTTCTTAAAGGGCTTATGTAGACCACCCAAATACTGAGCAATCCAAAGTTTTTGGATACCTCTCGCAACCCTAGCCATGGGCTTTTTTGAAAGCACCCATAACAGGCTTTAGCAGGCTAAGAACCGTGGTTAAAAAATAATTCGTCAGCTGTGGAGGACTGTGAAGCACATTTTTCTTTTTACAGTTATTCTCAGGAGATATTTGAAGACAGTTGTGTTCTGGTCTGTATTCTCAAAAAGCAAGCATGGTTGTACAAGCTCCCCTCTTCCCAGGTAAATGAACAGGTTTTTCTTTTACTGGCTCTTGAAAAAGATTAAAGTACAATAAAAATTTTTTATTATTATTTTGTTAAAAAACACTAAATATTTAAACAAACATGATCTGACTTTGTTCTTATCTGTACAGGCTAAAAGGATCATTTCTGAATTTAAACTGGGAATAAACATCTGGCAGCCAGCACAGATGTATCTCAGTGAAACAGCAAAGCAGTACTTTATTCTTTCGCCTCTTTTTAGCACATAGCTCGATCTTTTCCTGAGGCCTCGATCATCATTCTTTTGAAGTAAACTAGCCATACACAGTAACTGCAAATGACATCTAAACTACACATAGGGTAAGAAAAAAAAATCCCCCTAAGCTTATATAGTTCCTTTCATGCCGTGAGTCCTTAGGAGGTTGGTAATAAGACATTAGACAAGGATGTCCCAGTGCTCTAGTACAGACTGTGGTTGCTTGAGTTTAAACAAACTTCCAAAAAAGGAATATTTCAAACATTGCTCTGAAGTGAATTCTAGATCTGGGGTTCACAAAACTTTTACACCTTTTTTAGCAATGGATTGATAATACAGTGTACATTGTACATTTGAGAACAGCAGATCTTCAGCAGCTCCATACAAGCTGTAATTTTTATATATAAAAAGAAGTGCTGGGAAATGAATGGGTCTCAAATTTTACTCTCTTGAAAGGCTTCTCTGTGCTTTTTTCTTCCTAGAAATCTCACACTCAAATATATATATAAATGTATAAAAAAAACTTAAATTAAAAATGTTATTCAGATAATTGGATACTTCAGAGACATTGTATTGATAGCTCTTCTAACGATGCACTGTTTAAAATAGCTGCCTAAAACTGCTTTTACTATCAGAAGCATTATTTTACATGTTTAATCTAAACCAATCTTTCTCTTTGGAAGCTTACCAAAGAACATGACAGTAATATCAAATTTACAAACAGAAACTAATTTCAGCATCAGTTGGCAACGACAGTGTTCGAACTGAACAGTAACTGATATCCTAATCGAACAATGTGTAACTCGATAGGTAAGGTTAGGGATGCTAGGGATACAAGGATGATCTGGACTAAGCACCAAGACCCAGAGGAATTACTAGATGCTTCTGAAAGACATGATTCACTGAATCAAAAACTAAAGAGAAATGTAGAATGTTAAGCAGTTAGTAAAGGAGAAATTCTCATTCCAAACCTCAGCTAGCACTGACCACTTACCTTCTCTGTCTTTTAGCTAATGATCACATATTACAATGGACTTAATCAAAACCACTGATTGGCTAATGATCTACATAGACCCACAGAAAAAAAAGTTGTGTGATGAAGATGCCTCACACAACATGACCATAGCTCTACCAGCTGACTCAAAGAAAAATGGTTCTAATAAGACTTACACAAGTCTTGCATCATTGCTTGGCTCTTATAATTTATTTTGACTTAGATATTCAATTCGTTTTGTGATTAAAAGTAGAAGAAAAAGAGAAGAGGGCAGAAAAATGAACAGAAACTTCAAGAATCAGAGAGAATTGTGTTGAAAATTGAAATTATATTTTCCAATGTCTTGAAGTAAAAATTGTGCTGTTTTTCCAGGAAAAAAGGTTTCTGGCTGTTATTACTGACCACAGCACAACTGAGAGCATGCTTTGGGAGCTTGGTTCTGGCTTTGCAAATGCAATACAACATCAGAGCTTTTAAGACAATTCACCTCACAGGTACAACAGCTAATGTTCCCTTTGCTGTCCTGAGCAAGAGTTCACAAGAGTGGAAATAAAAATGATAGCAGGTGGCGTCTGATGGCTGAGAATTTCCATCATGTGAATGAAAAACGTAATTAAAGTCGCCTAGAGACGAGTCTCAGTACAGTCTGCTCCCAAGCTAGCAGATGTACCAGAATTTAAAAACAATTTATTAAGTAGCAAGATTTGCAGTTAATGTAATTTACAGTGATAAAAGAACAAGACACCCCAGATAGCTGAGCATTATGAAAAATTAACTGCTATTGAACATATAGTAATTAAACACACATTTTCAAACCTCCTATTGTGGTCTAGCATTTCTTTTTTTCATTTACTTGGAGTTCTTAAAACTTATTTCCACAAAGTAGTACTGATTTCAACTAATATTCCAACATTCTGAGAAGTGTTCAATTCTGAACTGTCTTTAAAAATTTGTTACTAGGTTGCTTTATAATTTATATTATTTTTGATAAATTTACAATAATTGTATGGCATTAATGAAGTAATTGTCATCTTACCACAATTCAAAGTTTTTGGGATTATTTTTTGTTTTTATTTCAGTCACATCTGAAGCAGATACCCATGTATAGGTGCATTTTATCAGAGTGCCTACACTTTCTATTATAATGTCTCCAATTAAGATTTTTAAAAATTCGTATTACAAGGAATTAAAACAATATTGTTTCTTCATTTCAGTGGGCTTAAAATCTAGTAAGACTCTATCAAAAGTGCTCATACTAATGTAAGATTCATTTTTTAACATACTTTACCATAACCCTAGAATTTGACATTGGCATAAAAGAGCTGTTCAGAAATACCAACATTTCTCCCACACGTAAAATTCTGTGTTTGGACCAACACTTGATTTTTTTCCCTGCCTTAATCACTGAGCATGATATTGCCATATGCTCTGCGACAACTACTGACAAGAACTCCTCTTACCTTTCCAAAATATAATTTCTCAGTGAGCTTAAGAAAGGCATCTTACTGCACTGATGATGAGGTTGAAGTTGTGCACAAGGAAAAGCAAGGTACTGCGCCGTTGCTGCTTCAGAACTGTTCCCTGACCCATTCAGTGACAGTAATAAACTCCCTGACCAGAGTTTAACTAGCTTCCTTTGAGACTAACTTGGGAAAGACAGGGAAATTTATTGGCAGAGGCCAGTAAGCCTTGAATCACAGATTGCAGGTTTTGCATATAAATCTCTCCAGGCTCTAGGACACGAAGTGAGGGGAAACTGCAGATAATATTACTATTGCTGGGTGAAAATGGGAGGAAATGGAGCTTCTGGAAGGTAAAATCAATTTTCCTCAAGCAACATGAGACTCTGGACTATAAGAAACAATTCTCAAAAGGTACTGATAACCAATGTGGCATATAAAGGGGTTTGAAGAGTTCAGGACTATGAAAAACTAGCTAGTTAGCTAACTAACTAACTAACTAACTAACCAGCATTCTTCTGTTGTTTATTACAATAGAAAATTGGTGATAACACTCTAAAATTTTGTCAGATCATTTTCCGTTGAAGCAGGAAAAATATTCAAACCCGCCCTTCCACTCTATGTGGAGGGTGCCTCTCTCCTTACCATTGTCTCTATTTCCTCCCCACTCAGAGTAGAAGGCTTTTTGACAATTTCTTAATTTCTCTGGTGTCTCCAAGTCCCTTCTGATCACCAGCCCTTGCACGTGTTGCTTCCCTAGCGTGCTGTCTCCTCGCACCACCATGTCCCTCACCGTTTACAAAGGAGCTCTGTATTCTGTGCAATCACTGAGTACGTGCAAGCCCAGAGGAGCACAGCATCAGAGGTGGGTAGTAGCCTAGTCCACAGAGCTTTCCAGAAAGTTGTGTGGCAATGCACGTGGCTGAAATACTAAATGTTACCTCAAACAGATTTCCCAAGATCGTTTAAAAAGTTCACTCAATAGAGTAAAAAATAAAGCAAGTAGAGAGAGATGTAACCAAACAAGTGATTCAGCTACACTTGTAGTAAGAAACAGCCTGCACTTTAGGAATGGCCAATTTCAACTGTACCAGTGATTCATGGTTCCACTAATTAGTGATTTCTCCTTTCTACTTTGTAATTGCTGAAATGGATTCAATCTCCCCCACTGCAGAGCAGGTGGAAAAATGTTCCATTGCCTTCTGCATTCATTAGGAATGGTTTAAAAAAGCAAAACTCTGGAGCATGATGTGAGATCAGTCATCCACACACAGGAAGTTGTAAGTACAGTTAATTACACAAGCTGTAGTCATTTAGGGAAAAGATAATGCTTTTTGTGTACCAAATGCAGGTAATAACATTAATTCCCAAAATTTAAGAATCAGATCTTTTCCTGGAATAAACTGTCATTTGAATTAGTGTAAATGTTATACCTGCTGAAAATTTTCTTCAGCATTTTTCACCTTTTCATGAAACAACATGGGGGATAAGGGAGGTTGTAGTAAAGTGGGAGTTGGCCTCTTCTCCCAGGCAACTAGCAACAGGACAAGAGGACACAGCCTCAAGCTTCACCAGGGGAGGTTCAGGTTGGACATTAGGAAGAATTTCTTTTCAGAAAGGGTTATTGGACATTGGAATGGGCTGCCCAGGGAGGTGGTGGAGTCACCATCTCTGGATGTGTTTAAGAAAAGACTGGACATGGCACTTAGTGCCATGATCTAGTTGACAGGGTGGTGTCAAGGCAACGGTTGGACTCGATGATCCCAGAGGTCTCTTCCAACCTGGTTGATTCTGTGATTGTGATATACACTCTCTACATTTTTCTTAAGAAAGCTCAGCGCCAATACTTTTTGATTGATTCACAAGAGGATTTTTTTTTTTACAGTCAGAATAGGCTTTGTTAAGAGTGTTTATGCTATGCGTCCTTGTGATATCTCTTTCTGTACTTAATACATTTCAATTTCTTTCTTTCTGTTGGATAAGATGGATGTAGAGATGGTATGTGTAGACATTATCACTAGGATGAAGACATTTTTTGTACTTCTGAACATAGATGCAGTCAGCATTCTCACTCTGTGAAAAGGGAAATCTTGAAGAATGTAATGTCCATCTGTTCATCTTTATAGGTGACACACTACTCTAGTTACACTCTTGTAGGTAAACCAAATCTATGAGAAAGCAACCTCATGCAGAATCAAGCTAAAGATCAATGCACTTATAACCACAGCTATGTATAGCTCTTCTGCTTAAGAACATCTGCCCATTCTGTTATCCTAACTATTCAATAATACCTCATCCAACTTAGTCTCTCAGAGTTACGTATAGCAAAGCCATGAAGTTGGCTCAGCTCCTTGAAAAGCAGATCAAGAGAACAAGCACGGCCATTGGGAACATTTACTGAAAGGTTAAATGATTGTAACTAAGAGTAAAGTGTAAAGGATGCCCTATTATAAGTCAAGAATACCTCTGGTCTATGAACCTTTCTAGGGGAAACGCATCCAAGAGACTGAATTATACTTTCAAATAAGTGACATGAAAGCCTTTATCTTTATGTGATCATTAAAACTAAGTAAAAGCTTTTAAAACTTCATTTCAAGGTCAAGGGAAAATTTACTTGTCCTTTTTAAGTGTAAAGCAAAAGAAAAGAAAGAAAACCAGCCCGGTCCAAAACTATGAAGATTCCTACTGACTTTATTTACCTGTGGGTCAAGCCTTCAACTTGTCCATTGAGTGATAGCAGAAAATAGGTAGCACTGCATAAGTATGTCATTGCAACCTTCCTGATGTGTCTGTGGATGGATGTTTCACATAGAATAATTATCCTAAATATCAGGTCTGCTGACTCAGATGTACATCTTATTTTGAGGGCACAGAACTGTTTTCCTTCATTAAAAAGATTAACTTTGCTTTGTTTGAGGCATAGGCATATTCTAATCCTGTTATTTCTGGATGTGACTGGAAAAATAAACATTACATTAATCCCCAGACCAACATAAACAGGGCTGATGCAATAAATTAGATTCTTTAATTAAAACTATGCCACCCAGCTGCTTGCACAGCACAGATATTCTATTCTACTTATCTGAAAGTCAAAAGGCAAACTGATTATTTGGTTACCTGTGTGGTCCTTAGGTTGAATGTATATCACCTTCAAGCTTGATTATTTCTGGGGTCACACTTCCACAGAAGTTTCTTTACAAGACTGACAATGCAGCATGGGAAGAGATTGCCTGTCAGACACTAAAATGACTCCTCTGCTTTGTTCAAGGAAGTTTCTCTTGCCAACTCATCAAAAAAGTGTGTCCGTAGTACAAGCCCAAGCCTCCTTCCTTTTCTCTGTATTTATGAAAGGCTTGACATTTCTAATTCTTTGTCAACCAGATCTTTCCACCATCATTCACCATTTGCCTTTCTCACAGCACTCCCTGCTTTGTTCAGTCAAAGATGGAAAAGAATAAACACAAAGAAAGAGGTCTGGGCTGAGCAATACTCAGCATAGCCTTGAAAGAGTTCGACTCACAATAGTTAGCAAAGGGACCACTGAAAGGTGCTTAAGCTTATTCATCTACTGCTAACAGTTCATGGACAGAGCAGTCACCTCAGTAAGTGAATATTCACCTTCTCTTCTAGAGCTTTTTTTTGCACAACACACAGAGGTGGGCAAGGATGGGAAGGGAGACTGTTCCCTCTAAAGCTGATTCATACTAAACGAAAGAGGGGGTCAGTCTTCCACCTCAGAGTTGCCACATCAATTGCAATGGAGAGTCAGTCTTATGTTGAGCCAGTTGTTACTGAGAGGTGAGGGAGAGACAACAGGAAGGTAGTAAAAGCTTGTTTCTAACTCTTTACCTCTTTGCACTTCACCTCATTTCTAGCTCCTGAACACTGCACCCTAACCATGTCCTGGAAGGGCATAAGTGTTTGGTTTGGTCTTTGTATGAATAACGTTACCGTTCCCAGCTGAAGAACTCTTTCAGCAGGCAATAAGGGACAATATTTTCAGAAACATCAGTGACCTTGCAGTCTCTGTACTTTTTTCAAAAGTGGTAGAGGTGTTTAGGAGCTCAGTTCTTACAGAAAATCAATGGGAGTTATGTGCCTGGCCTACTTTGAAGTGCTTGTAAATCCCACCAGGTGTCATGCTACATCTTTAGGAACCTAAATATCTTTGAAATCATGTTGTCAATCACTGCTGAGTATGGAGCACAGAATTCAAAGTCCACTGAGTGCTTTGAAACTTTCAGTGTAGGGCATATTTGAGCTGCCTTCTGTCTTGTTTCAGTAGCAGACTCCCTTAACAGCCAGTCACATGGAGATCATGAGAATTGCTTTTCTGCTGTGTTTGCATGTCTACTCTGCTAGATTTTTTGCCTTGCCCCTCGCTGTGACCCTGTTTTTATTCCTCAGTTTTTATCCCTCTGTTTTTATCTGTTTGGGTAGATACAATTTGATTTTTACTAAATAGCCATACTTGTCTTTTGATGATTTCTGGAAATATCAGTTAGAAAAGCAAGCTTTCCTATTTTCCATGGAAGACTGAATACTTAGAGGATGACTACCAGTCATGTGTTCTGCTTACAAAGGCTTATAAAAATAATGCAGAAAGGGATTTTTGTTTTTCCAATGAACCTGCAAGACAGTTGTCTGCAGCTGCATTCCTGCACTGACTCTCCAGTGCTTTCTATTCTGGTTTATCGTGTGTATCTCTGAGGATATACCTCCATAATGTTCAAGGCCAGAACACACCATCAGGTTACCTAGTCTGACACTTTGTTGTCAGAGACTCCTATATTTCCACTGGGCACCTTTTCAGCTGGTGTGCATCTTCCATTAGGTAAACAATAATCTTCTGCAGACATGAGGGAAAGCAATACCCACCCTATGCAGTGGTAGTTGATCACTCTGTTAAGAACATGTACCTCATTTTCAGTCTGGATTCAGTTAGCTCAAGCTCCTAGTCATTCATTCTTGTTAAACGCTTCCTACTAGACTAAAGAGAGCTATGGTAGCCAGAATCCTTTTTTTTTTCTGTGAAGGTACTCAGTAACCACAATAACAGTCACCTCTTTCTGAAGAGGTGAATAGAATACTTTATTCCTCTTTGTGAAGAATGTCCTTAATTTGTAAATAACTTGAGTGACTTTTTTCCTGTTCTTTCTTCAATTTGGACACCGTATCGACATGCAAGTTCCAGTCTTTCCAGTGCTTCGCACACAGGTGGTGTGTGGTCATGGTCTGTGTTCCTTGTTGCAAGTTTTTTAATTTCCTGGCTGTATGACAAAATTTCAACCTCAACTTGCCATTCACCTTGTCAATTTTAAAGCTACTTTCCAGATGTAAATGTGAGTGGCAATATAACACATGAGGCAGTAGGGAATTGGGCCCTGAGGTTAGAAAGACTATATTTGGGTGTCACAAGAGAATATAACTCTGAGTAATGGGGTAAAATTAAGCAAAGGAAAATTTAGGCAGACTGGAATGAAATACTTCTTAACTGTGAGATCTATTAGGTTGTAGAATAATCTTCTGTGGGAATTGACGGAGGCCCGGTTACTTCAGACATTTAAAACTAAACTGGATAAAGCACTTAAAGATATTCTGTAAGGAATTATCCTGCATTGCCAGAGGGAAGGATTAGATGACCTAGTAGGTCATTTCCATCTCCATTTTCTGTGATTTTGTTGTACAAAGCCCCACAAACAGGAAATTTTTAGCAAAGTCTAGAGATGCCACTAAACCCTGTCTGCGTCAGAGAAAGAAGAGTCAATAACATCACCTGCTGGTAACTGTGCAGGAATCCTAATCCAGCATTTCTGTGGGTTAGTAAATACAACCAGTGCTGAGGCCTGGGTGCATAGCTTGTGTCTGAAAGCAGAAGCCTCTACGAAAGCAAAAATGTCAGGAAACAGCAGGTGAGTTATGAATGGGATCCAGGAGAGGAGGAGTAGGAAAGTGAAAATCAGGATGGGCCTGACATGCATAATAGTGTCATAAGCAAGTTATTAGTCAGAAATGAATCAGCCTGTAGTACAGGAGACGAAATCTGAAGCTCCAGTCAGCCAGCTGGGAAAACTAGATGTTTATTATAGGCTTTGGTGTATGAGCATCGATTCATATAACGATATTATAATTGAAATCATAGTTAAGATGAGACCTGAGCCAGTCTTTGCTAAGGGTTGTACAAACACAAAAAGCCAAGCCATGGCCCCCGCAGAAATGTACAAGTGGATGAACAGTCTAGCAGAGAAAACTGTCAAGACAATATTGATAAGTGATACCCTAGAGAAGGATCACACAGTTCTAAGGTCCATAACTTGATCCTCCCTTTTCTTGTGTGCATGCTTTAACATGATTCGTTCCTAAATTTGCACTCAACTCATGACACACTCTGCTCCCTTAATTACTGCTTTTACGCATTCATTTTGTCTGCATGAGGAATCAGTAGGCAACTCATTGCTTATTATTTCTGTTACTTAATTTTTACATTTGTCTCTCCTCCTAATCTCTCTAAACCTAGCTGCAAATAAGCATGAATTATAGGTGCCTGTACTGGGTCTGTCTGGGATGGAGTTAATTTTCGTCATAGCAGCCTATATGGTGCTGTGTTTTGGATTTGTGGCTCAAACATTGTTAACACACCAGTATTTTGGCTATTGCTGAACGGTGCTTGTACAGCATCAAGGCTTTCTCTTTTTCCCACTCTACCTGCCCCCACTAAGCTGGGAAGAGGTTGGGAGGGGACACAGCTGGGACAGCTGACCCAAATTTGCCAAAGGGATGTTACCTACTATATAATTTTGCACAGAGGAAGAATGGGGGAAGAGTGGCCATTGCTCAGACTGCTGGGCATTGGTCTGCTTGTGGGAGGTGATGAACAATTGCCACTGTTTTTTTTCCTCTTTCTTTCACTATATCTTCGCTTTAGCTTTCTTTATCTTGACCCACATGTTTTCTCACTTTTGCTCTTCCTGTTCTCTCCCCCATGCCGTTGGTGGGTGGGGAGTGAGTGAGTGGCTGTGTGGGTGTTTAGCTGCCAGCCAGGATCAACCCACTGCAGTGTATTTTTTCATTAAAAAAAACCCCAACCAAACAAAGAAACAGTCAGGCAGGGTTCTACCCTTCAAATCTCCTACTTTCTACGTATTATAGCAGCCACTCTGAAAACAGGCCTGGCCAATCCAAAATGCACAATAGCACATATATACACACCCCAGTTTTTACCACTGGGTAACTACACACCACTGTAGTTTTTACCTTTCCCTCATACTTTGTCTAATAAGCCACAAGAAAATTTGTGAATAAACATGTTTTGTTTTCTCTATGTGACCAGTCACTTTCAAAATACCTTGGGCTCTCTTGTTCTGGCTTCAAGACTCCATTTTGCCCTTGTAAGCAGCCTAAACTGAGACAGCCTCTATGCCTCACTGGCCCGTGCAGATCTGACTTCGGGGTTTTTCTGAAAGCACCCACCATCCTCCTGTCTGCTGACGTCTATCATGAGACACCTATCACATTAAGGAACATGAGACACATGGCAGTGCCCAAGCCGGGCTGCTGAAAGCTGTCAGCACTTCAGTTATTTCCTAGCTGGAAATACACTCCTGGGAGAGGGTAGGGCAGAGTGAGGAGTGTTGAAATACAACAGAGATGTCTTCCTATAAATGTGTGCAAGCACAACCCATTTGCTCATCAGAAAAAATCTCGGATCAACATTTGAATCCCAGATGAAAGCGTTCAACCCATTGCAGATGGATCCACCCAAAGCATTCCAGGCAGTTCATCTACATCTCTAGATCAGTAGATATGCAAAGCATTGTGTTTTTCTAAGTATAAACTTATGTCATAAGGTATATTTTAATTGATTTTTACTTTTCCGGCAGTGCTGAAAGTACTGTCATTCCAAAATACTTCTTCTGAGAATATTGTCACATTTGGATCACATTCTAACATCTTTCTAGCCATGAAAGCAATAGGATAGAGAGCATGGGGAAATAAGTAATAGATTCATAATTTCATCAGCAAACTCTTTAAATAGCCACATTTGAAACCAAACAACAAAAAAACCGGGCATATAGAATGAAAGAAAAAGATAAATGGCCACCAGGTGTCAGTAGCTGTTCTCTTAGTGTAATGGAAGGATTAATATGAAGACTGCAAGGGTAATGTGAGCCAAGGAAGTCACAAAATTAAATGAATTTTTTATTGTTGTTCAGACCAGGAATTTAAAAATGATGAGAGGAATTTGTCTTCCTGTCTGGATAGAGCACAATAGCAAAGAACACACTGTTGGTGTATAAAATGGTCTTTCCCCTCCATTTCCTATTAAACCATTGGGGTTTTTTTTTGCAAGTTACAAAGACTGGCCCTTAAAGCAAAGAAAGTACAGCTGATGAAAATGCATCTGTGGTCAACCTATGCAAAAAATCACTGGGACTGGTTGGTCTTGTTTGCTTTTGCCTGATCACTGCTCTGCCCACCTAGTACTATAACATCCTTCCTCCAAAGAGTGATTAAACATAGACTTTCCCACCAGCCACATGATCTCACTGGATGACAGGGTAGCAAGAATAACCTGGTTAACCTGATTCTGTGGCAGTCATAAGGTACTGTTTTCAATTTTTACATCTAAGCTTAACGTTCAGGTTTTTTTTTCATGACTGCAGGGCAAGTTCGCTTGATTGTTACAGTGGCATCATTAAAATGTACCTCAGTGTTTGTAACTTTAAACCTCCAGAGACATCTATTCATGAGGCAAAGACTTACTTTGGTAGCTAGAGAGACATCACCACTCCCCTTCTCTGCTAACACTGCCTGATGTGAAACATATGACACAGTATCCTGTGTCATAGCTAAATCTTTATCATAGTCATATCTTTATCAATGATCTGGACGAGGGGATCGAGTGCACCCTCAGTAAGTTCACAGACAACACCTAGTTGGGCAGGAGTGTTGATCTGCTTGAGGGTAGGAAGGCTCTGCAGAGAGACCTGGACAGGCTGGATCAGTGGGTCGAAGTCAGATGTATGAGGTTCAACAAGGCCAAGTGTTGGGTCTCTCACTTGGGGCACAACAACCCCAAGCAATGCTACAGGCTTGGGGAAGAGTGGTTACAAAGCTGCCTGGCGGAAACGGACCTGGGGGTGTTGATCAATAGCTGGCTGAATATGAGCCAGCAGTGTGCCTAAGTGGCCCAGAAGGCCAACAGCATCCTGGCTTGATTCAGAAATAGTGTGGCCAGCAGGACTAGGCAAGTGATTGTCCCCCTGTACTCAGCACTGGTGAGGCTGCACCTTGAATACTGTGTTCAGTTTTGGGTCCCTCGCTACAAGAAAGACATTCAGGTGCTGGAGAGAATCCAAAGAAGGGCAACGAAGCTGGTGAAGAGTCTAGAGAACAAGTCTTATGAGGAGCAGCTGAGGGAACTTTTGTTGTTTAGTCTGGAGAAAAGGAGGCACAAGGGAGACCTTATTGCTCTCTACAACTATCTGAAAGAAGGTTGTAGAGAGATAGGTGTCAGTATCTTCTCACAAGTAACAAATGATAGGATAAGAGGAAATGGCCTCAAGTTGTGCCAGGGGAGGTTTAGATTGGATCTTCACTGAAAGGATCATCAAGCATTGGAACAGGTTGCCCAGGGAAGTGGTGGAGTCACCATCCCTGGAGGTATTTAAAAGATGTGACACTTAGGGACATGGTTTAGTGGGACTTGGCAGTGTTAGGTTAACAGTTGGACTTGATCTTAACGGTCTTTTCCAACCAAAAGAACTCTATTATTTTATGATAGATGCATCCATGACACTGGATGTGCAACCACTGCAACCTAGATCCCTGATTTACATAGGGGCTGCAATGGTCCTTAGTAAGGGCTTGGATGCTCTGTTGGGAGCATGCATATACCAACACAACAAAATACAAGTCAGATCATGCTCCTTGATCTGGGGTGACTGGATCTGTACACCAAGACCCTGACTTGTTTCATCTCTGCTAAGTGGAACTGCTCAGGGAGGTACCTGGGTTTGACACCATTAAAACATTTGTCACTGAGGGTCAGAGCCTAGCAATTCTTGAACGCCTTTCCAGCTGATCAGGCCTTATATTTTTAAGCAAAAATATTTTGCTTAAACATAATTTGCCTTGGTTTGTGTCCCTGGTTTTTCATTAGGGAAATAATGAAAGTGACTAAAAGTTTGGGATCTTTAACCCAGCTAGTGTTGGTTTGGCATTCAGAAGATATATATTATAAGCCCCGTGGACAACTGGCTTGGGTGATATGTCTATACCTGAATTTTCCTATGTGGAAAGGGGAGGAAAAGGCACTGACTATAAAAACGTGCTGCACAAGACCTAGGTATTTTTATTACCGTTATTATTTGAAATTATGCAGCAATAACAGGAAGACAAGACCATCAATGACAGCTGAGCAGAACTTCGGTTAGGAAATGATGTGATGATCCAGGCTGACACTTTCATTGCTTTACAAGCTCATTTATTACCTATGTTAGTTGTTGTGAGAACCAAAACAAAGTGGGAAAGGAGTTTGCAGCAATCAAACTTAAAGACAAAGGCTGCATGTGAACATCATTAATTTTTAGGAAAGCTGATACAGGGAGGAGCAGAAAAGCTCCAGACTGTTGAGACTCTGAGAAAGGGACCATCAGGAAACACTCTGCAAGCAAATGATGAGTACCTGAAAACACAGATCTCTGCATATTCATTTTCATGTAGGACTGGGCACCAAAGCTTTGACAGAGAGGGTCCCCTTTCTCAGTCAGATTGCAGACTGGACCCGTCCGAGCCAATGCATGCCAAACACTGGGAGCTCTGGGAGAGCCTGGCAAAGGATTGTCTCTGCCAAGGCTCAGCAAGTCCTTTCATGGGGATTTGGAGATGCAGCTCCTTCTTTATCCAGAGTAGCGCTGGGTAGATTTTTGTAAAATATTTTGAAGTGTGACTGTGCCAGACCCTTGTGTCTGACAATTATGTTTATTTAAGCAAGACCTCTGAGTTTGTAACAATGGAATTATCTATTTTTCAGGACAATTAACACAATGTTTTTGTATGAGCTGAAGGTCAGAGGATTAATGTGGTTTTATCTACAATGCATTTTTAAAAACTAATTAGGAATCATTCAGCTCACTTTGTACTAAAGACTGAGAACATTTCACGTTAGATGACTCTTGCTCCTCTGAAGCAGCAGAAAGAGGGGGAGAGAGGAACTGAGGAAGAGAGGAATGGAGAAAGAGCGAGCTGGCATGAAAATAAAAAATACATCACAGGGATGCAGTTAATGGAGAGCAATAAAAAACTTCATTCTGGTAACACTAGAGGTAAAATTGTCTCCTGGACAAAAGGGCTAATCTAAAATATTAATCAGCAAAAATATTCGGTATTTGCAATCACAAGCATTCCTTGTTAGAGGAAGAGAGATGGAGAGGAATAGAGGGAAGTGCTGCTCTCAGAGCATTATTTTAGAGATGTTTTATCACCTAGTGCTCACAGAGCATCTCTTTCTCTCTCTCTTGCACCTGACAGCCTCTACACACCACCATTCCTCTGTGGGGAAAGCCTTGTTAACAGGCCTCCTGTTAGAGGCGAGTCTTTTGGGAGGAGGTATGCAAGGGTGAGGAGCAGATGTGGGACTAGGGTGCCAGGCAGGCAGCTGCTGGCAGAAGGAGCTCCTGCTGGGATGGGGACAGGTGTGGGTGGTGGTGAGGAGGCAGCAAGCCCTGCACGCACCTCGGTTTCAGGGATTGCAAAGGTTGGGGAAGCAAAACGAGACACAAAATCAGAGGTATCGAGAAGTAACGCGGGGATTTGAAAACCAGGGTGAGGAGTGATACCCTGATATTTGCTGGGAGGCCTACTCAGCCAGCCATCCTCAGTCCAGGAGGTTCCTCCAGTGCATTGATGATAACTTTCTGATGCAAATGGTGGATGAGCCAACTAGGAGAGGAGTGCTGCTGGATCTGATCCTCACTAACAAGGAGGGTCTGGTGGAAGAGGTGAAGGTTGAGGGCAGCCTTGGTTGTAGCGACCATGAGATGGTAGAGTTCAGGATCTCATGTGGCAGGAACAGAATAGCTAGCAGAATCGCAACCCTGAACTTCAGGAGGGCCAACTTTGGCCTTTTCGGGCAATTGCTAGGGGAAATCCCATGGGACAGAGTACTAGAAGGTAAGGGGGCCCAAGATAGTTGGTTAGCGTTCAAGGACTGCTTCTTCCGAGCTCAAGATCAGAGCATCCCAACAGGTAGGAAGTCAAGGAAGGGTACCAGGAGACCTGCATGGTTGAACAGGGAACTGCTGGGCAAACTCAAGTGGAAGAAGAAGGTGTACAGATCGTGGAAGGAGGGGCTGGCCACTTGGGAGGAATATAAGTCTGTTGTCAGAGGATGTAGGGAGGCAACTAGGAAAGCTAAGGCCTCCTTGGAATTAAACCTTGCAAGAGAGGTCAAGGACAACAGAAAGGGCTTCTTCAAATACATTGCAGGTAAAGCCAACACTAGAGGCAATGTAGGCCCACTGATGAATGAGGTGGGGGCCCTGGAGACAGAGGATAAAAAGAAGGCGGAGTTACTGAATGCCTTCTTTGCCTCTGTCTATACTGTTGGAGGCTGTCCTGAGGATCCCTGGACCCCTGCGGCCTCAGAAGAAGTCAGGATAGAGGAGGAATCTGTCTTGGTTGATGAGGGCTGGGTCAGGGACCAATTAAGCAACCTGGATGTCCATAAATCCATGGGCCCTGATGGGATGCACCCGCGGGTGCTGAGGGAGCTGGCGGAAGTCATTGCTAGGCCACTCTCCATCATCTTTGCTAAGTCATGGGCAACAGGAGAGGTGCCTGAGGACTGGAGGAAAGCGAATGTCACTCCAGTCTTCAAAAAGGGCAGGAAGGAGGACCCGGGTAACTATAGACCGGTCAGCCTCACCTCCATCCCCGGAAAGGTGATGGAACAACTTGTTCTTGGTGCTGTCTCTAGGCACATCAAGGATAGGGGGATCATTAGGGGCAGTCAACATGGCTTCACCAACGGGAAGTCTTGCTCAACCAACTTGATAGCCTTTTATGAGGATGTTACCCGGTGGATAGATGATGGTAAAGCTGTGGATGTGGTCTATCTCGATTTCAGTAAAGCGTTTGACACGGTCTCCCACAGCATCCTCGCAGCTAAACTGAGGAAGTGTGGTCTGGATGATCGAGTAGTGAGGTGGATTGTGAACTGGCTGAAGGAAAGAAGCCAGAGAGTAGTGGTCAGCGGGACAGAGTCCAGTTGGAGGTCTGTGTCTAGCGGAGTTCCGCAAGGGTCGGTTCTGGGACCAGTTCTATTCAATATATTCATTAATGACTTGGATGAGGGATTAGAGTGCGCTGTCAGCAAGTTCGCTGATGACACAAAACTGGGAGGAGTGGCTGAGATGCCGGAAGGCTGCGCAGCCATTCAGAGAGACCTGGACAGGCTGGAGAGTTGGGCGGGGAGAAATTTAATGAAATATAACAAGGGCAAGTGTAGAGTCCTGCATCTGGGCAAGAACAACCCCATGTACCAGTACAAGTTGGGGACAGAGCTGTTGGAGAGCAGTGTAGGGGAAAGGGACCTGGGGGTCCTAGTGGACAACAGGATGACCATGAGCCAGCAGTGTGCCCTTGTGGCCAAGAAGGCCAATGGCATCCTGGGGTGTATTAGAAGGGGTGTGGTTAGCAGGTCGAGAGAGGTTCTCCTCCCCCTCTACTCTGCCCTGGTGAGGCCGCATCTGGAGTATTGTGTCCAGTTCTGGGCCCCTCAGTTCAAGAAGGACAGGGAACTGCTAGAGAGAGTCCAGCGCAGAGCCACAAAGATGATTAAGGGGGTGGAACATCTCCCTTATGAGGAGAGGCTGAGGGAGTTGGGTCTCTTTAGCTTAGAGAAGAGGAGACTGAGGGGTGACCTCATTAATGTTTCTAAATATGTAAAGGGCAAGTGTCAAGAGGATGGAGCCAGGCTCTTCTCAGTGACATCCCTTGACAGGACAAGGGGTAATGGGTGCAAGCTGGAACACAGGAGGTTCCACTTAAATTTGAGGAAAAACTTCTTTACTGTAAGGGTGACTGAACACTGGAACAGGCTGCCCAGAGAGGTTGTGGAGTCTCCTTCTCTGGAGACATTCAAAACCCGCCTGGACGCGTTCCTGTGTGATATGGTCTAGGCAATCCTGCCCCGGCAGGAGGATTGGACTAGATGATCTTTCGAGGTCCCTTCCAATCCCTAACATTCTGTGATTCTGTGAGTTTATTTTTAATGCAGCGGCCTCTGCCTAGCCTTTTAACGGGAAAAGGTAAGAAAATTGGAAGCTGTTCCTATACTCTTGCTTTTGGATGCTTATCTACGCTGCTGATTCAAGTGCTCTGAGGTTCGTTTGCTGTGTCTGCCCAAACCATGTGAATACTATCAGACATTGAGGTGCCTCATTTCAAGACTAGGCTATGCACTACTATTCTGTTGATCGAATGTGACAATTATTTCAGGCTTAAAACCTTTTAAGGATAACAATAGGTGCTGCCAATCAAAGCTAGAAAGTACACATGCATTCAAAGAGCAAGCTGAATGAGGAATAACAGCAACATGTGTAGCTAGAATATATTATGGATTACCATCCTCTTACACAAAGGCTGGTAAACTCTTCAAAATGCAGCAACCTACGGAGCTAATAAAAGGGACAGAAATATACAGATGTGTCGGTTTGTCTAATTTGTGTCTTTCTAGCATTACTAGGGTGACTCACTGGATTTAGCAACAGCTTGTGAAGATGAGCATATTAATAACTTTATGCTGCAGCTCTGCCAGGAAATGTAATCTTTTACAACCCTGTATTCTCAAGTGAAATGCAAGCTTAGAACCAGAATAAGATTAGAAAAGATATTTGAATTGTCAGATTATTTTCTTTTTAAATCTGTGTTTACACATTTAAATATGCAACTTAACTTGGAAAAGAGTATTCCCTTTCATACCCATCCCTTCCCCAGTGCGCCACTCCCACTATAAAAGACTGAAGCATATTTAAATATGGGGCTACAAGGATAGTACTCCAAGGTAGACTGTGTCATTCTGTGTATTTTTATATTGTACCAAACATAAGTTAACATGTTTCTTCCCATCCATAAACACTTGAATAGGAAAGCTTATGTAGACCACATATGACTCAATGGCAAAGCCAGTTGCATATTAAAATTTGCCTATGTAATCTACAATGTTAGTGAACAATGGGACATATATCCTTTCAGCTTTTGATAAAATTCAACAATTTGAATAATTAGATAACAGAGCACAAGGCTTGCTTTGAGGACATAGTAACTATAGCACTGAATCTTTCAATCTTATTTTAAACCTTTCTTCGTGGTTTTAGGCATTACTCTGGTCTACAGAAAGGTTCATCTGAGTACTTGATAACTTGTAGAAGGTTATATAGAAAGTGCCTGACAAAGCAGCAAGTAGAACCAGTGTTTCTAAGTGTTAAGATGATGACCAAACCAATAGACTGATCATTTTGTTTCTCCTTGATTTTAATGAGACTTGATTCTAACGAGACAGTTTCACAGACTGTGTCACTTACTGGAGATATGTGTGCATTTGTGCATTAAACATACTTGCAAATTTACTGAAATAACAGGAAAGAAAAGTTACAACAATTTTAGAGTAGACAAGACCCAAATGTTGGTTTAATCTTATTGAACAATCTACTTTTTTAAGTTAAATAGCGTGAAACACTGTGGATTAGGTTCAGTACGTTCACTAACTTTATTTTTAACTTTTAAAAAAATTATTTTCTGGGTGTGCATAAAACTCGGAAAGATGACTGTCTATTTTCTGCCACATTTAAGTGGTTTGATATGTTGATGTTTCGATTTATTACTTAAAATGAGCTGAGTTTGTGAAATAATTCATGCAAAAATCTATGCACTCCATTCAGTCTTTCCATGCCATGCACCCTTTGAAAATACTTATGCTCTTGATTCATTTAGTGTATAAGAGAAAGCAGTGTTCCTAATGTTTTTGTAAAAATCCCAAGCTCACAAAATTGAAAATTACATGTATTATATATACACATACATATATGTGTATATATAAAATATGCATAAAATACTATATGAATAAAATATAATGTAAACGCATTACATAGGTATATAAAAAAATATATACTGTGATCTCTCTCTCCAGCTTGGATTCTTAAGTGATAATGAATTACATGCACCCTTATTTCAAATGCTTAAAAGCTGAAATTTCTTACACTAAATAGTGAGATATCTGCTGCAGAGAAAGACAGACTTCGATTTCTTACCTGCTTTTTTAATTTCAGGGACAGCTGTCTTCTCATGAGCTTTCTCTTTTTTTCCTTCTTTTTCTAAGATTTAATTAAAGAAAGTAATTTAATATGCTAGAAGTCTGAATCATACACTCAAATATGCAGTCAGCCAAGTCCTGGTAGGCACACGCTGAAAAAAATGTGACTTATTTGGGAGTTTAGTTAAGATTATTTCCTTATAGCAATGTACCCAACTAGCCACAGAGCAATCAACTGAAAATGAAAATTAATCAGTATGCATCAACTATGGATGATTTGGACCCTTAATAATTCATCAAAGGCTAGGCAAAAATCATCAGTGCATGAATGTGGTACCTTTTAGCTTAAGCTCCAGTAGCAATGAGATTATTAATAAATAATGAATGAGATAAACATTTTCCCATGAAAGCAAAATCTTTGTGGATTTTAGATGCTTCCTGGGAATGAATGTTCCAAAATGTTATTTAGATGGATATCTAGGGTTTGCAGTTTGGTCATGGCAAGTTTTGGTTGTGATACTATAAAAAAAAAAAAATTTAAAAAACCCCTGCCTTCAGAAAGTGACATACCATGAACTGAGTGATATCTCCCATGAGTTTTGTGTATGGCAGTATCACTATTAAATTGTTTAATAAGCTTATAGATGGCCACCAAACAGGACTTTTTTACTTGTCAGGAAAAAAGTCTAGAAAACATCGGACACTGAACACATCAGGCATCAGATATTGAAGAAGCGGTAACATGCAAATAGTGACTAAGTAACTAAGAGCAGGACAACACAGAGCCAGAAGTGTGGGATTAACCTAACAAAAGCCAATGGGATCTGAGCCAGGAGTGGCAGTAAAAGCTGAATGAGGCCAATAAGAATCATTCACAAACCATACCTTTCTTCTTAGTTTCAGTTGTAGCCGTCTTTACATCAATCTTTTTCTTTTCCTCTTTTCTCTCTAAAAAAAGGAAATGGAAGTTCATCTGACTATTTTTACATATAGATATACATATATACACATACTTATTTATGAATATATATTTGGTATGGGAATTCTTGACTAACTGTAATAGGTTCTAGACTTGATAAGCTGGTAATTTATTTAGGAGTTTATTATCAGTAGCTCAGAAATACAGCTTAATACTCAGAGAGTGGATGTGGAGTTAAGGATAGAACTGGAACCAGCATGTACACCAGATAATTACTTAAGTACTAATTCAAGAAATTATGGCCATTAACCCCGTGCAACTAAGAGTTTATTGTGGTGATTCAGTAGCCATGCACCTGTTCCGCCTCTTTTATAAAATTTGACTGAATGGCAGCAAAACTTGCAAGTGGTATTTGGGAATAAGTGCAGAATGCTATGAAAAGCCTGCATATATAATATATCTTTATAACACTTTTTATGAATTGAACCTTTGAAACTTTCACTACAGGACTACTGCTATTTGTAGAGAATTGCAGTTAAAGCATCATTTACAAAAGAACATGATTTGTTCTTTTAAAAACATTTGCCTCTATTTTGTCAATTAATTGGACAACAGTAGAAATAAAGATAATGTTTTTATTTTTTTACAAAAAGCTACAACAATTTAATTACTTATTCCATGAATGTTATTAATTAGAAAATTGAGAGTTCAGTAAAGGAAATGAGGAAGCTATAATTCTTGGTTTTCCTTTGGGAAACGAATCCTCATTTTGATGAGAAGAAATACAAGAGTACAAGAATAGCTAATCTACATGCTTTTTTTTAACTGCTCATCCACAAAAAAACAAATTTGTTACCTCCAGTTTGTGCTGCATGGCTGTGGGTGTTGATGTAGTTAGTGGAATTATAGTTTTCTTTTTGTGATGTTTTACTCTTGTGAATGTGGATAAGAAACCAAGTTTTATTACTATACAAAACAGCACAAACACAGGATCATAAGCCTTTAAGCGAGAGTCTTGTCTTTACTTGAAAAGTATTTAAGGTACAGGAATATTTTCTGAAGCCAGCAGATCCAAGAAGCAAATATGCTATTATCCCTTGCATAAATTAACACGAAGATAAAGGAAAAATGAAGAAACTTACTTTTCACTTCTCTAGATACCACAATAGACTTTTCTTCTGTATGAAAAAAAGATATACAAACAGGGAATGAAAAAAATTAATTGAAATACTGCACAACATGTTTCCTAAACCGAAACAAAATATGTGTATGTTTGACAGGAAAATTGCTATTTCAAAGAGTATATGAATTCCACACACTGTCCATCGTGGTTTCGTAAGTAAAGTTATTTTGCCTATTGTGGAGGCAATGTACCAATATTCAGGGTCTCCCAAACCATACTTCTGCTGGTTTTCTGACAATAGGGTTTAACGTTAAGCATCATCTTGATGTGTTCCAGTTCTTTCTTTTTTTAAACAGATTTGTTCAATATATTTCTCTTGTTATTGTCTTGACAAAATGAAGCAGAAAGTCCTTGCATGTGTTTTATAGAATGTTTCTCCCAGTGTTTTGTGTGCTTAATTCTCCCTGCTGAATCTCTGTGTGTACTGGACTTCAAGCTGCAAATTCCTTTGTGTCGTGAGCATGCTTTATGATACTTGGGGTTCTTAAGCATGTATAGAGCATCAGAGTAGTGCTCATCCTCCAGAGGCTTGTTTGGAGCTTCATTTGTTTGTATATTTTAAAATTCTTGTTATTGTCTATTTCTAGAATTCTCAGGACTCTCTCTCTGTGTTCCAGAGACTCATGCTAGCGACCATGGCTGCCTCCTCAAAATGGAAGACTCTTCAGCCTCAGATTTCACACAAGCACTTCCACAGTTCTGCTTTCCTGTGCCACTTATGACTTTTGTGTTTCATTTCCACATGCAATGTACAACTCTTCTAATTTCTAAAATGTGGTTTAATTGTTTGCCTACTCTGCCCCATTTAACCGAAACTGTTAAACATACCAAGTTTATCAGTTACTGTCAGAAAAGAAGCTTCCTTCTAACTGTCTTCCTTCCAATAGTCTTTACCCCTAGTAACTAGAGAATGAAGTGCTACTGGTACTTCTGTAATTCCCATTTTTTTCTGAGTGCCTCAGTTCTGGTGGAGCTCCAGTTAGATCAATAGTTTGCTTCTACTTCTGCTTGTACTTCTGTGCTAGGTGATGCACAGGAGTAATTTGTAAGCCCAAGGTCCTTACAAGCAACAAGTTTCTCTTTAATCAGAGATGCATTTCTGTCTGTGAATGTATAGCATGTTGCACGCTTCTGCGGCCCAGTTAAGCCACATGAAATCTGCTCCAAGTTTCATAGCAAGGTTCAGAGCCACATGTGTCTTAACAGCCATGAGCTGAGACATGGAGCTTTGTGAAGTGGAGCTTTGTATGAAGAATGAAAGGAAGGTAGGCTGCAAGTAGCCTAAAGCACAAGGAGACTACATCCCTGGCTGCAGAGTTTTTCTTGCTAAGTGATTCCACCAACTAATTTCACTGACATAATTTTCTTCCGTCAAGCTCTCAAGTTGCAATATTCAGAGTGTCCAGGGAGCCTAGAAACATCTATATTCGATATGAATTTTCTAGAGGATGATTACGTAGAGGTATTAAAGGACTGTGGCCCCTATTTCCCATTAGCACTGCCCAATGCAAGCTATGCACTCTTGATCAAGTCTGAGAAAAAGAGTCACAGGGCTTCCATTCACATCTCAGCTGTGTCTAGCCCCACTGATGTCCCTTACAGCTACTACTGACAGAAGTTTATGTAAATGAGAATGATGGACTTGGTAAATGGGTGTTATGGAAAGAGCTATTTGTGATTTAAGGAAGCAATCCCATTTCATGAATAAATTTATTTCCTCTACATTTGAGTAGCTCACATTTGGATTGTTACATATTAAGTGTATATTTAACACCAGCAAAAATTGTCATTTCTGAAGCAGTAAATGCAGTGTGTTTTCTCCAGATATGTACATAGGTAAATTAAGAGGCAGAACAAATAATTAAATGGGAACTTAGGAAAGTATTTTCTCTGTAAAATATGAACCTCATCTGTTAATTGAAGGTACTTACTTTTTTAACTAGGAACACTAGCAGGACTACAAATTCCATGGATCAGCTGCATAAAGAGGGATCATAATGCGCACGAACAGTGGGTTACACAAGGAAACACAAGCTGTTTTTGATGATTCAGTGTTAACTACAACATGGAATTCAAGTGCAATTGACTATTGAAAAATCTATTGTTATTGCTACTGGTTTTGATATTGTAATTAATGCTGTTTTTTCACCAGGAGCACTAGTCCTGAACCACATTTTTATGCACAGGGTATAAGAGATATGCATACAAAAAGACCTCACCTTCAAAAGCTTGCAGTGCTTTTACAAGGATGAAAGAGGGATATATGCTGATGGCAGAGTACAAGATGACAGAATCAGTCAGCAGGACAAGCAACGGACTTTGCATTTAGTCAAGTTTTTTCTGTAGACTCTACACAGAAGTGGAGCTTTATGTAGTACAAGGCAGAAACCAGTGAGCATGAGAAATATGAATTAAAGCAGTGATGTTCTATTGAAGGGAAATTCAGGCAAAATTTTTTTCCTGGGGAAAAAACAAATCAGCAGCACAGAATAGTTTTCTTGAGAAGTGGCTGGAGCAAAGAGAACAGACCTAAAGCAAAGAAACATATGAGATGGAATTACTTATTTCTCAATAAGTGTTAAGGGACTAAGGACACCGTTGGAAATCCAAGTAAGATTCAACAGTGACCAAGTAAGAGGTGTTTTGATCCAAATTGCTTTTACCAGCTTTGACAATGTCTTTGTGCTATTCTCATGGGACGTCAACTAATTCTTGGACAACAGGGGGAGGGGAGATAACAGAAACACGCTAACAATGCAGCACTTGAAAACAGCACTGGTAAGACCAGTGTGCTGCTGTGCCAGCACTGAGTGGAAGCTAAATTTAGGGATGCATGTGAGTTACCAGGCATAGTGTCATGGGAATGCCGCCTGGGAACTGGAAGAGGAAGGTGCTCTAAGAGTTTCTTCTCTGTATTGTTCCAGATACTCCAAGTGCTTACAGTGACACTGACTCTGGAAGGATTTGTCAGCTCATCTCATTCCCTCTGAGAAACTGAGGTAAGGAGGGTAGCAAAATGCAGCTACAAGCACCTTCCTGTGGAGAGGCATGCATATAACAAACACTAAGTAGTGGGACTGAATGCCAGGAGTCTGGAGATGTTTTGGTTCAGATAAGCCTTCTAAAGTTCAGATACTTATACAAGGCTTATCTGCATTTATCTAAAACCCTGTTGTCAGGAAATCTCGGGAGAAAAGTTCTTGTGAGAGACTTTGGATATTGCCTGGCTTTGTGAAATACTACAATGGCTTTTCTTGCCTACTGATTCTGGTCCTGGCAGAAATGAGGAACAGCAGAGATACATATATACTCACTTACATAAAAAACAGAACAAAACAAAGCAGACATTAAATTAGCTTTTTCTGAGCAACTATAATTCAGACTGAATGCAATAACTTCATTCCAGGTGAAACTTCATTCTATTTTTCTGCAAGAATTTCTGTACACCTTAAGCTGTCACCAGCATGATTTTAAAAGACCATTCAAAAAAAAACCCAAGTTCTATTTTTAAAATTGTATTTCCTTATTGATTTTGAAGAGATTAGGGTTGTTCTTCCTTTGTTTTAACTGGTGACTGAAGTCCTTTCCCTGCTGATCTCAATGAAAGTTTTGTTGTTGATTTCAGTGGGACCTGAATATCCTTTTATACATTAAAATAACTCATTACCTTTCAATTTTTGATGACATTTCTTTCCCCTTTGCATGTTGCTTAGGATGGAGACTGACAGTGACTGGTCAGTTGCACTTTTGATTCTAGATAACTTCACATATATCCAAAAAATAAGGCCCTTTTAGGGTTACAAGCATTTTGAAGGAATTAAAAAAATGCAAGGAAATATATCTGCTTCATTTAGGATGTTAAGGGAACTCATATTTTTAAAATTAAATCTAAATTTCAAGTAAGAATTGACCTTAGCTGCCTCTTTGAAAGAAAATGCTTTGTTGGGTAAGAGTGTCCCTTTTGGTCCAGTTATTTTCTCTATGAGAAATAATTCTGTCTTGTCTCAGCCAAATTACTGAAAAGTAAAGAAAGATCAAAGAAACCTAAAAGTATTAATCTAAAGTTCTTATAATTGCTTCTTTTCACACACAGACACATATACGTGTGCACACACACACTCACATACTCTCTCTAATTTACAGGTGGGTGCTTAGACCAAAATTAAGTGCATCTTTTGCAAAGCTCTGTTTAAACTGCCCCATTTCATTTCAGCAGAGTAATGCAATACAATTTGTCCTCATATTGAGCAAGTGAAAGACTAACGGAGCACACAGGTCACTGGAGATATAGTACACCCTGAAGTCCTAGGCAATCTCTCCAGCTTGATTTTGCTTTTTGAAACTGTTTCCAAATCCCAATCAGAAATACTATTTGGCAGTTTTGAAGATTGCTTATGGAGATATTTTTGAGATCTTCAGAAAGTATGTAATAGCAGTATCATGCTTGAAATTCCTAGTGCTTTCATGTGACCCACATAAGTGTTCCTCATTTCTTCCTGGAGTGATTATAGGCTCCTTTTTCATCGCTCGGATGAATTAAGCACCAAAACTGTTCGTTAATAGCATGGGGCCATATGTTGCCCTCAGTAAACAACACAGTGGGGAGCAAAGGAGTGCAAATATCAGAGTAATGATGCCAGAATACACATGTGAAGGGAAAAAAGAGAGGGCATGCCAACTTCCATGACAAGACTAGCAATAGAAACTCCATTGGACAACAGTCAATAGCAAATACAATGCAAATATGATTATGATGAAGAATTAAATTCCCAGGGGAACACTGACTTCTTATGGTATGACCTTCCCTAGCAAGAGTCAAACCAACACAGCTAAGGTAGCAGAGTTAGCCTTCTCCCTTCTTGTGACTGGCATTCCTACTAGGCAACACCAATCAAGAGCAGCACCAGTTGTGTTACCAGTGCCGGGAAGGGTTTTGATGATGCTTTTTATGTGTCATGTTTTGAGCAAGACTGTCTGAGGTTTAGGAAAACGGGATGACCAGGCTATGCAGGACCTCTTCTGCAAGGGTTTCCCTTTTCTTTCCAAAGAAACATGGGATTTCTAACTTTGAAAGCCCAGAGAATCTTAATCCATGTAAGTATTTTCCACTTGGCAGGTGCAACATGCGCAAAAGATTATTGCTTATCTGTAACAGTTAAAAAACAGTTTAAAAAGTTAAAATAATATTCAGAGCTACTTTGTTTGGTTTTATTGGGTAGATTTTGGTGAATATTTCTTTTGAAATGCATAATCTAATATTGTAAATTGGATTATTACTATTATTAATAATAATGAGAACACATAGTAACATGTCTAACCAAAATATACATATCTTTGTACATAATTTTTCTGCGTTCTAGTAAGCTTTTTTCCCCAACATTTGTTTAAATTTTTCTGTATTATGCTAGGATAAAAGTAGTACGGAAGAGCCTCATGTCATAAAGTAAAATGTCGAGGACTTTCTGAAACAGTGAAGATTTAGGCTTTTTTCATCATAGCTATACCATTAGAGTTTACTGCTTAAATGTCTAATCTAAACCATGAAATAACTCACTTTGAAACCTTGTGCATATTATTTCAAGGGTTTTACTGTCTTCAGTACAGATTCACAGAGATGTAGGGCTCATATTTATCAAAAAAACCTTGGTTTTATGCTGTATATACAGTACCCTGTTAAAGCTACTCAAACTGTTTTTTCTAATAAAGTAGATTAAAACCTAGCCCATTGTATTATGATATTTCTGACAGAAATATTTTTCTTACTTCTTTTTATTCTCACTTGGATTAAAATTTATCAGAAAAGGATTTACATCCACAAATCATGTAAGTATTATTAAGAATGTTCTAAATTGGGAGAAAATTTTCAAAACTCTGCATTTTTGAAAGGTTTCTATTGCATCTTGAAGCACTGTGTTTCACTAGAAGGATTTTTTTAAGGGTAATTCACTTTATAGTACAAAAAAAAAAAAGTGTTTTATAGAACAGTCTGTGTGCAGAAGAGAAGGCCATTGACAGACTGTACAGAGGCAGATAGATTTGTACAAGATTTATACACTTCTATACGTCAAGGGAGATATGTCAAAATTTGTATTGACTTTAGTAATTTAGATACTCTTGGTCATGTCCCCTAATGTTATATTCATGAACTGAGGTGTAGACTAGAAATTCTTCTTAAGATAGTCGGATAGTATACATTCTACACAGCAACAAAGATCGATGCAGGTTTCGATTTCAATGTCAATTTAGCCTCTGAAGGGGTTTTGGAGGAAGTTAAACATTTCACAGCAACCCACTTTACTGTTTTCTGCAAAATCTGTAATTATAGGATTCAAACAGTGATCTAGAGAAAATATATACTATAAAGGAGGGGGATATTTCAGAGCCCATCACGATCCGTTAACAGATCAGAGCGGTTATGTTGATGACTCTTCCCTGATAAACACTCTCCCACTCAAAGATACAAGCACAGATTTCTAGGACAATATAACCTGGAAAATCATACTCAGATACAATGCTGTTCAAAGTATTTTTTGATACAATATTCTTCAAAGTGGTAAAGAAAGATTTCAATCCAGGCTTCTCACAAAGGTGCTGTGATCTTGTGAGAAAGTAAAGACATGCTATTCTGGAAAAAATTGTTAATAATTAAGCCTCTGAGCTTAGTTTCGACATTTCTTGTCTAACTGCAGCATCTTCCTGAGAGATTACCCTGCCATATCAGAGAACACAACATGGGAGGACTATCAGAAAGGAGAGGCATTCTCAGGTGAACGGGGAAATGGAGGAAGCTAAAAGCTATGTGAGTGGAGCGAAAATGTCAAGACCTGAGAGGAAGATTCACAGAAAATCAGTGTACGCTGCAGAGCAATTTTAGGATGTCAGTGGATAATAAAATACAAGAAAGCTAGAGTTAAAAGAGGTGGAGAAGACTACAGTCAAGAAAGAAGCATAAAATCAAAGTTCAGATAGCCATGGAGAACAGATCTGTTCAAATTACAGCCTGCAGCAGTGTCCTCTCTACATGGAATCATCAGAGTGTCAGCCAAGCTGAGTGCGCTGCTTGCAAGTCATTGTGAAAGCTCCAGAAAAAGACAAGATAAAAAATTTAAAATGAATTATTTTACTTCATCGTTTGCCAAACAAGGTTTCCAAGCTTGGAATACAAGTAGAAGTTATGTATCAATGTCTTTCTCTTCATAGATTCCCTTTCCCTCTTTCTCTTATTTACAGTTACAGGATATTTTTTTGTTGTTTTTCTCTTCTGTCGGTGACCTGAAACTTCAAACTCTTCATTGATGTTTGAGTGTAAGATCTCAAGGCAGCAGTGCTTTTTGAAAAGAGCCTAACCACCATGAAACAGGAGAGCAATGATCGGTTCTTTTCCCTTCTGACCAGGTAAGTACAAAGCATTTTGCTTTCTGACCAGGAGATATCTGAAAAGATCAATTCCCATGCACACACTTCAATGCAAGTTTTTGCATATTACTAGAACATAATGTACAAATTGGGATTGTCTTACATAATCACCCCTTTTCCAAAAGATTTACTGTGGTGGTGAAGGAAGAGAAAATGGCAATGACAAGGAGAGAAAGGTTGAGATTTAATACATAATAGGAATATGCTGTTTTTCTAAGACCTCAAGAATTCAGCAGAGCATGGTTTCTACTGGGCAGTGGATACTACCCAGGAAAAGCTTTCTATTTGAGAGTATCAGATAACCTAAAAATGTTAGAGACACCTCTCACGTATACTGCCACTATTTTCACCTTATCAGAAATCAAGAATGGTCCAAGATTACTTAAGAAGGCAGTGGCAAAACAGGGCAATAGTGAAATTGTCTCAATCTAGAGAAAGAGTAAAATCTTTTCAGCCTTTACCAGCTGCATGGTTTTGTATCCAGTGTCTGAATATCACTGAGTTGGAAAGCTTAGGGTCTAAATAGATTAGTTTCATAAATTTCCTGTGTGACAACTGTTCTGTTACTTGCTACGGTTTTACCTTTTTTCAGAGCTGGTTGCTTCTGTCAAAGGCTGGCCCAGTCCTTCCATGTTATATAAAGTACATTTATATATATAAAGTACATGCTTTTACTTGTTCCTTATTCTGAGAACTTATTATACTCTCTTCAACTATATTTATGATAAGAAGAATCTTTTGTTTCAACCTGTCCCTTCACCTGATCAGTGATATTTGTTGATGTACCAGTCATAAAGGTATGTAAACATTAAGAAGTCACAGACAGACGTCTCTTCCACTATTTGAGAGATTTAAATTTCTCTGCCTACTCCTCTTTTTCCCTTCTAACATTGTGCCAAATATTCCCATACATTACTTAATTATTTTCCCCAGGGCTGAAATAAAGCTTCAGAGTTTAGGGTTCCTAAAGGCACTGTTGCATATTTTCTCATATATGGAAACCACACAATAGCGCAATATAACAGCTTTTCACAGCAGCGTTTTGCAAGTAATTCTTCCTTCTTCATTTCCTCCAACACTCTTGCATGAACAGTATTGTATCCTAGTGACTGCCCTTGAGCCTTGAAGGGAATTTAGTTGTATGATTCTGAGCAGATAATCTGCCCCCCAATTTGTTTGCCAAATGGGTGTCTAATTTACATTCACAATTACCTCAACTGCATGCATAAATGAGCTAATGAAACACACAAATGTGCAACTGGTCATAAATAGTCATTTCCATGTGCAATTGCAGTAATTGCATGCTCCTCATGATTTTGAAAATCAAGAACTTAATGTTAATTTGATGCTAGTTCATGTTGTATAACAGTTATATTTAAAGATTAAGTTTATCAATCAGCAAATGCAGCAGTCTTTTTCTATTATGTCTTTTTTCCATTACTGTTAATTGGTGGATAAGAGTGTTTAACATTGCAGGGACTTTTTGCTGATAAGCAGGGTTCAAACATTTCCCTAAAATAAGCAGGACTGCAAATCTATCTATACACTATATTGTGTCACAATAACCACAGTTGTATGCTTCTTCAAACAGTGTGTTTATAAAGAAATATTCATTTGAGGTAAAAGAGATTTTGGGGAAAGAGACAATAAGTCATGTAATTATTTTTATCCAAATGTTCTGATTCACAATAATCACATTATATAAATATCTAAGTAGTTTAACTCTTCATTTTAGTCACAGATTCTGCCAAAATTTAAGTCTCATTTTCTGTTTCCAAATTCTGGCAAATCTTGTAGCTCTTGTTACGTATTCTGCTGCTATCCCACCTGTTTTTCTCTTAGATTGAAATTGCTTTCTCTCTATGAGAGATTAGCAAGTGCCATGATGTGACTGAGTGACTCCAAAGTATTATATGAAAACTGCTATATAATTACATGAAAAGATTCATGTGTTTTGTACTGATAAATTGTATGGTGTAGAGACCAATAACGCATATTGCAGTAGTAGTTTTAAGTCATCGGACATAGTCCATTTTAAATCAAAATGCATATTTCAACCATTTTCTTGATACGATTAGACTGTAAATAATATAATTCGTTTGCAGGGGTTATGTTTTAATCTTCAGAAGGTAAGATCTGACTTTCTGTTTTTCTTTCAGTGGTTTTAACAACAGGAGTAGGGTTGATAAATGAAGAGCTAGAAATATTATGTTCATTATTGCAGATAATACACAGGAACATTACTGAATAACAATAGCTGAAAGAATAATCCAAAGTATATTAAGAGGATAATGTTGATTATATTTACAGTTAGATGGCAACTTATGGCTGAACACCATCCAACGCATTTTCCAGGTTGGGCCTTGATCCTGTAATCTATTTCATTCAGGAAATCTCCTGAGCCGTCTGTGGGACTACTATAAGGAATATTTAGGTCTTGTCATGCAAATATGATTGTACCATTCATGTCCCAGGCCTAATCATGTGATCAGCTTTGTAATATCGGTTATATTTATAAACAAAATCCACTAGAACAGAAAGTCAAGTTAATGAGTAGAAGCCAATAAAGGAGGAAAAAAATCAGACTTGCCTTCAATAGCTGCTGGTTTCTTTCTTGGACTATGTTCTAGAAGAAGACGAGGTGGTACCATTTCCTTATGTCCTGCACATGAGTATACAAGTTAAGAAGCATAGAAAATGTATTCACTAACAGGCTCAGCAGATTCTCTGGGAGCTTGAGCTCCCTTCATAGTTGTTCGTGTTTGAAATATTACACCGTGCATAAAAGCTGTTATCTTCCGGTCACCATAGGAAGGAAGTGTATTTCTCAACAAATAAAGCAATTTATTTTTAAGAGGCACATTTTAAATCAATGAAGTCCAATTGACTCAAGCATATGCTGAAATGCTTACAGTTCTATTTTTCTTCATTACACTAAAAAACTCTGAAGAATAACACTGTGATAATTAGGTTACAGATTCATGATGACTCTTCTACTGTAAAAACTTATTTTCTTCTGTCAAACAAATGATCTTCAGTTGTTCCCTCAAGTCCAGTTATTATGAACTTCTTGGAACACCAGTAAAAATTATTATGTTTCTCATCCTTAAGGATTATTCTTAATTAACCAGTACCAACCAGGTCATGCACTGTAAACACTGATGAGGTTCTGATTCTGGCTGCTGACTGAAACACCTCTACTCTGTCACAGTGTTGAGCTGTACTCTCTCACAGTATTGAACTGGGACTTTCTGTGCTGTCTTAGCCTATGTGCAGATACCATGCTTTATCCAAAATATTTTTCACTTCATTTCCCCAAAGATTCACAAACAGATCTATTGCACTCATATTACTTATGCTTCTTTTCTGGTTTATAACACCTGTTTGCAGTCTCTTTATTTCCTTTTAATTTCTTTCTCTGACATTTATGCTCAGTAGCTATCATGTCATTGTCATTTGGAAAGCACAATTTGTTGTGACCTGTGAAATAAAATTAAGTAAATATAATAAAATTAAATATAATATCTATTCAGCCATATGCACCAGAATACAGTCACTGCACCAGAGTCCACATGCAATCAGGCTGTTAGATCTCAGCTCCAGCTCCACAGCAGAAACTGAAAGCCATGCTTCATACTTGGTGATAGGCTCAGAAGAGAAATTAAGATCTTAATAAGCCTTGGAAACTGCAGTATCATACTTATCCCTCTCATTTTACAAAGGTGTATATACTTGTGGGGAATGCATGAGAAAAACGTCGTCTTGAAGATAGCAGTGAGATTTGAGCACCATGGTCTTTATGTCATTACGTCTCATCAGTATATGTGCAGTTGCAGGCAAATAATTTACAAGCATGTAGTTTAATTCATCTAGTAATTTGTATAAAATATCACACATGGAGTTGCTCAAACTTGACTCACATGCCTGAGCCACTGATAAAATGTCAACACTTTGACAAAATCAATGCACTGAAGGCACTTTGCAACAAATGGTAAAAATCTTAGGTTTTACATGTGTTTCCTATCTTGTCAATAATCGCAACTGTGTATTTACCAATCTCATCATAGAATGACTGTAGGCTTAAACTGAACAGTAGACAAACTTCAGGAATCCAGATGTCTAGCCATGATTTTCCAAACACTTTATGTCTTAAAAAAATCATCTTGAAATTGCAAACTGAGCTAACGAGATGCTGAATACTATTTGTTTCCAATCAGAATAGAGCAGCTATATCCATTAGCACTGTCAACATACAGAAACTTCATTAACTGAATTGTTAATTCAGAATGAAAAAAACAGCAATATAAAAATTAATGAAGATGGGTAAATAATCAAATTCTTTCTGCTGGTTTTGTTTAAAGTCTTAGACTAAAGTTTAGTTCTTTTTTTTCTTTCTTTGTTTTTACCGAAACTAGATCACCTGTCCCTTGATGGAAAAAGTGATAAATTTTACCACTTGGACTAATTGCTTTGTGTGAAAGATGATAAAAGGCAGTGGCTCGGAATGTTGAGTAGATCAGTAATGAAGAAGGATAGTCAATAATTTGGACTGCAGTGGTATCTACTGTGTGGGGCAATGATCTAACACCTCTAGGTCAAAGAATAGGCTGGCCCCATTATCTTCCTGTTCTTTGCTATAGTAGCAGTTTTCTAAGGATTGCATCAGTGTTAGTACAATGCCAGTGCGATACCACTTATTGCTAATGACTTGTCAAGTTCTGTTTTATAGTTTTACAAGTTTTAAGCAAATCATTTATTTCATGCAAATTGACCACATGATCCAATATGAGAGTGTTTTAAGCACCAAAAGCTTAAGCTTCACAGATCAAAACCTTTCCCTTAGGCCAGAATGTTTGTTCTGAGCAGGTTCCCATCCACTCTGATAAGAAGCTTTAATGTTCCCATGTGTTATTAAATGCCTCTCTATTCACTTTGATAGGAATGCAAAGGACAGTAGCTGAATAAATATTTTATCCATTCTTTTGATGAAATATGTTAAAGGGGATATCATAAGTAAAATTTCTTTTCTCTTCCTTTTTCTTTCCTCTGTAAGTTATGAAGTACAAGTGGTTTTCTGCAGTACAGAGAACTCATAAATAGAAATGAGGAATTGGCCTCAGCAGATCACACCATTAGTATTAATGGTGTCTGCTATCTTGAATACAGCAGTGGCCAGTTGGACACATATCCATGATGGAAATTAGAGGAAGACAGGATATTTCTAAGGATCCCAGTGAACAATCAGATCAGTCCATGAATCATGAGAAGTTATTGTCCAGATTACCACTTTTATTATTGGACATAGAGTTATCTCACTGCTTTAAAAATGCAGCCACAGAAGATCACAGAAATTTAGTGTTTGCATATTTATTTGCTTCTCTTTTCAAATGTAGACTATTTTTCTACTATAAGATAAGCCAAAAAGTTTCATTTGACTTGATTTTTTTTTTTAATTAGGATTTGATTGCTCCAAAAGAAGTAATTGCAGACACAAAAATGTGCATACATTTTTATACTTAATCTGTCCATGTAGTTGTGCTACAGATACCTCCTGCATATATGATATTGTAAAAAGCTATCTGACAACAAATCACAGCCAATGGAAACCAAAATAGTGAAATGTTTTGACTTTAAGCTCATAGGAATGTATGCGCCCGGAGAAAAAGTGTCATGTTAAGACATGAGCAGCTTCCCCGACAGCCTGAAAGGAAAGAAATATGCTGCAAAGATGAGTAGAAGCTTTAAGACACTAGACGGTAACATGAATACTTCACTGAAAATAAGCTAGAGTCCTCAAGCTCTGTGAAACTTCTGTCATTGGTGTTTATTAAATCACTTGAGATGTCATGAAGAAATTCATTCTGACTTGGTTTATGAATATTTTAGATTTTATATTGCATGATAAAGAATACCAGACAAACTTTAATTACCTTACTTTTCTTAATATAGTCAGTATCTTTCTACACGTGTCAAAAATGTCATGTCCAAGAATTGAGGATAAATTGATTTCTTATGATAACAGCAAATCATGTGGGTTTTCTTTCTTCCCCAATCTGCTCAGTTCAATTTCTCTGCAGTGACCTTATTTGACATCGATAAAGTCTCTAAATTTATCTTTCTAAATCAAAGGGTAATAGAATAAAAGAAAACACTTCTAAAATTATTCTAAATTTATTATTATTCTAAAACAGCAAAAGGCATTGTAGACGGCTGAATATTCCAACTGGAAAATTGCAAACCATATCCTGGGCTGCATCAAAAGCAACGTGGCCAGCAGGTCGAGGGAGGGGATTCTCCCCTCTACTCTGCTCTCATGAGACCCCACCTAGAGTACCACGTCCAACTCTGGGGCCCCCAGCATAAGAAGGACATGGAGCTGTTGGAACGAGTCCAGAGGAGGGCCATGAAGATGATCAGAGGGCTGGAGCACCTCTCCTATGAACACAGGCTGAGAGAGTTGGGGCTGTTCAGCCTGGAGAAGAGAAGGCTCCGGGGAGACCTTACAGCAGCCTTCCAGTACCTGAAGGGGGCCTACAAGAAAGCTGGAGAGGGGCTTTTTACAAGGGCAAGTAGTGACAGGAAAAGGGGTAACGGTTTTAAACTGAAAGAGGGTAGATTTAGATTAGATCTTAAGAAGAAATTGTTTACTGTGAGGGTGGTGAGACACAGGAACATGTTTCCCAGAGAAACTGTGGATGCCCCCTCCCTGGAATTGTTCAAGGCCGGTGCTGTTCAATATCTTTATAGATGATCTAGACGTAGGGGTTGAGTGCACCCTCAGTAAATTTGCAGATGACACCAAGCTGTGTGGGAGTGTCGACCTGCTGGAGGGTAGGAAGGCCCTACAGAGGGATCTGGACAGGTTAGATAGATGGACCGAGACCAACGGCATGAGGTTCAACAAGAACAAGTGCCGGGTCTTACACTTTGGCCACAACAACCCCATGCAGCGCTACAGGCTGGGGGAAGAGTGGTTAGAAAGCGGCCCGGCAGAAAGAGACCTGGGGGTGCTGATCGACAGGCGGCTAAACATGAGCCAGCAGTGTGCCCAGGTGGCCAAGAAGGCCAATGGCATCCTGGCCTCTATTAGGAATAGTGTAGCCAGCCGGTCTAGGGGAGCGATCGTCCCTCTGTACTCGGCACTGGTGAGACCGCATCTTGAGTACTGTGTCCAGTTCTGGGCCCCGCACTTCAAGAAAGATGTTGAGGTGTTGGAGCGAGTCCAGAGGAGGGCAACCAAGCTGGTGAAGGGTCTGGAGGGTCTGACCTACGAGGAATGGCTGAGGGAGCTGGGGTTGTTTAGCCTGGAGAAGAGGAGGCTCAGAGGTGACCTTATTGCAGTCTACAACTACCTGAAGGGAGGTTGTAGTGAAGTGGGAGTCAGCCTCTTCTCCCGGGCAGCTAGTGATAGGACAAGAGGACACAGCCTCAAGCTTCACCAGGGGAGGTTCAGGTTGGACATTAGGAAGAATTTCTTTTCAGAAAGGATTATTAGACATTGGAATGGGCTGCCCAGGGAGGTGGTGGAGTCACCATCTCTGGATGTGTTTAAGAAAAGCCTGGACATGGCACTTAGTGCCATGATCTAGTTGACAGGGTGGTGTCAGGGCAACGGTTGGACTCGATGATCCCAGAGGTCTCTTCCAACTTGGTTGATTCTGTGATTCTGTGAAGGCCAGGTTGGATGAGGCTTTGAGCAACCTGGTCTAGTGGAAAGGTGTCCCTGCCTGTGGCAGGGGGGTTGGAACTAGATGATCTTTAACATCCTTTCCAACCGAAAGCAATCTATGATTCTATGATCACTTTAAACCAACCACAGTTTGGTAACTTCTGATTCTTCCTTCCCTTTCCTTTCCCAGGAAAGGTCCTCTTTACTATAAAGAGCTTATTTTTAGGACAAAGAGTCCCGGGATTCACTGTTATGAGTTCCAACCCTTGTGCTCAAGGCCTCCTCTATGATTTTTGTGAAAATGACTTAACTTACCATGTCTTTCTGTTCAACCTATAAACTGATATAACAGAAATTTTCTAAAAAAAAAAAAAAAAAATTTAATGTTGTAAGCATACAGAGACTAAAAATTCCAAAGCTTAAATTCTATGAAAGTGGAAACTGTAAAGACTGAGACTTTATTCTGATGCTAAAATTATTTAGGCTTCTTTTGTTTGGCACATTGGGGCAGGGAATGCCCTCCATATTTATTCAAGAATATATTTCTCTCTACATTCCTTCCTTTTTCCCCTTTGCTCACTCTCAAAATGCTATAGCAATGTTATTATTGCTGTTCACACTTTTCAGAGTGGCACTGCTGGTTTCTTGGCTGAGCCAGCAGCTGCTCCTGCTAACATCATTTGCAATCTTATAGAAAACTTGTCATTTCAAGTCTTCATTTGAGCGAAATCCTTGCTTGCATATTTTTAGCATACTTCTTCGAATGTATGTAGGCTCTTTCTCAACCAGACATTTAAAAGTTAAGTTTTAGACAGTTAAATCTAGATAAGTCACCCGAGAGATCCATTTATAGTAAATGGAGAGGAATTGGTACCTTCAAAGGGTGATTCATCTTTTCTATCTTAGGCATCTTTTTTAGGATGAAATTGTCCTCTGGAGGCCTCCATTTCATATCATTGGCTATAAAGACAGCTAAAGGTTAAAGTATGGCGATTAACTTTTGGGTAGCTAAGTGAGGTGCAATGAATTTCAAACATCTCATTTTGCAGTTCTACATAAAGATGACATTACATGCCACCAAAATATTCCAGGACTAAAATCAAGAGCTGTGCACAATTTTTCACACTGTAACTGCTACCTAGTAACACAGTGCTCCCCAAATCCCCAGCAATTATATGAACGAATATCACATAGAGAGAAAGGATTTTTTTGTCAAGCTTAACTGAAAAAAAAAGCAAAAAGCATTGTTTAGGTTTAATGTGTGTGGGCATCAAAAGCCTTTTGAACTCTGTGTTTACTGTGTCAGATAATACTGTGAGTATTGAAGCACAAAGTGAAACAAGAGGAAGGAAAGGGAAGTACCAGAAGGAAGAACAGCATTTCCTGATGAAGAAAAAAATTAATCAGTCGTGACTCATTCCAGGTATATATCAGTAAGTTGCATGTCTTTTTTGACAAAGCAGATATATTCAGAAAGTAAGTGGACAGCAAAAGAAAGAAGCATCTGAACAGAGAATGGTGAAAGGAATAGATCTGCCGCAGCTAGCTGTCACAGTGGCTGCAGACTAGATGCAGAAGGAAGTGAGTATAAGCAAGACAGATATTCACTTGCAACCCATGTAAGGTTCCTAGTTTCCTGAAATGGTTGACATTTAAGATGTAGTTGGCTGGCTTGGCTGGCTTAAGTCACTCCATGATGGCCTTTATGGTTTCCCAGGCATTGTGTAAGGAGATTAAGCAATTGGCTAAGGTCTTCAGAGACTCAATCAGGTGGATAAGCATTTCAAATATAGACTATGTAGTGCTCAATGTTACAACACCAAAATCTTTCTACAGGTCAAGGTGCTCTCCAACATTAGAAAATGACAGAACCAAGAAGTACATACACGTGGATCCATGTAGACAATCCTAAACTCTTTTTGACTGTACTATTTGCTAACAGGAGGTTGCTGAGTAGATGTTCCAACCTGTGAAACAAATAAGTCAAGCCTTTTAGTGAGTCCCACTTTTAGCTAGTTTAGGAACACTTAGAGCATTTGAAAGGGAAGAACTGAAGAAGACAATTTTTAAGTGGTCAACACAAAATGTCTTTCTAAGTGTTGGAAAGGGCTGAAGCATTTTGCCTAAAATAATTGTCTTCACTGGAAGAATGGTCTGTCATGGCAAGTTTTGAACCCTACCAACTGAAGTTTGGCAGAGCTATATGTAGCTGACTTCAGTGATAGTCTTTTCTACCAACATTGCTTATAATGCAATCTTAGCTCTATCAACAATTGTATCCCATCCCTTCAAATCCTATGTGTGTTCCAAATAGAAATACTGTCAACAAAATCTGCAATATATATAATCATTATCTGGATTCTTTTGCAATATTCTGATTTTTAAAAGCTAATAAATCTATGCTTGAAAAAGAGGCTCTTTCTTTCAGGAATTGTGTTTTTCCCCATACTTGTAGCCATCCAAGCTCTAAGAAAGAAACATATGTTGTTATAGACTGACATTTGGCACTTACGGGTTTTAGGTTTCTGAGTTGTTTCCTTGCCAACTATGCCTCAAAAATGCGGATAAAACTACTTTTGTCTTAAATAATTTTCTGCAAATATTTTTCATGTTGAATTCATTTCTGACAATGATATTGAGTACTGAAGAAGGGTTGTGTAGCCCTAAAATATTTCAATTTTTTAACCTACTTGAAATACCATCAGTATTTGTTGTAATACTTCTAACTGGAAATCAATGATGACAAGGACTCATTAAATGTAATAATTATTTCACAAGATCACTGCTTAAACTTACTTTTACCTTTTTAATATGAAACTAAATTTGTCTATTATTGCGTCTGGTTTTTTTTGGCACTTTTGCCTTTACTTTCTAAATAGCTTACTTTTCAAAACTAAAGTGATTGAGTATTTTGTTGATCCTCCACAACACAGATGGCTTTTTTCAGATTTTGTTAATGACCCTTGATTTTGAAACTTGATTACTGAACTATATGAAAGGGTTATAATATGAAACAGTAGTAATGAAATATAATACAAGTGTGAGAATACTTCTGTTAGTCTAGTCTCTCTGCCTTCACGGATTAGATTGGTTTATTAGATTGATCCATTAAAATCAAGGATTTGGACTCATTTACACCAGCAAAGGTTTTGGCTTTTTCTTCTATCACATCAGTCTGACTTCTCAGAGTGGCTTGCCGTGGACTATCAAAGAAAGAGATCCATTCCTCTCTACAGAAGCAGAATACCATGCATTCCCTGGGTAGCTGCTTCTGAGAGAATGAAAGTCGTTTTAAATTTTTTTGGCAGAGTTACAATAAAGTGCCATAAGAGCGTTGACAGGTGCAGCTTTGTGTGCCAGCATCTGGCTCTGATTCACAGTGGGATGATATAGACAGGGAATAACGGATAGCTGTTTTGCCTCTGTGGGATGGCGTCAGGATGGTGTGCTGATAACGTCCCCATTAAGAGACCAATGTCATTTCAGAGTTTGACCAAATAGACACAGCTTTTGGGGTGAGAGGGGAGTCATAGACAAGAACCTCATTAAAATTACATCAGTGGATGTCTTCTCATAGTTTTACATAACTGAATAGAAATGTAAAGAAGCAATATTTAGACTCCAAATGGCAGATAAAACTATTGCAAGTATTGCACATTAATAAATTAGTTAGAAATATTTCAATAATTAAAACTTAATTTTCAGTTTCTCATACAGATATCTAAAATTACTCTTCATTACTTCTTCCCTTCCAGACTGTTTGAAAAGTATTCAGAACTCTCCCAGGACATTATTAGAGGAATAAATGCTTCTGTCGTTCAATCATCTCCATTTATGTCATCAGCAGAAACAAATGTGTCAACAAGTATTTCATTGTATGAACAACTTTTTTATAAATTAATGGACTATTAACCGTCAATTCTGAAGATGAATCCAGATGAGTCTGCAAATTTTGAGGTACAGTACTGCCCTCAGAAGGAGAAGATGTGTTAGTTCTTATGTACCTTTCCTGTTTAAAAAGTAAAACTGGAAAAGTTTCACAGCTCCCAAACTCTCCCTTTAACATTTCACTAAAACAAGTTATCAGGTGTGCTTGTTTTCTGCTGTAGGGGAGGGGGCTATTGAGTAGGTAGCATCAGAAAGCATCTTTCCACAGAAAAAAATAAAATTCTCTAGCATTCTCTCTCAAATATGAAAGCCTATAACTTGGTGCACAGTTTTTTGTGCTTAATTTCTCCAAACAAGAAGCACATAACATGTTACTTTCTTATTTATTATGACGGATTTTTTTATTGCACTGCATCAGGTATATCCCCAGAGAAATTACACTCGTATCAAAGTTGTCCCCACATAAATGTAATGTAACAAGGTGAAGAGTTACACCCTGACATTTACATATCCACAACACATCCTAGTCTTTAATCAAGTAGGAGTGACACTTAAAAATAGTTCAAGAGCCTAAAGTGTTTTGCTATCTGAATAGCAGAGGGCAAGTGTTTAACTCCAGTGCTACAGCCCACCCGCAGCAAATACAGGCATTCTTACTTCGAAAATTAGGCACTTAATGCTCTCAGGTTTTTTGCAGAAATATACTCCATGATTTTGCAATACTGATGTAATTTTATACCAGTATCTCTACAAATCTTTTTGCGTATTAAATGGTAAGTATCGTATTGACAATGTCTTGGAATTCTCTTACCGCATTGTGTATTAACAATAATCCCTTCTCTTTGACTGAATACTTCTTGACAATGGAAGAGACAAGCCTTGAAAGAACATTGTAGCTATGAAGGACATTCAGTCTGCCACATCTTTCCAGGACCAAGGGGACTGTAGGGTTCCCTATGGACTCTCGGCACAATTTGCCTGAATTTCTTAACTGTCTGTCATATTTTTTTTTCCTTTTTTCATGAGCATATGTGCAAAGGGTGAGGTTTCGATGATTTTTTAATGAGAAGGTGGGATGACTGTTTTACCCTATAGGATACACTGTTGCCATGTAAATGTGCCAGAAATCCTGATTTATTTCTCCAAGGCAAGTATTTTTTCAACAGTATAAGATTAGCAAAATCGTCTACATCACTTTGGCTTTTAGACCCTGGCATGGAAATACACAATAAACATATGAGAGTAAACTGACGAAAGGAAATGATATGGCTACATTCCTTTGCAGTCTAGCTATTATTGGAGACAATCATGTAGTGGTATAAGCTCCGTAGGGTGCTTCAGTGCAAAGATTTTAAGTAGGCTAAATTGACAACAATATCACATCTGTGCTCCCACTGTCTTTGTTGTCAGTTAGGTAACTGTAAATATCATCCAGTAGTGAGTCCAGTGTACTGTGAAATGCAAGTTGTTTAACCAGAACTAGAACACAGTAAAACTATGCACATAAAATAAATTTCCAAGTGATTAAAATGAAAACAAAATCTGACCATAAATATACAGTATGCCTGTGGGAAACAAGGGTGTCATGTTACGACCAAATACCCAAGAGATGGTTATCACTCTTAATTCAGCAGTATGCAGCATGCACAACCGCATGCTGAGGTGGGCATGCAAAAAGACAGACATGCAAGAATCCACTTTAGGTAGCTGCAAAATAAAAAAGACATTTCATTGGAACAAGTCCTTGATCTACCAGAGTAGTTCAGGAAATGTAAATGTAAAGCAAGCTGGCAAACTCTGCATGGAAAGCAGAGGAGGAGTGTCAAAACAGGGGGAATAAAATAGAGCAGATGCAGTTACTTTAGAGAAGCATGTGCTACATGCTAAAAGAGTGATCAACTAGTGTCCCTGAAATCCATCCACAAGGATGAGTATTTCAAACTCTCTAAGGGCAAAAAAGTACTGGTGAAAGTCAAGTTAAATGTTTCTACTAAAATAGGACCTTTTCTCCTACCAATAAAGTATAAAAATATGAATAAGAACACTAGAAATATTACTCAGAAGAAAATTCAGGAACATAAAATAAATTATCAATAACATGGAATAGATTATACCCATGAAACTAGACAAAAGAAAGTTAGTGGCCTTCTGTATCAGAAAGGCTGTCTTGGACCTCAGAAATACCAGTGCCAGTAGAAGAACAAAGGTGCCAGTCAGAACCAGTGTGTCTCAGCATCTCTTAAAAATCAAGCTTTCCTCTTTAGGTTTTAAAGTTTTAGAAGTAAAACTTGGAAAATCAATCCTGGAAGAAATGCATATTAATTCTTCATTTACAGGCAGACAAAAGGAGTACAAAGCAATTTGGACCGAGCGATTTGTTAATGCTGAGACAGTACTGCCTGTACTTGGCTGCGAAACTGTAATCCAGGGATGAATAAAATCAGAAAATCCATCCTTTGGAAGAAAGGTGCCTCAGCAGTCCCTCTGACAAATTGTCACTTATCACATGCATGTTAGACAGAAAATAAAAAATATTCTCAAGCTCCATACTTCATCAGATAAAATCAGAATGCAATTTTTTATGCTGTATACAGTAGAGCTCAAGAGGGATATCTATAAATGTCTCAGTGGAATCTAGGGTAGGTCACTTGTGCAGTCATGATATTCATGAGATGGACTTCTGGTTTAGAAAAACCTATCTGAGTTTCTGGCTAAAACTCCACTGATATCTATTTTAAAGGGCTGAGAACCTCAGATACTTTTCTTTTATAAAAAGTAAAATAGAAGTCTTGAAAGTTAATTGCTATTGATATAATTATTGTGATTTACAGGAGGATCTGCATGAAACTAGTCAGTATCAGGGACAAATGCTGGCCAGAGAAACAAGAAAATCAGCTAATGCTTCAGGAAGCAGCTTAGCAAGAATTCTCCTTTCTATGTTTTCCTATGAATTAGCTGTGTACAGTTTAGATATATTTCATTCATTTTTTAAAGCTAAGACTGCAGTAACATGACAAAACTTTGAGTAAATGAATAACATTTCAGCGTCATTTTTTAGAACCAACACAAGAGCATTAACTGACCTCCAACAGATTGTTCAGGTGATGGTCAAAATGTATTAATTGGTATATTTTGAAAAGTGTATGTAATTAATGAAATCCAAGGATCTGAGTTTTACTTTTAATTATTTGATCACTATAAAACGCCATCTTAAATGGTCTACTTTGCTATCAGTTCTTGCATAAAATTTATATAAATCTAAAATAATCTAATGTTGCCAGCAATGAATACAGAGTTTTCAATAGTACCAATATTCCAAGAATATTATCAAAGACTAAATACTGAATGGTATTTTTATTACTGACATTACAAATCCATATATTGTGCCTAAGGAATCTAATGAATGGGACACTGCTCTTATAAACTCAAGAAGACAGAAATTCATATTTGGTGTAAACAATCCTACAAAAAGCCGGTATACCTATGTGAAGGAATTTTCTATGAGAAAAATGGGGTTTTTCTTCTTCACAAATGACAATATTGGGATTGACAGAAATGATTCCTGGTTTGAAAGTACTGCGGTGTCAGGGTGACTGTAACTAAATTCCTCAGTTGAATTGCACTCAGATCTCTTTGTTTGGACAATGTAATTTACCATAAAATATAAACTGATAAAAGCATAAAATAAAACAGATTTTAAAGCTAACTGGATATTAGGGTTATTAAAGGGACTTAATAACCCTGGCTGGTGTTTTCCCTGCATTCATCTATTCAAGAAAATGAATTACAGTAATATTTCAGTTCACAAGGGCCAATGTGAAATGAGCATGTTGCCTGAGAAAGACAGTAACAAACACTACTGAGCAGTGTTTGGTGGCACTCTCCTCCACAATTTCTATAAAGAGCATGGAGCTGGGCGTACCTGGCCTTTACCTTGCTTCTCAGAGACATGGTCTGGATGTTTCAGCATTGCCTTTCACAGCTTGTGGGTTGACTAAAGCTTGTTTTGAAGCCAATGCTTTACTTTACCTCCCACAAAAATGTGTCAGACTCCATCACTACCATTCACAGCATTTAACTTCAGATGTCAACAAATACTTGGCAGGTCAAAAAGCAGTTGCTTTACAGGTGGAGCCATGGGTGGACTTTCGGAGACCCTAAGTTAAGTGGCTGTCCTCTTCCTTTTCACCTACAAATCAGATGATTTAAGCTGCTTTATGACTTATTTCTGCTTTCTGGGGCCTCAAGTTATCAGCCTAGCTCTCCACCTATAAGGCCAGCTGGCCATCCAATGACCATTGAACATTTTTCAGCTGTTTAACCTGTGGTTTCTTAGCACAACTCTGTCATAGCACACTGAAATGACACCAGGAAAACACTGGGAGGCAAGAGCAGATAGTCATGTCTTTTGTCTTCTGAAATTCAAGACACTACAGACTTTCCTCTCCATCTCCCTGCTCCCCTTCATGGTCTTCCTGGTTTCCTCATAGCTGGAAAGGCCCAAACTGAAAAGCAATCTTCTCCAAAACTCTCTTCCCACAGCATGTCTACTCTGCCTTAGGAGAGTGCCAAACAGCCCAGGGAGACATCTGGAAAAAAGGGCTTTGACATGTGTCAAAGCTGCTTGCAAATGGCAGGAGAACTAGAAAAGAAATCTTGAAGGTCTCTATGCAAGTCTTTGTGTTGTGATTTATTAATGGTACAGCTGTGTAAAGCCAGAAACCAGGTGAATCACATCTGGTACAGGGGGTTATTTTTTAACTCAAAGTGTTACTGAAGGTCTCTGGAAGGTTTTGCTAACCTTTCTCCCACTCCGAGCCTAGACTAGTACCTCTGTTTATAACTGTCTGTCTTTAAAGTCCTAGAGGCGATGCAATGCTTTTCTTGCTTTTAATGGAACCCCCTATCTTGCCATGTCACACTTTGAGAACAGGCCATACAAACCCTTTCCCTCCAAAATCCCAAGCTTGTTCATTTTCCCTCCACAAAAATCTGTGTCCTCCCTCTCCCCATTTTGAGTGTCTCTGTTTCTCAGCTACATCCTTAGGACTTCCCAGCTCTGACTGGACCTGAGCATGTCAAGAGAGGACCTAAGCCACAAGACAGAGATAAGAAAACACATCCAGTTCAGAGAAGTACCAGTGAAGAGCTTCTTGAGCAAATAAATGACTAAACAAATCTTGTAAGGCTTAGTGTGTCCTTAGATATTCTATCCTTGATTCTTTTCAGGAATATCATTAACTATCATTCCTAGGATTATGTCCTCTCTATAGTAAGTCCTTTTGCACTGCATTTCAGAAGGAAGAGTGTCCATTAAATAAGGTCAGGGTAGATTGACTTAATATTATGAGATGGTGCTCAGTCATCGTCAGTAGCTCTAGCTTCTTTTTTTGGCTAAGAATTGTTTGTCTTAGAACAGATGAGCATGGAGATGTGGGAAGAGAAAAGATAAAGCACAGAAGTGATGGATCAGTTAAGATGTTTTATATACTAAGAACAACGGCAGTTCTATTTTTGAAACATTCTGAGGTTAAGGTTTGCTATTTGTGGGGGAAAAAACCCCAAACAATAAGCCATTAACAATAAGCTCCTTCCTCTTGCATCTCACTCAAAAAAAGCATCGAAAATTTTAGCAATTTCTATAGCCTTCCATTGACTCTACTTTTAACAAAACCTTAATTTTAATTCATGCATTGTAGACAGAAAATTAAAAGCTTTAATAATACAGCCATTAGTTCTTATGCTTTATTAAAACTATTTGCACACTCTTTGTTGCACTTGTGAGACCTTTCAACAATACAAAACACACTTTTAATACATAAAGGAGCAGAAACTCTCAGGGAAACAGAAGAATATTAGAACAGAGTTCAATGATGTAGGAAAGTACCTGGATAAAAATCCCCTTGCGCAAACATGTCAATCACATAGCGACAGAATGCATATTGATCTAACAGAGCAAAAAGGAAAAAAAGAGTAATGAAGAAAGTAAATTTAAAATCTTGTTTCTATTTAACAGTGAAGATAAATCTTGGCAGTGCAAAAACACATTTCAGGGATAGTCTTGCTTATATGTTTGGTTTTTCTTTGTTTCCTAGCCTTCAAGTAGTTCACATGTTCAGAAAGAGACAATTTATTGCCCAGATCTAATTCAAGCCTCCCAGCCAAGAATTTCGGAACTACCAGTGCCCCAGACCTACCAACTCTTATTCTGGGCTGGCAGAGCACAGTGCATGCCCCAGTTCAGCAGTGCGCACCCTCGGTTTTGGCATACATCCTGACCCCACGCACAAGTACTGTGCAAACTGGTGCCTGGCTACAGGTCCCAAAGACTTTTTCTTATCCTTAAAGATCCATTTCAAATAGTCACAGCCAGGTGATAGAAAAATTCAATAGTTTTTTATATCACAGTATTTTGTTAATATTGTTTTAATAGTATAATCTATACGTACATTTAGTGAATGGGGATATAAAGAGAACTCTGTGTACTTACACTTCTGCAGCAATGAGATGTTCCAGAGATTTTTATCATTTCACTGCAGAATTATTTTCCAAACACTAATCTTTACAAATATATACATACAAGTATATATTAAATCTGGATTTATATATATAAAAACTATGCTAGTCAGAAATTAAGGCTTCTGAATATAAAAGAATCTTTTATTTCAGAAATTTTGATTGTCTATTGATTTCTTCTATACGTAAGCAGAGTTGAAGACCTTAATAAAAATTTCTGACTTTAAGAATGGTGAACAAAAGTTATCAGCTGAGTGCAAAAGAATTGCGATATTATTGCTGGATTCTCCAGTTGGCCAGAAAAACATGCTGCCCCACTGGACTCTAAGGAATGTTAGCTTTGAAAGTTAATGTTGGTGACTAAATATCAACTCTGGTTAGCTAAATTAGTTCCCAATAATCCTTGAATTAAGCATATTCATTTGTCTGTCCTAGACTGTTCTAACACAGTTCCTAGGCTACAGAAGCTACATCTCTTCCTCTCTCCACCTCCTAGACAGACTCTATCTGTCTCCTACTCACCTACAAAGCCACTTACTTTCTCTTTGCCAACTTCAAAACAAAATTATGCAGACTTTGGAATACTTAAAATTTAAAAAATGGCATAACTGTTATATTTAAATGCAAAATAACACTCGTGTTATTTGCTTTCTTACGTAGTTCACTGTAGCATCAATATTAGTTGATGTTGAGGCATTTATGTGATTGCTGCTCTATTATGTTGACTGCCATAGAAGTCCTTGGATGGAGAACTGCAGCTTTCAAGTCATGATTTCCTATGCAGTTGTAGAAATTAGGAAAGGGTTTACAAGCTCAGCAAATATCCAATTTTTTCTACTAGTCAATAGGAGTCCATACATTTATTTTCTGTTACTGAGATGGCAAAGGTAATACTAGTCAGTATCGTAGAACCTGGGGCAAACCTTTCAGGATGTACACAGGGCTGTGGCTATAAATGCTGCTTTTAAAACCTTTGATGACTATTCATAACACTTTCTACTTTCATATTTAGAAATTCAGATTTATCATTCTGGCTGGCTCCAGCTTTGGATTCCACCCTTAAGGAATCTAAAGAATTTGGCTGCAATATCTGCCCTAAGTCTATGTGCTAATTTTCTGAAAAAAGTAGCAGTGTATGTGTGAGAAAACATGTACAAGTCCATACTCTCAGTAAGCCCATCTAAAGCCACTGAAGTCAGCAAAGTGTTTGCACTGACTTCAATACATGTGCAAATAGGGCCTCAGTGAGTCTGCCTGTATTAACAATTAAAATGAACCAATGCCAATTCTTTAGCCCAGAGGACAAATGTCAGGGCACAGCTGCTGCCCACAAAACTGAGTTTTCCTTACCCTTCTTTCGCCAAAAGAAGCTGCCTTCACCCATGCTGCCCATTGGAAAGAGCTCCTGGACTGTTTTGGGGCATTGTATGTAAGACTGCTAGATGCATGAGACAAAACTACGTCAGGGGACACAAGCTGTATGGACAATCACAGGACAGAGCACAATCCTATGATGGTTCTATTTAGGTTATGATATAGACACAGCCTGAAGGCCTAGCAGCTCACACCAGTTCATTGATATTAAAATAATCCATTTTTTAAACATAGAAATATAGACCAGGACTAAAATAGACTGTGGGGGTTTGGATTGGTTTGTTTGTTGTTTGGTTTGGTTGTGGGGTTTTTTGTTTTTTTGTTTACTTGTGGGGTTTTTTTTTCGGAAATGTAATTCGAATAAACTTTAAAAAGCTTAATAAATAAAAAACTTTAATAAACTTTAAAAAAAAGCTTTAGTCTTGGTTGTACCTGAGAAGAAAGATTTTGTATTAATCTTCTCATAGCTTTTCTTTAATATCTCAACCCCTAAAAACTGGGATTTATAAAAAAAATTTGAATGTTAAACTCTGAATAACAAAAATAGCATTTCTACCGTATATGAAATAATAAGGTGCACAGTAACATCCCATTGAAGTTCATGGGAATTCTGCCAGTCAGCAAAGATTGAAACCTAAGGAATTTTAAATGAATATGATTTTCCAAATGTCTCTTCATGGCTAAAATTCATTTTAATTTAAACTCTCCTGTTAAAAAGAAAATTTCACACTATAGTTTTCACCTTATAACTCTGTAATAGTCACACAAGTATTCATCTGAGTACTAATAAATCATGTCAAAGTTTGGGACTAGATTCTTATCAATAAAAAGAGTCAGATATTTCTGTCACTGGATCTCATCTGATTTGCCCAGGAGATGACCTATCTTTTTAAATTTTAATTTGAGTAAGGAATGATACAACAGCAGGGACATCATAACAACCCTTCTGTGATTACTGTTATATTTTTCACATTGTTGCAGAAAAGCTGGCAGAACTACTTCCTTGAGCAAGGAAAGGTAAGGATTGCAGGATCAGGAAATCTTGGTAAAACCATATTGACTTAAAAATTATGTTCACCTTAGGTCACAGTGGGACTGAAATATAGAACTGAATTTTCTGAGAGTATCCAGCTGGGCAGCAGTGGCTTATGGTGGAAAAGGGAAGGATGAAAGTAGAAAAGGCAGCTTTCACTGAACGTGTGTAGCCCTATCTGCAGTGATAAGGGCAGTTGAAGAGGTTCCTTCCTTCCTCTACTCCAGCTGCCCATTCCCACTTTCGCCCGCCACAGTTCAGTGCACAGTCACTGTGGTCACACTCTAAAGCAGACTTACAAAGTGATCTGTTAATGTTTGATGTTAAGATGGATCATTTTGCTAATATTTATCAGTTAAAGGGGAGGAAAAAAACCCACAAAAAACCTCCCAAACAGAAAAACACCAGCACCACACTCTATTGCTCTCTGTAATCTTTGCCCCCTACTTGCTTAAAATATTTTGCTGTCAGGGAGCAAAGTACCTCATCTGCACACCATTGCTTTTTGAGAGCCTTATCCTGAACAGTGTGGAGTGGATCCCACTGTGCACTGAAACTCTGTCAGAGCAAACAAAAACTGAAAGAGATTTGCACCTCCCAAGAGGAGCTCAACAATTTGCTGAACTTTCCCCTTGGTCACAGCAATCAGCACGAAAGATGCTGCTTTGATTTTATGCCTCAAAGGCTCCAGTATTTCAAGCAAAAACCAATGTTAACTAGAATACAAATAAATGTTTAAAAATACTAGTTCAGCACACTATGCATGTCAGAAAGGAGGCTATGTCTCAAAATCTCTCAGATTTCTAGAAACATACAATTTAGGCAACTCCTAAGGGGTCCAGAGCTCATGGCTATGAAATTCTGAGAGAATCTGCCCAGGCAGATTCAGATATCCAGGCAGGGGTGACTGCTTCAATACTCAGGCGTAACGATTTATCTGTGGTTATCCGCTGAAAGGATCAGATAGGTGCACCACGCAAGGCTGAGCTACCTCTATTAATGTCAGAATAATCCTTGCCTGCAGAGTGGCAATTCGTACAGTGAGGCAGGTCCTGCCACCTTCATTCATACAAAATTGTACCTAATGCCGTGGAAGAGCCACAGGGAAATCAGGGAACCAGCCAGTGCAACTTGGGAGTGGAAGAACCCAGGCTGGCTCTGACAAAGAGGAGCATATAGTTAACACCTCCATTTGGTGTCAATGTACATTGATTCTTTGTTTTATCACTTAATTTCTTCCTTTCACCAGGATAATGGCATTTATTTCATTTTTAGGAGAAATTTGGAAACTGTTCACATCAAATTAAACCAGGCAGGTATATCATTACATCATACAATACCTGGCAACATGACAATGCCTCATATAATCTGATGTAATAAAAATTATTACATTCGCTTTCCTCTACTGCTTCTTTCCTTATTGTTACTGAGGATATATGCAGATGTCGAATCAAAACATAATTTCCAACAGGTCATTGGATAGTCTGTATTTTCCAAAATAACTTTAGTAGCAATACACTACATAAGATGCTACTGAGCAAATCCACGAATACTCCAGCCTATCTGAAGAGAAATTGGTCCTTGTTAAAGAAGAATTTAAACTAAAATGAATCTTTAGCCATGACAAACAGTTGGAATATTCTGGTTGTTTAGATTAAACTTATTTTATTCTCAATATTTTCCTTCTAGTGGTCTGAGATTCCTCTGGAGTTTATTTGTACTGCACTTTTTTCTTTCACGGGTGGACTTTGGTCCTTGCCAGCTTTAACTTCACTCTCTCTGCTTCTTCCCTAGTACCTTTTTAAGATCTTCGTCTGTTTCCTCCTGGTTTTGTTTACCTTTCTTTTCCGATTTAGTTACAGTCTGAAGAGCTTTCTCCTCCTTAACTTTCGGTTTGGCCTTTATTAGCCCAACTTCTGTTGTTTTAGTGTCTGCCTGCTTGACCTTCTCAGTCATCTTCGCTTCTCCTTTTCCATCCTTCACTTCCTTTTTAACTTTTGCTTCCACTTTAGTGCTCTTTAATTTCTTCTCCTCTGCAGGTAATAAAGAACAAGCTTTCAGTGTCATTCTTTCCCCCCAGAATAATACTCAGTACCATTTATTTTATCTTGTGTTATTACTAGTGAATTTTTCTTCACCATTAACACCTTGCTCAGATCTGATGAAAGCTGTAATCTCCCAAAACCAGACAGACTTAGACAGAAATATGAGATGCAAGCATGTTTTGTCTTCAGTCCTGTACCAAGTATTTGACTGATACTAAGCATAGTAGGCTATGGCAAATAATATTCAATGTTTCTAATGACAATATGCTAGCTTTTATGGTATAAACTAGGGAGACAAATGTTGGTCATGAAGCAAACAAATAGGGAAGGTACGTCCAGGCTAAATCTGAGTAACTTTAGACTTCAGAGAACACAGCTGAACTCTGTTGTAAGGTGTAAAGCCAGTTGATTTAAAGTGTGACTATTTGTAAGGGTTGCTTTTATGCACAGATTCTAGGTCTCTGTCCAAGAAGTTTTGAGTTCTTGAGTCTCTCTGTACACCAGTTCCACAAGCTGAAGGACTAGTCTGAGATAGGCCAATTCATGATGTGCCCTGCAGCAGAGTGAGAAGGTTTCTGAGCAGATTTACTGAATTGCAAATATCAGTGGCTGAAGCTACATGGAGGTTGGACAGAGCAGGACTGTTCTTTCTGCTCATATGTATCAGCAGCTTTTTCTCATCTGAGACATGGGTGCTGACAATATGTGTGTTCCTAGCTCACTTCAGTGTAAAATCCAATAGTAGTTTAAAATGCCACTGAATATGGTTTAAACTAATCTGTTTAGTGTGATGTTCACACTTCTGTTTTCTTCATAGCTCTAAAGGTCTCCATCCTTGAGGCAAAACTTGAATATGCTACAAAATCCATGTCTTCTGTAAGGCTCTGGACTTCTATTTCTATTAAGCCACTGGGCTGACTAGACTGATTTTATCAATATGTAAACTGAATGGTTCTACCAATTCTAAAACAGAATAGAGATATTTATATAAGGGCAATTCCTGCTTACAAGCAGAGCCACAGCATGACCAAATGTTTCTGGCCAGTGAAGAAAGAATTTGCTTAACTAGTTACAGTGAAAATGTATATGTCAGATCACTTACAGATAGGACTGCTTCTTTTTCAGGGAAATGGTCGTTCATACCTTTAATTATCATCTTTGAAATTTCAACAGGTCATGCATAAATCTAACCCCTGGGTGTTCTAGAGACATTTTAATTCGTAGTACGTTTTAATTTCATTTTAGTGTCATGCAGCTGAATTTTAATGTAAATTCTGGTAAAAAATGTAGTATAAATAAATAAATAAATACCTTTGGGAGGAGGTTTCTTCTCAGGTTTTTCATGTCTTTCAGGTTTGTCTTTTTGAATTACTAGAAATGAGAACAATTGCATATTAGGAAAAAAACTCACAAAGAACGAGAAAATATTGCTAAAACACAGCAACACCCCTGGAAGTTTCACTTTTCTTCATGATTCCTGTCTTTCAGTTTGCAAAATTCTTGCTTCTTTTTCTCAGGTTCACACACTGGGTTAAAAAGCTTCAAAATATCTGTTGAGACTCATCTAACCAGAAGACAAGGCAGTCACACAGATCTGAAGCATTGTAGGGAATGTTTATACTGCATATTCCAGATGACACAAACTTGCTCTGCTCGAGCTCTGAGCGGACATGGGCTTGATTTTCTTGTGCTCCAGCCAACAGGAAGCCATGCAGCTACATTCGTCTTACACAAAGGGGTTTTTCTTAGCTTGGGCTCACTGTCATACAAACAGCCACAAGCCTGGTGCTCACTTCAGAGCCCAGCTCAAGTGAGTTCATGTCTGGACAGGATACACTGTGTAAACACACACACTGCTATGTCCCAGAAAGGCTGTCAAAATTTTGTGGGGAGACTTCTATCTTTCTCTCTTGGTTGCCATCCAGACATATTGCCAGAACAAAACAGCCTTGAGAGTTAATTACATTTCTTTCAAGTGATAACCACATAATAGCAACATCTTCTCTATCTGAGTTCCAGCCTGGAATTGCTGCCTATATGAGCCATGATTGATATTTAGACTTGTTTTACTTTTTTTAAGATAGCTGTTTCTTAGATGATGTGTTTAAATAGCATTCATATCACTGAAGCTTTCTGGAGCCTTTAACAAGGCATTAAGAAGTACCCTAAGTTTTTTTATTCAGCATAGAGAAAATCTCTTGAATGTGGGGGAAGTACACACCTAATTTTCCATACGCCTGTTCCCTGAAGTTGGCCTGGAGCTGATCATCCTCACTTCCTAGGGACTTCAAGTGGTTGAAATGTCTACTCAGCACTGCTGGTAGCTGATCCAGTTTAGAGCAGACCCCAGACAAAAGGGAGGTGAGCCTGTCAGTGGATAGCTCGGCACATTGACAACATAGATGTGCCTTAGAAAGCGCTGAAGGCAACGAGTGCCCTAGTGCACTGAGTCCACCCAGAGGGATTCGCATGGCATGGAAACTACTCAAAAGAAGGTAGCATGTCTATGTGTCATACTGCAGGAGCAAATCTCCCTAGCTACAAAGTGGCCAAATTCTTAATAAAATTTTCCAGCCAGTGACTGGAGTCATGGCTGCTATTAAACACATTAAAGTTCTAAGTGATTATTTGGTTAGCTAGCAGAAGATAAATGGGTAAACAGGCAGGCTGCTCATTACGAATATCTCAGTGATTCTTGGAAGCTATTTGCTTTTCAAATCTACACACACATCATGGGCATTTATTTTCTCTGGATCACTTCAGTGTGATTTCACTTTGTAAAAAAATTCTACACTCAAGTTACAGACTGAAAGTAGAAAAAATCATAGAATCGTTTTAGTTGGAGAAGACCTTTAAGATCATCAAGTCCAACGGTTAAAGTAGCACTGCCAAGTCCACTACTAAACCGTGTCCCTAAGCACCACATCTACACGTCTTTTAAATACCTCCAGGGATGCTGACTCCACCACTTCCCTGGGCAGCCTGTTCCAATGTTTGACGACCCTTTCAGTGAAGAAATTTTTCCTGATATCCAATCTAAACCTCCCCTGGCACAACTTGAGGCTGTTTTCTCTCATCCTATCATTTGTTACTTGGGAGAAGAGACTAACACCCATCTCGCTACAACCTCCTCTCAGGTAGTTGTAGAGAGCGATAAGGTCTCCCCTTCTTCAGGCTAAACAACCCCAGTTCCCTCAGGCACTCCTCATGACTTGTTCTCCTTCACCAGCTTCATTGGCCTTCTTTGGACTTGCTCCAGCACCTCGATGACTTTCTTCTAGTGAGGGGCCCAAAACTTAATGCAGTATTCAAGGTGCGGCCTCATCAGTGCCAAGTACAGGGGGACGATCACTTCCTTAGTCCTGCTGGACACACTGTTTCTGATACAAGCCAGGATGCTGTTGGCCTTCTTGGCCACCTGGGCGTACTGCTCGCTCATATTCAGCCAGCCATTGGTAACACCCCCAGGTCCTTTTCTGCCGGGCAGCTTTCTAGCCACCCTTCCCCAAGCACGTAGTTTTGCAAATGACTAAATATCCCTTTTAAAGAGCGACTGGACAATGGCTACATATCAAAGTCTTTTTCTCCATTCCACTTTTTCTCTTTCTTCACTTTCTGTTTTCACATTTCTCCTTAGAGTAAGGTAAAGTTCAATAAAGACTAACTTGTACATTTGAATCTATATTGTCTAAACAGATTCAAATTAAACCTAATTAATTAATGAGTCCAACCATCAGATTAATCTGAATGCCATAACAGACTGATATTAAGATACATTGCATAGTATTTCTTTCAAGAGTTAACTGAGTAAAAGTAAGAACAGATGAAGACTGAAACCTAACTCCATTATAGAAATATCTGGCTTCCAAAAAGCAATGCATGTAAAAAAAAAATAAAAGAAAACTTCACAGCAAAAACATTCGAATGTTAAACAATAATAAATGTTAGTCTTTTAAAAATGGCATAACAGGGCAACGTGATTGGATTTTTAAATCTCCCTGTCCAACTCATCGCTAAAGATGGAATTAACAGTAAAAAGAATGTTGATAATCACCTCTCATACATGATATTGCTTCAGAATATATATGATAATTAGTAGATACATAAATCTTAACCAAAGCAACTTCTGCCATAGAGGACAGTACAAATCATGTACTGAAATGAAAATGTTATTGCAAAAAAAAATAAAGGCAAGAAAATGAAAACCTATTTTTGGATATGATGGAAGACCCAGACAGAGAGTTAGTAAACACTCTTCCATTAGGTCTGCACCAAACTGAAAACTGATACACAACAGAAAGCCTTCTCTGCAGAAAAATTCCTGAATCTCGTTGTGGATGAAAAGACATCAAGGAATGTAAATATAATAGTCATAGGCTTATTTATTTAGCTGCACAAGAATGATTTGTAATTACCTGTGTGTATCAAAACAAGAAAACCGAGAGAGAAATGTATGCTGAGCAAGATTTCACTCAGGGGCTGTTCGAGACCTGCTCAAGCAAAAGTGAGAGCACCCAAAAAATGTAGACCATGGAGTAGAAGAGCTTTATACTTTAAATATTAATCTCCACACTCTCTAAAATTATGCAACATCTAATAATAATCTGCGTTACCTTTAGAAGGTGCTTTCTTTTCATGTTTTTCTGGCTTTTCATGTTTCTCTTTGTGAATAGCTAGAAATAAATAACAACATTAATGGTTATTAAAAAAGAGAATTTTTTTTAAGTGAGAAAAAGGAGGAAAAATATCAAGAAACACGAGTAGGCACCATGCAAAGAACCAGAAAGATTGATTCTGCTGCTGCTCTCTGCTGTTGATGTCAAAACATGTGATTTGAACTTTCAAATACTCATCTACCATCCCTGAGGTCTCTGCCATCAAATGGGGGAGGAACGGCCTTTCTGGCACAACCGTAGTTCCATGAAAGAAGTTAGTCAAGAAGAGTCATACTTGTTTATGTTGTTTACTTGTTCATTTTGTTTGTTTATACTGTAGTTTATTGGTTTATTTTAGTATATTTTTATTTTGTAGCTTTCTTATTTATTACTTTGGTTCATTTCTGAAGGATATTCTGAACTCCACATAACAACTAACAGTTTTTCCAGCTATGAATGTTTAAACACTGTAATTAATTACAAATCTAATTGCAATGGTATCATAACTAATGCACTTTGGGTCTTTTTGTTTGCTTTTAATTTCCACTTTACAAATTGAAATAAAGTACACTGTACTGACTAGATTTCTGGCTCAGGTTTCAGAATACACCTGAGTGGTGGGTAGTCTGGAATATTCTCCTATTTGCTGATTTGCTGAATTTTTACAATTTATGTTTACAGAGTAACTTGTCCGTAGGTGTGCAGAACAGGTATTTATATGTCTTAGTATCCCCTGAGGTACCCTACAGGGACCAGGTGCGTGAAAACACTCAGCTACCTATTTGACTCTGATATATGAGTTTATACTGAGAACGCAAAAATGTATGCATGAGCATTGCTATGTACCCTCCTGCTTTGTGTTGGTGTTTCAAAAAAAAGTAAGAATTGTGGAAGATAAAGCAGTGTTAGATACCTGTTTATTGAGAGTGACTACTTAAAAGAATTAGTCCTGCCCTATTCAATGCCTATCCAACAGCCCTAGTTAGTATTGTATTTAAAATGGTTTTTTCACATGGCTTGCCTCATTACCTTTGTTTACAGGTTGTCAGGTGTGTTTCCTGGATGACTATATTCTCTTAGCAACCATACTTACTGTAATTGTTGGAAATACTTGGAGATTACTGGGAGATTATACTAATCCAGAGTATAAAATATGTTATCAACCTTCCTCAAAAAAACCGCCAACAAACATACAGAAGGAATACAAAATGCTACTCAGTCTGTATGTCTGCAAACCTTTATATGATATCATGATTTTTATTCATAAAGTTCTATAATGTTTTTTCCAATCAAAGGGATACATAAATGGAAATTGAGTAGACAGTTAGTTCTGGGGTACCTCAAAATCTAAAATAAGTTTTGGCATTAAAGCCTTACCTGCGTGCCTTTCCTTTTTTTCAGGTTTTTCTTGTCTTTCTGGTTTGTCTTTATGTGTCACTAGGAAAGAAGAAATGTGTTCATATATATTACAAAAAACTGTGGATAAAAGTTAACAATCAAAAATAATTCTACCAAGATAAGCCTTAGGAAACAAAATGGCACACTGTGTTACTCCTGAGCTATCCCGTGCATGCCTGCACAGCATACACCATACTACATGGGTATGAGCAGACAACTCTGGCTAACAAGTTACTGCTTACCATCCAAGCCATGGTAACATGCCTCAGCTGTTTACTACAGTAACATCATTGCTTGCAATTATCTGTCCCTTCCTGAAGAGAGATTTTCAGAAAACTGTCAAGGACTAAGGCAGAACTTACAGTAAATGCTGCTGCCTGCACTATAAAGAGGACATCACCTGGGCCACCCCATACTTTGTCAGGCAGAGGCTTGTAAAAACCCTGGAATCAATCCTGGAGGACAAGAGCATCACATGCACAGACGACATATCTGTCACTTGCCAGCTGACTTGAAATGGATAATGGATAATGGAAATGGTAATGGATACGGATAGCTAGCAATGGATACAGATAGCTGGTAATGGACACTAGCTGAGATCAGTCCCTGGCAATGATGATCTCAGAGCCATAATTAGATGACCAGTATGTGCAAAGTAAAAACTAATATTATGACGGTAGAAACTGTGTTATGCTATCCACTCATTCACATAACATTTTCCACTCACTTTTCTCAGGATTTTACGCAAGAATTTTCCAGACAATGGAAAACAAACGTGGAATTTAGAGCACTTTAGAAAAATCAGCTGTCAAACTGCAAGCTAGCTTTAACTCTAACTCCTGTGGAGATTTCATCCCAAACTGCTTTTTTCAAACATGAGAAAATAAGAAAGCTCTTTTACAGTACCGTGAATTCCATATCTAACTGGAAGCAAAAGAAGAAGGGTAGGGAATATTCAGGCACTCACATTTTTTTAGCAATATAGTGATGAAATACATGACAATGAGTTCCTGACATAGCTGACTGAGTCACTTTTAAGTCACTGAGACACTTCCAATTATTCTCTGTGTTATTAGATAACTTTCCTGAACTTCATCACAGAAGTTGATTAGAAATTAGAATAGGATATTATTTACTCTCCGTTACCTAAATCTTGAAAAGAGAATGTATTTGAAGTAGAAAATCAGCAGTTAAAATACACGGATACAGTGAAACTTTGGAGTCTCCCAGTCACACCACAATGAAATGGGCCTTACGAAGACATGTATCCATAGTCACAGTTTTAAAACATAATGTACAGTCTGAAAGCAATATTTCTTAGTATTGTGAATACAGAGAATCTCTATATGCAGTAGTGTTTTAGTGGCAATTGTAGCAATAGTTCACTAAACAAAACTAATACATTTACTTTAAGATAAAATACAGTTAGGTAGACAGAATATTAGCAGGATTTGTGACAAGTTAAGGCAGTATAATAATTCTCATTCTTCTTCATTTGGCTCTCTGAGATTGGCTGGGATCATTTTTTCCTGTTCTAAGAAATTTTTAAAAACATTAAATATTGTTCTCCTATCAAACCAAATTGAAGAGTTTCCCAAGTTTTCCATAAAATAACAGGAGAAGTGTTAATGACACATTCATGTTTTAGTATGGAATGTTATAGTCTTTGCTCTGCCATTTTTCCAAACTGCAGAAAAAATTTCTCTTGTTACCACCATTCCATTTTCTAATAATAAATATTTATTCTAACAGGAGCCTGAAGTTATGTGCCTGCCATTAATCTCTAGAGTTAGTCTTACTAACTCAATGTATTTTGAATTATTTATATAAAATACAAAAGCTCCAATCACAGACCATTAGAAAGGCCTAGTCAAACATGGATTTCAGGAAGATGCACATTCACGGTTCTGCGGCTCATGTTCTTGGTCTGAAATAAATCAGCCATGGCTGGATATTGGGTCTTCCCCTTTTTGGGTGATTTATTATGACCTTTGTCATATTTGCTGTTCCAGAATGGGTTTCTTCCTCCAGCCTGAGACTTCATTAATCACATTTTTATGTAAAGGACATGTTCTTAGAAGGCTTAAAATGTTTTGACAAGTAGTTATGTTCCAACAAAATTCCATTTTGCCAAAAAATCCCTCACAAGAGGCAAGCTAGATGGTGGCTTTTGGAGCTCAAACCTAACTCATGAGTCGTGGGTGGAGAGGACGCAGTATCCTGATTCTGACCCCTACAACAGGCAGATCTGTAATTTGTTGTTGGCATACACTAACAGCAAATTAGTAAATCCTCTCTAACACCCGCTCACCAATGTCTCTGAAATTAATCTGGGGAATTTTTCTTTCTGAGGCAGGTCTCTGAAGCAGGATGCCTCCGGGGACCGTGTCCTGTATGTTATAATTTACTCATTATGTTTGGCTCAGAAGTATTCCCAAAGACAAATATTATGCTTGGATTCATTCAAGAAGAATAAAAAGGGCACTTATTTATGCTCTGGGCTTCTTTTGCGTAAGTTAAGAATCCCGTAGAAACTTATTCATTAATCTCTGAATATAATTTTAGCTTTTTTGCAGAGTGATCAATTCAAAGTGCTTTTAAAATCCTCATTATCTTTCCAGCTGGCTTTCACGACACCTCCTCCATCCTTAAACGTAATTGGGATTTACAAGAAGGGCCTAGGAGTCAATACACCGGACTGTTTCGAAGAACTGGTAAAAAGACAAAGAACACCAAATGCTGAATACATACCCTTTAGGGGTTCCTTCCTCTCAATTTTTTCATGTTTTTCAGGTTTGTCTCTTGGAATTGCTAGAAATAATAGAAAAAACCCAGAATAAATATGTAATCTGGAGGTATTATGTGCACTTATTATTTCACCAAAGTAATTGAGGGAAAATATTTGTAAAATAAAATAATGTATTTTAGCTCTGAGTCACAGGTACTAGATGATGTATAGACCTTCTTAATGTCAATATTTAATTCCAGGTCCAAGAGAAATATTTTTCCTTGAATAAGCCTTCAGCTGTTAGACTGTATTTTTGCAAAATAAGTGATTATTCAGTAACCTTAATCTAATCTGTGGGATCTGTTTTGGTCCCATTACACAAACACTCTGACTGCAAGATCTCTGACAGAGGAAATTATTTTCAGTCCTTGACAGCATTGCTTTCTATTCTTAACAAAAAATGGCTAGCGTATTGCTTTCCATGCTCTTTTTTCTTTATTTTTAGCTGTTACTTCAGCCACGGGACGGATTAACAAGAAAACATCTCTTTTAATCAGAGCGCAACTTCAGGAAGAGCAGCTGTTCAAAACACGGCCAACTATACGTCTTGCTAGAAGCAGGCAAACGTGAATCCTTACAGACCCCATTGCCCACCCACCTTTCAGACCATGTTTTTGCACATGGTGGTATTCCACATCCTAGTGATTTAGACAGACAAAAACATTCCTTGTCAACCTCTACTATTAGAAAACTAGCATTTTGGAGTTTCAGGGAAAAAAATATTTTCTTTGCAATAGTCAAGTTTCTGTCAACAAGTAAACCACAGAAAATACAACTCTGATTAGAAGACAACTGTGAGCCTTATACACAAGCACAGTAATGCTTTTGCAAACATTAATTTCACTGGCTTTGCAGCAAATGTCATTTCACAGAGATGCAAGCATTTTTTTGTTAGTTAAATGCTTCCTCATTAAAAAATAGGTGCATGTCTTCAAGAAAAATCTTTCCAAACATTCAGTAATTTCATTATGTCTTGCATGTGTTTGCATTATCCAAATACATTTCCAGTCATAACAGGTAAATTACTGTTGATAACAATTAGCAGTACCGTGGAAAGGGATTGAAGGGAGATTTTTCAAAGCCTTTAAGGAATGTGAACAGCCAATTTACACTAAAAAAACAGGCTGTGAAGAATGCAGCAGCACCAGCAATGTATTACTGAATGAATTACAGACTGTAACTCATTCAATTGCTTTAGGACTTCCAGTAGCATACCAAGGAAAAGCAGTCTCCTCTCTCCCTATACCACGTAGAACTTAGATTGAATATTTTTGCAGAAACTGTAGCATGCTTTTACATCTTACTTTTGTATTAGCAGGTGCTAGCTCCATGCAAAACACTTTGAGGCAGTGTGTTGTCAGTTTTGGATGGGGCAATAGCACAGTTTTGCAAACAATAGCTCTGAGATAGTCAATGGCAGTGAAACATGACCTTCTGCACATTGACAAAAGCCCTTGTAGTTTCTATGCCAAAAAATATAGCTGAACTATTGAGAACAGACTGGTAATCAGAAAGCTTGTTTTTAGCCACAGAACATTTTACTTGTGTAAGGGAGACTGTTGTGGTTTTGTAAAAAATTATTTAATTTCTCCATAGCATTTCCCTATTTCATGCTTTGGAAAAAAACCAAAATGAGCCTTGAATGACACTAATTGAATTGAGTGTCAGCAGACTTTGAAGTGGACAGAAAAATCTAATTTAAAGTTCCTTCACATCATCAAAATGGTATAAAGGGCTAAAATACAAGGAAATATTAATATTGTATGGACTCCAAGCTATAAACATGGAGAAGGGGTCAGTTGGCTCCTTCTTGAGAAATAAATGTAACTTGATGTATCTGGGCAGGGAGCCTGGAACGTGGATAAGTGGAGACCAGGCTGGCATAAGCATAAGCTATTTTTCTCTTCCCAATGATAGGCTGAAGGGGATCTCTGGTTAGTCCAAGAGCCCTGTCCTGTGTGTTGATATCCCCATAGCCTCAGAGCTTCCTAATCTCAGATTGTAATGTTTACTGTTACCTCTTATGGACACTGTCAGAGCTATGGCTTTTGAGTAGAACCTTATCTGGGGAGGGCAGGTATTGCCAAAAATTAAAGGGTTCATGTTTCAGGGCTGTGATGTCTGGCCATTTTTGACTCTTCAATCACAGTGCACCAGGGACACCAAAGTCCACAGAAGCTGTTGATCTGACAAACTTAAATATGATTTTTCTTTTGCATATTAACTGTTTTTTTTTTCCCCCTGAAGTGTTTTCATGTTCAGCTTCATATATAGTCCTAAAAGCTCTGTCAAAGAAAATACTTCACTGTCTACAGATCTTTCTCAGATTTAGTCACTTGGATATCTATTTCTTTGTAAAGAGCTTAATACATGCCCTTTTTCAAGCCCACAGTGCTTAAGTGAAAGCATTAGGTTTTACAAATAAGCCAGGCTGGCCATATTGCCATGTTTCTGTGAAACAAATTAGAGTCAATAAGCTCTTCTTTTTTTGCATATAAAAAAAAAAAGAGAAAGCACATAAAAATGTTTTTAAGGCTGTGAAGTCGAGCACTCTTCAGCTGAAAAATGCGGGAACTAAAACTGCTCACTCAACTTTAACTCAACCATTTTATTTGCTTTATGACACACTTTGTAATTAAAAGATCACTTCTTTTTTTTATTTTTAATAGAATGGGGATTCATCCAGACAAAAATAGAAAGAATAACTAAAACTAGTTTTATGACAATTGTGTAAACTAAAATTTTCCCACAACTTAAAGAAATTTTCTTGGGCTTCCTTGCAAATACCAAAAAAGCAGAAGCTCATAATGAACAGTTATTAGCAATGGAAAAAATATAACACCCCAACCTAATTTTCACTAACCTAGATTTTGGAAATTGCTGAAACATTTTTATACGACTCTGAATGAAAATTCAGCCTGAGGCAAAAGGGTGAGCATGAAAAATTTCATCCTCAGTGACTGGAGTGTGGTAAATTTATAAATAATCTAAAATAGGAGCTTATAATGGAAAATTTTAAGGTGGTATAACAATGTATTCCAAACTTAATCATATAAGAATCTTGCTGTCTACTTCACATAAAATTAAAAACAAGAAGCATAACATATATATGAGAGATTTTTCCAAATTTCAACCATTTAATAGTATATTTGATTTGTATCAAGTGGAAGACATAGTGAAGGGGGATGTGATTTAGTTTTTCTTCATTAAAGTGTTTGATACAGAGACATTCCCCATCTTAAAAAAGCAAGTGCAAAAAGAAGAGATGTAATAAGGAGGCACTAATTCCATACCTGAGGGAAGCAAAAATAGTTTCCATCTGAGTAAGTCTTAAGTCTGCTGCTTAGTATAAAGCTAGGTGATGAGTGCAATAAGCATGAAGCAGAGATTGCTTGCTCCAGCTGACTAACTGCTTGTCTATAGAGCAACACCCAGGAAAGTTAAGATAAATGAACTAATACAATGCAGTTAAGAGTGCATTAGTCAGAGAGCATTAAATCTCTGTGTAGATGTTTTTATTCAGTAACCTGAGATGGCTGTAACTTAATTCTTCTTGAAGGAACACTTGCTCTCCATCCTTTTATCTGTCTCATCTCTCTCGATGGTTACTGTCCCTGGAGCGACTTGCCACCACTCTGTGGGCTAAGTATAATTTTGTGTCTTTTATGCCAGCATTGTTATTGGTTTCCTTATTTTATTAAATCTGTTTCAATTTCAACCCATGAGTCTCCCTCCTTTTCCCAATTCCCTTTCTTGGTCGGGAAAGGGACATTGGGTGATAGAACAATTGGTTATTGTTTAGCCCTGGATGCGGGATAAACAAAGACACCTATATAAGAGCGAGACAACGTCTCCTGAATTACATGTTTGTACAATTTAAAATTAGATTTAATTGCAGCAGTCAGACAGTGTTACATTCACCTGAAATGAGATTTAGGTTTGACAGCTACTGGTGGTAGTCAAACTGCCCACATCATTAGCTTCACCCTAGGCTGCTGTAAGCCCATACAGCTAAATAAATGCTTGACAGCTGTGCCTGAGTCACTACAGCTATGTTGCTATCTGTACCATGTTACCTAGTTTAAAGTTAACTCAGGTATATCTGTAGCCATACCTCCAGAAATCAGGGTAGACAGCCCCTGTGTCAAATGTAAATACACCACTTAAATTGTTAATTTTTTCAGCTTATTTGGGTTTGTAGTATGCTGTGGATTTGTGTGGTCCACCTCTGTTTATATATTTCGCTGTCTCAAATACCTTATCTTTCATCTACAGCAAATTAAATTATGGAGACACATTATATTTGTGTAACAGTAATGTGTTAGTGAAGTGTATTTGGGAAAAGCCACACAGCAGATCAGCCTTTTCCCATTCTTTCTCCATGCCTGTCGTAATAACAGATATTTCCTGGAAATGCAGGTCAATTAATTTCACTGCTAATGTCAGTTTTCCATAAAAATCAGAAATGATCAGTTCATTTGAATTATCATTGGACCTTCCATTAGACAGAAATTATATACTTATATCTGCTTTTATCTCAATACGTTTTATTGCTCTTCCTTGTTGCCAAAGTACTGCATAGTTACCTCTTATTCATTGATAGTAATAACAATTGTAACACCTACTTCTTAAACAGCCTTCAGCAGCAGCTCAGAGCCTTGCAAAATCTGTGTATGACACAAAATGACAGACTCACAGGACAGCTGTTCCCGACTGAGCCAGCCCCATCCTTCAATCTGTCCCCTCCAGGCAACTGTTCCAGCCGTGGCCATTGCAGTGGCCCCACACTGAACTCACCCCAGTTTACTGATGTCTTTCCTGTACTGGGAGGCCCAGAACTGGATGCAGTATCTAGATGTCTCATGAGAGCTGAGTACAGGGGGATAATTAATCCCTTACCTCCACTGACTGGCCAAACTCCTCCTCATACAGTCCAGGGCGCTGTTGGCCCGTGTGAAAGTACTAATACATCAAATACCAAATAGGGAAGATCCTATTTTGTAGTGAATTTCTGCTTATGTGTACATGAAATCATGAAATAATGTAATTTCAGTGCTCTTAAGCATGAGCAAATGCTTTGTTGAATTATTTCTCAGAGTATTTCTTGTTTTCAGGATTAAATTGACTAAGTACAATAATTGAAATGGACTTTATTACTAGTAGTTTATCAACATATTTAATTAAAAGCAAATTTCAGGGCACAAGTTTGCCTAGCTCTTAATACTGCAAGAATCTTTCTTGTAATTTCAGCCACTTCCATCTGGGATTTCTGTTCATTGTATCTATTCCTCATATTTCGGTACAATCTTTTCAAAGTGAGGCTTATGGATGTAACTCCCTTGTAAATCTTGGGACTTGGTTTCAGGGGGTTGGTCTATTCAAAAATACACTTAAAATTATTTTTAAAACTCTAGTGTCCCCTTATTTTTGGATGGAGGACTGAAATTTGTTTGAGGTGTTTGCTTCTATTAAAAATATTAATTTTACCTCTAGATTTTGCCTATTAAAAACAATAAAAGATTACATTTGCACATGCTTCCTGAAGGTACTTTAGAAGGTAAGAGTAAAACTCCCTAAAGATTCATACCTTTATCATGCTCTAGCTTGAGGCCAGAGAGAATGTTTTCTTGTAATTGTTCCTCCTATATATAAGATGCATTTTTGGGACTAAATATGAAAATGAAAAATAGAAAAAAAAATTTGTTCTGTGCTTCAGTAAGTGATTGCATAATTAAAGACTGCATTATCAGACACATGCATAAAGGGACTTAACTAATGACACCTGAATGCTTTTTTTTCTGGCATCTTATAACTCCTTAGTAATCATTTCTGCATTGTTAATGTTCTCCTGTGTAAAACAATGCACTTCTGTATAGATGAAATGGTACACAAGAGGCTGTTTTGGTCAAGGCTGCAACTTCATTTGTGTTTTTAGAATACTGTGCTTGAAAAGACCTTAACTGGGAACCCTTGCTAACAGATCTGAACTCATTATTGCCTGGCTAGCCCGCTGATAACCTGAAAAATTCGTTTTCATACAACATGATTTATTAAGTAGTTGGGCAGCGGTTCTATGCACTCCAGATGGCCCTGACTGGAGAGCTAGCACCAGAGTTGTAAAATACTATAAAAACATGTAAAGAATATATACAGAAATGAATATAATTGTGTGAGGGAGGCTGTATGTATATGCACACTATTTTTAATAAGCTTCCTTCTTTCTTCCTCCTGCCATTGCTGAGTACAGCACTGGTGCATCAGAGAGATGTTCATCAAATTTTATGTGGTCTAACCTTTACAGAGGAGGCTTTCTTAGGTAAAATTCCTGCACATATCCCAGGAAACTTCTTTGCTTACACGACCTCTGAAAACCAGTCCAAACCAGTTCCTCTGTGGATTTTTGGAAAGTGCCAGTTAGAGGAGATTAAACAGTCTGAAAAATAGTAGGTTCTTAAAATGGAGGTTTTTCTTATCTCTGATACACACCTGTCTCACTGTTAGCTATGACTTCCTAACTTGGATGTCACCCACTGGCCTATAAATTTGCTTTCTTCCTTGCTCAATACACTTCATGCCTTTTGCACCAGAGGAAGTTCATCAGCACTCTACTTTCTTGCATCTTTCCTACAAAAAAGATTCCTGGATAAGTTTGGGCAGGAGAATCTTATTATGAATGTGCACTTACAGTATAGACACACAAACATAAAATTACACTATTTGTTAATGCTAAGGTATACATGAGTTTTTAATCATTTATGTTCAGTGACAACTGATCTTTGAATGCTTCTATAACAAAACAGTGGTAACATAAGTAGTTAACAAATACACTGTATAGTACGTACATATATGCAGGTAAAACGGCAAAAAAAATAAACTTACCTTTCAGTGCTGTTCGTTTTTCTTGTCTCTCTGGTTTCTGTTCATGAATTTCTGAAAACAATGCAATGTAGTGTTATCAATATTAAAATAATTTTCAGACACGAAACTATCATCAGATGCATTCTCATGATAAAAATAACTAAATACTTCAAATATTATAGCAAAGCCATGGCTTTATCATTTGCATATTCAGAATTATATGCAATAAAGTTCAATTTTATATACATAAGCAGGCAATATATATGGACAAAAATCATAACATCAAGTGACTTTAATAATTATTCTGTTTTTAATTGAGTGATACAGCTACTTCTAAAGTCAAGAACAGATTTCACTGATCTGTAACAGCTATACAGTAACATGTGTTGGTCATGAATCAGAAAAAACATGCTTTTACTAAATATTTTTCTGTATGTATCTTGAGTTGTTTACCAGGATTAGTATTTTATGTTTTCCAAATTACCTTTGGAAGGAAAAAATGTTCTTTTTACTACATTTTCTAAATATTTTAGAGCTCAAATGCTCAACTGGTAACTCCAACACACAATAAAATGTTGACTCAATGCTGTATACAAATTACAGAGATAAAAATTCCCAGGCTAGGGATCATTGTCTTGGAGAATGACTCATTTTAATAATTCTGTATACCAATGCACTGAGAACTGCCTTATTAGAAGAGAAAGAGGTACAAGAATTAAATCAAGCTTGTATAGCACTGTTTGCTACGGTGGCAGAAATTTAAAGGCCATTTATTATAGGTGCACAATAAAGTCATTAAGACTATACAGAATGTCTAGTTTATGGTATTGTGCATGTATTTCCCGCAGTAGGAAACTGTTATTAATTACTGGATCAAACTCATCTTTGACAAAATCACATGCAAATCTCACTAGAATCTATGGGAGGTGCCTCGTATTTTATAGTTAGAATCATTCTTCAGGGTCTAAACAACAAGAACACTGACTCCAAAATTAATCCAACAGAGAAAAAGTTATGCATATTACGTCTCAACTCTAAGGAGCTATTTTAATGCCAATTGAATACAACTGAAATCTTCCAGTTATACCCTTAGTTATTTGCTCAGGTTGTAACGGGATGCACATTGCCAAAGAGCTACAGTAAAAAATGGTATTTTCCCTTCCCAAGACTGATCTTTGCATAGGTCCCTGAAAATAAATACAGAATGTTTTTATTGGATAGTATTTGCCATCTGAATGATTGTGTCTGGTTTGCAAGAAACTTAACTGTTCTATGGCATCAGCCTATATTGTCTTCAGATAGAGAGAGCATTACTTCACTAAGATAAAGGATAATAAAAGCCAAAATACATATCACTGTTAGTCACTTATGTATGGCAGTATAACTAAGCTAATTATATGATGTCATTAAGCTAAAAGGACTTTATCTTCAGTTTTCACCTTATTCTTTGCAGCCTGGGAGTGTAGTTCATTTCTTGTTCTATAAACCTCAAAGGCTGCGATTAGGAAGAAATCATGCCATATTGATTTACTGTGTTTCAGCTGAGCCTGAATTATTTTTCTTTCTGCAACTATGTGAGGATTTTTTTTCTATCAACTGAGAGAATCTAGTTGCTGGATTTTCAAACTTTTCCCCCCTGTTCTGCTTAAAGGATGCTTAAACTATTTTAGGTAGCGTAAGTGTTAGGAATGGTGCAATACAAGAACAGCTGGAGGATAGCTTCCTGATTCTGACCACATCTGGGTGGTTCTACATGCTGCTGCTCCAGACTGCCTCCAAATTGTGACTTAGTGCATTTAAAGAAAGCTGAGTCACTTTCTCTGCATTGCAACATACAGTGGAGACATATCTCACCCAGCTCAAGAGGTCGTCCTACACACAGAGATGAATATGGCCCACTAGGTGATAAATCACATTCTTCAGGCAGTCATCTACAGGGACACATATTCCTTGCTTGCTTTAAAATGCCTCAGTTCTGCTGGGTTCCCATGACCTATTATGTGTCTCACTACAGAAAATAGGCCTCTTTTTATTGAAAAAATAAGTATAAATCTTTGTTATTTCAAAAAAAAAAAGAGTCCTTTTAAAATTACTGTGGTTTTAGTTAATTTATTGCTAGTTTAACTGCAGAATATATATGGAGCAATCTGGCCATCTAAATCAGCCCCACGTTGTATCAGCAGTGAAGTTTACTTGACACAAACACTTCAGTAAGGTACACCAAAAAATATTTTCTAGACAGCAGCACTGAAATTCTCATCTAACTTGCTGCTACAATTAGGATACCACACATCACAAAAAAACCTACACAAATTCCTTGGAGTGAAACACATCTTCGTAATGCATAAGTGTGTGTGTATGTTTTTATATCATTAAGATATCTTCACAAGCTCCCCATTATAGTTTGAACCATCATAAAAAATTGCAGCATGGAACACATCAATTCTGGTACATTACAACCTAAATCTTCCCAGCACAAATAAATCTAGTCTCAATATATGCTGATCTTGATAATTTACAAGGCAGAAAATAGTGACTCTTTGCTAGCTCCAAAATACTTAAAAAATAAGGAAACACATTAGATTATTGGAGATTTTTTCTGTTCTGAGAGTTTTAATACTCTCTGCCTCATCCTTTATGACAAATAGCTTTAATTTTCTAGTAATCACATCATATCTTACTGCTAATTTGACAAAGCAGCTATAATATCATAGAAGACTTACATGGCCAGTTTAAAGCATATAATTTATCTTTATCAATGTGACACATTGTTAATAAATCCTAAATATTATGAATTCGTGTTTAGAAAAATGACAGAATTGAGAAGCAGCAAGGATAATCTGCGTCACCACGGCAACCATCCTGATTCTTTATGAGATGACAGCATGGTTTATTAAATTATTGTAAGGGAATATGTATTTTAAAAGCTGTATTTCATTGTTTGTTTTCTTTGGTTATCAAGCACACATGAAAAATTATCTTTCCCCTTGCCTTTCTTGGGTTTTGAATGGATAAGTACTTTATCTCCTTAAATATGGATACTGCTTGACACCAACTTCCCTAGACCTTGGGTCTTGTGCAGAACATGCAGGGTGATTATTTTAAATAACTCCAAGAAGGGAAGCTAGTAGTCTTCTCACTGACCATTTCAAGATGCTGAAAGGAGATATATTCAACTACATTGTTAGCAGGCCAATGTATCTATGTACTGTTGACCTAAAGCAGGCCCTCACAATCAGCTGAGAATCAGTATTGCAGGTGGTCTTACTGAAAATCCCTGCTGAACATGCAGTTTGGGCATTAGCTTCCCCCACCCCTCAAGCAGCTAACTTTCATTAACAGCAGTTCACAGTGTCTAACAAGAGCCCAGCACTGGGTATACACTATGAAGTCCCAGATATGGGAAGATCGAGGTGGCAGAAAGAAAAAAATACAGTCCCCTAATCCGTGTGAGCCAGCGGTGCAGCACTGTGCAGGCTTACATCAGTGTGAACAAAGAGCACAGCTCCTCATGGTAAGGCATGAGGAGATTCTCCTGGTGCCTGAAACAGAGTTCCTGTCTTTGTCTGCTGTCATATTTCTGATTTTGAGGTTTTATTATCTCCTTGTTTAACATAGTAAAACATATAGTGTTATTCTTAGCTATTTTAACTGTATTGTATTATGATAGCACCTACGGGCCTCAGCCCCCATGAATTGCTTTAGGTACCAGATGGAGATATAACATGATATAATACCCCATCTCTGTAACACAGGAGTTCAAACTTTAAGAGGGCTACATTCCTTCTCTTAGAGGGAAAGCACAGCCTTGCATCTTGCTTCATTAGAGGATGAAGTGGTGAGTAGCAATCTGGCATTGCTAAAACAGCTCTTAGACCCCACCCTCTGCTGAGTTTCCATCTTACAGATGAAATATACCTTAAAAAAAACAAGCAACCAAATAAAAAATGTCAATGATATGAGAGGGTAAGTGAGAAAAAAAGAGGTTATTGTCCCCATCTGAAACACAAGAATGCTTTACTCGAGGTAATCCAGAAAGTCAGCAAAAGAACTGGGAATTTAACTTTGATCCCCGACATTCAATATTTCCCCCTCATACTTAAAGCTATCCTGTTTCTACTTAACTAGGGTAGTGAGGATGAAACACAGGTTTAATGTATCTACTGTTTTAAAGGTATAATTGAACAGACGGAATTTCACTTCAAATGACAATACATTGTTCTTTCTAAGCAAATTTTACCAGTTGGTAGTCTTTTTCATAATCTCTTATAGGCAACACAGCGATATACACCTTCAGTGCTTTGACATGCTTTCTCTTATAATTATCTAAGTGTGAAAAGGAAAAAGTCCTATTCAGAGTCCTGATGAAACAGAGGTTAATAATTTGCTTTTGAGCAGTCAAAACCTTTACAGCTATTGCCAGCAATTTAAGGGGGCTATATCCCTGCTAGTTTATCAAGACTAGTTGGTAGCAGACAGCTGATTATCCTGAAGAGTTGCTGGCAATAGATACTGAGGGCAAGGCAAAAGTGAGTGGTGTTAAGAGCTTTAGAAGATGAGAGGGATGTCGTTTCTAATGTGTTTCTAGAAGCTGTCTATATGAAGAATATTAGTCAGCTCTCTTGCTGCTGATATCCCCAGGAGAAATTTGCAGTTGTGCAGCTGATGTCTATTTTTAATCTAGGTAGCACCAGCTGGTGAGGGTGACAGTTATCCTTGTGGGGCTAGGAAGAGAATAAAGGAATTTGTGCATTAGAGCAACTTTCAGCTAACTACTAATACATCATGTAGCTGTACTCTAGAGGAAAAAAACCAAATTTTGCAACAAGAAAAAAACCATGAGGAAAGAAAAAACCCAGAAAACATTTAATTGGGGAATTAAATTGGTGTATTATGCTTATATCCAGGAACCAGAGACAGTGTAACAGAAGGATTTAAGTACTAACATTGTGTTGGAAAATCTGAGCGACACATATGGCTAATTTAGGTGACTTTCATTCTAGCTTGCTAGTAGCACAGTCTTAACCCCAGTGTTTTCTTAGATCTTGCCCTGTTCTGAGGATTCATAGCAACTTCAGGGTGGGGTATAGAACAACTTTTCCTGAAGTCATGTGTCTAAGATCTTTCATGAAAATGTGAAAAGAGATGAATTGCCTCTTACTGATGAAAATCCTGAATGGTTTGTGTGCTCATCCAAAGTGTGAGATACCAGGCCACAGTGCCCCTTCGGTACGGTTTCAAAATTGTTTATCCATCTTTTTGGAAATCACAACTACAATTTAGAGTGAGAATGAGGGTTTCTTTTTTCTTTTCTTTTTTTTTCTTTATACAACATCTCTTTCATTTGCTGTATAAGACTTTTGACAGTGGTCACAGAAGACCATTTCTCATTCTTCCCTCTGCTCTGCTGTATATTTATGCAAAACAACATGTTGTTTTAAACTATAAATGTTGCTGTGAAGTGACATTGATTGGTTTTAAACTTATTCAGCAAATCTCAGCTACTTCACCTTAGTTGCCTTTATTCCTGCCACTTGATACTTTGGCATCACTAAACAGCCAGATACAGAGATACAGAGAATGTGGCCCTCAAATATTTCAGAATAATTTACCTCTCTGAAGTAGCATACAGCAAACAAGTAGGCTTTATGTTTCCTCAAGAATACAGGGATTTAACATAGCCTTCCAGATATATGTTAAGCCTTCTTTACAAAGCCAGAATAGGACAAAAATTAATAAACTAAATTCCAGTTCAAAAGAGATTCAATTGTTTCCACACTGTTGTAGTTTCACTGGACTATAATAGAAATGCACTGTAGGTGACCTGCTGACATCTTCATTGTCTTGCTGAGGGATGATTCCAGGATGATGTTTTATCTTATTTTTATTTTTACAAGACTACACAGCGAAAGAGATGCATTGTGAGGAAGGCATTTTCAGAACAGTGTGCATGTTATTCTCATAACAGGAAAACATCCCAGCCCATGTAAAGATTTTATTATAAGACTCTTTCATAATCTCCAGCTTTCTAAACTGAACTTACTCCACTCCTCCTTTTCTCATTATGTTAAAGAGGATTAAATATTTACCTATTTTTCCATATTGCTATGTTTGAAATAGTATTCCTTCTGCTGTAGAATAAAATAGCTTTAGCAATTAGTGGTGAGTAAAAGTGTGTCATTATATTACTATGTATTTATTAAAACAGTTTTATCACAAAATCATTGATTGGTGTTGTTAACCTTTCCCCTTCGTTTTTATATGTTTGGGCATTTTCGTATATCTAGCAGGGCTGCTTAAAAACTAAATCCCACAAACTCTTTCCATACAAAATTGTCTTTCATCAACTTTGGAAAATATTTATTTTTCATGAAAAGCTGAGATGAGAGGGAAAGTTTGATAGAAGTCCCCAAGGCTGAAGAATTAGCTGTAAACATGGGAACTGTTACATAGTTCTCTTAACATTTGTTTCTTTGAGATAAATTCAAAAGTTCTACTATATCCTCTATCAAAAACCAGAAATGGTTGTAGTTAATTCCAGCTTGAAAGCCTCAGTTTACCAAGGCAAATGGAACTTGACACAGTGCACAACCATTTCTTTTCTTCCTAAAGCCTAACTGATTTTATGTTTTGGGTTTACTTTTCGCTCTGGTAAGGTTTCCATTTGCAGCAGAAAAGCAATATCTTAACAGAAAGGTTTTTAAGGGGAGGAGGGTACTTGCAACTATCTTTGAGTAGCTATCCTGTAAACAGCACTGGCATCCTTCAGGAAGACCATATACAGACTGTTTTATATGGAGGAATTTTAATGACTGGACTTTTGAAAGAATTAGAAGTGGAAGATACTAAAAGATCTTCAACACTAAACATTTCTTACATACGAGTAATTTTTATTCCAAGTATATAAATACGTTAAGGCTGTTTTTTGCACTCTTAGAGTGCAGTTCTATAGATTGGTTCTGAAATGTAAAAGGAATGCTAATTACACTTTGATTAAAAAACAACAAAAAAAAAATAACCACAAGAAACCCCAAACCTAACGAATCAGAGATAGAGCCATGTGATCAAAACCAGGTTTTTCTTTTCTTCTCCTTCTGTGGAAAGTAAAATTGTCTTGACATGTTTCTCTTTATGGATTCCAGCCTGCAAACTTGTTATTGGACCAGTTTTAAATTATGTTTTTCATAATCAATTTTATCAGAGCCTGCATTTAATTGAATGTCATTTTATGCAGATGAAATGCAGACAAATATTGTAGACCTCTAAGTAGAGCAAAATGACATACAGTAATACATAAAATATCTAATCTTGATTAGCATCAAAGAAATCTTTTTGCATATAAATCTATTCAATAGGGGTGGTTTTTTTTTGGTGAAAGAGGGAAAAAATAGAATAAAGAAATCGCAAGACTAACCACATCTCCTCTGCTCAGCTTTAAAAAACACCAACTCTGCAGATCCTACCTTAATGTATTAGTCTGCAAATATATAGTCCTATAAATTCTATCACTTCTAGATTCAACTGATTTTTTTAGGGGCTTGGCATGCAGAAGAGTGATACTGTTGCTGTGGGTCATGAGCATGGGACTCCACTTTCTATATCCTCTCCTTGGCACCGCAGTAGCTGTGAAGGGTTTTGAGTTCTCTCAGAAACATGCAGGACCCCCAGTTTTGGTGCTGTGGGTTTAACGGAGTTTTGGATGACCCTCTCTCTTACCAGGTGAGGCATTTGCTCTGTCTCAGGCACAGCAGGCTCCCAGCCAGGGGGACAGCTACCTAACACTCCCCTCTTCTTGTAGAGTGAGAACCTCCCCAATGGTCCACTGCTGGGGCACAAACGAAGATTTCCACCGAGATAACATGGATAGCTTCGCTTAAGGTTTCCCCTGATTTAAGAGGGTAGCTTAAACAGCTGCAGACCTCTGTGCTGCTATACTTCTGCCCAGGATTCCTGCTAGCCTTGTGGTTCAAAGTTCTGTGTATATCTTTTGAAAGACAGCTGGCAAGTTTGGAATAAAATGTTTCAACTCAAGTTGAAACCCAATCACTATTCTTCAACAGACAAAAGAACTATAACTGAACATCCCTATTCCCTAGTGGTATATAAATTTGTTTCATCTGGATAATATGGAAAATATTTTCTTTACATTATAAAATGCTATTTTATAGTGGATATGCTATTACTGAATTGAACAGAGTAAGTAAAACAAGATGAAATTGTTAAAAGAATATTAATAACAGAAATGGATGCCACAAAAATGCACAATGCAAAAAATACATATCTGGAAAAGCAGTTTAACGTCTAAGAATTAAATCAGTCAATGATTTTCATAGCTTTACACAAAGCTATGCAAAATGCTTTGCGGTAAAATGTAGCCTAGGGAGAGTGAAAGCCTTTTAGAGAGATCTATAATAGCAACTCTTACACAGAAAAGTGAACGTTACCATATGGCAACATAAAAGAAACTGAATTCAGAAGGCATTACCACTACAAATAGATATATGCTTTAGGGATGAATGGAACTGCGTAATTAATTTCTAAGGCACACATGTAACAACCACACTGGCAGCTCAGTTTTCAGATTATATCTATGGTACTCTGAATTTCTTTAGTCCATTTCAATTATTTTTGGTTGGAAACTGTATTCGGAACATGAATGTTACCTCCAGAAAACCCACTTGTTTTCTTTATTTTTCCGAATTTGTTTTCCTGTATAACAAAAGGACTTCTAAATGATAAAAGACGATGTTCTAATTTCAGTATTCTGCCCAGAAATAGTTGTCTTGTTAGTTAACAATGTGAATTTTTCCAGATATTCTTCTGATATAAACTATAGTAATAACAAATGATTATTTACATATAACTTAGAGTTATTTAAACTTTAGAAAATCCTTTTAGTAAAGAATTTTAAAGGTAAGAATCTTAATGGGCACCTGGTGACATTTTAAACATCCTAAGGTACTCTGGTATTCACCAGCTACCCCATAAGGGTGCACTTCTCCCATAGGTCCTGTGTCATTACTGTCAGTCCCATGCTACATCTGAGACTGTGTGGTATCTAAAATGGCACTAGTCAGCTATGTTTATTCACCTGAATCAGATATCTGAGTAGGACTAATTATTAATCACATGGGAATTTGGGAAAGAATAATGTCTTCTTCAAAATCTTGTTATGAAACCTAACTTCTTCCAGCAGCTTACTGCCATGGTGGTTTTGTTCCCTAACATTAAAGTACATACTGTCTGTAGCTGTGGGTTCATGGGAAGTCATAGAGTCATAGAGTCATAGAATATCTCGAGTTAGAAGGGACCCATAAGGACCATCAAGTCCAACTCCCTGTTCCTCGCAGAACTACCTAAAACTAAACCACATGACTAAGAGCGTCGTCCAGATGCACCTTGAACTCTGACAGGCTTGGTGCCATGACCACTTTCTTGGGGAGCCTGTTCCAGTGACTGACCACTCTCAGTGAAGAACCTTTTCCTAATGTCCAACCTGAACTTCCCCTGACACAGCTTCAGTCCATTTCCTCATGTCCTATCGCTGGTCAACTACACTGGAGATACCTCTTTAAAATACTAGATATGCACGTTCTTTGAATAGGTGAAGGTGCTAGATGGATTACAGCCACGCAAGAACTGTGTCCCTGTTGAATTCAGTGACACCATGGCTCAGGGAGTCCCTGACTGGGGTAAATGTCTACAGTATGAAGAACTGTTTTGGAAAATTATCACTATATTTTTAACAATTCTTATACCCTTCCTGAAGCATTTGCATTGGTCATTCTTGGGCAGCAATAAGGACTTCTGTCCCATCCACCGGGTGAACTGGGCTTTTGCTCTCGTCGTATATAACCATTCTTATGTACGTAATAGATAAAAACAATCTGACACATTATAAATTGAAGGACTAAAACCTTAAATATTTGTTGGTATGTTTTTCCCTACCCTGTCTGAATACCCAAAACAGTTCTTTTTAGGCTTATACAGGCCATAATATCAAAACCAATTTCAAATCCAAATTAGCAAATTCTCTACCAGTCTTCTCTAAGCAGCTTGTTCCTACCTCTCCCCTTTCCCAGGCAAATCTGTTGCAGGTGTTTGCTTGATCACTCTTAAAAGGAATTGTAGGAAAATATCTGGTCTGAGAACCTTTATTTTTGGGAGCATTTTTTTTGTTGTTGGTGGTGCAGATTAATACCCAGATCTGAACTAACAGTTTGTGCTGAATAAATTCTGATTGTCTTAACTTTGGGGGGGTTAATGGGAGTGAGTTTCTGGAGACAGGTCTGGAGGAACTGCACCTTGTCCTGAGCTGCTGAGGATAAATCACTGTAACCAACTGTATCCTTAGAAGTTGCCACATCTTTTAAGAAGAGCGTGATGTGTATGTCTTCAGCATATTAATAACCAGCCTAATACTCAGGCAACCATGTTCTCATTTAATTGAAGACAGAAGGATAAGGTGCTTTGCTGAAAAGTTTGTTTGTCATTAACAAAGTTTCTTGCAACCTGCAACAGAGATTTCTGTTGTTTGTGGCTTCTTGTTTTAATCTATGATTTGTTAACTGCATTTTTCTAAAAAAAAGTTTTACAGACAAGTAAGGAGAATAGGATCTTTTCATATAACTGTTTTATACATCTTTCTATCTATCTCATACATAGGCTAACTCACATAAATTTAGAGGTCCATCTCTACTTCAAGGAAATCAAGTTTCTTTTGATTGTTGATATAGAATAATCTTATGGCAATAAAGACCTATTTGGTAGCACAGAGATGGTAACAGTGCCATGACAGTGCTTTATTTCTTACTCTGCTTTCTAAGTTCATTGTATTTATTGAAATGAAAATTACTTACATAGTGACTTATGTGTGGGCAGGGGAGGTGTGTGAAAGGGAGTTCAAGAGAGAGCAAGAGAAAGAGATAGACAGAGAGACAAAGAAAGGATTTAATCTAAGCCCAAAAATAAAATCAAGGAAGGATATCTTACAAAAACAGTTTACTAAACTTCAAAGTATAAAGTAAAAAAATAAATAATTCTGTCCTTAGATTCTTTTTCAAAGGTTTCCAACAACTTACTCCTAAGACCGTAGACCAGATTCATGTTTCCCAGCCAGAATGCATCAACTGTTTTGAAGCAGAAGATGCTACTTTAACATACAAAGCCCACTGCTACATGTGCACAGCTTGTCAGACGTGCTCTGGCTAGATAAATGAGGAATCCATATTCAGATTTTAGATTTTTAGTTACCCGTATGTAAACTGGAGTGAAGTTCCACGACAGTTTAATAATGACATTTTTAACCACGGATGACAATGCTGAAGTGTCTGCGCTTGCCTATATTTTACAGATCATTATTTCCAATTGTGTGCACCAGGTTTCTCAGCTCTTTTCCAAACTCACAACTGATGCCAGTAATGTCCACCAAAAAATAATACATATTTCTCTCTTTTTCTATAACAATATTTTCTAGTTAAAAGGACCAAAATATCAGAAAACATACAGCTGTCAAATAATTGGATTTGTCTCTAAAGGTTAAACTAACCCTGAAAAAATGAACAAGATTGTCAGTCACAACCATTGTTCTAGAAAGAAATGAATCCAAAAGACATTAAGCCTGCAAAAAGCTGTTATTGGGTTTCTCAATATCTTTTGTGAAAATGCTCTGTAGTTTTAGCATGTTGAGAATACGCATTGTTAAAGACTGTAAAGTCCTCTACAGAATAATCTTTCATTACCTCCACTGAAGAACACTTTTTTTTCTGGACAATATAAAAAGTTCACTCATTTCCAATTATTAAAGATAAATATTAGTAATAACACTTGGACTGGCAAAAATAATTGCAATAACAAAAGGCACTTGAGAGGTATTTTCATCCTTTCTAAAGGATTCTGAAACTGGTATTAGTCCTGTTGCATGTGCAAGCCCATTGTCATTATTGTACTTTTATTACCTTTTCTTTCAATTTCCATCTCTAGGAAGGTGATCTTTGCTTTCTTTGGGCTCGTAATTATCATCACACTTTTTTCTGCTTCCTTCATCACTACACAGTGTCCTTACCACTCCCCTTGAATATTTTTCAATATGTAGTTGTATTGTGGTACTAGCAATCGTCTTATTTTTTCAGTTACTATATTCCATTATAAAGTAAATTTTGTGCTAACATATTAACATTCATAAAATCTGCTAGTCAACAAAGCAAAAGATTGAAGGCTTGTCCTTACACCAAAAACAGGTATGGAGATTTTTCAAAAAATCTCAGCCTATTCATGAATACCACAATAACTGTAGGTTAGATCCAACACAAATTCTTAAAAATCAGGCTCAGCGATCATACTGCATATTTCCAGGGTGAAATTTGAGAGAGGTTTCCTGTAAATGTGTGCAAAAAGTCAAAATGTTCATCTTCTGGAGACAGTAGTGGTGTACTGCACAATCTCACTGCGACACTTTTTTGTTTAGGATGTTCAAATGCCATGAGCCGCCTAAAGAAGGATAATTCACAAAGCTATAGATAACAATGCTGCACAGAATGGAAGGGACTCTGATGCAGAAATGGTCCTTTAAATCAAAGCAGAGAATACCCCATAGCCTAAAAATTTGGTTCTGTTTTTGTGGATCTAACTGCTAACATTTTAATATCCAAAAGACTGCACATTTGTATAGCTGGCCCTCCTTTAGGTCCAGCCCTAACAGCATTTACATGGGAAAAATCCCGGATGCAATGTCTTGTTTTGTTTTAGAAAGCTTTTCATTTGGAACTCTTATTTCTGGACCATAGACATGACAGCACACATTAGTTAGGAAAAGCTGCTCAGAGAGATGTGCACCTTGTGCTCAGAGGAACAGATCGTGATGTCTGTGAGAGTGCTACCTGCATGAGCTCCTCTGAGTCCTCGCCTCACCTCCCAGGGCTTTGCCTTCTGTGCTCATGAGCTTTAGCCCTGGGAGCAAATTTCGCTATGCCTAAGCAAAAAAAGCTGTTGACTCTAGACTTTTTATCATAGAGCTCTCGGAAAACTTCTGTATAGGCTTAGACCCAGGCAATTCAGCTCCTTGATGTTTACACAATTTTAAGAGAAAGTCTGCAAAGAGAGACAGTAGCAGCTCTGAGGAGCGCACAGCTTCCTGTCACTGAGCAGACGTGCAATACTCTGCACTGGCCTTTCTAAGGGACTGGTGGCTTCACGCCACATATGTTGTATATCCGTAACCCAGAAAAAGAGGTGATAAAATCAAGTATAATCAAGGCCAGATCCTAGCTGCCAGGATGAAATGGAGACCTCCGGTCATCTGGAGATGGTAACAAGTTATTTGAGGATGCTGCTATGTGAAAGCTTACAGCTATACCCCGAAAGGATTTTAGACCACTTTTTTCATCAGCCCTAGTCAAGAAAAACTTGTTGCGGGGAAACAAGGATGGGACTCCTTATCCTCTGAAAGACGGTGGGAAAGATCTTGAGCACACATCCAGGAAGTGGAAAACCCCACTCAAAATCTGTTTTATACCTCAGGCAGATGAAGGATGTTTGAATTTGGGCCCTTTCATATCTGTGTGTATGAGTTATCCTGTAAGATAACAGCTCCAGAGGAATCACCAGCTCCTTGCCAATTTCCTTCACCCCAAAGATAGAAGACTTTCTCAGACATTTTTCTCCAGAGCAGGGTTGTGAGCTTTAAATACTGAGAAAAATATTTCAAGCTGACAGTTAGATACTCAGCTCCTTGGATGGAAGACTTTTAGGTCAAATCAATCATCTCACCCCTAAACTGACTAATTTAAGCAGCTTCCAGTTTATTCTGAAGCTTCTCTGAATTCTATTTCTACAGCCTAGTGTCCCAATGTGAAGTGTAAGGGATGAGTATGTCACTGATTTCCAAAGAAACTGGCACTGCAATGCTGAGCATAGTGTTGTCCATAACGTTTTTATAGATTAAGCCTTCCCAGTAATGAAGTACCTCTGCAGTACTCCCAGACTGGTCAGCTACCCTGGCCCACGGTGAATAGACGCCTTCTACCCACGTCCTTGGAATCCCTGCCAGCAACACGCTACAGCTTCAGACTCTGCACTCACTGCAAAACTAACAATATATTTCTCTCTTTGGGAGAAGAGATGGGGCAATGTTGAGCCCTTTTGAGATTCTTACAGATGGCGTAAAGACATGGAATGTTTTCCTACACTGACTATAAGTTTTCTTCAGTCCTAACATGAAGGATGATCCATAGAATTGGTCCTGGTCTTCAGTTCCTTGGAGGTCCTATTGAGACTGACAAAATGTGTCATTAAATAGAAGCCTGATCCAGTTCCAATTAACTTCAGAGAAAACTCGATTGTAATCTCAGCACCAACTGGGGTGATAGATTCTTCAATATGGGCATTTACCTATTGAGAATTACCGAATTCAGATCACACAGGACTGGTTACACATCTTATTATCAAGCTGTGCTCAGTTTGGAGAAAAAAGCACACCCTAGTTTTGAAAAGCTTTACATCTTATCACCGATATCTCAAGCCTTCTAATACATTTTCATTTTGATTTAATAGAAGTTGAACTTAAGTTTTATGTTTCAGCACAACAATTTTCATGTCTGAAAAGATTTATATTATAAATCCTACTTGCTTCACTTGTCTGCTCTAAAAATTCAATGATAACTAAGTAATTTTTAGAAGATTCAGAAGTAGTCCTTTTTTAGGGTTCTGCATTCGCACAAGGTAAAATGCTTTTACAACACCTCACCATTATTTCTCACTAAATATTCTTTCTATATTATTATTTCTATCCAGACATACGCATAAGTCATATTGGCATTATTAGGAGTCCTACATACAGGGCAAGGGTACAGATAATATTATTTCTGTAATTCTATTATTTTTTATGAACATTTTTCAGGTTTTCTGGGTAATAATGAAACTGTCAAGAATTCTTACAGAGCAGCAAAGAGTACAGCAAGTATTATTGCTCGAGTTTCTTATTTAATTATTTTGTTAAAGAACATCTTACATTGTTAGTAGGCTGACATGTAACTAATGACAGAATCTATATCATGGATATACTAGTTAATTCTTAAAATGGTTGCAAAACATTTGCCCTCTATAGTGAGCCAACTGACCAACCTTTTTTCAGGGAGGATTCCACTTCACCTAAACCAAGAGAAAAGAACAAACATCAGAGAAGAGATATCATAATTTAAAAAAAAATAATATTTTTTTCTCACATTGGCTCATTTTAATAAAAAAAAAAAATCTATTATTTATATGCTAAATGGAGAGCACTCTATTCTGAGATTTTAACTTTTTTCATAACACATCTCTCTTATCATAGAGGTTTTCCTGGGTCTGGGGTAGATAAATTCCATGTGCAATAGTAACCAAGGAAACACCCAAATCTATATTTGTGCTCGTGAATGTTAACTTGTGACAAATAAAATCAATTTGCTTGATTTTATGCATGTTTCCGTGTTTTAAGGAAAGGTCCAGCAGTTCCTTTTAGCTCCAAATAATAAAATGCGGGTTAGCAAGCTTGTAAATCTAGCAACACTTCCAGTGAAATCCAAGGCAAAAAATACTCAATTTCAGTGGAACTATGAGCATTTGATTGCTGTCATGTGTCACTCCACCTCCATGTGGGACAGGGAATTTAAAGGATTGAGCCTGGATGACTGTGGCAAGTGTGCAGCCCCAGCTGCACTGACTGCAGCACACAGTGGGCAGGGAGTTCACATGCATGCACTTTTTATGATATAATGCAGTAAGTTGCCTGCTGCCTTTTCACGTTCCTGATAGGTATTGATGAAATTCCGCTTGGGCCAAAGACTGGGACTGAGGTTTCCAAACACTTCTTAGTGAGCATTCAGATCTTGAATTTTTGTATGTCAGGTATTTTATGACCTTTCCTACTTGCATCCACACTTATCTACTCAAGTATTTGAAAGCTTGCAGGTGCTTTGGGAGCTATGAAATGGTAAAAATGAACACTTTTCAAATTCTAGCAAGCTCTGCATATTTCACTTTTTCTGTTTCTCAACCATATGAGAGATTGGCTTTCTGCTAGTTGTAAATCATATCTCAGAATAGGATGTTCAGTTCACAGACTCACATGTAGTAGCCTATATACTAGTATTCGCATAAGTTGCTAATATAAAAAGCTCATGCACACATTTAAGAGGTAGAAATTTGATATCTCAAGTTTATGAACAAACAGGTAGAAGTCGGTTTCAGTACATGTTGCTTTTTAGGTATATCCTGGTATAGCCAAATATAATGTAAAATAAACTACCGCAAAATGAAGATGTCACTCCTACACTCATTGCTTGTCACAATGACCAATATGATGTGACATGATGATCCACCACTGCTCTGCTCATACCAGGGAACTATTTTTTTAATAACAGAAGGATAGTTATTTCCAAACTTGAGATGGTAGCAGTTTACTTTCATTTATCAGATGATGTAAGATGAAGAATATTACTATAATGGCAGAACCATAATTTCTAGTAAACTGAAGCATTTGCAATATGCCATCCAAAATCCTCTTAGTTCAGCCAAAATGCTATTTTTTTCTTTCCTCTTTTTTTTTTTTTTGTTTCAATATATTGTCCTGTCATCAATATATCAAATAAAAAAGTTCTAAGTTTCTTGGTCTATCTTGTATATTTACCGGGTTTCTTTAGATTTTTGCTGCTTAAAAGAAAATAGCTATTGCCATTCTCTGAAGCAATATCCTGATGCATAGTTTGGTTGTGGCTTTGAAGCCTTGTATAAATTAGCGCTCTTTACTTCAAGATATACTAATGGTAATATTTAATTCTGACAGCTTTTCTGTAATGGTACATTAAACACGAGATGAAAGCTAACAAAGAGACCAATTTACTGATTAGAATAGCCAGTAGATGCTTTATTAGCAACAATGTTCACTTTTCATTTTGTTTGACCTTCTTGTCTGTGAGGTTAAAAGCTGAGTAAGCCAACATAAGGCATGTAAAACAGCAGTTAGAGCAGTTACAGAAGTCTTTACATTACAAATACCTTCATCACTGTCATCATCATCACTCCAAACGATGTCAGACAGTAAAGAAATAAAGCCATAAAGCCAATCAGTGGATTCTTCCAGTGTCTCATGAATGATTCTCAGTGGTTCTGTGCTGAGCTTGTTAACAGATTGTCCTGAATGCAGAGTTTAAAACAAAAGCGGTTTGAAAAAAAATACTCCTTCAGTGATTAAAGTTAATCTTAATTTTATACAGGACTAACTATACTACCTCCTTTAACAGAAACAAAGATTGTGAATGTTAATTTTTACTATACAAGGGTTTGAGGACAGCTCTCCTTCCTGTGCAAGACCGGTATAAACTGTATCCTACTGTACTTGCTGTTCACAGAGTGATTAAAGACCCAGTCGATAATTTGGTCTGATACTGGCCATGTTCTGGCTCTTCTTCTGAGGCTTGGCTGGGTAATAAATATAGATTTGATTCTACCTAATATTCATCCTTTTAGGTAATCATTTCCTTTCAGCCCAGTTTTTTTCTCTGGCCTGGGTCTTTTGCCTCCTGATGCCAGTTTAGGATTCACTGCCTTCTATGTCCCACTCCTCATGTCACATCTCCTCTTGAGCCCCCTCCTTTACACAAGTCCTGGCTGAGGATATTACTGAGACCTGGCTTAACCACACAGATGGGTCGTATCATTGCCATGGAGTACATGTAAGGGATGGGAAGATGAAAGCTGTGTATACTTGGGCCAAAATAAACCTGAGTCCAGAATGAAGGGTAATGCAAAGTCCAAATTGTGACGCAGAGACAGGTACTTTCAGACACGTACTCCTGTGTATCTGGTTCTTCTCTTACAACTTTTCTGGAGCTTCTTTCACATACACTTGCACACATCTGCATGCTTAACTAGTTCTTGTCTTACTGCTCCTGTAGGCACGTAAGCTGGCAAACAAGGAAGCTGTGCAGTTTAACGTGCTCCAGCTTCCTGGGACCTCTAATGGAAGTGAGGCCCCTGCTCCCCACTGTGTCCGCACCCAGGGAGAGCAACCATCTACAAGTATTCCCTTAAAGGCTTTTCCAATTGTGATTTCACCCAATTTCTTCCTACCCTGTTTATGCTGACATGATATTTCAGAGGAATTTTCCAGCCTCTGACAGCCTTCTGACCTTTCTGTCCAGCAAACTTTTATATTCTTGAAATCTGTACCAAACACTTCTTAGGAAGAGGGAAAACTCTCACTCAGTCTGTGTTGCTGTCCACTGTACTTGAAATGGCAGACTGAATGATTGCCCTGTCTGTGTGAAGGTTTCCTACAAATGTAGACAACTGAAGGTAGATCACAAATATAATTTGAGTTGTTGGCCTAGTCTTGTTCCTAGGAGTTTCAATAGAAATATATACACTGAATCTAACAGTATCATAATGGGAACTATGTCTCTGTTTACCACTATCTATCTTCTGTATGCAAGTATTTTAGTAGGAAGTTAAACACAAGTCTCTTCAGTACTACTTCTGGTTGCAGTGTTCTGACTCACAAGCCAAATCTTAGTGGTAATCAGAAGTAGTCTCACATGGACTTGCAGGTTACAAAGACAGGCAAAGTGCAGGCTTGAAGCAACTTCTCTGATGGCAGTATTATGAACAGTTATTTTCTAAAAGTGTTTTAATGAAATACACAAGTGGCTTTATTTGAAATATAAATGTATCACTAAATAATTCCTTTTATTTCTAATTAATTAATCTGAAACAGAAAAGACCAGGTTGATTTTCTATTATTTTGCATCTGTTTATTAATAATGTTGATCAAAGAAATATTTTGGCTAATTTTTTTTTAAGATTGTATTATACAGATATATGCTACTGAACAATCAGGCACATCAAATAAACTAATCATGTGCCATGATGAAATGACATAAATGCAAAGAAATATGTGTGATCTCTTAATTTAGTGTACTATTGTGTGCACTATGTATTCAGAAAGATTGAGCAGTATAACAGGGAATATTTACTTTGCTTATCATAAGGCATTTATTTATTTGCATTGGCCTCACGCATTGAGATGTAAAGATTTTATTTTTTCAACTAATTTTCCACAAATGCTCTTCTCAAGTGTTTACCAGGAGAATGAATACCTATGTTTAGGCTATTAAAAAATAAATCTGCAACCCGACCCCTGATGTCAGGTTTTGCACTTTATTCTAATCTAGATGTGCTAAGGAGACTAAGTGGACTAATAGAATGGACATGGCCAGAGGGGTCTTAGCATAACTGAGGTTTTGATTCACAAGCAGTGATGGTTTAACTTTGGACAGCTGCCTTGATTTCCACTCTGGCTATGCACCTACCCTTTACCCACTTAGGGATGGCTCAGTTGCCTTTACAGCCACAGGCTTCACAGCTGCAGGGACTACAGCTGTAAACTAAACAACAGTTGAGGGATCTCAACAGGTTGATCGATGGGCCAAGACTACCTGTATGAGGTTCAACAAGGCCTGCACTTGGGGCACAACAACCCCGTGCAATGCTACAAGCTTGTGGAAGAGTGGCTGGAAAGCTGACTGGTGGAAAAGGACCTGGGGGTGTTGATCGATGGCCAGCTGAATATGAGCCAGCAGTGTGCCCAGGTGGCCAAGAAGGCCAACAGCTTCCTGACTTGTATCAGAAATAGTACGGCCAGCAGGACTAGGGAAGTGATTATCCCCCTGTACTCGGCACTGGTGAGGTCGCACCTTGAATGCTGTGTTAAGTTTTGGGCTCCTGACTACAAGAAAGACATTGAGGTTCTGGAATGAGTCCAAAGAAGGGCAACAAAGCTGGTGAAGGGTCTGGAGACCAAGTCTTATGAGGAGCAGCTGAGGGAGCTGGGGTTGTTTAGTGTGGAGAAAAGGAGGCCGAGGGGAGACCTTATCGCTCTCTACAAGTACCTGAAAGGAGGTTATAGCAAGGCGGGTGTTAGTCTCTTCTCCCAGGTAACAAGTGATAGGATGAGAGCAAACGGCCTCAAGTTGTGCCAGGAGAGGTTTAGATTGGATATCAGGAAAAATTTCTTCACTGAAAGGGTTCTCAAGCAGTGGAACAGGCTGCCCAGGGAAGTGGTGGAGTCAGCATCCCTGGAGGTATTTAAAAGACATATAGATGTGGTGCTTAGGGATATGGTTTAGTGATGGACTTGGTAGTGTTAGGTTAATGGTTGGACTTGATGATCTTAAAGGTCCTTTCCAACCAAAATGACTCTATGATTCTATGATTCTATAATTGGTGTCACTTTATTTTAATATACTGCTCTATCAACTAGCAGTTCAAGAACTGCTTCACAGGTAGTAGAGCTGTCCCCCTGGGCAGGTAAGAGAAATGCTCAGAGAAGACCAAGATCAAGAGCAGAGGAAATTATTCCAACCACGCCAAGGCAAGCCATCTTTGCTGATGAATCAGAGCCCTCAAAGACATATCTTGGTCTTTAATTCATGACATCTTCATAGAAAACTATGAAAAGGGATTAGAAATTAAGTGTCCACAGGTGAAATTCTTCAGTCATGCCTACAATAACAGGCTCAAGTTGCAGATCCTGTTTAACACTGAAAGTTTAGAACAATCAGGACACTTTAGTGGTATTTGCAAAATTAAATTTTGTATGCAAACAGATACTGTGAGATCCACTTGTGGTCTGATGCAAGTGACACAGGCCTGGGAAGTTGTATCCTTGTGCATAGATCTTCTGTTTAACTTCTGTTGTATTTCCTACATTTTTAAGAAGTAGTGCTAACAGTAACGATGTGTCCTAAAACGCTTAAGAACACCACACCACGTAGTGCTGGTGATCTGATCAATTACTACTGATCAAATCCATGCTTTTAGCTCTCCCCACAACTTTGACAATAGCAGGTTCTTTCCCTAGTAGAACAAAGCACACAAGAAACAAAGGAAATAAAGCAATTCAGGGAGTAATAAGTAAAAAGAAGGATGCCGTTTGCCTCACACACATGCAAAGAAAGATAACCATTTCCAGAGGATTTGTATACTCTTGCTACAAGAGTGAAGCTGAGAGAATGCAGATTTTCATAACAAAGATTGAGTTTGATATTTTGATGTAATTTAGATTTTTTTTTTTATTTACAGATGTACAGCAAGGCTATACTATGATGAATTTTTTTAGAATAGTCTTGGATTCAACATATCCAGACTGGATTAGCTGTCCTCTGTCCCACTTTTCATTCCTTGCAGACCTTAGAACACAAATTGTCTTAAAACTAAGCTCACAATATACTTTTCTTGCTCGTATATGTTATATAGTATGTAATATATAATTTGTAGCTCATCTATAACTATAAAATATAATTAATATGTAATATATTATATATCATATATAATCTATTGCACTGGGACTAGCAGGGGCAGGATCTTGAATTTAAACTGTGAAGAGCCTTTATGAATACAGAGTATTTATCAGATAGATACAGGCTGTGAAGTTCTACCTTTTGCTGAACTTGTAAACAAGGACTGAGACAATTGTTCCTCTCAGATAATGTAGCAGAAAAATGCTAAATGTCTGTCGAAGGAGGAAGGAAGAAGGAGGGGAAAGGAAGTGAATCATTACTCAACAGTTAAAGATCAGGGATGAAACATGCAATTAATATTGAAGAATTATGTTGACAGTATGTAATTTTAATTTAATCACAGCTTAAGTTCAGATTATCCTATCTAACCAAATGTACCTGAAAGACAGGTGTTGAATCCCTGGTGGTTTCTAGACTCCCTCAAAAGCCAATGCAGAAAGACATATTGTGAGGAAAGGAAGCCTGAAAAATTAGCATGGACATGACACCTTATTTTCATATGACAGAGGTGTGTGACACAGATCCTCTTAGTGGTCCTATTTCATATTTAAATCCTTCTTGCCATTGTACTCTTTGGCTAAGCACTTAGATTTGTAACTTTACATTCATAATTAATTCCAGGTCAATATGACTATTTACCTCAATAAATTACTTGCTTTCCAAAACAGCACTGGTACCACCAACAATGCTTTGCTATAACATTTTGTTTTGTCACGGTCTTTTATTACTTGGTACAGTATAAGAGATGTTTTTCAGTTTAGCTGAAGTTCAGCTCTACTTGTGCTGGCACTTTCACTGCTATAAGAATAATTAATAGTTTTGCCTTTTTTTTTTTAGTGGGAACTTCAAAATTTTAATTCCAGAACTTTCTGGCAAATGATGATATTTGGAAGAGTTAAAGCTGACAGAGAAAGAATCACAGTCAAATTGAAGGACTTCATATACTAACTTTCAAGAAAACGTTATTGTAGGAAAATTCAAGTGAATTTGATTGGAGAATATTTGTTCCCTGTTGTAGATGTCTGCAAGAAAATTTTGAAGTTTGGATTTTCTTTACTAAACATATGCAAATTTGTTTAAAATAATTCTTTAAGAAATAATTTCAGGTGTGTTGTAGGTATTAAACACTTCTGAAAACTCCCTATGTATTTTGAAACTGGCTTTCATGATCATTACATCAAAATTAAACTGCTACAGTTCTTTTTAGCTTTCCAGCATTACTGGTACAGAAACAGTAATTTGATTCAAAATGTGAGAACAAGAATTCTGACCAGCTATTATTTCTTCAGTTTTGAACTTTCCTTGGCTCACAATCTTAACTCCAATTGACTTGAAAATAGAATTCGTACCTTTAATAGTAATTAATAACTCACACTTAACACAGCTCTTTGAAATCAACCAATGACAGACTTCCAAAGTCCTTCAATCAGCATTAGATACATTCTTGAGATAGAAGATAATATTCATAAAGTGATAAAGTCACTTCAATAAAATTTTGGTACTTTGCAAGCAGAAGAAACCTTTTTTTCATCAGGACTGATAATGGGTCCTTTAACAGTGGCTTTTGGAAATAGGAATTGATTAATCACATGGTATGATTTGTTGTAGTGCCTCAAGCAAGTTATGTTTCACGGTCTGTGTCATTTATTCCTGTGAAGTGCACAACAAAAAGTGACTAATTGATTTATCTGTGCAAATCACTTCAGTCATTATTCCAGTCTTAATAACTCTGCCAGGAATGTAGTCTCCTAGCAATCTTTTTGCTTGTCAAATAGTTAAATGTATACTCAGAGTTAACCTATTTTAAAGGTTTTTTTTTTAAATGAATTGCAGTGAATTACTTAATAATTGTTGGATTTTCATCAATTACATCTTTTGACTCCAGTGAATTGAATGCAATTAAATTACAAATGATGGTAATTATCTGGCGTAAAGATTGATCTATGAGTTATAATTTAATTCATTGATACTGACAAGGTACAGCTGATGAAGACAGAGAATTTCTGTCATGTTTGATAAAATACAAAAGCCTAACACTCATTTGTGATAATAAAACATATCCTAGTTTTAGTAAAATATTCTCTTATAAGTATAGAGACCTGTATTTTAATTTGAAAGTTTATATATTTTTAAGGTTTGTCATTAGTTATAGTAGTTTGTTTCTACACTATGGTCTTCTGAAGAGTAGTATCTAACATATAAGACTCAATGCACACACAAAGTCTTCCATTATTAATATTCCAGTTTATCAGCATAGGTGTCCTTAGGTCTTATCCTCCTATTTCATTGGCTAACATTTTTCTCATGCTTACAGCACTAAGTCTGAGGACAAACTCTTGTCGGTATCATTGAATTATAAGTATAAAAATAATAATTTAATTTTGCATTATAAGTATATTGAATTGTAAGTACAAAAACAATGCCAAAGAAAACTCAGACTCAATATTACCCAGTAATTTCCATTTTATAGATACTTAAATAGTAAACATGAAGACTACAGTCTGTAGAATAAATCTTCTCTGTCTCTTTCTAATATCAGCCTTAGATAATTATATTGACGTCAAGTCCATAGAGAAAACCTCACCTGAAAGTGAACAAAGGCATTTTACCCAAGATAAGAACAAAGTAGTTATAACTAGAATCTATTTGCCGAAACACAGAAAGAAATTCACAAATTGTCACAAAGTATCGAGTACTTTTGATATAGCCATACATATGGACAGGAATGTAGGTTTAGGATGGGTTTTATATCTAATTTATATGACTTGATTTGACATAAGTTGAAAGGCTTCTGATTTGATAGATCAGACCCTAATTAGGTGGTGTTTTCTCAAACAGGCGGACATTTTATCTAAAATAATTTGAAGTTTTGTTTTTTCTCGTTCTAAGGATTCAGTTCTCTGACTAAGAACACAGATCTTTTAACTTTAGATTAAAAAGGCAGTGCTGTTAAATAATTGTACAATGGCATTTTTAAAGGGCATTTGCAATGGTAATATAAGCATCTCTCAGCTTGCCACCATTTCCTGGGAATCTCCTGACTGAGGGAGTCTCTTAGCTGACAGATTTATTTCAAGCATGATGTGAAACTTTGGAGGAGGCTATTGCAAAGAACTTTGCAGCCCCAGCCAGCCAGAGTTGGGGTTAGCGGAAAAGCAGTGCTGCTGCATCTTGGTGCTCTGCTTGTGGCCATGCGTTGTTATCACTGTCCAGCAGACCGCACGTGCACACGAGTATTCAGAACACTGCAGGCAGAACGTTTTTACCAGGCGGTAAACAGGGATCATCGCAATGTTGTGAATAGGTGGCTATAGCGGATGGCAACAGGATGAACCCCAGAAAGGCCAATAAAAAAAAAGGAAGAAACACCGTTAGCAATAAGGAACATCCTCAGCTGTTGCTTGACTAAAGGAAGCAGTTAAGGAGTGAAGCAAGGAGTTATTTCATCTCTGTGGGGCTGCTGTTATGAAGCAGAAATTGGAGTTCATTAAAAAGAAAACAAACACGCTGTAGGTGTGAGCAAATACAGTACGAATCAGAGCAATGTAAAACATGGTTAAATAAGGCACAGGTATTTTCACAAGTTACAAACATATTCTATTGCTGAAAAGAATATATTACATATAGTTAATTCTAGTTGAATTATTTCGATTTCACCAACAGCAAATAACCAAAGAACTACATTACTGCGACTGTTACTGAAATGAATTACTGTTTTTTCTTGTTTGTTTATAATTAGAAATTTCACAGATACCATTATGGACTGGAAATTTGGTTTGTGTTTTGTATCCCATGAAGCACATTTAAGCATGCAAGACATTTCTCTTCTTAGATCCTTCCATATTAATTGAATCAGTTTCTGAAATTTCAAATTTTCAGCTTCATGACCTCATGAAGTTTGATCTACCACAATTTATCATCTTGTATATGCTAGACCATGTGGGATGAACGTAGTACTTGCAGTACTGCAGTACTTCATAGGCTGTCATTCTTTCCAGTATAAACTCATTTTCTGAGGGTTTACAACTGAGCTGTGAGATTTGCTGCAGAGTGAATCACAGGAGAAAAGACGTCATCCAGGCAGCCCTTCTTTAAACTGGAACTGGTTTTAAATTCCTTTAATTGTTTTTATCATTATGGAAGACAGTGAAAAAAATTTTGTAGGTTTTGGGTACAGTAGTGGAAGTTCCACATAATTCAACTAAGAATTTCATTAAGAACTTTGAAATGGGTAAGATGTTTATTCATGCTCTGGATTGACACCGGTAAATACAATAAAAACTTTATTTCAAGACCATAGCACTGTTTTGATAAGTTCCAAGGTGAGCACAGCAAGGGCCAACACCTATTTTTTACATCCCACTCCTTTGTTCTGTGGGAGATTTGTCTAGGGTTTTGCATGTATGGAAAAGCTTTTACCAATTATTTCAATTTGATGAGACTGTGAAATATCTCTTGCATGAAGAGAGACAAAATAATTTATTCTGTTAAGTTTGCTAGTGCTTTAAGCTAAGCCACAAGTTCATGCTTTTTCCTGAACAAGAGCAAAGGTATTATCAGTTTTAATATTGGTGGATATATTGTCATAAAATACAAGAGTAAATAGAAGTACACTCTTCTTTTTGCAGTTCTTAAAAGATTCCTGTTAACACAAGCCCAACAGAATGACTAGGAACAGTGTGATGACATTCCAGGAGAAAAATGGATGTATATATTCCTAATAATGATTGTCTCACACACACAGAAAAAGAAAACAGACCCAGTAGTATAGCCATATTCTGCTGACTTCCTCTTCTCTTAACAATGAAACAAACACTGCACCTAACGGGTTTTACACCTTACAGTTTTATCATGCAGGAGACCCGGAAAAAAACATCTATGTATTAATTATACAGTACAAATTGTTTGAAGTCCTGTTCTTTACCTTCCTGTGTCTTTTTTTCTCCTAAATACAGATGTTCATGTGAATATACAGTTCCTAATTTTTTGTTTGTTTGTTTTCTTCTACTGGAGAATATTAATAGGTATATCATCCTGTCTACCCAGGGCCAGCCAAAAGCTTTCTGTGGCTACAAGACAGTAATAAAATGACCACAAACTAAGGCAGGGAAACAGTGACTTCAGGCTGTGTTAGTCAGAAGCTGATGCAGGAGACCCCACAACAATTTGGCCAGACGTTTTGCCATTAACTTAAAAAGGAAAAAAAAAAAAAAAGCACTAAAGAAAACATCTGACTGGAATCCCTGCTGCTTCTTGTGGAGCTGGGAGCTCTGTGTCTCCATGCCCTGTTAGGTTCCCATTCCCGTCATTGACAGACATTACCTCCACAGAGATATGCCTTTGCTGCAGGTCTCTGAAAAGCTTCTTTATGGTTGAGCAAAACGAATTATCCACTACAAAGAGCCTGCCCTTTTTTCTTTTATGAAAGCAGTCATGATAAAATGGCAAGATCACCGCTCTGAGTGTGTGTTCTATATTTTCACTTAGATTATTTTGTGGATAGTTTTGGGTTTCATAGATTTGGTGAGGTTTCATTAGGTTTGAGTTAGTCTGGCCTTTGTGTGACTGGCTAAATCACTATCAATTTACTCTCAATATTGAACACTGGATCTGAAATTAGGGTGGTGTTAATTAGCTTTAATTGGTCACAGAGATGGCAGGGAATTCTGAACACTTTATTAGCCCATTAGCAAACGTGGATTCCTGGGCAATCAATCTTTAGGACTAAAATAATCTTAAATTATTTAGTTATATTTACCAATTAAAATATATAATCCAGTTATGTGTACAAGAAATGCATGAAATATATTCATGAATTAAGAAGCCAATTAACAAGGTGCATTTTCTAACACAAAGGATTGTAGTAATAACAAACTGTTGCAAAGCACACATCAAACCAAAATGCATCTTTTCCTGCATTTCTGAAAATACTGAGAATGTATAAGAGATCTTCCAATGCAGTATGCTACTTACTGCATATTCATACACTCCACGTATTGCATGAGATTCATAGTTTCTTATCTCAGGCTTTTGTAATGCATGTCACCTTCATACCACATTAGAAATATTTCAGTCATGTTTATAGTTGTACAATACAACATGATTGGAATGCAAGCTTTCATTTCTTTCCTCAAAGGAATGAACATAACACACTAAAGCGAAACACTGCAAAATTTAATTTCCTTCTTCTGGGTAGGTAGAACAGGAGAGAATCTCCAGCACTGATCTAATTCTTGTCTCATGCTCTCCTCAAAATCCACTGCCAAAGCTGACTTGCAGTTCCCGTCTCTGTTCTAACCTCTGAACAAACTGACACATAACCATCAAGGAGGCACAGCTTTACACGTGCAACCCATAACACAGGGTCCTCCTGCAATATTTTATATCATAACCAGCACCTCCTGAATACTACAGGGTACTATAGAATTTACAGTAACCATGTTCTGGGTGTGCAAAATTACACAAAATATATATTAAATCTCTCTATGAGTGGAGTTTGAATTCATGTAATCTAACTTCAGCTACCTAAAAGGTAAGTGTTATCCTCGCTCAGCCTCCCTATGTTCTAAAGGCTCCTTTTCAGATACTGAATAGAGAGGGCCCTCCAAAAAGTAATTTACCACATCTATTTTAGGATGAAACCAAACACCTCATTTTCATATAGTTACTTCTGGGACAAATTCCATCTTATATAGATTGTCAAAATTCCCAAACTTGATAATTTACTTCTAGAAGAACATGAAACCATAGTAATCAAGAAGCAAAATCAATAGGTTGGCACTGTAATCATAGGGGCACTGTGAAGTTTATACTGATAAATTAAAAGAATACGTAAGAGCTAAAATACATATGCTAATACTTTATGTCTTTTTGGAATTATTTGCCTTTGAGATAATGAGAGCAAAATGGTTAATTGTTGAAATAAGAAAACAGTGCTTGAGGTCAAGTCTAAAACAATTCCTACTCTGCTGATGTGTTGTGTTTCTACTGAGCTCCATGAATCTCTGTGTAATTTAGGTAATACATAATTTAGGGCATCACACTTCCTCTATTGGCCAGAGGCTGCAGGCTGCTCCTAGGTCATCCCTCAGTTTCCTCTTCTCAAGACTAACTGAGTTCAGCTCTCTCGGCTTGCCTCATTCATATGCTATGCAAACTTTCTAAACTTGAACTTCATGAGATTTCAGGTAAAGAAATGCAAAAAAACCTGAATGCACTGACTTATGAAAGGCAAGTGTTATTTAAGGAAAATACACTGAATATTATGTGTTTTATAGATTAAAAAATATATAGTTGAATATAATTTCTTTGGCATCTTTCATTTACATTTGAAAACTAGAAAATTAATTTTAATCCTGCTTGCAAAACTAAATTTACAGTCCTGAAAATAACTACTCAGTTTTTTTATGCAGGTCTAGTTGTTCAAAGAACAGTGTTAAACCTAACAGAAAATATCACTGGGTTTTAGATTTAAGGAGTCACTTAAAAATATGCTCCAAATTCTACTTTTTATGCGAAAAGACAGCATTACCTCCACTGGAGGCAAAGGACCAAACCGTCAGAGAGGAAAAATTATTCTAGTATCAATAATGCCAACCAAGTGGTCCTGTGTGAAATCTTCAGCTGTTTCCATAGAATTTTTATAAATCGATGGATTTAACCTGGAAAAATCAGACTGAGTAGGAAATCAGGGGCTGAAATTCAAGGGTCATGGTAAGAGCTATGTAGCCATTGTTATGTATATGTAAATACAGAAAACAGTCTAATAAATCCTGGTCTGAATGAGCAGAGCAGTTCCTTCTCTTAACATTTCACCATTCAGACCTGATTTAAATGCTGGCTTAATGAATCACTTAGGAACAGAAATATCTCTGAGAAGGAAAAGAAATGAAATCATGAACTGGAAATACTAAAGTATCATCTCTCAGAGATCTCCACAAAATATGAACCCACCATGCAGATTAAATTTTACATTATTTTATTTCTACAGACTGGTATGAAAATGTCAGTTTCCATCAACACTCATGGGATTTAAACCCATTTAACCAATACAACATGAAGATCAAATTTCCAGCTGCTTAGAAAATATCTTTCAGTCTCCAGTACAAATACAGATTCTCATTGCTTAACATTACTCTGATTAGTATATCGAGCATGTGTGAGCTGACAGCCAGTTCAGGAATTACTTAGTTTAAGAGTTTAGTCTGAGTTAAGCCCTGATTCTTGGCTGCTCATTGAAAACATATTAAGAACTTGACTGATTGGTTGATAGTTAATACGGAAAATCAAAAGCAGAGTATGGTGGTTTCTCTTTCTTGGTTTATATCTATGTTGTAGTATTAAGTGTGTGGTGTCCAAATGAAAATCTGATGCCTGTTTTGGGAGGATCACTCAAAAGTAACTTTACATTTTGCTGGGACTCAAGTGACTTCCTTCTGAAAACAAAGGCAGGGGACAAGCAAAAAATTTAAGACAGTTTTGTGATATGTTTTCTCCACATTTCAAGCTTCTGTGTCATCCGTTGATCCAGGGTTGGACAGTTTCTTTCAAGATCTGTCTGTGTCTCAAAAGCTGTTCTGAGTAAAACTTGAGGTCAATATTGATATATAGCAGAAAAAAATCTATGGATTTACCAGTAAACTAATAAGATCCAGGAAATTAACTTTGAAACATCAACTCAATTTGTTTTGAATTAAAAGGCTGAAGTCTTAATTTCAATTCCTAGTTAATTATTGTGACAGATGTAATAACTTTAGAGCTGGAGTTCTTATTTAAGAAAGAAAAAGACCCTAATAATTTGTTTTCTGTGTCATATACACGTTTTCCAGTTGTTACAGGTTGTTTACTTCACAAAAGTTTTACTACTGAAGTGGCTTGCTGAACTCTATGCACCCTTTACAAACATAGGTAGTTAATTTATTTTATTTTTCATTATATAAGATTGCCAGATACAAAGCATAAAAATCAAGTAGCAGTGAGGTAATTTCTGTTCCTCATTCCTCTCTGCCCGTTCCTCGACCACAATCACAGTCCTTGTACCACCCACTTTATTTTCATCTTTGCCCTCAGTAACCAATAGGTACCCCAAAACCTGATCGTGTTCAGTCAATTTGGCAAGTCTTAAACTAGGCTAGAATTATTGCATTATTGAAGGCAAGGGTGTGACTTAGCTGATATTAAGAATCTGGTCCTCTGTGCTTATGTTTTTTTGAAGACGAAATTGGGGTAGCATGTTTAGACATGATTTTTTGCATTTTCTTGTCACTGAACTGTGTAAGCAGATGTCAGAATACTCAAGGCAACTATGAAAGACTTTTAAATATATTTCAGAAAAAGTGAATTAATAATTAATTTTATTTTTCTTTAAATAATTTTATATAGAAATTGCAAAACAGAAACCTGACCATACATGCTCATATACATATCATATTACCGTCAACATACAAATTTTCCAGGATGAGGATGGGCTGCAAAATGGAGAGGTTTAAATTACAAAGATGTATGAAGTGTAAACTAATATGTTGTGACATTTCTCATAATATTTCCTCTCTTGGTAAACTCAGTAGAGACACTGTGCTGTCTACAAAAACGTAAGAGACGTGCATATTTACATAATACACACTCCTTAATATATTTTTAAATTTTAATATACAAGATGTCAAACAGAATATGTTGAATTTTACCTGCAAAGGCTCTGTAATCCACCAAGTCAAACATTACAATAGCTACTGCTGACCAGGTAACAATCAGAGCAACAACAAGAAGCCATGCTGCTGGTGAGCTGAACGTTGTCACGAGGTCTTCCGTAACTGATTTCTTGCCCACTTTCATGGATGATGATGGAACGGATCCGTTCTTACCATCTATTATTGTCGTGGTTGTAGTCATACGTCCTAGGCAAATAGTCAAAGCAGAGGAAATAGAATGTAACACTTGGAGCCTAAAAATCAAGAATATGAGTGTTGTTTTGAAATCGCTCCGTAATCAGAATATTTAAAATAAATGTAAATATTGTGTTATTAAAGACAGGTTCTTGTGCTTTCTGGAAGGAGTTTTTCCTGAACTAGGGACACTTTTAGTAAAGATAATTTGGGAGAAAACATGATGAAATAGCCACGACCAGCCTTTTTGATTATAATAAAATGACATTTTTTTAGTCTGCCATGAATAGCTACAGACCTAGGAGAGTGATTGATGAAAGCATAAAATATTATTACTCTCCAAAGGACTGTCTTGTTATGGGCTGTAGGCCAGATTCTCAGGTGGTGTGATTAAGTGTACTTCCATTGATGGTAATTGAGCTAATGTATCTGTGCCACTCGAGTTTTGGCTGTAATTCTGCTGTCAAGGACACGTAACAATGGCAATAGGAACGTATATACTCCATTTCATCTAACAGAAACACAAATGATTTACACGTCCAGTATCCTTATAAGTTGCGAAGAGACGTGTAGCTGATTTTTAAATACCTTTGTTTGTGGTATCTTTGATTTAATGGAATAAACCCCTAAGAAATAAGAGTTACAGTGTCAAAACAGACTCAATTCCAGAAAGCATAGGTTTGGTACTAGAAAACTGGTAGTAAGGTGAGTACCTACATTAGCTAAGTAAAGAGTTGACACACATTAACTCTTTAATGGACAGTTAATGGTAGTGACTTAATCTACTTCTTCCTGGAGTATTAAGAAATGTTAATTCTGGACAGAAACCAAAACTATAGTAACTGAAACCTGACCACATTTGAAAGTTCTCAAATTGCTCTTCCTCACAAAAGAAAGTGATAAGCTAAACAGTCTTGGCTGGTAGTCTTTTCCAGTATACACAATAACAAAAGTAAAAATATTCATAACTCCACAGTCAAAAAACAGTAGAAGAGCACAGTATCTCCACTTAGCTTAGTTTACAATATCTGCTTGTATGCTACTGTTAAAATACTCAAAGATATGTTACGTATGTTCTTGGTCTGGTCGATGATACCAACTCTCCTAAATTAACGTCAGTGCTTTCAACAACCTCTAGGTCTGTTGCTGTGTAAAAATAGTTCCTTCCTACTTAGTATACCTAACTTTTCAAATTCAGACTGCTATGATGTGCCTTATTTGGTGAAAAAAATAGTTTTCCACAATTTATCAATCTGAGCAACACTGCAGAGACAAAGCTCAAGTATGCTAGAAGATTATCTATTGCATGCTTTTGGCTGCTGATGTAGCCAAGTCAGATTTCCCCTTAAAAACTCAGGATGTTATACAATAAAATCACCACCGTTACATTCATTGAAGTGAGAGTGAACAGCTATTGACTCAAATTTGCCTGGAAGTCAAGCTAAGAAAAATGCTGTTATACTGCTAAAGATTCCCCATGCATGTGCTTGCAGTATGATTCAGGTGCCAGGAAAGGTTTCCAGTGTTGTTATAGATGCTTATCCCAGGTGCTTATAGATGCTTCTCCCAGGTGTTACAGATACACCTGGGAGATCCCAGACAGGATGTCCTAAACTACTGAAAACAGAAATTAGATTTTTATGTCCCTAGATACTAATATAAACAAAATTGGCTAGAGGAGTTTATCTGAGGATTCCTGAGGAAGATATTGTTTATTACTACATAATCTCATGTGGGGTGAATTGTATATTGATCCCATCATAACTTCATGACTCCAAAAAGAAGAGGCAATAACACCAAGATGATTGCCCTCCCCCCTGCAATTATTCTGTTATTGCAGTACTCATGGTGCTATCCTGATGCTTTTCTCTGCCTGTTCCTTGCTTTGCAGTGCTCAGGCGTGGTGTGCATTTTTGTCCATCTCCAGGAGCCAGTGCTAACCTCCTCCACAAACCTGCAGTGATGCTATTTACACAGCTAGACCAGTAGAGAAAGAGGGACCTACACATGGGCAATATTTCCGTCAGTTCAGCCGGCAGCAATTCTCTTTTTTCTCAGAAACTGCCAAAGTTAAGCAGACCTCCTGCCCAAGAGGTCAGTGGAGCTTCTGGTGCCCAGTGGGAGAATGAGAAAGACAGGCATTTTTATTGCTTTGAAATCACCTGGTGGGGCCTGTTGAATTTTACTTTTAGAATTGACAGGGGTCATTCAGCAACAGGTTAAAATCAGATTCCTGAACTTCTCCAGACATCCTTGCCATCCATATAATAAACATTTTCTGTCTCAATACAAATTTCACTGTCTGTATTACAGCCAACCAGAATCCAAGTCAGTTTACTTTAGATGAACACTGCAGTGGATCAGGAGATTCATAAGCAGATCAGTTGTCCTTGTTTTGGGGGAGGTAACATCCCTCAGAGAAGTGGAGGGTGCAGCTGAAGGCTGTTACAATTTCAGCCATCCAATTTTAATCCACCACCACATGCCTGCTAGAACCTCGTGGCACTTTGGGTTGTGATTGCTATTGATTTTCAATGAGGATGGGAACTTTAAAAAGTTATATATAAATGTCTATAAAAAGATTACTCTGAGGATATATACCTCTGACTCCACATCACAATTTCTCGTGCACACAGAACTACCCCATCAGGTCACAAATGTCACCTTTACATCAACAGATTGATTTGCTGAATTCCAAACAGCTAAAACTCTGAGATTCTTGCTATTACTCTGGTTTCAGAGTTGTCACTTAGGATACAATCTGAAGACCCATAAGGTCTCGTAAGTATAAATAAATCTTGACAACTGGTGACAACTTTGAGGAGAACACCATGAGACTTTCAGAGTCCAGAATGAGCTTGTAGTCCTGGTAGCTTAGATCAAATACTCTTTGTGTTTCTAACTTGAGCTCTCCTTAAGGCATAAGCATAGGGGTCCATGGTTAAGGATGGCACTTGATTTTAAAGTTCAGCAGCTATACCTTCCACTACTGCAGAAGAAAAACAAAACAAAAAAAACCAAACTAAAACAAAAAATACATCTACTCCATTCAGACTCATTCAAATGTAAATAGTAATTTTTTGTATTTATGTTATTTCATAATTATTTTATGTATAACAGTCCTCATTCTGCCAATAGCACAAAAAATCAAGTAAAATATTTAATGTGCAATGCCTTTTTAAGGCTGGGCATATTAAAAGCAGAAGGCTTGTCATATCATAAAAAAAAAAAGAAGTTGTTCCCTTTTAAATAATAATATCGTTGCTAGGGCAATGCAGTTGGGATGTGAGAAGCCTCAGCGCAGTCTGCTCTAAATGAGAGAGCTGGTAGGTTTTGACTTGTCTGTTCCACTCCCCAGATGAACACTCCAATAAATAGGCTATAGAGTATTCTGGATTCAGGTCATTAATGGCTCCTGTTCAACCTATTCCACTTCACTTGGAATATTTAAATATTAATTAAAGGAGCACAAAAGAGAAAGAATGACTGTATAAATCAACACTGCATGTTAAGCACCAGCTCAAGCCTTGGGCTTTAACCTGGTGACCTTATCAATCCACCACTGTTGCAATCAAGCAGGCAGGAGTCTCAGCCTACAGTAAGGAGGGTACTGCAGAGAGAAGAGGACAAGGGATTAGAACCCTTCAGTGAATGACTGGGCAATGGATATACGACAATCTGCTGCATTTTGTTCAGGTCCAGCACATCACCCTTTAGCGAGTCCACAGACCTCTGCAGCTCTTACAATAATCACTCTTTTCCTATGCAGGGAAAATGCTTTCTACCACAAGAGAAGACTATACCTACTCCTCTTGTTCAGGTGGTTCTTATGCCTGACTGTGGCATCCTCCTCTTTTCATCTCTCTGCTATGGTTTCTGCACACTTGGCTTATACAAATGGAAAGGAAAAGACAGAATTTCTGCTGTGGTTAATACTTAGTATCTTGCAATAAAATATCAGTAACAAGTTTCTTTCCTGAAGTGATCTAATGACTTCTGTCCAGAAGTCATTTTGCCTCATCATAAGCATATAACCAATTTCCCAGTACTTCCCTAGGCATAGGGAGTTGAAAACTCTTCACTAGACTCCTGCTTTTTGCCTCCTTTATACATTTATGTGGGAACAAAATGCTGAGCAGAGAGAAGAGAGACCCTCAGAACGCACTGTACTCCTGAACAAAGAGCCTCCACCATCTTATCTGGCCAGCATCAGAAGCCAAGAGATGCAGATACTGGACTATAAGTAACAGAGTGCAGAACAGCTCAGAGGAGGAAGAGCAAGAGGAGGCCAGCTGGGCAAAACCTTTTGCTCTCCTCGAAATGCTGCTAAAGCACATGATTACAGTATATTTAAAACCACTTACTATGGAGGATCTGTAGTCCTGGTAACCTTCAATAGGTTAGGAACCTAGTTAGATCCACTAATATGGATCATGTTTTCTATTGGACATACATGGTAATAAAGAGGCAAGACTCTTCCTAACATTGATACAAAGGCAGATGGAAACAGGGAAAGACCACTTAAATAGGCAAATTCAGCCTATCATCTTTGAAACCTCCTCTCTCTCATCATTATCTGCAACAGACTCTGTGAGTAGGGCAGTGATCTACAGCTCAGCCCAGAAATGGTTGGCAGGCACCTAGTGTAGGTCTTCTGAGTATGAAGGAGCTTCTGAAAGCTGTTCAGCAGAATGTGACAATTTTAAGAAAAGCTAGTTTATTTAGAGCTGTAGCATAAATCTTCTCTTGAGGTGGCTGACATTCAGCTATTTCTTTTATTTTGTATCATTTTACATCCTTGTATGTATGAATGAATGAATGCAACTGGAATAACCAAAAGGGAATAATATATAAAAGGAGTTTCACAACTGATATCAGAATTTACAGACTTTTAAATTCATTGCACACAGCACTGAAGTGTTGCTCTACAGTTTATGCAAATAAAGTGCAAAGAGAAAAACCTCTCAACACATATCATGTATATATTGGCAAACTTCTCAAATTAAAAGGTAGTCTTTCTGCAGACTAAAGCTTAGAAAGCTGTGACTGGGACTGTTTGTGAAGGAACATTTGCAGATTTATTGGTGACTGATAGTTATAAAAATGTAATATTCTTTATGAAATGTGAAAAATAGGGTTATAGATTATGCAGCAACTAATTCTACATGACAAAAGGAATAGAATAGAGATTATGGAATATGGAGAGGATGGTGCATGAAAATTGAATGATTGAATTCAGAAAAGGCACTTATATTACATATGGTTCTGTGTATTTTTTAAATTTCCTTTTCTGTTATTATAACTGTATTGGTTTTATTTTTGATCAATAGAGAGAATCTGATAATTTAAAGAAGTAAACTGTATTAATCTTTTTCATTCATTTTCCATGAAATTATGTACACCAATCTTCTGATCTCATAGATTTCAATAAGAAGTTTGTAGAATAAAAGATACATCCTATCAAGCCATTTCATTATCTAGTTCAAAGAAAATGTGTACTTCATACAGTGTCAGTAAATAATACTAATAGCAGTACTACTACTACTACTAAATACTGTGAGGTAAAAACTAGAAGTTATTAATCCTGTATTATAAGGTGTGATATGTATTTTGGGATTCTAATAGTAACTGTTTCTTAAGATACAGTACACTACCATGTGCTATGTGGGAAAAAAAATCAAATTAAAGAATCTCTGAAGAAAATAGTTTAACTAATACTAATTAGAAAACCCATAACTCTATGAACAGAAAACTACTTTCCAGTGATGTACAGCCAGATTACAATAGGGACTGGGCAACTGCATGAAAGGAAGAAGGACTTTTGAATACAAAGAAATAATCTCTGACTCAGGAATTTCCTTTATTTCATATCCTTAAATGCTGAGCAAGTATTCTGACAGGGCAGGGGTTAAGCACTTAATGCCTGAACTTATACTTTTTCCTCAGCCAGTGGCTGCTGATGAAAACAAGATGGAAGACAGCCCTACCAATCTTCTGACATGCTGGCAGTTCTCATGTTCTTGCTGGCCTTATTTTCATCAAATAATACCAAATAAATATCAAGGTCAAAGAAAAATCCATTTTTAACAATATTTTATTTCTGTTATTGCTTCTCTATTGCTCTTTATTTGCAATGCTACTTGTATGGAAATAGGATCTTTTCGCTTTAAGAACCTGCTACTTATACTGTACTTGCAGTTGTAATTCTGTGATATTACAACCATTTCCATGTCGATCTATTGTGAGGATTATGATGATTCTAAATGGGAGGGAGCAGAAACAAATCTACTATTTTAAAGCAAATGCACTTTATAATAAAAAGGAGAAATATAAAATGTATGGAAAGATTTTTTTCCCACAAGGAACAATTTTTCAAAACCTGCTGTGAAGTGCTAGTGACACTCAACAAAAGAAATATGGAAAACTCAGAAACTAAGCTCCAGGGCTTTTAAATAAGTTTCTTACTATATTTTGCTCTTTCTTATATAATGCATCATATATCTGGTATAAATCACTTTTAAACATAATTAATCAGCTGAAGCACAGCAGTTGTTTATCATACTCCAAGAATACCAAATCAAAATACTTCCAAACCTCACATTTTCCATCTAGCTACAATTACTTGAATGTATCTACCCGATTTTTTTTTTTCTGAGGAGAGCTACAAAGGTTACTTTAAAGATACTTTTGTGTATATAAAAGATTGGTTGTATCTCATCTAACAAGTTGGCATGTGTGGTTAACTCCTTGCCATGTAGATTCAAATGATGGATTTCAACAATTGCCCTACGCAAGGAGTCAGAATCTCCTGAGCGCAACCCGGATTTCACCCCTATGGGAGCCCTCCTGATCAAGGGGAGAAATCCAAGTAGTAGCAATTAAGGATAGTTTGACTAGAAAAGCTCAGAACGTGGAACAGGATAGTAGCAAAAGGAGTCTTCTACAGTAGGGAAATTCAATTTCCTCTAGCAACTGAGAAAAAAGGTCTTCAGAAGATTTTGAAAAGGAATAAGGATATATAACTGAGAAAAGGTCTGTTTGCTCCAGACAGATTTCCTCTGTAGATAAGAGTGGGAGCAAAAATCTTACCAAACACTTCTTCCCCACATCTAAAAAAAAAAAAAACCAAAACCTTGATGCTTGTGAGCCTAATAGGCAACATCTGCATTTTGGGGAATGCACCACTGGATCCTGTTGAAGAAATACTAATACTAGCTATTACTTGTTTTGGAATAGGCCAAGGGATGAACTGTAGTATTAGATAAATTACATATGAAGAAGAGGAATGCTACCTGTTTATACAGATATCTTGAAACAATTTGAGAACTTCAAGGAGGGGAAATGGAAACCAGTTGCAGTCAGATCCCAATTGCATGGTGTTTTAAAATACAATCAGTAGTAAAATAAGTTAGCTCCCTCTCAGCTGACAAACTTCTAACCTTTGACTTCAGAGAGCCCAGTTAGGTCGTCAGATGTTTGCAGGATTTAGGAGGCTCCATCCCACTGAAAATTTATATGAGATGAGTCCTAAATCACTTGAAAAGTTGAACTTCAGTGCTCTGGAGCCGAATTTCCATCTTTCCTTACATGTTTGAATTTCATAGCCTAATAGAGCATTGGTCGATATTTCAAATTAAGAGGAGGAAAATTTGTCTCATATACCTTTGCAAGGAAGTATAAAAAATGCCTTTACTTCATTCCAAAATTGCTTATAAAGAACATTATGCTGATATGACCTTTAACCTTCTGTCTCTGTGTGGTTGTTTCTTGTGTGTGTATGTATTTCAAAGAGCTTTTACATTATTCTGATAATTCAAGTACAACAGACACAGAAGGGATTAGTGGTTAGTAGTTAATAGATCTTCTGTGTTGTTGAGCCTGCTGAAATACTCTTATACGACTGACTGTATTGTGAATCTCTCTGCAATAATTCATACATGAAAGGACTTTAGAAAGAAAAGTAAGGGAAGCCCTAAGGACCAGGTTTAAAAGACAGCAGGTTTTATTGGCAAATTTTATAGATCATTTTACTTACAGCTATATCACTTTGTGTAGTAATTTCTTGAGAACTTAGCAGACCATAGGGGTTAACAATAACCAACACAGAATAAACTACTTCTCTAAAATCAAAACTGCAGGAAGTACAGTTGATAAGAACAGGAAAAGTGTCATTTACTGTGGTTTAAACCAGTGACCAAGCATGGCAAAGGGTCATTGAGCTGCTCCCTTTCCAAAAGGCAGTAGACTTTGCATTTGCATGATCTGGAAGTTGAACATTTATGATAGGTTTTTACCTTTTCTCTTAGAAATGATGAGATTTGTTCAAAAATCCAGTGTTTCATTTCCAGCTTCTCAGTAGGCAGATGAGATAAAAATGTAACGGAATTCCAAACACTCAATCCTAAACTATCAGCACCCTGAAAAATCCATTATCTGTTTGGTTCCACACCTGAATTTTTTTTATTGATTTGTAGGAATACCTTCTCTTCTTTCAAAATAAATTGATGCTCTAAAACAGTAAAAAGAAGTTTTACTTTCTTGTTCATCTTAGAAATCTGACATTTCAAAAAGAGAAGTCAAAGGGATATTTAGACATACTCATGAGTTGATATAAGCTGAGAAATACATGTTATCTTTCAAAATGTCAAAATGAAGGCTGGAGGAAAAAGGTTGCCATTTATCTTTAGATAGCATGAAACCTTCTGAAGCAAGAGCACTGTATGCATTCCCCTTGTTATTTGTTTTTGGAAACTCAACTCTGCACATCCTGAAACCTTCAGAGGGGATTAGAGAAAAATATCGACTTTTTTTTTTTTTGTTATGGAAAAAAAGAAAAAAATCTGTTCCCATCTGTAAAATAATGATATTCATAATAAATATTGAAAGTCACTAGGATAAACAGTAGGTTACAAATACCTCTGTCTTCACTCTGGACAAGTGTACCAGTCTAAGGAAACTCTGTAAAGACAATTCCAGATCTGTGCTTCCTCTGGTGGAACTACCATTATCTCTCCAATAAGTGTATCTAGGAATGGTTAATAAGATGATTTGCTTGATTTAATTTATTCCAAGCTAACCTGACAGTGGAGGTATGACCAACTTTATATGTCCTAATGTACTGATATCTACAGACTCTGAAAAAGAAAGTAATTCTAGCAATAATTCAATATACTTTCCGCAACTTATGGTGCAAGCAGTGTCTTGCATCACAAGTTTGTGAAGTCTTCCATATGGAGCTATCCAGCCATTACAGCACTCAAATACGTAGATTGCCACATGCATAGTTTGAATGTATATACGCATAAGTCATATTGAAGAGACTTGGTCCCAGTTGTCTTACCAGAGACAGAAGAAAAAAAATTTTTAATGAACAAGAATACAGAAATTGCTATACTCAGAGTTATGCAGTAAATATATACATAAATACATATATATATATATATATAAAAGGTTTTGCTAAAAAGTGGAGAGACAAAATTCCTCGTCTGACAAAAGAGGAAAACTAAAATAAGTGCCTGTGGCAAGTCAGTCATCTATGTCACTGATATATCTCATCTGTAAATGACAATTTACTATGAGACCGTATTACAGGACAGACAGTCTGTGAGAGACAACACTGGAAGAGATCTACTGAAGAATACTCACAAGATACAATAGCTAGCTATAGTAAACATGAACAGATGAACCACGGTCTATCTTCTGTCAGGGAGTTATTTTCTAATAAATATGAGAGTACTCCATTTGCATACTTACAGAATAGCTAAACGCAACTCCACTACATAGGCACCTAAAATACTAGGGAAACAAGGTTTTCTGAAGCTTGCTTTGAAACATGGGGCTATCAAAATATACCCCCAAAATGCTTTCTGGTATACTATTTGTATTCAGTATGTGTTCTCATAAGAAAAGAATTTTAGGAAGCAGTGGCAGTCATGATAGAAATGGTTCCTCTGAAGGTTTTAGTTTGTTTTTTCTTTTGTTCTTTTTTGGTCTGAAAGAATCCTTTGGAAAATATCCCTTCAGTTTTAGGGCACGACACAGCTCTTGAACTAACACTGAGGAACAGAATTCAGTGTTTAGGTAAAAGTTAATGGTGTGTTTTATTATTTTCTTTTTGCAATACTTATTCCAAAAATGGTAATCTGAAGTTGAAGTTTAACCTTGATAGACTAAATTAATATTATCATTCATCTCTGATCTTTATTTGGAAATAGATGTGATCTCTATGGGCAGCTGACATACATAGGATATGCTGTCACAGTGAGAACAGTTGATCTTTGTTGAGGGTACAATACATCTATCATCTAAAACGTGTTCTGAGATTCTCAAGAGCTGGGAAGTCTATCTTACGAAGATTTCTTTAATAGAAGCCTATGCCAGATACTCACATCTTAGAAGAAAACTTTGTTTCGAATGAGTATTAAGTAATCTGGAGAAAATGAGATGTTTTTGAGGCTATTGAGACCCATTCTAAGTAGCAAAATCTTTGACCAAGTAGGAAAAAGTCACTGTACCCTCCCTTACTCACAGTCATTCCTGAACCAGCTACCATCACTTAGCCATGTCTTAATCTGTTTTATTCAGGATTATACCCTGGCCAAGTTTTAGAATGTGTGAACAACTTGTCAGTTCAAGTTTGATGAGAAAAGATCACTACATAATATTCACGTACAGGTAGAATCTTACATATCTTGCTTGCAATGCCATGTAAATTGTGTGATAGCCATGGGAATATGCATGGAAGATACCAAGAAGTGCAAGGTTATTAAAGTAAATAATTTTTTGTGGGTTTTATATTAGTGTTATTATATGGGCAGGATATTTTATTTGCTTAGTCTTTTCTGGTGTGCAATAATGACATTATACAAGTTTTGTGGTTTACAGTGAAAGAATTGGCAGAATTATCAACTGATGAACGTAGCTCAAGATTTTCCTGTTCCCTACAAAAGACGCTAACTTATTTTCCCACCTGACAGAGTAAATCCAAATCCCAAATGAATGCTTTTTCAAGTATATATGCCACAAAATTCTGTATTAATGGTTTCCACATAAAGCAATAATGACATAATTTTAAAGCAAAATTTTTTTCACTAAGCACAAAATTGCCAGCACTAGTACAGAACAAGATCCTAATTTTGTGAATATATCTATTTTTTCAGTATTAATCTTCTGAATAATAAAAGTAAAAATGGATTTTTCCCTGTCTCCTTGAAAATTGAAATATTTATCCATATAAAAGCTATAATACCTGAGGACGGTATTTTGATATAGGATTCAGGCCTTAGAAAGGAAAAAATAATATTGACCCATGGTTTAATTAAGTGACTCAGAGAAGTCATATCTTAATCTTGAAAATAATCCGTATGAAAGATTTACTTGTAGGCTAACAATCCTTTAAGCTTATTCAGTGACAGATAATACAAAATTTCTTTTTAATATCTATCTATATAGAGTATGTCTAAAATATCTCTTTATCCTACTTACATTAAGCTTCTAAGCATATACCCAAAACAGGAAGAATGCATTCATGATAAGCCTATGTGTTTGTAGTACACATGAAATAAAAATAATCTCTGCTGAGAGACATATTTAACAATATAAAATTCTAAATTCTAGAAAACAAATTCAAACTACACATGATTGTGCAAAGCATAGAATTTTGCAAAATTATAATTAATTTTAATTCACTCTCGTCACATTTTTCTGATCAGCACTAGCACAGAAATGGAACAGAAGTGTGAAACATGTCTGAGTTGCACTTTCTGGGCACCTCTCTGCCCTATGCATGGATGAAGCATCCATTTACTTACATTTTTGGAATGCGAATCTTTCTGAAGTTCGTAGCCTCTCTCAATTCCTGTGTCTGCATTAAAACATCATACCCTGAGACAAAATAGGGTTCCACCTTATCCGGTCATGAAAGACAAATTAACGTCTACGTAGACTTCAGCAGAGCAGTCCTCAAATCTCAGTGATACCTCTTAGAACAGAAGAAAAACCTTTCCACTTTTTTAATGGCATAATCAGTCCAAATGGCATTCATAATGTTAAAGTCTTGCCTCAGTGTAGTTTAAAAGATTTTATTCTGAGTTAAAAAAAGCCTCCATTTCGAGGTGGCCCCTCCATGTTGTTATTGTTAACTGGAACAGAAACTGAACTACACCAGGGAAAAGTTTTGGCCTGCTTGGAATGATAGTTTCCTTATTTCCTCCCATAGATTCTAAATCAAATAATATTTAGTATCTGCTGTAAACATGCACAAAGTCATTTCAAAACCATTCAGCTCTCATTCACAAGCTGTAACAGCTCCCCACATTCTCTGTAATAGAAGATCCATACAGCAGGAGCTCCAGTACTCCTAGCCCACAGTAACAGCAGGTGCTGCAAAGTTTCCATCCAGTCTGAGCACCTTGCATGCACATCAGACACTTGTAGGACCTCTATAACGCTCCTGGCGTCTTGCCCCAACCTTAGTTTTTTTGTGCTTCTCTCCCTGACTCTCATGGTGATAGGAAAAAGAGAGCAAAGTTGCATACCTATGCCTGAAGTTCAACCATGGTGCCTGAAAAGTATATTTATGCATATTTGTCCTGATTTCATCCCATTCTCTTTCATCCAATAGAAAAACCATTTTGTTCCATATCAATGGAATAGAGACAGCAGCTAAAAGGACATTTTTCAGCCTGGTATTGTTTTACAAAATGCCTGTGTTGTATTCACAAATCTTCTGTTGATGCTCAAACTTGTCCATATAAACACAGTGTTTTCCTATTTACTAAACCTTCACATAGTCACAGGTCATATTCAAAATATGCAATTCTGTTCTGGGTATTTTTATAGATCTTCAGATCTGGATTTATATAACCCTAGTCTTCTAATATTTGTCTTCCCTCCAGCTCACACTCTGAGGTAAGGCCATACTATTTTCATTTGAAAGAAAGGAAGCAATAGGGCAATTAATTGAAGAGCGAAGGTCATATTGGAAGTCTGGCAGGAGACAGAGCTGAACCCACTTCTCCTGTTCTAAATTCTGGCTCATTGCTCCTCTACATTGTGTAATGGTTAAGCTAAATATATCACAGGCTTCCTCTGATTGTAGTTGTTCATCTTCTTTGCCCATCTTTTCAAGCCATTTATACACATTCAACATGTGTATAAAGTTTCTTCAAATCTTTCCATCTTGGATTTTAAGAATACCAAAGCTGCTGCTACTTTCTCATTTCAGGAAACTTTCAAGCCATTCTCTGAGGTTTCTTTAGTATTAATACAGCAGTCTCATCTCATGACTCTGTTAGTATAATGAAAAGAGATAGAGATGTCCTCTGCAGATGTAGAAGTTGATAGTCCTTTCTAAATTTTTAAGAAAGCTTTCAAGAGCTACTTACTTATTCTGTATACATCTTTGCAAGATTTTGCTGGCTGTTATATTCTGGTCAAAGGCATATTCATCATCTAACCTTTCCTTATTAATTTCCTTTTCTATTATATCAGTAGAGTGCAGCTTCAGCTGTAATTAGATATGTGCTAATAAATAAAAAATGCATATTTTCACATTTATTAGATGAACATTTACATTACAGTTGATATTTCAGCCTTACAGCTTACATTGACTATATACTTATGGTTGCATAACTGATAATCTTTCTCTCGCTAACACAATTCATCCCCAAAAAAGTACAACACATTCAGAATGCTATTAAAGTATTATAATGGAAAACAAGAATAGACACAAAGCCTATCTAAAATAATTGAATGACTAATAATGAATAACATTCACAATATGAAATAGAAGTAGGCCATAAGACATTGTACTACACTTGCTATAACTTTTCTTGGCTTTTTATTAAAGGTAGTGCTTTATTTAAACCTTAGGCCAGGTGCCACATAGGAAGCGTGAAAGAAACTGTATAGGATGATGTTCTTAAAGAACTCTACCTACGTACTGCACAGCATCCCGTGCATTCCCCAGGACCTTCACAGGAAGGCTACTTTTGACATATAAGCGGAGAAAAGCTAAAGTGCCTTTAGGGCTCTTCCATCACTGGGAACTGCAACAAAAGTTTCACACCACCTAAACAGGTAAATAAGACTTAAATAAGACATCGATCTTATTTACAGCTGAACCTATTTCCATGTCCAGATCAACAGTTCATTCCTGTTCATCATGCTGATCAGGGAAAGAGTGGTATTGTTAGCTTTTAAGGGACATTCATGAGATATCTGTTGTGGGAGAGAGCTGGAAAGATTTCCTTGTCACCAAATGGTCAGGTGCACATTCAATTTTATTCCCTCCATTTCCAGAAATGCTCAGACCTGGTGGACTACAACCTGACAGAGTCTCTTGGGTATTCATTCCTCAGAGGGTGCTATTCCCTAGCAAACCACTACACAAATGGACTTGAAGACCATTAAACATCAGAGGCTTGTTAAAGTCATCGTTCCTGTGATCAAGTGCTGAAAATGTTGTTAACAAGTCTGCTAGTATAAGAAAGTGTAAGATCTACTTGTCTTGGAAAAATATTTTCAGGATTTGTATCATGTGCAGTGTAATTCTGTCCCAGCTGATACTTCAGTTCACACCACCTTTAGTCAGGAGTTGCTCCTCTGCAGAAATAAGTGTAGATTAAAAAGAGTTAGAGTGCTGAAGCACTTGCAGACTCACGTAGTGGAAATTTGGGCACGTAACTTCTATACAGAACAAATTCAGATGATACCTTTGGAAGATCACAAACCATGAAAATGGTATTTGTACAAGAGATCTGTAGAAAATTAATAGTCTGTGTGTTGGGAAATTCACATTATTCATATCTATGGCCAAAAAAGTGTTCATGAAATGCTGGTTATAAAATCAATGAAAAATAAAATAATTTATTATTTCCTTATCTTCCACCTTCATTGCCCTAGTATCTAAGCAAGTTGGAAAAACAAAATGAAAGAAATGTTTCTGCAACCAAAAGTAAATCAGCAACTTACTAACTAGTAATAAAGGACTAAAAATATATGCTCTTTCACATAGAACATGTGCTCTTCTTTTTCAGCTGATGAGACACTACTGTAGTTCTGTTTTTATTCAAAACCATTGAAAATATTCTCTCTAATCACTGTGAGAATAAAACATAATATTTCTATATTTAATGTATCAGAAAAGTTTGATTCTTCCAATTAAAAGAATGAAAGGCATAAAAGAAGGGGAAAGATTGAAAGCCAACACAGATATGAAGTCCTGACTGTAGTTGAAAACAACAGAATCTTTTCCAAAACCAAATTCAGAGATTTAGCAAACTTCATGTAGGCAACATTCATTAAAGATCTAAGTAAGTGCGTCTACTTTTTGAAGACTTAGAATTATTCAATTAGACAAAGTGAAATAATTCTCAACAAAAACTTAAAGATAAGGACTGTGTTAGTTGTAACAGAAACAATAGTGATTTCAAAGGTATTGGACTTGACATATTCAATGAGTCCACAAATGTAAAAGAGTTTACAGTAAATGCAAAAAGTGGAATGAAACTAGGACTGAGATAGAGAAAAAGGTGGAATGACATCTTCAAGAATATGAGTGTAGAGAATGTATCCTGTAAAAGCATGAACACATTAGCTGAGTTTTCATTCACACTAACTTGAACCAGTGAATCTGTGGGAAGGTTGTTTTCACTTGCATATTCCTTAGGGACAGCTGACAAAAGTTGTTTTAGTGAGGAAACTATTGAGGCAACTACTATAATAAAATATACTTTCAAAAGTACGATGAAGTTTCTGAAGTTCACAATGTGATTCTGCAAAATCACAGGCTTTAAGACAGGGTGCAGTTCATCATGAAATGCACTAAGCCTGAAGATTTTAACACCTCTATTTCTCTGTCTACAGAATATACAGAGTATTCTATTTTAAAGTGCATTAATATTGTGTTTCATGTTTAATTTCTATTTACTTAAATAAAACACACTCTAAAAGAGAATGTACATACCTTTGGTATTGCTTACATTCAAAGATAAGAACTGAGAGGAGAAATAGGAACAAAGTGTACAACCAGGCCTTCACAGGCTTTTGAAAACACTCCATTTTTTTAAGCACACTTTACACATTTTTATTTGTTTTGATACATGTTCTTGTGCAAAAAAAAAGAAAAATATCTGTGGTTTTTTGGTTGGTTGATTGGGTTTTTTTTCAGATTAGAGATTAATTTCCATATTACATAGTCAACTACAGGCTGTTCACCACATATCTGAGAAAATGAGTAGTGCAGGATGGGAAGAAGGTCTAGGGAATTTTCTAGGGACTTACTAATACAAGCATTATTTCACCATTCCTTTCTAATTCTTAACACAAGGACCTAATATTAATCATAACCATTTGTTATGTCCTGTGTGCCTACACAACCAGGAATTCAGATTTCTGCACAATTTTTGCAGACATCCTACAGAACAAGAAGAAAGGTTCCCCCTTCCTGCTTATTCACATAAACATAGAAAAAGAGGGAGAGGTGGAATTGGCTGAAAATGAGATCGCTGGGCTAGAAAACAGATACATAATAGCATTATAAGGTGTATTTTGTTTCTAGTTAAATAATTTCACCTGGAAGACAGCTGCCTCCTCCAGTGGGATACTGTTGACACTGGAATTTCTCCAATGCAACTGAGGTACATCTATTTTCAAGAGAAGATACAATCCATATCTGTCTACCTGGGCATTTTCAAGGAAAGAAGGAACATCTGGAAGCTAAAATTGTGTTTGCATTTGAGAAATGTGAAGAAAATGTAAACAGCTCAATGAAAGAATAAAGGGGAAAGTGGTTAAGTCTGCAGATACAGGGAATCAATGGTTACAACTTGATGATGTTTGTAAATAATCCTTATGTTGCTTTCAACAATGTTGCTCAGGGCCATAGAGAGAAGAATGAACATGAAGTAGCTGAAATGTTAGATAATATTTCCATAAGGAAAGGTCGCATTATGAAAGAAATCTTGGGCCTTAGGCCTTCAAAGATACCTGTCTAGTTTTAAGGTTAGGCACCTATATTACAGGGTCTGAAGCCTTATAGTTAAAACTCATTAAAGATGAACATTTATTTATTTCTGCTATGGTAAAAAATTCTTTCAGAACATGAAGATTTCTGAGACACGAGAATAGACTCAAAATCACTGTAAGTCCAAGAACTGAGAAGTGTTATTGCTGATTGTCCTACTTGGAGTAGCAGTGATTTGAGACAGCAGATCTAAGAATTTAATAGACAGGATGATTAGAGGACAAAAGGTGAGGAAAGGAAGGAATGGAGGTGGGTTGGAGAGGTGTGTGCCTGTGTGGAGCATGGGCTCAGCTGCCCTCCTCCCTGCACCTGGGGACGTGGGACCACCACAGCCATCTAGCACTGGAAGGAGAGCCATCCCACTGCAAATGGCTCTGGTGGGGGCCAGTGAGGAAGCTTGTAGGTCCTGAAACCCACCAGATCTGGCCATCTTCAGCAGCGTGGAGAGTGGAGTAATCTCTTTTTTCTTGTTTGGGTTACTCATGTAAAAAAAAACCCGTCAGCAAGCAGAAAACATATCGCATGATTTATATACCTAAATAGCACAGGTAAGCATTAAATATATTCTCAAGAATTTCAATGTTAACTTTTAGAGAGTTGTATAGTTTAATATTTACTTTACTAGAACATTAAAGCTTAAAATTATTACCAAGAGGAATTTTTTCTCTAAAATATTAAGGAAATCAAAGAATTTTTTACAAGTTAAAATTATTGTAAGATTCTAGCGTAGAGACTGTTTCTTGCTACATGAAGTGATTAGTCCAATGCAGTCCTGACCTCTAGGCACTACCACAGTAAATAAAGAAAAAAAAATAGACCCAGTTCCACTTTATAGCTCTGGCAGCCTCTGCAGATGCAGTAGTATTTCTGTTTTTCTACGCTTAGCATTACACACTGAAGAGTGGATAGCAACCACGTTGTAGAACTTAGTCATTTGTGTCTCTTCTGTGAAACTGCCTTTAGCACTTCACAGTGTGAAATGCATTAGCCTATACTGGGTGACAAATGAAATTATGGGAAATACATTCTTAAAAGAAACTTCCTGCTAATTAGTTTTTAAGACAAAAACCTAGCCCTCATCATTGTTTTGCCTGTATAGTTGAAATTATCTTAATTCATTAACTCAGTCAAAATTGCACATTGCCCCCCCACCCCAATGCACTAATATCTGCATATGCACATTTAATTCACATTTAATTTTGATTTTGTGTGCTGAAGCCTCATCAATGTTTGTAGCTAACCTTGCAAAGCAAAAAGGCTCTCCTGAAATTGCGTTCTCACATACTTGTAGCTGTTTTCTCCATGATTTCCAAAGTTACTAAGTTCCCCTCTTTCCAGAATGACAGCCACCTAGTGAAGTTTCCCATGTGATCTTTCTTGCATGAGCTCCGTATAAATCACTAAAAGAAAACAACAACAAAGTACTGGAAACCTCTGGTTCAATAGCAACTCACAGGGAAAATATAATAAAGCTGTATTACAAAATCTATGGATTTCTTGCTTGTGATAAATGAAGGGAATGGGCATGGAGGCGTGTCTCTGGGCAGTGGGCCCTGCAGCACTTATTTCTGGAAGGGGAAGGAAGAGAGACAGTAGGTTGGGAAAGACGAATTTTGGCTGCTACTGATCTGGAAATTTGTCACTTCATCTGGTTTACTAACAGCAGAGTAGAACACTACATTCTCCAGAGCATTTCAGGTGGCTTTTATGTAATCAATACAAAATTATGATGTCTAGAACAAGAAATGCATTTTAGGATAAATGTATCTCACATGGATTAATTCTGCTTTGGCGTCTGATAACAGCAAGCTACCCTTGCTGTGAAAAAAAATGCTTGTATTAATTCTGAGTTGACATGCCTTTTACTAAAGTGATAACTTTATCAAATATATTTACAGATTAAAAAAAAACAAAAAGAAAAAAAGCTTTTTCAGCTCTTCCTTTTTTGAAGCACAAGAAAATCTTGTATCCTCAGAATTCACTCTCTACTACCAAAATAACATCTTCATTGACTTTACAGGTTGTGACAGAAATTAAGAGCAGAGTATGTAGTGGTTCTGCTCCAAGGATAGGATGTAGTCAGCCATCTATTCATGTAGCTGTCCCAGGCAGGCAGGGGTCACATTCAACATCTATTACAGATCTTTTGCTACAATTAGTGTTATAATAATACTCCTGGTAAAAAAACATACCAAACCAAGCCAACAGTAAATATTTAAAGGGGTGAGTCTAACTTTGGATAACTCCTTGTGAAATGGTCACATTTTTTAATCTTATCATGAATGGTGATGCAACAAAATCTCTAGGGAGAAGAGGTCTTGAAGTTTTCCCTTAAAAAAAGAAAAGCAATTGAGACTATACTAAATTCATGTTACAATTACAGTTTAAATATTGGGATTATAAAACTATGAAACTTATATAGCCTGAACTGTATCGTATACACATGATATGGCCTTCTTGGGGTGTTAAGTTGTATCCTACAGCATATATGCTCATGTACCAATTCAGTTGACTTCAGTAGGAGTTACATAGGTAGACCTGAAGCCAAAATTAAGGTCTTACCTGTTATAGGAGGAAAAGGTCAAAGCAAAATGAGGATCTTAACATTTGAATAGATGTATTAAATTATGCCTCTAAAAACAGTAAAATAGTTACCAGAAAACTATATTTATGGTAATTGTGTCAACTGTGAATAACCTCTTAGCGAAGACTGAAACAAAATTTAGCCTTTCTGACATGCATAGAGAACCACAACTTAAATCTACATAATGGAATATAGGAAAAAATTGAATTCATTTACATACCAAAGGAGGCTAAAAAGGCTTAGATTCATTGTGCCTTTGACAATTTGACTCCAGGCAAAGGTACAGAGATACTTCTGAAGTTGTGAGAACATAAGCATGTACAGGGAGTAGCAGGTCTTTACTCATTACATATTTGTAAAGGGTTTTTTAAAACTGTCTTTGAAGATAGAAAGAGGAGACTTCTCCAGTGAGAATGTTTTTCTGTGCCTGGCATTTTATATTTTGCTTTCTTATGGTAAATGCCTTCACATGGCACCAAGCAGAACTTTTATGCCAGAGACAAGTTCATACTGTGCTGTAGGACTTATTCTAAAAAAAGTCCAAATCATCCACAGGACTCAAGTGAGGCTTATTCAGGACTTAAAGCCACAGCTTTTTCATTCTGATTTCTAAGGGCAAAACCCAGCACTGACCATGATTTTGAGCAACTGAACTGATTTGACTGAAATTGTAACATAGGTGAGTTTTAGCATGAGACAGTTTGGGATGAAAAAAAAATAGTATCTTCTACAGCTTTTTTATTTAGCCTCCTGTACATTACATGATCTGTTTTGTTAGCTCAGCTCTTTTCCTCAAAATCTATTGAGTCTGAAGAATAATGTAGTTGCTACTGTGTGCTTTGCCATGTTCTTCTGATTATGTTTTGCACTTAGAGAAGGGACCAGAGTTACATCTCCTGCATATTACCTGCAGTATTATCTACCAGATCTTGGAACAGGGAGGAGAAGAGAAAGAGAAAAAGGAAAACTATTACAGAGCAAAAAAAAGTATCAGAGACTATGAAGAAAAGGACAGAATGTGGGACAGGACAAGATGTGTTGGCAGTGTCATCTGGTATCCCTGCTGCTACCTATCGGTGTCGCTATCTCCACCATTAGTCAAATATTTGGTAGCCATGTACTTGCTTCGTAATTCCTGAAATAGACTTACTTACATAAATCAACAGTGCTGTAGGCACATATTGGGAATAAAACTAGAAGCTAAATCTTGCTGGTCCCTTTTAACCAGCTACTGCTTAAACACATTCCCACTCAGGGATCTAAAGTCTGAATGGTCGTGTTCCAATGCACCAAAGCAAGATTTATATTAAGACACGGGACTAAGACTGAAATATGAAATAAACATAATTTCCAGTAGAAATGTTTAAAGCTGACAAGAGAACATGACAGTGGGATCATATGGACAAGAAGTATAGCTAGTTGTCCATAGCTTTAAGTCTTTAGATGAAGTGACTTTACAGTTCAGATCTGCTTACCTACTTCATGTTCCTTGGTACCAGTCTGATCTACCAATGTAAAGTGGTAAGGATATTAAGCCTGCACATGTCTGTAGAGTTCTCTTTGACCATACCTTTGAATTGGTTTTAAATTAGTGTGAAAGCACTGTAGAAAAAAACACTGTTGCTGTTTTACACCTATCTATACATCTGCAACTACAGAGGACATTTCAATATTAACCTTTAATAATTCTCTTTTTTAAGCCCCACTCAAATGATGCTGCAGTGGGGGAAGACAAGTAGTATAATTGTTGGTGCTTTTTGAATCACAAACTGAAGATTTCTTTAAATGCTTTTAAAAATACACCTTTTAAAAATTAAATATGAAATTAAGAAAACCTGTGCTAAGGACCACACTTTTACACTACTATACACTTTTACACTACTATCTATAGAAATCACTTTTATTTAAACAAAAAGCTATGATGAAGCCATTACAGTTGTGAAGAAAGTTAAAACAGTAACTGAGCTGTTGGAAATCAGTGTCTAAGCAGACGGAGTCAAATTAAGCTAGCTTTTTTTTGAGAATATAACCTGTTTGCAAATGCAAAGAATATGTTCTTAATTTCAATTTATTTTACTATTTGAACTCAATTATTACCTTATTCTATGTCAAGAAGTAATTAGGATTTTTTTAAAAAAGTAGAAAATATGTTTTCTTTCTCTAACTTTTGAATAACCATTACATGAAAGAAAATGAACTATATCAGTTATATATTCTTGTAGGATGCAGTGGCTAGAAACTAAATTACAAATGGTATTATATTTGCTTAATAAATCACTTAGCTTATCAAACCAGGTTCTATTTAAAATTGACTTTTCTTATATATCCAGTATATTTACAGCACACAAATAAACAATTTTAAAATGCTGAGTTTGTACCATTTTAAGTGAATTCCAATTTCTATCTTAATGAAGCTTGACAGAAATCACAAGTAAAAATGAAATCGTTATCTAGTAAAAAAGATATACACCATTTACCATTCTCTATCATAAAAAAACTCCATGTAAAGACTAAGAATCTGGATAAATGGCTCCTGAACTATAGAATTGTTTAATAGACAGATATTTAGGTTATCTTTCTCTCTAAGAGTAAAAGGCACAAAATTAGTGAGAAAGGCTGTATTCAGTCACCATATTAGTAATCAGCCAACAGGAATCAGTGCCTCTTTTCCATACTTTTGGCAAAGAGAGTGATAGAAGACATACAGAAAAAATATTAAAATTCCGGTTTTGAAGTCAAGGTTTCTTGTTTGCTTATTTAAATAATGATTAAAATTTTTGATTTAAAATGTTTTTCAATCATTTTGATTTAAAGTAATCCACTCTCTACTACTTTAAATATGGTTTAAGCTGGTAAAATGAACACTGTCCACTAGTTCAATCTTAAACAGAGCAGAAACCAGGGAATATCCACATCAGAAAGAAAAGCAAAGCTTCTCCATTTCTGTAAGCAGCTGACCTGCCTCAGAAAGGGTAACTCTGATTTCTTTGTCCTCAGTGTGTCCTGGACTGAAGCCAGACCTGCATTACGAAACGTGTTTTAAACTAAACCAGTTTCTGCTTTCCAGAGCAGAGCAGTAAAAGCAGCATGAATCTGCTTCTTGCTCAGTGTTTACATTGTAAGCAATGGGTAGAGGTGCTCAAAATACTTATAGACTAGATTTTTTTCAAGGATTAAGTACCTGGAGGTGTAGATTGGGACTTTTGAGGATCTAAATAGTTGCACAGATTTCATTTTTAAATCAGTGGGAACTGATCTCCCCAATAACTTGAAAATGCTACTAGGCTTTTATATGTATTTCTTATTTCTACAGTCCAGTTGTTTGCACACAAGTAAACATGAGTTAACTGCATACACGCACTTTTAGCCTGTCATGGACTAGCAACACAATGCATTAGTTTAAACCTCTGGTTTATAGGTTTTTAAGGCTTCCTAATGTCCATAGGTAGCTGGCTTTCTAAGGGACTACCTAAGGTAGCAATATGTTAGAGTTTCTCTGTACCAACTGAACATGCATTGGTACTGTACCGTCTGTGAGTAACACCGCCCACAAATTTTTAAGCCCAAAACTTAAGCTAACAAATTTGGCCTCATGCTTGCTTACCTCCATAGGCTACAAGAAAGCACCCAGTCTGCAGCCAAACTAACTAGCTCAGTTGTCCAGGCCCACAGACACAGGGGAATCCAAGTTTTAAGAAATTTCAGTGAGAATTTGGAGCTTCTGTTCCCCCAAAAGACTTACTCTTCTACAGGCAGTCCTGGGTTTTCTGATTTTTTTGTCTCTCCAGGTAATTAGGCTGTTGACTTTACCTGATACTTCTGATTCCTTCTCTTTCCTACTTTTGATTCCTTCAAAAAGTCATTGCCAAAATTCTTGTACCCTCCTTACCCTTTCCTTACTATCTGCTTCCTCGTCAACACTGAAACTCAGAAAAAGAAGATATCTTTTCATTTTGCAAATTTGCTTGTTGCAAATAAAGTCTATAGAAACATCCTAACTCAATGTTTAAACAGCAGTCTAACTGAAGGCTAGGAAATACCTCACATGCCTTTAAGCCACCAAAATGAGTCACCTAATCTGATTTATTCATCTAGGCCCCTTTTGCAGTCGGCACAACTAGCACCTCTAGTAGCAACTCATGAATTACCATGAGAAGTAGCTGTCTCCCTCTTGCCTGTAGTGTGACTTCGCTAAACTTTTTGCCAACTGGAGACTGCTGTTAGCTTCTGGCCATCACACTCGTGAAGTCGTTATGATTTTACCCGCTGGCTTCTGTGTGTTATTTCTCATACATTATCAGTTTCACGTATATTAATCTTCAAGCATACAGATCTTGTTAATTCTGCCTTTTGAAACGGTTTACGTCTTAAAACTTTTCGTAGTTATCAAATAGCCTGAGAAAAGGACTGAAATCCAGAGGCTAATTTTGATTTTCTCACTGACAAGCTGTGTGTGGCCTCAGGGCTAACTTGTCTCCTTGCAGCCTGCTCTGAGACAGAGGAAATGTGCAGTTGCACAGCTCTCAGCAGCAAAATAAGGACCAAATCGTGACTCATTGTCACATTTCTGTTTGACTCCTGCTTCTCTCTTGCTCCACTGGGGAAATAAGTTGTGGCAGACAAACAGCTGGCATAGAAACCTTGTCTTTCTCCTCTCCTCACCTCCCCGGATTAGATTAGTGCATAGTCTCCAGTGCATTGCAGCAGGCAGAGCTGAGTCTCTGTTCATTCTTCCCCGCATGGGAGGATAAAGTGCCAGGGGACAGCCATCAACCTTGCACAGTGACCTGCAGTAGATTGGACTAGAAAGGACCACCTATAGGGCTGCTGCTGGAGCTATTGTGCACATATAGATTAAGCTGTACATTGGTCGAAGCCATTTCTCAGAGGTGCCAGGCTTTTTGTATTCATATTTCAGCGGTGGCAGCTCTAACTATATCTGCCATTGACTCCAGTCCAATCCTATGTTCACAAACACTGCAGAGTAGCATAGTTAGATGCCCATGGCTTTCTAGACAAGCTCTTAAGTGGATCACAATAAAGTCCCTGGCCATTACAGAATACTCAGTAACAGCTGAAATGTAAGCATAACAATAATAATAATAATAATAATAATAATAATAATAATAATAATGGTTCCTGAGAGTGTTGCAAAGACGGAGTACTTAGTATCTGTACTGAGATTTTTTTTTTGTGCACAGTTGTAAGGACTTCCACATTTTAATAGTATATTTCTGTGGTTGCAGTTACACGTAATATGAGGATGCTGAACATAATCCTTTAGAATCTTCTCCTAAATATTTGCCAGCGGGAGACCTAGGTCTTGCCAGCTTTCTAGGGACATTTATAAATTGCTGTCTTCAGAGATCTGCTTTTGTCTTTCACTGGGTACACTTCTCCAGTATTTCCACAACTAACAATTTGTAGCTGTGGAAATTAATAGGCAGCACACGTGGCTTGCGATGCAAGTAGACAGGCCAGGGTCATTTCTTGGCTACATTTTTAAGCTAAATTTTTAAGGTACTTATTCTCATTGTCATTACTGTGATGTTGACCTGAAAGAGCTCTCGTCGGCCTCGTGCATCTGTCTCTGAATAGATCATGGTATTGACATCGGTTGTCAGAAAAGGATACCTTGAGATGTGCACCACAGTATCACTCTGCAAAGGCTGGACCAGCAGCCACACTGGCCACAGCAGTGTTGAAGCCTGCGTCGCTGTTATGCCCTGCTCTCTGATGCGTCAGCATGGTACCCCCAAAGGCAAGGAGCCCGACAGTCTAGCTGATGTGTGGCTGACAGTGTAACATAGAGTTAAGAATAGCTACCAGAAGGAGCAAGTACTTTAATCCTAAAAAAGTCACGAAGACCCCAGCAAATCATGGGCTGGGATGTGGTATGAAACAAAATAAAATCAAAAAGGAATTGTGTGAAGCAAGAAGCATTTTAATTGTTTTTTATTTGTCCAAACTATATCTTGCTGAAGTTTAGATCTGAACATTTAGATTGCCTTGAGAGTGCCAGCAGTAGCCCCAGAGGAAAATAAACCACAGTAAAACATTGTCCCCAGACTGAATTCTTAGTTTTCTGCCATAAGTAAAATTACCATCTCGTGGATACAGAGTTTAAAAATCAACCAATCAACATAAGTCCATTCCAAATATAAGAAAACAAAATAAAAAAAAACACCAAACCAAACCAAAACTAAGCTAAACTAATTATATGGCTTATTTACCTGTCATGCTGAAGGTCAGGTTACTGTGGAGCTGATGCCCCTTATCACCTGAAGTCTATTGCTTTGCACAGAAAAAACACAGAAGAAAGACACACAATATTACAGCTGAGGACCACCTGTAAAAACACTATACAAACACTATAAAAACATTTTCAGACTCTTTGGGGTTTTTTATTTTTATTTTATTTTAAGGTCTTTTATTTTCTTTCTTTAATAAATTAAATGATGAAGAGTCACTTCCAGACTGACTGAAAAGTATTCTATTTTTGCTATTAATTTTGGACTAAAACTCTTGCTAATTTTAGGGTTTTTTTCACTTGCAGAACCTTGCAAGAGGTACTGACATACTGCTTCTCTGATGTTGATGGTATTAATGCATGTATTTTGGAAGGCAAATGTAATTTGACAGATTTTCCTGACAGCAGCTACAAAATAACCAATGTTTCAAACAAACCTGGTTAAGAATATCCAAATAAACTAGTGCTAGTATTTGGGTTAGGGCTGTCAGGCTGAGCCACCTGTTTTGGCAGTATTTGCTGCCAGAAGCAAATTATAGATCCGTCCAACTGCTGATTAAGAAATCATATGCACATCGTCTCCTTGCAAGGATTGTACACGTTGACATAGTCCTAACATCAATCCTAACAGGCTCACTCTCTAATAGCGCTTAATGCAGATTCTCTTACAAATATTAACAATGAAAAATGGAAGATGAAAAGTACAACTTTCATACACTGAAATGCCACATAACCTTGACAAGTAGAATAAAAATGACTTTCAGAAGACTGTTTAAAAGCATTTTTTTTTGTAGTGTCATTATTAAATTCAGATAAACAGTGGAGTAATCCACACTGGAAAAAAAACCTTGGAATGAAATTCAACTAAAATATTCAGTATTAAATTTAAAGAAGGTTGCATTTTGAATATATCACCTATCTGACTGTGGTTGATAAAATATTGTTATGCATCTAAAATGTTATTTAAATATGAATGGTCAGGAAATATTAAAGAACATGAAATATTCATGTTTCAGAATACGTATTTATTGGTTAATACAATTGCCTTTCATTCTTGCAGGCCTAGCTCTGGTGTACTTATTTCAGCACAACTTTCACTAACTCCTTTAGAAGCTTACCTGAATAAGAATTGCAGAGTTGATAGCTTTTACCCTTCAGTAACTTCATGTACAGTTCACAAATAATACTCTGTGCTCCTTATGGAAAAATCAGGGCCACCAAACTAAGCTATTCTGACTCTGGAAAATCTCCAATTATAAGGGACTACCAAAGCTTTACCTGAGTAAAGGCTTGAGGGTGGAAACACCTGACATTCAGACATTCCCCTTCTCATATCACTAATAGAGCTGTCTAGGCAGTGCTGTTCTGCAAATGAGACTAAAGCTATTTTTAGAGGTGTATAGAGATCTAGCTTCAGTAACTGGTAGAAACTCAGGCTACAGGAGTGAAAAAAAAAAGAAAATAAAGATGAAAGAAAAGTAGAAAGCAATCCAACAAACAAAATGAAATTATCCTGGCGTGAAAGCATTATTTGCTAAGAGCAACAAATCATACTGACAGGCTAGCTCAATTACACTGTCAAAGTACATATCATTTTTGGTTAATTATTTTTGAAAATAGTTACCGTACCTTCTGCTGTAATCTCGGCCATGTTGATGATGGTAAGAGATACTCTGAAAGGTCAAGATCTACCGTGGCAGCTTAGATAATACTTCTGGTTTTCTGGCTTTTGCAGGAGCTGCAGGATGAGAAGGAGGGAGGTCCTCCACTTTTTCTATTTCTGTTCCTTCTTCTTTTGCGCCCCTCTGAACTTTCTGTTTCCTCTGCAGACTCCTGCCCTCCCAGAGCAACCTAAGGCCTTCCAGAGGCAACACTTAAAGCTCAGTCTAAAGTATCAGCTTCTAACAAAAATAGCCATGCCTCACAGTGAATCTTCAGCATATTTTTTCTAATATCCCAAGAATCATGCACACTACGAATAAAAAGTAAAAAGGCCCAGCTCTAAACACGACAAGAATGCATGGAAAGACAGTAAGAAGTAGAACTGGGAAAGAACTGTTTAACACTCCTGCAGCCTCGCTAGCATAATTGCAGTTCTTTGGGGGGTATGTCAGGAAACATGAAATATAGAGTTCAAAGTAACCTTATCCATCCCAGCTCAACTTTATTCTTAGCACACTCAGTACTTAGCACATTCTTCCTGGCCTTATTTGGTTTGGGGAGGGTCCAGTGAAGCTTAACGCTGACTAAGGGGGAGGATAAATTTAGGTGATTTTCTCCACTTTGATTCTTAGTCACAGTTCAGAGCCAATTAAGACACCACCTTAAAACCTATGAAATTGGTAACTTCTTCCATTTGGATTTGTTTGATACTCTTCTGATTTACTGCAATTATCACACATACCTGTGAAGTTCATCTAAGTATTACAGAACACTGTTAAAAATGTAAATAGTAATAGTTTATAGAGTCTAAATGCATGAAGGTAATATGCAAAAATATTATGCAAATCAGAATTTTTCTAGGTCTGATTCTTGGAAACAAACAGCTCAAAAAATGTGTGATTTTAAACAAGATTTTATAAAACTGAAAACAAGTAGAATTCTAAAACAATTTAGAGGAACAAAAAAATTAACAATTTAAATAAGAATAATGATTTAAAAACCTCAGCAATCTTTTCATTGCATTGCTTGCAATTTCACAGCTGTGGAATTATGTATGTGGGTAAGCACTTGAAAATGAAATTAGCAAAAAAGCGCCCTCGAGCCAGCATACCTCTACATAAATGTCATCGTCACATGAAATCAGAAACCATCTTAAACAGTTCTTACTAGGGAACCTATAGTCAGCTTGTCTCTGCTACACAGGCTGGCATTTGCACTTCTCATCTTCCCCCCACAAGATATAAGCACCTGGCTCTGTGGCAAAGTATAAGGAAAGGAATCTATTTATCCAGTGCACAAGATGGAGAAGTGAAGGCTCACTGAACAGTTTACAGTCACCACCAGGATTTTTCTCTCCCCTCTACTGTAGCACACTTAAAAAATGCCACTTGTCTGAAAATGCCAGCCTTTTTTAGCCAAAGCTTACAATCAGTGCTCCATCCCCTTTCTTGTTCAGCCCTACTGACCAAATCTGTTGCACTGACAAGTTTTGATTACTCGATGCTCAGTAGCCAGTGCTTTTCTGATCATACTCCTAATCCTCCATTTGCTCCTTTAGCCTGTCCTTCAGAAGATCCTCCTCACTAAGGCTGATGAAAAGATTTTAGACAAAACCTTATTCCTTCAAAAATGCTCTGTCCTTCTGAATTATTTCTTTCTCTTCTGCTGGAATAGTTCCATTTTACATGAAGAGTTAAATATTTTGGGTCATTGTATTTTGACAGCTATGCTACTTGCTTGAGGTGTGAGAGATATCATCTCAGCTGAATACCTGAGGCACAGAGCTAATCAATGTTGCAAAGTCAGGATTGTTTTCACTTGTATTACTGTTCAAATTGAAATAAAATAATAAAGGCTCAGTTTGGGTATATAAGAAGAGAGAACTGGGGAAAATATTAATGTCTGAACTTTGTTTTTGTTTTATGTAGCAAGATCCTGAGACTGTGGACTATACCCAGACATATCTGTTTGTATAACTGTATGTGTATGGTTGCCTGTCCCTCACTGTTTCCATTTCAGCTCCTACCACCTGCCCTCTCGCCTCCATGCCTTACTTCCTTTCCTGCTATTTATGCTCAACCTCAATCGTGGGCTAATATTCTGAAACCAAAATATAAGAGCAGAGGAATGTGAGAGAATCCAGCTGGAAATCAATTTTCCACAACATCAGCCCAGTGGCCAGAAAGAGAACTGCTTGGTAGTCTCTGCATCCCTTGTATATGCAAAACATTCATTCTGGGAAGCAGGCTAAAGCTGTCCTATGCACAAATATCTTAAAAGTATAGCTCTAGCAACTGTATTGGAAGTTACACACTTGCTCCCTTTAAGGGGGACAAAGTCAAGGGAGCTGGGTATCCTATTTTCTGGAGATAATTACGGCCTTTGTGAAAATACACAGAACTAAGGTAAACCAAGTTCTGCTTCTGTGTATGTGCATGTCCATTTATTTTGAGAAATGAACATTACCATCTGAAAATTATACAGAATATCTTATGTCTTCTTTAGGAGTCTAAGAAAGGGAAATAATCAAAATTTTGTTGAGGGTTGGTTAGAAGTTTTGTTAAAATCTGGAGTTTAGTGTCTGGCTCAAGTTTAGTTGTTTCTTCTACACTAATCTGTGAAATTCACATTATGCAGAAGGCCAGCACAAAATCTGTATGGCTCTTCATCCAAGAAAGTAAATATTAATTCCCTGACCTAACTTATATATTGAACCTGGCTCAGAATGCATTTTGATGGGAGACTTCTCTGTCTAACCTGATAGGAAATCTTCTATGTAAAATGTCCTTTCTCTCTCCTTGTTCATATTTCAAACAATAACAACACTGAAAAAATTAAAACTACTTTGGTTCTTGCAAGCGATATCCAAACCTGGTCGCACACAATTTGTCCTCATTTTCTTCCCACCATGTCTCAGACACAGTGTGAAGTGCTCTTGGCACAAGTTGGCAATAGGTACTCTCTTCCCACTCACAGAGGCTCACATGGTAAACGAACTGTCCCAGGATCAGATCTCACATTCAGTGGTGATGGAAGGAGTCATAGCAGCAGGTTAAGCATCCCTCCTCACACCAGATTCCTGAGATATACAAGTCTGTGTTAAGGAAAATAAAATGAAGGTTCTCTTTGCTTTGTAGTTGCCTGGATAGGGAAAAAGTAACAATCTTAGGAAGAGGGGAGAAGGAAGTACTATATGCTGCCACAGATGTCTGTGTGTAACCATGTGCCTTGATCTCAGATAATGTATATTTCAGTGAGAATCCTAATTGATGTATCAAAGAAAAGTAATTATTTGAACATTTTATTTTAGGAAAACGTCAGAGGTTTACTATTGGACAGACTCTAATATGAACTCCTGTTTTTAGACAAAAAGTTGTATTGTTCATATAATTAAAGTAGGCATATACAAATACTTTATGAGCTGATTTCTGGGTTGTCTTGATGATATTATTAAAAAGGGAATAGGGAAAGACAATAGATCACATAGATTTACTAGGTAATGAGAAGAGAGACTTTCATACTGATACAAGGAAGCATTTGAGGAATTGAGTAAAACCACCAGTCAACAAGAAAATGCAGAACACTATTTGGGCTTGTCTGCTAACACATTACCAAGGAATTCTCAGAATTAAGTCCTACAAAATCAAACTAAGCAAAAGAAAAGGGCTTTGTATCAGTGCATGCTCAGCAGCACAGCAGGGTCAAGGAAAGGAAACTTAACCTTAACTCTGACATATCTGATGAATCATGGGAGTACGTTGTTATCAGAGACAGCCAGTAATCAACTGATAAGAACTAAATATAGGATGGAAGTACAATGCTAGGGAGAGGGTGGATGGTACTGAATCCAGTGAATAGTAAAGACATAAGCAGAAGCAAATATAAGATTAGAGTGATGTCTGTCACTGAGCTTTGATGTGCATATGAAAAAAAAATACTAATATTTGAGGCATCAGCTGGTTTCCACTGAAACAGACATTTCCACTCCTTTTCTTTGTTTGATTTTTGTTTAGGAATACTGTTACTTATTGTGCTGGTTTTGTCTGGGATAGAGTTAATTTTCTTCATAGTAGCTAGTATGAGTTTATGTTTGTGATTTGTGCTGGGAACAACGTTGACAACGTAGAGATGTTTTTGTTACTGCTGAGCAGAACTTACACAACGTCAGGGTCTTTTCTGCTTCTCACACCACCCCACCAGTGAGTGGGCTGGGGGTGCACAAGAAATTGGGAGGGGACACAGCTGGGACAGCTGACCCCAACTGACCAAAGGGATATCCCATGCCATATGATGTCATGCTCAGCATATAAAACTGGGGGAAGAAGGAAGGGGGGACATTCAGAGTGGTGGTGTTTCTCTTCACAAGTAACCACTACATGTGATGGAGCCCTGTTTTCCTGGAGATGGTTGAACACCTGCCTGCTGATGGGAAGTAGTGAATGGATTCCTTGCTTTGCTTTGCTTACGTGCACGGCTTTTGCTTTACCTATTAAACTGTCTTTATCTCAACCCACAAGTTTTCTCACTTTTACTCTTCTGATTCTCTCCCTCGTCCTCCCTCATCCCACCCTTTTGAGATATTCATTCAGTACCAGTGGTAATACCCTGTGTTTTTTCAGTATGAATAGGACCACACATTTATATCCTGATGCTCCTGAAGTCCTGATCAGTCAGAGATGTAGTTGTGACCTTCTATGGACTATTACACAACTCTAGAGTAATTGTTTTCCATTTGTGATTGATATTTCGTGAATAACAGTTGCAAGAGTTTTGGAATCAACATGACCAAAGTATAGTACTAAAGTACACCAAAGTACAGAACTAAACAAGACCTAGGTATCATACCTGATCTAGGTTAAAGCTTGGTATGTGTTTAAACATTCTCATAAATCATTCTGCATCATTTTTCAATTAGAGAGTTGCGTACATAGCACCTTTAAAAATTTCTTCTTTGATATGTAGGAGGCAATTTTGAACTCTGTAGTAGATCTGTCCTACATTTAACGTGAACAACTGACAGACAGTTAACAAGCCCTGTCTCTGTAGGCAGACTGGTCTGAATGCAAATCAGCCTCTGCTGGGGGACAGCTGACAAGCACACTGGAGTCACATCACCTTGGCACTCTGAGGTCATTAAAGGGAATTTGGTAGGTTAGGTTTGACAAAAAGAAATTACTCCAAAGCTACATGATAGAAACTCGGCAAGTACAAAAGAAAATATCTATAATACCGAGTATTCCATGTTACCATAGACAATACTCCCAATTAGACATCATACTGCAAAACTGCTGATGTAACCTCAGTCTGGGTGTGTGACTGCATAATGAATAATTTCTAACATCCAAAAAGGCCCACTGATCATAAAACTACTTCCAGGAGAAAAGGATGTCACAAGATATCCTAGTTGGTCTTCTTGCAAGCTGACTGAGTAGATGGTCAGTGGAGGGAAATCACAATCACAGAATCACAGAATCAATCAGGTTGGAAGAGACCTCAGGGATCATCGAGTCCAACCGTTGCCCTGATACCACCCTGTCAACTAGACCATGGCACTAAGTGCCATGTCCAGGCTTTTCTTAAACACATCCAGAGATGGTGACTCCACCACCTCCCTGGGCAGCCCATTCCAGTGTCTAATAACCCTTTCTGAAACGAAATTCTTCCTAATGTCCAACCTGAACCTCCCCTGGCGAAGCTTGAGGCTGTGTCCTCTTGTCCTATCGCTAGTTGCCCAGGAGAAGAGGCCGACTCCCACTTCTCTACAACCTCCCTTCAGGTAGTTGTAGACGGCAATAAGGTCACCTCTGAGCCTCCTCTTCTCCAGGCTAAACAACCCCAGCTCCCTCAGCCGTTCCTCATAGGTCAGACCCTCCAGACCCTTCACCAGCTTGGTCTCCCTCCTCTGGACTCGCTCCAACACCTCAACATCTTTCTTGAAGTGCAGGGCCCAGAACTGGACACAGTACTCAAGATGTGGCCTCACCAGTGCCGAGTAGAGAGGGACGATCACTTCCCTAGACCAGCTGGCTACACTATTCCTAATAGAGGCCAGGATGCCATTGGCCTTCTTGGCCACCTGAGCACACTGCTGGCTCATGTTTAGCCGCCTGTCGATCAGCACCCCCAGGTCTCTTTCCACCGGCCCGCTTTCTAACCACTCTTCCCCCAGCCTGTAGTGCTGCATGGGGTTGTTGTGGCCCAAGTGTAAGACCCGGCACTTGTTCTTGTTGAACCTCATGCCGTTGGTCTCGGCCCATCTCTCTAACCTGTCCAGATGTCTCTGTAGGGCCTTTCTACCCTCCAGCAGATTGACACTGCCACCCAGCTTGGTGTCATCTGCAAATTTGCTGAGGGTGCACTCAATCCCTACATCTAGATCATCTATAAAGATATTGAACAGCACTGGCCCCAGAACTGAGCCCTGGGGAACCCCGCTAGTGACCGGCCGCCAGTTGGACTTTGCCCCATTCACCACCACTCTCTGTGCTCGGCCATCCATCCAGTTTTTAACCCATCGAAGAGTCCACCCATCCAAGCCCCGGGCAGCCAGTTTGTCTAGGAGGATGCTGTGGGAGACAGTGTCGAATGCCTTACTGAAGTCTAGATAGACTACATCCACAGCCCTGCCCTCATCTACTAAGTGGGTCACTTGGTCATAGAAGGAGACCAGGTTGGTCGAGCAGGACCTGCCTTTCATGAATCCATGTTGGCTGGCCCCGATGCCCCGATTGTCCTGCATGTGCCGTGTAATGGCACTCAGGATGATCTGTTCCATCACCTTGCCTGGCACTGAGGTCAGGCTGACAGGCCTATCCCTGGATCATCCTTCTGACCCTTCTTGTAGATGGGCGTTACATTTGCTGATTTCCAGTCAGCTGGAACTTCTCCAGTTAACCAGGACTGCTGGTAGATAATCGAGAGTGGTTTGGCAAGTTCATTTGCTAGTTCCTTCACTGGAAGGAAAAAAAAAATCACTGCTTTAGCAGTTCCATATTACACAGGTTTTCTTTCCTTTAATCTACTTTATTCTTGCTATTCTTAATGAATACTGTTTTATTAGCACCCTTGTGGCTTTACTTTCACATCTGGGAAATTTCTCAGAAGGTGTCTCACAGATAAGATAACTTCCATGACAGTGAAGAAGTGATACCTGGAACTGACCCTTTTTAAGAAGCAATGACAAAAAGTCCACTTTAATTGTCCTTTTCTTCCGGACAAGCTGCATCCAATGCTGATCATGTACAGAACACAAAAAGTAGCCAACCAATTAGTAGAGATGGGGGTTGGCTCTGACATAACATGAATTACCCCTGTCAGAAATATTGATTGAGAACTGTTCTAATATCCTAATGAGCTTGGTGTGCTGGCTGGTCAAAAATGTTCTTTCAAAGCAATGTGACTTCACTTCTAATGATTTTTTCCTTGAGAACATGATTTTTTTTTTTAAATGACTGCTTTTTTCAAAATTTTATTTTAAACCAAGTTTCTATGCTGAAAGAACAAGACTCGGAAATATATCACACAAATATACGTAGCAAAAGAACTTAATTGTTCCTGATCTTCAAATTTCAGACCTAGCTCCAAATTTCCTCTGATACATTTCAAGTTTGTCTTTAGATCTTACTCTTAAAAAAAGTTTCAATAGAAATCAACATATAAACCATTTTTTTTTTCACATATGTTCGTAGTTGAGCACCCCGCCAAAAACAGATGGAAAGAAAGACAATTTTGGACAAAAGTCTGATGTGAAAAGACAAAGAAAAATACATATTCTCATGCCAAGTACTTGGGAAAAAATACGGGGTAAAACTAACACTCAAGTATCTTCACTAATGTGGACCCTTTTTGAGATGCTCAAAACTACCTGCTCAACCTGACCTTCACAGCCAAGGGGAAATCTCACCTTCTTTTCTATTTAATGGTTTATTCTTCTGCTTGATATGTTACATTATGTACCACGTGTTCTTAGACACTCAGGTTTACTGGACTTCCCATAGTCACATTAGCAAAGGATTCCCTTTGTAAATAACTCCAGTCAAAATCTCAGGAGGCTCATCTGGATTTTGGCTCTTTCCTAGCTTTTTCTGAGAGCAGACACCCAGGATCTAGGCACAGCGAATTAAAAGCGGCTTCCAAGCTAAGCACCATTTGTTTGGAAATGCAACAGTAGTGTGGAAATAGGCTTGGACAATAGCAGGTTATACATCTTAGTCCTTTCTTGCAAGGTTAAGCAGGCCTTTTTGTCCTGGATGGTGTATGATACAGTTGCATCTCTGAGAGTGGTCCTGCAGTCATCATGTGTCTCCTGTGGGTATTTTTTAACAGCAGGTTTTTCTGTTATTCCCAGGTCCCTGTTTGCCCTGGGACATTAGGAACTGCTTGAGTTATGCATTTCCACAGATAGGATAGATATCAGCTCCTAGCAGTGGATAAATCATTCTTTTACTCCTGAAATACAAAACTCTACAGCTGGAATTAACCCTTTGTGTGCCACAAAGTCAGTCACCCACACAGCAATACACAAACCTATGATGCAAAATACTCAAGAAAAACTCACATCTGTTAGTTGTCACAAGTATACAGAGAGGAAGATACAGAAGAAAGGAGAAAAAATACAAAGCAGGCAAAATATTTCAGCAATTATCAGCTATAAGAAAGAAATTACATGACAGAAACCAGATTTACAAAAAAATATGTTTGTTTCAACAATAGCTGTAATTTTTCTTTGTGTTTCCTCTCTTTCTCACTCATTCTAGCCACAGTCTTGGACAGATCAAAGTCAGAATTGCAGATGAAGAACCCACTATATTATTATTATTATCACTATCACTATATAAAAAGAAAATCTAAAAAGGGAGTTTTTCATTAGGCAATTTAGCTTCTTTACAGAGTGCAAGTGGAAGATATGAATTAGTAAATTCAGCCTTGTCAGTGCTGACAGCTGTAATTGCACTGAAAAAAGTATGTCTAAAAAATAAAGGATCTTTTAAAAGAAGAAATAAGTTTGAGCACTAATGTCTTTACCACTTATCATAGCAGATATATACTAATTTTCCTTGAATAGTACGTTGCCATTTGTCACTGTCAATCACATTATATTCCTGTCCATGCTCCAACATATGTCCAAAGTCCACTTCCTAATGCAAACCACAAAGAATATTTGTCTGCAAAACATTTACTGAAAAGAATTGCTACGTCTTCCTTACTCCTCCCCCTGTCTCCCTGAAAGAGCAGAACACACACCAAATGCAGAGGAATACAATGATCCTTAAGGGACAGTTAAACCATTTCTTTGTTCAAATTCATGGTTTAAATGAAAATAAAAGTATTACCCTGGAGACACAGAGTAGAAGATCCTCAGCTGCGTCCCCAGAGCTCGGAAGACAAGGCAAGGACATTGGGGACTTTTGGAAGCTCTCGGCTGCATTCCCAGGGCCTGAGGAAACCGCGCAGCTCTGGTACCGCTGGCACCAACCGCAGCTGCCAAGGAGCTGTTGGCAGTTGTTCCCTGTGGGGTGAAGGGGCCGTGCAGCCAGATTCAGCAGTGCAGCACGTCGAGCCGTTGTACCACCGTAAAACAATCCAGACTGGGACACAAGTTTTTTCTGCTTCAGGGGGATTTGGCCTCCAGTATAAAGGTTTGTGCTTGAGATCATTTTGTGGGTCTTGGAAAGAATTATAACTGTACTTGTATATTTTAAATTCATAGACACTTTTGAAGTGGGCATTTGGCTATAAAATCCCATTTGATATCCCTGGTGCCTTAAAGATTTTCCTCTCCGATCACTTGTCATTCTTTCCCTTTCCTGAGCTACATGGACAGTTCAGAATTTTGCTCAAATTCATGCATGGTGAAAGGCTTTGTGAAGCAAACATAACCTGGATATTCGTATTCTGCTTCACCTAACAATGCTGCCTTATGATGAACAAGGAAAAGCCACGTTTCTTGTTACTTAGGTAACAGACAATTGAGAGGGGAGGTGATGTTTTTTTTATTTGAGAGAGGGAAGGTAGCTAGGGTTTTACTTAATCTCTGTGGAAGGCACATATAAGACTCCTCCTATTCCCCACATTTCAGAGTAACAACAAAAATTTTTTTCTGTTCTACAAATAAGAAACAGAGTATGACAGTTGGGTAAAGCAATCCTTTGGTTCACCTGCAGTAATAACAAAAGCGAGACAGCATCGAAACTATACAAACACAGGACTGGAAGTACAACCAACCAGAACGTGCACTGTTAACACATCACCAAATTTGAGCTAATGCTCACGATTTTGTTTATGTCCCATATACTGCAAAGAGGTGCCTGACAGAAATTTGGGTGCTGTGCAGTCCTGGGGGAGGTTATGTACAGAGGCAGAAGACTGCAAGCAGTGAGAGGTGCATGCCACAAGCAGGATTATGGTCCCAAATCCCCTCCTTTGCTACCCGACTTGACAGACTTGCTCTGAAAACTACACCATCCCGCTTCCATCATAGCATTTGTCAAATGAGTCCTTCTTACCCCAGTCTCCCCATCAGTACATTTCTTTTCTTAGTTAAAAAACAAGTCTTCATTTGTCACAGTAGTGCCCTGACAGTGACCAGCAAAACCTACTGGCAGACTAAATCCTAATAGTCTTTTTAAACCACTCAGAGTAACGTTACCAGTTCTTCCACTCCACACTAACAGAAGTGGGCTGGGAAGTAAATTTGCTCCTGCTCTTTTCCTTCTAAAAGACTGCCATCAACACATATTAGGAAGAGAACAAAAGCTCTTTTCCCTTGTCAGGCCATGCAAGGTCTATCAATCCTTTCATTGAAGTCAAAAGGAGTGGAGGATCAGGCACTTAACACTGGTGGTCCTGAAGTAAATTCATGTCTTGAATAGTCCGGGTGTTTTTTGAGAGGTTAATTCAAACAAACACACCTGTCACTCTTAAGTACAAGGCAGTTGGAGGATATTAATATTCTTTTGAATTATTTAAAAGATATGACTAATGCTTCATGTGCCGTAAGACTGTTATCTGCAAAAATAACATCCGTGTCAGTCATTGCTGGGCGGTTAGGATTTCATCAGTAGCATTGATCAGTATTTCTGAGTCCTGAGTGCAAAGGATTCTGCCAGGTTATGAGCTCTCCTTCACCTTCAGGTGTAAAAACCAATCTACAGACTCTTTCACATTGTTTCTTTTGATCAGGGATGAATCAGACAAAGGTATGGAGTCTCCTTCCTGAGCAGAATATCATATAAAAAGATCAAAAATATTCCAGAAATATTTCTCATAAAGTATTTATTTTAACTACCAAAGACTGTGGTGTAGATAAGTTAGACAGTCTGGTGTGATATGTCTTCTTTCAAGAAAGTAGAAATTGATCCTACAAAATTTTTGTCTGAGTCCTGAAGACGAGCAGTAGTATTTAATACAATAACTCAGGGAACTAAACTGAATACAATCTACTAAGTAAAAAAAAAGTTCTCACACTTTATAGTAATAAATCCATCCTGTAGTGGTGGTAATGTGGCCAGGTGTATATAAAACACAGTCTTCGCTTGCACAACCAGCACTTGGAGGAAAAATGAAAGGGCATTAAAAAGTATGAAATGCAAACTTTAGTTCCTTTATTTATGGCACACCATACATGTTTCCCATGATATATGTCTGATGCCAGATGAAGAACATTTGGCTATGGAAGTTATTTCTGACAATTATCTGATTCTGTTTGAAAGAGTTTACTAAAGACACTGTTTCTGTATTCTGCTGCTTCCAAATGGAACACCTGCACAGCAAACCGTGCACCCTTTTAAAAGTGTAGCTGTCTCAGTGGTTCATCAGACAGAAGTCATGCATGAAGTACAAGAACATTTCAAGGAAAGAAGTTCCTTTCCTACTACAGCACGGATGGAAGAAGTTTTTTATCACCTGTTGTTCACGCATTACAGTAGAGGTATTGGCACCAAAGAATGTCTTCCTTGCCCAACTTGATCAATTAGAGCCCAGTTTTCAGACTTCCAAAGATCTCAGTTAAAGCAAGTGAGAATTGTGGGAAATTTTGAAAACAGAATGCAGTCTATGTACTTATGTTGTCTGTATACTTGCATTGCATATACAATTAATAATTATAAACATAAGTATTAATTGAAAGCATGTATATGCTATGATCATACTGAAAGACAATCATTTTATTAAGTTGTTAGAAGTTTTGCAGTCGCTTCACTAATTGTCTTTCATTAAATGTACAATATAGCAGAGAATTTGAGTCAGGTTATGGAAGGAATATGTGAATGAATGAATGAATGAATGAATGAATGAATGAATCAATAAATAGTAACCACACATTTTAAAGGTCTAGTACTTTATTATTTGGCATTCTCAATGTAAAAGGACATGTAATATCTCTTACATTTCTTTGCAAATCTTGCTGTCCTCTTTTATTTACTTCTAAAATAATATTGCAGTACACTCCACAGAACTGAAACTTTATTTCCATAACTGAGAGCATCAAGACATTGGCTCTCAGATTTCAGTTTAATTTTGTAAACTTTGTAAGTAATTTGTTTTGCACTTCCTTGAACCATTACAGATATACTGTACAAAATCCTGTAGTTCATCAATAGTGTTATCTAGTAGCCTCACACAGTGGCAGCAGTTTACCTCATCACAGTTACTGATAGGAAGAAAATCATCTTCAGTGTGGAAAAAACATTACACACACACACACATCAAATACATTTCTAGAGAATTTCTAAGGATTCAGTTTTCACAGTAATATTACAATAATAATTTTCATTTAGGTCTTGGCTAGATCCCAGTGTGTTGCATGTAGCCAATGCATAAGCCTTGTGTTACTGTGGAGACAGGAACTCTTACACTGCTCCAAATCTGCCTAAACATCTAGTCAGAGCTTTTGAGTGAGCCTGCTGTTAAAATCTGGGCTGAGAGGATGCCTAAAAATTTCTGCTGGCACTTTCTGGATGTGTTCTGGGAGAGGCTGTCATGGCTGGTTAGCTGTGTGGGATTCTGGTTATGTAAATCCCAAGTCAAAATACAGAAAATTTTGCAACTCAAGAGTTCAAGCAGGGGCCCAGTTGTAGACGTATATAAAGCCTCAGCTGGAACAGTAGCAGTGTTGTGTTTTCTGGATCTAGGCGTGCTTGAAAGCACAGGGTCTACTGCTGCAGCAGAGCTGAGAGAGTCACAGTGAGAATCAAGAGCTGGTCATCTCCCTTTCTAGATTTGAGCTAACCTTCACCAGAGGGGGTATTTGAAATAAATACACCTTTGAGACAGCAAACAGATATGAGTATGTCAAACAATTTACGACCAAAAAGTCCTGATCCAAATCCATTCCCATGCCCTGGTGTTGAGAAACGTTTTCTACCATATTTTCAGATTAGTCAGCAATTTATGTCCACAACTCTAAAGAAGAGATCAAGTGCCTGTTTGAATGTGCCTCATTTAGTTGATACACTTTTTACATTAGGATTATTTCTGTTGTGCCATCGGGGTCTACAATGAAACATTAAGATTTGAAATCTAAATTATTATTCTACAAACCTTTGAAAGAATCTGGAACCCAGTGTAAGGAGTTCACACCTGTGATCCCCTACTGTGTCTGTTGCTCAACACCAAAATAACATAGGGAGTATTTGTCTGTCACTATTAAAAAGAAATAAAACAGAACTATTAAAATGTAAGCTCACCATGAGAATTTTAAATACTTTGACACATTTTTATAAAAAAAACCACTTAAAAACTATTTTTCAAGTGATTAACATTGATTAATTCACCACTAAAAAGACTATTTGCATAATTTCTAGGATATATAATTAACACAGTGATTTGTATTAACACTTTAGTCTTGAAAGAGTTTTTAAAGGTTCTCCTTTCAAATCAAGCTGCTATTTTTGCATTCACAATTAGTAGGGCAAAATTAAATATATATACCTTGCTCTTCATACTGTTCATACTTATGTTACACAGAGAATAAGAGAGCATATTTTGCGGCTGTTCAGAAGGAACTGCTGGTGATGGAAATACTGTGCCTGAGCCTTCTGACAGCCACACAATATAGTGTCATTAAGGTGGAGGAATTCCAGTGGCCAATGTCATTTTACTGGTTGTCACAGCAGATGACTGCTGCTCACACCCGAGCACTGCTGAGAGAAAGCCCAGCATTTTGTACCTGTTAAATTCAGAATGAAAGAACCAAACTTGGTTGTATGAGAAAGTACGTTTAGAAAGCATGAATGACAAAACACAAAACCAAAAGGACATGATATGCCACTATAGGCGAGATAAGGGTGGCACACTTAGTTTTCTCCTATCCTTTCTGACTTGGAAAAAGACAAATAAAATGCAGAATTTGAGATTTTCTGTGTTATCCACCCACCTCTTTTAAGATAATCTAGCGTTAGAGCCCTTGTGATCCCAATGGGCCAAGGCAAGCTGGTAACAGAAAAAATGCACCTCCTTTGCTTATTGAATATTTGGCTGCTGTGAAGCTCATACACTAATTTTGCAAAGCGAGAACATTCTCGAGAATACCCTAACAAAAAGGGGAGTAAAGCTACCACATGAATTCAGCACAGTATAGAAATAAATTGTCTGGCCATATCTGCCAAGGAAATACCAAAAGAACTGCAGAAAAAAGGATACTTGATGTGAGCAGACTGAGGTTTTTCTACTGCTGCTAGAAAAATTATTCTGTAGCCAAAATGCCAGTTCATTGGTTAAATTGTATCAATAAACCTCAGCTACTTCACAGATCAATATCTGATCTACATTTCTTTCCTGGCAAATTTTAAAACCTTCACCGTGTTCTGGAGGATCATAAAGTCTGCTATCACTACACTTGATGACTTGTCAGCAGAAGGATTTGCCTTTTTATTGCAAAAACAGGCACACACATACTTGATCGCAAAGATTTCCTTTAAAAGTTATTTATAAAATGACAGCCTCTTTTCTCTCTCATTTCCCTCTAGTAAACCTAGCATTCACAAATTTGATCTTTTGTCTTCCAGATTTTCAAACATCTCCTGAATCTTTACAATGTCAGATTGATTCTGTCACTGAGTTTGAGATGAAGTTAGTCTTTTCTTGATATCCTTATTTCACTATTCTATCTCAAAGTCTTTATTAAAAATCCCTTGAATTTATAATTTATTCGTTTAGTTTTAGAAGTCATCTGACACAAAATAAATACTGGAACAAAATATTCCTGTACTATTTCTCACACAGCTATCCCTGTCCTCCTCTGGCCATTTGAGTATGCTGCAAGGACATATACATCAGAAGAGACTGGCAAGCCATTCTGCCTGATTCTACAGACCTGTTTCATCTGGTCCCATCAGGTTTTGCCCTTACTCATTCAGGAGCACCAGTACCAGTGGCAGTTGATACCTGTGAAGACTATCAGACTGCTACCATTTTGAGCCCTGTTGCTCCAGTGAAAGCCCTCCACTACCCAGACAAATCTATTCCTTAGCTGTATGGAAACGAGGTGTATTCCCATATACACAGGCTGATGAATAACAATGGATTACTTTGTCTTGCAAGGGCCATCAGAAATAAGCTGTACAATTACCCCTGGCATAGTTGCTTAGGCTGAGGATGATCAGCACAACACAAAATATCTGCAAATACATCAATAGTTAGACTAAGTTAACTTTTTCTTGGTGGCAGAAAAAATGAATTGATTTCATGCAGTTCATTCAGTCTCTACGAGCAAAACTCCCACTACAGACATTCACCAGATACTGACAACAGTAGCCACAGGCCTTTTCTCCCCTTGTGAGTCTTCAGGTATGGTTTCTTACCACATAGAGTCTCCACCAGCCATTTGAAGCAGGCTTTTTTTTTGTTACTTGGACACACTGCGTCAGGGAACATAGAGTCAATTACCAACAAACAGCTTCTCTCTGCATGACCACAGCACCAGGTAGGGAGCTGGTAGCTCCACTGCAATGTTTTTATGATTACAGTGTTCTCATATAGAGACCATAGTTTCTTTAGTGACTGCAGAATCTCCAGTAACAATTGGAGATGTAAAGCTGAATATAAGCAACAGCCAAAATCAGAGGCCACAAAATACCAGTTCCCTTGATTTCCAGGTTTGTCTCTTTTTGAAAAAGAAAATTATGAGGCTAGTAATCCCATCCATCCTTTGAGACCTTCACTACCTTCTCACACCTACCTGTTTCCAGCTGATTTGACAGCTTGCCTAATTTATAAGACAGTTGCATCAGTGTTTCTACTCTTTCCATTTTAGCGATTCAGCACACACACCTCACTGCTCCCTGTCCAATCTCCTTAAGGCTCAAAACACAGAATGCAAGATATGGACACCTCTATATTTCAAATTTAAGCCTAAAGTGGAGACTAAAAACTAAACAAAAGAGAAAGTAAAAAATCAAAATAAAATTTACATGAGAAGGAAAGATTTATCATTCTGAACCAAGTGTTGGAGCACCGATGGTCAGTGGTGGGGACTAGCAATAAACTCCATAGAAAAGTTCTGCTATAACACCACTAGTTGGCTGTACAAAGATACACTGGTCTTTCATTGCAAAGGCTTAAATACACTTTTGTAACAAAATGTGTAACACTGCATATCGGGACCAAAGGGACCTATGAACCTACCCCTGCTCTCACTGTAAGGAGCTGAAATATACCAGGCTTTAACTTTAATGTGGATGAGTAGTGCTATTAATGTACCCATGTCACACTTCATTGCAGTCTAATACTTGTTTGGAAAGAGGGAAAAAAGCTCTCATGAGAATTGTGATAAATAGAAATGTTCCCTTCAAAAACAGTGCTGTGCCTTCGTCCTTCATTTAAGCCTTCTCTCAGGACTCCAGATTCTTACATGTAGTTTACCCCTGACTCAAATTATTTTTACGACTCAGAGCATACTGAAGACACCTCTGATATTGACAAGGTTCCTTTTTGAAGTTGTATTAATTATTTTGGCAGTTTACCTAGTGCTGAAATCACTAAATATTTCAACTTGACATGCATTTCTTTGCACCAAGATAGAACAAGTTCATGAATCGATTTACTTCTGCTCTATTTCTTTGTAAAATAAAAATATGTAAGCTGTCTCACAGAATCACAGAATCACAGAATGGTAAGGGTTGTAAGGGACCTCTGGAGATTTTCTAGTCCAATCCCCTGCCAAAGCAGGTTCCCCTAGAGCATGTTGCACAGGGTTGTGTCCAGGCAGATTTTGAGTATCTCCAGAGGAGACTCCACAACCTCCCTGGGCAGCCTGTTCCAGTGCTCTGTCACCCTCAAAGTAAAGAAGTTTTTCCTCGTATTGAGATGGAACTTCCCATGTTTCAGTTTGTGCCCGTTGCCCCTCATCCTGTCAGTGGGTACCACTGAGAAAAGTCTGGCCGCATCCCCTCAACACCTGCCCCTAAGGTATTAGTAAGCATAAATGTCTCTTTCTCTCTCTGCTTTAAATATGCACAGACCACTTGGCTGAAATCATCTTGGGATATCAGAGAACTGAATATAAATAATTCTATTAGTTTTCACTGACTAAAGACTAAATCATAGGGTTCTCCTCCTACCTGTTATCCACATTAGTCTTTGGTGGTTAGAAGCTGACTGAACTTATAGATAATATATCATTATCTTATTTTTTTATTGTAACTATTAGTGCAACTAAAAAGGAACTAAAAAGTTGCATGGAATGAAAAGGGAAGTTTGCAAGCAAAGGATTAGTTTTTAGCAGTCTCCTGTCATGTCACTGTTGAGTAGCTCAAACCTAAACACCCTGAAGGGATTTAGGGTTTTGTTATCTTTGTATTGCTCCAAACCTAAATCCAGAAGGATGGTGCTTAGAGTTTTGGTAAAAATGTGGGTTTCACCACCCTGCAACAGAGCGCCCGTTTCTGTACCTGACCTCTCAGAGAATATGAGAGAAGTACGGAGGGAACAAAACAGTGGAAGCTCTCATCCCCAGCAAAGAAGAAAATAGAGAGAATAACATATGCCTGCAAAATTTACTCAGAAAAAAATCAAATGACACTTTAAGATGTGTTTCATTTGAGCAATCTCCAGGGCTACAATCCTATTTTAAGGAGGAATTTCTAAACTTGCCTATAGGTAAGGATAGTGTAAGAAAATTTAGTTGAGAAATCTGAGCAAGGAAGCATTGCAAGGTATTAGGCTGGTGCTAAAACACTGTCCTCCTTACACATGCCCACATTTTCTTGAAGAGTCTGGTATTCTTGTATTAGCAGGTTAGTTTTCGTGATCATTCACTAGTGAAAGAAAGCACATTTGGATCCTTATTCAAACGGCTTGCCAGAAACTGTGAATCCCAAATGTTTCTCCATAGCAAAGGACGATGTGGCTCTCTAACTGCTGGCTGATCAGTTAATTTTAAATAGCACACACCAGTTTTCACTTTAACAAACTTAGTTACAGATCAAGAGGAACAGCCTTTCCCTGACCTCATTAAAGTTTAGAGTTGTAGAGCACATCATCAAGCTGTACTCCACAACTAGACTTCTGTGGGTTTAAAGAAAGACTTCAAAGAGGTTAGAAACTATTTATTTCAATATATCAGGACTGGCATCATACTTTCTAATTGTCAAAATAAAGCGGCAGCACCACCACATGTACTTCACAGCATTTATTGTTGGGAAAGGCCCCAAGAAAGGAGCAAATAAATACAATTTCCTAAAAGTCATTGAAGTCAGATTGTAGTGAAGTGCAGTTTTAGAAAACAGTGGGAGATATCAACAGGTAATGTGATAACAGGGAGCAATGGGAATTCATTTTGGAGGTAAGCTGCTGTATCCTCCATCTGCACTGCCATTAGAGAAAAACATCTTAGTTTTTTACTACAGGCACCCCGTGCCCAGAGGTTCAGTCAACACTGGCTAGGAAAGATGCAATAGAACTTGTCAGGGTCAGTAAAATTTATATCAGTGCCTGAAATACAGTAGGAGTGTCCAAATGTCATTTCTAAAGTCAACCCTTTTGCACACTGAATTAAACTGGATTTTTTTTTCTATTGGGCATTTCTTATGATATTTTTAGTTTTTCTAGTAATAAAAGACAACAGCTTGAGTAATAAGAAATTCATTTCTCATGTGTTAGTGAAACCAGATGTTCAGTTCTAGGCAGCTAGAAGAAAGAAAAGCAATGGCAGACATGAAAAAAACCTCTCCTTAGAACTTCAAGCACTCTGAATCCTCTTGATCTGCATGAGTGTCACTATTCCACATAGAGACTTTTATGATATATTACTTGGTCAGCAAAGAATAGGAAATACCTTATGTCACATTCACTGAAATATATTAGAAATGTATTTGAGCCTGGCAACTATGAAAGAGTGATTGCTTTTTGAGTATAGATAAAATAGAGATTTTTTGTTATCTTTTCCCATCAAATATTAAATAACCATATCAGAACTGCATTCTTTTTCTATTTCTTGCACAGATAATGGTTGATCTATAATTTTTCATTAATAACTTTAACTTCAAGTCTATAAGAACCTTGTCCTTACATCCCAAAGGAACAGAAACAGTCTAAAGAAAAGGTAAAACAGGAAAAAGAGAGGATAAATATTTTGCTATGAATGAGACAAATATCTGTATTAGGTCTTTTCAGTGCTCCAAAGAGCACTGAAGAAAGAACATTTCTTCCATGTTAGATTGAAGTTGTACACTTTTTCCATGCTGCTCAAGTCTAGAATATCGAAGATACGTTAGCCTTAAGTAAGTGACCATATTTATTCACTCATACTGGATAACAGATTGTATCACTCAGTATTTCTCCTCCCTGTCAACTCATTTCGCACTGCTCTGGTACAAAGAGTTTGTTGGTGGAGATGGAGTTTCGCCAAAGTAGTCATTAGCAGCCATCAGGATCTGCTCACTGTCCTGCACACAGTCTAGAGAAAACAAGGGAGGGATTTTCAACTCCCTGTCACAGATACGCAGTACAGCTTGTGATTGAGTCCTTCACAAAAGATCCTCAGTGAATAGGAAGGTTAGTAAAAAACAGGCATAGGTCACTTTATTTCTCTATTTTGAGCCAAGGGTAGGACAAACTGTAACTTAGAGTGGTAATTCTCAAGTAGGAGGGTCAGTACTACGGAACCATGGAAGGTAGCTTGATACTGAGTGGTCCTTGTCAGCCCCATAACTGAAGGAACTTATTTAATTTAAAAAATGGTGTCCCCTGACCTTCCAGTTAGAATAAGGATTAGGATCCAGGCAGTGCTACAGGAGCCTGAGAAGGGAGGATATCTCTCCTCAGCGATCCTATTATGCACTGTAAAAGAACAGCACTAGCATATATGTTCCGAAAGTCTTTCCAGGGACTAGCTATTAGAAATGGTATGGAATTAATGACTGAATGCCAAATTCTGAAGAACACAAAATCTTTATAGTCATGCATGGCAAGTCTATTTCCAGTTACATACTAATTCGGGGATTTGTAATATCTAATAATAAGCCCCTGAATACCTTTGACACTCCTAGAAGATAGCTGAAAATGATGCCTGCCCACCTCTGGTGATCCCCACTGTGGGCAGTGGGATGGCCCAGATCAATCACATGCCTGCCATACTCTGTCTGTCTCTGTCCCCAACATACATCAGGACTGCTGTAAAGTTTGTAAAAAGCCTGCCTGCTTCTGTTTTCCTTAATTTCTGAGTCACAGGAATTGTCCTCAGCCTGGACCTGGGATTTTCATAGCCCTTATACATGATTAACCTCAGTCTTCACCTTGAAATCGTGGAACCAAAGCGGGGGTAAGCTCATGCCAAATAGCCAAGATTTACTTTTCTTCTCTCTTGTTTTTGTTGATTATCCTTTTTTCATTTAGTACATAAAGGAAATAATATTCACAGACTGAAATATGCCATTTTTGTCATCATTAATTATGTTAGATTAGCAGTCTCATGTTATTTTCTATATATTCATGTATTAACCATACTCATGATAAATTAACATTAAATCAAACCAAGTAAAATACAAGGTAAAATATAAATCTCAAAAAGGATACAGAAATGTCTAAACAAGATTGCAAGAAAAGAAAATGAAAAATAACTTTTAGAAAACCTCCTTAAATTTAAATATCAAAAAAGAAAAAATAATTAATCAATGAGACACAACAGGGAGTTTGATTATCCCATGATAATAATACCCACAAGCCTTCCCAGCAGTTTTCAATCCAAGATATAAATAGCATCACAGTAAATACTAACGGCCGAGTTTCACATTCATTTTCCATGTTGTCACTGTGCAGATCTTAAGGGATGCATTCTTGACAGTGTCCATCATGCCCTTCTGCAAAATGAGAAGAATTTTGGATGGGGATCTGAACAGGTTTTGGAGAGAAAAATATTCAGGGTCTTCTTTAACAATTCTTGAAATAGAAGGAGTGGCTGTTATGGAGAATCTCACACCTTTCATATGCAAAGTGTAAAAATGCATTTCCACCTCTGAATCATATTTATGAGAATACCAGAACTCTAATAATAATCATCATATTTCCATTAGTATTTATATTTTGCACCCAGATTACAAAAGAACATTGTGTGGCAGCTGGAAAGAATATAGATTGAAAATGTTTTAAACAATAACTCACCTGGCTGTCTATAAGCTTTGGGAATTCTTGAATCAAGAAAAATTAGTGAGTTTTCAATCAATTTACAAAAACTGGTAGGAAGAGGTAAAGGTTTTTAATAGCTAGAAGGAACAGGAAACATTTGCCATTAGATAAGCAGATTTCAGAGAGGGGTTTATATACAAAGTATGTTTTAGTACTTTTCACCAGTGCATATTTCCACCCTCAAATTCAGTGCTCTCAATTTAAATAACAAAGTAAGGCAACCATAAATACATGCTGGGAAGGCATCATGACAAACCGGAACTCCTTAGAGGCACAGTTTACGATGTGTGATCAAACTTGACGTATCATAATTAATATACAGTCTCAGTAGCTTTCAGAGACAATGTTTGACAGGGTCCAGTGGTCCTGTTATCATTTTTCAACTTGCATCTCATGCACGGAGTTAAGAAAGGTAGCCCCACTTACTTGCTTGAAGTTTCTTCTTTCAGCAAAGATGCCAGAAGAGACTACTTTTTCCTATTCCAAAATTATGATTTTGTACTAGAAGAGAAGTACACTTAGAAACAATGCTCCTATATAGCTGTATATAACTTCTGAAGACACTTTTCACATTCTCAGCCAACACATAGCACTGAACATTCACGATTAACAAAAAATAAAGTGTAGAAAATATGCAAATGTTGGCTGTAATTTATATGTCTCTTACAGGTTGCTTTTCAGTGGTGGTTCTCAAAGCTCTGTATCATGAGATAACATTACTGACTGCCATCTTCAGGCATGAGAAACAAAACCAGAAAGAGGAACATATATTTACCAAGATCATCAATTACTAAACAACAGAATTTGGAATACAAACCATATTTCTTTGGTCTCAAGCCATCAAAGTGTTTCTAGTTATTTCTTTGATAACTTCTATACTCTTCAATAAACATTTACTAGAAATACTTTATCATTTGATATTTCATTGCAGTGCTAAGCTTGTCACAGGATCAAATTCACTTACTAATTATTTTAATTTCTGTTTTTTCCTCAAAACACATGCTTACTGTCCTTCGTAAGTTTTAAAGAAAAACAATTCAAAAATATTCAGAAAATAAATTTAAATAATCACAGGAGGAACATAATTTCCTGTTGCAAAGACGTCCACTTACTTTCAGTTATTCTTTTCTATTCTTATAACATGCCAGATGTTAATTTGGCTCCCAACCCCTTGCATACAGCCCTATTGCAACTTTAATCAAGTGATTAAGAGAGCTGTTATTTCATTAGTGCATCATTTTACTGATCATTGTGACACATTAGTCATAGATAAAATGAATACCAGAGGCTTGCTTCAAAAATTGCACATTGTGGTTTTAACGGCAACAACACTTTTGTTGTCTTTCAGCCTGCAAAAATGTCATTGTTCTAAACAATCTGGTCTAGCAACTCTTCCATCTCTGTATAAAAGGCCTTTCATTATAGAGTAATAAGTATTCCTTTTGTTTGTTTGTTTTTTTAATATTAAAAAAAACAGAAAGAGAAAGGATAAAGCAATGCAGACGGGTATTTTATTTTGTTATTTTCAAAGGCCTCTTGACATGAGGGAAAGACTTGTTAATAATCAGCCACAAAACCTCCTCCATCACTTGTGGTAAAATTGACCTAACTATTTAAAAAAGTACTATGCTAGAGTTTTCAGTTTCCTGCATTTGCTAGACCATGTATGCAAATCACTCAGGGGAATGGATATGAGGAACTGAGTATTTTTTGTAATGGATGCTAATAAGAAATGGACTCCATAGTGCAATCTAAATTTTATAGGGACTAAATCAATGGTATTAATATTCAGAATTAAAGTATTTGTATTACCAACAGCCCATTTTTGAGCTATGTGTGAAAAATATCACAAGTTTCTGTGGAGGCTTGGTTAAGTGAGAGGGGGCATGATTTCATGCCACTGAGCAGTCTGAGCAATCCAGGCTTTGAGCAAGAGTTAGGCCCAGAGCGAGTCACCTTGGACTCTCCTTGAACACTGCAAAAATGCAACAAAACAAGAACTTGGCAGTTGTAACAAACAGATAAAAGAAACAGGAAAAGGGGAGGGGGTGCTCATCGCTCTGTGTATCTAAATATATAGACCAATCATATATGCTACTAGTACGCGTGGACAGCAAGGCTTTACCAATGGAAACACGGGCTTTGGTGCGTGATCAGCATGCTCTCTGCTTACAGTCTATATATATCCTGTACGTGTAATCATTAAACGGAGAACTTCCATACTCATATTGAGATTGTGTCGTTACTCCGGAACCGTCGCCCAGCATCCAGGAGCCGCGCCCTTGACTTCCCCTTTTCTTCAAGTTTCCACACAGATAATACAAAGACAAATTATACAAAACTTAATCCTTTAGCAAATGACATATACCTCTGATTTTAAAAATTCAGAAGTCTGTGAAATCCATTCTATCTTCCCAGACACCTTCAGCTTCATCCTATAACAACATAATTCAGCATATAATGACAAAAAACATTTAGGTATTCACATACAGTCATGATTTTGCCATTTTGGAGCATAGTGACCAAGAGTTTGGGGCTCAGCAGCCCCACAGTTGACTCTGGTGTCCTTCTTAAGGGCCACCCCACAACCAGTGTCTCTCACTTCCCCAGAGTGGATCCGCAACTCTTCCGCTACCTTAGTCTACAGAAATAAGATTTAGCATGACAATGAATGGGTCACTGAATAATTCTCTGATATTAATCCTTAAAATATGTGTTCAAGGAATAATTTTTAACAGTTGAAAGAAATACCTTTTTTCTTCCTGTATGATCAGCTACACAGCTCAGAGACCAGTGGAAAAAGTAGCTGAGTTTTGTGTCCAAAATTGGATATGATCTAATCTAAGGGGTATGTCAACTTCCTTCAACAGAGAAGCAGACCTTTTAATTTTGAAACAGCAGGAGGGCCTAATTAAGCAGGTCAATCTTTCTCCTCAATTTCAACCATAATTTGTAAGACAAGTGGATTTGTAAACAGTCATTCATTACACCAAGAAAAGATGGCTTTCAGAATCACTATTAAAGAAGCATTTGACAACCTATTATTACAGTCTAATTGCTGCACACATTCACAATGCCATAAAGTTGTGAAAGGGTATGCTGCTACTTTTTGCTGGCAAGTGTATTGTGATGCAAAATGTGTGGAAGTATAGGGTATGAAAGAGCTATAGTGAAATTCAATTACTGTAGCATATATATAAGCTTTGAGAAAAATGTAACAAGAACATGCAGCTCTGTGTTACTGACAGATAGTCAAAGTACTGGCTGCTTTTCAGTTCGTTATAAGAACGGATTTGCTATTAAAGTTTCTTTTTTTTTTTAAAGTAGAATATGTACTGCTTCTTTAAAGATTACACAAACAACCAAAGAAAAGCCAAAAGAATGAAATGCATTAACAAAATCACACTCAGTCTCCTGTAAACCCTCCTACCTCCAAAACAAATGCAGGATAGCCCTGCATTATAGGTTATTACAGGTTTCATCAGTAGATTCGGATCCAGAGCTGTGATTAGGGCCCAAAAATCTTAGGCTGAAACTGAAAGATGCACTTCAGCTGCAAATATGCAGCAATTATCATGAAATGAAGTTCATTCCACATTTTAGCTAATCACCATGGAAACCTATATTCATTGGCTCCTAATTGGAAATGTTCCAGACCTGGAAAACATTGTAGGCTTAAGACTGCATAATTTCTTATTCAAGCAATTGTACTACTATTCTGTGTTTCTGACAGTACGCCATGGCAATTTTGGCAATAAACTGAGAGAAAAAATATTTTTCTGAGAAGCCTGCCTTCGCAACTGTATTTTGCACTCTGGTGGGACTTCTGCCCCTATAAGATTGCTTCATCAAGCCACTTCTACTGTTTGTGACGTTAATACCTGAATACCCAGACACAGGTATTATAGAAGGCTGCTGTTCCAGTAACTCCAAGTTAAAACCTAATACTTGAATATTACTAAAACCAAAAATTTTTAAAAATCCTTATTATGTACTTTTACTGACTTTTTACAATAGATTTAAGGCTAAATTTTCAAACTTTAGTGTCAAATGATAGCTATCTTTAATGCAATTTTTAGAAAAATGCTTGGACTGACAAGCAGAGATAACACACTGATTTCCATTGATGCAGTCCTAAATCCATCCTTCAGGTTTGAAAATGTTCTAATAATCAAAAGTGATGAATATTTGTAGGTTTCATTAATATTACTAGGACCCCTGCAGACCTTCTCTAAAAATCAGATTATTCAGTTAATTCATTTCTTTTCCATCACCCTTTTACCTTTACTTTCCTGAATATTTTGATCAAAACCACCAATCACCATTTTATATGCATATCTTTTGTGTGAGTTTATATGTGTGATCTCAGTTACGTAATTTTTATTAAAGATGGCCACGAATTCCTGTTGCATGGATCATTTCAGAAAGGCGAGTTTTAACTACAAGTTTGTAGATGATTGCTTTCTCTTTTGAACTATGCAGTTACACTCTCCGGCTTTCATTAGGACTGCAGCAAGTAATTTTTCGTACCTTTCAAAACGAAGGGTTCAAGTAAGAGTTGTTTTTCTGGAGAGAAACATCCACTGAATTTCTAGGTTAGCTTACTTGCGAAGTTTCCATCTGTTTCATTTCCAGAAACACATACATAACAGCTCACTTATTTCTTCTCTAGTCCATCTGTATAATTGTACTTTTTTGCTGGGATAGAGTTAATTTTCTTCATAGTGACTGGTATGGGGCTGCATTTTGGATTTGTGCTGAAAAGTGTTCATAACACAGTGATGTTTTCATTACTGCTGAGCAGTGCTTACACAGAGTCAAGGCCTTTTCTGCTTCTCACACCGCCCCACCAGTGAGTAGGCTGGGGGTGCACAAGAAGTTGGGAGGGGACACAGCTGGGACAGCTGACCCCAACTGACCAAAGGGATATCCAATGCCGTATAACATCAACCTCAGCGTCTAAAACTGGAGGAAGAAGAAGGAAGCAGGGGGACTTTTGGAGTGATGGCGTTTGTCTTCCCAAGTAACAACTATGTGCGATGGAGCCCTGCTTTCCTGGAGATGGCTGAACACTTGTCCTCTGATAGGAAGTAGTGAATGGATTCCTTGTTTTGCTTTGTTTGTGTGGGTGGCTTTTGCTTTACTTATAAAATGGTCTTTATCTCAACCCACAAGTTTTCTCACTTTTACCCTTCCGATTCCCACCAGTGGGAGAGTGAGTGAGCAGCTGGGTTGGGCTGAGCTGCCCACTGGGGTTAACCCACAACAATAATGAAGGCTGTATCTTTCTGTTTGAAAAAACCTGTGATCCAGTGAAGGCATTAGGAAAACTCATACAAAAAAATGTTCTTCAGGGATTGTTCAGTTCGCTGTAACACAGTGCACCCTTATACAGGAAGGAGTAAGCACAGGCTGGAAAAAAAACCCTGTGTAAAGTAACTTCTTAGTGTCATGCCGCTAGACCAAACTCAAGAGTACTGCCACATTACAGAGGTATTGGTGTCTGAACCAGCTGTTTTTAAATCAGTTCTGGTTCATCTGCAACCACACTGTTAGATTACAATATAAATGCTTCCCAGGCTGTTAACAGAAGCACTCTACAAACGCGTTTCTTTCATCCATTACTATCTTCAAGAAGTAAAAATGAATCTTAGTTAAGCAGTTACAAAAAGAGCACAAAATACTTAAAATTATTGGAAATAGTTCTGTTTTTTTTTCCTTTCTGTGACTAGAAAGACTTAGCATTCCTGTTCCCCTTCCTCCTTGAAACTCACACAAAATACACAAAGAGCAAAGGAATATTCAGATACTTATACCCTTACATGCATATATACGGCTGTCATACAGTGATCATCAAAGAGAACATTTACATGTAAGTTCCATGGAGTCTGTTATAACATTAGGTGGCATTGAACTGTACAAACTGATAGCACTACTTTGCTGGCATAGCATTAATTCGTACAGCCTGATTTTTCTCAGTGGAGTGCCACTTCTTTCCAATCCCTGTTTTCTGCTAGAAACTTACTTAAATGAGATGAGTCAAAAGAACATATTCCTCAAATTTACAAAACTAAAATGAAATGTGATTGTGTATGAAAGCCATCATCTTCAGGTGAAGTAGAGTATGTTTATTTGAGTTTCAGTTATGTCTTCAAGTAATTAAACTAAGAAATACACCATTTTTTTCATTTCCACAGGGCTGGGATTTGATCTTGCTTGTTGACAGGGCAGTGTGCAACAAAGCCATTGGTTTGCTTTTTCTCTGTGTCAAATCAGCTTTCTGGGTTCAACCTTCCCTGACAGTGGGAAGCATGGAGAGGTAATGCAATTGTTTCGGCATCTAGTGAAAGCTTTTTTGAATCGGCTACAATGAAGGCATGGAAGGATATGAAAACATACCTTTACGCTTTCTATTCTTCAGCTCTTTGTTTGGACTTAGCCTTTGGCTCTCAGTCCATTCACCCTCCATGTCACCTTCTGTATTTCACTCTCATAAGCTGCTGAGTATGTACTCCTACCTTTACTACGCAAACTGCTTCTCATAAGGAGTCTCAGTATTATCGGGTTATTTGCAGTACATACTTAATTGCCTTTTTTTCTTCCAATGGAAATTGCCTCGAGTTCATGTCCAGTCTTGGGTGGACTGATGTTGCTGCTGCCCCAGGTTACCTTTGGCCAAGTCCAGGGTTTCAGGGTCCCTAACAAGCAGCACAGCTGTTTCAGCGCAAAAAGCTGTTGCCAAAAGCTACTCCCATCCCTCCTTCCTCCCACTAATGACTGCAGCCTCCTGCTTTCACTCTTGCAAAATCAGTTTCTCTCCCTTTTTTTCCAAGCCCTTCTCTTTCCCCTAACCCTTCCTCTTTCCCAAGGAATAGTCACCAAATAATCCTGCCTGCATTTCCTCCAGTGATTCTGTGGGCATGAGATGATAAAGGAATGGGTCATCCATTTTCCTATTAGGACAGTGAAGAACGGTGTGTTTAGACACCAGGGCAGCATGGTTGTGTGAAAAGCTGATGTTCTTTTTCCAAGAAGTGGCTATTGCCATACCTGTTGCACCAGAATGCTCTAGCTTATTTGCTAAATTTGAGTTTTCACCAAGGTTTTGCTGCCTCAGCAGCTAAAAGACATGAAAAATATTTGTTTCTGATTTGTTCTTTCTGGGAAGCAACTTCCTGTTGGCTGTTAAAATCTTAAATGGGTGTTTTACATATCTGTTACATTGACTTTAAAACCTCCCAGACTTTAGGAACTGTTCTTATTAAACATCATGGCCTAGCACACTAATTTATCTGGCATTGAGAAAACCTCTAAATTTTGTTCCAGCACTCCTTCAAGTTTCAAGTCTTCATATATCTGAGAGTTAAAGTTTGGATATGTAAGGCTTCTCCTGCTGCATCTCTGAGAAACTTATGAATAACCAGTCTTCAGATGACTAAATGCATTCATTCATTTTATTAATGCTTCCTGTCTCTGAGTAGTGTTCCTTCTTTCAAGCAAATGTTTGGTAAATTTTGAAGTTTTCTGTTGTTCTAGCACTTAAGAGTGTTCAGTGTTGATAGTTTTTGCCCAGGTATTCTCCCCAAGTCTTATTATTGCCCTCAAAAGATCCACTCTACTCCTTTAAATACTTACGTGATGAATGAATGCATGTTTACTGCTGGTTAGATTATGAAATTAGCATTTGTTGAGTTCATGCTTTGAATTCTTGTTCTCTAAAATCCATTGCCATAAATGGAATTCCAGAAACATTGATGGTGTTAAATTTGAGCACACCTAATTTAAATCTGATTGCTCTTTTAATGATTACATTCCTGTCAATATCTTCCTTTCTATATGCTTACCAGGTTGCTCTGTTAGGATGGCAAAGGGAAGGTTGGGATGGCAAAGTGGGAGTTGGGAAATAAGAAGTTTTTTTCCACTTCAGCTGTGGAGAAAATGAATGCAAGAAATCAAAATTAATTTCATTAAATCAAAAAACAAAACAACAAATTCCCTTCAGGTAAAATAATAATAAATATTTATTATTAATTATGTTTATTGTTAACAGCAAAGTAATAGATATTGCTTTGTTAATTTATGTAGAAGACAAGTAAATATAGGTCAGGAATATTTTTTTTCTTTGCTTTTGAGTGAGAGGTAACAAAAGGAGGAGCCTTACAAACCTAGTTTCCATGTCAAGCCCACAAGAAGGAATTGCTCTTGCCCAGTGTCTGGCATGTTTAGCCGTTTGTGAGTGACCTTTTCCCCTCCTCTTGCCTGTGTACCAGACTCAACAGTGAATTGGACAATTGTTTCTCCCTTATCAATTAAAATTCAGTTTTTGCCAACTATAGATGCCTTAGTGGCTGCATGAAGTTTGCCAGGATTTTTTTTTGTGTGTTCAGGAAAAGAAAAAAAAAATAAAGCCAGGATCACTACCTTTACACTACACACATGTAGATGTAGTGCTTAGGGACACGGTTTAGTGGTGGACTTGGCAGAGCTAGGTTAATGGTTGGACTTGATGATCTTAAAGGTCTTTTCCAACCAAACCAATTCTATGATTCTATATAGGGCTGGTTTGTAAAAAGTGGTTGTGGTTGCCATCTCTTTCCCAGAAGTGCAGTGCTCTCCCAGGATGTATGAGGTAAAGATTTACTTTAAATCCCAGTCTTAGTGATTTAAATAATAAATCCCAGACTGGGATATCCCAGTTCAGGGATAATACAGGAAGTTTTCCATTTTCATGCCATACATAACTTGCCATTTTGCACTAACTGCTTTAATATTCATCTAACTGCAGACAAAATAACCAAACTTTGTCTTTCTCATTTTAAAAGCCATCACAAATATCCCAGTTACATCATTCTCCATCTTGGGATTTTCTTCCACTCAAGACCAGCTGAGCAAGAATGTGTCTCGGAGCCACTGTTGTCCTGCTGGGAGCAGCTGCTGGAGGTCATCTTCAGAGGGGAATGCTTCTCACTAGAATTTAACTTTTTGAAACCAAATATACCACAAAAAAAAAAAACCAGTGAACAGTTAACTGAACCACAAGTAGTGTTTATGAAAGGAAATGGCTCCATGCTTTCCAGAATATATTCTTCTTTATATATTCTTCTGGTGGTTAATCTTTCTGAGCATAACTCAGTTTGATTTATGTTAGGTACATGCCTTCAAATAATGAAACTTTCCTAAAATCAGCAGTTTACTTTCTGAAAATCAGTTCTGGAGATAAAAAGTTGATGTGTGAACAAGATACCTGTGCATCTAGCTAAGGTAAACCCTTTCTCCTATTGTGGACAAAGAGACGCAGACAGGGGGATTGAAATCAATGTATTTTTTTAAGAGAAGGGTTAATTTTAAATCTTACAAGGAAGAGCTAAGGGAAGATGTGTATTAGTAGGATTCTGAAAGCAGAGAGGGCACTACAATTTGAAAACCTTAAAATACCCATTTTATAAGGCTAATTTATATCCAGTATGTTATTAAAGTCATTTAATGGCATTCCTTTTCTAAAAAGACTGTTTAGGAGCTTGACAATGACAGGTGCTAATAGAAAACTTAGAAAAATACAGTAGTGCTGCATTAATTCAAATGGAATAGGTTGGCTGGGCTTTACAAAGTTATTCTCATAACCTTGTTACCTTATAATACTGTGAACAGCTAAGTAAATTTCAGAATTTGAGTACCATGACAATAAACTCTATCCAAAATAATTTTAACTTTTATTAAAGATACAGAAGTGAAAAGAGAAAACAGTTAAACTTTATGACATATAAGGAACTAAACAAGGCTGATTTTAAACAGCATTTTTTTTCTATTACTCTCTGCTTTTGCTCTAAAGTTTTTAGAAACAGACTTCTTATATCACAGCTTTTAGATGGTAATAGCTGTCCATTGGGGTAAAGAAAAAAAGTAAAAGCAGTTTAGATAGATGTTGTTGTTGCAGTCTGTGTCCTTCAGAACAAAAGAAGATAAACATAGACAAAAAGAAGACAAAAAGAGCAGCAAAAGAAGGAAAATGTAGCTTCTGAGCTTCACTTTTGAATTACGGACTGAAGTTTTAACAACTTTTTAGCTATGATGAGGCCATGCTCTCCTCTTGGCTAACCTGAAGAGGGCATATTCCTCCTTTGGGCATGCATGACCCAGTGCAAGACTCCAGGCCTGGGTTGGGGCTTCCCTTCCCTAACTGCTTTTTTTTTTCAAGATGTTTGAGAATGGATAAGTTTAGTTGCCCATAATGAGAAGAGGAACCTGTGGTCTGGACAGAGGTCATACTGTTCTAACCTGCCCTTCAGAAAGATGATGTGAACCTTCTAAAATATGAAGGTTCCTGAAAATAATTAGCATACTTGGATACAGAGAGAGAGCTGAGAGGCTGCCTTGGCTAATCCGCGATGTCCAGTCACAGAATCACACAGAATCACAGAATGTTAGGGATTGGAAGGGACCTCGAAAGATCATCTAGTCCAATCCCCCTGCCGGAGCAGGATTGCCTAGACCATATCACACAGGAACGCGTCCAGGCGGGTTTTGAATGTCTCCAGAGAAGGAGACTCCACAACCTCTCTGGGCAGCCTGTTCCAGTGTTCAGTCACCCTCACCGTAAAGAAGTTTTTCCTCAAATTTAAGTGGAACCTCCTGTGTTCCAGCTTGCACCCATTGCCCCTTGTCCTGTCAAGGGATGTCACTGAGAAGAGCCTGGCTCCATTCTCTTGACACTCGCCCTTTACATATTTATAAACATTAATGAGGTCACCCCTCAGTCTCCTCTTCTCTAAGCTAAAGAGACCCAGCTCCCTCAGCCTCTCCTCATAAGGGAGATGTTCCACTCCCTTAATCATCTTCGTGGCTCTGCGCTGGACTCTCTCTAGCAGTTCCCTGTCCTTCTTGAACTGAGGGGCCCAGAACTGGACACAATACTCCAGATGCGGCCTCACCAGGGCAGAGTAGAGGGGGAGGAGAACCTCTCTCGACCTGCTGACCACACCCCTTCTAATACACCCCAGGATGCCATTGGCCTTCTTGGCCACAAGGGCACACTGCTGGCTCATGGTCATCCTGTTGTCTACTAGGACCCCCAGGTCCCTTTCCCCTATGCTGGTCTCCAACAGCTCTGCCCCCAACTTGTACTGGTACATGGGGTTGTTCTTGCCCAGATGCAGGACTCTACACTTGCCCTTGTTATATTTCATTAAATTTCTCCCCGCCCAACTCTCCAGCCTGTCCAGGTCCCTCTGAATGGCTGCGCAGCCTTCCGGCACGTCAGCCACTCCTCCCAGTTTTGTGTCATCAGCGAACTTGCTGACAGTGCACTCTAATCCCTCATCCAAGTCATTAATGAATATATTGAATATAACTGGCCCCAGAACCAACCCTTGCGGGACTCCGCTAGACACAGACCTCCAACTGGACTCTGTCCCACTGACCCACTACTCTCTGGCTTCTTTCCTTCAGCCAGTTCACAATCCACCTCACTACCCGATCATCCAGACCACACTTCCCCAGTTTAGCTGCGAGGATGCTGTGGGAGACCGTGTCAAACGCTTTACTGAAATCGAGATAGACCACATCCACAACTTTACCATCATCTATCCACCGGGTAACATCCTCATAAAAGGCTATCAAGTTGGTTGAGCATGACTTCCCCTTGGTGAAGCCATGCTGAGTGCCCCTAATGATCCCCCTATCCTTGATGTGCCTAGAGACAGCACCAAGAACAAGTTGCTCCATCACCTTTCCGGGGATGGAGGTGAGGCTGACCGGTCTATAGTTACCCGGGTCCTCCTTCTTGCCCTTTTTGAAGACTGGAGTGACATTCGCTTTCCTCCAGTCCTCAGGCACCTCTCCCGTTGCCCACGACTTAGCAAAGATGATGGAGAGTGGCCTAGCAATGACCTCCGCCAGCTCCCTCAGCACCCGCGGATGCATCCCATCAGGGCCCATGGATTTATGGACGTCCAGGTTGCTTAATTGATCCCTGACCCAGTCCTCATCAACCAAGACAGATTCCTCCTCTATCCTGACTTCTTCTGAGGCCTCAGGGGTCCGGGGCTCCTCAGGACAGCCTCCAGCAGTATAGACAGAGGCAAAGAAGGCATTCAGTAACTCATTCATCAGTGGGCCTACATTGCCTCTAGTGTTGGCTTTACCTGCAATGTATTTGAAGAAGCCCTTTCTGTTGTCCTTGACCTCTCTTGCAAGGTTTAATTCCAAGGAGGCCTTAGCTTTCCTAGTTGCCTCCCTACATCCTCTGACAACAGACTTATATTCCTCCCAAGTGGCCAGCCCCTCCTTCCATGATCTGTACACCCTCTTCTTCCACTTGTGTTTGCCCAGCAGTTCCCTGTTCAACCATGCAGGTCTCCTGGTACCCTTCCTTGACTTCCTGCCTGTTGGGATGCTCTGATCTTGAGCTCGGAAGAAGCAGTCCTTGAATGCTAACCAACTATCTTGGGCCCCCTTACCTTCTAGTACCCTGTCCCATGGGATTTCCCCTAGCAATTGCTTGGAAAGGCCAAAGTTGGCCCTCCTGAAGTCCAGGGTTGTGATTCTGCTAGCTATTCTGTTCCTGCCACATGAGATCCTGAACTCTACCATCTCATGGTCACTACAACCAAGGCTGCCCTCAACCTTCACCTCTTCAACCAGACCTGCCTTGTTAGTGAGGATAAGATCCAGCAGCCCTCCTCTCCTAGTTCGCTCATCCACCATTTGCATCAGAAAGTTATCATCAACGCACTGGAGGAACCTCCTGGACTGGGGATGGCTGGCTGAGTAGGCCTCCCAGCAAATATCAGGGTAGTTGAAATCCCCCACGACAACCAGGACCTGTAATTGAGAGACTGCTCTCAGCTGCCTGTAGAAGGCCTCATCACCCTCCTCATCCTCATCCGGTGGCCTGTAATAGACACCCACAACAGTATCACCCCTGCCAGCCTGCCCCTTAATTCGCACCCACAAACTCTCAACTCGCTCCTGATCCACCTCTGGACAGAACTCAATACATTCTAGCTGCTCACTCACATAAAGAGCAACTCCACCACCTCTCCTTAGCGGCCTGTCTTTCCTGAACAGGACATAGCCATCCATGACCACATTCCAGTCATGCGAGGCGTCCCACCAAGTCTCTGTAATTGCCACTAGATCATAGCCCCCCGACCGAACACGGATTTCTAACTCCTCCTGCTTATTCCCCATGCTGCGTGCATTGGTGTACAGGCATTTCAGGAAGCGAGCTGGGCACACCGATTTCACCCTAGGGGGATGGGAGGCCTCCTGGTCTACCTCAACACTAGAGCGTTGCCCCAGTGGTACAAGCCCAGCTACTACCCCATCCCCCTTCGAATCTAGTTTAAAGCTCTCCAAATGAGCCCTGCTAATTCCTGTCCCAGAACCCTTTTGCCCCTACGACATAAACCTTTCCCATGTATCACTGTCACGCCTGGTGTCTTATAAAACCAGCCATTATCAAAGAAGCCAAAGCCCTGCCTGTAGCACCAGTCTCGTAGCCAGGCATTAATAGAGAGAATCCTACTGTTCCATCCCACGTCATCACCTGAAAATGGAAGGAGGGAGGAGAAAACAACTTGTGCTCCAGACTCTTTCACCAACCGTCCTAGGGCCTTGTAGTCTTTCTTCATCCCCCTCAGACTACAGGATGCAGCTTCTTCCCCACCTGTCTGGAAGATCAGCAGGGGGTAGTAGTCTGTGGCCTTCACCAGGTTGGGGAGTTTCCTGGTGATATCCCTGATTCGGGCTCCAGGCAGACTGCAGACCTCCCTGTGATGGGGGTCAGCTCTGCATATTGGGCCCTCAGATCCCTTTAGGAAGGAGTCTCCAACCACTAAAACTCTTCTCTTCTTCCTTGTGGAGGAGGTAGCTATACACCTGTCAGGTTTTTCTGACTGTGGTGGGACCTCTGATATAGGTTGCCTCTCCACCACATCCCCATTGGACCGGCTGTATTCCACTAGGGCTTCATATCTATTGCTCAGAGGCACCTGTGGAGGCAAGGTAGGCAAGGAGGGCACTCGCCTATTGCCACGGCCATAGACTTGCCTCCACTCACTCTTCTCCTCTAGGTTATCGTTTTCCACCTGAGAGGGGCAGAGTACAGGGGTCCCTCGATCCTGGGAGCTCTCCGGCAGGTGCTCCCATTTATGTTGCAGGGAGGGCAGAGCCTGGCTCCACCAGTCTATCTCCATTTCAGCCTCCCGAATGCTCCTAAGCCTTTCTACTTCGGCTTGAAGCCTTTCAACCTGGCTTTGCAGCTGTGCCGCTCGGCCAAGCAGATCGTCTACTTGCTCACAGCGCACACAGCCCCCTGACACCACAGAGACGCTGTAGCATTCCCTGCAGTCCGCAACATGCACCATTGCCTCCTTCCATGGGAGCTCTGTCTGGGTTCCCACATCCGTTTTGGTCTTCTTCCACCGGGTAGATACCATTGTTCTTCCACTGAACTGGGAAATACCTGTTGGTGCCACCCCTGGTTCACAGCTCCTTGGCACCTTCCTCGCCTTGTGCACTGGGAGGGAGTCAGTGCCCTCCCCAACGAGCTGCAAACAACTGCAGCCTCTCGTGCCCTGGGACACACCCAGTCACTGCTGACTCACACAGTCACAGCTGAGTCTCCCTCTCCCTTTTAGCCAGGGACCAGTCTCTGACCTCCAGGAGGCTTTTTATCACCCGATAACAGGGGGTGGAGCGTTTAAATCGCTTAAATCGCCCGCGGTGCCTCTGGCTACGCCCCCTCCTCTCCTGATTCGTTGCCGGGAACCTCCGGGTCCGGGTCCGGGTCCGGGTCCGGGTCCGGGTCCGGGTCCGGGTCCGGGGTCAGGAGGAAGCAGCTCGGGGCTGATGCTCGCGGGGGGCTCAGGGGGGGCCCAGAGTATGAAAAACCGCCCGGTTAAGCCCGATGTCGCCCTCGCCCCCACACTAACCTCAAGTCGCTGCCGCCGCTTTTGCTGCTGCCGCCGCTGTGGTGACCCCATGAGAGACACACATCCTTTTCTGCTCGCAGCTGTGCTGCCTGAAGAGGTTACTTTTGTCAGCCAGAAGAGGACGAAGTATTTGCTCACCAGATAGTCTCTGTGTGGGGCAGGGAAAGCCTTTACGAGCAGCAGATTATTTCAGAACATGCTCCGGCAGGGGGATTGGACTAGATGATCTTTCGAGGTCCCTTCCAATCCCTAGCATTCTGTGATTCTGTGATTCTGTGATTTCTTTAGCAACCTCTATGAGATGAAGCTGTGGCTGGCACAACCAGGCTCTTTTTTATACAGAAGACCAAAAGGGAAAAAAAAAAAAACCAAACAGAAAAAGAGAAAGGAGATACAAAGACATGTGAGGGAAAGAGTGGTAGTATTAGGGCTTTAGTTCATACTGTGAAGCTGGCGTTTGCACTTAGTTGTCTCCATCTGGCGTGGTATGTTCAGGGCATTTCTCACAACTGGCTGTGAGAGTTTTGGGTGTTACAATGGAAACCCAGAGATCTTGGGTGCAGGACCCTAGGGGGTGGATCTCAGTTCTTTCAGTAAAGAAACTCGTTATGACTGTACGAATATCCTATCCTCTTAGCTTTTTTATCCAGCAAGTAAAGTGCAGTAATTTTTGGTCCCACACTCTTTTCTGTCAGACATGATCTTAGCACAGTCCTCTGTGGATAATTTCGTGATAATTATTTTTTTTTTTTTGGAAGAAAAGAACAGCTTGGCACAGTCAGTATAATACTGGCTTAATAATCTCTGTATGAGATGAATTCAGAAAGTCACAGAATTTGCATAGTAAACCAATTACAATAATTACATTTACAAACCAAAACCATTAATTGAAGAACCTGTGTTTGAAGATAATGCCTTTAATTATAATGAGGTTAAACATTTCTGACAAATGTGAATCCTTCCAATGACATGGGAGTTGGGAAGAGAACAGTAATCCACATTAAGTTCCATGGCTGTAACTTATTACTCTTCATAGACTCCAACATGCAAGCAAGCTATATCAGAAGTTGCATAATACTGATCTTTTTGCCCTTGAGACTGTTGCAAATGTCTATCATTAAGGCAGCTACAGCTAGCCAGTCAGTTAGTGTCAATCAAAACCTGTGAGGCACTTTACAAATTACTCCCTATTGATATATAATGATATATTAATTAAAAGTAAGAGATGGAGCCATTTGTCATCATAACAGCTAAGTTTCCAATTCGCCTATTTAGTTACTTTTATTGTATATGCCATGTGTACGCCATGCATTATTTATTGCTCAATGCATTTTAATTGAATAACACAAATGCTTGAAGGAGCTGACATCAAATCAGAAATCTTTGGGTTTTTTTAATCTGATCTGCTGTGTGCATGGAGGAAGGAGGAGAATAGCATTTCTTATTTTATTCTTAACTTCATTTTGCCTGCATTATTTACCTCACATTTCTTCACACTCTGAGAGACTTAAGCTACAACCAAAGCCTTTCTGACAATATTTTGGGACCAGATTTGGTGATAACAAAAGGTAATAGAGCAGTCTTGGACAGAAAGAATCCAGAGTAGAGATATCCATCTCAGTGATGTAGACTAGCTTAAATCTCATGATGACAACTGAGTTGCTCTCATATTTTACCAGTGAAGCTGAGATGAGAAGCTAATCTATATTTTTCAAAGAGTTCCTTGGGGTTAGATCTGCACACCTGTAGTGACCCTATCCAAAATGATATTCCTTTGCAGGTGTGTTGCCGTACCCCAAAATGCATAGTCCTTCTGCTCCCCAGGATATTTGACAGGGAACGAGGGAGCAGAAGAGAAGGCAGAATTACATTCTTGCAACTGTACTGCAGCATTTCTCTGTTCCCTGGCTAGACATCACCCAAAGCATAAAGAATCAATTCAGCAACTGGATGATAAGCTGCAAGAATGGAAAATTGATGCTGTGTCAGGAGCTGCTTTTCTCTAGTTAGAGTAGGAAACTACTATTTTAATTACTCTGTATTGCTCTAGATTTTAAGTGGTGAAGTACCTTTGTTTATCTCAATTTCTAAAATGTACCTCTTTCACGTATCATATTCTCTATCAGAACAGTAATCCTACCAAGATTACTCTTATTTGTTTTCTACATGCTGATTTTTGCATATCAGTTCTTAAGTATTTTAGACATTGATTTGTCATTTGTTTGGCCTTTTGTACTCAGAGAATATGATAATTCCATTAAATGACTGTTGAATGATTCTGAATTTTAAAGCCACATAATACCACAAAGAATAGGATGCTTTTCAAAGAACAAGAATAAAGAAAACTTCAAAAAATAAATTAAAAAAAAAAAGAAATTATGCATTTCATATAACGATATCAAGTGGTTACACAAATCTGGTAGAGTATGGAAGAATAATCAGAAGTAAAAGAGGGAATTGTTAGAAACTCTCTTCTAGAAGATTTCTGCTCCAAAGCTTCTTGCCAGATACTCTGTTTTGAATTTTCAAAAACAGTCAAGGGATTTAGATGTTGAAGTCCCGCTGGAAGTGCCTTTGAAAGCTCTCCCTAGGAAAACAGCCTGGAAGGTATTTTGTGCAAGGAGTAATTAGGAGCTAGTGTGTACCTGCAAGCTGAGCAGATGCAGAATAACACCATCTGTATAGCAACTCTAATTCTGCACAGAACTTAGGCCCATAATGTCACCTTTCTTTACTTATTATTCCGATTGTCCTCATCCACTACTGTATTCTCCCCTGTGCATACTCCATCTACAGGAGGAACATCCAGAGTCAACTGATTGTATTGGCTTTTTAATTCTTCATAAAACCCTCTCTTTAATGAGAGTTAGGCTACGTACTGAACTAACAGTGCTTGCTTCATTGTAACATCCTACTACCACTTCTTGACATGAGGCTGAATGTTACATGAATATGGTGGAGCACAGGTGTTGCAGGGTACGGACTGACCAGAAAAGCTAGAAAGAAAGGCAGGTAACAGGGGATCGCAGGGAATGTTAAAGCCATGGGAGACTGCAGGGAAATAAGTGGGACAAAAAGAGACAAAAGAATGCTTTGAGAAAGGTGTTTTAAAAGGTTTTACAGGTATGATCTACCTTCACGCTAGAGAACTCTGTACTGCTATTAACCTAATGGCAACATTCCTGAAACAGTTTACAGGAGATCTTTATTTTCCAGACATAAATTAAGAATAAATGCCATTAAAATCATGAGGCTGAGAACAGTATTGATTGTTCTCTCACAGGGTAAATACGAGAAAGAAGTAAGAGCGATTTACAATGAAGGACAGAACTGGCATAAAACAAATCAGTGTACATTGGTGAGGAATTAATTCCGGCTGGAAACTAGAAGCCATCTAACCATCTCAAGAGCAGGGTTCCAAAGGCTCAGCATGTGGCCCAGAAAAATAATCCATTTTATGCTGGAACATGAGAAATTTATGAGGGCAGTCGCATGATAGCTTCATATCCTGGGAAGTGATTTGAAAGTGAAAAAAAAAGCCCTCTAAAACCCTTCTGTCAACTGTTCAGTTTGCCTGCTGTTTATCACTACATGCTTAAACTTTAAGCAGCAATTATCTCCTCACTATATATTTGGACACAGCAAAGAAGAATCTGAATCAAATGCAGATAACATGGTACAAATAATGAGAAAATAATATTGAGGTTTAAAGAGAGCTATTTAGGGAAAAGATTAAATTATGATAATGTCTTCTATGGAAAATTTCAGTAAATCTGCCAGAGTCAGGTAAGTTCAGAATCAGTGAGATGAGGCTATGACCACGTTTATTAGATAGAAATGACCCAAGTGAGTGATTTCTGTGTGGGGGGAAAAGCAAGGAAAATATGGGAAATGGCTTTTTGGAAAAATGAGACCTTGGAGTTCGCTCGAGACAAACATTCTCTGTTTATTTTCTAAGCAAAACAGTAGGGTTAAACTCCTTACTTACTTTGCAAGCACCAAATTATCTTAGATGTAGCTCAAGCTTCAGATTTACATAAAAATATTAGTGCAGTAGAAAGTATTATAGCCAAGTAACTAGAACCACATAATGAGAAGCATCTCTTCTTTGAAATAAATCTTTCAGTGTGCCTTTACTATTTATTCCAATGCTTTAGGATTCACGTAGAAGCAATAGACTATTATCCTGTGACAATGTTCTGTTTGATTCATATTATCTCTTAATTAAATTAATGGATGCTGTATTGCATACACTTATTAAAGTAATTGTTTGTGTAAAGCAGGGCTATCATAGACATAAACATTCCAGTCATCTTGATATGATTCAGAGATCTTTGCTAATGACTTGAGTAAAAGTCTGGATTTGGCTTGCCCTTTGTGATAATATCTTACTAGAAATTAGGCTAAATTGTTATGCAAATTCTTTACTAGGCTTACAAATCTAGCTAAAACTATGAAAGGAAGACTAAAAGAAATATCCTCCAAATGTGAGGTTTGGTGATCCTGTTTCCAGACTCAAATATCTAAGCAAAGTTTCAATTCATACAAAGCAAATGTAAGCAAATTAGTAAGAGCACTGTTCCCCTGCCTCAGAACATGATATAATGGATGGTCAGCGACAGCTTCTTCTCTGGAGTGATGAACCTGCATCTTCACGGTGAGCATTTGACTCAAATTCATCGATAGCTTTGAGATTTTCAGCACCACTGTCTCTGAGATAAATTTACCTGATTAAGACTAATAATAATGTTGTACATTTCTCTTTAACAGGAGACTTTTCAAAACAATGACATGGAGAGTCATCTCTTTTTTTTTCTATTCATCTCTCCACAAGGCATATCTGAGTTGTCTCAAGATTAATGAAAAAACTGTTTAATTACACCAAGAATTTGAGGGAAAACAAGTGATTTTCTCCACATGTAGAGGTTTCCGCCAACAGCTATTAACTTGGTAATGTAATACTAAATGAAGAATTGTCGTGACATGTTCTTTGACTAGTACTATTTAACAAAGCAATGATACTATTGCCTACATCACCTCAGACGTCTACTATATACAATGCTTAGGAATCAAAATCAGCCTTTACTTGAACACTTTTAATTTTCACTGAAGTGGACATTAATCACACAGATTCCTGAGTCAAACTTGTAATTTATGAGCTTTACTGATGTCTTCTATGCGGCCTTGATAATAATCTAAACCAGATCCCATCCTCAGACTTTTGCAAGACTGAATCTAGAAATACACCAGAAGACTATCACGGTTAAATTATACTACGAGGTGATATTCTTGTAATTAGAAAGAAAAATAATAATACAGTTTCCTCATACATAGGGATTGCAACTTTAGTCATGCTGAAGATACAGAATTTCCTTTTCGTATTGACTGCCTTAACATAGCCAAATGTATATTGCTGAAGCTCAAGATTTTGCTGAATGGCTCGACTGGTTTTATAATACAGGAAAAAACCCCACGGAATTACTTATAAATTGTGGAATTGGCTCCCAACCCAGGAAGAGATTGGTTGCTATGGCTGCTGCTTGTGAAAGCAGCTGGCTTTTTACCATCTGATTGTTGTAATGTATTAAGTGGCAATCTCCAAGCACCAGAATTAAAAAAAGAAAAAAAAACCATTAAAATAAAACCTGCATAGACAGCATTAAGGAAAACATTATCTATTTGAATATTCCATGTCTCTTCATTCCTCTTTCTGTAATGTTTCAGTTACTGGGCTCAGCCAGACATACTTTATAGGACTTGATGGACAAATTGTCTCTTTCAGTATTGTAAATTCTATGCTCCTGCTTCTGATAAATTCAGGTTGATGCTATGACATTTACTTTCACTTGTAAGGAGAGGTAGGATAAATTCATTCATATCTATTCCTCTCAGCTGTTACTTTCTTTTTTTACCATGAAACTGTAAAGAAAAAAAGAAAATGAGGGATTATCTGGATTCAGTGTTACTATATTCTTAATTTTGAAACAAATTATTCATTGTTAGCATCAATGTATCTTTTGAGTAACTTTTGCATACTGTTCTAAAACAGTATGGTCAATTTTCATAGAATCATAGAATGGTTTCAGTTGGAAGGGACCTTAAAGATCATCTAGTTCCAACACCCCTGCCACAGGCAGGGATGCCTTTCCACTAGACCAGGTTGCTCAAAGCCTCATCCAGTCTGGCCTTAAACACTGCCAGGGAGGGGGCATCCATAACTTCCCTGGGCAACCTGTTCCAGTCTCTCACTACCCTCACAGCAAAGAATTTCTTCCTAATATCTAATCTAAATCAACCCTCTTTCAGTTTAAAACCGGTTCCCCTCGTCCTATCACTACATGCCCTTGTAAAAAGCCCCTCTCCCACTTTCCTGTAGGCCCCCTTCAGATACTGGAAGGCTGCTATGAGGTCTCCCCGGAGCCTTTTCTTCTGCAGGCTGAACAGCCCCAACTCTCTCAGCCTGTGTTCATAGGAGAGGTGCTCCAGCCCTCTGATCATCTTCATGGCCCTCCTCTGGACTCGCTCCAACAGCTCCATGTCCTTCTTATGTTGGGGGCCCCAGAGCTGAATGCAATATTCCAGGTTGGGTCTCACGAGAGCATAGAGGGGCAGAATCACCTCCCTCGACCTGCTGGCCACGCTGCTTTTGATGCAGCCCAGGATATGGTTGGCCTTCTGGGCTGCAAGCGCGCATTGCCGGCTCACATTGAGCTTCTTGTCAACCATCACCCCAAAGACCTTCTCCTCAGGGCTGCTTTCCATCCATTTGCAACCCAGTCTGTATTTGTGCTTGGGATTGCCCCGACCCACATGCAGGACCTTGCACTTGGCCTTGTTGAACTTCATGCGGTTCACATAAGCCCAGCTCTCAAGCCTGTCAAGGTCCCTCTGGATGGCATCCCTTCCCTCCAGCGTGTCGACCACACCACACAGCTTGGTGTGGTCAGCAAACTTGCTGAGGGCGCACTCAATCCCACTGTCCATGTCGCCGACAAAGATGTTAAACAGGACTGGTCCCAATACCGACCCCTGAGGAATGCCACTCGTCACTGGTCTCCACTTGGACATTGAGCCATTGACTGTAACTCTTTGAGTGCGACCATCCAGCCAATTCTTTATCCACTGAGTGGTCCATCCATCAAGTCCATGTCTCTCCAATTTAGAGACAAGGAAGTCATGTAGGACAGTGTCAAATGCTTTGCACAAGTCCAAGTAGATTACATCAGTTGCTCTTCCCCTATCCACCAGCACTGTAACCCCGTCTCAGAAGGCCACCAAATTTGTCAGTCATGATTTGCCCTTAGTGAATCCATTCTGGCTGTCACCAATCACCTCCTTTATTTCCGTGTGCCTCAGTATAGTTTCCAGGAGTATCTGCTCCATGATCTTGCCAGGCACAGAGGCGAGACTGACTGGCCTGTAGTTTCCCGGGTCTTCCTTTTTTCCCTTCTCGAAGATGGGGGTCATGTTTCCCCTTTTCCAGTCAGTGGGGACTTCACCAGACTGCCATGACTTCTCAAAAATGATGGATAGCGGCTTAGCAACTTCATCCACCAGTTCCCTCAGGACCCGTGGATGCACCTCATCAGGTCCCCATGGACTTGTGCACCTTCAGGTTCCTTAGATGGTCTCGAACCTGATCTCCTCCTACAGTGGGCGGTTCTTCATCCTTCCAGTCCCTGCCTCTGCCTTCTGCGACTTGGGTGGTGAGGCTAGAGCTCTTGCCGGTGAAGACTGAGGCAAAGAAGTTGTTGAGTACCTCAGCCTTCTCCATATTCCGGGTAACCAGGTCTCCCGTTTCCTTCTGGAGAGGGCCCACGTTTTCCCTAGTCTTCCTTTCATCACTGACATACCTATAAAAGCATTTCTTGTTGCCCTTGACATCCCTGGCCAGATTTAATTCTATCAGGCCTTTATATTTCCAATTTTTCTTCAGATATTTTTATGGAACAGAGAATCAATTGCAAGCAAAAAATGAGGTAAGCATATCAAAACAAATTTTAATTCATAACTCATTTAGACAAAGTTGATTGTCCTCTTTTTTTTTTCTTGTTCTAGAACTAAAAACTAGAAGGTGTTTTGTTTCTTTGGTACACAAGTCATTACTTATGCTTGTGTGATGTCAACTTGCTATACTGTAACAAGAATTTTCATGTTCGGCTACGACGACTTCCGGAGGGAATAAGTTGTTTTCAAGGCTTAAGCTGCAATTGGAGAAGTTCCGAATCATTACCTAAATTTATATCCTGTTCTATCTGGAAATGTATTTTTATAACTTGCAGACCTTGTCCTATTCCTTTTGAAGTCAATAGGAATTTTTCAATTTACTTCAGTGTGAAAAGAAGCATCCCTGTAGTTTTTAAGGGATAAATGAAAGTCACAGAATCATAGAATCACAGAATAGCCAAAGTTGGAAGGGACCTCAAAAGACCATCTGGTCCAAAATTCCGTGGGAAAGGGGGCCTAGATGAGAACTATTCCATTCTCCTGTTAGCCTGCTTAGATATGACTCATTGTCTATATTTTATATTTTATTTTATTTTAAAATTGAAAGTGTCACAACATCTAGGAAAGACCCGTAGTCTTGCACAGAATGGATGGTTATGGACATAAGAATAATGTTCTCTCAGAGAAATATCTTTTATGCACATGTACTGCTGAGACTTATTTCTTACATTTGCAGTGCAATATAGCAGCCAGTAAATGTATGTAGGAGCTCTTTTGTGTGACAGGGGGTGAAATCCTTCTTCCCTTAATCATCAGGCAGAATCCTTCAGGAGTAAAGGACCTGACTACTAATTCTGCTTTGAAATGGAAAACTTGGAGAGCAGAAGATTTCACCACTTAAAAGAACAAGGTATACTGATATCAGTCATCTTAGGATTCAGATGGCTCCCTTGTTGCAAAGGTTGTGCTAAATATAGGAATGGTTTTGAGCTGAGGAAGAAAACCTACAAAAATCTGCAGAAAACCCTGGTCTAGAAAAGGTTTTTTGCTTGCGAGACTTCTCAAATATTTGAAATTAAACAAAATGCTTAATTAAGGCCAAATTCCACCAGTTCACAGGAATTTTGTTAGATCAAAATTTCATGATTTAGGAGAATAGTAGAACAATAGTTACCAGATTTGGCTGATTTGTACTGTGAGTCAGAAAGAACAAAAAAAAGAATATTATTCCTTTTTTTTTGCAGTTATTCTCATGCTATCTTTCCCTCCCAGCTTAAGAGCATTAGCTCAAGAAGCAGAGAGAGAAAAGGAAAGCAAGCATTCATCTAAAACAAATTTAATGATTTTTTTGGCCATAAAGACAGGTTAATATTTTTGGCAACTTACATTTTTCTCTCTGCAGCTGGAATTCAGCAGCTCATAGCTGTCTGCCAAAGCAGATGCATAATCTAGGCCACTGCCTCACAACTGCTTTTGTGAGTGTTGTTAAAAAAACACTTTCTAGAGAAATACTGTGAGAATCTTAAAATTAGAGAATTTGAATAAAAATGACAGGATTCACTTGTCGAAGCTGGATCGGAGGAATCAGCTGGTTGCACAGTTTAGGTATGGAGATATTTTTTCTCAGTTCTAATAAGTACACGTTATTGTTTCCTCCCTAACTACCAGTAAAATAAAGATCTAGCTGGTAGTTCTAATTCAGAGGATGCTGTATTGATGAAATCAAGCATTTTTCACAATATCCTATTAATATGAACGCAATCATCATGTTAGCTTGACTATGGGAAGAATTAAACCACCAGAGAGTTTACTTGTTCACAGTCCCAAGGCTTTTTCAGCTAGTGTCCTGACTTTATAGCTTTCTTGTCAAGTACACTTACAGTGCTGGGATGATACTTCCCTTCCCTCCCCCTTTTTAATGTTGCTACTTCCTTCCCCAATAATTCTGTTATTCCCTGTCTCTCTCTCTCCACACACATATACATACACATGCATATAGGCACCTATTCAAGAAAACAGTCAGCAATGTCCTCCTATTTTTGACTTGGGTGGAAATGGGTGCTTTTTGTTGGGGATTTGGAGACTGCTATTTACTCAGCTGTCTCCTGTGAAAGCACTCCCACTAATATTCCTGGTAAAACAAAACCATTAAACTAATGAGTTTCAATAATGTTCTATCCAATGTAATGTTTTTATGGTGCTGATAGAGATCTCCTTCAAATCAGGGCAATTTGGTGGAACTGTCATCTGCTACATATAATTAAAACATTTCTGCATTGGTTCTGTACCTCTGGAGGTCATCTTTGCTCAAAGGACAAGCACCTTAGAGTAGGTTGTTCAGGGCAAGATTTCACAGCCTTTCTGGGAAACCCGCTCCAGTGGTTGATTGAACTCACTCTGGTGTTGTTCTTTCTAATATATACTCACAATTTCCCTGTTGTAACTTGTGCCTGTTGTCTCTTGTCCTTTCATTGCTGACTTCAAAGAATAGTCTGGCTCCTTCTCTGCTACACACCCCCACTAGGTGGTTGAAGACAGCAGTAAGATTTTTTTTTCCCCCCTTAGAACCCAATTCTCTCAACCTCCTCTCATACGTTATGTGCTCCAGTCTTTAATCATAGTGGCAGTCCTCAGCTGAATTCACTTTAATTATCAATGTCTTTTTTTTTTTGCAGCAATGGTATGTTGGAAAATCCAGCATGGTAGAAAGCCCCTAACACTGGAAGTCACAAGCTTACTACTTCTTTCTCTTCCACAAGCTCTATACCATCCTTCTGTCTGTTCCAGCTTATGGAACTGCTTTTTAACTAGGGATATTTCAGATCCAGAAGCAGTCTGCCCTCTGCATAGCACAGTTCCCAACCTGATATTCTTTCCCAGCACTAAAACAGATGACCGTGACACTGATAGGTTCAACTAGCTCCATGTTGGTCTGGGAGGGTCTGCAAAAAAATGAAGTTGGTTAGAACTTCCTAACTAGATCTGGTTTCTTATGGAATAGCCAAGTTTTTCCTTTGCCATCAATTCCAAAGCTTCTGAGGAAATGGCTGCAGAAGCTGTATGGGCTGATCAGTCGTGCTGAACTTCACCCATTCTCCATTAGGTCAGTTCAGGTGCATCTATACCACAAATGGTGATTCTCTGATTTCTGTACTATCCAACAGGCATTTTCTGTAGATATGTGTACTCACATATCTGTGTATCTACCCACGTATCTACCCCATGGTTTACGGAACAGTTAATCTAGAGGAAGAAAAAAACCCACAACCCAAAACACTGAATTACTTCTTTGTGGCCATTAATAGTGAAATAAGCAGGACATTAGGTGTGAATTAAACATCACCTCTGTACCAGCTGATGCAAGGAAGACCTTGGCATCTACTTTGTCATGATTTTCATGCTAAAATATTAATTCTGTGTAGACACAGTACGTAGAATGACACTGACCTTTTATTCTAAAAAACTCAGTATTCTCTAAAAGTTTCCCTAATAACTATTTCTGACATCTATTGTGGAAAAGAGTTAATATGTTTTAATGGAATATCCTCTCTGGAAAAAAAAATTAGTTAAATGCACATACTCCCATATCATGAATAAAGGTATTATAACAAGAAGTCAAAGGAGGTGAGGCGAAGCAAGGAGAGGAGAGGTAAAGAAGAGGAGAGGAAGAAAATTTAAAAAAATACTAAGTTAAAAATTTTTTGATCTCTGATAATCACCAGGGTTATCAGGGAAGAAGTCAGAAACTCTTGAGCATGGTATTTGGTAAAACTTAGCTGCATATAACAGAGCTTGTTGGCCAATTTCATGGCTGCATTCATCAAGCTCCTTTCTGAAGCAGTATTGTAGTAAACATATTGTAGTTAACGTTATCTTAAGACAAAAAAAATAACTATAATGAACCACAATGGGCATCGCTTAATGTTTTTATATTCCTGCTATGAAGACAGATGTATTCCTTTTGTACTGCCTGATACATGTATCCCTGAAGCAACAGCCACATGAGGTCACTGTTGTTCATACATGAGTCATAAACTCGAATCACAATATTTTCAGTTGACTGAAGCCAAAATGTGTCATTGGAAAATAAAGTTGTTTGTATTATACATTAACAAAAATCTGCAAAAAGAATTTATTAACAGGGGATCTATTAAATGAAAACATTAATTGCATAAAATACAGAATATAAGTTAATAGTTTCTTTGCATATGAAAAACAGTTAAAAATTATCCCATAGTGGCTGAAAAGAAGCATGGGTATTATCTACTATATTTACTGGAACTTTCTCTGTAATAGTTACTCTCCTCTGTACCTGGTTATAAAATATTTGATGGGCTGTGCTGGCATAAGTAAACCAAAAGAGTTTCAAGAAAGAATTAGAAGTTTGCAATTGTTTAATTACTTCTCTTTCATGAGAGAGATTTTTTTTTTTTTTTGCTTTTACATGTGAAGTTTAGTGTCTTCAGAGGTATGAAATTGTAAAAGGTTAAAATACGAGCAATGTGAGATGCTCTGGCACTAGCGAAGCAAGCAATTAGAGAAGCAGCGTTGCAGGAAAGCTGTGTACTAAACTGTGGTGTGAAGCCATTCTGACTGTAAATTTGCTTACATTTTTTTTGTTAATTCTTATAATATATTTTACCTATTATTTTGATAGAGTTTCTCTTAATGATTCATCCATGCATGTGATTATATCAATGTACATTATCATAACATCTTCTCTTAAAAGATTACACAGTATATATGATGAATTCAATGTTATGAGATTTCAGAGAAAGTACATTTCGTTTTTATGAAATTCTTCTCATTAAAGAATAAGGTGTCATATTCACCAATGCTATGTAGTCCTGAAATTCAAAACCTTATTGCCATCAAAATCATCAAGAGAATAGAAGTAAAATAGGAATCAAAAATGTCAGGTGAATTTGTAGAACTGCGTAATTAAGATCTTACTCCCCAAACTGAATCATATTCACATTCATATGCTGAGATTCTTTCAAGAAGGCATTTTTATGCTGGTGTATTTATCAGCCTGTATTGAGATGCAAAAACATGACTTGTTCAACTAATAAAATAAAAGATAACTTTAAAAAGTTGATTAGTTTTTGCAACATCTTTTATCAAAGTACCATGCATATTAACTTGTACATTTGAGCATAAAAAGCTTTCTCTACATAATGTACAAAAAACTGCTTTAATAGGACATTAACATAGTAAAAAACATAGTCATCTGCTCAACAGTTCTTGCATTTATTTCTTCATCTTTAAGCAGGTGAGTAAATAAAATTCATCATGCTATCTAATTATTTTGTAACTTTGGGTTCCCATACGGGATTTAAGAGACCATGGTGAAAACTTAAAAATTGAACATAATCATCTTTGGTAAAAGAGGAAGACAGTAATGAATCTTAAAGGACAGAGCGTGTATAAAAAATGGATGAAAAAGTGGGTCAATACAGGACATTATCACCAATTTCTATTGACAGTATATTGCCTTAAAACCAAAAAAAAATTGTTCTCATAATTAAATAACCATTAGCTTAAATTCTACAGTAGATCTGACTACACATAATGCGACCTCCATGTTTATAGAAACAAAACATATTATAATTACAAAATATAATTAACTGTACTAATTAAGCTATAAAATAGCAATAACTCTCAGTAAGTATCTCACTACAGTTTTCTGCTTAGCTGAATTTATGACTGTAAATGAAGGCTAAAAGGACTAGATGTGGGAGTGAGCGCGAGAGTTCATCCTGCCCCAGAAGTCAACTAGATTTAGAAAATCTGTTGGAATAGTTGGTGAAAAATCAGTAGCAACAGCATGTGCAGCAGATAGTTGTTCAACAGCAGAAATGAGTCTGTGTGTGCAAGGCTGCAACTGCTCTTCTGGTGGCTGGTGGCCCTCCTGCGATCTGAAAGGACAAGAAGAGGTTTACCTCAAGATTTGTTATCTGGGTCCACAAAACAGCAGCTCAGCCAGCACTGCTCTGAAAGGAGAGCCAAACCATTACCCAGAGAAACGTTTGATTGATGGGGAAGCAATAATGGGGTGTTTTCACTTGCAGAGCACAATACATAAAATTACTTGATAGTGCCATCATGCAGGAAGAGAGAAACCTATTGCACCTCCAGACTCAAATCACTACTGTGGAACAACCGAATACTTTTGTTTTCGCTCTTATGTCCAAATAGATCTTGATTTATTGTACTAACAATTGCCCTAACATATCTGACCTTTTAAGCCACACCAGCTGACAATTGCTGTACAAGACAAATATGTGAGAGGTATTTTCAGGAACAAGCCATATGACAAAATATTTCAACTTAATGTTGCTTAGGTGTTTATCAAGTAGTGAGTTCCTTCTTTTTTTTTTACTATTTTTTCTAATAAAGTATTTCTTCTTAAGCAAGCAAATAAGCTAACATACCTCCCTCTACCTTGCCTTTACTCTCTGTAATAAAAATACTTACTGAAAGAATTTATCACAGGGTAAGTAGTGTATTTTTTGAGTGGAATCCCTTTAAGACATTGGCAACACATTACTGGATTCCTCAGGAAAGAAAAAAAAATCTTCTTTAATAGAAAATACATGTTTTAGTGCCAGCTACTAATCCACCTAAAAGATCAACAACCCAGAAGACTACTTTTGATCACTGAGTGTTATTGCCCAATGTGTCATTCCAGCAGATGATGATGATGGGGCAGGTAGAGGGCTATTCTATTCATTTCTTTGAAGTGAGTTTTAATTTATTCTTCACCTTTTCTTTCACTGAGTTCTCTCCCTTGCCTCAGTAACCTACTTCTTTCCATGTGTCTGCCAAACCAGTGAAGAGGAGATAGGATTAAATATTTTTGTGTGAGTCATATGCTGGTAATGGTCTGAGCTATTTTACTGTCTGAAGTAGCGTAGCTCTTTCATCTCATAGGTAGTTTTATCACTACTGGTTAAAGGTTTAAAGGAGTGTATGACCAGTCTGTCTCAGAGGCAGCTGACACACAGTCAAAAAATACATTGGGGAAATTTTAGATCAGTGAGGTTCAACTATCATTTAGAAGAAGGAAGCAAAAAAAGCCTTTCATCACAGCCCTGTGTATGTAGCTTTTGTATTGTATCTCTATATCTTGTAACATATAAGAATCAAATTTGTAGCATCCTTTAGAGAAAATTTTGAGATTTCATCATTTACTTGTTCTAGATTACATTTATAAGAGGAAAATTAGTACAGTTGGGTTCAAACCATCCATAACTCTTTTTATAAGAATCCACATCATTTAAACAAACACATTATAAATTTTGCCTTTCTTTTTTGACAAATTAATCATCCATCCATAGAGATGTAGAGATGTAGAGATTCCTGCTGACATAGGCAAACCAAGACTTGAAGTCATCAGCAGTCTAACAGGATATAAAAATAATAATAATAGTGATAATAATAATAATGTAATTATCGTAATAATTAAACTTGTGTATAACATTAGTATGAAGTAAAACAGTTTGCTCCAAATATTGTGCAGAGTTTTGGAATGCCTTACTCTTTGTACAAAAGTTTCCTCTTCCAAACCATGGAAACCAAGGTTCAGAGTCACAAAAGGCACCGTCTGTCTGATCACCAGAAAGTTTGACCCTATTCCTGTGGCACATATACCGCTTGTATATACCTTCCCTTTAAGTGAGTGTGGTTTTTAATCTCCACCTTATCAAGACACCTGGGACATGTAAATATGCAACTAGTTATCATCAAGGCATTTTTGCAATTCATTTTTTCTTGGGAAATGTGTGTGTGCATGTGTAGCACACTTTGTGTGTGTAAACAACGTCACAGAATAATAGTTTGGAAGAGACCTCTGGAGGTCATCTTGCCCAGCCCCCTGCTCAAGACAGACATACATGCACTAATTAGGCTAGAAACAGCAAATTATTTATTTATATATTTATTTTTATATAAAAGGGTTCTGGGACAGGAATTAGCAGGGCTCATTCGGAGAGCTTTAAACTAGATTCGAAGGGGGATGGGGTCGTAGCTGGGCTTGTACCACTGGGGCAACGCTCTAGTGTTGAGGTAGACCAGGAGGCCTCCCATCCCCCTGGGGTGAAATCGGTGTGCTCAGCTCGGTCCCTGAAGTGCCTGTACACCAATGCACGCAGCATGGGGAATAAGCAGGAGGAGTTAGAAATCCGTGTTCGGTCAGGGGGTTATGATCTAGTGGCAATTACAGAGACTTGGTGGGACACCTTGCATGACTGGAATGTGGTCATGGATGGCTATGTCCTGTTCAGGAAAGACAGGCCACTAAGGAGAGGTGGTGGAGTTGCTCTTTATGTGAGTGAGCAGCTAGAATGTATTGAGTTCTGTCCAGGGGCGGATCAGGAGCGAGTTGAGAGTTTGTGGGTGCGAATTAAGGGGCAGGCTGGCAGGGGTGATACTGTTGTGGGTGTCTATTACAGGCCACCGGATCAGGATGAGGAGGGTGATGAGACCTTCTACAGGCAGCTGAGAGCAGTCTCACAATTACAGGCCCTGGTTGTCATGGGGGATTTCAAATACCCTGATATTTGCTGGGAGGCCTACCCAGCCAGCCATCCTCAGTCCAGGAGGTTCCTCCAGTGCATTGATGATAACTTTCTGATGCAAATGGTGGATGAGCCAACTAGGAGAGGCGTGTTGCTGGATCTTATCCTCACTAACAAGGAGGGTCTGGTTGAAGAGGTGAAGGTTGAGGGCAGCCTTGGTTGTAGTGACCATGAGATGGTAGAGTTCAGGATCTCATGTGGCAGGAACAGAATAGCTAGCAAAATCACAACCCTGGACATCAGGAGGGCCAACTTTGGCCTTTTCAAGCAATTGCTAGGGGAAATACCATGGGACAGGGTACTAGAAGGTAAGGGGGCCCAAGATAGTTGGTTAGCATTCAAGGACTGCTTCTTCCGAGCTCAAGATCAGAGCACCCCAGCAGGTAGGAAGTCAAGGAAGGGTACCAGGAGACCTGCATGGTTAAACAGGGAACTGCTGGGCAAACTCAAGTGGAAGAAGAGAGTGTACAGATCATGGAAGGAGGGGCTGGCCACTTGGGAGGAATATAAGTCTGTTGTCAGAGGATGTAGGGAGGCAACTAGGAAAGCTAAGGCCTCCTTGGAATCAAACCTTGCAAGAGAGGTCAAGGACAACAGAAAGGGCTTCTTCAAATACATTGCAGGTAAAACCAACACTAGAGGCAATGTAGGCCCACTGATGAATGAGGTGGGGGTCCTGGAGACAGAGGATAAAAAGAAGGCAGAGTTACTGAATGCCTTCTTTGCCTCTGTCTATACTGCTGGAGGCTGTCCTGAGGAGCCCTGGACCCCTGAGGCCCCAGAGTAAGTCAGGATAGAGGAGGAATCTGTCTTGGTTGATGAGGGCTGGGTCAGGGATCAATTAAGCAATCTGGATATCCATAAATCCATGGGCCCTGATGGGATGCACCCGCGGGTGCTGAGGGAGCTGGCGGAAGTCATTGCTAGGCCACTCTCCATCATCTTTGCTAAGTTGTGGGCAACGGGAGAGGTGCCTGAGGACTGGAGGAAAGCAAATGTCACTCCAGTCTTCAAAAAGGGCAAGAAGGAGGACCCGGGTAACTATAGACCGGTCAGCCTCACCTCCATCCCCGGAAAGGTGATGGAACAACTTGTCCTCGGTGCTGTCTCTAGGCACATCAAGGATAGGGGGATCATTAGGGGCACTCAGCATGGCTTCACCAAGGGGAAGTCATGCTTAACCAACTTGATAGCCTTTTATGAGGATGTAACCCGGTGGATAGATGATGGTAAAGCTGTGGATGTGGTCTATCTCGATTTCAGTAAGGTGTTTGACACGGTCTCCCACAGCATCCTCGCAGCTAAACTGAGCAAGTGTGGTCTGGATGATCGGGTAGTGAGGTGGATTGTAAACTGGCTGAAGGAAAGAAGCCAGAGAGCAGTGGTCAATGGGAGAGAGTCCAGTTGGAGGCCTGTGTCTAGCGGAATCCCTCAAGGGTCAGTACTGGGACCAGTACTATTCAATATATTCATTAATGACTTGGATGAGGGAATAGAGTGCACTGTCAGCAAGTTCGCTGATGACACCAAACTGGGTGGAATGGCTGACGCACCGGAAGGCTGCGCAGCCATTCAGAGAGACCTAGACAGGCTGGAGAGTTGGGCGGGGAGAAATTTAATGAACTATAACAATGGCAAGTGTAGAGTGCTGCATCTGGGCAAGAACAACCCCATGTACCAGTACAAGTTGGGGACAGAGCTGTTGGAGACCAGCATAGGGGAAAGGGACCTGGGGGTCCTAGTGGACAGCAGGATGACCATGAGCCAGCAATGTGCCCTTGTGGCCAAGAAGGCCAATGGCATCCTGGGGTGTATTAGAAGGGGTGTGGTTAGTAGGTCGAGAGAGGTTCTCCTCCCCCTCTACTCTGCCCTGGTGAGGTCGCATCTGGAATATTGTGTCCAGTTCTGGGCCCCTCAGTTCAAGAAGGACAGGGAACTGCTAGAGAGAGTCCAGCGCAGAGCCACGAAGATGATTAAGGGAGTGGAACATCTCCCTTATGAGGAGAGGCTGAGGGAGCTGGGTCTCTTTAGCTTAGAGAAGAGGAGACTGAGGGGTGACCTCATTAATGTTTATAAATATGTTAAGGGCAAGTGTCATGAGGATGGAGCCAGGCTCTTCTCAGTGACATCCCTTGACAGGACAAGGGGCAATGGGTACAAGCTGGAACACAGGAGGTTCCACTTAAATATGAGAAGAAACTTCTTTACGGTGAGGGTAACCGAACACTGGAACAGGCTGCCCACAGAGGTTGAGTCTCCTTCTCTGGAGATATTCAAAACCCGCCTGGACGCGTTCCTGTGTGATATGGTCTAGGTAATCCTGCTCTGGCAGGGGGATTGGACTAGATGATCTTTCGAGGTCCCTTCCAATCCCTAACATTCTGTGATTCTGTGATATATTAGCATCAGGACAGCTACGAGAAAGACACATATTCATGATAAAATGACCTAGTAGCTTGCAATTATGTATGTTAAGTAACGCAATTTTTCAGTTACCTTTCTAACATAAACACATTTCTTTTTACACGCATATGCATATATATACACCATACATAAAGATTTAAACACATAAGTCAGAAAGACATATGAAAGGATGTGTAAATATACATATACAGCAGAAATTGTATTCATAAAAAGGAATATGCTTATGTGAAATGTTCTAAAATAATATTCTTTTCCTCCTGAAGTAAAGGCAAAGCCTATTAAGAGAGCTAAAAGCAGTTAGAATATAAAACCACTTGTCTTTTACTTAGACCAACCTTTTTAAACAAAAGTATCGTATAATGAAGCCTGGATACAGGATGTGACATTTTGAGAGCACATCAGTTGCCCTTCAGTGCAATCTGTATGAGCTTAACAAGTCAATGCTAACCTGGGTGACAACTAATTAAGACAGTACTAATAAAGCTGTAAAAACTGGGTTCCTTAGAGATTTCTGATTACTGACATCTATTGCTCTTCGGTCAACATATGGGGAGAAATGTCCCTTAGTGAAAGTTTGAATGTTTCAAATAGGTTTTTCAGAGCACAGCTTTCTGGGGTAAATAGAAAACAAATGTAGTTAATCACGCAGATATCAGCAAAACATGGAACATTATGCCTTTGTGTTCATGCAGAAAGAAAATGTGTCTGATGTAGATGTTTAGCTTTATAATAGCTTAATAGAACCAATATTTGGTATATTCAAATACTGAACTACAAACAAATGTGCTGTCACTCTGAAAGCTTTCATATGGTTGCAATTTTCAAATTAGCAAACTGAAAGTTATCTAAAAGGCAACATATTGTTATACTCTAAGGGGCCATTATGGCATAACTTATTTAGTTGTCTGTTCCAGCTTAAATTTGATTTCTCCAGATTTTGGACTCAGAAATCCCACAGGGCTTTTACAATTTGGCTTCTGCAAAGCCTGCTCCTTTTTCAAGGAGTGGGCATTTTCTTCTGGATTATATTACAGGAGCACAAACACTAAAGGGCTTGCCAATACTTTGAGTAAATGTGACCTGTATAGGCATTTTTTTCCCTGTACTTACCATCCCTGTTACAAGAATAGTGTAATGCAAAGTGTCACGGTTTAAAGCTGGGCCAGCTATTAACCAGGTGGCAGATGCTCTCTGTTAACCCTCTCCCCCCTCCCCGCTAAGGGAAAGGGAAAGGGAAAAGGGAGAGAGACTTACGGGTTGGAAAGTTAAAACAGTTTTAATAAACTATAATAATGAAAAAGAGTGTAATAATAATATTGGAATAATCAAATATATACAAATATATACAAATATATACAAAACCAAGACTGAGAGCTTGGAAATCCTCCTCAGACAGAGTTGCTCCCCCCAGCACAAGCAGAGGGGAAAATGCAGTAGCTCCCCCCAGCACGGGCAGAGGGCAAAATGCAATAGCTCTACCCAGCACACCTGCAGGCTTTTAACTGGAAAATTGGCAAAGCTGGTACCAATCAGTGGGAAACAGGAGGGCCCCTCCCTCCTGGGCCCCACCTCCAGGAGGCAGTGGGTTAGTGATAAATAGGAAAGTGAGAATGACGTGTGTGGGATGGAATACCTCGTTGGTCAATCTTGGGTCACCTGCCCTGTCTGCTCCCCCCTGCAGCTGCGACCCCCCTTTGGCTCTTCACTCGTAAGCAGTGAGGAATTTAGCAGTGACCTTGGTTTCTCTAAGACTAATTGGCCTGGTTTGGGCCAAACCAGGACATTCCACCCCTTATTCCATACCATTCACGTCATACTCAGATCACCACTACCTTTTCATTTTCAAATATATATACACATATCACTAGTTTATGATTCATCTCTATACAAAAAGTTCATTAAGTTCATTTGGTTCAGGATTGTGGGTTTGCATCTGGCTAGCAGTCTCTCAGCAGTCTCTCTGGCTAGCAGTCTCTCTTTCGTCATGGTTCGTGCCCACAGGTTGCAGGTTAAAGATGTCAGACTCGAGGAGGTTACTGGACGCCACTTGATAAAGCTAGTTCCGGTCTCATCAACACTGTCTTAACCTGAAAGACACTTATGCAGCAACAACATACAGTTCAGAATTAAGTAGTCTCACCCAGAATCAGATCACCTTCAGGGACACATCGGACTTCACCATCTTGCAACATCACCCACCAAGTACATCCAGGTCCCTGAGCAAAAGCAATCCCACGAATGGGTTTACCTTTGCCCGTTACAGGAAGAATCCAGACAGTTTTTCCCAATAGATTCCTTTCATGCACCACCGGGACTTTATCTCCTTCTACTGTATGTAGAAGGTCTGATTGAGCAGGGCCAGCTCGATTGATAGATCCCCTGGTGTTAACTAACCAGGTAGCTTGTGCCAGATGTTTATCCCAGTTTTTAAAGGTTCCACCCCCCATTGCTTTCAGGGTAGTTTTTAACAGCCCATTATACCGTTCAATTTTCCCAGAGGCTGGTGCATGATAGGGGATGTGATATACCCATTCAATGCCATGCTCTTTGGCCCAGTTGTCTATGAGACTGTTTTTGAAATGAGTCCCATTGTCCGACTCAATTCTCTCTGGCGTGCCGTGTCGCCACAAGATTTGCTTTTCAAGGCCCAGAATAGTGTTCCAGGCAGTGGCATGGGGCACAGAGTATGTTTCCAACCATCCGGTGGTCGCCTCCACCATGGTAAGCACATAACGTTTACCCTGGCGGGTCTGAGGGAGTGTGATATAGTCAATTTGCCAGGCCTCCCCATATTTATATTTCAACCACCGCCCCCCATACCACAAAGGTTTTAACCGTTTGGCTTGCTTAATTGCGGCGCATGTTTCACAATCATGGATAACCTGTGCAATAGAGTCCATGGTTAAGTCCACCCCTCGGTCACGAGCCCATCTGTATGTTGCATCTCTCCCTTGATGACCTGAAGTGTCATGAGCCCACCGAGCTAAAAATAGTTCACCTTTATGTTCCCAGTCCAAATCTATTTGGAACATTTTAGCAGCTTGATCCGCTTGTTGGTTGTTTCGATGTTCCTCAGTTGCCCGACTTTTAGGTACGTGGGCATCTACATGACGTACCTTCACAACTAGTTTCTCGAGCCGAGAAGCAATATCTTGCCACAATTCAGCAGCCCAAATAGGTTTACCTTTACGCTGCCAGTTGCTTCGCTTCCACTGCTTTAACCACCCCCACAAGGCATTTGCCACCATCCATGAGTCAGTATAAAGATACAGCCTTGGCCACTTTTCTCGTTCAGCAATGTCTAAAGCCAGCTGGATGGCTTTTACTTCTGCAAATTGACTTGATTCACCTTGTCCTTCTGTGGCTTCTGTGACTCGTCGTATGGGACTCCATACAGCAGCTTTCCACTTCCGATACTTTCCTACAAGACGGCAGGATCCATCGGTGAACAGGGCATACTGCTTCTCATCCTCTGGTAGTTCATTATACGGTGGGGCTTCTTCAGCACGTGTCACCGCCTTTTCTGGTGGCATTCCGAAGTCTTTGCCTTCTGGCCAGTCCATGATCACTTCTAAAATTCCTGGGCGATTAGGGTTTCCTATTCGAGCCCTCTGTGTAATTAATGCAATCCATTTACTCCACGTCGCATCAGTTGCATGATGGGTAGTGGGAACCTTACCCTTGAACATCCAGCCTAGTACTGGTAATCGAGGTGCTAGGAGAAGTTGTGCTTCAGTACCAATTACCTCTAAAGCAGCTCTAACTCCTTCATACGCTGCCAGTATCTCTTTTTCAGTTGGAGTGTAATTGGCCTCGGAGCCCTTGTATCCTCGACTCCAAAATCCTAGGGGTCGACCTCGAGTCTCCCCTGGTACTTTCTGCCAGAGGCTCCAGGTAGGACCATTGTCCCCAGCTGCGGTGTAGAGCACATTTTTAACATCTTGTCCCGTGCGGACTGGTCCAAGGGCTACTGCATGCACAATCTCTTGTTTAATCTGTTCAAAAGCCTGTCGTTGTTCAGGGCCCCACTGAAAATCATTCTTCTTTCTGGTCACTTGATAAAGAGGGCGTACAATCTGGCTGTAATCTGGAACATGCATTCTCCAGAAACCCACAACACCTAAGAAGGCTTGTGTTTCCTTTTTGTTAGTAGGTGGGGACATAGCTGTTATTTTGTTGATCACGTCTATTGGGATCTGGCGACGCCCATCTTGCCATTTAATCCCTAAAAACTGGATCTCCCGGGCAGGTCCCTTGACCTTGCCTCTTTTTATGGCAAAACCAGCTTTCAGAAGAATTTGGATTGTTTTCTCCCCTTTGTCAAAAACTTCTGCTGCTGTATCTCCCCATACAATGATGTCATCAATGTATTGCAAATGTTCTGGAGCTCCACCCTTTTCTAGTGCAGTCTGGATCAGTCCATGGCAAATAGTAGGACTGTGTTTCCACCCCTGGGGCAGTCGATTCCAGGTGTACTGGATACCTCTCCAGGTAAAAGCAAACTGTGGCCTGCACTTTGGTGCCAAAGTAATAGAGAAAAACGCATTAGCAATGTCTATGGTGGCGTACCACTTGGCTGCCTTTGACTCCAGTTCGTATTGAAGTTCTAGCATGTCTGGCACAGCAGCACTCAGCGGTGGCGTAACTTCATTTAGGCCACGATAGTCCACAGTTAATCTCCATTCTCCATCAGACTTTCGCACTGGCCATATAGGACTATTAAAGGGTGAGCGAGTCTTGCCAATCACTCCTTGATTTTCTAATTGTCTAATCAGTTTATGAATGGGGATCAGGGAGTCTCGATTGGTGCGATATTGTCGTCGGTGCACCGTGGTAGTAGCAATTGGCACCTGTTGTTCTTCAACCTTCAGCAACCCCACAACAGAAGGATCTTCTGAGAGGCCAGGCAAGGTAAACAGCTGTTTAATGTCCTCAGTCTCTACAGCTGCTATACCAAAGGCCCATCTGTACCCTTTTGGGTCCTTAAAATACCCTCTCTTGAGGTAGTCTATGCCAAGGATGCACGGAGCATCTGGGCCAGTCACAATGGGGTGCTTTTTCCATTCATTTTTAGTTAGGCTCACTTCGGCCTCCAATACAGATAACACTTGAGATCCTCCTGTTACTCCTGAAATGCTGATAGATTCTGCCCCTTTATGATCCGATGGCATTAGGGTGCACTGTGCACCAGTGTCTACCAGGGCTCGATACTTTTGTGGTTTTAATGTGCCAGGCCATCGAATCCACACAGTCCAATAAACTCGGTTGTCCCTCTCCTCCACCTGGCTGGAGGCAGGGCCCCCCTAATTAAGAAATGGATTCGTGCTGCTCACAGGGACTGGACCTTCATTTCTCCTATTCACACTTGGGAAAAAGTGATTTGAGGCCCATCTCCCCTGACTGGGGTCCTGCTCACTGGTAACTGGAGCAGCCATCCTCCTAGGAAAATTCTCTCTGGCATTTCTTTTAGCTTGCAACTCACGTACTCGTGCCTGTAGGGTACTGGTAGGTTGTCCATGCCATCTGCTCATGTCCTCCCCATAACCACGCAGGGTAAACCACAGGATACCTCGTGATGTGTTCTGTTTCCTTTGAGCTGGTCCTGTAGGAGAGCGTTTTCTCCTAACGGCTGCAACTCGCGCCTGTGTAGGTAGAGAGTCAAGTTTATTCTCGATCATGGACAGTTTGTCTGACAGTTGTTTAAATGAGTCCTTGTTCTCCTTAGTCAGTTTTTCCACAGCCGAGATGCGTGCCTGCAGTGGGGAAGAAATACTATCTTCATACTGTTGCATACAGTTAGCCATTTAGCCCACAGTAGAATGTGCCATATCATCTTCTCCCCATACTAATATTGACAATGTATGGGTATATGTCGGTGGAGCATTCTTCACAACCTTCCGGAACATGGATCGGTTGCATTCCACTTCATCAGGATCTACAGGATCTACAATGTCCTGTGGGTGTCTATAAATGATCTCTTGCACAGCTAGTTCTCTAAGGTAGTTAATACTTTTTTCTATAGTGGTCCATTTGCTTAGGTGGCTCATAACATCATCTTTATAGGGATACCTGCTCTTTACAGCTGACAAGAGTCGCCTCCAGAGACTGATAGTGTTTGACTTTCTTGCGAGCGCCTTATCAATACCACCATCTCTGGACAGGGATCCCAACTGTCTGGCTTCTCTGCCATCTAATTGCATGCTGTCTGCCCCATTATCCCAGCATCGGAGCAACCAGGTAATAATAGGTTCACCGTCATAACGGCTGAAGTCTTTCCTTATATTTCTCAGGTCCTTCAGGGATAAGGAGTGGTAGGTTATCTCTACGTCCGAGACCTCCTCTTGTGATAGTTCTGCTTTAGAAGGACCTTTCTTCTGTGATGGGTCTGCTTTAAAAGGATGATCGAGGAAACCCCCCTCTGTGTCAGGCCCTAACTCTGCCTGAGAAGGGCCCTCACTTGGGTCATATGATGGCTCTGCCTTAGAAGGCTCTAAGTCATCATCCTTCTCTTCACGAGCTGATTTCTTTTGGTATTTCTTCCTGGTTACAGGAGCAATTGGTACAGATTCGATAGATGCTGGGGTCTGAGTAGATGCAGTGGCTGTCGTGGGAGTGCTGAGAGTCTGAGTAGCTGCAGTGGCCATCTTGGGGGGTGCAGCAGCTGTGGTACAGGCTGCTGAGGTTTCAGTGGATTTAGTGGCTGTAGCAGCAGTACACACTGTAGGATCTGAGGTGGCTGCATAACACCTACAACTGTCCCTACACCGATATTTAATCTTATCCCACATCAGAAACACATTCAGGACAACCGAAAATAAAAACATGCCACCTAGACAGCACCATCCTAATTTCGCAAAATCTCGTGGAATCAGCTTGGCAGAAAAGGAGAAGGTACTATTTCCCGAAGTAAAACTGGAAGAGTAATCATTAACAGAATCAGCTAAAGGACGCCTGGAGCGTGCAGATGAAGTCGCTGCTACTGATTCGCGATTAAAGCTGCCCATCATTGTGTCATAAAGATAAGAGATCGGAATATTAACTGCCCAGTTTATCACAGCATAAATCAGTATCGAACCCCATACCAAAACAATACATTTCGACCAGCGCCCACTGCTAAACTGCATGTAAACATTCATAAGAAGCAAGCAATAACACAGTGCCCACGGCAGGTAAGGCATTATTGCAATACTCAATTGTGAAAGAAACTCCATAAAAAGATGAGATAACACAGCATTCAAAAGTGACATCACCATCTTCATTATCTGTTTTAATTTCCAACCCCTCGTAAATCTCAAAGGAAGAAATCTGATACTCTTTCAGCTGAGCTCTCCGGGTCTCCTCCCACCAGAGCCAGGATTCAACTTATCAGAGCAACCTGTTGGAGCTTCTCTCGAGCCCCACGTTGGGTGCCAATAAATCTGTCACGGTTTAAAGCTGGGCCAGCTATTAACCAGGTGGCAGATGCTCTCTGTTAACCCTCTCCCCCCTCCCCGCTAAGGGAAAGGGAAAGGGAAAAGGGAGAGAGACTTACGGGTTGGAAAGTTAAAACAGTTTTAATAAACTATAATAATGAAAAAGAGTGTAATAATAATATTGGAATAATCAAATATATACAAATATATACAAATATATACAAATATATACAAAACCAAGACTGAGAGCTTGGAAATCCTCCTCAGACAGAGTTGCTCCCCCCAGCACAAGCAGAGGGGAAAATGCAGTAGCTCCCCCCAGCACGGGCAGAGGGCAAAATGCAATAGCTCTACCCAGCACACCTGCAGGCTTTTAACTGGAAAATTGGCAAAGCTGGTACCAATCAGTGGGAAACAGGAGGGCCCTTCCCTCCTGGGCCCCACCTCCAGGAGGCAGTGGGTTAGTGATAAATAGGAAAGTGAGAATGACGTGTGTGGGATGGAATACCTCGTTGGTCAATCTTGGGTCACCTGCCCTGTCTGCTCCCCCCTGCAGCTGTGACCCCCCTTTGGCTCTTCACTCGTAAGCAGTGAGGAATTTAGCAGTGACCTTGGTTTCTCTAAGACTAATTGGCCTGGTTTGGGCCAAACCAGGACACAAAGACTCCCTTGTCATAGTATACCCTTGCATACAGTGAAGCTACAAGACTGACCTGAGCCTATTCAGAGGTAAAATATCTGATCTCAGCCCATAGGGAGAAGTTGAGTGAAGCCAAATTGCAGCCAACTGACCTGAAAGAAAAACATCCAAGGTCCTGTATTAGTTCCATTGATGCTCTACTGACTGAAAGACATGTATAGTCACGATAATTTCCCTGTGATTTCTCTCCTGACATCTTATTTTCCTGGTTTTAAAGCAGGGAACATGAAAAAGGTCGCCTTCTTTATCCCATATACATAACCCTAACTCAGTAATGCTGTTTTCTCAGATTCAGCATCTTTCCCTGACCCAAACTTTAACTGCCCACAATGTAGATGTCTATATATGAAATAGTCACTCTAAAAAAACTGGCTTTGTAGTCAATGGTAAGCTAGTCTGTGTAGTCAAGATGGAGTCCACTTGAGGAAGAAATGCCTCTACAGCTTCTTTTCATTGTAATTACCAGGCCTCTGTTGACTACAAGGATACCGCATGATGATTTTTCAGAGATCCTTTTTCTGTCAGATGACTCCCAGAATTACCTCAATTTGTCTAATAATAACCCGTTGCTCAATGTAGATACATCTGGAAAAAAAAAACATTGAAAACATTATCTCGCTCCTTTGACTTTCGTCTGAAGGGCTGTTTCTTTAAAGCATCAGATCTTTCCCTCTTACATATCAAAGGGACTTTCTGAATTCATTTGGATTTTCATTTACAAAATCAGAGTATACACAAGTGAGGAGGCAAAGTTCTCATCCATGAAACTCAGAGATAACCACAGCTGGAATATTAGACTCTGGTCTAATTTAACATTTTTCTTTTCTCTACAAGCATCTAAAACATTCAATTCCATTTTGGAGTTTTACGCAGAGTCTACTGCAGTCTTTTGAAAGATTTGCATCAATGTCCACACTTACTGGATTAGGTTCCAGATATTTAGATTCTTTAAGAATTTTTGGGGAAAAAAACCCTGAATTCTAAGTTAGATTTGGTATTTATACTGGTCAGACTTTCAGTGCTGCTCAATGATCTGGATGTCCTTATTTCTATGTGCATACTGTATATAATCTTTGACTTTCTCTTGGTGACTTTTCTTTCAAAGCTGTCTAAAAGCATTTTAAGATTCATCTCAGAGCTGCCTTCAATTTTTTTTTCAATATATTCCTAATACAGGGATCCCCAGATCTGGTCACAGTGTTTCAGCTGTAGCCAGGACAGGAGTAATTACATCCCTATTAATGCATGTTCTTTACATATGTCAAGTAAATATTTGTTTCCCTTCATAGATGCAATATTAAAATTGCATATCTGCTACTGACACCCTTCCTCCTTTGTAGAACGATGAAAATCAGGCTATTACTTTCTATGGATTATATTGTTTTACACTGTTCCCCAAATGTATATAACCTCAGATGTATCTGCAAAATGTAATGTATTGTCTCCTATATCATGCATATGCCATTTATTCTACTTCTTCTGAGCTTTTACTTTAGGAAGAAAAAAAGACTGACTTATGACCAATTCAGTAGAAGTCATTTTACTAACTTTAGCTGTTGACAATGAAGATAACCTTTTCAATTCACAGTTATATGTTTTTTCTCTTGTAAAATCATTATAAGATTTTATTTCTCTTTTTTTTAGAAGTAATTATATAATATCTATTAAGAAAAATCCCACTGTGATTACATTCAAGCTATTTTCAAATTGTTTAGGTAGGGTTTGTGGTCCCTAATGTAAAATTGCAGTTGAAATCTAGCATAGTCTGCAGGATAGTGTTGGAGATTTAGACTTCCCTGCTCCCAAGACTGTGTATTTAATAATAATAGGATAACATACACCAATAGTGTTTGGAGCAGGAATCAGAAGCTGGAATTATCTCTAGAGTCAGATGAAGACTCTTGTCAATGGTTTGTTACAGCTGGCTTTCCCCTTTCTGCCATCTCTTTGCAGAATGGCCCGTTTTTACCATGAACATGAGAAACATCTTACTACTGTGGTATAACTGGTGATTAGGACAGTTTCCTTGACAACGGAGTAGTATGTAGCTGTTTCTCCAGATTAGTCACACAAGATCTAGTAGCTACAAACTACAGTGTGGACTATGTAATTAACAGGGGGAAAAACCCGTTATTTATACATACTATGTACAAGAGACGTTAAATCACATTTTCCTCATCAGCTCACACTTTATAAGAAAATGATGACCCATTATACCTTTCTAAATGAAATTCATAAAAGACTAATTGCAGAAGAACATTTTTTGGTTCTCTGTTTCCATCTTCATATACATGCCAACTGAAGACTGCAGGGAAGTGGCTATTAGCAAGATTTCAGATAACCTACTTTTTGTAGTATTTCCTGTTGATTTTTATTCACATAAAAGATCTAAGAAACTATTGCTTATAAGTATATTATATGATCTGTACACAGACTACCTTTTTCAGATCTTTTACCAAGGCTTTTCTTGAAGCTATCAATGTTCTCAGTACTCTTGGAGGTAGGGCACTGCACATCAAAACTCTTGATTAGAAGCCCAGGTTGTTCCCCCTGGTTACCATCACTAACATAAAACAGATAAGTAAAATCTTCAGACAATAACAGTAAAGCAAGACTTTTCAGTATGTCTCACCTACCCTTGCAACTCCCCAAAACCCCCTACAGAGGCATGACTTAATGACTTCTCTGGGGTGCATCTCTGCTGCCTTCTGCTGAACAGCATGCTGAGCCCTGAGGCCTGCAACGTGCTGGCTGGTATTGCTTGGAGTGCATCAGAGATCCCATCTGGAAAGTGCACTCAGATTTATTTTGCAGGGAAACTGAAGCCTGTGTGGAAGTGTGGGGAGGAGAAAAAAAGCTTGGAGAAGAGCTGGTGCATGACCTTCTTTTGCCCCACCAGGATAACCTGATGCATCTATGCTTCAGCTTTGCTTTCTGTAAATTAAGACTCTCAACCTCCAAAACAGCACTCAAAACTTCTACCTCATCATTCATTGCTTTCTGCAAATGGAAACCTTTAAGCTTTTTAATATATATATTTCATTTTAAGATTGACCTAAGAATTAAAATCCTGGAGGAAGCCTCAGAGCCATCCTTTATTACGTTGGTATTCTGTATTGTGTCATGCTAGGTTTTCTACTGTTTTCCTTTCCTACATTAAATCTTTTGATCTCACTGAACTGTAAGTAATTTATCACACAAAATGCACTGTTATTCACTATGCCAACAAATAGAACGCAAATATTTCCCAGTTTGGCACATGGAGCATGTGTCACATCTTGTGACCAAATAACAGCAGCACACTACATATCAACAAGAAGATAAAATTCCTTGACAATATATCAGTAATCAGTTACCACCTCTGTCTCAAGACAGTGTAATATAAAATTGCTTAATAATCACCTGCTGCTTTTTTCTTTTTTTTTTTCAATGAATAAGCCACACTGAAAAGTCTTCTCATTTAAGATAAAATGTACGCCTCCACTATTTTCTCATCATGCCTTTTTCTCAAGGAAACATTCAAGAATCTTGTAAAAAGAGGTTTTGGCATACTTCAGCAGGAGTATGTTTCACTAATATATCTCTCAGCATCCCACTGTTGAAGGAATTTTACAGAATTAATCAAAAGAAGTTTTCATGGCCTATTTGTTTTGTGACTTTGACCCAATCTGTTGGAAGATTAAAAATCCCCATTCAGTACTGCAGTTTTTGGAAAAAACAGGGAACCAGGTATTCTATAGGACAATTTTCTGAGATGTTATAAACCTTCACATTGCTTGTATTAGGACACGAATAGAAGGAACACTCTCAAAGATAAATATGATGTTTCTAGAAATTTATGTGGCAGGTCAAATGGAAACATTATTCTGTTTTATTGAGAGATAATGGTTACTTCTTATGACTAAATTTTATAGTGCTGCATTATTTACAAAGATTTGTGCAGACATTAAAATAGTCATTACCAAGGGGAGGATTCTCCTTTCATTCTGTCTCTGTTCTTTCACATAAAAGAACATATTGCAAATGTAAACACACTTTGAGCTGAATATATACAGTATTTTTAACACTCTTTCTGGAGTCTTGCTGGCAGATGACTAGCTGTGATACAAGAAAATGGTTTTGTGACAATTGTTTTATGTGCTTTTTAGTGAAACTTTCTTCTGATATATGCGCTGTCAGAATGCACATGCACAACGTATTTATGTTCTGTTGACCACCCATGTTTAAAATACGCCAGTTGGATGTAGGACAATGAATGCAGTTGGTCTCAAATATGTATGCACATCAGCTCTGCAAACTGAAGAAATCCAGGTAGCTTTTTAATACTTTCACACCTTAACCCCCCTGTGTTTCTATTTTCTTGCCTGTGTCTATCTACTTCATTTGTATGGACAAGAAGGAAAAAAAGAAACATGCACAGGTTATTATTACAGGCAGGATTAGGATTTTCAATACAGACAACAGCTGAGGTACCCCCTTTTAAGCCCAGATGTCCCATGAACAGCTGCCAAAGACAGTGTGCTTCTCTGAGACCCAGTTTTTTACTTATTTCTCTGTGCAGCCTTAGAATCCATATGTGGTACAGGCTAACAGCAAATGTTAGCCTTTACCACCCAGAAGTCACTTTTCTCCTCTGCTGCTTGATCATCTGAGCTAATCGAAAAGCCTGTGAACCAAGGAAAAGCAGGTGCTAACTGCTATCTCTGTGCAGCTGCGGACAGGTTAGCTCAGAAACCAAAGTCATGCCACTGCAAGTGCAGAGCTGCTCTCTCCTTCCCAGCATTTGAAGGTGTTAACTGTTAATCAGGAGTTTCAGTTGGCTGCTATGTTGTTAAAAATTGTGTGGGCCTGCATGAAAGGGAGAATCAAGACAGAGAAGGGGTGGGAGGCTGAGCTCCATTTACATCCGTAAAACGTAAAATGAAGCGCTTACTCCTTTGTGAAAGCCCCAGCCCGCAGGGGAGTGGATTATTGCTGTGCAATTGATGTATCCCTAAGCTGATTGCATGGCGTGTGGGGTGGATGTGCAGAGATATGAGGGAGAGAAGGAAAGCCTATGGTCTTATGGACTGAATATGCTTCTGGTTAGGTAACGGTTCTTAAAACCGTCCCCTTATGTTGACCGAGGTGGCAGCTGCCATATGTATGCTGTAAAAAGATCACCTTGAGTGAATCATCCAAAATAAGTGCATCGAGGAGAGATAAAGCAGGCAAATTTGGAGAGAAATGAATTCAACTCATACAAGCCGTTGTTAAAAAAAAAAAGTAAGTGACCATGTTCCCTTATTGGTGATGATTTTCATTATCTCAGTCAGCTCTATCCACTCCTAGAATCTTGTTGGATGAAATGAAAGTCGCTTCTAGTAATATAGTTTGCAGAGGGCATGGAGAACATGATTGTTTATTCTTATGTTATAACTTTATTACTCTGCATATTTGCAGGGGAAGTTGCTTACTATAAGGAGAAAAATAAATGTTTATAGCCTGAGTATTCACTTCTGATATTTGGGTTTTTTTCACACACATTTCATTTCCCATCTCATTTTTAGATAATTAAAAAGAAAGCTACAAATAGAAACAAGTTGAAGATCACTTATAATAGGGAACTTTGGCAAAGTCAAAACCTGCATGACTTAAGTATCTTCTTTTCTTGATTGTATTTTTAATATTTTTTTTATCAAACTGATATAAAGGGAAAATAGCAGAAGTGGGAAGAATTTCCAGTATCTCTGAGCCTTCTTCTGTTTTAACCTGTAATCACGTTTGATGTACAGCTGCAGAGATTTTTTTCCCCCCAGTGCCGTTCAAGCAATGATCAGAGTTCTCTGACTAACATTTTGAGAGTCAAGAAAAACAAATAAATGGGAAAGAAAGCTCCAGGACTAGCAAAAAGATCATCTTTAGAGTTTTCTGCAAGAATTATCTGCAAATGAACCACAGAGGTCTTAGGAAAGTTTGGGGTATGGAAGGGATTTTAGCAAGTGAAGAAAGAAGTTCAGTGAAGTGAAGGAAGCTCAGTGACAGAAGCAACACCTACAGGCAGTGAGAGCAAAAAGGGAAGTGAGTCAATATGTGTGAAAAGAACAGTGTCAGGGAGTAAAACAGCTGAAGAAAAAGTGATAAAGAAAAAAAGAACAGGAACAGGAATAAAATGTGATTGGAGAATATAGCTTTACTATGGATGATTTATTTATGTGAAATCTTCCTAACGAGTAGTGAAAGATTACTCCAGGCTGGTTAAACCTTCTTAGACAAAATAATCCTGAGAAACAGACTGAAGGGGAGATTCATTTTGGACTTTTACTGAATATAATGGTTGAAATAGTACTGAACTCTTATCCTCAGAAATAAACGTTTTTTTCTTTTACATTATTTACCATCTTATTCACTATCATCTACCACACTCTTTCTTGAGAGTCAGTCAAAAATAGAAAGTTTTTTTTTATTATTTCAAGAGAACTGTAGGAAAATGCTGGTAAAATTCATACTTGCTGAGAAGTCTTCAAGTCAAAGGTAGTCTGTCTTGGTTTGTGGTGCTTCTAGCACAGGTGCATGGGATAGTAATACTCAGTAGCTGGCTGGAGGGATGGATGGGGAACACATGGGAGGTATATATGTATTGTTAGGTGAGAGCACAAGGAATTGAAATGTACCTCAAGAACGTAAATACTGAACAAGAAACAACACACATAATTTCCTAAACACAAAACCAGAGATAGGTGATTTGCATCCACAAAGAGAATGCAACAGGTCTCTCAAGGAGGATGGCGCTCTCCAGAGAGGAACGTAAAGAAATACCCTGGACCATCAGTAAAAGGTGTAGGGAGAAGGGAGCAACAACAAATCTTAAAGAAAAATTATAAAATGTAGGAACAACCACAATAAAGCCCCAGATCTGGTGGCTGCATGAATTGACAAACCTTTCTCATTCAAATCTAACCTCAAGGCAGAATATGAAAAATTAGAAAAAGCATTAATTGCAAGAAAACTGAGAGCGCTGACATCTGCCACAGCTAAAGAAAAAATTGGAATTAAATCCTTTTGAAATACTCAGTGAATTTAAGAGTAACTGAAAAAAAAGTCTGCAATAAATCTTAACAGGATACAGAAAATAGGAGCTTAAAGAACACAGTTCTTTAATGTTCTAGCCTTTTTAATGTTCATTTTTTAAATGCCCAAATGTATTAAACATTTTATGATACAGTTAAAGGCCCAATCTCTGTCCTGAAGAATTCAATTTAGTTTTAAAGCACAGCTTAGAATATCAGGCTATACTGTTCAGGTGGTTGCTTGTTAAGCTCACATGAGTCTCAGTGACTTGTGAAATCTATGTTTCATGTTGGAAAAAACATGTCAGAGATTAATTTTAAAGAAAGGTTTAAAGAAGGAGAAGCTAATGGGATGAGCAAGAGAGAACAAAATAGATCCTAATTTTCTAAAAATAACCAGAGGCTGTTACTTCTAAATAATCAGCTTGGCAGAAACTTCAGGAGCCCATTACTATAAAGAAAAAAGAATAATAATTAAATATCAAAGCTTAATCTACCTTCACAGCTCCCTAGTAGGTTGGTCATAGCAGGGAAGAGGTTTACTTCACAGTTTCGTGCTTTGTTATTATTACCTTCCACCAAAAGATCTGTTTCCTGTCCTGAGAAATTGTTTGACCTAAACTCTACTTATTTCACTCTGACAGAAAAAGAAAACAAATCTGAAAAAAAAAAAATACTGTTTGGGGCTTATTATTATACTAATATACATTTAGTGGTCTGAAAGGTTAATATTTTTCCAACACACTTCTGCTTTTAGCACAATAAGATCTCACTGCTATCATCTCCACATATTAAATCTATCTCAAACCTCTGTGTCAGCTATATAGTTGAAGAAAATCACCTTTCATGAAAGATAAATGAAGAGGATCTTCTTCAAGTAGCACATATAAACCACAGCATAGTTTGCTGTTATCTGAATACAGAGACACAAAATGTGACACTGCTATTTGATAAACTTTTTAAGCCAGTGAGCAAAACCTGGTCCCTTAAAGCCCTTCCCCTACTCTCTGTGAACTGAGTTAATCACATAGCTGGAAGCTGTTCCTGCCCTCTTCGTACCAGCTTTCTGGGCACATAAGAGGAGCATCACCACAAGAGAGACTTCTTTGCTTACATCTTACCCATCATATAGTACTAAGGACTCCTGCCTAAGAACCTGGAGGACCTGCAAATTTAGACGGTGACCCTGCTGCTTTCCCCAGCACAGAAGAGTTTTCGGTCACTATGCAGAACGGAAGGCACAGCTCCTGCCTCTGATGCTCTGACCACGGGACCTTCGGCAGCTGACCCAGCCAATGCAGGGCTGGGGTAAGGACTACAGGGGCCCCGCTCTTGCCTGTGTGCTTGCTGTCCCGCTCTCCCACAGACTTTCCCACCCTCCTAGCCTGCCACAGAGGAGGGCTTTTGGAAAGCTGGATCCCTTCATAGCTCTGATTTACAGCCTGATTCCATGTAGAATTGTACAGTGTCTCTGGGAAGGTGGTCAATCATGGGTGAGGCCTTGGTGAGAGGGGAAAGCAGGAACTTCTTCAACTGGTCTCACTACTAGCAGGAACATAATGGGAAATCAAATCCTAAGGGATGTTTAATGGATGCAAATCATGGCAGAAAATGCCTGATTCTGGAGAAATTCCTACTGCCTATCTTTGGCAGCACTCTGCTCTTGCTGTTGGGAATTTGCTTTCACCCTCTTGACACCCATTGCATTGGGAACATCTAACTTCCACTGCACATTTTACCAGGCAGCAAGGCACCAGGGTCCTTTTGCAAATGTTGCCTGAGGATGACAAACTAATAAGAAAAGGGGAGGATGGAGGGGAACAGAGCAGTCATTTAGCACAAAAATCAAGACACTAAGAACAAAATTAATCAAAGCTCCAAGGGATGTGAAGAGAAAAAAAAAAAATCTTTAATTGCCTATACTCCAAGGCTAGGAGCCCAGTTAGTAAACAAGAAATGGAATGGCTCATTTATGGGCATGAATTTGTCCTCATTGGCATTATTGAGACTTGATCAGGTGATCTGCATGACTGGAATGTTGAAATCACTGGCTGTAATCTATTTAGGAAAGATGAAGCAGGGGGAATGAGTGGAAAATGACACTTCACATCAAAAATGGCACTACCTCTTTCCAAGTGCTGACAGCGTAGAAGCAATCAATATTCAAGGTTTATGGGTGAATATTTAACTGGCAAAGTGCAAAGTATCAGTTGGAATTTGCTGTAAGTTACCACATCACAGCAGGAAGCCAGGTGCTCAGCTGGGTACCTGTCTATAATGCAGGAAGAATAAGTGGCTGAGTTATCAGAGGGACTTCAGCCTGAGTGACATATGCTGAGGAACTTCTGATGCCAGTGTTAAAACTTTTCTGGAATTTCAAAAGTTATAGGTGAAAATGTCTAACATATTACTAGGCAAAAAATCATGGTTACATTTATGCAAATTCCTAGATTTGCTGTTTGCATGAAGACCAAAGCCCAGCCAGTGCTGTTTATGTATTGCTTTAAATGAGTTGATTTCAGAGAGTTGATAGCAATTAAGAACAAAATTAAATGGAGGGGGGGGGTGGGGAAAGAGAGTACCACAATATAATGAGCATACATTGAGGTAGGAACTGTAGAAAATAAAGGAAAGGAAAGTGAAAGAATACACATTTTATAATGGAACTCACCAGATCAAAGTAAATCGAGATGAATCAATTTCAAAAGTGAAAAGGCAATAAGACCTGCCATGGCTGTTAAGGTCAATAGGAAGAGAGAATATTTGGGCTTTTAAAAAAAAAAAGATATTAAAAGCAAATAAGAGAGAAGAACAATATTGGCTTTGTGGTAGCAGATGGGAATGACAGAGTAAAGAATAATAACACAGGCAAGCCACGTGTGCTCAGTGCATAGCTCCGTTCTGTGTTTAGGAGGGGAAAAAGTAGAAATTTTATCATAAGGTAACACTGAAGTACTTTCCATTCCACTGGTCACTCCAGAGAATTAAAAGACAGTTACTGACAGCACACATTTCCAAATAAAAAGGTCCAGATAATTTACATTGAGGAGTTCTAGAAAAACCTGGCAAAGAAATTCTCTGGACCATTAATGTTGATTTTCAATAAGAGTTGGAGCACCAGAAAAGCCCCAGAGAAAATGAGGAGAGCTAATGTTGTGCCAATATTTTAAAGGGGTAAATGAGATGACCTGGACAATTATATACCTGTCAGTCTAACATTGATCTGAAGCAAAATGATGAAACAGCTGATATAAGACTCAATTAATAAAGAATTAATTGAGGATGATATAATTAATGCTGATCAACATGAGTTTATGGAAAACAGATCTCGTCAAGCTAACTTGATGGCTTTTATTGATGAGATTACAAGTCTGGATGATGATGGTAACCATGTTGGTTTAAAAAGTTTAGACTTTTGTGAGCTCATTTTGATGACCATTTGATTAAGAAAACTAGAATGACAAAAAGTCAACATATAGCATATTTAGTCAGAAAGGTAGCTAACTGATCTATCTCAAGTTGTAATTTTAAATGGAAAACAACCACTAAATATGTCAATAGCACCTTGTACTATTTACCATTTTAATTATTTTTACATAAAAAGAAAAAAAGAAATTATTATGAATATAGTTTGAAGATGAAAAATAGCTTCAGTGGCACACTGTGAAGAGGACTGGTTACTTTCTATGCAGTTTGGGTAACCTGGTGTCTTTGTTTAGCCCACATCCAGGGCTAAACAATAACCAGTTGTTCTACCACCCAATCTCCCCTCCCTGATTGAGAAAGGGAATTGGGAAAAGGAGGGAGAATCATAGACTGAAATTTAAACAAATTTAATAAAATAAGAAACCCACTATTGACACTAATACAAAAGACACAAAATTATACTTAGCCCATAACATGGTGGCAAGTCCCTCCATGGATAGTAACCACCAAAAAACAGAGAAGAGGGAACAAAACAAAAAACCTCACCATCACCTAGCAAGCTTTCCAATTTATAGTGAACCTGACGTTAATGTTATAGAATACACCTGTGGGCCAGCTGCCCTGGCTTTCACTGCTAACAGCCTTCATCACCATACCACAGCTGGCCACAAACTGAAACAAAATGTAACAGAAAAGTGATTTCTATAATTTTATCCCCACGAAACCAGGACACCTGGTAAGCTGAACACAAAGAAACTGAGCAGAGCAGAATGCAAAGTCCCACAGCCAAGAACAAACAAGGTAACTCAGAGGGAACCTGTGGAGGAGCCTGTCCCAAGAAACAGAACCAGAGAAGGGGCCCTAGAAGTCATGGGAGATGGACAAGACAGACAGGACCTCTCATCAGAATGACATGAGCAAAAATGCTATGAGACTTTTTGCATTTGATAATGCCACATTCCCTACTAATATACTATATTCACTTCTGCTGCCCACATTTCTAGAAAATATTGAACAGACAGTGAGGATTTCAAGAAATGCTGTGAGAATGATTGAAGGACTGGAAAACCTACCTGGTAGTATAAGACACCGGGAGACCAAGGTCTTCAGCTTATTGGAAGGAAGATTATATATTGAAATGGTAACAGTCTAGACAAGCTTATAGAGAGAAGAAAATTTTTAACTCTTTTAATTCCTGAAGGGAACTCTTCAGTGTTGCAGACAGAAGTTGAGCAAGAACCACTTCTTGAAAAATGAGCTTTAGAGTAGAAATAAAATGTAAATTTTAAATATTATATCTTCTCCTGAATCCCTAGGATATACTCCATGATGCTTTGTGCATTCCTCATTTTAAGAAAACTTTAAATCATGTCTGGATCAGCATTTCCCCAAAGTTTAGTTCAGTCAGAAATCAGTCCAAGGAAGACTTATGACCTCTTGCAGGAGGCAGATCTGGGTCAACAAAAGGACTCCATTTCACCTAGAAAGCCATCAAGATGTTATAAACAAACACAGTTAGGGTTATTCTTCTCTCTGATCTGTCGTGTGAGTTACAAGCCCACCCGTGCTCTCAGGAAAACAGAAGGTTTTCCAAGATCAGAGTCCAGAAGAGACCACTAGATCTGCTGCATTTATTTTACATTTCCTTCTTACATTTCACTCTTCATGGAGTCCATTAGTCTGCTTGTGTGACAAAGTGAGACCGCATTGGACACGAGCTGCCTTCTGTAGCTTGGTAGCTTCTGCACCAGCTTCCTCCACCCGGTGGCCGGGGTAAGCCGTCAGTGCTGCCAGGACCGCGGCTGTACCGGCTGGGGCAGCGGGCAGGGCAGGCGAACGCTCTCGCTGGCTGGAAATCTGTGCACCCACAGGCATCAGCGAGCACGGCCGCCTCGGATTTCAGGTGCTGTGTCTATACATGAAGACAGTGCCCTCTTTTGATGGGTTGCAGTTTATAAAGAATATCTCGGTTCAGGTGTGGCTGAGAGCTACTAGAACTCTTCCAACTGCTTAGATGGTCACAAGATCTTTCCACAAAGGCAATATGAGGGTTCCTTCTATTTTTCTATTTGCCCATCAAGTTTCCTCTTTGAAGATGAGCCTTTTTTTCCCTTTTACCATAGGACTTTTTTCCTCCATTTTTAAGACTGTAATCACACTTCTGTCACAGCTTCATCACAGAAGAAAATATCCTAGTGTTTTTCAAACATCAGGATTTTAGTCTCACTGGTAATCAAAATATCTGCTGAAAACACAGTCCATTTATTTCAGAATTAAAACACATTACAACATTTTGTTAAATAGATTATATTAAATAAAAACGTAAGAAATGGAAATCAGATTTGACAGTGGCTTATAGAAAAGACAATTTTCAAGAATATTAATAGTAGAATGCTTAAAAACTATATTGTTAATGGAAGTGCACCCATGATTCCATGACAATGAAGCAAATAGAAAAAACAATGGTCACAAAGAATAATTTGACCTTCACATTGGCCAATTTTAAAAGTGAAAGGAAATTCCAATGCTAGGAAAATGATTTCTCCCCTGTGTCACCTTGCCCTAGGCAAAATGAGAACACATTTATTTTCTAGATGAGGCATATAAGAAGCAGAATGTTTAAGCAACTTGCTAAAGGTTACACAGTTTATAGGAGACAGATAACAAAAATCCACTATGTGAATGTCCAAAGCACCTAACATATGAAGTGTTTCAAATCTCTGCTCAGATCTACTGAAATGTAGGATCAATAATATTCATTTACCTATACAATGCTTTAACATCCACAAGTGAGAAAGCATCGACTAAAAATAAAGTAGTGATAGCATTATTAGACTCTTCTTTTTTCCCAGAAAGGCTAATAAAAGCACAGAAAATTATGGTGATAGTCAAGAAAAACATTGTACAAATTGTGTCCACAGAGAGCAGTGGTAAGCCTGCAGGATGACAATTTTGTTAACCCTGCCCCTGTGTGAAGCAACACAACACAGCAAGAAATCCCTCCTCCCCTCCGATTCCTCCCTTTTCCCGTTCACCCACAGATGGTGGAGCTGTCTGGAAATTCCCAGAGTTGTTGCATCCTTGCTGTCTCTCCAGCCTGAGCAGAGAACAAAGCCAGCAGGGAGGATGCAGTGACAGTGCTTGGTTGCTATTTTTCTGTGGCCCTGGAGTAGGTTTTTGCCACTTGTGGTGTGCTGCAGTTGGTGGCCCAGGAAGGTCAAAGATGTCCTTGGGCATTGCTCTGCTGAGCTCTGCCCATATATAATGGGAGCCCCGTGCTGCATCCCAGAGCAGGAGGTCAGCTGAGCACCTGGCTATGGTGCCTCTCAAGGCAGGTGCAGTATTCAGCTTCATGTATAATTTACTGTTATTTCTACTAGCATTCATAATGTCAGGTATGTGATGACTACATTGTCTACAAAGTCAGTATATGAAGAGTCCTAGGGACACATCATTCTCTTCTTCAATCTAACAGCTTGCTGAGCTTCCCTATCCTATTCCCTTCACATTTTGAAAACTGGCTTGTCCTCTGCCCGTGCACAGGAAGTTGGAATGCTACTACTGCTACTTCATCCACTCATTAGCAATAATGAAATGCCCTGGAAAATTCCATGGCTGGTTAGCATTGTTAGGTAGAAATGATACATCACATTATTTACAAAATCCAGTCACTCAAAATCACTGAAGAAACTGAATATGTTAAATTAATGGATTATCCTTATACTCATATCCCATCTAAGGTACGGATGTTGCTGAACAAGGAAAGTAAATCACTCTTCTCTTCACACCAGTTCCATTGACCCAATATTTCTGTACAGAGGGGAAAGAGAGTCTGTTTTTCTCTCCAGTAGCCAGAGCGCATGACATGGCCTCAGATCTCCAGAGCAGACTGGTAGGAATAATGGGTTTTCCAAATAGGAGCCAAGCACTTTTTGCAGCAACTGGGATGTATCACTAGGCTTCCCATTTCTGTCTTTCATTTCATTCAGGAAACGATGCCCCTCCTAACTTGTTTTACCCTCTGGCTAGTTGTTGTCTGGTGACTTTTACAAGTCTTAAATTCATGTCTGAAAAGGATAATACTGGTCTTCTTATTCAGTTAAAACAAAGGCTTGCTTAGAAAATGCACAGTTAAACCCACCTTAATGTTTCAAATATCATTATTTTCAGGAGAAACTGCTTCTTAGTTAAATGGCTTTCAGGCATCAGACTATTATATGACAGACGATTTTGTCACTATGCAAAATGTGAAACCTGTAATCAACTCGTTATGGCATTTCGCAAAAGTATGTGACAGTAAAATAAGTAAACTGCCATTTGGGCAATCAAGTCTTGAAATCCTGCAGGAGGGAAAAAAAGTACCTGACACTCAATCTTCATGGTGGGGATGAGGTTCAGAAAATAATTTAATACTGCTACAGTCTTACAGGTTTGAATAGAATTCTTACTGCAGTGTGCTTAAGCCTGCAATAATTTTGTATTATGTTTTAATCATGTATTTTCCCCCCTAATTGATTTTTTCCCCAGATAATGTATATGCACGTCACACAGTAAGGTCTGCTCTGTTAACAAGGTGTTGGTTAAATTGAAAAAATATTTTCCCTTTACTATTGATGACAACATTATCAGTTACCAAGCACTCTCAGACTGGTTTGAAACTGGAATGGATACAGCAGGCAGGAGCCCACGCTGATTTACCAGTGCCTGCGACAGCCTGGGCAGACAGGGTGCTGGTGGCGGGGAAGGGCAAGCTCCTACATGGCTGGAATGCTTGGGATGAAGCGCCGCCAAACCCACACGGTGCTGGCTTTAACGGAGTTCACATAAAAGTTTTATTAAAGGAAAAGTGTATACAAGCTATGGTTCATGAGCCGCTTGTGGTCCTTCATGCTGGTTTGTTTGGCCTGTGGCTTGTTCTCAGAAGTCCTTCTTCTCCCCTGTGACTGGTGGTTGATGCATCGGGCTGGCAGCTGCAGCCCTCCCTGGGCTCCCCTCTCCCCCACGTGCTCCCCCAGGCTCAGGGATGGAACAGGCTAGAGACAGGCTTACAACTGATTAGTAAGTCAAATCACAGGGAAGGCACTATGGGGGACACAGGCTTTCGCCATTATGCCATTGAAAGGCACATTCCCCACTCCCCCCAAAAGAGCAGACACCATGGGTGTAGAGGCACCAGCTATGAGTTCTTATAATGGGGACTGTAAAATGAATCTGTAGCCTCCTGTTTCCAGTCATTAGTGATGGTCACAAATTTTGGAACGGATCTCTTCCCAGAGATGAGTTAGAGAAATAAGAATAAAATTACACCTGACTATGAGAAGAGTGAAGGGAAACAGAGAAACCTATTTTTATCTTTTTTTTTCCTTGTGGCCCCTTTATGGCTACAAATCAACTGGTGAAACCACTGAAATCTGCAAGCTAGTATTTTGCATGGAATAACCTTCAGTGCAGAGCACTGCACAGCCTGGCTTCGCAGAAAATTGGTTTTGTTTTGACAAAGTTATGAATGTTTGGAAATTACTCACTGAGAACACACAACAGGCCTTTTGTTAAGTCTAACTGGGAACCTACAAAACAATATTACTGTACGTACACAGCTGATTTGGCCGCATGCTGAAGCTGCAGGGCCTCAAGAACAGGCTTAGACTGGCCTAGGAAAGGCCCTGAGCATTTGACCTAACGAGAGCTGAATCCTGTGGCTCACCTCAAGTGCTCAGGGAGCAGTCTAATAAGGATTATTAAGCAGTGCTTTAGTCATCCTTCCCCCACCTGCTCTGCATAATCATACCATAACTTTTTTCCTCCCAATATATAATTTTCAGCTTCTCTAATTGCATAGAGCAAACAAAGGCAAGCCTGCAGTAAGCCTAACTGTGGTTTGTTGGCTACAGGGAGGCGGAATCCTCTGACACCTCAATGGCAGGTTATGGCTGGAGACTCTCACAGAGAATCTAAATGTCGCTATTGTCAATGAGATTTAACAGAGATGGAGGAATACCTTTCTTTTTACATCTCAGCTTTTGGGAAGGTTCATGCTTGGAAAGGTAGAAAGACTGGAACAGCAGCAGAGGGAAACAGCGACAGAAGCAGCACCAGAGCTGAAACAAACATCAGGGAACAGAGCAGTTCACACAACTGACTTCTTCGACTTCATCTGCCTCTGCTGAAGCGTTATTCTGCTCCTAGAAGGGCCCTTAGCAAGCAACTCTAGCCAAAAGCAGAGACAGGACAAAATGCAGTCCGTAGCCATACAGGTGTGGAGCAGCATACAATATCGTGGGACAGAGCAAAAAAGGCTACCCAACTGCTGCTGGAAAACAGGGCACAGACAACCCAGAGAAGCTGAAAGGAAGGAGAGTTTTAACAGATGAGTGACACAGAGAAAGACACCTTGTGTGGAAAGGTAAGCCATAGACCAGGGGGAGCTGGAGAACAGCAGCAGAAAGAGACACAATTACTTTGAAGCTCAGGAGAATTCAAAGCAGAAACTCTTACTAGAAAGCAAAGCTATAGGAGAAGGTGCTGAGAAAAGAAAAGGATCAGGGAGCTCTGGGAAGCTATAGGAGTCCACGGAGATCATCCTTTCGGACTCTGTCACTACTGCCTGCATTTTCCTTAGGAAACCTCACACTGTAATAGATCAGAATCAAATAGATCAGTTATGGACACACAGAAAGCACTAGCGTTATCATCCTTTCAGGAGTCTCAATGAGTATAACTTGCCCCTTCTGTTAGTTTCCCATCTCCCAGTCTCAGATAATCAGATACATTGTTCTTGCCACTTTGCCAGTTTTATCAGGAGACAATTGCTGTGGGTAAATAAAAAGTGTTTGCCATTGTTTTTTGACCGCCCTGACTCCTTAGCTGGACAGTATTCACTATACTACAAGAGATCATTACACAAAAGCTAACATGCCTGGGATGAGACAGAAATAATCATACAGCAACTGCAGAGGCTACTGCCACATCTCATCTAGTTCAAATCTAAAGTTCAAACAACCATAATGCCAGCTAATACCTGCACACCAATGTCACTTCTGTAAAATGCATGAATGGCATGCTGAAGAAGTCAAGAAAGACTTTGAATCCAGAGGTACCTGAGCTATTAACAGCCACTTGCTGAACGTCTCTGCTTTCTCTGAGCCTCAGCAGCTCTACAGCTTTGTTTGTTCTCAGATACAGCTCTCCGTAGCTGTTGCCTCCTTAGGTCCTAGAGGGAATGTGTTCCCTGTGCTTGGTACTCTGCATGACCAGTAATTTTGGCAGGTCAATACTGTTTCTCATAGCACAGAAGCTGACAACCAGAAGGATGTCCTTATGGAGTCAAGCACAAGCAGTGTCACCTTTGTGTATGTTTTGCTCCCCTGTGGAGTGCTCATTATGTTATAGGGCATTTTAGGAATCCTAATTGTTCATTTGACAGGCTGCCAACTATTTTGACAAACTTGATCAGAAAGTGAGAGACAAACTACATGGGGTTCTAAGCTTCCAGAGATCTTCCAGTTTCACAGAATATTTGTGCCGCAAACAAACAGCCACATGTGCTCAGAAAACCTAGTGATGTTCCTCCAGTTCATAATTGTTGATGTCACTGCTAAAACTGCATCTGCTAATGGGCAGCTCAGCGAAAAGGTGACCTGGTCTGAATGCAATGTCAAGACTGCTGCTGATGACACAGCAAGTAAAATCCTTTGGAGGCTGATTGACACACCAGTATGTGATACATAATTTCCGACCAACTTTATGTATTCTGGATGCTTTTGATAGCAGGGAAAGGCTGGACCATGCCACTAAGTGCAAACGTTCCTCGTGGTGATGGTGAGAAGAACCAGTTCCCTTAAAACAATATTTTTTCTAAATTTGCCTGATCTTGTCCTTCTTTTCCTGCCCTCACCCTGCAGCTCCCGCCCTCTGCTCCGGATCCGTCCCAGTCCTCCAAGTCAGTCTCTTCTGACCTGCCCGCGCCCGTGCTCTCTGCTTTGGGTGGGAGGGAGACCGGTGGCGAGGGCAGAGTGGGGGCCGGCGTGTCTGCGGGAGCTCTCCCCGGTGCCGGCCGGCGCGGCGGTAGCAGCCACGGAGAAAGAGCCGGCTGGGGCGGCTTCCCCCTGCACCGCCGGCCGCGGCCCGGCAGGCGGCAGCAGCGCTCCCCGCCACGGGGCTGTGGCCGCGCCGGCTCCGCTCCGCGCCCGCGGGCCGCGCTCTGCCCCGCTGCGGGCCGCGGCGTCCTCCGCGCCCCCGCCGCCGGCCCTCCGGCGGAGGAGCTGTGCCTGGGAGGCAGCGGGGCTGCGGCGGGCCCCGGCCGGCCCGGCGCCGGTGGCGCGGTGCGGGGGAGCCCCGGGAGGGGTGGGCGCGGAGAGGCGTCCCGCCGAGACAAAGGCGCCCGGGAGGGTGAAGCCGCGTTCGCCGCGCCCGAGCAGACAAAGCGGCAGCCGCCCGTTCCCGCCGCTGCGCCGCGCCGCCCCCCAGCGCCGGAGCCCCCAGGCAAGGGGTTTCCACTGCTAGGGCTGCCTGAGCGTTACCGGAGGAAGAGGAGGAGGAGGAAGGAGGGTGGGGGAGCGCCGGTGCCGTGGGCAGGAGGGAAGCCGCTCTCCGAGCGTGAACTGAGCTCAGCACCGCCGCCTGCCTCGCCTCGCCTCCCCGTCCCTCCCTCCTCCCCTTCTCCCCCCCTCCTCCCCCCCTCCTCCCCCCGCCGCAGACGGCTGCGAGCCCGGATGGTTTGCGAGCGGAGTTGAAGGGGCAAACTTTGAAGCCCAGATGCCTGTGGGGCTGCGCGGCAGAGCGCGGCTGCTCCTGCAGGCACCTGCCGCCGCCCTCCTCCCGGCGCTGCCGCACTCCGCGGGGGCGGTCGGCCCCGTTGCCGGCGGCCGCCGAGGCGGCGGGCACTGCGGCCGCGGCTAGGGCGGGCGGCGGGCGCGCCCCCATGCGGGTCCCGGGCTGGGGCGCGCCGGCGGCGGCAGGCGGGAGCCGGGCGGCGGCCGGGCGGTGCTCTCCCGCCGCCTGAGTGGGCGCGGCGCGGGACGGCGGCGCGGGGTGCCGGGAGCCATGGGCTATTGCAGCGGCCGGTGCACGCTGGTGGCGGTGTGCAGCGCGCAGCTGGTGAGTGGCGGCGGGGGCGGTCGGCGGAGGAGGGGGGGAAGGAGGGAGGGAGGGGGCGGTGGGGCGGCTCCCCCGGTGTCCAGAGGGGGAGTCCGAGGAGCGGGGGGGGCGGAGGGGCAGCGCCCGCGCTTTGGGCGAGGAGGGGGGCGCGGGGGCCGGGATGGGGAAACGCGTGAGATCGCAGGGTGGGAAATACGGGCTGCGTTACAGGTAGTTTCGCGGAAGCTTTGCCAGGGAGGCGGCGGTCGGTGCACGGCGGAGTTCATAAACTCGGGCAGTTCTCCCAAGCGTTGGCTCAACTTGGTACCTGGTTTCCTCCGGCAGGCCGGTATCTGGCTGGCGTTATGTAAAGCAGGGACGCGGCCGTGTCAGGGGTGATGCATAGCTTGCACACAGTTTGCCATACAGGTGTGCGTGTGTGTGTGTGTGAAGTTGTTATGCCTGAGCTTTTCTGCAAATGTGTATCTTTTTTTTTTTTTTTTTCCCCTTTCAGACTTATTGGCCGGTGAATGGTAACATGTATCATTATGTTGTTACAGAACTAAACCAATTATATATTAATATTTACATTTAGAGGAGACGTGTGGCAGCACTTGTAAGCTCAGCTACCAGTGAAACTAGACTGAGTTTAAGAAGTAGGCACTAAGGTAGAATAACAAAGAGACTGCCTAAAAATAGATCTGCTTAGCAAGACAGTTAGACTGTGCAATTGTATTGTGGCACTTTAAAAGTGCCTGGATTTAAAGTTAAGAAACTAAAGAAATGTCTCTTCCTGTAATATATATGTGGATTATTTTATTGTTATCAAATCAGATCCATGATGTATAGAATTCCTATGGATTTGGATGCAGTGACACACAGCTAAAGACCTGGCAATGGAATATGCCCTATTTCTTATTTTCATTAGACCAAGTGTTTGTGTGCTGGCAGCACAGGTGCTGGAAGCACCTTTGTTAAGCAGTTAACCTTATAGCAGGAAGGAAATAATTCGTGTTACTCCATCCCTCTCCCTCTTACTGAATAGTTTTGCTGAGAAAGTGTTTGTCGGTATCAATAGCAACCAGCATTGTCACCCATTCTTCTCTTGCAGACAGGTACTAAGACAACTACAGAAGAAAAAAATCCATTAGATTTCAGGGACCAAGATCAGTAAAACAGCACATAGAAAAAGGAAGGTGTGTTAGCAGATCAGAAATTCAAAATGCCTGTGGTCTTTCTATCGGTTGTAATCAACCATTAATCCTTCTGTATTCTGGAAAACATTTTATTTGTATATGCTGTTCTCCACGTAAGTTATCTGATTCTTCGTAGCTGGATGTATGTTATCGGATGTGATTTATCCGTGCACACTGTCTAAAAAAAAGAAGCTTGAATAGAAGTAGTGAATCTTGAGTGGAATGGTAGGAATGTAACCTTTTCCAGCAATTTGGAAACATAAAATTAATCACTGAAGTTCATCAGATCCATTTATATTTCAGAGGCATACTTTTCATTTTTTTTGCTGCATAGGGAACAAAAAATGGTTTCAATTGTACCTTTTACAAATAAAATGTTGATTTTTTTTTTTAATGCATTCAACAAACAGAAGGTTGTGATGACTATGGAATGTGTTAAGATGTTAAATTGTTATTGTTTTGAAAGGCTGTGAAGGAAAACATATTTGCTAACTCATGGTGACAAAAATACATGCAAAACTCATAGTAAAAACATCAACAGAAAAGCCCTGTAGGAATGTATCAGCAGGTAGATGAGCAGGTAAGCTGCTTTAGAATTGTAGCATTACTGTAAGCTTTCTAAAAGCGATTGTAAACTACAGGGTCAAATATATGTATTTTAAAAGAAGTAAATATTGTATTCTGGAGTAGCTTAAGCAAACTTTTAGCATCTTTTTGAAAACTGAACGGAAACTTAGAAATTTTTAGTGAGCAAGAAAAGGACATGCTAGCAGCAGCGCAAACCTCTTAATCACACTTGGCCTGTGTAATGACATTTAGATAGGTTCAAAGCAGGAATAGTCATTTGCATGAGAAAAAGTAGTTGTGAATGGAAAAAATGATGCACTGTATTAAAATCGCCTGCCATGTTCCTTCATGTGCTGTATACCATCAGATGGGTCATGAGTTTTAAGTCAAGGAGACTTAACTTTACTAAGCAGACCTATGGGTGATTGATCAGGTGTCGCTGCTGTTTAGGTGAAGGCTACTTAAAGGAGCAAATGTTGTCGAGATTCATCCTTGAATTAGCAGCCACATTAATGCAGATGCAATTCAAAAACCAAGAATGAAGAAGTTATCTGGCCTGAGAAGATGAGCACGGGAAGCATTTCTACAATGATAATGATACTTTTTAAAAAATATGTAAAACTTTTAATGTGAAGATCTTCTATTACTGATACCTGGGTTTCAGTTTTAAAATGGTCATGTTTGAAGTAGAAAATATACTTTTGTTTGAGGAAAAAAGTTTGTAAAAAGAAAGGTTTCTTCTATTCTTTTAAATGAAAATATTTTATACCATCTCTGCAGGACTAGGGTGTGGTGATCTAATTGGTCTTCGCAGGCACTGTACAATAAATAATACTGAGGAATACTGCCGTTCAATAGAGAACTTGTAGGATATCATACATATATAGTGATGTGGGTATCTGCAAATGGGCAAAAAAAGGTGGTTGTTTCAAATACTGGTGCAGCAGTAGAGCTACATCAACTTGAGAGTCCCTGTGCAAGCAGAATTGTTTTTGTAAATACATTTTAAATGCTTATAGCTAAGGCAACGTACTGTACCGTCATATTATCAGAAAGCTCAAGGAATGTTTCTGCTCTTAATGGCATACTGATCGTTGCTCCCCTGCTTATTAACATACATATACCTTCTTGTTTGTGCTCTCATTTGTACTATGGAAAACAACCTTTGACAGCTCATTTTCCTCTACACTTGTAGCCAATGAGAAGAATTAACAGCAAGTAAGAGCTAATTTTGCTGATGTTAGGAACAAGGCATTGCCTTCTGCATGCAAAGCTAATTATCTCAAAATATGTTTTCATTTTTTTAAGATAATAATTTTGGTCTCTCTTGCCTCTTGTCCTTCTGAAGAGAACCCTGGGCATAGGGGCTCTGTTGTTTGTTGTATGTCAACCCTCCTGGTTGCTATTGTGTTTTGTCCTTTAAACCTCTTTATTTTTGTGTGTCTCCTTTCCTATTAATAGCTTACATCAGTAACACTAATATCTTGTTGCTTAGACTTCTTAATAGCAAGAGCAGCAGAGGTGAAACTGACAAGATTATTGTGCTTTCTGGAAGGCTTCAAGAGCCCCATGGAAACCAGTATGAAACTTTCTATGTGTCCTCTGTTGCTGCTTGGGAAAACTCGGAGCAGTGGCAAAACAGTAAAAAGTGCTGCTTATTTTCAACTTAGAAGCTCTCTTCCCAAGTGCGGTGATGAGATAGGACAACATTTCATAAGGAAACTTCAAGTCTCCAGAAATCGTTGCCTTATTGTTTCTATCCATCAGGCAAAGATCGCCATAGTCCCAAGGCTAATTAGATGACAGATAATTCAGCCTTTGCACTGCCTTCTCTCCATTTCCATCTGAATTTATTTATATAATTTTTTTGGTAAATTTTGCCTGTTCTCTTTTTTTTTTTTAAAGTAAATTGTAATACAGTTCAGATTTTGCAGCTAAGTATTAAAAACTATAAAATTTGTAAACAAGCTGCTTATGTATCAAAGGTCAACTAGTGATTCTGGGGTATTCAGTCTGATGCTCTAAAGAAGCACATACAGGCTCCCCAATTTCTGAAAATCAGTGTCTTTCACAGACATCAATGTTTGACATTTGCAGTCTTTCCTTTTCCTCCCTGACACCTCCCTGTTTGGGGCATAAGCACACCAACACACAACTCCGTTGTATCTCTCTGTGACTTCAACAGTTTGCAGATTGACTTGTCTCTGGACCTTCAGGGAGTGAGGTTTGCCAGATTAGAGCTGAGGTCCCTCTGAGAGCAAAGCGAAGGCATTCACACCAAATACTCCCTAGGATTAACTACTCTGCAGTTTTATGTAATAAAGAACATCTTTTTGTTAATATAGGCTCTTATACCATGCATATCATCAGGGTACTTTCCAATAGCATATGAAACCACATAATTAGAGTACTTAGCATGTTTCTTTTTTTTTAATTTTTGCTACAGGGAAGCAGTAGTGAATTTTGGTGGTTGCTTTTAATTTCTGGGTTTTGGGGAGGGTTGTTTTTTCTTTTTGTCCGTGTTTTAATTGTGTTTCATTGTCGCTGTTGCCAATGGTTTTCAATAGCAGCTTCGGGAGAGAAGTGTCTGTGATGGAAAATTCTGATGACATGTACGTGTTTTTACCTTTTTTGCTAGCAAAAGTGGAATTAAAGAAGTGGGCTTTCCATGTGGAATTGAAAGTGATGTTACTGCTCTTAGCATGTGGATCTGTACGTTTATCAATCTAGAAAGAGAGCAGAAAGAACTGGTTTCTGTGTTTTGGATAGTACTTATATATAAGTACTGCCTTTGAAATCGTGACTACATCAACAGCTTGTGTCTGTGCCTTCTTTAAAGTTCTGCTTCTTGCTTTGTTTCAATTTTGACAGGAAAGCGAAAGTCTTAGGTTCATTGTATCCAAAAACATTGTGATCCTACTAACAATGAAAAGGAGACAGTCCTGTGAATAGCAGGCTTTCAGCAGGTGTGTGTTTGAAAGCTATTGTGTAACACTAAGGAGTAGATTTTGAGGTGTTGCTGGGACTGTATAAAACAAGGACTTGGTCATGAATTCAGAGAGCTAACATCTTTTGTTGCTATGAAAGAAATATGTAGCAACCTTTTTAGGCTTAAGTGAGACTTTGGTAGAAAAGTAAACACGCTTTTTCTATTCTGTTTTTGAGATAAAACACTGAGGATTCATAACCAAACTATTTTTTGCTGATAACTTGAGGCCAAAAAGAGTAATGTGTACAAAAAATGGATGTCAGAGGTAACGGTCCATTATGTCATTCAATTTTAGTGGATTGACATTCAGTATGAATGGCACAGTATTATTTTTCGTAGAAGTGTGAATGAGTAATAATTGTGCATAACCAATCATGCACTTCAAGAAAAGCAGAGTATGTTGTTTTAAGTTACAGGGGCAAAAGATTTCAGATCAGTTGAATAGCAAGTTTAATTCACTGCTTTTTGAAGCTGATCTTCTTTAGAGCTCAGTGAGTGGACTCAACATTCAGATACTGTGATGATGGGTAGGAGGGAAAGATTTAAATAGATTGAGAGAAGAGGAGTTGAATAAACTACCTGAATATAGGGACCTAGAATATCTAGCGAAGTTACTCTTCTTGTATAGCCATGAGGCAAATCTTTGACAGTGGGAATTAATTTCATATTGACAGAGATTTGAGATAGCACCTTGAATGATGAGCAGCAGGGTGTTTTTTTTTCTCTTTTTCTGTTTCTTTACAAAAAGCACTAAGTAAGCATTTTTAAAAGACATTAAAAACTCTCTGTAGTCAGTCTGTAGTCAGTGGAGAGAAATCTCTCATTCTGTAGTCAACAGAAAGGACCAGGCTCCATTGCAGAATGATTCAAAGCAGAAGCATAATGTTTTGAGTTGGTAGTGACTTTACTGTCCCAGGCATATAAGGTTTGTAAACAAGTACTTGGTGACTTGTTCCAGGAAAGAATCTAAATACATTTGAGGTCTTCTTAATGTCCTGGTGCATCCGATGACATGGGTCTCAACATCTAGTTTCAGTTAGCATGAAGTTTTGAGAAACTTCCCTGGGTTTAGGGACTGGTGAGATTCAGCCAGTGTCTGCTCTGGAGGCTGATGTCAGTGCCCAGTGAACTACCTGGGTATCCCCATACACTCCAAACTGCCTTTTTGGTCCAATGGTTCCACTGAGCTCAAGAGATTATCCCAATGCCGAAAGAGACAGCTATACCCAGTGATGTCTTATAAGAAAAGGTGTGTCAGAAATCTTGAATATCTACAGGATTTACTTATGGTTTTGAATTTAAGTGACATTTAGCAGAGAATAACAATAGTGAGTATTTTCATATTTGGGGCAGAGCAAGGGTATTGATGGTCTGACTAAATCAGAATGATCTCTCTAGGCTCCTGTGCAGTCAGAAGAAGGACTCCTTCAGGGGGCAGGTCAGAGTGCCTAATCTTGTTTCTTGCCCTAAACTGCCCTTTAGAGTTGTGTCTTAAGTAACGCAGTCCTTCAGCTTAAGTAGGCTTTTTGGGAGGGGCAGGGAGAGAAGAAATCACAGACCCATTGTATGCTGTTTTGCCATTCACAGTACTTATTATTTACGTTATCTTCTCCCTCGCATTTTCAGTAGTCATTTTACTGAGGACTTTTTGATTTGTGGCTGCAATCTCCGGATTGAGAAATGCTGTTTTGGAAAGATATTTGTCTCTTTGTTGAGGGCAGAAGGAAACTTTGGAGCCTGGTTTCACCAGAGCAATGTCAGCTTTTGTGCATATGTCCATTAAGATCCCCTGAAAGAAAGCTAAAATCAAATGGATAAAAGCAATTTATGCTCACTTTGGTTTTTGAGTGATTTTCTGTAGCTTCCAACCAGAGTGAGGAAGACAGAGACCACTGTAAATAATGTGTGAACATAAAGAGTACGCTGAAAACACAATAATTTTAAAGCATCAAATAGTTTGTTGTTATCTAGATTAATCTTAATTTATTTTTTAATATGGTGAGTGAAAGAAAGGGGCTGTTGAGTGCTATCTGACTTGTAAAGTAGAATGGACGCAATAGTTGAAATGACATTCTTGCCCCTGTGGCAAATAAGTTTCACAGTTTGTTATTTTATCCCCTCTCCCCAGACGTATATGTACCAGCTGGATGGCATCTGAAAATTGTTTCAGCATTTTATCATTCTATAACCCTCTGATAGAAATGACATTTAGAAAAAAAATTACTAATTTCTGTATTTGCTAAAAAGTAAATATGCATAGCTAATAGTTCTGTTCACCACAGATCATACTTATGCATTTTTAATAAAAACTTGATTTTAATTCATACATAACTTATGAGAAATGTTTATCAGTTTAGGGCTCTGCTGATTCCCTCTTAAATGTTTACATATATCTGGATACCTTGAAAACGCCTTTCATTTGAGGCTCAGATTTACCTTTTATATACAAACTTGCTTCTCTGCTGCCTAGGTAATGATGTAATGTATATAAGAAATGCTGATTATTGTACTGATTGCTAAAATCAGTAAAAGTACCATTTATATGACATAAATGAATCTCAGATTTTCCTATGCTGTTTACAGTAACAGCTTTCTAACATTGGGGTTTGAAGGTGTTTTTCTGATTTTTTTTTTTTTTTTTTTTTTTTTTTTCCCCTCAGTTGGGATGTTAGGCCGCATCTCTAGTGGCAAGTCACCAGTTACACGTAACTGGCAAGTTACCAGTTATGTGAATGGGAACAGGAGAAGTCTGTTGTATCCTATATTCATACCGTAACAGATTGAGGTCTGGTTTCCTCACTCTTCCGTTCTTATGAAGAAATTCTCATTAGTAGAGTTTTGTACAGAAGGCAGCATATAAGGTTAATTTTATTATTTCCGAGAGGCATGTCAAAATGGTGATGCCTGTCATGTTTATATGTCATGTCACCTTTCAGAAGGCAAAAATGCAGGACCATTTGCAGATGGTGGGAGAGAGATTCATGCTATCTCATTTAAGCATGTAATGAATAGGCTCTGAACCACCTTCTGAGGTGGCTGCCTCTTTCCGTTGACTCTGTAGGGATCTTTGAGTTGCTGCACAGTTGGAAATGAAACTCCAGCCTCTCTTCTGCGTGCATCTTTATTTACTTCATTATATAGTTAAGCCTGCTCATCTTTGATGGTATCTTTGTACTAAAGAAGAGACGATAGACTGTGAAACTCTTTATTTTGTATAATTTAGACAGAATAAACGTGAGTGATACATAATACTTCTGGATGAATGTAAGTCATGCTAGAGGCCTAGAACAAGGGTCAGAGGGCTGCCCTGTTCACCTTGAATAACATTTACTGTCTCTGAGTGATCCCACAGTAGCAAATGAAATTGGTCTACACGAACAAGTAGCATTAAGAGATAGAGGGTCTTCAGTCTAAAGTACGGACTAATATTTGTGTAAGAAAGCTTAACTGTCTTAGGAAATGATGTAATTCCTTTCCAGGTGACTCACACCATGGGTCAATTTACTAATTAAAAATTCCTTTAAACTTCTTCATAGATGGACTACTAATTGGCCCTCAACAAGTATATTCTTCTCGTTTGAAGATAAAAAGCTTTTGTGAGGAAAGGAAGATAGATGCTATGATGTCTCTTTAGAACAATGCATGGATCTTTGAAAGGCCATTCTTCAATAATTAAACAAAATGTGAAGTTTGCAAATTTTTGCCATGGCCGACAACGGCCCAGCATTTTTCATTATTCTCTGGTCACAGTCTCTGTGTCAGGCTGTTCTATTACAGAGCACAGAAACAAAAGGAGAAAAAAGCCCGTTGTGTGTCATTGCTGCCTTCACAAAACCACAAATACATTACACTCAAGATACTGTTCATTGTGCACTTGAGCCACCAGTGACAAAGGTGTTGTGAGTACCACTGAATATCAGGCAGTCATATGTCATTACATCACTGTTCAAATTAGCAGAGCACATGACAGTAAAACAAATGAAAACATTAGCAGCTAAAGGAATGCAAAAGAACAAGAGACTTGTCTGAATAAAGAATGGGAAATATGGATGTTACTTTTGCCATTAGCTATAAAGTTGATTTTCCCTTTTTCTTTTTTTTTTTTAATTTATTTTTGAGTTCTTGGCCACGCCCATCTCATGCTCTTGAGGTCAGTTAGCTTTTATTTTCTTTGACACTAGTAGCAGTCACAGACAGTGGCAGCAGCTGGTAACAAACCAGATGATGGCACTGATAGTGTTAACATAAGTCATGGGCTTCAGTGTATCCTGCAAACAGAGTTCACTGTCTTGGATTTTATCAGCCTGACTTTCCTGAGTGTGGAGCTGGCAGTAAATTCGGTAGTTGTAGAGGGAAAACCACAACAAACTGGAGCTGGATGCAGTATTCAGCAATATACCTAGTACTGCCTGTTTCTGGTCCTGGCAACCTCTCAGAATATTTAGAGGGGCTGTCTGGTACAATCTTTTTTTTTTTTTCTTTCTTTTTTTTTTTAAAAGAAAGCCATCACCCAGGGGTAGGGTCGTAATGGTAGGTACAGAAGAAAGTTGTTGGCCTTAACTGCTGGAAGAGATGGTGTCTGTTCTGTGTTGTGCTAAACTGTGCTTTTTCAGATGCATAATAAAAGTTATTTATGGACACTGATAAAGTGGTATCTGTTGTATAATATCACAGATAGGCATAAGGACAATAACAAAAGGCAGCTGGTTTAGTAAGCTCTATTTGCTGCAGAAATGTGCTGTTCTTTGTGAATTGAAATAAAAAAAGTGGGGGGAGAATGTTACGATTTTTTCTGGTTCCTGACGTTTGCAATCATTCTTGCTTTGCAGTGTGCATATAAAGACAATTATGTGGGTCCCATGTCAGTATTATATTTGTCATGACTAGCGCCTCATTAGAGGACAGCTGCTCCTCTCTGCCTAGCACATATACCTAACTACCACTGAGGATAATAGAAGTTATGAGGGTAACCCTCCTCTGCGTTACACCAATGGGGGATGCTGGAGCTCTCATGATTTCAGTTAATTAACTCAGGTGTACAACCAGGAATGAAGCAGTGATGGATCTGGGACTATTCACATGCTTGCTCAGAGTGCAGTGCCTCTGAGGAGGCTTTGAACTTCCAGCAGTTATTATTTGGCCCTTGTAACAGGTGAGTAAGAAAGGCACTGTCCAAATGCACAACATGTGAGTCTCTCAGATCATGCTGAGTGCCTTCCCTAGAAGACAATCAGGTGCCCATCAGCCTAGAGCAGCCACAAGGAAGATTGGTGTGCGGGGGATATTTCCAAGTTGTAAGTGTTTTATGGTAACTCCTCAGTCTGTCTCTAATTCCATCTGGATTAAAAAAGGGGTGATTGGCAGATTTCTCCAAAGCTCCTCAGATGCTGTGATGGTGCTTTGGCTGCTGTCATTTCTGCTGAGAACTGGACTGATTTGGAACAAAGAAGAATATAGAAGTGGCACAGTGCCATCATAATGTCGTTAAGAGCTAAGGTAAGCTCAGCTGGAGAAAACCATTTGCAATGAACAACAAGGTTTGTTGCCATGCCAAACCTAAGAACATATTCTCAAGAACCTCTAGGCTTTTTAGCTATTGTAATGAGTTGCGTGTGTACATCCTTAAGCACTTGCTTCTCTCAGCTTAGATCTGCATAGTGGGCAGCTCAGATTGGCTTAGGGAATTAAAACCCCTGCCTCTATGTTCATGTAGGTTTCTCTTTTGTTGCTATTTTTTGTTAGCTTTTCAAAATTTGAGTAAATTAGAAGTTCTGCAGTATTTGGGATGCCTAATTGAATTTCTGGGTGATCACAAGCCCTGTCTTTTTTTGGAAGGTGAAAACTATTAGTCTTAAAACTACGGTTTCCTTACTAATTTAAGACAAGACAGTTATACAAAGCTACAGTGATGAATGGATTGAACAGTTAATATTTGACATTTGATTTTATGATTATACCATTTAAAAATAGCTGGCTTTTGACACACTGCTAGTATGTTTTTATATGAATTGGGAAACCTAGATTTATAGTAAGTTCCCTGTTACCTTTCAGTTTGAGGTTTCTGGAGAATGACTGTACCGAAGATCCTAGCTGCTCTGATGTTTGGTGCAAGTACGGACACATTCAATAAAGATGGCTTGGGGAGGTGGAAGCATTCATTTGCCCTCACAGGTGGAGTGCTCAAGTGATTGAGAGAGAAGTGCAGAATAGCATCACAGTCAGTGGTAAACTTAAAAAAAAAAGTTTTTAATTGTCTGATGTATTTTAAATCTCTGTAAAGTGATACCAACAAGTGCCAGAAGAGTACTTTAGAACAGCCCTCTCTGAGGCAGTTTGGAAGGTATGTCTGTCATAGGGGGAATGTATGGGAGATGCAAACCTTGTGTTTTAACCTCTCCAGATTTCAGGAGAAGGTTTCTAATTCTGATTCTAATCTGTGCGCAAAAGGGCCACCTACACAATTTAGAACAAGATTTTGTCTGCTCTCATAGATGTCTGCATGTGCTGGTAGTGCCCAGCTGTGGCTGGGATCTGGGGTAGACTGGCGAGCGCATAGCCGGTGTCCTCCATGTAAGCTGTGAATGGTGGCATCCAGGAGGCCGAGCCACACTGGCGCCATTCTTACCCCAGCGCAGCGATGGCCGCTGGGGTGGCCACATTCTTGCAGTGTTAAATGATTTCACAGGGAATTGCATCAATTTCTCACCCACGTAATCCAGTAGAAAGGTGGAGGAGAAGGTTTGTGCTCGTGCAGAGAGAGACCTGAGGCTGGCACTGCATTGTCTCTGGTCTTCTTTAGCAGAGCATTGTATCTTAGAGCTTTTATCCCATTTATTTGAAAGATGTGAAATTTGTTGAGAGGAGTGTGCTGAGGCATGCTTGCTGAAGGAAGGGATGGGTAATCTTCCAGGAGCATTTCCATGTAAAGCATCAGCTTGGGTTCGTGAGGAATCTGTCTTGATGAATGATGTGGTCCCCGCCAATTCTGTCTTGCTAATTGTGCAGATCTTTCCTAGAGTGGAGTGGGTTTGTGCTGCCTCTTTCGTAAGGTTCAGCCTAGACCCAAATGATCAATGTGCGATGGTGGGTAACTATGTGGATCTATTAAAAGTGTCGTGCTCTACATCATAGCCATCCTAGAACTCGTATAAGGTCAGTATGCTAACACAGCCACCTGAATCCCTTTAGAACATCAAATTTGATAGAGGTAAAACGTGCTTAGTGAATATTTTTTAAAAGGTCAAAAAATAAAGATGATTTATTTACTTCAATTGAAATTCAGCAGGTCTTAGGTTAAGGTGAGGGGCAAGGAAAATAAATCTCTAGAATTATGTTATACTTGACAGAATATTGATCAATAATTGTCTAAGCAGGAGCTGATGGTGAGCTGAAAAGTAGTTTTACAAATTTACATTAATATTTCTGATTGGCACTTCTTTTTGTTACATTGCTCTGCCTGGATTTTTGTTCCATACTTTGTCTCCACATTAATGTTTCAGGAATGTTAGACCATCCTAATTTTTGATTAAAAATAGGTTAGAAAATTCTGTCTTTCAGTTAATGTTCCTACAGTGCAAGAAAAATAAATACTTGCTTGGGCACTATTAGCTTACCAGTTTCATGAACGAGAATGTATTACATCACGGTGGTTTTACTGGATACCCCACACTGTGAGTAGTGCTACCCTAAGGAAGCTGGCCTTGGAAAGGGAAAGCACTTTCCATAGGCATTTAATAACCACGTAGGGAAGACGTGTGTCTATGAAGTTCTTCTAAGAAGAGTACTCATATTTGCAAAATGTCGTACAGTTATTTTCTTTTATAACCCCTTTCTTCTTGTGTCTGCTTTACAGTCTCCCTATGATTGCAGAAGTAATACAAGCTCTTTCACTAGCCAGCTAGCATAATCTTAAAGTAGGTATTTCTAGTGTGTGTTATTGGAGATCTGTGTGATTTTCTGTACTTTCTTTATTTGCTGCCATACTTTCCCATCCATGCAAGCACCCAAGAGGAATTCCCACCAGGCACCTCAGTGCCTGTCAAGATGCTGGAGGCAGGCAGGTGTCTCTAGTGGGGAATTCACTGCTTTTTTGTTAGCATTTAGCAAACTTCACTTATGTGCTCCAAGTCATGCACTGGAAGAACCAGAGCATCTCTGCCAACTAGATACAGAATATCGGGTCCTAAATTAGGTGCCTAGAGTACACAGAATACCTGTGCTGTTTCTGCCCCTGTGCACATCTGGTGAATTCTTCTTTGTCCTAAGTGTAAAGTAGGTTAAAATACAGACTAAAGTTGTTTTTTTTTTTTTTGTTTTTTTTTTTTTCTTTCTCTTTTTTTTCTCCCTCTATATTTCACAGAATCACAGAATCACAGAATGTTAGGGATTGGAAGGGACCTCGAAAGATCATCTAGTCCGATCCCCCTGCCGGAGCAGGATTGCCTAGACCATATCACACAGGAACGCGTCCAGGCGGGTTTTGAATGTCTCCAGAGAAGGAGACTCCACAACCTCTCTGGGCAGCCTGTTCCAGTGTTCGGTTACCCTCACCGTAAAGAAGTTTTTCCTCATATTTATGCGGAACCTCCTGTGTTCCAGCTTGCACCCATTGCCCCTTGTCCTGTCAAGGGATGTCACTGAGAAGAGCCTGGCTCCATCCTCATGACACTTACCCTTTACATATTTATAAACATTAATGAGGTCACCCCTCAGTCTCCTCTTCTCTAAGCTAAAGAGACCCAGCTCCCTCAGCCTCTCCTCATAAGGCAGATGTTCCACTCCCTTAATCATCTTCGTGGCTCTGCGCTGGACTCTCTCTAGCAGTTCCCTGTCCTTCTTGAACTGAGGGGCCCAGAACTGGACACAATATTCCAGATGCGACCTCACCAGGGCAGAGTAGAGGGGGAGGAGAATCTCTCTCGACCTACTAACCACACCCCTTCTAATACACCCCAGGATGCCATTGGCCTTCTTGGCCACAAGGGCACATTGCTGGCTCATGGTCATCCTGCTGTCCACTAGGACCCCCAGGTCCCTTTCCCCTATGCTGCTCTCCAACACGTCTGTCCCCAACTTGTACTCATACATGGGGTTGTTCTTGCCCAGATGCAGGACTCTACACTTGCCCTTGTTATAGTTCATTAAGTTTCTCCCCACCCAACTCTCCAGCCTGTCCAGGTCTCTCTGAATGGCAGCGCAGCCTTCCGGTGCGTTAGCCACTCCTCCGAGTTTTGTGTCATCAGCGAACTTGCTGACAGTGCACTCTATTCCCTCATCCAAGTCATTAATCAATATATTGAATAGTACTGGTCCCAGTACTGACCCTTGAGGGATTCCGCTAGACACAGGCCTCCAACTGGACTCTCTCCCATTGACCACCACTCTCTGGCTTCTTTCCTTCAGCCAGTTCACAATCCACCTCACTACCCGATCATCCAGACCACACTTGCTCAGTTTAGCTGCGAGGATGCTGTGGGAGACCGTGTCAAACGCTTTACTGAAATCGAGATAGACCACATCCACAGCTTTACCATCATCTATCCACCGGGTTACATCCTCATAAAAGGCTATCAAGTTGGTTAAGCATGACTTCCCCTTGGTGAAGCCATGCTGAGTGCCCCTAATGATCCCCCTATCCTTGATGTGCCTAGAGACAGCACCAAGAAGAAGTTGTTCCATCACCTTTCCGGGGATGGAGGTGAGGCTGACCGGTCTATAGTTACCCGCGTCCTCCTTCTTGCCCTTTTTGAAGACTGGAGTGACATTCGCTTTCCTCCAGTCCTCAGGCACCTCTCCCGTTGCCCACGACTTAGCAAAGATGATGGAGAGTGGCCTAGCAATGACCTCCGCCAGCTCCCTCAGCACGAGCGGGTGCATCCCATCAGGGCCCATGCATTTATGGACGTCCAGGTTGCTTAATTGGTCCCTGACCCAGCCCTCATCAACCAAGACAGATTCCTTCTCTATCCTGACTTCTTCTGGGGCCTCAGGGGTCCGGGGCTCCTCAGGACAGCCTTCAGCAGTATAGACAGAGGCAAAGAAGGCATTCAGTAACTCTGCCTTCTTTTTATCCTCTGTCTCCAGGGCCCCCACCTCATTCATCAGTGGGCCTACTTTGCCTCTAGTGTTGGTTTTACCTGCAATGTATTTGAAGAAGCCCTTTCTGTTGTCCTTGACCTCTCTTGCAAGGTTTAATTCCAAGGAGGCCTTAGCTTTCCTAGTTGCCTCCCTACATCCTCTGACAACAGACTTATATTCCTCCCAAGTGGCCAGCCCCTCCTTCCATGATCTGTACACCCTTTTCTTCCACTTGAGTTTGCCCAGCAGTTCCCTGTTTAACCATGCAGGTCTCCTGGTACCCTTCCTTGACTTCCTACCTGTTGGGATGCTCTGATCTTGAGCTCGGAAGAAGCAGTCCTTGAATGCTAACCAACTATCTTGGGCCCCCTTACCTTCTAGTACCCTGTCCCATGGGATTTCCCCTAGCAATTGCTTGAAAAGGCCAAAGTTGGCCCTCCTGAAGTCCAGGGTTGTGATTCTGCTAACTATTCTGTTCCTGCCACAGAGATCCTGAACTCTACCATCTCATGGTCACTACAACCAAGGCTGCCCTCAACCTTCACCTCTTCAACCAGACCCTCCTTGTTAGTGAGGATAAGATCCAGCAGCGCTCCTCTCCTAGTTGGCTCATCCACCATTTGCATCAGAAAGTTATCATCAATGCACTGAAGGAACCTCCTGGACTGAGGATGGCTGGCTGAGTAGGCCTCCCAGCAAATATCAGGGTTTGATATTTGCCTTCAATGCCTTCATCTATGTAATCAGCTGTGTAATAGCATGGGCAAGCTCTCCTCATTAGGCAGCCCATGATTTGCCTGGACCAGCTGTAGGGCCCTAGTCTCTTTTGGTGGCATGCTGACAAAGGGTCTGGAGAATAAAAAACTCCTTTGCAGGGGCTATTATCACTTATCCTGGCAGATATACTGCATGATGGAGTGTGCTTCTTCTCAATCTGGCCAGTTCTAAAACAAAGTAGAATTGAAAAGTAGATGCTCATGCAGTTCTCCCCTGCCCCCTCCACGCATACAGGCACATGCACACACTCTGCCATAACCAGATTTGTTAAATTATAGCATCTCCTTATGGATCTGCACAATATATCCAAGAGACAGAAAAGAGGCTGTTTCTTCAGGCTTGCTTATGTAATAAGATGGATATAATTGTAAACAGGAAAGCTGTGAAATAGAGTTAATAAATTTCATCCTTACAAAGACTGTTTACCCTCATAATGGTGACTGAGTCTCTGCTTTTCAAGAGCTGAATATGGTACTAATGGAGTATACAAGAGCAGTTTTCTTTCATACCCTCTTTTTGTCACTGTTCATATCTTTTCACTACTTGGGCCCTACTTGTATTTCTTCCTTGAAATGTCTTGGTAGTAAGAAAAGGTAGACAGAGCCACTGCTTAGTTGGTATTTGTGGTGTTATCTTGCCTTCTGCTGCTGCTATGAGGAATATTGCTTACATAGCTATAAACTAAGCTATATAAGCAGCAAGAATTGCCTACTAAGTAGCTACTAACAAACATGAAATATTTCTGGATGCAATCACTCTTTCTGGTTCTTTCATATGTCACTGAGGCTTCATGAATCTTCTCGGTTGCAGTTAGTCACTGATCTGTTTGGTGACAAGGCAATGTCTAGCCAAACAAATCCACCTACATTTCACTGGACTTCCATCTTTATTCCCATAGGTAACTGTGGTTAAAAATGTGAGGGATTATCAGTTCTGTTGCAGCAAAACAGGAGAAAAAGAGGCCGAGAGATTCCCCAAAAGTACTGTGCATCTTGGGGAAATGCATCTTTAGTGAAAGAAAATCCATTGACAATAAGTGAATGAAATGACAATACGGCTTACTGAATTCAAGAAGTGCAGTTAGGAAAATAAGAACTGATCTCTAACTTAGTAACAGAATCACCATGGGATGTGGGGATGAAGGAATGGGGAGAAGAGATGAAGGAAAGAGAAAGGAAGGAAAATACATCACAGATGGAACTGATTTTGAATTTTGGGAATTTAATTTCATAGGGATGTCTTTCCCCTAGACCAACCTCTTTTTATACTGCTCTGAAATCCGCAAGGTCGAAATGATAACAGTTTTTCAGGAATTCATGATTCAGATGAGATAAAGGGGTTGAACAAAGCATGCCAGTTTGAAACATTTATTCAATATATGTATACATATACGGGAAATGTGTGTGTGTTTATCTAACAGGAAAAAATGGGTATGTCTCAGTGATCTGTAAAGGTGTCATATTTGACATCAAATTCATATTTAAAGCAGTGATGTGTCAGGTACTGTAGGTGTACTGCAGTGCATACATGATGACACTCAATATGTCATAGAATTGGAGACTTTCAAAGAAAAACTCACATCCTCTACAGCTTGAGTTGGAAAACTGGGCTTCTTGGAGAAAAGATTAGTAGGTGTAGCTTAGGCAGAGTTTTAAATAATGTGTTGAATAAAGGGTACATATAAGCAATGGATTACATATCCATTTTCAGCTCAGTGTTGCAACAAAGGAGACAGCAGCTTAAGCAGATATGCCTGAATGAAGTCATAGCTCTGAATGGTTGTGCTGTGAGTCTTTAAAATAGAATCCTGTTGAATTGAATAGAGTCATCTTCTCCTACACTGCATGGGTGGTACTCAAGACGTTAGGAAAATGGATGATAAGTCTGGTACTAATGGAAGTATACGAGAAAGAGATATAAATTTATCTTGATGCGTGTGTCACAGGTGAATTTGTCTTTAGCAGACCTATGAGCTGAGTAAATGATAAATGTTTCATATTTATGTCATTGAATTAAATGGGAAAGGTCATTCATCTTGCCACTTCCTACTATTATTATCAATGCTAGACTGTTAATTTGGGAGAAAAAGGAAGGAGAGCAGAAGAAAAGAAAAAGTAACCTGGGTAATGAGTGGAGGTGGCAAGACTCAGGGCCCTGCTGGGAAAACAGAAATACAGAACTCCTGTTCAGAGCTGGTGTAAACTCCAGAAGTGAATACAGATGGAGAGTGTCTGCTGCTGGATCTCGCTGACCAGGGATCTTGTTGGTTCTGGCCATTCTTTAGAGGCATTAGGACAGCACCTTGGGGAATGGAGAGGTCTGTAGAGACAATAGGGTTGGACAAACTGTCTCACGCACACAGGGATGTCTTTGTTATACCAGTAACCAGTATTGCTGACCATCAGAACTGATGTTTCCTTTGGAGAAATACCCTGCATTTCTGTTCATTCCAGTCACCCGTGGCTTGCGAACCCAAGAGAGAAATCAGTTGAGCCATTTGAGTGGTATGGGTGGAAAAAGAACAAACTTGTAGTTTATGTGCTCTAGTAGGAGGCACATGCACTTAAAGTTCATTTTGTCAAAAAAACTTTAAAATATGCTTAGCCTAGTAATACAAAAGTTGTAACATAGTCTGTCTTTTATAATGAATATATTTAGAAAGTCTACTAAAGTTCAATCTTCAGCTAAGATTTTACGATAAGGAAATCAACATAAATTGAGGACTCTGCATAATGTCAGTAAGACAAGCTTTTATTTATAAATTGTATAAACATTGATTTTTAAAGCAAAACTAAGCCTACACTAACAAGACACATGATAAAGGAAAGAACGCATTACAATTGGGCAACCGTAGTATTTTTAAGACTACCCACAGTGAGAGAACTTTTGGCTGAGACAAGGTGGTAGTTTGCAGGTTTCTCCTACTTCTGAAACCTGTTCTTTTTTGCTTTTTCACTCACTTAGCTTACAAAAACTTCAAATAATTTTCCTTTTCTGTTTTTCTTTTCATTTTTTGTCAAGTAGTACATGCGTTGTAGTTACTGAATGTATAGAAATTGGTGTTATTTTGATTTCAGGTGGGGGTTAATTCTTGCTGATGTGAGCTTTTAAATTTACTTTTTCCTAACTTGATTTTAGTACTCCTTTAAAAATATCTGTGTTTGTTTCCTGGAGTTTATCAATCAGCAGAAAAAATTTCTGTTCAAAATTTACGTATTTACTAAATTCCCCTGAAGCTTTACTGGTATAATATTGATACGTCTAGGCTAAATAGTTTTCCTGTGGTTTTCTCTTCTGTGCTTACTCATCCAGCTTACCTTAGCTGCTAGTCAGGCCTGAAAACTACATGCTTTTGCTGCTTTAGCTGCTTGGTAAGCTAAGAAATAGTCAATATAGTGAAAGCTGTTTGAATTAATTCCATGGACTTGCCTTAGGTCCTAATGTAGGCTAGTTGCTTGGTTTCCCTGCAGTGAACAGGGTGAGCAGGGCAGGCAGAAGACTTCTGGAGTCATACTGAGGGTGAGGAAGGTGTCTTATTCCCCTTCCTGGCAGGGTTTATGTGTCCACCCACTGCCCATGTTAGATGCCTGTGTGGGATTAGGATCCACGCTTGCAAACCATGCTGGACTCAGACATGGAGATCGCTCTTTTGGTATCAAGGGGAGGCTCGGTCCTTTCTGTCACGACATGTCTGGAGAAGGAATGGTGGTAGCTATAGTGCTGCCCGTTTTTCACATAAGTGACTTGGTTTGTGCACGCAAGAAAAAAGCATCCATTCTTTGCCCTCTTGGGCAGATTACGGCTGAAGCCTTAATTTCTCAGCCATCTTGAGAGAGAGTACCCTCGCCAGCAGCCCAGGAGCAATGGGAACATCTATCCATCTTGTATTCAGTCTGGGCCAAGAATAGGACAGAGAAAGGAAAAAGAGGCGTGAGCTCCGTATATGTGAAATAGAAGAGTTCCCTAAAGAAAGGTACCTAGACACAGCTCCTTGGACCACTCTGCTCGTTTTCTGTGATAGAGTTATATGATGCATAACCAGTATTCAGAGCAGATCTATACTGGGAATGTGTTTAGTGTGGTATTGAGTCGGGCAGGAATAATCTCAATGACTTGCCCAGAGTCAGAACATGAGTCAGTGGGAACTGGATCTGAAGCCTTAACCCTTGATGCATTCCCTTTCAGGAATGATCTTATTTAATTTCTTCTTTAGTAAAGTGGTTCAAAGATTAGTTACACTAATCATCGCTGTTACCAAAAAACTAGATTCAGGCTCCAGGACAAATGCCTCTTTATGAAACAAAAGGTCTTATTAAAAACATTAACTAAACTCCTGAAAAGATTCCTTATAAAACCTACTTTTATTACAACACCAAGTTGCTTTGTCAGGAAAAGCAAAATTAAGGTAGAAGGATCAAACATAACATTTCTTTTTTTCCCTTGCACTCTGAGATATGGTTATTTCTGTCATCATCAGTAGTTATCTAAAAAAGCCTTGCAAAGGGAAATTTCTTAAGCTTACTTTCTTCTGCTAAATTATTGGTCATGCTCTGATTTTATTCAGTGAGACTTTAAAGCCAGTTTCAACAATAACAAAAAATGAGTATACTTGGAGCTCTCTGTGCCTAGGAGAAATAGTGAGTAAGTCTAAATCTGGGCAGCCTGAAATTGTCATAACATTGCTCTTTTCTGTTAATTCTCCTAGCTCTGTGCCTGCTCCGCAGAGCAGCACCGTGCGTGTGTAGCCTGCTGCGGGCTGAGTTTGAGAGTTCCCTTCGGACGCGGGATGCTACGCGTGAGGGGCCAAGGGCAGCGCACAGAGCGCTGGCACTCTTCACCAGAATGTGGTCTTTTGCCTTTGGGTATCCCTTTATGGCTCTTTTTTTTTTCTCTGCATAGCTCCTTACAGCGATTTCCAGAACAGCTGAAGACACTCTGATGTTTGAAGTGAGATTATTTTTTTTTGGTGTCATCTTTCCTGGGTGCTCTTTTCAATGTGCCTGGACCATGTTTTGCACAGAATGGAGTTGTTGCTGACCATTGTCCTTTGTTTTACATCCCTGGTATCCCACAAGTAGAACTGAGCTGTTCTTTTCCTAATCTGTCTTTCTCTTTGGCTGTGTTGTCCTTTGAATCTGGGGAAAAAAAGGATGTTGTGGTTTATTTGTTGCATATCCATCTGATTACTGTTGCTATGAACTTACTGCCATCTGCCAGACAAGAAAAAAAACCACCACCACCACCAAAAAAACCCCCTTTACAGTTAAAATGTATTTCTTAATGACCTACAGTCTTTGTAAGTACAGCTCTGGTACTGTCAGATGGATAGTGTGCTTTCTGGACTTATCAAAGGTCAGTGGTGTTTCTTCATGTGTCTTTCAGTTCAAGCAAGCGTGCTTTCAACAGACCAATTCTGAGTTTGTGAAAGCAAGACTCAAGTTTTTGAAAGCTGCCCCTGTTTTCAGTCACCCAAAATCTGTTAAAATTGAAATATAAAATGGACATCCAAATGCCTTTCTGGCAGCTTTGAAAGTCTTAGCTTATGGGAGCTCTGCTGCAATTGCCAGAGTAACAGTCCATGAAACCTGTATATCAGCCAAGTGATTCAAGGAAATTATTGATAGCCACCGTTATGAATTTGTTTTCATTGGCAAAAACATTAATGTAGTAGTTTTGCTGTCTTGCCTCAATTTTTCATCCAGACTGCCAGTAATAAAAAGTATGATTACTTCATTGGAAATGTGGTGCTTGCTATAATTCCTGGAATCTTCTTTGTTGTATTTTCTTTTCTCTGTCTTATTTTTATTTCTCTTATTATATGCATAAAAATTAATCGGATTATGATGTTTGCCATTTGTAAAGCTTAGACTGCTCATTATATTTGACAATACAAAGCTTGATCAGGGATCTTTTCCAGTTTTGATTACTTTTGAATGTACTGCCTTCTAGCTTTTACCTCTCCGTTACCTATATTTGCAATTGTAAATATTGTCAAAAAAGAAGAAATCTAGTGGAAATAGTTTCCTGACTACTTTTTCATTTCTCCCTTTTTACTTCCATACCATCTCCCAATAAACTTTTAAAGCATATGTATCTAACTGACTTCCTTTTCTATAGGAAGTGATTAAATGTTATGTTAAATGTAATTTATAGAAACAGATGGGCAATTATATGTATAACATCAGATGCTATCTCAGTGTCTTTCAAATATATCTTTCTATGAATGTTTACTCACGTACAAGTTATTCTCTCTTCAAGGAGCACTAATAAGTAATATATGTGATGGGTTGACCCTGGCTGGACACCAGGTGCCCACCAAAGCTGCTCTGTCACTCCCATCCTCAACTGAACAGGGGAGAGAGAATATAATGAAAAGCTCCTGGGTCGAGATAGGGACAGGGAGAGATCACTCAGCAATTACTGTCACAGGCAAAGCAAACTCGACTTGGGGAAAATTAATGTATTACCAATCAAAACAGAGTAGGATAATGAGAAATAAACACTAAATCTTAAAATACCTTCTCCCTGCCCCTCCCTTCTTCCCAGGTTTAACTTCACTCCTGATTTTCTCTACCTCCTCCCCTCCAGCAGCACAGGGGGATGGGGAATGGGGGTTGTGGTCAGTTCATCACATGTCTCTGCCACTCCTTCCTCCTCAGGGGGAGGACTCCTCACACGCTTCCCCTGCTCCAGCGTGGGGTCTTTCCCACAGGAGACAGTCCTCCATGAACTTCTCCAACATGAGTCCTTCCCACGGGCTGCAGTTCTTCATGAACTGCTCCAGTGTTGGTCCTTTCCACAGGGTGCAGTCCTTCAGGGACAGACTGCTCCAGTGTGGGTCCCCCATGGGGTCACAAGTCCTACCAGAAGACCTGCTCCGGTGTGGGCTCCTCTCTCTCCATAGATCCTACCAGGAGCCTGGTCTACTGTGGGCTTCCCATGGGATCATAGCCTCCTTTGAGATCTACCTGTGCCGGTGTGGGGTCCTCTATGGGCTGCAGGGGGGCAACCTGCCTCACCATGGTCTTTACCACGGACTGCAGGGGAATCTCTGCTCCAATGCCTGGAACACCTTCCTACCCCCGCTTCTTCACTGACCTTAGTGCCTGCAGAGTTGTTTCTCTCACATATTCTCACTCTTCTCTTCTGGCTGCAATTGTGCGGCAACTTTTTCCCCTTCTTAACTATGTTATCCCAGACGCTGCCACTGTCGCTGATGGGCTCAGCCTTGCCCAGTCTGTCTTGGAGTCAGCTGGCATTGGCTTTGTCGGACATAGGGGAAGCTTCTAGCAGCCCCCTGCTAGTCCCCCTGCTACAAAAACCTGGCTACACAAACCCAATACATATTAGTAGCTAGAATTTGTATGTGAGGAGAGATTAAGAAAATCTTAAAGCCTAATTTTTGTTATATTCAAAGCATATTTTCCTTCTGTTTATCAAGCACAAGACCATATAAACTGAGTTTGTGAATAACTGCATTTCATGTTATGACAAAAAATGTAGACAGTAATTATCACTGGGTCTAAAGAAAACAAAAATAGTTATGGTGAAAAAAAGACATGGAATATCTTCAGTATTTAGGGACATCTGTCCTGTTAATTTGTATTGCAGTATTGAGGTTAGATTACAGCTGCATCCTCCCAGTTGCCATATAAAAATACCAGATTGCGATATAAAAATATCATGGATCCATGTCTGACAAAGCTATCAGAGTGGTTATGATAGTATGCAAGTTTGGGTAAATTATCAAAGGTTACAAACTTTACAGCATTCCTCGTTGCCTAGAGGAATATAAATATAGGCTGGAAGTGGTTATCACTGGTGCCCTCTCCTTAGGTGGCCATTGAGAATCTCCTAGTTAATTCCGAAAGCTCTTCCAAGAACTGGTTGGAAAGCAAAAAGGATCCTGTTATTTTGCCATTTATGCTGCCTCATCTTTTGCAGCCTAGAATATGAAAGATTTATGGCAAACAATAAAGTATTAAAGATCTGCTTTTATGTATTTGAAAATTTTCTTAAGGAGCATAGTTTGCTGCCAGTGATAATGCCTACTGAGATGGAAGTTCAGGTGCTAGTGGTATTGAAAAGAGTTGAGAAGGTGACTTAGCTTTAAAGTGGTGATCCTTTAAGTAAAGGTCCGGTGAACAAGTCATCATGCCTGTTCATTTTAGAAATCTGTTGAAGGGTCCCAGCTTGTTATTGCTAAGTTCTATGACAGAGTAAAATGGCTTTGTTTTACTACCATTTATGTAATGTTTTTACTGACTTGTAGAGTTTAACCTTTCGGGGCCAATCCAGAAAAGTATAGATTTCTGTTTTTCACAAACACTCTGTCTCTTGTTATGTATGTATACACTTACAGTGCATTGCATCTTCAGATGCTTTTACAATGCTCAGCTAACTCAAACCAATATTTCGAGGACGACAGTCTCTCTGCATTTCACATGAACAGAAAAGCTGAGTTTGCAGCATTGTCATTGATTAAGCAGTAATAAATAATTGTACCGAAGTATGGTGTCAGCTTCATATTCAGCTCAACTGATTTCAAAATGCAAAACCTTTCCTCTGAGAAGTTTTTTCTTCAACGTTGATATAATTCTATTTTCCAGGCAGCTTCAGAAATATTGTTAGAATGATCAAAGTGAATCACCCATGTTTTCCAATTCAAAAAAATATTTGGAAATGCTTATCATTGAGCTATGTGTGAATTTAGTCTGGTGTATTAACTTTTGAAAAATATTTTGTACAGGCATGTTTAATCAAGAGCAACAGTGATCAAACCAGTGGCTATACTGGTAGTGAAACTCAGTTTGGGTTAACAGCTTTATTTTGGGCTGTATTCAGTCCATCTCTTTTCAAGGAATCTCTTTGAGAATAGTGTTCAGGTTTTAATTAAACATAAAAACTGCAATTGGTAGAATGAATTTTATTATATACTTTATTTTGCTTCACCTAATACCATGTATGTTTAACTTCAAATATTTTCAGTTTTTCATTTATTCCTTGACTTTGTCCTAGAAAATATAGCACGTGCTGTAAAAGTTATAATTAATTAATATTATGTTCTTTTCAATTACCTCTATATTTTAAATACTACTTAGATATTCTTACCAAATGATTATATACTGTTCTTAAAATATTTGCTTTTTTCAGTCGTTGAAGTAGTATTCAGGAAAAATGTACATATATATTACATCTCTGTCTTGAAAAATGGCAGAACACACAGGACAAAAAGAGGAAACAAGTGGTTCCACAGGTTTGCTCTTCTCTCAAAGGTGGCTTTCAAATTTGTCATTGCAAGTGCTCAACTTTGCAAAAAAAAAATTTAGACTTTGAAACCGAAAAGTGGATGTTTATTCTACAAGCTAACTTATAGTTTGAAGATAGAATGACTGTAGAATTTTGTAAACGTGGAAAATGATATTTTTTTGACAATTGTTTTGAATAAATTCTGATTATTTATATGGTGTGAAATCAGTCATGCCCCAATAAATGTGTGTTTTATCCTTCTGCCTGTCCTGTAGAGAATCCTAGTTCTTTATCACTAGAAAGGAGAAGTAGGATTTCTGGCCCATTTCCTACACAGATTTACACACCTGGACAAATGTCTAGTTTAGCTCCCCTTCCTTCTTTTGTGGCTCCTTCTGCTGCGCAAGTTCTCACACTTCACTGCTGCATGAGTGTTGGTGAGGACTCAAGTGCTGTTGGCTTACTGTAACGGCTAATGCAGGGTTCTACTGTCTTGATTTAATTCCTCTAAAGTTGCAAAGATTTTTTTTTTTTTCCCCTAAGAAGATTCTGACTTGAAAAAGTAGCCAGAGCTTTTGATACATGAGGATACAAGAATAACAGACTTCTGAAGGAACAATCCAGAGTTCTGTCTGATTAGTTCTGCTCTAAGTTTTTTTTTTTTTAATGCGTTTGTTTTTCCACCTGCCTTTAGTCTTTAGCATTTTTGAAATATGTGCTGAGAGCTGTGTGATCATATGATTAAAGACAATATCATAATGCGTATCTTAATGGTGTATCATAAGGTCAGAAGATTAAATCTGCAGAAGTTGCCTCTTGACATTTTTCTAAAATTAGCATGTGCCTTTTCTCCAAGCTTTCTTATCAAAATTTTTGCTATTTTTCTTATTAAGAAGCACAGACTACACGTACACACGAAGGAAAGACACTAAATTCCTCCATTTCAAACCCTATTAGCTGCTAGTTGAGTCTGCAGAGTCACTGATAGCTATTGTGGGCTGCTTGTCCTCCCTTATGTCAGCCATTAGTAGTGTCTAGTGACTGCAGGATGCTTTGTGGATGGGTTTCACAGCCGTGTGCTGACAGCAGCAGAGCATCGAGACATGCAAGAAGTACGGTTCCTTTGACTCTGGGTCATGCTGAGGTGTCCATCCAAAACCAAAGAATGCTTCCTGCCGAACCTGGAACTTGACTCTAAAGTTTTAAGTCTACCATTATCTGCTCTCAGCAAGCAGTTAAGAAACCTTTTGTCAAAATGTCTCATCTCCAGAAACAGTTGCTCAAAATAACAAGATCTTGCCATCGATTACATGCTATGTTCATTCTTCTGTCTGTCATATGATCCACTGTTAAGTGACCTTGTAACCTCTGTTATGAACCTAGGGGTTGAGTGAAAACTTGGGCTGGGAAAGCTTCCATATCCAGGGTGGGCTTTCTTATTAGTTATGATTCTAGTTTCATGAATCTTTAGCATCTTCAGGGTCTGGAGTGATGCTCAGTGTATTGCCAGCACTCTGGAGGACAGCTGACTTCAACACCAGCATCTCCTGTGATGTCATGGGACCTACAGTACCCAGACCATGGATCCTGCCTTGTACTGCACCAAATGTCTCCCTCCTTCATCTCTCTGTGCTGCACAGGGCGTCATTTTTCCCTTCCCACTTCTGTACTAGGTTTGTCCACATCCCATCTGTTGTATCCTTGCAACCCACCTACTCTTTACTCACTTACTTTCCTAATTTGGCCCTCTTAAAATAAAAAGGCAAAGAGCTCTGCTCCAGTATATGGTTCAATATTAGAAGTGATAAACTATGATGTCTCTGTCTCCCAGCATCAAATTACTCTACCTGAACCACATCATCTGAGCCCTATTTCATGCCTCTATATACCTGTTCTGCTTTTCCTACTTTTCTTATTCCCTCCTGGCATGATCCTTCCCATTCCCCTGGGCCTCCTTTATTTCAGTCCTCCCTCATTTTTCATCTTACAACCCGTTTCCTTCGCTCTTCCTTGTTCTGCGTTGTGGGAGTCAGGCTGCCTCTTCCTTCGTTTGGTATCATTTGGCATGACTGAAAGCAAGTAAAAACAACATTTTATTGCATTGACACAGAAAAAAACCCAAGTGGATTGAAGTCAAGTGCTGCTCTCATCTGTCAGCCTCCTCTGTTTATTGCTCTTTCACCTCAGAGACATGTTTGAAGCAGTTCCTGAACCTCAGTGTATATAGGCACATCAGATGGGCTATATGTTGTAAAGAGCATGGTACTGTTTCAAGTGAGATCTGACATCCTTGCTAGGTCTTCAGCTAATGGATCGAAGAAAGACATGGCTAGCGGAGCAGAAACCATGTCAGGAGTCCAACTTTTCATCATAAATTAACACTCTTAGTATGGAAAACACATAACATCTAACCTGATAATGCTATAGCAATTGAAGAAGGTTTGAATGATGAGAGAAATGGTGATTTGGAATCAAGAGGAGTAATTTCTGATGTGTACTTGTAGTCTCTGGCATGTGATTTTCTTCGATCTGTGGGTTATGTTTCTTTAAAATACAAAACAAGCATGTGAACTTAAGCTGTAAAACTTCGAATTGCATGATTAACGTGTGGGCAAAAATGTAATTGCTGGCATGTATTTTCATCTGACTTTAAAAACTGTTGGGCAACGTTCCAGTCCCACATTTTGAAATAGATTTCTTTGCTACTTTCCAAATAAGTCAAATGTAAAATTGGAAAAAGCTTGTAATGTATTCTGGTAGTTCCTCTGCTGATTATCCTGACAGTGTGATTAATAAAATCACCATGTGATTTTATATCATACAGTCTTGGATAACAACTTTTGAAAGAATGCATCATTCCTGCTCAAATTGAAAATACCTCTGTGTGACTTATTGTACACCTTATGAGAGAACTTCACATGGTTTCTTCTATCCATTCTTGACTGCAAAAAACACTGGTTGCACTAAAGAAATGGGAAGAACACTGGCTTTTGTAAAATATTGGCAGTCAGGCCGACAGGCTCTCTTACTGGACCGGAGTGACAAACGTGGCAAGTATTTGTTATTCTCCCTGTCAGTTTCTGAGTCAGAGCGGGGCAGTGCTTTAATGCTGCTGAGGGCGAGGGAAGTCACAGTGGATGTGTCCGTGGTGGTGGTGAGACGTATGCTGTGGGGTCCTCATGTGTCTGGCTCTTCACTGATATAGATAGGATTAAGGTTGGGTGATGAAGCAGTTACCTGGTCCCTGGGGTTGCTGTTTTTGGAGGAGCCCTGACATTGCATGGGGTACCCAGCTGGCAAGGTAATAGCCACACAAAGGTAGTTGAGTCTCACTGTTGAAGTGATTGATCTGGATTCTGGATGAAGAAGATCTCTAGTCCAAAATTTCATCAACAGGCACAAGGTCTGTAGTCACAGCCCCTCCATGAGTCATGCAGGGGTTTAAGCAGTGATTGAATTACAGAGCAATGGCCACAGGCAATACTGCAGCTATCACACTATCTGAATATCATGAATTCATTAATCACAAAGTTTGTTGTAATGTGATTGTCCCTGATCTGGGGATGTGTGGTTGCCAGCAAGATTGTCAGGACTGCACTTTGACTCCCCATGGAAGTAGTCTTTATTTACTGTATTATTAACTGGTGAGTTAAATGGCCAAATAAAACAAGGCCTGGCATTAAGTTTGATGCTGGTTTTCTGGCAGCCCCTCAGGGCAGTGCTCTCCCTCTCAGTGTTCCCAGCATAATTAAATATCATTCATCCTTTGAAAGACTTCCCAGGTAGGAAGGAAAGAAAAAAGAACAGTGGGAGCAGGGAGGATGTGGGCGAAATTCAGAGAAACAGAGTGAGGGACCTTAGCATGGGGGAAAGGGGAAGCAGGGACAGCATTTGGGGCAGGTGGAGATGGTTAACGCAGGTCCTTCACTTGTGTCTGAGAGCAGCTGAGGATCTGAAATGGTTCAGAAACACAGGCAAGTTATGGTATCAGCCGATGCACTGTAACATACTCTGCATATTTAAAAACACGTATCCCTTCGTCTTTCCAGTGCCTTTTTTGGTAGATACACTTGTAAGCACTAGGAAAATGTTTCAGAAGGATGAGGGACTATGTTTTCAGAAGTGGCCACTGCTTTCATAGAGCTCTGTTTTAAATGCGTAACCTGAAATGCACCAGGGCATAATTTCACAGGGGTTTGTAGCCACAACTCCTGTTCACTGTACTTTGAATTTTTGATACAACATTTGTGGCATTTAAACCACAAGTTTAGTTTGGATAGGATCCATGAAATTGTTGTTCCCCTGCAAAAATACTGTCCCAAAGTGATTTTCCAGTTCCCGTATAACAGCATTAGGAAAAAAACGACTAGATTCTGGGTGCAATCTGCACATTTTATTCAACTCTGAAAGAAAAGAAATATTACACTGTAAGAAGAGCATATGATGCTAATTTGCAACATCAGAAGTTTGTTCCAGTGGAGTTTACAAGTTCTGATTGTGGGACGGTAGTTTGTAGAAGTTAAAAAGCATTTTGTAGCTTATGAAGTAAGTTAAGAACTACAGCTTTGCAGTTTTCATTGAGAATCAGTGATGATAAAGAGGGTAGAAATTTACTCTTACTGAAGGCCTATGGCTAATTCAGGCTTTTTTATCTCAGCAGGGATAAAAGGGAAGGCAATGGGTGGCACAGGATGTATTGAATTAAAAAGTTAAAAATACAGAATGAGTGTAGAATGGGCCTTAGGGTAACGATCAGAAAGCATTCAAAGAACAAGTCTGTTGATGAGTTTCTAAAAGGTAGGTACATTGTAGACAGATAGATTAGATAAGGGATCAAATCTTGGAGCTTGTGGATTTTAACTAGCTGAGTTTCTAGCCCAGGGGTATTACCATTCCTTTGGGGTGCGTTTTGCTGCTGTTCTCCAAATACTACTTCTCATCAGTTACACTGAATATTAATGGCAGCATGTGTCAATCCTGGCAAGGATTTGGTAATAATTTTATGGTAACTTGCATTTTCTGCAGCTTTGCTGTTGTCAGCCTTCATTTATCTGTTTAAAGTACTGTATTTTTGCTGCGAGTGTAAGTGCTCAGAGCTAAATTGGGGCTGACTGCTGCTGCTGCTAAGGGCGGGAGGGCCACGGAGCAGAACGTTGCTGCTTTTGACCTGAAAACTTGCTGAGCACAGTCTCCGCAGGGAGCTGCAGCCGAAGGCCGGCGGAGCCCCGAGCCCAGCAGTGGGACAGCTCTGGCGTATCTGTCTCCATGCCTTGCTGAGCGTGATCCGGAGCAGGGGGCAGAGGGGCCCTTTGCTGGATCTTGCTTTTCTTAGTTACCTTCATTTCAGTGCTCTGACCGAGCATCAGCTAAACATTGTACAATTTATTTACGATGCCGTATGTATTCATTAGATGTGCAGAATAAAGTAGATATACAGTGAGTCCACAGGGAAAAAAAATAAAAATCAGTGAATCAGTAGCTGGAGAAACACTGTTATTAGGCTGTCAGCTGTTCTCAGCAGAGACTTTCAGATACATGGCACAGCAAACTTCAGCCAAGTGACCTAGAAAGGCGTATGCTTTATCTAGATGTCAGCCCACTTCTCAGCAATAAAGCATCACAAGTTAATGGTCGGTGGCTGTGTGCTGACCTCCGATGGTCCTGCCCTGCTGCAAACAGATTTCTGCTCTTTCCTCTCCTCTGCTAATGAACAACACAAGCTCTTACAGCTCACATGCATGGGGAAGGAGTTATTTCACTGGGACGATTTTTATTTAAGTCGGGCTCTTTCATATCTTTCCATAGTAGTATCGAGGCCATTGCTGGTTTACCAGCAGGTAGGCTGAGGCTGCAGTCTGCTATGCTGACCAGGGTGGTAATTCACTGATTCACTGAAGTGTCTTGACTGTTTGTACCCTTCTGCTGTCTTCCATACATACCATATGCTCTTTGACTCATTTACTATCATATTCTGTATTTACATTATGCCGGGTCCTGAGATCTGACTTGGATCTTACGTGCTACAAGAATGCTGCTATTACTGTACTCTTCCTTGTATAAAAGCTGTTGTAATCATCTCTCTAACGTTTAAGGCTTCATTTCCAAAGCATCACCATAATTAATACTTTGAAATTAGGCTAATTGGAATGTGGATACCACCAGCTCCTACCTCATACAATCACTCATCCTGAAGCACTGCTAGTGATACTAATGGGGAGGAAAATATTCAAGTTGTCTTTGGTAGGGTATGGTTTCTACTAGCTCACCACTTCTGTTGGTTTCTAAGAACAGCAGCAATTCTTAGATCCTTCAGAAATTCATACATGGAGGCAAAATCCAGCAGGAGCCTACACTTTTCACAACAGTAAGATATTACCAGTCAAAATGCCTTGATAATGTAAGAAGTGGGGGCTACTTTGCCCCCAGACTACAGTGTGGTGCTCTTAGAATCTCGATGGGACCCACAGCCTTCTGAATGCATTCATTTTTTTCCCCAAAAGTATGATTATGTTCAAAGACACGCCACTGCTCTGGCACACTGTTTTCTACTGCTTTCTACTAACCTGCTTTGAATAGTAGGCATGTTTTATATTAAGCACTCCAGAGCCCCCCTGGAAGGCTTATAATGCAATTAATTAACTAAAAGGAATATCATAATGAGTAAAGAATAAGATGCTGAATTTTCTTTACACGTGCATCTCCTAACTGCATAATGTGTGCAATCTGAGTATTCATGTAATGTAATTTTTCTGTGTATCTCATTTTACGGATTTCTTCACCTGCCTCCAGAAAGTTCATAATTAAGAAACATAATGAGGCCCACATGTTCATCAGAACTATTGAAAACTCTCATAATTAATAGCAGGAGAAGGGTGTTACTGTAAGTGCAGATCAACCACTAGTGGTAGATGGGGCACACGTATTGCCAGCAGGTTTTTTGGAGATGCAGTGTCATTGGTATTGAGCGAATCGGAATTCTCTCTAATGGTTTTGAGGGGAATACATGATAGCATTTGTAGCTAAGAGCACCATCTGGCAAAACTCGCTTTGCTCTGTAAAGAAAGAATGTAATCAATAGTATAATGCATACATACGGACGTATAGATACATAGAAACACATACATACCTGTGGACACCTATGGAGCTGAGAAGTTCCAATATCAAAGACAAACCAAAAGGCACAGAATAAACTTTGACATGAATCCATTGCTTACTACTGTCATTGGTTAAGCAGAACCTGGCTCATGATTACTGATCTGACTGGTGAGTGACAACTCAGTGCCAGATTGCCTGTGTCAGGCCTTCAACCCAAGCTCTTTGATCAGCTTATGATGATATTTTCCCTCTCCCCACTCACCCTTACCCTTCTGGGTATCAGTGAAGCTGTAATATTTTTCTTTTAAATTTGACATTTGAGTATTTTCACATTGACAGTTTGTTTCTGTGCTACAAGAATGGATGTTTGTGCCCCTTTTTTGTCTTTTTGGATCTTAATTACCTCCCCTGACTATCCTAGCCAGCTTGTTCCTGGCAGATTGGTTCCTTATCTGCCAAGAAAGAAGCAATCAAAATTATGCAGAACTTCTCTGTACAAACTGGATTAACGTTACACCAAGCTCAAGCTTTCTGTTTTACAAAAGATTTACTTCCACAGCCTTTTGCTTCCTTCCCTCCCGCCCCCTGCCTTCCCAGTCTTTGTTTGTGGACAGAGAGGCTTGCTGGGGAAAAAATAGTAATCCTGTCCTTTGTTGCCCTTTTAAGTTAATTCTCTGTTGTCTGTGAATGACTGAGGCAAATAGTACTTATATTAGAATCTGTAGCCCCATGGGTTCTGATGATTTCAGAAATTTGTTCAATGTACAATCCTGGGAAACCATCATATTATCCTCCTGGGCATCAACTTCTTGCAGATTTGTTTACTGTTTTTCTTAGAATGGAAACTTGAACAAGGATCAGATGACTTCCTTAGAAAGTTGGTCATCTCTTTATTAAAACACGTACAGCCTTTGGGCTGGCCTGTACAGTTCCATAAAAATATCTGTTCTACTCAGGTGTTTATGATTTCAGAGACATTTTGTGAAATTTCTAAACTGAGAAGCTGATACAGTCTGAGCAGTACTTGCTGATCTGTTTTTTTTTTTTGATTTTGTTTGTTGTTTTTTTTTTTTTTCCTGGAAGCTTTTAGCTGTGTAGAATGTCGCCTGGTTTATTTGCTTCTGGTAAATTAACTGCAAAGATTTCTGCTTTTCAGTCTCTCTTATTCTTTAATGCTTTCTTCCTTTGTTTCCTGATTCTGTGTGCTAATGTTTGATTTTAATGTATTTTTCAGGTTCACATCTTCTGTGCTTGTCCTTTCAAATGATTTTAAAACTGTCCTTCCACATTGTCTTTTCTGGATAGTTACTTAAATACACTTTCCAGTAGAAGTCCATGTTTTCTTACTTTTCTTTTTTATCTTTCTTCTTAGCATGATTTGGGTTTTTTTTTGTTTGTTTCTTTTTTGGTTTTGTTTTTTTTTTTTTTCTGGGGCTGGTCTGATTGTTGGCTCTTGTGCTCTTACAACTGTTTGTGGTGGTATTCCTATCACTGGAAAAATAAAGACTAAAATAAAATCTTTGAGCAGGCTTACAATGGAAGCATTTTTGTTGTCCTCTGTCCTCATGTACTACAGACAAGAACAGATACTATGATTCTCTCTTTTTAGGAGTAGCATGCCAAGAGACACTGGAACAAAGGATTACGTTCAGGGTAATATCAGTTTCCTGGTTGTTTTGTAACAAGATTAAGGGAAAGGGTGGCAGGAGTCCAGTCTACCTACTCCAACTAATGACTATCTTATAACCACAGTTACTGGGAAAGAACATAAAATGGAGAGAGGCGGCTGAACAGAACAGCAGACTCTGGTGGTTGGTATTGTTAGGAAGCTATTCAGTTTTTGGAGAGCCTCCCCATGAAGTACAGTTACCAAAGACAATGGATTTTTCTTCTAATGTGTAATTTTTCTTCTAATGGTTTAGGAAGTAGCTCTGCAGCTCAGTGTTTCACTGACAGAATGTTTCACTTCTGTCTTGATTGTGCATCCCTTTAGTGCTGTGGCACAGGAGTGCACGACTCCCGTGACTTGTGGTTTGCAGGGGCTTGTGAGCTGCTCAGATGCAGTCCCCTGGTCCGGGCCCCTCTGTGGGACCTGGTCACCTGAAAGCATAGCTGCACCAAGAAACTGGCTTGCCCCGAGGTGCCGTTCGTACCTCACAAAGGAGCAGAGACGTGACAAGGGTGATAAGGGTTATCCCCATCTTATAAACTATTTCATTTGGCTCCCAGAGGTGTAAGATCTGAGTCTTCTGTCTTGCCTGGATAACTATTTTGATATGAGTCTTGAACGCAGGTGGCTTGCTTGCCCCTTGTCAAGTGTATCATAGCTAGTGCCATGCAATCCCATCACATTCCCATAATTGCATCTTCCCAAAAGTTATGGCTTTTCCATCAGACCAATCAATTGCCAGAAATGGACCAGGTTAGCACTTTAGTTAGCTATCCTTAATTAAAATAAAATCCCCAAACCTTGAGTGATTTGGAGCATTAAGAACAAATGAGCCAGAAAAGTTAATTACCAAGAAGGGCATGCTTAGAGTAAGATGGAAGACTATGTGTGTGTGCATGTGTTGGTTTTGGTTTTGTTTTTCTCCCTAATGGAGGTGGCAAAGAGGTTAAGATGAAGTTTAGGAGCAGATAGGATGAGAGAGGAAAGAGGCAAGTGTGGATTTTGTCACTGACATTTTAAGATCAGGGTCTAGGAGAAAGGTAACTGACAAAGTATGAAAAGGTAACTTCAGAATATAATGTGGTTGATATAGTAAAATATATACATTTATATGTTTTGACCCATAATAAATTTGGAATGTGAAAATGCAAAATTTGGGGCTTTCTCAGTGTTAGATTTTCTGTTTGAGGCATTGTGTTTTTGAAAGCAACTATGAAGTGTAATTATAACATCAAGTATATTCTTATGCTAGTTTCCATACTCAACTTACTTGTACACTCCAACGTAAATGGCTGTCACGGGAAATTCTGTATCAAACTCTCATGTTTTAAGTTTAGTGATGCTTTTGTTATGTTTTGCTTTCAACTTTTAATTGTGGCCATTTATAATTTACCCTTTGTATGATAATGTGTGAGGATAATCCACTAAGAATAATATTCTTCAATTAAACTTGGATGGGTGGATGGTGTTTTCTTGCTTCTTTGTAGGATCACCTGTAGGATATGCATGAAAAGGAAATGAGTTTATCTAAAATACAGCTAAACTTAATTTAACTAATGTAGTTACTAGCTGCTCCTAACATCTGTGAAAATAATTTCACTCCAGGCTATTTTAATGTCAGCTTGCTTTTTGGGACTAATTGTGAACACGCGATAAACATCATGTGTTATGTAGAATAAGAAAGCAAAGACAAGGTATACAGGGTAGGTTTGCTTGATGTCCTGAAATTACTTACTCTTCAGTTTTGCTTTGTCACCTTCTGCATTCATATATTTACAGTTTATATAAATAATCTGTGTCTGTGTTTCCTTTGGCTTGGTGTTCCAGAGAGAAAAAGGAAGCATAATATCTTTACGTGAGAGGAATAATTTCCTTTTCAAGAGGAAAGCAACTCTGCTAAGGTGGATAACAGTGAAAAGCCAATTTTCTGAAAAGACCAGAGTCTCTTGCAAACAGCCCACAGGAATTCTAGTTCAATTTAGTATGAAAAGCGTAAACACTTAAGCCGAACTAGAGCAGTGGTCTGTTTGTGGGTGTGTGCATACTTGTTGAACAGTTTGCTTGAATCTTCACTGAACTTTGGATCTAGCACATGGAGATGGAAACAGGCTGTGTTGGCCATCTACAAGCATGATTCTTCAGCTAACAAATGTGTAAATGTGCCCACTGTGTTCATTTCATGTAAATCATCTAGGCATACGATGTAACTGGTGTTGGAAGAGGGTCCATAGAACTTATTTTTTAATAACATGAATTGATCAAGAGCACCGCTTTATTGACAGTTGAACCACCTTCTGAAATAACTGTAATAAATCAAAGTATAAAACCTCTCCTATGTGTTACTTCTAGCCTTCCTGTGCCGAAGTGTTGGATTTTGTGTGGTTCTGATTTGAAAAGCAATTCTCCAAAAATTACATAACAAGGTTCCATTTTATATCATCTTTTTGCCATTTGTAAGTGCACAATTTACAAGTAAAGCAGTATTGTTGGGTTTTTTTTTACATTTTTTTTTTAACCAGCTACCAGCACACCTAGGACTGAAGACCGAGACCCTCACCATGGATTGTTAATAGTGCTAAAAGGTCTTCAAGATGAATCATGTGTTTGGTACCTTCATATTTGCATGTTTGTAACAGAGCAGAATTAATAAGCAGTTCTGTTGACTCCGGAATGAAAAGCTCCTGTTTGTGCTGTCTGTGTTAGCTCAGGAGGTTTCATAGGACTAAAGTCCTTTCGTTTTCATCTTGGTTGATTACATATTGCTCTAGTGCACGTGAAATGTAATACGAAGCTACACCCTAGTTCTGCAGTGGTATTTCTTTAACATTTTCCAATGGAAAACTGTGGCCTGCCTTGTGGCCAGTTAGCTGCCAGGAACTGGGATGAGCTGGTTGCAGCTGATTCCTACCTGCAAAAGGCACAGAGTGGCATGAACCTGCTGGTAGAATGAGTGTGCTGGAGGAGTATAGTAAAGAGACTACAGAAAATGGTAGGATAATGAAGAGTAAAGACAGACATCTTTCCAGGATTCATGGTGCTGAACTGGGGTGCAGAGTGCAGTTTGTTGCTAGAGAGAGCAGTCGTAATGCTGAATTCTTAGGCGGAATGGACCTGTTGAGTAAGAAGGAGAACTTTACCACAGACAGTTGGTTTTTAAAGGTATTTAGGTGCCGACCTAATACTGCTTTCACTAAGATTTAAATGCTTAAATAACACATCTGACACACATCTCGTCTTTGCTTTCTTGTGTGCTACTATTATCTGCATAGGCATCTAAATGGTAGGAACTACTGGGCAAATAAAGATACGCTGAAAGAGAATATCCTCATTTATTATAAAAATGACCTTTGGAAAATACATGATGTATTAAAAAATTGCTGTCAAGGTAGTATGACTTACTACACACATGCTAGACACCAATTTGTACAGAAATCCTGGTTAAATTGCATTTTAATACCAGTGTCATTTTATTCCTTCTTCTCCTGTGTATTTATCAAGCGGTGATGTACAACTGACAGTACTACTCAATGGCAGATAATTTTGTTGTTAAGCATTGGTGTCCTGGCTACACTTCTATGTTTTCCATCTCAATCTTTGCTGTCATGTTATTGTAGATTGTCCATGGTTGTTACAGTATATCTGTTACTTAATGGCATGTGGTAGATACGACACAATATCTGATATCACGGTAGACACATGCATTTGTGTTGTGCATTAAACATCACTACTGTCTGACAGTTCAGCTCTCAGCATCTGGCATGCAAATGTTACTGGTCAATGTCTTAAATTAATGTGAAGCTATCCTAAGTAGGTGTTCATTTGAATGCCATTACCTTAATTGGTCTGCATAGGCTTATGGCAAAATTATTAAGGCTATTGTAATGTTGCAGAGGAGCAGTAGGTTGAACGCACTGCTTGTAACCTGTGACTGTAAATGTATTCCTAAGCAATTACAAAAGATACATAGTTCTGGCAGTTTAGGTAGAAGTATACTGTGATCCCTCAAAGTACCTGAATTATTGTAATGCCAAATGACCCATAATTTGACAGTTAGTTGCTGGGAGGGAAAAAGGAGGGAATTTTTTTTTTTTTATTCACATGAAGATTAAGCTGAATTCTTCAACAAAACGCATTCTCCCCACTCTGTGTGGTAGTTCTTGCAAGTTAAAAGGAATCTTTAATCCCAAACCACAGTTCTTCTAGGAGCATTTCCCTGATGTTTTATAAGGATTTTTCTGAGTTCCTAGAAAACATGAAGTGTACACTTCATCTAGTAAACAGGCTTTTGTTGTTACTTTAAGAATATGAACAATGATATGGTTTAATTAGAATATAAAATATGAAGAAGGGAACCGAAATACTGCTTTAATTTATTTTTAACTCTGAGTATTCTGTCGCTTTTACAGTGTGCAGTGTACAAGCATGTAGAAGAGACATTTTGTCTGTTGCAAATTCTTTGCAAATGGTTCTTTGAAGGCACGTGAGTGATGGCAATCAAATCTAAATTGATGATCTGCCCTATATGGCTTTCACATATGAAAAATGCATGGTTGGTCCCATCTTTAATGGATGCTGCTCTTTTTTTACTGCATGTTTTACCCATGGACCACTATGTCAAGCTAATGCAAATTCAGTTTCAGGGCATGTTCCATCTATATGATACAATCTCTTAAAACTTCAGATTTAAACTTCTACATAAGGCAGGGATTAAACAGATTGTTTTTGCAGCCAAAGTTTGTGTTTGACCAGAGTAGAGCAGCTGTAGCTCTGGGCAGGGGAATATACTTCACAGGTAAGGAAGTGGAAGTGAGTCCACGATACAGATCTCTAAGGAAACAACCATTGGGGTTCCCTGTTGACTTAGCTAAAAGCATTGAGCTGTTTAATTCCTTACCAAACTTGGGCCTAAAGCCTCAATATTTGACACACACCTGAATTCTGGAGTGGTAAATGCAGGTATCCATCTGACTTTTCTTGATTGCTTATGGCAGCTAATTTCAGAATGACCCTTTTCTATCTTTTTTAATTTAAATGTATTTAATTCCAAATATTAGGCTTAAATATCTAAAATATTCAGCTGACGTCTTATTTTGGCAGCACTGCATATAAATACAGCCTGTAACTGTGAGCTTTTCAGCCTATATATTCTGTAGCTGGTAGTCCTTAGTGGCTATAAAGGAGCTGTAATCATGTAAAAAATGTAATTAAGGAATTTTTTTAGAAAAATACACGAACTTTTTTTACATTGCCCATAATGGCTCCAGTGTGTAAACATGTAATTATGGAGTTTTTCTTAAATGCTTACTATTTACTCAATAGGCCGTGAGGGCTACAGAAGGAGCTCTTTATTGCTTTGCAGATCATTGAACTTATGGACTGCCTAATAGCTCCTTTGAAACCAACATGCACTATTTTAGTGTGGGTGCTGTGTAGAGTCCACATGCCCACATTCCATTTTAGAGAGAGAATAGTAAAATGATCTTATTCTAATAGAAAAAGCAGTTGTTCCACACTATGGGAGACTTCAAATGTTGTTTTGAAGAACAGAAACCCTTACTGATTTAGGGAGATAGGGTTTGGGCTTTTGTTAGGTATTTTGTGACTTTTTTTTTAAGGCTGTATGACCCAGATCAATAATTTTGCAGCTAAATAGTAAGTAACTGAATATAGAGTTTCATAAAAGAAAATATTGACATGATTTAACATCTGGGACATGAATAAACCAATTTTAATCTTTAGGAATCCGATGCTGTTAGGCTTTCAAGTACTGGTATGGGAAAGTTGCCCAGCTGGGGATCAGGAAGGGCAGGAATGGTATCGAGAGTATATCTCTTCTGCCTGTTGTTACTAGTAGTAGTCAACAGTGTTTTCCTCCTGTTCAACTTCCCAGTATCAGTCCTGGAGCTGGTCAGTGAGGTGTCTGACATGCAGACTACTGAGCCTTTGGGGCCATGCCCATAATAAGCCTAAATAAGTCTCTTTCCAGGCCAGAGATGAAGAGGAAGAACGCAGGAGCAATTTTCTGCATTAATGGGGGAGAGAAATGCTGTGGAGATACACAGAAGAAGCAGGGCATCGGGGGGAAGGACAATGTTTGAAGCACTTGCCAGACTGAAGGGTGAATCTAGCTGGCAGTCTCTGGCAGGGAAGAAAAGCATCCCGCAGGTGGTATGGAGACAAGGGTGGGAGGAATGAAATGCCTTGTTACTTCCTCAGAAATCATAGTAAGGTTGTTTCTGTGTTCTAATAGCTGTCAGCAAATAGAAGTTAGTTTAAAGAAGCTCTTTCTGCAGTAAAAAGGGGAGAAAATGCACAGTATTGTGAAGACCTCAGTAGTGTTCCTGAGCAATGTGGGAATGAAGATCAAAGCTTCTATTTTCATAATTTCATTTAACTTCTCTGATATGTAATTAGCTACATCCAGATGCCTGAGAAATTGAGTCTGAAGAGTAAAAGTGATACAAATTCTGAGTCTGACAAGACTAATGAGCTAAAAAGTGGCATGTATTCTGATGACTGAGAAGAGGGTATTGTTCTTTTCTTCTTTCATAAGAGCTTGTGTCTACCAAGTGCCTCAAAGCAAAAGCAAACTCCATCTCAAAACAAATCTTTTTGCAAGGGAAATGAGATGGGTCATTTCAATAAGTGTATTGTAAATACCTTAATTTCATGTGCAAGTTTAAATAAAAAAGTTGCTCACAAATGAGGAATGGATGAGTTTGGAGAATAACTGTGCCTGAATATGAATGCTAACATTCATGTTAGAGAATTTAATTAAGATAAGAGTCCTTAACTGCAGCAATCTGTTAAGTATTTCAGATGAGTGTATTGTGAATGAAGAGTTTGCTGTAATGTCAACATGCATGTCAAAGTTAGATACAGCACCATGAATTAGGAATAACAACACTGTCAAATTTTATGTACGTATGTCTTTCATTTTGTTTTTATGATGTAGTGTAATGATGTTTCATTAGCTGACTAATTTCTGTATGTTCTGCTGTATACAAAAGGGCCATTAGATGCACCAACATAAAAACACTTCCTATCAGTCATTCACGGAAGAGTTTATTAAAAGGCAACATTGTGAATATCTGATTGGTTCCTAATCCAGTTTGTAGTTTGTTACTCGTGGCACTAATTAGCATTGACTTCATAGAGATGAATAATGTTCTTCTCAGCCCTTGAATTGGCTTTTGCTGAACCATCAAACCAGCATATAGGTTGCGCTACTTTTACCTTTTATTGAAACCGTTGTGCTAATAAGACAGGCCTTTACAGTGTAGAGCTTTTCAGAATTGCACTCTATTAAAATATGTATCACAATCATATATGCAAGTAAAATATAAAGAAAAGCAATAAAAGAAGGCAACTCCTCCTTTACCTAGCTTGTTTTTCTCCCCTTGAACTGAAAATTGCTAGGATTGAAAGTGACAGAGGTAAAAACAATGACATTTTAATGATCAGACTTCTAAGTCTATATCTCATAGGGACAGGTGGGTGGATGATTTCATGCCCTTCAAGATAAAGTATGTCTGCATTCTGAAGAGTCCTGTTACAAAGATTTTGTGGAGAGAGGACTGAGAAAAGCCAAAATCTTCCTCTCCCTAGGAGGTGGCACGTAAATGGGGCTATGTATTTAAAGGTGACCCATCAAAATAAAAGTACCTACAGCTGCAATGGAGGAGGAAAAAGCGAGTTTTTTCCAGAAGTCCCTGTTCAGTTCAGACATCTGTCTTAGGTTGAGATGAATTGTCCACAGGATAAACCTATTTGGTTCTGCTCACCACAGGCAGCATAGAGTTTCTAGTTTAGATATAACCAACTTGTTTTTAGAGGTTTGAAGTCAGATGATACAAATTTCACCATGACTGTGTTACCTATGAAAGCCCTTGTGCGTTACTTTCAGTGCATTGTTTATTGAATGTATTGCTCAGAAATCTCCATAATCTTGTGTACAGTAACTTTTAGAAATGAATACTATTGCTGTTTGTAAGGCAAACAAAGAAAATGACTGTGTGTTCAGTATAAAGCCTACCATGTCGATGTAAGCAACATTTCAAAATGCCTCTCAGTGGAACACGCATCAGTAGAAAGTGTATGGAAAGCCTTTCATCCTAGCGACTAACATTTTGCTAATCTGTTGTTTATTCCCACACTGATTCTTCCTTCAACTACATGGATAAAATCATACTCTCTCCCCATCTCCCAACTCTCTTAATCCCCTTTTGTTTTGTAAGCAGCTCCAATAAAAGAGATAGAATTGTATTTCCAATATCACTTAAATCAATCAGTGTTCAGAACTGCTGTTTGGGGATTCGCTATTAAAAAATACAACAAAAAATAACATGTACAGGAAGATCACATTCAAAGTCCTCAGACTGTGCCTAGTTTCAAAATACTCTTGTTTGGAGCATATATAAACACCAAAACCATCTCTGAATTCTTCAGCTATGAAGCTTTGTGCTGGTGAAGGGTCTAGAGAGCAAGTCTTCTGAGGAGCAGCTGAGGGAACTGGGGTTGTCTAGTCTGGGGAAAATGAGGCTGAAGGGAGACCTTATCGCTCTCTACAACTGTCTGAAAGGAGGTTGTAACAAGGTGGATGTCAGTCTATTTTCCCAAGTAAAAAGAGACAGAATGAGAGAAATGGCCTCAAGTTGAGCCAGGGGAGGTTTAGATTGGATATTAGGAAAAATTTCTTCACTGAAAGGGTTATCAAGCATTGGAACAGGCTGCCCAGGGAAGTGGTGGTGTCAGAATCCCTGGAGGTATTTAAAAGACATGTAGATGTGGTGCTTAGGGACATGGTTTAGTGGTGGAATTGGCAATGTTAGGTTAATGGTTGGACTCGATGATCTTAAAGATCTTTTCCAACCTAAACAATTCTATGATTCTATGATTTTACTAAGAATTATTTTTTTTTGCAGAGGGATAAAACTTCTCTTAGATGTACAATCTTTAATATCTCAGCCTTCAGGTGTAGACAGATGAAGTGTCCTCTACAGTGCACTTCATAATAAAATAGTGTCTTGGGGAAATTCCAGCCGTCAGGAAATGCCAGTGGCCTGGAAAGCACCAGCACATTGGACAGCACCCTAAGGAGACCTGGGGCTGGTGCTCTGCTTGGGAGGGGTGGTCATCCCAGGCCACGGGGGACCACAGGAAAACGCTGAAGGTGTCTAGGTAGAGCTGCACATGTTGAGGGTGATTCAGTCAGACAGACTGACATGGTAGGGAGAAAGGCTGTCATTAAGCATGCCAAATGGTGAGTGTTGTGTAAGCTTGGTACATGTATTGAGATGCCTTCTTCCTGTTTGTACTCCCTCCTGCCTCCACCCTGTTTTCCTTCATTCCCTCCCATCCTACTAGACAGAAGTGGAGGATGGATTGAAGGAAGTAGTTGGGGAGGGTCAGTCAGCTCATAGTGACCTGAGATTCAGCATCTCAATGCAATCACTACATTTTATTCAGCTGAAGCCTAGAGAACTTTTCCTCCCTGGGCTATGCACAAAGATTCACTGTGGTGATTCTGTTTCCATTTCTGCTCTATGCCCAAACTTGTGGACTTCCTTATAGAAAGTTGTTTATGTTTATTCTTATTTTACTGTGAGCACTACTTTATTCTTTCTCTGATTCATCCTTGCCTTTCCAGGCCTACTGATTTTGAAAATGGCAGCACGCTACTGATCTCCAGCCGTACATCAGATACATTTCTCTGTGTTTGTGACTTACTTACAAACCTGTGACTTGCCCAGGGTTGCCAAAAAATTGTAATCAGCCTCTTCAGGTACTTGAAGAGTCTTGAGGGAAGGGACATACAGTATGGATTGGCTAAAAAAGATAAAGAATTGGACTTCCAGTCACATTTGGAAGGCATTTTGGAATTAATGGGTCTCATGATCAGCTGCAAAACTAACTGCAGTTTTCTGCACTGGGCAAAAAAATAGTGTTCAAGACATTGTAGAAAGAGTTAGTCCCTTGTCTGAGTATTAGGCTAGGAATGAAAAAGAGAGAGATTTGCAAAATGTTTTTTTTATAAACCAGGCTATCTGAATGAACATCATCCAGACTGGCAGTTATGTGACTCAGTTTTTTTAAAGGCAGATTGGTTGCCAGTGGGTTCTTATGGACTTTTGTTACTCTGAGTTTAATTTAGTGGTCCAGATCCTCTGGGACATTTTAGCTCTGATGACAGAAAGGTCTAGGATACAGTATCATCCAAGCCAGTTGTGAATTTTCTGCAATGTGCCCAGCAGCACTGACAAGGCAATAAGTTGTGGTTTCAGGTGTACCAGCAATAAATCAGCAAAGACATTTTCTGTCAGAATGGCTTTTCAGAAAAGATAGTGCTTCATCAGAATTCCAGTTTGGGTGAAATTTGGAAAGTGAACCATATACAAGCACCCACAGTCTCTTACTCAGATATGTCTTCCTGGGATAGCTGGTGTTGAGACACATCCATAGGAGATGAAAGTCAGGTTAGTGTCTCTGCTATGCTTAATTTAAAACTTGGTCTCCCAGGTCTCGTGGAAGTGTTCAGATCTCTAGACTATTTGCTGTTCAGTATTGTTGCCTTAGTTTGTTTTAAGACTTCCTTTTTGTTACAGTGCTAAATGTAAAAGATTTTGAATCCTTGATATTTTTGTGGGAGTAAAGCTCTGCTTCTCTCCCCATTCTGTATTTGCCAGCTGGTGTACAGTAGAGTGGTCCCAAAGCTGTACATGCAACTTGCCAGTTGAAGAGCCTGTACAGATTTCAGCAGTTCTTCCCTTTTTCTGTGCCACCTGGAACCTGGGGACAGTACTGGATCTCTGCCAACGGTTTTGTTAATGCTCTTGTTGAGGCTTTCAGTTTGTTAACTGTGTTTTGAGATTGTTTGAGACTAGAAGGAGTTGTAAACACTACTGAGGGAAAGAAAGTGATTAAAAAGAAGAAAAAGCAGTGATGTCATCATTCAATTTGACAGGGGAACAGCAATTTGGTTTTGAGCAATGTACCTAGAGTGGTTATCACATCCTGGCTCAGGAAGGTGATAGTTCAGTTCTACATATGGAGTATTGGGGCATGGGAACATTTGACAAGACTTCTTAATTTATTGGTATATTTTAACAAGCTTGTCAGGGAACTCTGAATCTTGGAGTGGGGAGGGGTTGCGGAATCGAGAACCTTTGACATAAAAACTTGTGCTAAGCTGCTGAGCAGCACACAGAACCTGTTTTCAGGGTTTGACACCTGGGAAACTTGTAAACATTCTGATTCAGTGTCTGTTTTTGTTGAGTTTTTATTTTAGGTTTTTGGGGTTTTTTTTTTAAGTGATTTGTGAAAACAGGATAGAAAAGTTCAATGTTATGGGCTTGATCTTCGACTAGCAATGCATAGAAGTGGAACAATTACAATTAATGAGCCACATAATTTACCACTAATGTGCATTCTGGTCTGCATTTTCTTTAAGACACTTTAATTCAGTTTTCTCTCTTCTATTTTCTCTGTCTTTGCTCCAAAATAACTACAATAGAATCTCTGAAGTAGTCAATGACTTTTTTTTTTTTTCCTTGTATTTTTGTCACATCAATCATGAATCTTAGGAATCTAACTAAAATGAAAACAAGGCATCATATGATTCCAGTGGAAGATGAAAATTTCCATTCTCCAGTTTTAAAGTTTATGTTCTTTTTACTTGGTAGATCTCTGATCCTTTCAAGTGATTCAGAATTTGATGATAAAAACATTTACCTACAGGGAAAGTTAAGAAAACCCCAGACTCACAAGACTTTAGCTCCTTACATGACATAAACCAGAAAGGTTCAATTAACCTGTCCCAGGCTCTTCTTTAATAGGCTGCAGTTGATCCACCCTGTCCAAAAGGCATTAGTGTGTGCAGTGCCTGGAAACACCATCTTCTGCTTTTAGGAAGGTTATTGTACCAGTTGTTAGGTATTTTCTGTTGAAAGAGAAGTATTACATTTTAAAATCTTTTAGTCTAAACAAGCTGCCAGTCGTCATAGAAGGGCTTCGCCCTCTTCCTCAACTCTCCATCTTTGTAATTAGGACTGGGTTTGAAAACTAAATGATTGGCTTTGGCATTTGTGTCAAATCACAGGAGCAGTAAGGTAAAATAATTTTATCCTGCTGAGAGACATTGTCTCAAAAACCATAGACAGCTAACAAAGTGCTGGTTAGACTACTCAAACTGAGAGTCAGGTGAAATTCTTGAGCCGTATAAAATCATATATGGTGATTGCTGAGCTTAACACTGCTGTGGGAAGTATGGCATGACCCTCACTAAGAAGGTCAGATGGGCACTACTGTGGCAGACTCTGGGTCAGGAAGTGAAAGGGTCTGTAAGAAAAGGATCTCTCTGGAACAAATACGGACTTCTGAAGAAAGCATAGGATTATATGTCCAAACAGTTGACAACTATTATAGAAGACACAGCTGGGAGGAAGCCTGTACCTTATTACTGATATTGAATATCCTATAAGAAAATGCTGCTCTGTTAAAAGAGAAGCAGGAGCAAACACTTTAAACTGCTGTGTTACTCAGAGCTAAAATGAGCTAATGAGTTATCACATATATTATGCAAGGAGTTTAATAAAAATCTCCTAACAATTTGTGTAACTTGGCAATAGAATTTGTCCCAAGTGGAAGGAAAGATTATCCTTTAGTTGTTATTTAAAAAAATAAAATTGAAATAAATGCAGGATATGTTCAGGAACTGTGCAACATATCTTAATAGACTATTGCAGTGAAGAGGCTATATGGGGTATACTTAGAACCTTTGTGCCTAAGTAAACAAAGGCATGCCTTCCTAGCTCACACTGCAGAGATTTTTGTCTAGCTAGTATTTGTGCATTGCTCTAAGCATGAGAGGGACTAAATGTAATTTTTGGGAAATACTACAACCAGAATGAGACATTAAATAAAAAACAGGCTACAAAGGCATTTGCCATAGGAAAATAAGACAGTGAAACTTACCACGTTATGAAGACAAAAGTGGATTTGACAAATAGAGCGAGTTGCTTCTCATTCCCAAAAAGAGTGGTCCTTCTGTTAAGAGATAGTACCCCACTGCATTTGCAGAGTGATTTTGTACCACCAAGGGATTAAAAAAGGGTCAAATCCATGATCCATACAGAGAACACTAAGCCAGCAATGTTATTAAGACTTCAAATACGTGAAGAGAAAAGGAAATGTAAAAATCTGTTCCAAGCAATTACTTCAAGAGCTCAGTAAATTAAATATAACTTCCCTACACCTTAATAAGAAAAACTATGACACAAAAAAGAAAATAGAAATCTCTTTTTAATGTCTCTCATCTTATTGTCTAACCACAGCACTGAAGTGAGAGAGAAAGTTGTGTTAAACATGGAATGGTTCAAAGGATATTGCATGCGTATGCCAAAGAACACTTACTCTTCACAGTTAGTGATGTATATATTTTAAGACATGCTGTTGAACCAGCTGGAAAAGTTCCAACACACCTTTGCCAGATTGCAAACTTTACTGTATAGACTTTTCTTTGGGAATTTTTTATATTAAAAAAATGGGTTTCCAGTTGGTATTTCAGTAGGAACTGACTAAATGGGCATAAAGTATTACACATACAGCCAAAGTGTTAAAGGACTTCTGTGTAGTCAATAACTGTGCCTGCTAACTTCTTATCAGGAAAAAATGGTGCGGAAATACTAATTTTTTTTCCAGTTTTGGAGTAAAACTTGTTTTTAAAGTAGCTTATGTTTTGTGTTCAATTATTCTGTTGATATTAACACTGGGTCTCAATTATGTTTCTTGGTTAATTACTGTTTCAAAATGGGCAAGTGATGAGCATTAAACATCTTTGTGCTTAACCCAGAGAGGCAATTTTGAAATAAATGTAATTTTTTCACTGACAGAGCAATAGGTATCTTTTAAAAGCTACTGTGATAAATACTTTCTGTGGCCTCTCTGTAAATGTCCCTTCTTTTAATTTTTGGCAATCTTTTTCAGCAGTGATTTAAACAGAACTTTAACTACCAAGCAGAACTGGTTAAATTGAAACCTCCCAGAGCTGTCTGTGAGTTCATATTTTCTCTGCAAAATACTGTGCATGAATCCCTACAGATTCTTTAGCTTTCATCCTACTGAAGTGAAGCAAATAGGAACCATATACTCTGGCTTCCAAGACAAATCAGCAGAATCTCTCTGCAGCTCCATGCAGACATCTGAGATCTTCTCACAGTTTTCTAATACTTACAACATGATATAACTAATTTTTTCGTCAGCTTTACACTGAAAGTAGATAAATTAAGATTTAGAAATGGAAGCCACTCCACAGCAGTACACTATTACGAATGTGCAACAAAGCTGCATTTTTACCATGCCCTGTTTGACTGTTTTCATAGCTGTCAGTGCCACTTCCTTTTTCTTCCCCATGTATAGTGCGGTAACTTCTCTTAGATTCATGCACAGAAATCAATCTCTACTGTTAATGTTCTCTCCCCATCTACTTACACCTGTTTCTGGATATGTGAATTTGAGAGTTTGGTTTTCATAAAATTTTTCTTGTAATATGCATTAGCAATCCATTAGCCTTAATCATTTGTTTAGCCCAAAATGGGTTTCCATTAGCACCCTTGTGGAAACTAAAATGGAAAAATTATTTGCTCATGAAAGGCAGAAAAGGAGAAATTCGGAGAGATGAGTGCTTTCCTGATCTGTATATCTTTCTGATCAGCCAGTTGGAAAATAGGACTAAAATAAGCATGGTCATTAAAAAAATTAGGATTGCAGACTACTCATGCTGTTTTCCCAGAGGACTCTCTAGAGGTTTCATTCTTTGATTCCAAAATGATTTCTTATAGAATAATAGATACTCATGACATGAAAGATGTTGTTTGATTACAAGTCAACCACTCTAGTTTAACTCTCTAGCAACAAAGTTATTCTTTCACAGTCAATCAAGTGAGTTATGATGGATGAAGGTGAATCAAGAACTTCCTTTTAGATGAGGATTTACCAGTCTTTCAAAGGGTTTGGAATTTTTTTCCTTTACACTCTCAGACAGTGCTTCATTTTTTTTGTCACTTTATGTGAAATGCTCCAGTATCAAGAAGTTCATAGACAAGGAATGGAAAACATCTACAGTATTCTGTAGTGTGCAGTTTTGGGCGCCACAGTATAAAAAGGATATGAAGATACTAGAGAGCGTCCAGAAGAGAGTCACAAAGATGGTGAAGGGTTTAGAGGGGAAGCCGTACAAGGAGCGGCTGAAGTCACTACGTCTGTTCAGCTTGGAGAAAAGAAGACTGAGGGGAAACCTCATTGCAGTCTATAACTTCCTCACAAGGGGAAGTGGGAAAGTAGGCATTGACCTCTTCACCCTGGTGACCAGTGACAGAACTCGAGGGAATGGCAGGAAGATATGCCAGGAGAGGTTTAGGTTGGATATTAGGAAAAGGTTCTTCATCCAGAGGGTTGTGGAGTACTGCAACAGGCTCCCCAGGGAAGAAGTCATGGTGCCAAGCCTGACAGCCTTCTAAGGTCTATTATATCCTGATATCTAATCTTTTCCTTTGCCTAATTTCATGTTCTTATTCCTTATTAAGCATCCTTTGTCAGAACTAGTCAGTGTACTTAACCTGTGTACTCATTTTTCTCTACAAGGTACATTGAATACATTTGTAATAGTGTTCAAGTTTGCATGAGGAACATCCCCATTTAGGCCCATGTCTGGGGGCTAAACTACAGCCAGCTGTTCTATCACCCAATGACCCCTTCCCAGCCGAGAAGGGGAATCCAGAAAAGGAAAGGAGGTCCGTGGGTTGAGATGGAAACAGATTTAATAAAATAAGAAAACTAATATTAATACTAATAATAAGTACACAGAGTTATACTTAGTCCAATGAATGCTGGATGTCAGGAGAGCAGACCTCAGGAGCAAAATGATGGGCAAGACTTCCAGCAATGGTAGCCATTGGGAAGGAGAGCTATCCTGCCCAAACTTCCCCATTTATAGTGAGCGTGATGTTAATGTTATAGAATACACCTGTGGACCAGCCTGGGTCAGCTGCCCTGGCTTTTGCTGCTCCTGGCTTAAGCACCTGGCTAACTTGAAAACTGCTAACAGCCTTGATCACCATGGAAACCCGTATACCGTAGCTGGCCATGAACTAAACCAGTGTCTTACCAACTTCGTTCCTGCCATATCGGGTGCTGCAGTCCTTTCAAAAACACAGCTTTTCTGAACAGAAAACTGATTCTATGATTCTATCCCAGTGAAACCAGGACAAGAGTGTGCTTCTGAAGTGAATCTCCTGCTCATTCCCAACTTCAGGGCTATGGTTCAGAATGAGGATTTCAACTGTATCCCATTTGAATCACACTAAACTAGAATTGCCAGGAACAAACCTCACATGCTCTTGTTATGAAAGCAAACTCAGGCTTTGGGACAGGATTAGGGCTAGTTGAAAGTAAAAACCTCTCAAATGTGTGGGCATCAGGTCCTCAACACTAACTGTTTTGCTCAGCAAATCTGCTCCTATTAGTCTTCACTAGATGCTGGTATAGATGGAGGCATTTAGTCCTGATTCCAGTCATTCTACACCTCGTGATGTCTCATGCAGAAGGATTTGTTTTTAAGGAAACAGCTCTGATAGTTGTGTCTGGATTTCTGAATATTCCAAGTTAACATATATAAAATATTCTTTTAGTTTTCTTGTCTGTATCTCCTGTATTTTCAGTTTCTTCTCTGTATTCTTGCTACTGTTACCTTTTTCTGCACACATTATAACTCTCCATGGTATTATAGATGCATTATTTGTAAGGAGAAAGATTGCAGGGCTGTATCGGGATATTGTCAACGATCTACAGGCACTATTGCTTTCTCCTCCTTTAAGTCATTATAAACTTTTTTCTCATTTGTCTTTCATTAAAATTCTTAACATCTCTACTGTAGATGATGAGAACTCTACTGAGAACTAAGACTCAAGAAAATTGCACTCTAGGTCAGGCTGTACCATGGGCCTTGTAGACGACCTTGGCCATATCATTTACTGCCCTGTATGGCTGTTTCTGAATCTCTGAGAGAAAGAAATAATTTTTGCCCAAATTTATTAAGTTTTGAGATGTATAAATTCAAGTGCAGGCAAAACCTTGATGTCTTAATTGCTAGTGATTTTCAGCCATCTTGTTAAATATATTATTCTCTTAAAACGTAAGATGATGTTTTCTAGTATCCCGGGGAAATACATAATATTAAAAAAAGCAGGAAATGTAGGCAACTTACTACATTGTTGTATTTGTCTCACTCATCTAATTTTTATTTTTTTCCCCTTCTGTGAGGATGAATTAGAGATATGTAGTCAGAGAGCAGTTCTGATAAGGCTTCAAAGAATAATATCAGACATTAGTATCATACAATAATAATGTCTGGAAGAGGATTGCTACTTTGATGAAAGAAATAGAAGCGGATGCTTCTTGGTCAGTAGGCTTTCCTTTTCTGTATTAGCTCCAAGGGAGAGAGAGAAGTATGTAGGTAGAAATGGTAGTGTAGGTAGAAATGATAGAAACATGGTAGAAACATTGTTATCTATACGAGCATTTCCTGGGGGTTGTTTTGGGTCGGTTTTTTTGTGTGTTTTTTGTGTTGTTTGGTGTTTTTTTTAATGCATACTTTGTGAAGTTAATGGCATAATTTAACATAAAACCTTGCCTTTATCTCTGTGGTGAAGGTGGAGCTGACTGAAAATGTTACACAACTTAGGCAATGCTGAAATAAAGCAGCTGACACTGGCAGAAACAAAAGCAGTCTTTTTTTCCAGGCGAAATTACTGGTACTGAAATAACATTTCAACAATAAAACATAAAAGTGATACACAGTGGGAGATCATTAAAAAGTATCCTGTCACTTGAATCAGACCATGTATTGTAATGCAGATTATATTGATTTGCTGCAAGTTTCAGATTGAAACTAGAGTTTCCCCCAAGTGAGCACAGGTACTAAATCTTTTTGAATTATGATGGTGAGCAGCAGGGTAGTTGGTACAATGTCTCTCTTACCAAAACGTGAGATCAGAAGATTATTAGCAGGAGATTTTCAGACTTATTTCTGAAATCTCAATAAATTATTAACCAATTGTATTCATACTATTAGCAGTAGTGCTGCTGGATAGTTTTTTTCAAAAAGAGCAGTGCTGTGCTGTGCCTTTATTTTCGTTGTAAAGTAGAATATTATTCATGTTGTTCTTTTCAAAGATTAAGAGACATTATCTCAGGTAGAGGCAAGATACCCTTTCCCAAGATCTCAATTCAAATCTTCCACGTTGTGGTTCCCTGCAATTACCAAGACTGTAAAAACATTCCCTGTTGTTGCTTTTTGAAAATGTCCTAACTTTATCAGTTTTACCTTTGGTAGATACTGTATCCCACATCCTCAAAGGATGTGAGCAGGAATAGGAAAAGCCATAACAGAAAGGCATGTCAAGGCTATAGATGAGGCTGCTGGAATTATCCTCTCAAATGATCTGCTGTGACATTTGAAAGTATCGGATGTGATAGCAAACTTCTCAGTGTTAATCTGATCTGTCTGCGTCATGCAAAATAGAAGTTTCCTCCCATTTAGGTGCCATGATCTCTCATTCATGTCCTGCCAGCTGAAGCCCATGGCAGTACAGCCTGTCCCAGTTTCCATGATGAGTCACAAAAAGTTCTGTGGGAACACGTACGGTAGCTAATGTCCTGCTTTGGGGAGCTGAGGGACAAGTGACTGAGTAAATCTACTTCTGCTGAAGACCAGTAGCAAGAAGCCCAATTCAGTTATGTTAAGGTCACTTTAGGTTGACCTGCTGGTATGATGCAACTTGATGGTCACAGAAACCACACTTGTGTGCAAGGAGTAGCCTACAGCCAGAGCAGAGAGTGTAGTAGAATCACAGAATCAACCAGGTTGGAAGAGACCTCTGGGATCATCGAGTCCAACCGTTGCCCTGACACCACCCTGTCAACTAGACCATGGCACTAAGTACCATGTCCAGTCTTTTCTTAAACACATCCAGAGATGGTGACTCCACCACCTCCCTGGGCAGCCCATTCAAATGTCTAATAACCCTTTCTGAAAAGAAATTCTTCCTAATGTCCAACCTGAACCTCCCCTGGTGAAGCTTGAGGCTATGTCCTCTTGTCCTATCGCTAGTTGCCCAGGAGAAGAGGCCGACTCCCACTTCACTACAACCTCCCTTCAGGTAGTTGTAGACTGCAATAAGGTCACCTCTGAGCCTTCTCTTCTCCAGGCTAAAGAACCCCAGCTCCCTCAGCCGTTCCTCATAGGTCAGACCCTCCAGACCCTTCACCAGCTTGGTCGCCCTCCTCTGGACTCGCTAGTACTGTGGGGGTCTGCTTACAGCCCCTAAATGGTGAGATCCATCGAAGACTGAACTTGCAGAAGGGTAGGCAATTAAAGAGAGAATGAAGCTGGGGCTGTACTGGGCACCACTTTTGCAGCCTCTGGCAAGGAGAGGTTGGTTGTTGAGGAAGACCACAGGAAGCACAGCTTCAGGTAGAGCAGCCCAAACCCCCACCGGCTTTTATTGCTGAGGACTTGGTCTCAGCCTGTGTCAGAGTGCTGGAATACAAAGTATTGGTGATTCAACACTCATCCGGACTCCTCAGCTCTTTCCTTTGTTGCAAAAATTGCATATCTGAGAGCTGGGACTAGGGAGTAGAATAAGATCAGAATTGCTTAGTAGCTGGTGGTGATACCTTTGAGGATCACACCACCAGTACTAAAAACTACTGTACATTTTCATCACGTTTCAAAGAAACTGTACTCAATTTCTGCTTTGCCTTGATGTATCATATCAGATCTGTCAGATTCTGTTTCACATTAGATCTGGCTTTGAAAATATTATTTTACCATTTCTTTCCCTGAAAGAGTTTCCAACTAAAGTGAAGGAGTGTGTTGTGATTTTATTTTTCAGCTTGATTTAGTACTCTGGAGCAGGCTCTCTCTGTATTTGTATATTCTTCCTGTTATTGAATTTAGCCCTCATAGAAGAATAGCCTTCCAGGCTGTGTGTCCCTATTACAGAAGAGATACGACCTGAGCATCTGCTTTCCTTCCCTAGCATTACTCTGTCAGCGTGTTCACCCTCCATCTCAAGGAGCCCTCCTTAATCAAGAACAGTTCTTTCGCAGAGATCTCTTTCATCATGGGCATTTTTACTGTGCCTGATGTGATGGTACAAAGTTGTAGAGGTGGGATTTTTCTTGTGGCATTTTCTTAATTGGATTTTGGACTAAGTCTGCTATCTTGTGTCAAATAAACTAATGAATATGGAACATGGTGCAGCAGTTCAAATCATCCTACAGCCTTAAATAGCCAATTTCTGTCAGTTCCAGTCAAAATTATACCTTTTGTAATTTTGGAAGGATTTCTTATACTAGAAACGTTGCTGAGCTGTACCCCCATATTGTGCCAGAACTTCAGCTGAACGTGTATTGCTTTGTACTAATATGGTGATTTTGCATAATTTGTGGATTTATAAAGGGAAGAAGGGGAGATGTCTGACCAGGTGCAAGTCTGAAAGCCTTTCAACATTGTTAAATTACCAGTATTTCAGTACAGGTTACTGAACATTGATTGAAAGGAAGTTAAAAAGGATTACAGGAGGAACAAAACCTAAATTGCAGACCTTAGGGTAATAGGTTTGTTCTTCTTAACAGGTGTAGATTTTTGTGGCTATAGTGACATCCATGAGGTTACACCTTTATAAAGCTTTTTCTCTGAAAAGGTTTTCCTCTTAGATTATGCAGTTTCCTGCAAACACGAAGAAGAGAGAATTAATACTATTTGAAATTGAGCATTTGTGATTTTGACTTGTCTTCTCATATGTGATATACTGTGTCCCTGTTTGTTTCACATTGTTTTTATTTTCTCCAATGTTCAAAATCTGCTGGAGAAATATTCTAGCTCTTGCCTGTTTTTCAGTAGATCAGTATCTTTACCAAATGTTAGATTTTCAGCACACTATGGGATCGTGCCAAAAGCAATCATTGCCTTTTTCAGTGTTTGGATCCCGGATTTCAATTAGTTGCTGTTATGTTATTTATTACTGTCTTTTACAGGACTTAGTAATGCATTTGTACCATGCCATAGCAATTCTGGAGTAGAGCTAAATTAACGTCAAATTCATGGAAGAGAGCTAACTGGCAAGAGAAACCACTGAATTTATCAGTCTGAATTACAGCTTAGGAAGGATTGTTCAATGCGGACTTCATACATAGCAGACTTAGACGTGCCAGTAGAACAAATGGCATTAGGGATTTCTGTTCAGAAATTCTTTGATGTTTAAAAAGGCAAACTTGATCTGCACAGTTGCAAGATATAAATTGATTTCTGTAATCAACGTATTTTTTGTTTAAAGCTCTCACCCCTGATAGCATGGAACTGCATTGAGAAAGAAGCTTGTATTTTAGATTTTATATTTAGTTTTCCTGGAACATATTCCTGTCAGCTGGGGTCACATTTGCCTCCCTTTCAGACATCTAAACTGAGATTCTTTTCACCCAGTAAATGCTAAAAGCTAGTCATCTTACCTTAAGTGACTCACTCACTCCTTTTACCCAATGGAGAGAAACAGCTACATCAAGCGAGGGCAAATATGTCACATCCTTACAGTGAAATGAAGCACACTTCAGAGGTGCCTATTTCTCTCCATTGATTATAGAGGATCCTAGTCTAGAGCACAGCTAGTCTTAGCGAACCCGTCAATGACTAACTTAGGCAGAATGATTGTACTCTTGATCCTTACTTCCAAGTTTATAATTTGACACTGAAGCTTCTCAGAAGAGCTGAACCATCCAACCAAACTGCAGGAATGTTTCTTAAAAAAATACTAAAAACCATTCAACCAGGAACTGAAAAGCACTTTCTTAGCTGGAGGTTAGGCACGTCCCCCAGTTGAACTCTTCCTTAAAAATGTATGATTAAGCTCTGGGTTCTGGAAGAAGTCTTTAACAAATGGTGTTCTTGAATCATAACAGCTGCACCATATTACTGTAAGAACAGGTTACTGAGGTGAGAGAACCTAAAAAAAAAGGGTAAAGGAAGACCTGAAAGCTTAATTCGAGTTAGCTGTTGAGTCAGTTGGTTACACTCAAAAGAGATGTAGGGAGCCTTCATAGGCTGAAAACCCACACAATAAAAAGGAAAGACAAAAACAGTCAGTGCAGTCACAATGGCATATCTCACTTATTAATGACCCTTTAGTAAAAGATTCTGGAAAAGAGTTTGTCTGTAGTTCTTTTATTCTTTCAGTTTAGAGTGTAACTGGCAAAGCTTTATGAAATGGTTTTGCACTCAACAGAAGTTTTGCTCGTGTGATGACCTCCAGTTTTAAAAGTAATATTTTTGATAATAAAGTGAAGGATACAATTTATCAGCTAAGGGTAGAGGTACTAAAGCTGATTTTTAAAGATGAAGTCTATATTGAGGAAGAAATTAAGAAGCTTAATGTACATTTGTACATATTTTTGAAAAGGTAGAGGTATGAGAAGTATGAAAGCCACAGTACTTTTCCTTTCCTAATGTATTCTGACAGCTAAAATTGCTAGACCCTAAGAAATCCAGGCTTGCTTATTTGTTCTCTGACTAGGCTTAAGATGTTCTTTTACTCAGGACTCATAAAACAATCTGCATATTGATAAATGGATAGTGCATTTTCACAGTTGCTTTCTATAAATAAGCAAGCAAAATAGCATTAAAATATGGTAATAGCAGCACCAAATTCTTACAAGGACATATTTGTCTGCATTCCATATCTCTTTTCTTGCAGTAATTGTACACCACATTGCTTAGTTATATAGACAATGAAATCTCTGTTTCTTTATGTTTTGAGAAGTCATCATTGTGTTTGCTATTCCACCTATACTGGAAGATTGCCCTTCTAGCATTAATCAAAGGAAGTTTTTTCACTTCTTTCATACTGGAGTTAGTTCTTTGCCTTTTTCCATGCATAATATACTTTAATACTGCCAGGAACCAACTGGAAGAATGCCCTCATTTTCAATTCCGAAAAAGCAAGAACCTCACTATCAAAAACCCTCCAAAAAAACAAAACCCTAAAATGGTGCATCCCTATGAGTGATTGGTGCATGCCCATGAGTAACAAATCAAGCAAAGGGGGCAGGAGACCTGCATGGATGTGCAAGGAGCTTCTGGCAAAACTCAAATGGAAGAAAGAAGTTTATGGAATGTGGAAAAAGGGACAGGCCACTTGTGAGGAATATAGGAAGGTTGTCAGAGTATGCAGGGATGTGACGAGGAAGGCTAAGGTCCACTTGGAATTAAATCTGGCAAAGGACATCAAGGACCACACGAAGGACTTCTTCAAGTACATCAGCAGCAAAAAGAAGACTAGGGAAAATATGGTCCCGCTTCTGAATGAGGTGGGTGCCCTGGGGACAGAGGATACAGAGAAGACAGAGTTACTGGATGCCTTCTTTGCTTCAGTCTTTATTGCTAAGGCTGGCCCTCAGGAATCCCAGGCCCTGGACCTAAGAGAGAAAGTCTGGAGAAAGGAAAACTTTCCCTTGGTTGAGGAGGATTGGGTTAGAGATCATTTAGACAAACTGGCTACCCACAAATCTATGGGCCCTGATGGGATGCACCCACAAGTGCTGAGGGAGTGGCAGATGTTATTGCCAAGGCATTCTCCATCATCTTTGAAAGGTCATGGAGAACAGGAGAGGTGCCTGAGAACTGGAGGAAGGCCAGTGTCACTCCAGTCTTCAAAAAAGACAAGAAGGAGGACCCAGAAAACTAGAGGCCAGTCAGCCTCACCTCCATCCCTGGAAAGGTGATGGAACAGCTCATTCTGGATGTCGTCTCTAAGCATGTGGAGGAAAAGAAGTTTATCAGGAGTAGTCACCATGGATTCACCAAGGGGAAATCATGCTTGACCAATCTGATGGTCTTCTATGATGACATGACTGGCTGGGTAGGTGAGGGAGAGTAGTGGATGTTTTCTACCTTGACTTCAGCAAGGCTTTTGACACTGTCTCCCACAACATCCTCATAGGAAAGCTCAGGAAGTGTGGGTTAGATGAGTGGACAATGAGGTGGATTGACAACTGGCTGAATGGCAGAGCTCAGAGGGCTGTGATTAGTGGTGCTGAGTCTAGCTGGAGGCCTGTAGCTAGTGGTGTTCCCTAGGGGTCAGTACTGGGTCCAGTCCTGTTTAACTTATTCCTCAATGATCTGGATGAAGGGACTGAGTGTACCCTCAGCAAGTTTGCTGATGACACAAAACTGGGAGGAGTGGCTGATACACCAGAAGGCTGTGCTGCCATTCAGCGAGACCTGGACAGGCTGGAGAGCTGGGCAGAGAGGAACTTCATGAAGTTCAATAAAGGCAAGTGTAGGGTCCTGCACCTAGGGAGGAATAACCCCATGCAGCAGTACAGGTTGGGGGTTGACCTGCTGGAAAGCAGCTCTGCAGGGAAGGACCTGGGAGTTCTGGTGGACAAGAAGTTCACCATGAGCCAACAATGTACCCTTGTGGCCAGGAAGACCAGTAGTATCCTGGGGTGCATTTGGAAGAGTGTGGCCAACAGGTGAAGGGAAGCTATCCTCCCCCTCTGCTCTGCCCTAGTGAGGCCACACCTGGAGTACTGTGTCCAGTTCTGGGCTCCGCAGTTCAAGAAAGATAAGGAACTACTGGAGAGAGTCCAGCAGAGGGCTATGAAGATGATTAGAGGACTGGAGCATCTCTCTTATGAGGAGAGGCTGAGAGAGATGGGTCTGTTTAGCCTGGAGAAGAGAAGACTGAGGGGGGATCTTATCAATACTTACAAATACCTTTGGGGCGGGTGTCAAGAGGAGGGGGCCAGACTCTTCTCAGTGGTGCCCAGTGACAGGACAAGGGGCAACGGGCACAAATTGAAACATGGGAAGTTCCGTCTCAATATGAGGAAAAACTTTCAGGGTGACAGAGCACTGGAAGAGGCTGCTCAGAGAGGTTGTGGAGTCTCCTTCTCTGGAGATATTCAAAACCCACCTGGACGCGACCCTGTGCAACATGCTCTAGGCTTTAGCAGGGGGTTGGACTAGGTGATCTCCAGAGGTCCCTTCGCACCCCAACCATTCTGTGATTCTGTGATTGTGTGAAAATAATAATTGAGCAAAACCATAAAAAGCCATAGTGTTTTACAAGATTTTAATATTTTAACTTCTGAATTGCTTGACAAAAGACTGGCACGTTCTACAGGGAATTTCAGTAGGCAGACACCACAATCAAAATTTTAATCGACAACCAAAGAATCGATCTTGTCAACTTAATTTGTGTTTAAAAGGAGTTGATATAGAAGATCTCTGTGCAAGCTTAGGGAATTCCACAACTTCCCTTGTTGTTTGTTATCTACTGTACAAATACTTTGCAGTTCATCTTCCCTGTCTTGCCAATGTTGTAATGTTGGTGTCTGTAGCAAGGTCAACCAGAATTCAGAGTTCAACAGAAAAATTTGGGAACAAAACCCTAAGAATTTCTGGAGAGCAAAGCAATCCAGCATAAGCCTATTGACAAGCTCTGCATGGCATGGGTTGGGATGAAGCTTCATGCAATGCTTAAGTATTTCTTGTTTGATGAGTGGAAGCAGTGTCAGTGCTGCTGTGCTTCATCATCTCAGTTACTAAAAGAGTTTTGAAGTGCAACCCTAATAATAAAAGCAATGTCAATGCTTTGTGACAAATTTGAAGTTAATTAAGTATTTGTTTACTTTACAGGACTCACAAAGAAGCTATGTAAATGGCTATCATTTATCCTAAAGGGCTCAGAAAGTACAGCAATCACAGGAAAGCAAGTAAAAGGAGAATGCTAGAGGAAAAAGGCTAAAGACAATGTAAGCCTTCCTCCAGTATTTCCTACTCTTCCTCACAGTTCTCTTTCGCTTTCTTTTTTTTACCATCTTTTCAGCTTTCCAGTCATGTCTTCATACTCATACCTATGTAATTTCTACCTATATTTGCTTATTCCTTTGCTTTAGCCCTAGATCTTTGCTTTCAATGTGCCCTGTTGCACTACAGACAGTACAGATTGCTCAGTTTTGGGAGAGGACTTCAGCCATGACAGCAGACAGATTTTGAACTTTCTGTTTGAACTGCCTCTTTTATGAAATGCATCACCTATAAAAGAGCTAAAGAATATAACAATTGGTTTATTCAGAGGGGATATAACTGGTTCATAGGCACTCTTCTGTGCCATTCACAAAGCAGCTGTCAGACTAAATAAAAATACATGATAAAACAAACTCATCTTTTTAATTGATTTTAATCTAGCTGCATCCAGCCATAAAATGCTCCCCATTGATGACATGGCAAATAGTGTGAATGCACTGGAGGACTGGAGGAAAGCGAATGTCACTCCAGTCTTCAAAAAGGGCAAGAAGGAGGACCCAGGTAACTATAGACCGGTCAGCCTCACCTCCATCCCCGGAAAGGTAATGGAACAACTTGTCCTCGGTGCTGTCTTTAGGCACATCAAGGATAGGGGGATCATTAGGGGCAGTCAACATGGCTTCACCAAGGGGAAGTCATGCTTAACCAACCTGATAGCCTTTTATGAGGACATAACCCGGTGGATAGATGATGGTAAAGCTGTGGATGTGGTCTATCTCGATTTCAGTAAAGCATTTGACACAGTCTTCCACAGCATTCTCACAGCTAAACTGAGCAAGTGTGGTCTGGATGATCGGGTAGTGAGGTGGAAAGAAGCCAGAGAGTGGTGGTCAATGGGACAGAGTCCAGTTGGAGGTCTGTGTCTAGCGGAGTCCCTCAAGGGTCGGTACTGGGACCAGTACTATTCAATATATTGATTAATGACTTGGATGAGGGAATAGAGTGCACTGTCAGCAAGTTCTCTGATGACACAAAACTGGGAGGAGTGGCTGATGTGCCGGAAGGCTGCGCAGCCATTCAGAGGGACCTAGACAGGCTGGAGAGTTGGGCGGGGAGAAATTTAATGAAATATAACAATGGCAAGTGTAGAGTCCTGCATCTGGGCAAGAACAACCCCATGTATGAGTACAAGTTGGGGACAGAGCTGTTGGAGAGCAGCGTAGGGGAAAGGGACCTGGAGGTCCTAGTGGACAGCAGGATGACCATGAGCCAGCAGTGTGCCCTTGTGGCCAAGAAGGCCAATGGCATCCTGGGGTGTATTAGAAGGGGTGTGGTCAGCAGGTCGAGAGAGGTTCTCCTCCCCCTCTACTCTGCCCTGGTGAGGTCGCATCTGGAATATTGTGTCCAGTTCTGGGCCCCTCAGTTCAAGAAGGACAGGGAACTGCTAGAGAGAGTCCAGCGCAGAGCCACGAAGATGATTAAGGGAGTGGAACATCTCCCTTATGAGGAGAGGCTGAGGGAGCTGGGTCTCTTTAGCTTAGAGAAGAGGAGACTGAGGGGTGACCTCATTAATGTTTATAAATATGTAAAGGACAAGTGTCATGAGGATGGAGCCAGGCTCTTCTCAGTGACATCCCTTGACAGGACAAGGGGCAATGGGTGCAAGCTGGAACACAGGAGGTTCCACATAAATATGAGAAAAAACTTCTTTACGGTGAGGGTAACCGAACGCTGGACAGGCTGCCCAGAGAGGTTGTGGAGTCTCCTTCTCTGGAGACATTCAAAACCTGCCTGGATGCATTCCTGTGTGATATGGTCTAGGTAATCCTGCTCCGGCAAGGGGATTGGACTTAGATGATCTTTCGAGGTCCCTTCCAATCCCTAACATTCTGTGATTCTGTGATTCTGTAATTAGTTAGCATGTGCTTCCAGAAAACAGTCTCCAAACCTTCCTGGAAATAACTTTCTTCTGTCATAATGAACAAGATTTTTTTTTTGAGATGTATGAAACCAACAGGTTTTAGAATATCTTCAGATCTGTAATCTGACAATTTGTATGCTCTTTCTGAAATTAATACTAAAGTTTTTGTGCATGAGGCAATGGATGCTGGTTTTAAAGGGAGATAAATAACCGTGGTGTGTCCTAGCATGTATTCCAGACAGTCTTCTGAAAACATTTATACACCATGTTTTTCTCTTTTGCTAGAGTGCTCTGCAGAACTCTAATAAGTTGTTTCACATTGTCTTAAAAGTACAGTTACCATGATTTGGAGATAATCTTCTGTTTGTGTTTCTAATTTTATAGTATTTTGTGATCAAAAGGAAGAGTATATTACGATTACTCACTAAAAAACCAAATCCACAAGTGGTAATCAGTCCATTAGTGTACTGCATGCCATACCTAAGTGATTCTGGAGCATCCTCTGGTAAAAGGGAAAGTCTTTACTGAACTTCTCTGCTTCTGATACTGATACTGCTAATTATCTCAAAATGATTACACAGATTATTCTTTCTGAATTGGATTACAGGCTGGTTTTAAGCCGTATGACGCCCCTGCTCTCAGCCACTCTGCAACCCTACAGTAGTTGTTCCCTCTGGATCATCCACAGGTTATTTGCTGCACGTGTTGCTACATTCAGGAGGGCAAACAAGCACTTTCTAACATATAGCAACAAAACTAAGATCAAAAGACCAAAACTGAGAAGAGTGCTGAGGTAAGTTGAGAGTGACTGCCTGTGGTTAGCTTCCTTCTGTTTTTCACCAGCCCACCACCTTCCTTTCTGCAGTGCAAATAGCCTTGTCATTGCTGATGACATGATAAGTGAGTGCTTTTAATTTCCAAGCTAGTGCATCTGGATTTAGATTGTTGGGTGACTATTATTACCCTTGCTCCTCTTTTTTCACCCTAATCACTTTGTCTAATAGGAGTTACGTCAAAGCATGAAGGCATAACTGTCATTCACCCGTTCTCAGTGGGAGATAGGCTCCTCCCAAGGTCTTAGTGAACGGTCGAAGGAAATAGTTTCCTCTGGAGTTTTTCTGTTACTGCGATTTTCTCAGGTAGTAGTGGCTAATGAGATGACTCCACAAAATGACCAGAAATGAGTAAAAATCAGACACCCAGTTCTTCTCAGTTTGTGTAAAGATTGTGCCCAGTTTTACAGCTGGTTCCCTGGTTCCCATCAGTTTCTAACAGACCAGTGCCAGGCTGCAGCCGATTCCCCTAGTAGATAAGAGCCTGATACACTTTGGGCTTGTACAGGAGCTTGACTTCTGGTTGCTTCATTGCTTTTTCACCAGATTGAGGTGCCTGCCTTGTTGTTCAGTGTGCTTCAGGGGCAGCCTGGCCCTTGAAGTAACTCCTCTGTGTATGTTTTTTTTGCCTTGCTCTTTGGTGTACTTCAAAGTCTGCTCAGTTACTGACCCTACCTTGGCTGCAAAACATTTCTTCCCTGCTTTCGTCAGGGAGAAATACCTCTTGCTTTTTCCTTAATCTCCGTTGATTTGCACTGCAGCATTTGACTCTCTACTGCAACAAAGTTTGGAATGTTTACTGGAAAACTCTTGAAACTGGAAAAGTCGTGAGACTTTTTTCATCAATGACCTTTCACAGCAGAGTGAATCTATTTCACTTTCCCAGCACCTATTAAGATTTCTTGAGCCCCTGGTTTATGATACTTCTAAAATAATATACTGTTGTTGTGTTGAATAAAATAAAGACAGTTTATGTATTTCTGCATAGTTACCATTAATTCCAGTTGTAGTTGTACATGTAAGGGAAGGTGAGACTTCCCTTAGTTCCCTAAATTTATCTTTATGGAGGAGAAGTGAATGACCTTTATTAATGTGGCAGTATTACACATTTTTCCTTTTCAAGAAGTTTCTTTCAAAGTAGAGTTACAGGTGTAATATATTACTGTGACTAAGCATAATGAAATACCGCTTTAAGAAAAAATTATTTTTAGTTGTCACCTAATGATCCCTACCTTTAGTTTAAGTACTCTTCATGGAATAACATGAGATTATTTTTGCCTGAAGGCTATTTGTATTAGATATATGAAAAATGCCTGTAATTTATATAAGCTAGTTTATCTCTTTGTTAATGATTTTTGCCTATAGGACTTTCAGCACTTTACATACTTCTTAAACATATTGATTCATTTGACATCTCTGGAAGTCAGATATAATTAAAAAAATCTGAAAGTGTTTTTTTACTGGAATATTTTTTTGGACTTTGGAAAGAATACAGTGCTCATGCTAGAAAAAATTCTGATTATGAATCTAATGAGGATTATGTTGCTAAGTGCTTCTGTCTCCTAAAAGGCAAGAAATGGATAGCCACAATATGAGATCTTAACACCAATGGATGAGTGTAACCAACAGCTTCATTTCTCTGAGTTTTGAACTGTTGTTGAGAGCAATGAGACGCTTTGAATGTTCTATGTAATGCAGTGTCCTTGGGTGGAAAAATGAAAAGATGGAAATGGAAGATATTTTGAGTCTAAAAGCATAAATTTCCACCAGATCAGCAAAACTGCAGTGCAAAATTGACCATAGTGACTACATATACAGTGCATTTAAGGGCTCAAAAGAGCCAAATCTTACTGCTTTTTTTTTTTTTTTTTTGAAATGGGAATAAAATCCCTTCATTAATTTGTATGAGGGTTTAATGTTTTTTTTTTGTTTCGGGTTTTGGTTGGTTTTGGGGTTTAGGTAATTGATTAAAAAGAGTACTAATTATTTTGTGAAGCAGAGCTCCTCCCCTGCCTTGCATGGCACTTAGTGCCCATTTAGTGATGTATTTTGTGTTACTTGCATGGACTGTGAGGAAGGAAGATGCAATATAAGATACGATTTACATAAGAACTGTTCCTATTCTACTAATTTTCTAAGTTTACATAGATGAAAAACTTCACTTTCTTAGGACAAGTGAAAGGACTGGAATGTTGATTTTATGGGAGTAACTGCTCTAGTTGAAGACAAATGTATTTGATTTTTAGTAGATTCTAGCAGTGTGTATTTATTTTAGATTTATTTGACACATTTAAAAGCACCCACCCAGGATTGGAAATGCCTTTGACATTTATCAAAAATACAGCTGTACTCTAAGCAGTTGTTGATTCTTTCCATAATTACACAGCCTAGGACTCAGCAAGGCATGTATATAACTTCAAGTACAGACTTAAATGCTCTGATGCATGGAACAGTTTGTCTACTACATGGCAGTGAGGAAGAATGAGATAGAAAGGTCATGTTCTCTTCTCTGTTTGAGTAAATCTGCCACGGCAAAGAAACCAGAAATTGGACAAATTTTAGTGTGTGGATGTGGGACCAGCAGAGCCAGATTTTATTTCACTCTCTTTCAGAACAGTGCCGAAGAAATGTGAAGAGGCACATGTCAGGAACTCATCAGCCTGAAACACATCCTATGGCTGTTATAACATCTGGTGAAAACAAGACCGAATGTGATCTATGAGAGCTTAGGAGCTGATCCCGATCAGGGAGTTGCAAAGAATATCCTTGCCCTTACTTTAAGCATAGCTCAAACAAATGCAGTGTTACAATGTTTAAAGTTAAGAAAATGTGGATCACTTAAAGATTTTTTTTTTCTATTTGATTAATTAGGAAGAGACTGTACACTCCAGTTAAACTGATGGATACTTGAGACCAGTTTTACTACTTCCACAGCCTCCGTTCAAGTAGTCTTACTTAGGTGAATGGCCCATTCAAAAAAAAAAATAGTGTGGGGGGAATTCCCAGTATGATTCTCTGTAGATCTTGCATATTGTCAGTTACCTACGTAATTTTTTTCCACCACTTTATGCCTTTATTATATATAAACACTGGGATTTAGGCCTCTTTCTGAAAAGGAAACACTGCTAACAAAAGTGTAAATGTACTGCTCCTGTTACAAGTGTCTTGCTGCAGCCATCTGAGGGAATAAAGTGAACTATAGGATCTCCTTAATTATCATTTTAAGGGAGAAACACATAGGTAGCACTGCTTTAAGTCACAGCTTAAAACAGAGACTCTGAAGTCTCTGGAGAAGACTTGGAGAAGAGGAGACTGATGGGTGACCTCATTAATGTTTATAAATATGTAAAGGGCAAGTGTCATGAGCATGGAGCCAGGCTTTTCTCAGTGACATCCATTGACAGGACAAGGGGCAATGGGTGCAAGCTGGAACACAGGAGGTTCCACATAAATATGAGGAAAACCTTCTTTACAGTGAGGGTAACTGAGCACTGGACAGGCTGCCCAGAGAAGTTGTGGAGTCTCCTTCTCTGGAGACGTTCAAAACCCACCTGGATGCATTCCTGCGTGACATGATCTAGGTAATCCTGCTCCGGCAGGGGGATTGGACTAGATGATCTTTCGAGGTCCCTTCCAATCCCTAACATTCTGTGATTCTGTGATTCTGTGATTCTGTGAAGTGTAGAAAACTGGCAGCCCCATACTCACTTCATGCTTTAGATTACATGTCTGAATTCTCAGTAGTTTCCTGGTGATCACTCAATAAGAAATCTTATTTAGTAGGGAGAGAAACTGAGTAAGTTTTATTAAAAACTCTTTGGTTGGGAAAGTAACTGACCTTCTGCTGTTCATTGAAGACAAAAAGATTGGTCTCACCAGGACTACCTGTCATCTGAAAAGTGAGGAATCCATAAGTGAATCTCACTCTTAAGGTAATGGAGCCTTCCAGAGCATGCTGTATGCATGGGTTTTGGATCCCAGGCTCTGACCACTTTTAGTCTAGAACAGGTCAAGGCTGAAACAGATGGGTTCTACTGAATAACTGAGCTAAGCACATGATGTGTTGCAGTGACCCCAAGAGTACAGATAAATATGCATCCACGTGGGAGGCTGACATCTGGTTTGGTGGCTCTAACCAGTCTGTATAGAAAAATAAATAGCCTTACAATTAAAGAAGGAAAAACAAAAACAGACTCTAGGATTATGTTCTCATTTTATTGAGAAACTTTTAGGTCACTGGATCCTACAGCATAGCCATAGTCCTCCTTGACAGAAAGGAACCCCTTTCAATTAGGTACATTTCTTGAAAGTGTGTTTTTAATACAAAGTTTTACAGGCTTTCAAAAATATATTCAGCTTTAGCCCTTTCAAGGAGGAGGAAATAGTGCAGGCTGTCTTCAGTTTATAGCCTCTTGCAAGTAAGCTGTGACTGAAAGAACTAAGTGTCTGTCAGGGATCCTTAAATTTTTTTTCTATGGGGATTTCCCGACTGCAGGCTGCATTACAGTTGATCGGTTCCTATTGTATAATTCTACCTACCTTGCACACGTGCACAAACACAAAAGGATATTGAAATTCCGTCATGATACCTAGAAGTTCATTGAAATGGCAGTAACCGATACCTCTAATAGGATAGTGCTAGTAGTTCACTTTGGACCGTCATGTTGCCAGGAATGTTTTCTTAGGAATGAACAGAGAGATACGAACTCAAACAATATATAACTTGTCCAATATTACTCTTATCACGTTCATACTAAGCTTCTTTAACGCCTGTGCTGACATACCTCCATACTGCCCTGCTCTCTAACCACGTTCAAGCCTTGTATCTAAACCCACTTTTTTTCCAGGATTAGTCTGAGCATTTTCAGTAAACCTCCTTGAGGCTGATGTTCGTATTCTTTTGCTTTTGTGTGATTTTTTCCTCTTTTTTTTTTTCCTTTTTTTTTTTTTGTCCCAGCAGATGTACGCCACTGTGGGCTGAAGTAATAAGTAAGGATGTGCAGTCATGACAGAAAAGAAAGATCTTCGATGGGTTAAAAACTGGCTGGATGGCCGAGCCCAGAGAGTGGTGGTGAATGGGGCAAAGTCCAACTGGCGGCCGGTCACTAGCGGTGTTCCCCAGGGCTCAGTTCTGGGGCCGGTGCTGTTCAATATCTTTATAGATGATCTAGATGTAGGGATTGAGTGCACCCTCAGTAAATTTGCAGATGACACCAAGCTGGGTGGGAGTGTCGATCTGCTGGAGGGTAGGAAGGCCCTACAGAGGGATCTGGACAGGTTAGATAGATGGGCTGAGACCAACGGCATGAGGTTCAACAAGAACAAGTGCTGGGTCTTACACTTTGGCCACAACAACCCCATGCAGCGCTACAGGCTGTGGGAAGAGTGGTTAGAAAGCGGCCTGGCGGAAAGAGACCTGGGGGTGCTGATCGACAGGCGGCTAAACATGAGCCAGCAGTGTGCCCAGGTGGCCAAGAAGGCCAATGGCATCCTGGCCTCTATTAAGAACAGTGTAGCCAGCCGGTCTAGGGAAGTGATCGACCCTCTGTACTCGGCACTAGTGACGCCGCACCTTGAATACTGTGTCCAGTTCTGGGCCCTGCACTTCAAGAAGGATGTTGAGGTGTTGGAGCGAGTCCAGAGGAGGGCGACCAAGCTGGTGAAGGGTCTGGAGCGTCTAACCTACGAGGAACGGCTGAGGGAGCTGGGGTTGTTTAGCCTGGAGAAGAGGAGGCTCAAAGGTGACCTTATTGCCGTCTACAACTACCTGAAGGGAGGTTGTAGTGGAGTGGGAGTCAGCCTCTTCTCCCGGGCAGTTAGTGATAGGACAAGAGGACATAGCCTCAAGCTCTGCCAGGGGAGATTCAGGTTAGACATTAGGAAGAATTTCTTCTCAGAAAGGGTCATTAGACATTGGAATGGGCTGCCCAGGGAGGTGGTGGAGTCACCATCTCTGGATGTGTTTAAGAAAAGCCTGGACATGGCACTTAGTGCCATGGTCTAGTTGACAGGGTGGTGTCAGGGCAATGGTTGGACTCGATGATCCCAGAGGTCTCTTCCAACTTGTTTGGTTCTGTGATTCTGTGATTACTAAGTATTGAAAACAATAAAACATGAAGCTAAAGGAGACTATCTTGCCTTTAGTGTCCTCTCAGAACAGAGGAGTTTGATAAGGGACAGCCATGGGTAATTTTGAGGGTTAGTCATGATCTACTCATCTGAAAATGTAATACACTAAAGGATTCAGGAAATGGGGCCAGGAATCCTTCAAGGATTCTATAGTTACAGAAGGGTCTGAGTGAGAAACAATTATTTGGCTTTCTATAAAACAACAATACATTAAAAATAACGCTGTCCACAGTCAGGAAAAAAAGTCAAAATTTTTACTTTTGGTTCTTGGTTTGAAACTGTTCTTAGTTTGAAATAAAATGAAATAATTCTATAGTATCATTTCAGTTTTGCATACTTTTGCATTGCTATAGATAGATTATTTCCCCCACCCTCCAAATGTAAATTTAAATTAAAGACTGAATTTTTCAATCTAAGAAATAAGAAATAAAATTCTAGCTTTCTTTCTGGAGTTTTGAATGTCAAAAGCTGGCTTTAAAATAATAGCCTTTTCTTTAAAAGAAAATGTTTTATAAAAACACTATGTAGCACCCTAGATAGATTTGCAGACTTCAGTGTTCTGAGATGAGTCTGTCCTACCTTCATCTTAAATGACACATTAGACTGACTTTATCAGAAAACTCTGCCTCAGGTATTGGTACAATACTTTCATTTGTTAGACAGTTTAAGAGAACAGGTAACAACTCAAGCAGGGAATCTGAGATGCAGAGGAGTAAATACCGGATACCAACAGACAAATCCAGAAAACAAATTAGAGAGAGGTTTCTTGTACTAGAAAATTTATATCTCTGGGCTTTTTCAGTTTAATAAATATAGACAGATATAGCTTCAATAGTATTGATATTAATAAATGGAGACAATTGTATTCCAGTATGTCAAAAGCCTGGAAGTCATTCCCTTTCCCTCCCCAAATAAGATGTTGACAAGAAAGGAGGAAAAAAATGTCATTTTTGAAATACCTTGAAATGTTGAGGAGACTCCAGGCACCAGACTTCCATTATTCTTTTCATGGAATAAGCTATTGTGTGCGCATCCATTAAAACACATGATAGAAATAACAGCTTAATTGTTACACAGTATAAGGACTAAACAGCATAGTAGAAACTGAAACAAAATGATAGGTTGACTTAGAAGTCTCGTGCTAGTGTCAATGCTTATTGCCCCATGGGGTAGATTAACACAAAACTATTTCCTAACAGTGTTTCTGCTTGCTTTATTTTACCCTTTTATTAGTTTGTTTTTTTCTTCAAGTGGTGTGAAGTACTCTTGTAAAGTGGTATCACTTTCCTCTTGACATTATGTGCTATAGGTGGAAGTTCTTATCAGTGGGAAGTATACATGTCTTCATGGAGTCTCATTGTGTAGCGTTTACATGTAGAAGATCTATGCTAAACCCCCCTCACAGAATCACAGAATCACAGAATCACAGAATGTTAGGGATTGGAAGGGACCTCGAAAGATCATCTAGTCCAATCCCCTTGCCGGAGCAGGATTGCCTAGACCATATCACACAGGAATGCGTCCAGGCGGGTTTTGAATGTCTCCAGAGAAGGAGACTCCACAACCTCTCTGGGCAGCCTGTTCCAGTGTTCGGTCACCCTCACCGTAAAGAAGTTTTTCCTCATATTTAAGTGGAACCTCCTGTGTTCCAGCTTGCACCAGTGTTCGGTCACCCTCACTGTAAAGAAGTTTTTCCTCATATTTAAGTGGAACCTCCTGTGTTCCAGCTTGCACCCGTTGCCCCTTGTCCTGTCAAGGGATGTCACTGAGAAGAGCCTGGCTCCATCCTCATGACACTTGCCCTTTACATATTTATAAACATTAATGAGGTCACCCCTCAGTCTCCTCTTCTCCAAGCTAAAGAGACCCAGCTCCCTCAGCCTCTCCTCATAAGGGAGATGTTCCACTCCCTTAATCATCTTTGTGGCTCTGCGCTGGACTCTCTCTAGCAGTTCCCTGTCCTTCTTGAACTGAGGGGCCCAGAACTGGACACAATATTCCAGATGCGACCTCACCAGGGCAGAGTAGAGGGGGAGGAGAACCTCTCTCGACCTGCTGACCACACCCCTTCTAATACACCCCAGGATGCCATTGGCCTTCTTGGCCACAAGGGCACACTGCTGGCTCATGGTCATCCTGCTGTCCACTAGGACCTCCAGGTCCCTTTCTCCTACGCTGCTCTCCAACAGCTCTGTCCCCAACTTGTACTCATACATGGGGTTGTTCTTGCTCAGATGCAGGACTCTACACTTGCCCTTGTTATATTTCATTAAATTTCTCCCCGCCCAACTCTCCAGCCTGTCCAGGTCTCTCTGAATGGCTGCGCAGCCTTCCGGCGCGTCAGCCACTCCTCCCAGTTTTGTGTCATCAGCGAACTTGCTGACAGCGCACTCTAATCCCTCATCCAAGTCATTAATCAATATATTGAATAGTACTGGTCCCAGTACCGACCCTTGAGGGACTCCGCTAGACACAGACCTCCAACTGGACTCTGTCCCATTGACCACCACTCTCTGGCTTCTTTCCTTCAGCCAATTCACAATCCACCTCACTACCCGATCATCCAGACCACACTTCCCCAGTTTAGCTGCGAGGATGCTGTGGGAGACCGTGTCAAACGCTTTACTGAAATCGAGATAGACCACATCCACAGCTTTACCATCATCTATCCACCAGGTAACATCCTCATAAAAGGCTATCAAGTTGGTTGAGCATGACTTCCCCATGGTGAAGCCATGCTGAGTGCCCCTAATGATCCCCCTATCCTTGATGTGCCTAGAGACAGCACCAAGGACAAGTTGTTCCATTACCTTTCCGGGGATGGAGGTGAGGCTGACCGGTCTATAGTTACCCGGGTCCTCCTTCTTGCCCTTTTTGAAGACTGGAGTGACATTCGCTTTCCTCCAGTCCTCAGGCACCTCTCCCGTTGCCCACGACTTAGCAAAGATGATGGAGAGTGGCCTAGCAATGACCTCCGCCAGCTCCCTCAGCACCCGCGGGTGCATCCCATCAGTGCCCATGGATTTATGGACGTCCAGGTTGCTTAATTGGTCCCTGACACAGCCCTCATCAACCAAGACAGATTCCTCCTCTATCCTGACTTCTTCTGAGGCCTCAGGGGTCCAGGGCTCCTCAGGACAGCCTCCAACAGTATAGACAAAGGCAAAGAAGGCATTCAGTAACTCTGCCTTCTTTTTATCCTCTGTCTCCAGGGCCCCCACCTCATTCATCAGTGGGCCTACATTGCCTCTAGTGTTGGCTTTACCTGCAATGTATTTGAAGAAGCCCTTTCTGTTGTCCTTGACCTCTCTTGCAAGGTTTAATTCCAAGGAGGCCTTAGCTTTCCTAGTTGTCTCCCTACATCCTCTGACAACAGACTTATATTCCTCCCAAGTGGCCAGCCCCTCCTTCCATGATCTGTACACCCTCTTCTTCCACTTGAGTTTGCCCAGCAGTTCCCTGTTTAACCATGCAGGTCTCCTGGTACCCTTCCTTGACTTCCTACCTGTTGGGATGCTCTGATCTTGAGCTCGGAAGAAGCAGTCCTTGAATGCTAACCAACTATATTGGACCCCCTTACCTTCTAGTACCCTGTCCCATGGGATTTCCCCTAGCAATTTCCCCTCCTGCAAACTTAGCTCTTTAGAACCTTAAAATAGTCTCTGTAAAATAGGCAGATGCAAATACTCCAGAGAGGTCCCTGTGTGGAAAGAGGAGAGTAGAATTATGCCACCCTTTTATATATATTTGGCAGTGCCCATATATCTGCTACCAAATTTTCCACAACAGGTGTGTTTGTGAAAGTTGCAAAATGGGAAAGTAGCTGAGCTCAAGAAGAGGAAAAAGTTTATAATGAACAATATGAAAGTGATAGAGACATTTCCTGTGTTGTCTGACAACTTAGTCTCATTTGATTCTGATGTATGTACTGTGGGAGAGCAGAGATGGTCAGAGCTTTCATGGAGATCTGGCCACATCTGTTCCTTCAAATGAGCAAGCCAAAACCACTAAAGGTAAGTAGTTTTTGCAACAGAGAAAATTCAACATTTATTGGTCGAGGTGGCTTAAAATAAAGGGTTTGACATCAGATCTCTTACCCCTCCCAGCCCACTATGTTTGTTGAGTGGATCCTGTCCTGCTGTCATTCCAGCAACTTTCGTCAGCTTTCTGAGCTGCAACGAATTCTGCATTGTCTCTTCTGAACCTCTGTGAAAGTATCTTTTTTATCATAAGCTCTGAGGTTCGGCTTTGAACCTGTTCCCTTAGGAGTCTCTTAATCTCTGCTTTTGCTGGAGGCTCCTAGCTTGCTGTGTTTCTCAGTCATTGTGTGTGCTCCATCCTGCAAACACATCCACTCCAAGACAAGCATCCGCTCCCATCCAGGAGGCTCCACACCTGTTCTCAGCAGAGAATATGGGGTATACATGCTGCAACTTGCAAATACATAAACCAGAATGGATGGCTTTCATCAGCTTCCCATCGGCCAACTGAGCTATGGGTTAACGTGGCAACACCGCAGGAGAGGCATCTGCGCCCTGAATTTTAGGAGCCTGGTGGTACTAGGAGTCAGAGTGCTTAGGAGGAGAACTGTAAGTGAAGTTATAGCCTGCTGTTGTGCCCAACAATTAGGAAGAGGTGGAAAGATGGAGATAATAACAACAAGAAATTAAGGAGACAGATCTGAAGATCTGTTTCCTTTCATAATATATGAATATAGTATCAGTTGTTTATGTTAAAGGATTTTGGCTGTTCTTCCCTGCAGATTTACTGAGTGTGGGAGGCCAAGCCTCCTGTTCCAAGTAATGGTGAATGATGAATGACTGCTTCCAGGTAAATTCTTCCTCCCTCAGATGACAACAGAAGGGACCAGAATGATGTGTAGAGTCTGTCACTTGGTGATATGATTTTATTAAATAAACAGAATATTTCACCTATCTTTTAAGAGTAGCATATAATAAAATAACTGAAAAGAATAAAAAATAATGTTTCTCAGCTTGATTGCTGATTATCTAGCTCATTTGCATTGATAAAAGCTTGGGAGGAAAAAAAAAGCCCTGAAAAAGAGTAGAGCCAACCATCACAGAATAAAGTAGAGCATGATGAAAAAGAAATTTTGAGTGAACAAATTTACAATTGTCCAAAGCATAGCTGCCATCTGTCCTTCAAATAAATGAGAATGCAGCTGCTCAATGATGTTGCATTAGACTAATGTACCAAGGACTACAAGACTAAATGGTGACATCTGAGTCATTTGGCATATATGAAATAGACATTGAAATAAATCACTGTCCCGGAGCAAATATCTCTTTGAAAACAAATGATCCCGGCTCAGGATTTATTCTTGATCAGTTCCTTGTCCCCATCTCTGTTCTGTAGTTGCAGTACCAGTTGTGTAGCCACACACTATAAAAAGGTGTGAGTGGATGTGACCCACACAGGCTGTGTAGATTAAGCAGAGGCATATGGTTCACTAAACAGCAAAGGGACTTAGTGACTTAGTCAAAACCAATGCGAAAGTGAATGGGTCACTTTTAGCCATTTGACAGTTCTGGCTTTGTAAGTAGGTCACAGCATTGGAATATTAACGTATTACAGTGAACTTAATTACTTGCAACAGCGAGATTGTAAGGAAACGATTTTAACTGTAGCTTCTGGATCTGCATTGAGTTCTATAAGCAGAGACAAGCAGATGATTGATTTCCTTTCTTGTTTCTTTTGTGAAGGAGCCAAAATCGTTTTATCCAAAGCCCTTTTTATTTGGACGTATAGACTGCAAATATAATTTCATAATGCTTAGTTTTAATGGTTAAGTGGAGGGTGTCTTGTTGAGTGCATGCCCGTATAGTTGGGTTTTCTGCTACATTGCTTTCTGAAGAGCAAATGGAAGTAATTTGAGAGAAAGAAGATGTCACAGAGAGAATTTGACCTGGACTTCACTCAAATACACAAACCTTGTGGAGAAGATAAAATCTGTGCTTTGAAAGATCTTGTTTTAATATGCAAAGCTTTCTCCCACATCGATGTCACGAAGAGCTTATTTCACAGAGGGTTCTGCTTTTAATTGTAGGGCACTACATCAAATTCCAGAAGACAAATGAACATGGAAAAAATTTATACTGGCTCTGTCAATAACTAATCTGACATCAGCATTTTAGCTCTTGGTCAAAGGGAGCTTTGGGATCCAGAGAAGATGGCAAAAGGCCCTTTTCTTTGTGTTTAATTCAAATGTTAAATTTCTGTTAGCTCAAGCACTGTGTTATTAATTAAAAAAAAAAAAAAAAGAAAGAAAAGAAGCTGATGTTTGCTTCTTTTCTAGAACGTGCACACATGCTGTTTTACTGAGACCTTTACAAGCTGCTGTTGGCTAGCCATACACTCCTGAGGCTGTTTTATTATTGTTCGCCCTTTCTGCAGAAAACAAAATACAGCAACTTATGCCATGACATTTTGTGACATTTCCAGATACGAACATCTGGGAAGTTTAGAGTGACAGTGACAGCGAAGCTGACAATGATTTTCCAGTGCCACATACAGCCTGGGCATCTGCAGTCGTTGCCTTTTCATTTTATTTTCCCCTCTGTCCCTCCCTCCTTCTCCCACCCAAATGCTTAATACAGCCCTTCTCTATTTTGGCCTTGAAGATAGAATAATATCCGACATTTACTTCAAAGCTGTGCGTGGTGCATTGTACATCAAGTGCATCACAAAGCGGTTCAGAGCAAAAGGGAAGTGCATTCCAGCGAGCAAGAGGAAGCGCAGCTGCACAAGTTGGTCTAATTGCCGACATTGGGTGGATTTGATCATCAGATGTCTACTCTGCATAAAATGGAATTTAAACAGCTAAACATTAATTACTTCTACTATTGTATTTATATATTGAGATGAAAGGGAAAAAAACAACAACAACCCACACATCTTGGGTATTAAGCCAAAGGGAGAGAAGGGAAGAAAACAACAGAAAAAATGCCAAACAGTTGCTGCATTTAAAATGTAAAATGTCTGGTTGGTGTGATGAAAGGTGCGCTGGAGGAAGGTAGCGCTTTTATAAATTACTCAAACTGCAACACTAATATGGTTAGTTAATAAAATAATGTAAAACTAATCAAAGTATGCTGAAACTTTTCGGAAATGTTATCAGTATCATCTCAAGTTAAAATTATATTGATAAACTTTGGTATGGGTGACCGTAGGGAGTTATAGATAGCAAAAGATGGCTGTGTGCCAGCTATGTATGTTTGTGTTGGATTTAAGCGCTGCATCTAGCAGCCTGTTTACAGGAGGAATTTTTGATATTGTAAAATTATGATTTGCTGTGAACTAATGGTGTGAGGTACAAACACTTAGTCAACATGTTGTTCTGTCAACTTAATTTTCAACTTATACTATTTCTTTGCCTTTTCTGGTCTCTTAGACGTCTACAGAAATTGTGTTTTGTAAGGAACAGTTACTCTGTTGTTTTGAGAGCCAATACTGAGTGGCATTAGTGCAAACAAAAACTGCATAACATATCTAGTATGTTGTAGAGTTTGCAGCCACAAGACTGTGTGAAAGCCTAAAAAAAATTGTAGCAATGAGGCCTTGAAATTACATTGTGGCTTTTAAAGATAATTTCAAACACTAATGCCACAAATAAACACCCTCCTATCTTAAAAAATATTCAAATGGAAGATTCAGTATCCACCTTAAGTTTTATGCTTTGACAACTTCTGCTTCAGCACGGGTTGAGAGCATAACAGTTTATATGTAATTATTTTTGTTTGGATTTACTGCAGTCTAACACTGTCCTGTATTTGTCTGTGTTTAGACACAACACTGATCTTACAGATGTTTTTCCTGCAATGAGCAGCCTTGAAATATTCATAGTGTTGCTTTAAAAAAAAAGTGCTAAGATGAAAAAAAAGGTAAGGTACAAGAGGAAAGAAGTAATGTCTGTTAGGTAAGCATTTTGTTCATATGCTCTAGGAAAATTGATATTAATTTTTTCAGAATTGCTTTATTGGGAGAATAGAAACAGCTATTGAGTCCAGTCCGCTTTTCTGTCCCAGAATGGGCAGTGTCAGCTTTCCTGGATGGAGAATTATCTTCCTAGTCTTTATTATCAGGGATCCCCTGAAACACAAGATTTTTCTCTTCCTTGATAAATACTGCATTTCCCCTGCTCTTGTGAAAATCTTGCTAATAAACTCATTTATTAGAATATTCTCTGAAGGCAAATGCTGAAGGAGTGTGGTAGCAGAGTGCAAAGGCCATAACTTGTCAATTGAAAACAGAGAATTGGCAGATTGGGCCCACAGAGTAATTAGTTGCTCAGACCAGAGAAGCTGTTGCTTCTGAAGGACAGGCAGAGCTGGAGGATGTTTCTGTGTTGCATTCTGGCGAGTGACCGTCTGGCCATGAGGCGGCAATGACTTCTGATAGCTAGGTGATTTTCTACCTTCCTCTAGAAATATATATAATGAGTCAGAGAGAACATCTGAGTTTTTTAGTCTGCCATTAGCCAGTGGTTGTTTCAGCCTGAGACATCCTGATTGAAATGAAATAACTTCCTTACCCAGATGAATATATTAAAACAAAGAAAAGTGTAATAATCTTAACTGGAAAGCGGTCTGATAAATCAGATTCCACAAAAGGTTTCTCTTTTACCTCTTCCCCCTTTCCATCCTCCTCCTCCCCCAGCTTTTTCATCATTTGAAACTCTCACACATCTTCCTTTCTTTTACTTTCCAAGACCTTTGTCTTATTTTGCTTTGCCCCTTTTTATCCCGATGGAAACCTAAGCAAATTGATAGAGCAAAGCCCAAATACAGTGTCAACAGCCTACAGAGAGGTTTCCTTAGAAGACAGCAGGCAGCAGACTTGTATTTTCTGCTTCACAGTATGGGGATGCAGCAATACAACTAGCTGTTCCATGGAGAGTTTTGGCACAGTGAAACCATTTAGTGCAATGATGCTCTGGCCTAGCCCCAAACTTTCTTTCTCTCAGGCTCCCTCATGCAGTGTGCTGGAGAGCTCAGTTGTCTGGGGGATGCAGTGTTCCCCTCACCCCAGCCCCTATGCATCTTCTCCACAGTTTGAGCCACCTGTGAAGAAGAAATATTCTTTCTATTGCTTTCTGTTGCTTTTGGCCCTTGCACATCAGTATCAGCAAACACAATGTTCTTTGTGTCCCCTTCCTTGACTGGTGACTGGTTCACAATGTTGCATCATCTAAAATACCTACTCTGCATTTTCAGCTTGGCTAGGTGACCCTCTGCTCACCCTGGCCTTTGCTTCTTCCTCTTGTAGCAAGAGCAGCAAATTCAGTCCTGTTCACTGCAGCTCTTTTTCTTCAATTCCTAGGCATTTCTTCTGAAATTTTCACCTTTGTGAACTGGCAAGTACTTTAAAACATATCTAGAGATGTTACTGCTCTTATAGCGTGTCTTTTCCCATCTGTGTCCATGGCTGGAATCTGTTCATAGAGGCATTTTTTTTTTTAGTTAAACTCTGAATTAGTTCTCAAATTGTTTCTCAGGTTTTTGTCTGATTGTTGCTACACAAACTTGGCTGACTTCCATGTGACTACTGTGTTGTAATCTAACTGAGGACTAGTTTATGCATGTACATTGGTGGAAGTTTCAAAAATCCTAATAAATGATTCTTGCATCTTTTATGGTCTCTGAATACTACCGTATCAATGTGTGGGTATTATGGGTACCCATGGGTGACCAGGCTGTAATGCCACTGGCACAGGCACTGTTTGAAATAACTTTAGTTGCCATGTAAGAAGTTGCCATCCTAGGAAGTACCAGTGCAGATGTTATACCAGAATTGATTCTGAAAGTAGGAAATCGAATGAAGTAGGAAATACCTCAAACACTCTGGTGATGGCATTCCAGCTAATCTATCTCAAATGCGCCATGGAAATTTATGGAGACAACCAAAATATAAAGCGTTGTTAGAGGATATTTTGGCATCTGATGGAGCCTGAAACTGAGAAGGTTCGCTTGAGTTGTAACCCTTTTGTTACACCTTCAGGATGCTGGGTACAAATTTTGCATGACTGTAACCCTTTAGCTAGTTTCTTGTGCCTCACTTGTAAGAGAGACTCCCATAGACTTTTTGATTGATATTGGTGCCCCCCCCCCAAAATAAAAACCACACAGAACAGTACTAAAAGTAGGAATTGTATCACATTGCTTATAAAACTACATAGATTGCAAAGTGTATCTACAGCTAGTTTTGTTAAGTAGCTTGGATGTGAGTTTTGCAAACAATTTAGCAAAATACATGACATGGAAGAACACAGGAATAATTCAAAAATCAAGGAAAGTTAAAAAAAAAAATCATCTTTGTGTTTTTTCAGACCACAGCACATGTGACAACTGTTAGCTTTGGTTTGTGCGCTTGTTCTGTCAATCCATCTATCACAGGTTTGAGCTGTCTTACTGAGCCCCTCCCGGGGACTGCACACACACTGCTACACTCTGATTTTCCCTCTGACACGACGCTAGCTTTCACCCTGAAGCTCAGTATTATTTTATGCCATGTGTTAATTTCTTGCATGAATGCCTTATTTACCTTCATTTAGAGTATGCTGCAGGTGGAAACAGAACAGTACTTACTGGCAATATTTTTGGTGGCAAAAAAACTGAAGGACAGCTCAGGGTCTTGCATAGCTCCAGGGTATCACCACTGTGAAAGCAATTTGGAGGTGTGATTTGTCATTAAGGAGGACTGGTTTCTTAAATAATGGTGCTTCATAGGGCTAACCATGAGTAAGAAGTTTTGCAGTTTCTTCAAAGCAAGCAGATCTAACAATTTCTGGGCTCCATCCAAAAGCCACTCAAGTCAATGGGAGACTTTCCTGGATTTTCAGCCAGTGTTTGATCACGCACTCAGAAGCATTTCTTTTTGTTTGAAAGTGTCTGGTAAGAACAGCTGAACTCATGGTGCTAAAATTACAAATTTATGTAATAATTGAGTAGGGTTCTGTTACTAAATTGTTATTAGGTGTCAGTAGCTGTTCTAGCTACTTTTTTTTCCCTTCTTGTTAAGATACAGTATTTACTGCACATTGTTCTGTTTTATGAGTACTATAAAAGTTTTATCCATATGATTTATATCATTTTTCCTATAACTCAGGTGCACTGATTTTAGTAGTAGTAGTTACAGTGTGTCTTCAGCAAGGGTAGCTAGGTATGCATGTACATTAAGACGCTTTCACCCAGCACAAGAAGTTTTGTGGAAGATCCACTCAGTACGGTATCATATAGAGGGATCATTCCTTTTCAGTTTCTTGTTGTTTTCCTTTGTTACTTGGGTAGGTTTTGATTTTCAAAGAGATCTTTTAGGCACTTGCTCTGCATATATGACTTTTCAGTCATCTTGGAGTTTTTGTATCTGTTTTGCTCTGCAACCATTTGATCCACTATTAATGATCCTCCAAACAATAGAGCTGGTTTCAAACTACTAGGGTACACATTTATTTAGTTAGTTTTAATGACTAAAAATATGGCTGAATTCCCTCGGCTGTTTGGGCAACGTACATTTAATTTTTATTTTTTTCCTTTTTCACAGTTCTCTTCAAAGGCTAATAAAACTGCTTTTCATTGTTTAAAAATGTATTCAGCAATAGAGAGGTTTTAATGCTTATGCCTGTGTGTGTTTATGTGTGTTTGTGGTATTGGATGATTGTCAGAAATATATTCACATGCGTATGAATGCATGTATACATGCGTACATATATATATATAAAACCTTAAACCATGATTTTGATAGAGTACTAAAGGAATGTAGCTAGATGTAAAGTGTTTTGTTTTAAGCTTCTATGTCATGTGCTTCTCTCTGCTTCTCCTAGGAGTGCAGAAACATGGTTTGCATTTGCCTTGAGGTTGAACACAGGGGCTGCTTAAATTGCAGCTACAATAAGTTGTTACTACCTTTTCATTTCAAGAGCAAAAGTCCAGCAAAAGTAAATGCACAAGGAAATACCTTTAAAATTAGGCGTATACAATAATGGTACAGTAATACATTTGAGCAGTATAGCACTTGCTGTCATAAGATATCATATGAGTCGAAAGTTTAGCACATGAACAGTCAAGCTTCAGGGCATAAACTAACTTCTAAATTCAGATTTAAGAAGCAGCTTTACTTATTGAAAGGTTATTCCATAATTGCCAATTTCATGGTTTCTTGCCCTTTCCTCTGAAGCATCTGATGCTGGTCACTGTCAGAAAGAGGATATTGGACCAGATGAATTGGTCTGAATCACTATGACAATGGCTGTATTTGTTGTGAGGAAATGATCATTTCTGCTGTTATCTTACCAATAAGAGCACTTCTAACATTAGGCGTTTTAGACTGAGAAACAATCATCTGTGATAACACACTTCCACATTGTGATGATTTTAGAACGCACAACTTTAAAATGCAAAATTGCAAAATGATCAGCCTGTTTATATTGGAGAGAAATTAATTAATGTCTTGTACCTGTTTTAAAAGAAACATGATCCAGTGTTCTGCTCAAGCTAATGAAAGTTCAGAGTTAGCAAATAATGTACAATACGGGATGGGTGATGTATTTCAGATGAGCAGCTTATGACCTTCTCAGGAAAACAAACCTGAATCTTCTCCCAAATTTCAGACCTTTATCACAATGATTTCTGGTCTATAACCTGGGCTTCTAGGTGATATGATAATACAAATAATAAACTGTAATAACAACACTGGTAAATATGGTATTTTTTCCTGTTGTTTAGTCTTTTCCTAATTTCAGTAGTAGCAGCAAAACTAATAGGCCTTTTAAAGTAATGAGTGATACATCAGAGAGAAGCAGATATGCTTCTTGGGAAACTTTTCTGCAGTAGGTTACACAGAGGGCTTTGACAGGTTTTTTTGTATTTTTTTCTTCTGTAAAAACTTTCTCCACTAGGTGTCCCAAGTACCAGGAATGTAAGAGTCATGTCTTCTAGTTTTAAATATTGACCTTTTTTTCCCAAATCGAGCATTCCTGTAAGGATATATTCAGTGTTCATTTTGCTTACAGTTAAAGGATTTGTTGTATTCCAGCCTAAGTACTTTTATAAAAACGATATCAAAAGCTAAAAAGGTGTGACTCAGAATACTTTTAGTAATCTTTTTCTTGATTTCTGCCTCATATCCATGTAAAACTGACCTCCAGGACATCAGTGGGACCTCTGTAAACACTTAGCTGCAGCACTTCACAGAGTTGAAACAAATAGCTTTGAAGAATCTTGTTAGGGCTGTCCTTAAGACTTAGGAAAAAAAAAGATTCAGTCATTGTCTTAGAGCACAAGCTGATCCTTCTGACACCTGTTAAGAATCATGTAATTTTTAACATTTCCAGAAACTTGTGAGAAAGGGAGCCAAATTTCTCCAAATTCTGCATGAGAATATGCACGGAACTTGTAAATTGTTGGACATGCTGTGTACTTTTGTGCTATGGAGAAAAATACTTCCATTAATGAGGTCTCACTGGAACCTGCAAGAATATTTGGCAAGGACCCTGAATTGTCATTGCAGATTCAAAGGCAGTAGACAAAATATACATGTACTATGTGCCATTTGTGAGGACAGAACAGACTGATGCAAACTCCTGCTGAGAGGAAGCCAAGATGATCAGATCTGCTTGGTCATAACAGTTATTCACTGGCAAGCTTGCAGTTTAGAATGTCAAATTATTAAGTCCTTCTGGCATGTTATGATTTTCTTAATTATAATAAGTTTACAGATTTTGTTGATGAGGTCACCACAGGAGCATAGAAAAGAATTTAAATCCCTAATTGCTGAGGGACAGTTAGCAGCAAGAGCACCTTTACAAACAGCTCTAGATGCTGCAGTTACCATGATTTAGTCAATGGAAATATGTGTGGTAATGAGCCGCTCTCTTCTTGGCTCTGGAGTTCTGTGATCCCAGGAGCAGTGTAGTCATCAGAGGAGGATCTTCTGTTTGGATGATGGGAATTAGTTCTTCATGAAAAAGGGCAATGCCCTTCACACTTTGGAGGATTCCTTTTCTGCATTTTTTATCTTTCAATGTGTATATGACTGCAGAAAAAGAAAACAGAATTTTCTGATAGCTGGTCCATGTACAGGGTAGGACAACATAGAACAATTTCTTCTTTGAGATGGCAGAAGACCCTAGTGCTTGCTCAAGATATTACGAAATTTCTTATTGATTTTATCAAGTAACAATCCTTCTGACAAGACTGTTTTGAGTTACCATTTTGCTGTACTTATGGATTTTTGTCACTTTTCCTTGCTTTGTAAACTACCTTTTCTCATTCTTGGTATTGAGGTACTCAACAGCATGGACTGCAAGGTCAGAGAATGTTGTAGATCACCTCATACCTATCCCCAACTGTTTTATCTTCCCCTTAGAATCCACTTTTGCCAGATTTTGTTGCCAGAGGAAGTGAAGCTTCTCTGTGTTTGGAAACAGGGGAAGAAGTTCCTCATGAATAAGGAAGAAGAATTTCTATTCACACTATTTCATGATTTCCCCCCACAAAAGAGGGCTTGAGAGCCCTCCCTACCTTCATTCCCCTGTTAACATCCAGAAAGATCTCCAACATTTCGTTACATTCTCAGATGGCAGTCAGAACTTGACAACACCTACAGGTTGACTTCTTGCATTTTTTTTTTGTCTGGCAGCCCTGCTGACTGTGCCTATGCTTGATAACAATATTACCTGAAAACATCATGCAGGCACAATTTGGACATATATCTAACAGTTCTGTCCTTATTGACTTCTGATATAAAGATCCTTGCAAAGTAAACAAAAAGAGAAAGATTTCTTTGGCTAAGGCCATGATGACCTGTATGTTTTAGGAGATATAAGCCCTCATGACATCTCCTCTTTATATAATTTATATAGGAATCTACTGGCCATGTAAGGACGGACCTAGACTCCAAGTAGCCTAGCATGCTGTTTCCAACACCCTCCCAGCACATATCTTGGGAATAATACAGTTACAGATCAATCATATAGTGATACTTTCCCAGAATATTCTCAGCCTCCAGGAGTTAGTAGTCAGAGATGTCATCTTTATAGTTAATATACCTAAATGGGTTTCTTGAACTGATGCAGTCTTTCCTGGAACTCCTGGAAGTTCTGTTGTTCATCCTGGTTTTCTTAAGCATGCCTTGAGTTCTTGCTAAAAATGCTATCGAGCTTCCCTGTAGATCTCATTTGTCTGCATAATTTCACTAGTTGTCATCTGATTATGGAGGCCCTAATCTCGCTGTTCAAATGTTCTAGTCTTTTTATGTAAAACAAATTAAACTCTTCTAGAGTTTCCATCAGACTTATTTGTTCCTTATCAAAAGAAAGACCTTTTTTAAACTAAAGATTATCTAAACAGTTTTCAGAGATTATAAAGCTATGTTATTAAGGTAACTGCACTAGAATCACTGGGTGATACATACTTCCATCAAACTAGATGTAGACAGCTTTTCTTACCTCTCTGAGAAGCATCATACTCATCTGGCACATTTATTTAAAGTTGCATGGATGATTAATTAATTCCGCAATATGTACTCATTTTGTAAGAGTAGTATTTTGCAGTCTATTTTAGGGTAGCTCCAAATCCCCACGTTGTTTAGATCAAGTCGCTGTATTTAAGTTGTTAATCAAGCATTAGAAACTGAATAAGAAAGAAAAGCTACTTACTTGTACAGCACCAGAAGTTCTTAGGCATTTGTTGTCCATAACTTCATAATAGTGCATACTATTCTGCAGCTGGCTCTCATTTCCCTATATTACAAAACATGACAGAGATTGTGTTCTGCAGTGGAGAAAGACCTGAATGTAGCTTCACCTCTCCTCTTCTTGACACTCTGAGATCACTCTGCAACCTCTGCCAGGTACTGCAGCATATTCCCTTACTGACAGTTTGAAGCCTGAGAATACTGCATGAAGGTACGTCATCCTTGGGATGAAGAGCAGACATGTCAAGAAACTGTGTTCAGTTTCCTGTTAACCACTAAAGTCTTATTTTGCTCTCAGCTCTGGGCATTTGTGTGGTGCCTACCAGCTCAGTTACTTTTGTTATTCTTCTGAATGTGTTTACACTTTGCTTGACTTTGAGAAAAGTATGATTGTTTTCTCAGCCCTGTGAATCATTTATAGTTTCACATACAAATGAGTAAGCATAACTGATGATATGTAAATTAACTGCCTGTTTTACCCCAAAGAAACCATCTTTAGATGAAATATAATTCTAAGTATTCTAATTCTACTTGGTGCTCTGCTGCACTAGTTGGGAGACTTGAATGGTGTAATCTTCAGTACTCATCAGAAGCTCTGGGCAAGGAATGAACATTTTATGGCATATCAATCAGTGGCTGCCGAAGATCTTGCAAAGAAAAAGGAGTTTTGATTGGTTAATGTATGCATATCTGGAGAATTCTAGCCCTCTGAACATAATATATCATACTGCCTGAGCAGGTGAGCAAAATACTAGCTGCCACATTAGGAGAAATCTGAAACTGCACCACCCGCAGTTTTTTAGAAAATCTTTACAGCTTTTCTTTTTAAATAGGCTATATAGAACACCTGTATGAAGAATTGCTCTAAAGCGGCCCTGTGCAAATATGTCGCTGCATCTGGCTAGATCCTGCTTTCAAAATGACTTTCCCATTGTTAGTAGCAAAGTTTAAATGTCCCCTTAAAGCCTGTTGATCCCTCTAGCTAACTTGCCAAGCCATTTTCAGCAGCCAGTGTCCAGATGTCGATGCTTTGGGGCTGGGTTCACTGAGGCTGCCTTCAGCCTCATAGAAAAGCAGGATCTGGTTTCTTTGCATCCAAACAGCGCTACCTTAACAGCTTTGACACTATCATGTATAACAATGGATGTATCAAAATGACAATGTGTGGAACAGCTGCACCAAGTGTCTGCACAGTGTAGCAGAGAAGGTACGCTGCTCATCAACATCAGCTGAGGTTAGAGCAGTCAAGTGGATTGTGCCAGTAACTGATGGCATTGTACCTTGACTAAGAGGAGCTACTGGCTCTTTCTGCGCTACTTGATGGGCAAGGCAAGTGCTACACGTAGGAGATGATATCTTTCCACTTGCAGTTCATTTCTATAAGAGAGATGCTCAACTGGTCAGATTTAGATAGTGTCCAGTATCTTCACTCCACTGAACTGATGAAAAATAGTAAGATCGCAAGAGAGTATTTGATCCCATAGAACAAATCCAATACATCCAATATCTGAACTTAAAAACCATTTCTTAATAAAACATCTTTCTAAAGAAATGGCCATCTCAGGAGTGTTCTTCAACACAAAATGTGTTAGAAGATGAGCCTGGTGATTATAGCAGTCATTGTTAAGGTGTAAGGAACTCTAACTTATGTGTCAGTATGCTAGCCAGAATTTTTAAGAAATTAAACCTTTGTATTAAATTGCAGCATAAAATACCAGGTAATAAATGGAGTAAAAGCTGTTAGTCATTTTCAACTGATAGGTGATTTACTCTATGCAAATTAAGTACCACAGTGGAAAAACATTCAGACACTTACAAAAAATTAACGAAAAGTTATACGTCCATAAATCATCATGTTACTGGTTCATTTCATCATTTTCCTGTCTTATTCTGATGCATTTCAGAGCTTATAGTCATACCAGAAAAGGGAAACCAGAGAGCTCACTGAGACTGAAAACTCTTCTAAGCTAATCAGGAGCTCCAGCCCCTGAGAACAGGACAGCTCGTTCCAAGATTTTCCTTAGGAGGGCAGGAAGGCGCAGCTCAGTATCACATTCAGCAGCTGTTATTCTGGAACTGACCATCCAAGACAAGTGGGATAAAATACTTGCTTCTACAGGGCTGTAAAGACAAGATCAATTGGAACAGTGTCAGAAATGTATCAGCTTTCAAGAGAGGTTCATATTTCAAAAAGAAGGGGGAAAAAAGGCTGTGTGGAGGGCTGTAACCTTATTGAAAAGCTTTTTTTTTGAGCAATGCAGTTGTGTTAAAGGCATGGGTCTGATGTCATGGGTCTGATGTCTTAAGAAATGTAAAGCCAGATGTATGCACATCTCCGCTTTCACAGTTCTGTTGCCTTAGATTGCAGCTACCACTTTCAGCAATTGAAAATGCATGTTGGCAATTGTAAATCTGTATGTGACATCCTAGTAAGGAAAGACAAAGCTGTAAAAACATAGTGCCATAAATGCACTGACTTGCCTCCAGTGTCCCATTTTCAGCAACAAAAGGAAATAAGTCTTAAAACTGTACATAAAGCTCTCCTGCCACATATTGCTATTGTTCCTGATTCATTAAACACTTTCTTGCTATAATCAAACTTGTGGGTAAATGGCCATAGAACAAATATGGAAAAATAAAAGCACAATTGCTTGTGCATTATTATTGCTATTAATCAGCACTGTGGGACTTGTACAGTAGTATGATGTTTCCATAGAATATCTTACATGTTCATAAGCAGTACTTCATCTGTGTAAAGTGTTACAGACAGGATAGCCATGAGAGAAACCAGAAAAAAACAGTAATTATATCTAGGCAGGTAGTTCAGCTGGGCCTCAGTTAGTTCAAAAGCATGTTCAATATTTGCTGGAACAAACCCCACGTTGTGCAAACAAATGTGTATGCATACTTGGATGGTCACCTGGAAGATATCTCTGCTGTAATGGGGAAAAAGGCCAGAATTTTTTGTAGCCTAGCAACAATACTGTTCTGGACCAGAACCACCGGGGCATTGCCGAGTACGCTTGATACCAAGCGTAGGAGCCGCTAAGCTAGTTACACTCGAAGCCTCAGCAGCAGAGGAATAGTCAGTCTCCTAGCCTGGGAGCTGGCAGATCTCTGTAATCTTAGCTTAAATTCTCATAAAAAGCAAAGGGGTGAAGTCAAATATTTTAAGCACTTCTGCCCTACCTAGCCTGGAAAGTTGCACTTTGGAAATTGAAGGCTGTAAGTTTGCTAACATTACAGAAACAATTCAGGGAAACGGTACTGTTGAGTAAACCCCTATTCTGTGTGCACTAGGGCTGTCCACACACTTCAGAAGGAGATGTGGCTGAATGGCATTAATCAGGAGCAGGAACCAGAAGCAATGTAGGATTGCTCTGGAGCACAGATCCTTTTTTTTGCAGAAGTTATTTGTGCAATGGTTGCTGTGGTATCAGGAGATTAAGAGCCCAGAGAAAGACATTATTCTTTGAGTCAGTAAGTCCATAAATATAAACTGTACCCTTACAGCTCTTCACTTTGTCTGTATAGCAGGAAGGACATCTCATGACAACAGGTGAAGAAAGTAAGTGATTAACAAGCTTTTCTCCTACTTAGATTTAGGAGTAATTTTCCTTGATTAGTTTTGGTGTGTCCAATTCCATATTTACCTAAGTAATTTATGGTAGAGGGTGAAGGTGTTAATTAACCTTTATTCAGTGCCAGCAGAGGTTATAACAGAGTTACTGTGTTGCTGCTGTGGGGTAGGTGAACTGTTTGTGTGGAGGGTTGTTGCTTGGGGTATTTTGTACAGCTGTTAGCACAGGTGTTTTGAGTGTCTCCTGAAAGACAATTATAGAAGAGAGAGTTTGTTCTCCTGAGCTTGGAGAAAAAGAATTATGGTGGAGATGTATTTGCATACTCTCAATCTGTTAGTGATTTTGTTTCAGCCTCACAGAAACTAAACTGATTACCAGCCTGAATGAAAACAGGACCTAAAGGCTATGCCATAGTTTAGATGGACATGACTAAAAGCTCCAGCAAACTCAGGTTAGTGAGGTTTTTATATGAGAAGGGTGAGATTCTGCATGTATGTAAGGCTAGCTTTGAAATGGTGATAATGTCATCACATTTTAAAGGATGCCTCAGTGGCCAAGGGTTTAAAAAACTTGCAGGTATTTATTCACCTCTGTTAAGGGTGAGTGGTTTGTATAGGTGGGTGGATTAAATTAAATACCATTACGAGTTATTCTTCTATCCCCCTTCTGCAGCTTTCTCTTCTCATCTCAGGTCTGTTACTCAGAGTGTGTGGGAAGATGGCTGGAGTAAGATTGCTTTTTCTATCTCTCCAGTGGGAGGTTTACCACTGGATGTGGTTATTTTATGAGTCTTTTCTGTGGTAGAAGGTTGATGCATGGGAACAAAGAGAAACTTGTTGAATCTTAAGGTAAATAGAGGATTAAGGATTTCAGTAGGTGTTATTTTCTAGTGCCATCTTCCCTATAATCTTCTGGGGCTGATTTGCCACAGGGAGATTGTGTTGAAATAAATGCTGTCCTGGAGTGAGAAAACCAGGACGTGAGTGAAGATCTTAAATAATAACTGCTACTGAGGTTTTAGCTTGTCTTGAAAGTTGCTATTTCATCTGTATTACTCTTTATTGACAAATACTGCAGTTGGACTAGTACTCTGATCTCTTGAGACATGGAGACATAGCGACCCATAGCCTCCCTTGTATTAGGAAATCCTGAAACAAGTAATGTAATGGTCCTCAGAGTTTTGATTGCAAGAACTTTGATCCTCACAACAGCGGTAGGAAACAGGTGAACATATGGTAAGAAGTATCAATGAAATATTATGTCCTTGTCTTCACTCCTAATCCTCTATGCCATTAGAAAAGACAGAAAATATCTGTAATCTATGCAAATATCCAAGATTAAAGATCTGTTCCTCTTGAAATGCAGTGTTTATGTATGTGTGTCTCTATGTATGTATACATAACATAAAGGTAGTTTGTTTGCTTATATAGGCTTGAAACCTGTCTTCCCTGAAGCCAAGGGAAGAAGTTTCCCTGACTAGTAGAACTAAAACTTTGTCATATTGTATTGTCTTTTGAAGATAACCACTTTTACATGAAGGTCTCTGTGTGATTTTTAACATAGACCTGACATATTTTGCGGGAAAGGTTTGCTTGCAAATAATTTGTTGCATATTTAAATTAATAACACATTAGTGAATTAAGTAGTCAACTTGGTTTTGCAAGCAGTGTGACTACTATGATCAGAGTTTACCCCTTGTGAGAAGTCAGATTAGGCTTTGGATAAGCATAGGCCAGATGTATTTGGTGACCCAAACAATTTCTGCATGTAGAAAAATACTTAACAAATATTTCACTGACTTTAACATCTGCTAGTTTGGGTGTGCTTTAACAATAAGGTGTGTTTTGTTGATGCTTCTACTATAAAACCTTTCTTGCTTTCCATGTGAATTTGTGAATATCCTTTTCATGATCTTTGTTTTCTGCAAGTGAACTGAGGAAGGGCACAAGACCTTAGTTTCATCAGAAGCAGTTTTGTTCTAGGTTATTACTTGGTTATATCTTCAAGGCTGAGTGAATCATGGATCAGATTTAAGTGGCAGGGAAGAGGAGAAGCATATATAGTTGGATCTAAGATTTCACTTGGGAGCAACAAGAGATCAATATAGAATTCCGGCTAGAGAACTCTAGTCTGTGAAAGATGTGACCATGATGTCAGTTATTTGATGTAAGGTGATAAGATTTTTCATTTTTTTAAGAAATAGCCCAAAGGCTATTGTAATAAAAGCTCTTCTTTAAATGAGGAATTGCTGGATGAAATTCCTTGGCCAGTGTTCTGCGGTGGGTAACTCTAGTTAATCTCACTTAAAGCCTGCAAAGCCAAAGACATTCTTTCTTCCTTGAGTTCAAGCTAGTAAAAATATCCTTGCGGAGGATTTAGAAAGTGAGCACTTGTGTACAGATTTATGATGGTTTTTACACTGAGCAGAGAAATGGGAGCACTTCATTTTGCATTATTAAATTCTATTGACCTAATAGCTGCATTACTGGTGGTCTAGAAGATGATCTGAAGAAGTCTTCAGGTGGAAAACTAGTTATATTAAGTAAAAATTTCTAGCTTTATGACAAAACTAGAAATGTTCAGGGGGAGAAGAAATGCTTCTGATTAGAGTCTTCAGAACAATGGAATTTCTTTCTTTGACAGCGGACAAGATCAATAGAAAATTGTTGATCCTGTATACATGGTGTTAATGTGCTCCATCAAGAAAAGTGGGTGATTTTTTTTTTTTTACTAAATTAGTTAATTGTTAAAGGAAATATGATGAGCTCTCTGAAGTGCAAGATAATGTTAGAAAAGAGAGCTGTAAGGCACTGAGGAAAAGCTGTGGAACAAAAGGAAACGTGGGCAAGCGTGGTTGGAGAGATGGTCTTGGTTAAGAACTTTGCTCTTTCTATCTTGCTTAGCTTTGTGAAATAGAAGCAGGTCTGCATAACAGAAGTTTACTGTGTGCGTGATCTATGGTAAAATGGAGAGTGCCATACTTGGGAGCTTATTTGTGTATGCTAGAACATACAACTAAAATGCAGGGAGTCTTCAGTATAAGGTGGCTCATTTGCTAGTCAGTCACTCTGCTTTACACCGGTTGATTTCAGCTGAGCTACATTAGTCTCCCGTGTTTACTTGTCAGATTAGGAGATGACTGCTTTTTTTTTTTTTTTTTTTTTTTTTTTTTTTTTGCTTTATGTATAATTGAGATGTTGCTTTTTTTTCAAGAATGTTCTGGTTACAGCTGTGTAACATTTTGTATGGCTCTGGAGTCAGTGTTCAATTTAAAAGATGTATTACACCTAAGAAGCATTTGAGATTAAAAGGCTATATTTTGGGGAAGTAAATGACTATAGTGCCATTTAAATCTGCAACAGTGTTTACAACGTAAAAGAAAAATCTTTGGGGTTTTTAGTACTACTGGAGACCAAAGCTTCAGAAGACTTTATAGCGACACATGTTCTGAGATAAAACTGTATTTTTATAGCTAAATTCCCAAAATGGGCAGTGCCTAACTCTTGAAATGAATACTGCAACTAAAGAACTATAAGAGACAGGAAGAATAAAGTGCTTGGAAAATGAGGATGATTCGGGTGGCTGAAATGGAGATAGACTGGTGGAGCCAGGCTTTGCCCTCCCTGCAACATAAATGGGAGCACCTGCCAGAGAGCTCCCAGGATCAAGGGACAACTGTACTCTGCCCCTCTCAGGTGGAAAACAATAACCTAGAGGAGAGGAGTGAGTGGAGGCAAGTCTATGGCCGTGGCAAAAGGCGAGTGCCCTCCTTGCCTACTTTGCCTCCACAGGTGCCTCTGAGCAATAGATATGAAGCCCTAGTGGAATACAGCCGGTCCAATGGGGATGTGGTGGAGAGGCAACCTATATCAGAGGTCCCACCACAGGCACAAAAACCTGACAGGTGTATAGCTACTTCCTCCACAAGGAAGAAGAGAAGAGTTTTAGTGGTTGGAGACTCCTTCCTAAAGGGATCTGAGGGCCCAATATGCAGAGCTGACCCCCATCACAGGGAGGTCTGCAGCCTGCCTGGAGCCCGAATCAGGGATATCACCAGGAAACTCCCCAACCTGGTGAAGGCCACAGACTACTACCCCCTGCTGATCTTCCAGACAGGTGGGGAAGAAGCTGCATCCCGTAGTCTGAGGGGGATGAAGAAAGACTACAAGGCCCTAGAACGGTTGGTGAAAGAGTCTGGGGCACAAGTTGTTTTCTCCTCCCTCCTTCCATTTTCAGGTGATGATGTGGGATGGAATAGTAGGATTCTCTCTATTAACGCCTGGCTACGAGACTGGTGCTACAGGCAGGGCTTTGGCTTCTTTGGGAATGGCTGGTTTTATAAGACACCAGGCGTGACGGTAATACATGGGAAAGGTTTATGTCGTAGGGGTAAAAGGGTTCTGGGACAGGAATTAGCAGGGCTCATTTGGAGAGCTTTAAACTAGATTCGAAGGGGGATAGGGTAGTAGCTGGGCTTGTACCACTGGGGCAACGCTCTAGTGTTGAGGTAGACCAGGAGGCCCCCCATCCCCCTGGGGTGAAATCGGTGTGCTCAGCTCGCTCCCTGAAATGCCTGTACACCAATGCATGCAGCATGGGGAATAAACAGGAGGAGCTGGAAATCCGTGTTCGGTCGGGGGGCTATGATTTAGTGGCAATTACAGAGACTTGGTGGGACGCCTCGCATGACTGGAATGTGGTCATGGATGGCTATGTCTTGTTCAGGAAAGACAGGCAGCTAAGGAGAGGTGGTGGAGTTGCTCTGTGTGTGAGTGAGCAGCTAGAATGTATTGAGTTCTGTCCAGGGGCGGATCAGGAGCAAGTTGAGAGTTTGTGGGTGCGAATTAAGGGGCAGGCTGGCAGGGGTGATACTGTTGTGGGTGTCTATTACAGGCCACCTGATCAGGATGAGGAGGGTGATGAGGCCTTCTACAGGCAGCTGAGAGAAGTCTCTCAATTACAGACCCTGGTTGTTGTGGGGGATTTCAGCTACCCTGATATTTGCTGGGAGGCCTACTCAGCCAGCCATCCTCAGTCCAGGAGGTTCCTCCAGTGCATTGATGATAACTTTCTGATGCAAATGGTGGATGAGCCAACTAGGAGAGGAGCGCTGCTGGATCTTGTCCTCACTAACAAGGAGGGTCTGGTTGAAGAGGTGAAGGTTGAGGGCAGCCTTGGTTGTAGTGACCATGAGATGGTAGAGTTCAGGATCTCATGTGGCAGGAACAGAATAGCTAGCAGAATCACAACCCTGGACTTCAGGAGGGCCAACTTTGGCCTTTTCAAGCAATTGCTAGGGGAAATCCCATGGGACAGGGTACTAGAAGGTAAGGGGGCTCAAGATAGTTGGTTAGCATTCAAGGACTGCTTCTTCCGAGCTCAAGATCAGAGCATCCCAACAGGTAGGAAGTCAAGGAAGGGTACCAGGAGACCTGCATGGTTGAACAGGGAACTGCTGGGCAAACTCAAGTGGAAGAAGAGAGTGTACAGATCATGGAAGGAGGGGCTGGCCACTTGGGAGGAATATAAGTCTGTTGTCAGAGGATGTAGGGAGGCAACTAGGAAAGCTAAGGCCTCCTTGGAATTAAACCTTGCAAGAGAGGTCAAGGACAACAGAAAGGGCTTCTTCAAATACATTGCAGGTAAAGCCAACACTAGAGGCAATGTAGGCCCACTGATGAATGAGGTGGGGGCCCTGGAGACAGCGGATAAAAAGAAGGCAGAGTTACTGAATGCCTTCTTTGCCTCTGTCTATACTGCTGGAGGCTGTCCTGAGGAGCCCCGGACCCCTGAGGCCCCAGAAGAAGTCAGGATAGAGGAGGAATCTGTCTTGGTTGATGAGGGCTGTGTCAGGGACCAATTAAGCAATCTGGACGTCCATAAATCCATGGGCCCTGATGGAATGCACCCGCGGGTGCTGAGGGAGCTGGCGGAAGTCATTGCTAGGCCACTCTCCATCATCTTTGCTAAGTCGTGGGCAACGGGAGAGGTGCCTGAGGACTGGAGGAAAGCGAATGTCACTCCAGTCTTCAAAAAGGGCAAGAAGGAGGACCCGGGTAACTATAGACCGGTCAGCCTCACCTCCATCCCCGGAAAGGTGATGGAACAACTTGTCCTTGGTGCTGTCTCTAGGCACATCAAGGATAGGGGGATCATTAGGGGCACTCAGCATGGCTTCACCAAGGGGAAGTCATGCTTAACCAACTTGATAGCCTTTTATGAGGACGTAACCCGGTGGATAGATGATGGTAAAGCTGTGGATGTGGTCTATCTCGATTTCAGTAAAGCGTTTGACACGGTCTCCCACAGCATCCTCGCAGCTAAACTGGGGAAGTGTGGTCTGGATGATTGGGTAGTGAGGTGGATTGTGAACTGGCTGAAGGAAAGAAGCCAGAGAGTGGTGGTCAATGGGACAGAGTCCAGTTGGAGGCCTGTGTCTAGCGGAGTCCCTCAAGGGTCTGTACTGGGACCAGTACTATTCAATATATTGATTAATGACTTGGATGAGGGAATAGAGTGCACTGTCAGCAAGTTCGCTGATGACACAAAACTGGGAGGAGTGGCTGACGCGCCGGAAGGCTGCGCAGCCATTCAGAGAGACCTGAACAGGCTGGAGAGTTGGGTGGGGAGTAATTTAATGAAATATAATAAGGGCAAGTGTAGAGTCCTGCATCTGGGCAAGAACAACCCCATGTACCAGTACAAGTTTGGGGCAGAGCTGTTGGAGACCAGCGTAGGGGAAAGGGACCTGGGGGTCCTAGTGGACAGCAGGATGACCATGAGCCAGCAGTGTGCCCTTGTGGCCAAGAAGGCCAATGGCATCCTGGGGTGTATTAGAAGGGGTGTGGTCAGCAGGTCGAGAGAGGTTCTCCTCCCCCTCTACTCTGCCCTGGTGAGGCCGCATCTGGAATATTGTGTCCAGTTCTGGGCCCCTCAGTTCAAGAAGGACAGGGAACTGCTAGAGAGAGTCCAGCGCAGAGCCACGAAGATGATTAAGGGAGTGGAACATCTCCCTTATGAGGAGAGGCTGAGGGAGCTGGGTCTCTTTAGCTTAGAGAAGAGGAGACTGAGGGGTGACCTCATTAATGTTTATAAATATGTTAAGGGCAAGTGTCATGAGGATGGAGCCAGGCTCTTCTCAGTGACATCCCTTGACAGGACAAGGGGCAATGGGTGCAAGCTGGAACACAGGAGGTTCCACATAAATATGAGGAAAAACTTCTTTACGGTGAGGGTGACCGAACACTGGAACAGGCTGCCCAGAGAGGTTGTGGAGTCTCCTTCTCTGGAGACATTCAAAACCCGCCTGGACGCGTTCCTGTGTGATATGATCTAGGCAATCCTGCTCCGGCAGGGGGATCGGACTAGATGATCTTTCGAGGTCCCTTCCAATCCGTAACATTCTGTGATTCTGTGTAACAGAGCTACACTTTTGTGTGTGTGTGTGTATTCTTTAATCAGCCTTAGGATACATATGCTATACAATATTATTCAGCTCATGATCATATACATTAGTATTTTTAATCTGACAATAATGAAAGATTAGCTGGAACTGAGAACCATTCATTTTAGTGGTGACTCCATTCAAATGAAGGGAAAAACATCTACCCTTCTGTACTGGACCAAGCTTGATAGCAGTGTGGGTGGTTTCCCTAACACTGTGGATGCTGTGGTTTCCTGTTTTCCATCTTATTGCTTGGTCATGCTCTTTACTCCAATTATTGTACTTTTCCATCATGATAGAGATGACTCACAGAAAGAAGAAAACAGGTAACGTATTCTTACTACTTTGTCAGCGCTTTGGTGCGGGCTGAGCTGATGCACTTTCTGGTGGCTGAAATGAGAAAACCATTGTGCTTTTTAGGGCTGGTCAGAGGTCCCAGAAATACGAAGAACCAATACTCGGATGCATTTAGGAAGTCAAATCCTAGTTGATATGATTATAACTGCTTAAGTCCTATTTGAAAATCTGGGCTTTGTGATTTGAGACGTGTTCTTTCTCCTCTCATAAACACTGTGTGTATATGATGGAAGAGGTGAGTAAAGTATCCTCCATAATATGGATGGGGAAATTGGCAGAATGGGAGTCTTTGATAACAACATGATGAATTGAATGGATGTGGCATTATGGAGGTGACAGACAGCAGGAGGAGACAGCAGGAAAGCAAAGCTGTGTGCTCTAATGCTTGATGTGAATTATATCTGCTGGAGTTCTCTGTGTCATCTTGCTCCAACTCCCTCCTCCAGTTAATTGCTGAGGGAGAGGGATCCAAAAGCAAATTAGCTTTCAGGATGAAAAACTTAGACCAGTGTAGATTGTTTCACTCAAATCAATAAAATTGCAAAGCAAACCAGAAGATCCTAAAGCTTTCAGTGCCTGTGTATTTCCCAAATTATCTAAAGCTCCATCCTGTCTCTGGAGTTCCTACCTTACCTGCCTTTTCAGAGAGAGTTGAGAAGAACAGGCAATCAAGAAGATCAATAGGAACATCAATGTTTGTACGATTAAGGTTTTGCGGAAGTAGAAGTGTTTTCAGCCATAGCATTTGCATTTGTTTGGGCTATTTCTAGTTACCAAACAGTTAATTCTGTGCTTTTCTTGCTGTTTCTTCTTGGAGAGACACGTGGAGAAGAATGCCTGAATGAGATCTCTTGCAATCCAACTCTACCAAACCCTAACTGTCTTTATAATTAGGACAGAAATTGTCTGCTGGAAGAGCCTAGATTAGGCATTGAAAGATCCAGAGGTCTGACTCATTCATTATCTTCTTAGACTCAGATTAGCTGGATGCTGCCAATATGTCTGGTCATCATGAGATTGTGAGAGTAGCCAAAAGATTGAGGGAGTTCTGAAGTGCCATAGGGAAGGGTATGTAGAATAGTGCCAGTGCACCACAGAACCAGCCGGGATCTTGATCCTGTTTTGAGATGTGGTCCTGAAAGTGTTTTCTGGATAATGTGATTCAAAAGCTTGCAGCTGCTAGGGATGTGATCCTCACTCTGAAACAACAAAACCACACCCTGCATTTGGATGCTAATTGTCAGATGGATGCTGGTAGTTAAATTATCTACTGGATGTAGGGTTTTTATTAAATTACTTGAATAAAACCCAGAATAACTGACCATCTTTGTTTGAATAAAACCCAGAACCACTGACTAGAACTGACTGTTCTGTCAACCTTGACCTAGATGGTAGTACTACCACTGAGACAAAAGGAAATTCAGTAGCAGGACAGTAACTGAGAAGCTTACAAAAGATTGGTTGTGCTTTGTCTTGATCCAACCAAGCTTATTGTATGACTTCCAGTCTATGAAGGTTGTCCTTGTCATACATTGATCTCTTATGTATTTAAATGCTCTGCAGGATCTTTAGAAAATTTTGTCCTGGTTCCTACTTGGTAGTTAAAAACACAAAGCTCCCTTTGTGTCTTTTGCTGGTATTACACTATAGTGAGCCCATTGCCTGGCTATACAGGAATTCTCTGTCACAGTTAGGAGGAAGTTCTTGCCAGTAGTGGGCACCAGCTACAGCTGATAAAACAGTTTGAAAGAACTGTGGAAAAACTTTGAAGTTTTCTCAACAGCCCTAACATCTGCTTTAATTTCTCATATTTGCTGCCTGTAAGCCTCTTGCTGGCTGAGAAAAAGAGGGTATTGTCTCTCATCAACAGCAGGACTGTTTGCCAGCCCTTTGACTCAACAGGAGAATTTTGAGCTTTTACAAAATTTGCAGTTGAGCAGATGGACAGCACACAGGAGGCCAAAATGACACAAAGGGAGCCTTAGTTTGTAGAGCACAGTTTGGGTCTGTCTGTAGATTATCAGCTTTGTGTTCTCTGCAAACAAGGCTGGTACAGAGAAAAGTGTACAGGACTAAAACTGAAAGAAAATCCTCTGTGATGAGTGAGAGCACAAAATGTGGGTCAAGACTTTTAAACCTCCTCCCTGGTTCTTCAGGCTGGATAGAGAATGTGAAAATTGGAAGACTGACATACAAGAAGCTTTGCTGTCCTTTCTTACTTGGCACATGCCTTACAGTTAGCAAGCACGCAGAGAGTTTTTGAATTGTTTCCACCAGAAATGTTGAGGCACATCATTGTGACCTTGCAAAAGACATCGGGTTCCTTTCTAGTACAGCTTCACTTAGGATTTTCTGAGCAGAAAGAGCTTAATGCACTGGCAACGCAGAATCTGGCTCAGACTTCACACAGTGACCCTGAAAAAGTGATTAATGCAAGAAAATAGCCTTTCCTCTCCAGAACTAGGAATAGAAAAGAAATTGAAGTCATAGGGAAGGAAAAGAAAAAAAAAATTAAGCAGCACACTAAGGCTTGAGAACTCATCTACTCATCTACTCCTCTACCTCCTCAAAGGTTTCTTCCTTTGTTGGAGGCTGAGGCATTGGCACTTGACCCACAGGACTTTAAAGAATAAACTCAGGACAGATTGTTCCCAAAGGATTTCTTTGATACTGTGGTCAAATAGTCATAAAAATTTCAAAGCTGCAGCTCACAAAGGGGAAAAAAAAGTAAGCTGAAAAAGGAGAAATACTAGTAATAAAAAGGAGTCTGGTTCTTTCCCCTTAGGACAAGACTTGTAGATAAATTCAGTGGTCCTTGAAGGAAAGCTCTGAAATGTCAACAATGTGCTATTAAACAACAACACCCAATCATCCACTGATTTTACTAAAGCGTTGCTCTTCTTATGAAATTATTAAAAAGTAAATTAAAAAATAAGGTATTAATTGACACTGTATTAGATCTCTCCCTAGCAGTAACTCCCCACTTGATATTCTTCTGGAAGTAAGACATCAGCAGCGGCCTTGGCAGTGGAGTATTAACCCTGCCCTCAGCTGTACAGTTCCTGTAGCTCTAGAAAGCTAAGGTCCACTGGAAAATATATCTGTTAAAAGGAAAACAAAAGTTATAATGTAACAATACAAGAATATCTCAAATATAGAATCATAGAATGGTTTGGGCTGGAAGGGACCTTAAAGATCATCTAGTTCCAACCCCCATGCCACAGGCAGGGACACCTTTCCACTAGACCAGGTTGCTCAAAGCCCCATCCAATCTGGCCTTAAACACTGCCAGGGAGGGGGCATCCATAACTTCTCTGGGCAACCTGTTCCAGTCTCTCACTACCCTCACAGGAAAGAATTTTTTCCTAATATCTAATCTAAATCTACCTTCTTTCAGTTTAAAACCATTCCCCCTCATCCTGTCACTACTTGTCCTTGTAAAAAACCCTTCTCCCACTTTCCTGTAGGCCCCCTTCATGTACTGGAAGGCTGCTATGAGGTCTCCCTGGAGCCTTCTCTTTTCCAGGCTGAAGAGACCCAACTCTCTCAGCCTTTCTTCATAGGAGAGGTGCTCCAGCCCTCTCATCATCTTTGTGGCCTTCCTCTGGACTCGCTCCAACAGCTCCATGTCCTTCTTATGTTGGGGGCCCCAGAGCTGAATGCAGTACTCCAGGTGGGGTCTCACGAGAGTGGAGTAAAGGGGCAGAATCCCCTCCCTCGACCTGCTGGCCATGCTGCTTTTGAGCAGCCCAGGATACAGTTGGCCTTCTGGGCTGCAAGCGCACGTTGCTGGCTCATGTTGAGCTTCTCATCAACCATTGCCCCCAAGTCCTTCTCCTCAGAGCTGCTCTCTATCCATTCTCCCCCCAGCCTGTATTTGTGCTTGGGATTGCTGTGACCCACATGCAGGACCTTGCACTTGGCCGTGTTGAAGTTCACACAGGCCCAACTCTCAAGCCAGTCAAGGTCCCTCTGGATGGCATCCCTTCCCTCCAGCATATCGACCACACCACACAGCTTGGTGTCATTGGCAAACTTGCTGAGGGCGCACTCAATCCCACTGTCCACGTTGCCGACAAAGATGTTAAACAGGACCGGTCTCAATACTGACCCCTGAGGAACGCCACTCGTCACTGGTGTCCACTTGGACATCGAGCCATTGACTGTAACTCTTTGAGTGCAACCATCCAGCCAATTCTTTATCCACTGAGTGGTCCATCCATCAAGTCCATGTCTCTCCAATTTAGAGACAAGGATGTCGTGCGGGACAGTGTCAAATGCTTTCTTTCAGCCCAACCATGCAATGAATGATTACTAATATACCAGGCAGATATTAACCCCAAGGGGACAGAGAATGAGAAGTTCAAACGGACACCTTTTTTCCCTTTTCTGTTTCACAGAGAGGCTCCCCAGAAGGAGAAACTGCCATGCTTTTGGTCAGCATGGAGTGTCCTTGTCACTCAGCACAAGGAAAGTATTCCTGAGGTGGGATGAGATGACCTATGCAGAAGTTAATGAGCTTTCTTATAACTTAGAATTCTGAGACTTCTATCAGTGAAATGATTGCTTTCAGTGGGGTTGGTGGTTTACCTTATGTCTTTCAAAACCTTAGGGCTACTTGTGTATTTCTGGAAAATATGATTTTATTTAGCTAAGAGGAAATACTAAGGCCAGGAAGACACTGATAATAAGTTTCAGGAGGCTTTCTGGGACACTAGTGCTATTCTGGTCTCAGTCCCAAGATGGATCTTAATGCAGTGTTGGCATCTCGCAGTGTTCAAGAGCTCACTTGGGACCAGCACACTGGTGTAGGCAGACTCACTGTGGCAATCCATAATCAACTGACTTATCTTTTGAATGTTACAGATATGGGAAGAATTCTGACAAATGTTTCTGAAAGAAATGCCATGTTGAACAGTGAAAGAAGGCTGAAAAATTAAACTATCTTCCACAGGCCCTCAACAGGGGTCAAAAAAAGAGAGATGAGGCAGAGTCAGCCTCGTGAGAAGAGGGATAAAGGGGGACAGTGTTTTGAAGATTGTCACCAAACTAGTGTGTATGCACATAGCTGGTATTTAGTTGGTACTTGGGCCAAGCTAGGTGCATGAGCACTATCCACTTCTTCCCCCTCGTTTTCTGAGAGCTTCATCAGAGGTTTTTTGGGGGCTCACAGTCATTCCTTCATTTTCCCAGGAAATCTGCCCTTGTGTTAGCTAATCTTGGTAGTATGCACTGTTAAGGACTCAAGTTCAGACCTTTTCCCTACTGTCCAGATGCATGGTATGAAGTTTACCAGTTAATGTAAGGTGGGATGGATTTTGCATTACCAGTTCCTGGGTAGTGCCTGCAGCTCAGGAGAGGACATTCTGTAAAACTGACTTACATGGGGTGCTAGTCTCATGTGTTTGCACTCCTCGTTGTCAGATACCACTGCACACAATGTTTTCCTGCTTGCCAGACTACTCAAAAAACTTCATCACTTGAAAAGACTTAGGAATAAAATTGGCCTGCTTAGGTGACTTTATTAAACAAATTTGTTAGTGGGACAAATCACTTCTGTGTTTTAGGGGGGAAAAAAAAGGCAAAATACACTATTAAGATTGTGTTCAATGATAAAACCTTCCTTAGTGGCCCCAGTGTCATGGTTAGTTTAAGAAGGTGGGTTATTCACTGCTACAGCTTTGCTCAACACTGATGTCCTTTGAAGGCTCGTTGCAGACTAGTTTTTCTATTCATACTGTTGGAAAGAAGTATTTGGGGCCACCCAGGGCAATTATTCTGAGCAGGACTTTCCTTAATCTAAGCTAGAATAACCTCCTTTGTCTCCCTGTGTCTTTGCCCCTGGTTGTTTATGGTTGAGTTGTGGTGATGTTGCGCTAAGTTGTTACACGGTCATGATGATAGCAAGAGGGAATGAATCTACTTCCTTCCTTAGCCTTCCTTAAGGCTAACACAAGTTAAGAAACTTGCATGCTTTAATAGCAAGCTGATGTAGATGCTCAAAAGTTTGGTTTATGAGGTTTTAAATGTTAAGACCTTCTATCCACTCTTTTTTTTTTTTTCTGTCAGCTGAGATTTTTATGCATGCAGTCACTTACTGCTTCTGGATCTTTCTGGACGGCACAGAACCCATTACAATTCTCAAGTGAAAAATCCTCACTGTAGGGGAACACTCAGTATGTAATAACAGGATTTTTGCAGTGTTGTTTTTGCTGTATCATTCATGTTTTCATCTTCTCTGTATAAGTTTTGGGGTGGTTTTTTCTTCAGTTTTAGGAACTACTTTCTATCAAAACCCAAAAGCCTTGTTATAATTAATGTATAATAGGCACTCTTCTATTCACAGAAACTTGTAGTTTGAATTTCTTGATTATTGCCTCATACAGCTTTATAAATGCAATATATCTATTTTCCTTTAATTACAAGTTCATGAGTCTCTTGCTGATTTGCCTTTTATGATAACTGTTTGACCATGGTGGAACAGGAGAGAGACTCCTCTGTTAGAGGAATTGAACTTGAGATTAGAATTTGGCACTGAGCTGCAAATTTAAGTGTATGATGTTTAGGCACCAGATTAAGAGGGAATTATGCAATGGCACAACATTATTCTTGTTGTTTTCATGTAGTGTAGGCTACAGGTAAGTGATGCTAGCTTAAGGAGAAATATAGGTCTCGTACCTCACCTTGGCAAGCATGAATATGCACTGAGGAATACTCTTCTGTTATACCTGTGTTCTTGTAGAGGCTGGAAGAATGCTTGTAGGCAGCCTTGCTTTGAGGATTAATAATATTTATATGTCTGAAGTTATAAAATGACAAATATTGTTGTTTGTTATACTTTCATCACGGGCTGCTCAAGCTTACAGTTTCACACATTGGCCTGAAAAGTAGTTGTGCATTTAAAACCTTATGAAACTCTCAAGATGTAGTGGTACTGCCTTTGTGTTAACTATCTAAGAGCATGGATGTCCTTGATTTGGTTATTGCTTCTGTTAAAAGTTCAGATGAAGATTCAGATAAAGAACAAGTCATTGTGCAGTGCGTCAAACCCCTGAATTATCACATGGTTACAGTGCAACTCACAAACAAGGGTAAATGCGTGTAAGTGGAATCTATAAAAGAAAGGCTCCCGCTTACTACCCATGAACTTTTTCTCATTCTCTGTATGAATTGGATAGGTATAACTATGCCTAAATGAAAAGCAAGGCTTTTGGACTGTGGGAGACCTTAGTTATACATATTTTGGGAACTGAGCAACAGTTTACTTGGGAAACAGCTGTCAGTATTTCTACAGTTGATCAGGAGGTACATTTACAGTAGTGTTTTAGTTCAGGTGAACAGAGTGCTTTTTACAGTTAACTTTTTGATTATATCGACTTACGTTCTTTGGTTAACATGGTGCAAACTGGTTTCCTTTTGGATGAGGCAGACCTGGGAGATGGGCACTGTCACAATAAGTAATGTACCACAGCTGCTAATTGGCACCTAGTCCATGGGACCACATTGTAGCTATTTTGAAATAAGAAGTCCATGTAACATCCTTTGTTTCACTGTGTAAGTCTGCTCTTACTGGGCTGCAGTATTTGCTAATGTAGTTGTAGTAAATGATACTGGTGCTGTCATTGGAAGTCAGGGGTCCAACCCTTGGAAAATAATAAACTAGGACAATTCACCTAGACTCCAAGGAGAATTTTGCTACCACTTGCTCTTATGACAGCATCTCTTGAGTTGGATCTGACAATGAAATTTCTAAATCACACATAGGGACACCCATGTGGGTGCTCAGAGGACTCAAAATAGAATTAATCTCAACTAATTCTAGACATCTACAGTGTGAATATTTGTCTGCAACAGTTTATTTATTGAAAGTTTGAGCAGTGAAAATAAATTAATTCATTGGGATACAATTTGATCTATTTTAGATGCCTACTGTAGGATGAGATTAATTGTTCCCAAGTAGTACCTGTTTCTCTCCCTGACTTCAAAACAAACAAACAAACAAAAAAAACCCAAAAAACAAAAAAAAAAACAAAACCAAAACCTCAGGTAATCAGCTTAAATATATTCAGCTACAATAACCTACAAAACAGATTTCTTAAACTGATGTGTTTCAGAGATTGAGGTCAGTTATGTTCCTTACTGATGCAGAGTAAAAGGTAGCTGCTCCAAAGTTTGTGTTGGGGATATGAACTTTCAGTTTGGGCACTACAAGGACAGGCATTCAAGGTCTGCTGTGGGTGGAATTCAAAATCTGTGCCCTGAAGTACTTGCAATGTAAGACAGCAGTCCTATAAATGCATGTCCAGCTTGGTATTTTATGTTGTTGAGATTAAATAGATGTTTTACTCTGGTCAGCAAAACATCTCTTAAGAGCTTACTTTCCCAATTTATTTGAGCTGAACCTCCATAAATGTTACGTTTCCATTCACAGAACATACTGTTGTATTTTCTGAGCTTGTTTCAGTCTGTGAAAGGTGTGGTAACAATGCTTTTGCTGGCCTCTTGATATCGTGGCCACATGTTTCTCAAGCAGGCGTTTGTATGCTGGAAGTAACTCATTTAAATTGGTTGTCAAATCACTTCTCCTTCACAGAATATTGGGTACAAGTGTGTTACTGTAGCAGGAAATAAGTCAACATTTATGAAGATACTGAAATACCGTTTCAACATATTGTATTAAATTGTGAGCAACAATAATACTCCATTACTTGGCACTTGCAGTCTTTGGGTCAGGGCCAATGCCTGATGTTGGTCTGTACAATACATTCTACATCCTAGAAGTTACAGGAAACAAAGTGATTGCATCATTTATAATTCTTCCTGAAAGTATTTATGACAGCTTAATGAAGTGCTATGGCAATTAAAATAGTCTTTGTGTTTACTAGTTGTACTTAAGGATGCGTGAACTATGATTTCATTCCAAACTCTGGTTTGTTGTTAATAAACTTCTTCAACATTTTGCTCTTTGTGCTGGCTTTTTCCAGTCATCTTTCCAGCCTTAAGGTGTTTCTGGTGGTGGTTTATTGTGGGCTTTTAGCAACAATAACAGTTCTGCTGTTTTTAAGTGTATGAAAGATGGGGTAAAAAGCCCTTTCCCTTCAGTGACTCTTTGGGTCTGTGCTTAAAGCGCTCCACTAGCCAACAAGGCAGGAGATAGAAAGCTGAAATAGCCCCTACTGTGGAAAAGCAGCTCTGGTGAAAACTGGTTTTAGTTTGAGCAAATGAGGAGGAAACTGCAAAAATACACACATGCAGTTTTTCTGTATTTTAAATAACCATTTTTAATGTGATTTTTATCACAAAATATGCTCAAATAACTGTGGATATTAACCAAGGATTTCGCAATGGAAAAGCTGTCAGTTTTATATCCCAAATAGCACACTCAAATACTGAGCAATAGCTGTTTGCTTACAGCATTTCCATAGTTCTTATTTTTATCAGTGTCAAATAGATCACTACGTTTTCAGTATGTAGCTGTTCCACATTAACCCTGAATGTAATTAGGCAACTAAACTTTGTACAAGAAGGAAAACTAATATGCATTACATCATATCTAATTTTCATGTGAGTTTACATGTATGTAGCTCTTTCTGAGCTAGAAAACAAGCTTTATTTCATTTTTGGAGGCTTCAAATGCAACTTTTTGCTAGATTTTTCACAGGAAAAATATTCACAGAATCACAGAATCAACCAGGTTGGAAGAGACCTCAGGGATCATCGAGTCCAACCGTTGCCCTGACACCACCCTGTCAACTAGACCATGGCACTAAGTGCCATGTCCAGGCTTTTCTTAAACACATCCAGAGATGGTGACTCCACCACCTCCCTGGGCAGCCCATTCCAATGTCTAATAACCCTTTCTGTAAAGAAATTCTTCCTAATGTCCAACCTGAACCTCCCCTGGCGAAGCTTGAGGCTGTGCCCTCTTGTCCTATCGCTAGCTGCCCGGGAGAAGAGGCCAACTCCCACTTCACTACAACCTCCCTTCAGGTAGTTGTAGACTGCAATAAGGTCACCTCGGAGCCTCCTCTTCTCCAGGCTAAACAACCCCAGCTCCCTCAGCCGTTCCTCGTAGGTCAGACCCTCCAGACCCTTCACCAGCTTGGTCGCCCTCCTCTGGACTCGCTCCAACACCTCAACATCTTTCTTGTAGTGCAGGGCCCAGAACTGGACACAGTATTCAAGGTGCGGCCTCACCAGTGCCGAGTACAGAGGGACGATCACTTCCCTAGACCGGCTGGCTACACTGTTCTTAATAGAGGCCAGGATGCCATTGGCCTTCTTGGCCACCTGGGCACACTGCTGGCTCATGTTTAGCCGGCTGTCGATCAGCACCCCCAGGTCTCTTTCCACCGGGCCGCTTTCTAACCACTCTTCCCCCAGCCTGTAGAGCTGCATGGGGTTGTTGTGGCCGAAGTGTAAGACCCGGCACAATATTGCAGCCTTTCATTGGTTGTACATTATCGCTATACTGAATGGTGTCTAAAGCTGATGGCAACAAGGTTGCAGAAATTCACTTTATGTGACTGATGTGAATTCAGTCTCTGTGGTAATGATCTTAAAACTTTTTAGCTCTTTAGTAGCAAGGGAATTGTAGTGGAAATGTTAGTTAATCGTTGGAACAAATATAATGATATTAGAAGATACACACCAATGTTCTGAAAGCTGGTGGTTTTTACTTTGAGCAGTGCATTGATAAAAGATGTGTTATTTATGTACTTAATCCATGTTATGAAAAAAGTTAAATATTGAAAATCAGTCTTGTACAGGCACAGTTAATGTACTGTGTCTGGGATTCCTGGTCTGTGATCAACGGTCTGTTCTAGTTGTTTTTTTGAAACAGAGACATGAGAACTGAATTAGTGAAAGAAGCATTGTTGATTGTCTCTGTCCTGGGGTTTCTGATTCTGTCCTGGGGTTTCCGATAGCGTGTATGACAGTAATTTTTTTTTTTTTTAATGCGGTAGCTTTCTATATATCACATTAATATGTTGTTCAATTAAAAAAAGGATCAAATGGTGAAATAACTTTTTATGTATTAGCTGGATCTTTTGATAACAAACTTTTTTTTTTTTTTTTTTTTTCAGGGGTAGGAGGAAGCATGGGCAATGGGAATGGAACTGGCCCAAAATATTCTGTAGAAATAGATGGGTGTTTTATAAGACAACATCCATCATTGCTGACCTACGGCTGAATATCCATTGTCTCTCATTAACTTCAAGAGGAAACTGAGACATTTCCAAATGCCACTAGAAATAAAGAATATGAATTGGTTGATTCAGTATTTTGAAGAATAGAGTGCAAAGCTGTTAATGAGCTGTAGTGGCTGCCTTCTCTAAGAAAGACAAGTTTCTTTGATCAGAAAGGTCATGCATGTCAGATAGCATTATTGTTTCCTGTGTTAGCTTGACTCTACCTCAGTCTGGGGGAATTAAGATTTCAATGAACGTTACTAATAGTTAAGACACGTGTCTGGGGATGTGGATCCTTCTGCATTCAGCTCTGAAATTTCACTTTTGATTTATTGACATTGCTGTTAAATACTGCTTAAATACAACCAGCTTATACGTGTCACTGAAGCTCCTAGAGTCATACAAGTGTTAAATTTATATCACAGAAAATAGCTCCTGGATCAGTGAAGCACAGCTAGTTCCAGCTTGGGTTTGAATGCCAAGAGAACCTTCATCATCCCCAAGGTTCAAGTGATGTAGCCATATTTCTTAGATAATGCTGGAAAGAAAATGGAAGGGTTGTGTTCAATTAGGCTGAGACTCAATTCATTTGGGAATTATCTGTAGATAACAATTCTCTGCTGTCAGTCAGGCCCTCCTAAGAGGTTTTCTTACTTATTCAGGGATCTATGGGAGTTAGAGAAGAACCTGGTTGAAGGGAGCATCCCAAAGACAGTGTAAATACAGACTGTGTTCTTTTTTCTTTTCCTGTTATGTTCCTCATTTTTGTGGATGTGTAAGCTGTATTATGGCTAGCAGCTGTTAGCCACTGCATTAAAAAAGCAGTGCAAATATAGGCAAATACCTTCAGGTCTATCTTCCTTTGGTATAAAACACCAGTTTCTCCAAATAAGTTAAGCCTTCTTGACACACTTCTGTAGTATATGATCCAACCCTGCATCAAACAAGTTCACAGTTTTCAGTGGAGTGCTGATTGAGGACTTGTTGAGCAAGGTTTCCTTTTCACAAGATAGTGATTATCTGGATGAATTCTGTCCTCCTGGGTGTCAGCAAATGGTTCAGGCTTGTTACTCTTTGCTATCCGGTCAGGCTGGTTTTTGTCATCCAAGTCATGCACTAGGATTGAATTCCCCTGATTTGGGTGGTTATTGCTCCAACTTGTGATTTCTTAGGCAACAAGAAGGGCTTTTCTGGAACAGGAGACCATTGTTTCTCTCAGTCCTGGTATCCATCTCTATCACATTGTTTCCTGGCCCCTGAGCATCCTGACAAGCCATAGTATTCCTGAAAGTAGTGTCAAGTTATCTTTGTTCTTTACTAGTCCTATCAAGAAAATGGTCAAATTAAAAAAGTGTTTTCTAAATAGTATTTCACAACAGGATATCCTGAATAATCCTGTGAATAACAGAAAGCTGTATGCAGGATAATCCAAGATGATAATACCTTTATTTTTGGTCATATTTGGGAGTTTTCTCTCCTATGATCACCATTTTATTATACATGTGTATGAAAGAAAAAGAATATGTTCATCCATTAGGAGCTGACAAAACTGGTTTTGTCCCCAAACCTGGAAATGGGGAAAAAAGTGAAGCGGTGAGGAAAAATCCTCACCATTCATCAAACTTGAAAGTGTTTGGGGAAATGTATCGTGATGAGTGTTTCACCAGTGCTGGCCAGACTGTCTTCCTGCAAACTCCTCTAGCCAGAGCAGCAAGGAATCTGTGAGGTTCCAGAGGAATCCCCATCCTAGCAGAAACAGTAGTGTTGCTGTCTCAGTGCTGTTGACCTGCAGTGATGCTAGACCATACAGAAAGTCCTTTATCACAGCTTGAGTGGGAAGGAGGATAGTCATATATAGATATGAGATACATACAATTCACTGGGAGGAAAAAAGGAGCAGAAAAAATATGTGAAAATATGTTTAGCTCATTATTGCTGTTATAAGCCTTTTACTGGACTGAGGTCAAGGTTCTGCTCTATGGCTACAGGAAAGGCTGATAAAAGGTAACATGGGAAATGATTGCTCTCAGAAATTGCATGGCAGACTTGCCATGTTGATTCTTTTCATTGCCTGGGAAAGACTGTGTAGTTTGTGGGTTTTTTGGGGTTTTTTTTTTTTTTTAGTTCTTACATTGGTGATATTTTTTCCACTCCGATTCACTTGAGTGAAAACTGGAGGCTTCCTTTGATTTTTTTAAAAAGTTTTTATTTTTTTAATCTTAAGGTTTATTCTGATCCTCTACCTAAGCCCTTTCTTTAAGCGCAGTAAAAGCTGGGTATTTTTGACTCAACTTTTGAAACCCAGGTTATAGTAACCAGTTTGATGGTACAGGAAATGAGATGAATGTCCAGGTACCTGAAAAAATCAGGTTTAGAACAGGGTCAGTACAACTGCATAGAAGAAGTGTATGTATGCATATCAAGTGCTTATTAAAAATCATACAAATTGATATGGCCTTTACCTGTGGGAGCTCTAGTGCCTAAGTGAGATGTGCATCTAAAAATTACTGACCTTGCATTCAGCATCCCTTTTTAAATAGAAAAGCATTGGTCAGTACTTCTTGCCATAGCTTCTGCCTGTGTGAAGGCTGTGGAGAATACTTTTTGGAGATAGGACTGTGCTCAGCAAGGTGAATGTGGGCTGGCCAGGAGTACAGCATCTTTCCCCTCAAGAACTATGATATCATACAGGAAAACCAGTACACTTTTCCTGATGTAACCTGTCTTCCAGTCCCATTTAAAGGCATTCTCAAATGTGTTTGGATATGCAGCCAAGATGGTTCTCCTCCATTTTAGAAGTATCTTCTTTTCTGAGCAGTTTGGAGTTCTAATAGAAATCTATATTCTCTATACAAACTCTTTTTCATCTCTTTTCATCTTCTCCAAGAAGGACTGGGAAGTACATATGCAACCACTAATTAGAGTGATTAAAATAGACTTCTCAATAAAAAAGGAAGCTCAGCACTACTTTTTCAAGCTAAAACAGATGAAGCTGACAATATTAGGAATTACAGGCCAACAGAGAACAGCAGCAGCACCAGCAACAAAAAGGTAGGACCAGCACAAATTGTCATAACTGTGTCAGAGACACAAAACAGATATTGCTTTTTGGATGGCCAAGCGGCAACACCATCTTTGAATGTGCTACTATCTCAGTGCAAAGGCAGCTATAGGATGTGACAAATCTGATTACATTGAAAGGCCAATGGTGTTTTAGCATCTGTCAGCTCATTCCTGTTTGTGATGTGACAAAGTTCTTCACCAAAGGAAAGCTAGGAAATATCTACGTTAACAATGCCCAAATCTATCCCTCCCTAATTGGTTTTTGATTCTGGAGAACAAGAAAAGCCATACCAGCAAGCATGGCTATAGGTTAAGTTTTGGAAGGTGAAACTTTAAATCACACTTTGGCGGAGTGAAAAATTGAAGCTTTGCAGTATAAATGCTCTAGATCATGAAGAAAAAAAGCAGAAATCATAAACCCCTTCCTCATGATGTCTTATGCAAGAATGGTCTGGCTTAAATGCTGAATGGAGAAGATTGAAGATTAGAAATAGTAAAACCTTTCATCCTTTTTTTTTTTTTTCTTTTGCCTTTACTAGTGCTGTATTTTATAAGTGCCTGGTGATTAAACCAGGGCATGCTATTCAATAGCATTTCAAACTTAGTCTGAGTCTCACCTTTGCAAGGGAGGTGCCAAAGTTGTCACTGTTCAAGTTCTCTATCCATGTATTATGGTGAGACAGAGAGGAGCAAAAGCAGCATTTTACAAGTTGCCTGAGAACTTCCCTCAGGGCACCTGAGGTGCTACAAGTCAGATTAGACTTGTCTCAGAAATCAAAACCCTGAACCTGATACTTGTGCTAACACCTACTCGATCTTGTACCTGTGTAACAGGAGTGATTAGGGATGTGATTTATTTAAAATGTAATTGTCCCCTCATGTCCTTTGTCTTCAGTACAGCTATTAATAATATATAGATGCTTATTCCAGTGGATTATGATCCCTTTTTTCAAAGCTTAGTTACTTTTTTAGATTTCCTCTCATGTCTTTAATTGTCTGCACTGTACAAGTTGTACTTTATTACAGCAAAAAAGTATTAATAATGATAATTCTGTAAGCAAACCCCCTACTAATCTATATTCCCACTCAAGCAGCGTTAAAGTATGCTAAATTACATTTGCATCCCTCTTGTTACTCCTTGTATCTCTGACTCGTCCAGGGCAGCCTTGGTACAAATGTGGTACCAAGGTTGCTGCTGGAGACCTGAGCATGGGGAGCTCTCGGTGCTTCCCTTGCCCTTGAGTGGCATTTTAATGGCTCGGGATGCCTGTTGGGTTACATTGCTGACAATCCCTAATCATGGGTATGTTTAGTCAATCAAGATGCAAACCCAAGAGGTTTTGTTAGCTCTATGTTGTATTTGAAATTGGAACCTATAAGGTAAAGGATATAGTAAAAATGCGAAGAGCTTACTGGTCTTGCATGTGTCCAAGAAAATGCTTTGGCTGCAAGGGGGAAAGCTGTTCTTCCAAATAAGTTACTCTGTTTACAGGAATGTTCAACACATCAGTAGCAGAAAATTGAAATTGAAAGCAATATGAACATTGTCTCATTCTTTTGTTGCTAAAGACATCTTTAATTTTATATAACTGACAGATTTTTTTATTGACATTTCTCATTTCAATGATTCCTGTAGAATAATGTTAATTACAATTCATTAGCTGGCTTTAATTTAAAGACATAATGAAATGCTAATTTACTTACATCTCAGAAAATTTCCTTAGCTTAGTAACAAAAGAAATAAATATTTGTTGATTTGCCTTAACATAGTATCCTTTTTCTCTAAATTGTGTTTTGGTATGTTTGATAGCTAAAATTATCTTCTGCCACCCACACTTAAAACTTTGTGTATGCAGTGACATAGTTACACCCTGTTTTCTGGAACAATGATCAAAATGCCAATTCAGATTGCGATCATGCAGCTGAATATCATTCAGCTCTTATGAAGGAAAGAGAGCTGCAGAATGATGCCTTCTGTTCGTTGCTCTTTGGCACTAGATACCTTTTGCCACTGCTACATATAATGTTAATATTGTTATCCCTTAATTACTTCTTTGTGAGTTGTGATGTTCACTGTGCAAGGCTGAAGTCGTCTTTTTTTTTTTTAAGTTCAGTCAGCTGTACCAAACTTCCCTATAAAATCAACTCTATCTAGTTTGTCTTGCTTCCTTCTCTGACCAGTGCAAATAGTGGTCTGTGCATGTGTTAAGACCTACTCTTAAGGACCTTTTTTCAAATAAGTATTTCTTAAACAAAATGGTCAATTTCAAGATGTTTTCAGCCCATTGTCTCTCTGCAAGTTCTTGTACTTTTACAGTTAAGCAAGTGATCATATGATTAGGGTTTTTGGAACCATTCTTGCAATAAAAATTTAGTGTATTTTCTTCTTCTGAAATAGTGATTTTAGCCACTGTAATGGACATGGCAGCATATTCCACATCCATTGACAGGACAAGGGGCAATGGGTGCAAGCTGGAACACAGGAGGTTCCACATAAATATGAGGAAAAACTTCTTTACGGTGAGGGTAACTGAACACTGGAACAGGCTGCCCAGAGAGGTTGTGGAGTCTCCTTCTCTGGAGACGTTCAAAACCCGCCTGGATGCGTTCCTGTGTGACATGATCTAGGTAATCCTGCTCCAGCAGGGGGATTGGACTAGATGATCTTTCGAGGTCCCTTCCAAACCTTAACATTCTGTGATTCTGTGATTCAGTCTTGAGCTTTTAAGTTGATAGAGTATCATTAAGAACTATTTCATTCATGTTGTCACTTTAAAATGATCTACAATTACCAAGCATTAGCATAAAGTAAAAAGAATTGAATGCTTTTGTACTAGTTAATTACATACAAAATGTCAAATCTTTAAAAACAGCCTTCAAACACTTGCATGCTGAAGTAAATTCCTTAATTTAGCTTTATTAGATGTTTGCTGAAAGCAGAAGTGAAGGGTAGAGTGTGTGTGTGTATATATATATATATATATATATATATATATATCAAGAAACACATAACCCATGAGAAAGAGAGTGGCAGTGCAGGTGACTGTCCCCATGCTCTATTCATGAGTTCGTACCTATTACAGAAGACCCGTATGTCGTACTCTTGCATAGGCTTTCTCCTCTGCCGCCTGGAACCACCTTGCTAAAACACAGTAGTGAACTGAAATGCTGGTGAATTTGTGACTTAGTATGAATCATTGATGCTCCAATGATAAAAAACACTAACTTGGTAAGAACCTCAAAGCTGTACCAGTCTTGCTTGTGGCCATCGAAGTTATTTTTTTAGGATGGATGCTATGATTGTATTAAAATTAATTTCCCAGTCTTTGGAATGAGAACATGTGTCTCCTTAAAATGATGGCACATTTTCAGGTACTCCTTTTGCCTGTGACAGCTAGCATGTTCAAGTATTTTTTTGTTTGTGTGTGTGCACGATTCAGGAGGTGGGATGCCCGTGTGAACATGCCCAGTGTGCAGTTTGCCTGCAGTCACCCTGTCCCAGTAAGCCAGGAGTCGGGTAGGTTGCTCTGTGCCAGTAGGCCTTAGTGTCTAGGAACGAATGAAGTGTTGCATTTACTAATATGGATACAGACAATAAGAATCTACTAATTTTCTGTAATATTAGTTAGTAGCTTATTAGTTAGTAGCTTATTAGTCTGAGATTGGTAATGATGAACCCAAATCTTTGTGGTCTTGATCTTTTCTCTGTAGAGGCTCAAGGAACAAAGTGCAGCTTATGTGTTTGATTCCTCTGTCCACACTGGAGAAGAGAGCAGTATTTCCATTCCAGAAGAAACACACATATTTTCTCCAGGAAATAATGGGGAAAGCACAGCAGAACAGAAATAGCTCTCTTGCAGCTGATATATTTTTATTTATGGCCTTGAAACACAAGACTTAATATCAATTCTGAAATTTTGGTTACTGTCAGGTAGCTAGCTTACTAACCTGGGACACCTTTTAATACCTGAATAACAAAATGTTTTTCTTTATGAGTCTGCTCAAAATTTCTTGATTATTTGTAAACAGGATGGGAGGTGACAGCAGACTGTCTAAGCTTACCTATCAAAGGATTGTTGCACCTTTGTTAATCACTAGCACCAGGCTACCTGGCTCTCCTGAACCTTGAAATCTTCAGTCACTTGTCAGCTTCTGTGTTACCATGAGGCTATAAAGCAGTAGGTCCTTCAGATAAGCTTTCTGATTGCTTTGTAAAAGTGAACTAGGTAGCTTTTTATAATGATGGGGTTTTAATGTTTATCCTGTGTAAAGCCTGAATTTTTCGTAGTGAATATACATGTAAAGCAGTGCTCAGCGCTTTCTTTTTTGTTCCTTGTTTTCATCAGATCGCTTCTGTTTCTGAATAGTAGGTGATGTTTACCTGTGAAATCAAGTGTTCCTACAAACCCAAATTCTCCTGTAATTTGGGAAATTCAATGGATTTGCATTTTTTTGTGTTGTTTTCCAAGACTGTTGTACACTTGATTCATAATTAAAAATTCATTTACATGCTCTACTGTTAAATTAGTCTTTGAAAAGAACAGAAATATAAGTACAGACAAAATGCTTTATGGTATTGCATATCTTGAAGCTATTTTGCCTGAACAATATAGTACTCCCATATGTCCCCATTTTTCAGATACCCCAGCATTACACCTTATGCAACAAAAGGCAGGGTAAGACTTAATGCTGAGAAGGGCAAAGAGATTGGTATGTAGGAGCTGAACATCCAACTAGAATGATTTATAATAACTTTTTTTGCCACTCCTATTATCATCTGAGGAATATGACAGCCTTTTTTTTCAGCTTAAAGGGAAACGCCTCTTGGAAAGCTTTATTACCCCTCTCTAACTAAGGTGAAAGAAAGTTGGAGCCAAAGCTAATGGATGAATCCTATCTGTTAAAAGGAGGAGGCTCTTACTTAAAGTCATGAAGATTTATTAATAGAGGACTGATGTTGCTCAGTTCTTCAGAACCGATGAGAACTTTTATTCAATTACTTAGTCATTTGTCAATCAAGACTAGCTCTACAAGTAGTTTTAAGTATGTCCACAGGAAAGATATGCTGTTGAAAGGTAGCTTTGTGGTGTTGGTTTAAAATACATGGCTCTGTAGAGAATTGATTATGTTCTCCCACATCCATGTCATGTGTCTTCTGCTAAAGTATGTCTGTGTTTCAGTCTTCTTCATAGGCATAGCTAGGAGAGCAATAGCAATGCAGCAGGGTTGGGAAGGTACTACAGTCGTTACTGAAGATATTGATTAAACCTGATGGCCAGCCCAAGGCAGCCCTCTGAATTGCTGTAGTTGCACCATTGTCAACATCTGCTTGGCTGGATATGAGTTAGCATATCTGCATGAGCTGTAGCTGCATTTTAGTTACTGTGTTGAAGTATTCTCGAACAATAAGATCATTGGAAAAATACCTATTCTTCTTGTTTTTTGAAGCTCCCAGTACAGGGACTTCTTGGTAATAGGCAGGTTTATGGAAAAGCATATATTTACCAATAATAGGAAGTGTATAGCAGAACTCCTAACCTGATTTACTAGATTCAAACAAATAGCTTCCATAAAATGTTGCATATAAACGTATTTTATCAGGGGCTTTGAAATTGGCATGTGATTCATTCATACCCATGTATAACTTCTGTGGGTGTTTTATATGGTACGAACGTCAGTCTGTTAGATTCTTTCTTCTGCTTATGAGTTGACTTTTTTAACTTCAGTAGTAGACATATGAACAGAATCATATGATCCTGGGGTATATATGTCTGTTTATAGCAAATCAGTTCCAATTGGAAAGCAACAGAAGCTCAGATCATAATGACAAGAGAAGGGTGAAGGTATACTAAGTCTAACCAAAAGTCTGCCTGAAATAAATACCCCAGCCGCAAAAATGTTAACAGGATTCCAGAAACTAACTATGCTCTTTCAAAGAAGAGTCTTGGAAGGAGAGGATCGGAGAGTGTGGAGAGACTACTCAGAATCAAGCAGTGGTTTATGGGGAAGGTCAAACTGCTTAGCTGTCAAAGCTCATCACTTCATCCTGCCATGCAAAGTGCTAACAGAGTTTGTACTTGCAGGGATAACACTTGCACTATTTCTTTTGAAGAAACGTAGGAAAGCACCAGATCCAGTGAAAGTGAGCTTTACAGGATGCATATGACTGTTATCCTGATTATAAATAAAATACAACTAGAAGAAGATAATCTGTTGAGATCCAAAGATCAGGAAAGATTGTGCTGGAGACTCTCAGAGGGATGGTCATGAGTACATTTAGCCTATTGAATTGAATCTCCGTAGATTGCCTACTTGACTGATGCAAATGGGGGAGAGAGAAAGTTTAGAAAAATTTGTTTCAGTAGGCAAAAGTTAGCCTTCTGTCATTAACATCTTTCTTAGTCTTGTCTGGGAAGTCTGTGACAGGTAACACGCCGAAACCAAGAAAGGAGATGACTGGTAAACTGCATGAATATGGACAGCCTCCAATACTGCTACTTGGTTGTCAAAACTTGGTTATAAAGGATTTTCAGCAGGGCCTTTGGCAGACAGTGGGTAACAAACGCCTTTCTTTCAGAAACAGTTATTTCTTCATGATGCCCTGAATCTACCTTTCTTGCTTTGCTAGCATTAATGTCATACATTGCCACTGCAAAGCAGCAGTTTTGAAGGTAAAAGGGCAAGAAGCCTAATTGAGTTCAAAAAGAAAGGAGGACCATGTCGTTGTAGTACACACTGAATAGCCTGATTTGGAGGGATGGAGGTCCTACTTGCTTTGTATCCAGTAGTCAGGATACAGAAACAAAATCTCCGATGTATAAAGAACACTTGGCTATAATGAATGTGAATTAATGCATATGTTAATAGTTGGAGAATTTCCTGAGAAGAAAACTAATTATCTAAAATATTTCAAGCAAACCATGAAATGAAATACAGCATATAGCCAGCCCTGTGGGAATTTCTCTTGACCCTTTAGGTAAAACCTAGTGTCAGTTTTTTCTGTGCCGATTTATACTGCGTGGCACTTGACTGCATTATAAGTTTAAAATAATTTTAAATATTTCTTTGAAAAGATTTCTTTGTATTTTTATAGCTTTACTCACAGTGTGTGTTCTGAATACGATGAAGTAACGATAGACAAGTAGAGAGAACTGTTTCCGTGAGTGGTCTGCACAAACTATTATTTAAAAAAATGCTTAACAGTGCTGCTTTTAATCTTTTTTTCTTTAAGGGGGGGAAGATTTAATTTGGGTTTATATATTTACATCACATCTTAAAATAAAATCTGCATCGTAAGATGGGTTTCTTGTATATATTTTATTGCTGAGGATTGAGAGTTTAGTCACTTTTAAGACTTGAAAGCATTTCAGTTTCTGAGATATAAATAATGTTAGTGTTTTCACACCGATTATTTAAACAGGTTTAACAACCACGCCATCAAAACTGCAGCTACTGTGGCATTTAATATTGAAGCTTCACATAAGATGAGATTTTTATTTTCAGTTCTCTCATAAATTAGCTTTTATCTACCATCTGATTCTGCATCTCCAAGGAAGTCTGTACAGAGCTTGGTTCCCTCAAGAAGAAAAACATGGGGTCTGAGGGTTTTTTTTGTATGTTAAACTAGATTCTCCAGTCATCAGAATCAGTGCAGGACCTCACAGGTCTTGTCACCTCACAGGAGTTATTAACATAAACAAAAGGGGAGAGGTGAAGATGGTGATGGGTCTTATTTCTATTTTTTTTTTTTTAACATCACGAATGAATCAAGACTTCAAAGAAGTGGAAAACCAATATTTAATTAATATGAGCATGGAATGTTAATAGCAATTGCTAGCTGTTAGTGTGAATCATTAACAGTTAACCAGATCTAAAATTTGCAGTATGTAGAAATGCAGTTTGGAATGTGTGAAAAAATTGGGAGCACTCACAAAGTTTGAAGGCACACAAACCAAAACAGTAACCTTTTCCTAATGGTAGTGTAATTCATTAGCAAAATACTACTATGTCTGCATTTCCTTTATGCTTATTTAGGAGGTATCAGCTTGATAGTTTGTTTTTTATCCTTTTATCCATGGCTGGGTAGAATTTTATGTGTAATTCAATATGCTTAAAAAGGCAAAACAATCTTATATAGCTATACTCCTCTGCAAAATCAACAACAAAGACTTCCTAGAAAACAACAATAGAATTGATGCTGGCATTTGTTTTCCTCTCCAAATGTCATGAAGTTCAATAATATGCACCCTGAGAAATCAAGTAGTAATGTATATTGGGGGAAAATAGCAGAATAAACAATTTCTAAGAGGCACTAAGGACAGGCCCACAAAAGAGACCTAATTGAGATGGACATAAGTGTCCTCTGAACACAATAGCTGCAACAACTTTGAGGGCCAGCTAGTATGTCCAAACTCTAGCAATCCATTAGCTGAAAGGACAAACACATGCAATTTTAATGTGCCTCGTTTGGATCCTTCACATCCTGGCCAGCATTTCTGCCTCCCTGAAAATAGTTTATGAAGCTATTATGGCATTTTGTTTAAGAACATCATCTTTGCTTGGAGAGAAGGCTGTGAATAGATCAAGAACATTGTTCAGGCCTTTTTAAGAGGTTGCAGGTAATGGAAAGAATCCAAAGTGGGAACTTCAAAAAGTATGCCAAAAACTCTGCATGAGTCTTGCCTGAAAAGACAAGTCTTTCATGACTCAGTTTGCAGCTGTGTGTGTACATTGTGTTTATTTTTTACTGAATGTCTTTGCCATTGACAAATGTTATTTTAGCATACTTTGCAATGGCGGGGGGCGGGGGTGAAAACCCTCTTTTTACTATCTCTGAACATCTTTAGAAATGAGAAAATAGCAATCTCCGAATATATTCATAACAGTATGACAAAATCCCAACCCTGCTGAAGTAAACAGAAATTTATAAAGACTACAGTAGTATCAGGATTTGACTTTCAATTATCAGTACTTACAGTATGTTAGCACAATGCTCTCCCAGTATAGATTAGTAATTGCTTACTGCCTCAAGTCTTTGTTAAATTATATCTAGGAGAGAAGAGTTCCCCAGAGCAGCTGATACGTGGTGATCTCTTTTATAGAAGCTAACCAGCGTGGCCAAGGATTTCACTTATGCTGGCAGGTCAGATTTTTAAAAGGGATCAAACCCCAGTGTGGTAATCACATTAATATTTGGTGTTGAAATGGAGCTGAACATATCGGAGAATCTTGGCCTGGGTTTGAGTTGCAGTCCTGTGAATTGTATAGGTGAGAAAACTGCTGAGATGAGTGACCTTTGAAAACTAATGAAATGAACATTCAGTAAGAAGCAAAAAATATCTGTACTGCCTAATCAGAAGCTTTTACTTAAAAGTAGTCTTTTCCAAATGAAATTAATCTTAAGAACACTGAAAGATTCTTCACAAGTGAGAACGTTCTCTATGTATAGCATTCAGTTTAATAATATCCTTATTTTTATAAAGGCAAGAGATATGAAATACCACCTGATAAAGTGAAAGGGAATGTCTTAAATGTTTTGTAGAAACTCGGATTTTTTGCTTTAGGTCTTCAGCTTGCACTTTTTGAAAAGCAGAGGGAGAGGAGTGTTTGCTTTATTTTTTATTAATGTTTTTATTTACTAGAATGTAAAAGAGAAGGAGAATTCACACTTGTCTGAAAGACAAAATATAAAAATGCTTTTGATCTATTCCAATAACAGCTTTCTTTTCTGGGAAATTGAATGCTGATTTTTAAAATGTGGAATCACTGAAACCTAGACATATGTGGATTACCTGTATGTTCACTCAAATGACTCGAGTTGTGCTAAATGAAAAGGAGGACATAAAATATTCCAGGCTGGAAGGTTAAAATATTAATGAATCATGAGTTACAACTTCATGAGAGCTCTAAAAATATATAGATGTTTTATTCAGGTTCTGTTAAAAGGATTTTTAGGTGAAAAGTAATTTTCTTTCTTTCTTGACTTTGGTGCTCTCAAAGTAACTATGGACATATGTAATCATATACCATCTTCACAAAGCAACATCATACTCAAACCAATTAAGAGTGTCTGCTTCAGGTTCCTGTTCCAAATAGGATCTTTCGTTTTGGAGATGTGACTGACTGGAGACTTCCACAGTATAAAGTGTATTGGGATACGATGAGCTGGACATATAGTGTTGAGACTTTTGTTATTACTTTGGGTTTTGTTTTTGCAAGAAGCACAGTAGTTGTGAGGGAACAGAGGAATAATGTTAAGGATCTCTGTTGGAAAGAGTTGACAGCCCCTGCAGATTTATACTGAATATGAATTCACAAGCCCACTGCAGATGAGAAGGTGCATTCAGTTTGATTATAAATAGACCGTAGTTAGCTTTGAAATGCATCTGTTTAGGACTTTGCTGGAAGCTCAGAATAACAGATATGCTGCTCCAGTGAGAGCTCTAAAGTTGCTAATAAAGAGAAAATGACAGGGGTTTTATTTGGAGTCTTCTGACAGCTGTGGAAGAAAAAGAAATCCATACATTGTTGTGGCTGGCCTTTTTTTTTTTCTCTATAAACAATGAAGGAGTAGATAAAAAAAAAACTTTCTCTTCTCAGGAAACAAGTCCTTGTTCCAAGAGAAATGTGCTTTGTGTGACAGGAATTGTATACAGTTCTAAACATATAGCGGTTCTTGAACCCTTTTCTTCACTGTGTCTTTTCTTGTGCTCAGATGCTGTAATCCCGCGTGTGCTCCAGAAGCAGACAGATGCTGTTCTTTTATTGTAGTCTAATGGAGATGGACAGCAAGACCTATGCTTTTGCTTTTGCCAGCAGAGCAGAAGAAACAGACCCACAAGCTGGTACTCACCTGAACACCCTGTTCAGTACAGGGCGTTCAGTACAGCGCTTTTCATGATGCCAGCAGTAAAGGCAGTGCTATGTGCTGCCCAGCCTGAATTAATCAGCTTTGTCTTGTAGAGGGTGACTAGGATGACTTGAATCCAAGGCTAGCAGGGTCCCTGTTCGACTAGGGTATCTGCAAAGTAGACTATTGCACAGTGTAGCCCTGTGCTAGGTGAAGCAGAAGCAGTGTACCATCCTAAAAGGTATATAACAGCAAACATGTTACTCTTTGCATATTAAGGAATAATTCTTTGTAGATGTCCCCTGGCTACCACCTGAGGCAGATCTACATTTCTTCAGCCTCTTTTTAAGTATATATTTTAGTAACTGAATGGACAGAATATTCTTCTAATACACATCTCAAACGTGGGAATTTTTGAATTCAGATGGTCACTTCTAGCTTTTCAGAAAGTGACTGAAACAGGCAATCTCTGTCCTGTCACCAATCATGAGAAAGGGCAATATGTGTGTTTTGCTGATAAACAAAATCGGAGCACAGCCCTGTAGATTCTCCGAGTAATTTGATGTTGCATCAGGAGACAGATGGCTGTAATAACCTAGCAGAGAGCTGAGAGTCTTTGGCTTGCATCAGGAGCATGTTGGTCACTTAATTGTCACCAGTTTTGGAACCTGCCTAACCATGAGCTGTTCCTAGAAGGGACATAAAGGTGAAAGGTAATGCAATTATTGCTTTTACGTGGAGTGCAGAGGCCTTCAGCATAGTGCTTTGCGTAATTGATTTTCTGCACAAGAACTATGATGGCTTTCCCAAAGAGCCATATATGGGTGCTTGCGCACTCTGGAATTTGTCTTTGCACAGGTAAGAGATAAAACGAACACAATATACAGTTTGATATTGCAGATAGTTTGCCAGTGGAACAGAGGAAGTATCGGTGTGCAAATCTGGTAACGAGCCTACGTCCTTCAGCTACTGCAGAGGACCTCCAGACAGTGGGTGAGCTGGTGTGTTCCTAGGTTGACATCGCCTGACAAACTCTGGTTCTTGTGAGCTTTCTGCAATGCTGATGTAGTCACTTAGGCATAAAGTAAAAACAGACATATCTCTAATCTGTAAAAAGGAGAGGCTAGTGCTGTTCCTCCTAAGAATTTACATACTGTGTAACTGAGGCCAGGAGAGATATTTGCCTCTTGGTAAGATCCTTTATTATAGCTTCTGTGCTGCTACTGGATTTCCATCGTAAAATAAATAGATAAACTACTTAATTTGCTGCACAAACCTTAAATTTTAGTGTTTATGTTAGTGCTTTTGATGGAATTTTCAATCATAGTGCTACACTCATGTCAGCTTTTGGGTTTAAAGGCACTTCTTTTATTATTCCCAGAGCTCAATTAAGAGCTTGTCTTGGCAGCTTTCAGTTGCAACCGTACTTGCTAAGATATTCTAGGACTGAGCCTGCCAGTCTTTGGATGGCCTATTTTTTTCTTGGCCAGTGACTGCCCTCTGTCTTCTTTTAAGTTGGATATGTGCGTCTCATTACTAGCAAGTGAACCAGGCCCTTCAAAAGCCAGGGCTGCATGTGATGGTGGTGTTACAAGTTATGAGACATGGTAGGTCACTTGACACTGTCCTGATTGGACAGAATATTTAGGCAGAGCCAGGATTTAGCAGGGCAGAAAGAATTCTTATGTTCCCTGTTACATGTCCCTAATCAGCAATAAGGAATTATCATCACGTACGTGGCTGCCACTCCAGCAGAAATGTTTGGGTTGGTTCCACAGTTTGATCTACACCCAACAGACTTTTTGTTTATGTTGTTGTTGGTTTTATTCATAGTTACTTTTGCAGCAAGTATCTGAAAGATGTGATAACAATTTAGTGAATAAAACCAGTATTGTAATTGGAAAGGAATTTTTGAGTATTGAATTGCTTTTGGCACTATTATAAATTACTTGGTGTTCATAGATTCTTTTTTGTTTTTCCAAAACAAACTGTGAAATTTGCAGTTCTCTGGGTCATAAAATCTCATATCACTATATGAATCCAATTAATAGACTTGTCAGAAGCAAATGAACATGAAACATTACAAATCAAATACTGAACAAAACCTAGCAATAATGATCTGTTCTTTCACCTCTTGCTGCATTGAGCACTCTTCTTACTGTTTCTCAAGCTTCCAGGCACTGTTTTCTTCCAAGCAGTCAGATCTCCATTCTCTCTGGGTGTTTATCAGTCTCTGTTCCAGTGCTTGTCTCTCTGCCTATCTCATCCATAACAGATACCAGTGCTTTGAATTTTTTAAGGCAACTACAATCATTGTAGCTGATGAAATATTTTGGGGCAATATCAACTCTTTCATGCTAAAGCAAGAATATCATGTTCAGTTTTCTTAATGCAAAACACTGAGATCAAAAACATACTATTGTTGCAAAATATTCTGGCAGTCTATACACAACATTGTATTATCTTGAGAGCATACTTCTTGGGATTATTTTCCAAAATTAATAACCATTTTCTTTTACATACTTATTTTTCCAGTTTGACTGTTCTAATGCCATTGTGCCACAGCTTAGTGTAGTGCACATTTACATAACAGCCTCCCTTGTTGAGTTTACTTGGCTGGAAGTTAAACAAAAAAATATTTTTTTGTAATATGTAAATGGAGCACATTTGGTCATTGAGATACAAGAAGTTTAGAGCATAAAGATACCACTTTTATAGCCACATTTCAAAGTACAAGTACACTTCATCTTTTTGACCCCTTTGTTCTACTGCTGGAAATAGATGTTAGTTGCTGAATGAGTTTCCATAGTGTCACATGCAAAGTTTTTTAATCAAGGACCAAAGAATCTTATTCCATTGAATGAAAATAATAACGATTCTGCAGGAGGACTGAAGCTTGAAGATTTTTTTTTTTCAGCTTTTGCAATAATTAATTGCACTGGGCATCAAAGAATTTCTGCTTTGCAGCTTGCAAGGAGCTCTCAGCTGTCACTTAAAGCAGGTACTGAATCCATATAGTTACATTGCAATATCTAACATGTAATGATAACAGTTATTTTCTCTGTCAAAATATGTTTGCTTAGCTTTAGAAAACCTTTCCTCCTATGAAAAAATCCTCTTATTTTGAGGTCCTTTCTTTGGTATCATACACAGCAAGATATTTGAAAGGAAGCAGATGTCCAGGGTGAGATGGAGAGTTAACAATTCTGGTAGTGAGGCTTCTTACTAGGATCTTGGGACTCATACTCATGAACCTTAGACACTTTCCATATCATCCAAACACTAGATAATACAAAATCCAATTGCTCTGACTAATTGTAGTATTTCTCTTCTCAGTGTGTGGCTTATGAACAATATTTTGCATTTCCCATAATTTCCTCCCTCCTGCATGCACTTCCTTTTTGCTTGTACAAATGAAGACAATAGTTGACTCTACTAAGTCTAGCGCTGTTGTTTGCCTTTTCTAACAAACAGTCTCTCATCAAATGCATAGAGAAACTTCAGGAAGGAGTCTGTAAGACAAAAAAATCCAAACCCCAAACTGTAACTTTAAGGTGCTACATAAGAAACAGAATTTAAGTTTAAGGCTGATTTATAGATGCTGTGACTCTACTTAGCATCTATCATGTATTATTTGTGTGTTATGTGTGTATATATGCATATTTCATAAGTATGAACTAGACTGAGTTTTATTTCAGTAGTGTTAATTCTCAAAATATCTCTATTTAAAACTGAAACACATCTCTGAAGAAGTTTGTTCTTTATTTTCCTGCTCTACTCACAAGAAAGCTTCTCCACCCAGTCCAGCCCCCACCCAAGTAAGTGAAATATGCAAGGCTTGTATTCAGTTTTCTCTGGGGTGCTAGATCATGTTCTGTCCTGTTTTCCCTCTTTTAAAGATGGCAGATTGAGAAGCAGAGAAAGGTTAAGCTGTTGGTCAACAAGGAAAAATATGTAGCTACACTGCACTAAATTTTGCATGGTGATGTTGCATGATTTGACTGAGTTATTATCCATTGGGTAGTCTAGGTATCATCAACAGCCTTTGACAGAACAGCTTTAATCTTTTTTTTTTTTTTCCCTCTACCTCTGTCTAGTCAGTGACCCAAGCATTCTCTCCAGAATGTTCTTTATTCTTTTCTTTGGCCAGGGCAAAAATGTAACAGCTTCAGCAGGAAGCTGAAGCCCTCCCGAAGTACCTGATGATAGTAACTCTTGTATTTTCCTATGCTTATCTGCTCATGAGTATGCTTATCTTTAAATGTGTAAGTTGCTTAAAGTGAGATTTCCTTTCAAGAAGACTCTCTGCAATTTGTCAGTTTTATACTGTTTCTTGTTAGTTTTCATCATCTCTTCTCTGCCTCATAACCTGTTGCGGTTCCTATCATTACTATGACAATCCCAGGAAGGTATGTCTTCCCTGTTTTTTTACATGGCTTATGAGTTTGTAAAGACTGAAGGAGTGAAAATACAAAGCAAGCAAGGGAAGTTATCTGATAGGATTCATATGTGAGGAAGAAGCTAGGTGGTCCAATCAGTTCACTAGCTCTTACTTGTCCTCCAGTAAGAGGATAATTTTATTGCCTGTTGTATTAATGTACAATAAAATTGACTGTATTTATTTAAACACAATTTTGATATTTTTAACCTGTAATGCTTGTATATGATAATCATCAAGTTATCTGAGACTATAACATGAATGTCTGAACAAAGCATTAAGGATGGGTTTGGGATTGTTCTTTGTATTTTTAAGTAATAGACATAAAAAAGGAAAAATGAGGAAACACTACCAATATCTGGAAAGTATAATTATAAAATTATGTAGCTAGATAATTATTGCGTGCTGGTTCTTAGAAAATAAACTTGATGGTCTAAGGAACTTGTCTGTAAAATTTATGAGCTGGATCATCATTTTTTGTGTGGGTAGAATGTGGGACATTTTTTACTTCAAAATGGCTGAAATATTCTGAAGGCCATTTGTCAGTTTTAGCAAAATGGAGATGTTGACCTAAGTGGATGGCATGTAACCAGCTCAGTCTGAGGTGTCTCAAGTACTTACTAATAAACCTAAGAAATCTTGAATGGACATATGGCAAAAACCCTCTAGAACAGGTTTTTTTCTACCCTCTTGGTAGTTGCTATTGAGTCTTCATTTCCAGAAGACAATCTGTGCTCCTGTCTCATTTGTGAAGTGGCCCATACAGCATTAATCTCCTTTGTGCTCTGCCACAGACTTGAGAAATGGGCTCACCTGTGGACTAATTTAGGCATAAGCACTAAATCAGGGTACTTACTGGGTTAAAGTCCAGGACTCGGGGCCTGGGTCACTCTCTCAACCTACATGTCATTGCAATTTGCCCAGAAATACAGATGCTGCTGCCAGAAAGAGCTGAACTGCGCTTCCCTACACATCTCAGCCAGAAAAGGCTGAGGTAGAAGGAGGATCTGATTTATGTTGGGAACCAAATTTTGTGTAGAGTCACTAAAGAAGAGTAATACAAAACTGTCCCCTCTCTCCACCCCCTACCGTGCTTTCTATGAAGTTAAGAGTAATAAAACATTTTAAAGCTGTCCTCAGACACCCTCATTTGCTTCACAAAGCTTTTACTGGTAAGTGTCTGCTGGCTGATACTATAGTTTTGCAGGCCGAGTTCAGTGTACCGTAGTAGACTGAACAGCATCTTGCATATATGATATATCGCCTTGATACTAGTCAGCCTGTCTCATAAGCTAAAATGTTTTACTGGTTGATTTCATAGTTCATTAAAGGACTTGCATTTTCCTCCAACAGCTGAATGGCAAATGAAAATACCACTGGGTTGCAGAGACTATGCTACTAAGTAATTCTAGCCTAACTGGCCATGCCTCTAGTAAGCGCTAAAGTCATTAACTGAGACAGCACCATTATTAATAATGTCTCATTCATCTTGTATCCATGTTCCTTGACTTCAGCTGCTTTTTCTTATGCATATTGTTTAATGTTGTTTAAAATTATTCCGCAAAAAAGAGAAGGGAATGGATATAATTCATCTCCTTATAAAAAGCTCTGATGCTTCGTCTTCAAACAATTATGTCCTCAAAATTTAGACAGAAAATAAAACTGATTTATTCACTTATTTCCAAAAGGCATTCTTATGCAAGGCTTGATTTACCTCAATTAACACAGCAATTTACCACACATTTCAAAAAGTCCTCCTAGTATTTTTAGCTCAAAATAGATTTAGATACCTTAGAATTTCCTACCGTATTCCATCAACACTGTTCAGACTTCAAATGCTATTTAATTTTTGCAAGTACAATAAGATTTCATTTTAAATAGGTTTTGATAATAACTAACTTAATGAAACAATTTAGTGTTAAAGCTATGTTTATTCTTTTCATTTTTTTCTCAGCACTTTGGCTAACCCCTGTAAAATACATTTTCATTTAAGTAGTGTGATTCTTATGAAGTAAATATTCTTTTCTCCTTTTCCCTGGAAGTGTTTAGGGGCAAACTCAAATGGTGTAGGTAAAATGTTGGCTTCATGATGTTAACTAAAAGCAGTCAATGCAAAAACCTGAAAATACAAATAACTGTCTGAAGTAGGCCTTTAGCTTTGTTTTTGAGAAAAAACAAGGGGGTTTGGTTTTATTTTTTTTTGTTTTCTTCCTTACAAAAAAGTCTCCTAAAATGACTTCCAGATGTCTTAAGAATAAGTGGTGCTAGTGTAAATTTATAGAATTAAATAGCAGAGATATTTTTTCTTGCTTTTACCAATTCCACATCTCCATATAGTGCCTATAAAAGATTAGCCGAGAGTATGGTTACAGTGTTTGCCAGGGACCATGGCTGCAGCAAGTACTGTTACAGCGTAAGTCTACAATCTGCTAACAGTTTCAGAAATTTCTACAAATATCAAAGATCTCTGTGCCCATTTTCAAGAACAGGCCTTTGACTGTCCCTGGAGGTTGTGCGAGGCACACAAGTTATAATATGTCTCCGAGTCCAGTGAGGTTTTTTCACACATTGTTGGGGAAGTAATTTGTTGTGTCCTAGGGTTATTCTCCCTTTTACACTAAACAAACAAACAAAAAACATTTGGTGAAAGCAGGTAAGCGTGAACTGAAGAAAACGGTGCCAGTGAGTTAGAGCATAACAGAAAAAGCAGCAACAACCCCCCTGCCCCTCTCCCTGACACTCCCCTGCAAAAGAAAAAAAAAAACAAACCCCAAACCCCAAACACAACCAATCTGCTAACCAAACAAAAACCCACCCAACAATAGTAGAAGTTAGGGCAAGTCAAATGTTCATTATGAAATTTAAAAGGAACAAAAGAAAGAAGTGGACACATCTTATTTCCTCCTCTTTTTTTTTTTTTGTTTTTTTTTGGGTGTGTGTTTTTTTTGTTTTAGAGAGAGAGAGTATAGAAATACATACATACAATCATGACTCTCTTCTCTGGTCTGTCTTGGTTGGTCACTCATTTTCAGAGGCACCAGTCCTTACAATGTGTATGTGACTGTCCTTATACAAATGAGTTACGCCAGTAACCTGGCAGGTAGGTACGTTTGGTGCAGATAGGGACTGGATGCTTTTTAGGACCATGTACAGTATAGCGCTTCACTTGTCGAGTCGTATCTGTACAAGCATGGGCAGCAGTAACGATTAGGAGCTAAAACAAGCCACTTGGTCTCTTTGCTTGCTCTCTTAGCACTGGTTTGTGTAATAGTTACTACTCTGCAAACTTTCATGGGGCAAAGAGCGGTGCTGAGTACTTCTGGATACTAGGTTTTGAAATTGAGCTGGTTAGAAAGCAAGGAATAAGGAAGGAAAGAGCAGATATCATGTATCACAGTAATTTATCTTCTTTCTAGGGAAACTTTTGATAATATACTGTTTAGCAGGTTAATCTCTGAACAGTGTATCAGACTTTCTGCAGAAAAAGTGACAACCAATAAAACAATTTCTGCAGGGATTAAAAATTGGCTTAAGGTAGGAGTTGAAGCACATCTCCTAAATGGCTGGATGTAAAAGTAGGGATGAGGCACAGAAACATGTAAATTGCCATAGAAGAGTTATTATATTAGCAGTAGGGTAACTTCAGCCTTATTTTTTGTCAATGTTTACAGTGTTGTGAACAGATTGTGTGAAGCAGAGCTCCACTAAGTGTGTTAAGGCTGGGTACAGAAGTGTGCATTTAGTTCCTGTAGTACTTTTAAGATTAAACAGTTCTTTATAAAGTGGAAGACCCGCCCTGGTGGGCATGGCAGCCAGGTGCTTGTGGTAGTAGCAAGACCATGGCACTGGTGAGATCTGAAAGAGAAGCCAGAAGGAAGCCAGCATCCAACCAGGACTTTATAAGAAAAAAATAAAATAGTGAACTTCCATAACTTTTAGTGCTTAGAAAAATGGAGATCTTGTAGAGATGGGAATCATTCTGTATGTAACTGATGCATGTGCATAGCTACAATGGTAATAATGGTAAAATAATTGAAAATTATGGTAATGCACTGTTTCTTAGACATTATTGGACCATTTTTCGTTTCTTCCTACTGTTGCATGTAACGAACCTGATTTTTTCAGATTAGATATGAAAGTATGTTTTAAAAGTGGCCAGAAACAGTACTGCTACCGATTGGCATATTCAAAAATCTAGGTAAAATCAGAGATTTTGTGTTCATGTTTATCTTTACATGGTCTGTGTTGAAATACGTAGATTTTGTGGCAGAGTATGAAATATCTTCTCATGGCACCTTTTCACAGACTGCAGGTGTCTTATGCAATTCCCAGTGGCTTCAATGTATACTGGATCAGGCTCACAGTGAATAAACTTGAAAAAAGATCTATAAAAGTAGTCAAACACATCTTTGTGTGCTTTTTAAAAAGAAAAAAAAAGTATTTTAAAATAAGCTTTTTAATACATATTTCTGAATGTTCTTGTTTAAGCCTCTCTCAGGATTTTTGCTGTGTTTTTTTACTTTAGCACTAAGCAGGCTTTAGCATACATTTATTTTAGTAAACAATTAAAAAAAATCCCTCCAGGAACTGCTCCTTTGTCCTATTTTTATTATATAGTGTGCTACTCCTGCTTTAATTAATATGATTTTGTTACTAAATTAAATGTTAAAAAAAAAAAAAGGCAGGTTTTCATGGTGTTGTCCTGATTCATTAAACTGCATCTCATAGTTCGCTGTCAATACAGAAAACTTAAAGCTGTTCCTGGGGTTATTCTGTATTTTCACATGCTCTTAAAATACTCTATCTGCACTTAAAAGGTTTTCTTCTAGAGCTCAGCCTGAGCTACCTGCCTAGGAGATAAAGTACATTTCCTTAGGCTCAAAGTCAGTTTCTGATAGACTGTAGCCAGACCTCATTTCTTATAATTTTTTCAACTTAATTTTTCCTAATATTTCTCCATATCATGATTTTTCTCATTAACTCCTCTCCTAATGGTACCGCACCACCTGAGGTGTTCGACACTTCATTTCTACTTGGGCTGTGTATTCTGGTTCAGTGATGCAGGTTGATTCCCATTCATCACTAGTACAGTATTATGCCTTCCTGAATAAATCCCCTGCTTTCCTAATGTACCAAATTACTGGAACCAAATTTGGCTGCCTCTTCACATTTCTTAGACTGATCAGTGACTCTTGAAACCTCTCCTTAGCTTTACAGAGCAGCAGACTTCGCTGCCTATCTTTTTATACAGGAAAACTAGACTGAAAGGGAGCAACTCAGGTGCCTAAACAGAAGCATCAGAGGAATATGCAACATGGTATCTAAGACATCAGCAGAGGCTAGGCAGGGAAGATATGTGATTAATGGGAGACACTTCTGGAGAACACACAGGATACTTTAAAGCACTAGATGCCTGTTTTTGGGCTCCCGAATCACTACCCAGAATTACTGCTCTGAAAGAAATTTTTATGGCAGGGGAAAAAAAAAAAAAAGGTACTCAGTCCAAAACATGCACTTGATTTTTTTTTTTATATCCCGTGATTTTAATGGTCATAGTTGCAATGCCTTTTCTAATTGCAGTTTATAAAGGTGCCAAAATGTGTATCTGTATGTGGTCAGGTCTTCTGAAAATCAAAATATTTGAATAAATATGGAGAAAGGGAGGAAATTAAGGCACAGGATGTCTGCAAAGAGCCCATTTGTTCTAGTAAATATGAAAGAAAAACTTTTAAAGATAGTAGTTGTTTCTGAATATGCTGTGGTCCTGCACTGGAGAGGGGGAAAATGGTTACTAAAATACACAAACGTACACACACTTTAAGCCTCACTTTTTTTTTTCTTTACACTTCTTTCAGCCTGAAGAGTAAAATAGCACTGAACCATTCATAAAGAATTTCATTTTCTGGTCTTTGTACTGCTATACTATTTTAATTTTCTGATAGTACCAGAATATAGCCACCTTGAAATTTCAGGTTTGGTTTTCTTAAAATTGTGAAAGCTTTTTTTTTTTTTTTGTAGAAACCAGGCTTTCAGAAGATGTCTTTTTTCCTTACAGAAGATCCTCATCTTGAAGGGGGAGTGGTGGGGGAATGAATATCCACTTGTATTAATGTTGGAAATAAAGTAAGTCTGAAATATAATTTTCTTTCAGTGAAGCAATGAAAATGAGAAGGGATGCTTAAAAAGTGCTAATGAAGGACTCAGTTATGAAGAAGCTGCAGAACTCAAAGAGCACCCAGGAAATTCTGGGACAGGAATTAGCAGGGCTCATTCGGAGAGCTTTAAACTAGATTCGAAGGGGGATGGGGTGGTAGCTGGGCTTGCACCACTGGGGCAATGCTCTAGTGTTGAGGTAGACCAGGAGGCCCCCCATCCCCCTGGGGTGAAGTCAGGGGGTGAATCTGGGATGAAATCGGTGTGCCCAGCTCGCTCCCTGAAATGCCTGTACACCAATGCACGCAGCATGGGGAATAAGCAGGAGGAGTTAGAAATCCGTGTTCGGTCGGGGGGCTATGATCTAGTGGCAATTACAGAGACTTGGTGGGACGCCTCGCATGACTGGAATGTGGTCATGGATGGCTATGTCCTGTTCCGGAAAGACAGGCCGCTAAGGAGAGGTGGTGGAGTTGCTCTTTATGTGAGTGAGCAGCTAGAATGTATTGAGTTCTGTCCAGAGGCAGATCAGGAGCGAGTTGAGAGTTTGTGGGTGCGAATTAAGGGGCAGGCTGGCAGGGGTGATACTGTTGTGGGTGTCTATTACAGGCCACAGGATCAGGATGAGGACGGTGATGAGGCCTTCTACAGGCAGCTGAGAGCAGTCTCACAATTACAGGGCCTGGTTGTTGTGGGGGATTTCAACTACCCTGATATTTGCTGGGAGGCCTACTCAGCCAGCCATCCTCAGTCCAGGAGGTTCCTTCAGTGCATTGATGATAACTTTCTGATGCAAATGGTGGATGAGCCAACTAGGAGAGGAGCGCTGCTGGATCTTATCCTCACTAACAAGGAGGGTCTGGTTGAAGAGGTGAAGGTTGAGGGCAGCCTTGGTTGTAGTGACCATGAGATGGTAGAGTTCAGGATCTCATGTGGCAGGAACAGAATAGCTAGCAGAATCACAACCCTGAACTTCAGGAGGGCCAACTTTGGCCTTTTCAAGCAATTGCTAGGGGAAATCCCATGGGACAGGGTACTAGAAGGTAAGGGGGCCCAAGATAGTTGGTTAGCATTCAAGGACTGCTTCTTCCGAGCTCAAGATCAGAGCATCCCAGCAGGAAGGAAGTCAAGGAAGAGGACCAAGAGACCTGCATGGTTGAACAGGGAACTGCTGGGCAAACTCAAGTGGAAGAAGAAGGTGTACAGATCGTGGAAGGAGGGGCTGGCCACTTGGGAGGAATATAAGTCTGTTGTCAGAGGATGTAGGGAGGCAACTAGGAAAGCTAAGGCCTCCTTGGAATTAAACCTGGCAAGAGAGGTCAAGGACAACAGAAAGGGCTTCTTCAAATACATTGCAGCTAAAACCCACACTAGAGGCAATGTAGGCCCACTGATGAATGAGGTGGGGGTCCTGGAGACAGAGGATAAAAAGAAGGCGGAGTTACTGAATGCCTTCTTTGCCTCTGTCTATACTGTTGGAGGCTGTCCTGAGGAGCCCTGGACCCCTGCGGCCTCAGAAGAAGTCAGGATAGAGGAGGAATCTGTCTTGGTTGATGAGGGCTGGGTCAGGGACCAATTAAGCAACCTGGACGTCCATAAATCCATGGGCCCTGATGGGATGCACCCGCGGGTGCTGAGGGAGCTGGCGGAAGTCATTGCTAGGCCACTCTCCATCATCTTTGCTAAGTCGTGGGCAACAGGAGAGGTGCCTGAGGACTGGAGGAAAGCGAATGTCACTCCAGTCTTCAAAAAGGGCAGGAAGGAGGACCCGGGTAACTATAGACCGGTCAGCCTCACCTCCATCCCCGGAAAGGTGATGGAGCAACTTGTTCTTGGTGCTGTCTCTAGGCACATCAAGGATAGGGGGATCATTAGGGGCACTCAGCATGGCTTCACCAAGGGGAAGTCATGCTCAACCAACCTGATAGCCTTTTATGAGGATGTTACCCGGTGGATAGATGATGGTAAAGCTGTGGATGTGGTCTATCTCGATTTCAGTAAAGCGTTTGACACGGTCTCCCACAGCATCCTCGCAGCTAAACTGAGGAAGTGTGGTCTGGATGATCGGGTAGTGAGGTGGATTGTAAACTGGCTGAAGGAAAGAAGCCAGAGAGTAGTGGTCAGCGGGACAGAGTCCAGTTGGAGGTCTGTGTCTAGCGGAGTTCCGCAAGGGTCGGTTCTGGGACCAGTTCTATTCAATATATTCATTAATGACTTGGATGAGGGATTAGAGTGCGCTGTCAGCAAATTCGCTGATGACACAAAACTGGGAGGAGTGGCTGAGATGCCGGAAGGCTGCGCAGCCATTCAGAGAGACCTGGACAGGCTGGAGAGTTGGGCGGGGAGAAATTTAATGAAATATAACAAGGGCAAGTGTGGAGTCCTGCATCTGGGCAAGAACAACCCCATGTACCAGTACAAGTTTGGGACAGAGCTGTTGGAGACCAGCGTAGGAGAAAGGGACCTGGGGGTCCTAGTGGACAACAGGATGACCATGAGCCAGCAGTGTGCCCTTGTGGCCAAGAAGGCCAATGGCATCCTGGGGTGTATTAGAAGGGGTGTGGTCAGCAGGTCGAGAGAGGTTCTCCTCCCCCTCTACTCTGCCCTGGTGAGGCCGCATCTGGAGTATTGTGTCCAGTTCTGGGCCCCTCAGTTCAAGAAGGACAGGGAACTGCTAGAGAGAGTCCAGCGCAGAGCCACGAAGATGATTAAGGGAGTGGAACATCTCCCTTATGAGGAGAGGCTGAGGGAGCTGGGTGTCTTTAGCTTAGAGAAGAGGAGACTGAGGGGTGACCTCATTAATGTTTATAAATATGTAAAGGGCAAGTGTCAAGAGGATGGAGCCAGGCTCTTCTCAGTGACATCCCTTGACAGGACAAGGGGCAATGGGTGCAAGCTGGAGCACAGGAGGTTCCACTTAAATTTGAGGAAAAACTTCTTTACTGTAAGGGTGACTGAACACTGGAACAGGCTGCCCAGAGAGGTTGTGGAGTCTCCTTCTCTGGAGACATTCAAAACCCGCCTGGACGCGTTCCTGTGTGATATGGTCTAGGCAATCCTGCCCCGGCAGGGGGATTGGACTAGATGATCTTTCGAGGTCCCTTCCAATCCCTAACATTCTGTGATTCTGTGATTCTGTGAAATTGCCACTTATTCATACTGTGGTGAAACACATTTGGTCCTATTGGGTAAAATTTTTTTTTTCGTGAGCCAAAGACATCATTATTTCAGCTATTACATAGCATTGACTCCCACACACAGCTGCACTGCTGTTTGGGTTTGGGCATGCAGGAATAAGCATCACTGTGGCAAATACCTCCTTTTTACCCAGAATGGTTAGAAAGGGGAAGGACAGAACCTGGTGTATCTCGGGAGTACAAAGAAGATGAGTAGGAAAAGATTCCTTGAAGAGTCTGATGCACAATGCCTTCCTTGCTTAAGACTTTGTTTAAAAGTGCTGTCTACTGTTATGTGTTGTTTCATCTGCTCTGCTCAATGGAGAGATTACACAAAAAAAAGTGAAGCATTAAGCTGCTTTTAATGAGTTCTGTGTCAGTGAAGTGACGTTCCTTTGTTGGAAAAAGCCCAGTAACAATGGCAATTAGCTGATACCTCTATACTATTTTCACATCCTATTTTGAAATAAAACAGCACTTAAAAAGGTTAGAGCAACTAATGTTAACTCTAGGTGTGTTCAAGGCATAGTCTTGATGAGAGCAGAGCTCTTGTCCTGTGTTTTTAGTGTGGTTCCAGGCAAAGACATCTGAAGAGATTTGGCTAATTTAATGAATGTGGTGTTACCTCACACTTGTCCCACTTAGGAAATAGATGAAGACCTGTTTGCTGGTGGCTCTGTCATTAATGGCAAACACCAACCCAAAAAGAGAGAAACATCTAAATTATTAACTGCCTGATCAGCAACTCAGTTGGGAGTTTTGTTGGGTCATGAATGCTGGCGGGTTGTCAGGGAAACGGGAATAACTTAACCCACTGCTTAGGTTTGTTGAAAGATGAAACCTTTTTACATATTTTTGGTTGCTAATAGTTGAGCTGAATTTGGAAATGGTTGTTGAAATGTAAAACACAGTAGTGCTTTTGATTCAATACAGACAATTTAGGTCTTAATTCAGAGTCTTGATATATCGGTTTCTGTGTTGATTAATGAGAAACTCCTTGGGTTTTCATTAATCTCCTCCTCCCTCACCTTTTCCCTGCCTTAACCATTTATTAGTACCAAATATGAAGATTTCTTGATATCTTAGGAATTTGAAAGCAATTAAATAGTGCTATGAAGCTCACTTTAGATTTGTTTCCTGAATATAATGAGCCAAAATTCCAAGTGGTTCAGGTGCCACCATTTCTGCTTAGCGTTTTATTTGAGGCTGGCTCCTTTGCCAACCATATTCCCTTCAGGACCAGCAATGGGTACTTGCAATGGCTGAGGCACTTTACCTTCATTCTGGATAATAAAACAAGCACCTGGAAAGGCAAGTTGAGAATCATAGGCAGGAAAAAAAACTGTTCACCTGAGAGTTAAAGTAAGATTCAGTCTATGATTTGGAGAGATGGGGGGCTGTTCTGGTTGGCAGGATGACTTTCCTGCCTTCATTGCCTGCAGTTAGACTGCAGTAAATTGTGAAATGGACTCTGTGGCTCTGAAACTCAAAGTTGTCTGTGACAAGCTCACTAGAATTGATAGCTAGTCCGTGGGGCTTGCCTGTTCTCCTGAGCAATTGCTCATCTGGATAGCCTCCTGCTGGGAGGGGGAAAAACAACTATTGCTACAAGAATCTCTTTATTCCAAAACTTTGTCTGCTACAAGAATTGGTCTCTCTTCACCTGTTTGTTTCCTGGTTCTTAGCATGTCTGCTAGCACTGGTCAGCAAAAATAGGCAAAGCGTTTTCAGTCACTGAATCATAGGAGTAAGGGTACCTGGCTATTGGAGGTAGCATCATTCATTTGACCCCTGCTTAGACACTTAGAGAGTAGACGGTATATGACCATCAGTGACTACAATCAGCAACTGATCTCTTGAAAGTTTTGTGCTAAATAGGACCAGTCATGCCACTGAACATTTACTGAGAAGACAGATACAATTCTCAAGTTTCAGAGTGGTCTAGATTTCCTGGGACAATCTGCAAGAATAACAACTTGGGAAACCTGGAATCAAAGGACATGCAATAATCTTTGACCAGCAAAATGTCATAGATGAGACTTTAAAGTATTAGCTGTCTTCAGGATTTCAGATTAAACCATGTTACTGTTACACAGCAGTCCTATGGTATCTGAAGCCAGGTTTTCCTGAATTGTCATCATTGTAGTTAGAATAACTATCAGAGTAATTTTTCTCTTCCTCATTTTTTTATGAAGTGTTGTACCAGTCTGATATTCTTAGGGTGGATAGATGAACATATGTGGGGAAAGTATGTAGATGGGGGTGATCTTTACCATTCAAATGTGCAATAAAGAAAATGATATATTACTGTTTTGACTATTCCAAGTCACTGCTTCTCTTTTTCACCCCTTTGCAGGCTCCCATCCCTTTACAGTGCTTGAAATGGCATAGCTTGCCATCAGCATAATTCTGCTGTATTCCTAGGTCTGAATGCTGCCTTTACAACGGAGAACAACTCATCTCAGTTAACTCCGCTAGTTGTCTAGATCTACTTTATAAATAGTGGAGAGAAACAAGCACTTTGAGAAAGCAGTTTGCTCCATCCGACAATGTAAATACCTTTCTTTGGTGTGAGTCCGCTGACTTCACGGAAATGCACATTTCCTTCTAGTGACAACAAGTGGAGTCTAGACAATTGGCTCAGATATCTGAAATGTTTAAATCTATATCTGGGCAGACGAGATGTGCTGAATTGACAAAGGGTAGGTAAAATAATAGCTTGTATTTGAGAAATGGTTTATTTTCATATCCAATCAGACTTTCTCAGATCCTAAAGCGTTTCCCTGCTGGTTACAAGGCTTGAATAAAAATTATTCTCCTGGTAGCAATCTAGTATTTTGCATGACAGAAATTTCCTTTGGTATGTATTGTGATATGTACATCACCAGACCTAGTTCCAGCTGTTTTTTTGTTTGTGCTACAAATAAAATTATACTGTGCTTCTTCACAAGAGAAAATGCCACTTTCTTGCCCAGACTATGAGAATTTTCTATTCTAGAAAGAAAATGTACTTCATCTCTTTTCTTGCTTAAATGTAGGAACGACTTTCCTTTTACCTGGGCTAGCAAGAGAAAAAGCTTCTCCAGCTCCTCTTGCTTACATTTTTGTTTCGTTCTTTTACAAACAAACCTTTTACAAGTGTGACAACAGTAAAATAAACTCTTTAGGTTGCCTTTTAGTAAAAAGAGGAAGCAAAACTATACTCTATAGTATTCAGCATCACCGAATCCATTTCTTCTTTATTTCAGAATAGTGTTTTTTTGATTGCTAATGAAAGCGTTATAAAGATTGGCTTCTGAAGGGGTAAAAAAAGCTTTCAATTTTTTCCTTCTCATGTTCTCTCTGCCATCCAGTTGTGGTTCAGAAACACAACCATTTTGCTTTTCGGGACAAAATTCATTTGATGCACTGTCAAAGTGCATTCAAATTATCAAAGCCTCATTCTTGTCCTAGAATATGGTATTGAAGTGAGAACACTGATCTGCTGGCATTTCATGGATAGCTTGAAAATATCAAGATGAGAAACTGCAGATGAAATTACTCATAGCTTCTGCTTGTAGGTGATTATCTGTTTTCCTGTCCTACCATGTATTAAAATGTTATTTCCCTGTAGGTTGATTGTTTTCCTTCTTACCATCTAGTCAAAATCTTCTATTTGTTATTCTCTGTAGTGATCGCTTAAACTGGGGGCACTGAAGCTTTCTCAGCTGAAGAGCTGCTTTAGTGTTAAATACAGTTAGAGAAAGCCACAAAAGTCTTGCATACAATAGGGACTCACAGAAGAATGCAAATATATTTATTAGTGGATTTTAATGAGAACTGTTATGGTAAATGAAGATCAGATTATCAAATGAGATTTGAATTTTTTTTTCCTGAGTTGTACTATTACTGAAATATAATACATGCTACTCATATCAGCCTCTAACTCTAGTGGACCTCTGTGACAAAGTCTGGATTAAAGAGAAAAGGAGTTAGAGTATGTATGTATGTGATAATAATGAGATCATCAACTTATGTTATTCTAAAATCTTCATGATCGTCTATCCCCTCAGTTTTTCTGTGCTGTGCAGAGGTATTCCTCAGCAACTAGTGTACTAGTACTTGCTATTTAATACCCTCACAATATCATATGGTACTTCAGTTTGCCTCCAGTAGTGTCTGAATGGTAAAAATGCTTTTGTTCTATGTAAATTAACAACTTGCACGACTTCAGTGTCCTTCATGTTTTGTTTCTAATACTCTGTTACAAAAGAGAGCATGTCAATAAAAACAGCAGGTTAAGTACAAGAGAAAAATGCAGAAGTCAGTGACTCGTAAGAACTAGTATTTTTTAAGAGCAGATAAACACCTACCAAGGACTGGGAACTTCAGAGATACCTAGATAACTTAATGCCATGAATATAGTCACTTGTAAAGCAGTAAAGTATTAGTGTTCTTGTGGCAATTACTAGTGTCTCAGCGTGTCTCTCTGAGCCTCTTGGTGGTTTCAGTTGGTTGGGATGTGGATCCCAAACGAGTGATATTTTCTACCTCTCATTGACAAAGTGGCTTACCGTCCATTGAAGGTGGCAAAAAGGTTATTGTCATGTTAGGTAATACCAGCTACTCGAGAGTAACTGATAATAGAAAAAAAATCTTTAAATAAAGAAAATCTGTATATAATAATTTAAAAAAATCTTTTTATATGTGTTATTAGACCTGGCTGGATGATGCTTCTGGAAGAATTTTCACATTTCTTTCTGTCTAGACATTTGCTGCAAAACAAAGAAAAGAGACTATGAAGTACAAATTGATGGATGGAGGTCTTGCAGGGTCAGCGTGAAAAGCCCGAGGTATGATTAGCACAAGGATGCTTTGCGTGGAGCATAAAGATCAAATACTAAGTCTGAATTTTGGGTGACAAAGATCAAGACATTGCATAGATGAAGAGGGGTAACAACAGAAAGGATTGTTTTCTGTTCCAGCATTTAATAAATGTTTACGAGTGCTTACAATCCACCAAACTTTCTTAGAACGTGCAGTATCACTTTTCCGATTCTGAAAAAGGGAATGGTGCTAGTAGTTCACAGCTCAAAAACTGAGTCATCAGCAGCTGGAAGATTTCAAAGGAAAGCAGTGGTGTCTGGCAAATATTTGGATTAGAGGGATCATTGGTGCCTTGATCTATATGTGCTTACTGCAAAAAAGACTCCCAAGAGCTTTTCTTGTGAATGCAAAACCACTGAAAATACTTTTATTTCTATTTCATACTGCCTAGGCAAAATAGAGAAATAGGAGTTTTACCAGTTTTATGAGTTATAATTTCCATATTTATAGATTAAACTCAATAATTAGGTATTTATATCATCTACAGTAATTAATTTTGTCTGCCTAGCATTGTAAAATATTCACACTTGACATGTTTAACATCTTTTTCTTATGATTAATTAGCAAAGTGACAATATTCACTTCTTTCAGTTTTATGCAGGGAAGTGGCATTATGGCAAAATGGTCATTTATCATTATGTGTAGTTGAGAAGGCTGTTTCTTCATTTTATAATACTTTCAAATTACATACTACATTATATTAATAACATGTTACACTGGTATTTTTGCAGCTCTTTTTGTGCAGTTAGTAGGCATCCTAGTTTGCAGTCCATATTCCACTTGATCCTTGGCACTCACTGAATGACTGTGGTGCTTACTGGAACTAATTTGGAGGGTTGAAGGGATCAGGATCTCTGCCATCATTTGTTTTACTACGTTCAAGGATAAATAAGTGAATAAAATTGTGCTGTGATGATTTTCAGTACAGACCCCTATACAAGTGACTTGTTCCTTGCTTCTATCAGACTTTGGAAGTCTTTATCTACTAGAGTTCATTAGCTGCAATGTATGTCTAGGCCAAGAGTAGAAAATATTTGGACTGTGGCCAAATTTAATTTAATTTAATTTGTTGGCTTTTTTGCTGCTTTGGTTAGGGGGTTTCTTACTTTCTTGTAAGAAAATGCTATAGCGTATTTGTTAAAGCCTTTGAGAAAGCTGTTTGACTCCCAATGAGAAAAAGGATTTTTACTTTTGACTTAAGTGACTTGTTTTCTGGTGCTTCGTGTACTTCCATTTTTTTAATTTTCTCTTTCAAGTTCTGAGAGAGCTTAGCAACCTTCAGAAACTGAGGATATATCCTACTGAGCAGTTGTATTTGCTTTTAAATTCAAGAAGTTTGGGTTGTTTTTTTTTTCCCCCGAGGATGTGACATTCATATTTACACTCTGCCTCTTTAAAAAAGCTTCTATTGGCCTTCAGTCTGGCCCCAGTGCATACAGCCAACCATTTTAGCATTTGAAAGGGACAGCCTCAGGATATCTGAGACCACCTCTGTAGGATATAGTATTCCTCCCTATCTGCCTTTTCCTCTATAGATCCCCCTTCAGGAAGCTTCTTATGTTCATAATTAGCTAAATAATGATAAAGCGGAGTCAAAAAGTAACATACTTGTTTTCCCTTGCCATACAAAATGAAAATACTCTTTTAGAGCTTAGAGTTTCCTGGCCACACATATTAAATGGCAAGCACTGGCCTGTGGGCTTTCTCTGTTCAACAGAAAGCCAAAGTCAGTTTGTGATGGTGGTTGGTAGCAGTGAGATATGGACTCATGGGAAATATACTACAGTCTAATGGTTTATTGCAAGCTTGTCAGAAAGATTAAATAATATTGGCAACAAAATTCATTCTTTGGGTAGTGTCTGAACACTTATGAAATGAATCAATTTCCACTTTTTCTTATCATACATGTTTGCCCTTGTCTGAACAATCGCTGCAAACCTCAGGCACAAGAGCTTAATTCTTTACTGATAGAAAATAGGGATGGTAACCTAGTAACCTTTGTCTTGTTCAGAGGCTTAAAAATGAGGCTAAGTGGTTCTTTCATGGTTGTAGTGATTATAGCGTTTCAGCTTATTCTTTTTAAATTACATTTAACTCACTTTAAAAAAAAAATCAGAATTGATATAATGCGGTTTTCAAAAGGGCTAAACCAAGATCAAGGTTACTAAAGCTAAATCCTTCCCCTTTTTGCCTGCTCCTCCCAACCCCCCCAATATGTAACTACTATATAAAATTAACATGTTAGCATTGTTACAAAAATACAGTGAGTGCCTATGTTTTGTTTGTCCATCTCATTGCAAATGTGATAGATGACAAAATCCAGCCAGTGGGTGCTCTCATTTCTATAGCTATCTAGATACAGACAGAGAACATGGAATAATATTGTCGCTACTTCCTCAGATATATAATCCTTTTACTTGCACAAGTAGTTCATGGTTTTCTTGGAACTCTTTTGCAGAGCTTGGAGTCTTAGCCAAATCTCATTCAAGACAACAGGATGACTTTAATGGATTTCAATAGGTACACATCTTTCATCAGTAGTACACTTTGGAAGCAGCATCTAGCTTTTATTGCTAACAAAATTTTCAGTACAAAGGCTTAAACTACAAATTCTGGCTGTTCCTTGTCTACCAAAAATGTTCTGCCAAAGATGGAGTCCTATAGTAAGGCAATGCTTTTACAAAACATAATTAGAAAAAAATGTATCTTAATATGCTTTTCTGAGAAAACATCTGTTTCTAGAGAAAGATATTAAAATCTTCCAGCAATCACCTACACTCACCCATTTTGTTATGTCATGTTGGAAGAGCTGCTGAGAGACATGAAGGGAGTGTGACAATAGAAAAACTCATTCTAATACTTGAGTTTGTTTTTTTTTTCCCACTTTGCCCATTGCTTGTTGGATATCAGATTTTCTTTTTAAAGATTAAATGTTTTTTTCTTATTTACATTGCTAAATGATTGAGCATCATCTAGCAATGAATTAATAGTATAAATAGAAGGATTAATCTGTTAAGGTATAGCAACTCATTATTTTTGCTTTGGAGTTGGTGCCTGGTTTATTTATGAGTGAAGACCTGCAAGTAGAGCTCATGAGTTACTTCCTAACAGATAAATAGAAGAATCAATTAATAAATTCAGGAAAATAATTTTTTTCTTTAAGGCACATTTTGGCCACTCATACATTATCTGTCTTATTTAGAAATGCTGAAAGGTTACCTCTCCTCTCCCCCCTGCCCTGATATGTTAGTTACATTAGAAATGTTACTTTTGCAGTGTGGAAAGCCCTATAAGGTTAATAGATTTTCATTACAGTATAATTCTAAAAGTGATTAGAGAATTCTAAGGAAACTTTATAGCATGGTCAAAATAATAATTCTAATTTATATGTGTGCTTGTAAACTTGCTGGGAAAAGTCTCTGCTCATAGGTAAATAACTTGCTTTTTTAGGCTTGAATGAATAATAGAAGCTGCTGTGAGAGTGAATAAAATTAAACAAAGACATTCACTAATACATTGAAGATAGAGAGCAAAAGTAATTCATCTACTGTAGGTCATAAAGAGGATAACCATATGTAAAGAGCAGTAAGAATGCTAAAACCAGTAACCTGATTTTACTTCTGAGACAAGTAGTGTCATAAAACCTAGCAGAGCATAAGTGCATGGACACTGGAAGTATTCAGTTTTAAGCAGTGTGACTTTTCATTCATGGAGAGTACAAACCCTTAAGGATCTACTCGACCTTTTCTCCTGCTAGAGCAAGACTGTGAAATCTCAATGAAACAATATTTTGGTAAAATAGTTCAACACTGAACCATGGTAATGTGAATTACTACAAGATGGGGCTAGTGATGTAACAGTAGTTCTACAAGACAGAGACTCAAACTTATCTTCTATATATGTATTATATAGTATATAGTATAGTAAATTTTCCAGTAACTTTAGATTTTACTAATCTCATCCCTCTTTTGCGTGTTTGTTTGATGATAGCCCAGCCAATACTAAAGGAAAATAGATGATAGCTGTTAGGCAATCTGTGTGTCCTTAAAAAACCCCACAAAACCAACCAAAAAACATCACACCAAAACCACGAACAAACCACCCTTTAAAAATTGTAGGATTCATTTTTTACTAGAATTTTTAATCTTATGATTCTTTAATTCAAATTAGATGTCTGACTTCACTGTAGATTTAATATCATCCTGGCTATTAAAAATACTTTTGGATTGAAGTAAGACCAACTATAAAATTTGAATAAGTGAAGCAGCAACTTTACTTTGTGAAGCAGCAACTTTACTTTGTGGGTCCTGAAGAGCTCTGAGTCCAAAACAAACAAATAGTTGGGAAACATACACCCCTGAAGGTGTTTTGGTGGCGGCTGAGGTTTTTTGTTAATGTATGTTTCATGATTATGCAGTACTGGGTAAGTATTTGTGAATTTACCACTTCTTAGGAAACTGGGACAATGGCAGTGATTAATATTCTTTGTGTAATCGTAAATCTGTTTGGGTCTAGGAAAAAGAGAATATAAAGTGGTTCTGTATGGGAGGTAGCTCTTCTGAGTATATGAGATTATTTTTAAGAAGGAATCATTTAAATATTTATTGATTCATCAGAAGGAGAAAATAAACAAAGGAAGTTATTTCTGTCAAAGGCATTGAAGAATTTTTTTTTCTCATGTTTGAGTCATGTTCACAAGGGATGATGCTCGTTAGATTTATGGAAGCTCTAAAACATAGAGATTTTATTTCCACAGGTATATGTATTGGAACTACAGGTTTTACTTTTTACTAATACATTGAATCTACTGGACTAAATGGAAATACAGCAATGACTTCTGGGCCATTAAGTAAAGAATACTAAATGTATAACAAATATATGCTATTCTGTCCTCAGTGTCCAAGCATATCATTTTTGAGTGGCATCACCTTGACTGTCCTACAAGCAATAGCTGCTATCAGTCTTTGAACTCGGTACATTTGTAACAGGTTACAATGAACAACCAAGCATTTTTGTAAAGATTTATTTTAAGTTAATTCTACATTTTGATGAATGTGATAAAGGAGGTTTGTGTGCATATGTGGAACAGCTGCTGATAAATATTTTTAAGAATGAGTAATCTAGTGACAGTGTAGGACCCCTAACTGGGTGCGGAGGTCTGCATACTGTATGAAGTGACAGGGCTGCTGTGATCAGAAATAGGAACAGGTAATTTCAGAAATTTAAAAATCTGAAATAGAGAATATTTAATTCCACTTGCAAATTTCTATAAACTGCTCTGTTGAAAGAATCTTTGTAAAGGGTAGATGTCAATGATAATAGCAATACCAGCAACACAGATATAACTCTGTGCCTGTAGGGGAATTCGCTCTGAAACAGTGAGCTGACACTTGACTGTACTGTAGTCAATGGCAATATTTCTACTGGTTTCAGTGGTTTCTGAATGTAGCCCTCTACATCTGCCTTAAACTCTGCATTGGAATAATTTCCAATTTTTCTAATTATCTTAACTCTCTTCGTTTGAGAACGGCAGGTCCAAGGTGTTGGACCTCAAGAACTAATGGTTTTGTTATGGATCAAATTAACATTTCTTGTCACATAGCTTGCTTGCTGAAAAAGGAAAAGATCTTTTAGGATTAATGAGATCAAGTGTCCATCTAACCTACTTTATGGGCAGAAATCACCTATCCTCAGGCACATGCAGTTCTTACGGTATATTAAAGCAATGTGGCTTTAGCATTTCTCAGTTTACAGATGTAGGTGTGGTGTAGAAATTTATATTTAAATATTGAAAACCTTACATAGCCTCTCTCATTTAAGTTCAACTGTATAGTCAGCAGATCCATATGGATTTTTACAAAGAACACTGATAGTACTTCTTCATATAGAATAAGTTCAGTTTGCCGTGCATTCAGAAAGTGTAGTGGGGTGAAAAGGCAGAGGGACTGCAAAGGTCCATTTTGTGCATGTTAGCAATTCATACAGAAAACATTTGTGGTCACTTTCTCAGAGCTTTTGTTCCTAGGGTCCTTTGGGTTATTGCATTGCATGAGGCTTGTTCCACCCCACAGTCAGGGCTGGGTGATGGCACTGCTGACACTCTGGCAAAGCACATTTGTAGTCCCCTTGCCTTCACCTGGGGGAACCTCTCTTCTTCAGGTATTGTACTGTTACAGCTAGGATCTGTCCCTGTGTGTGCTGGGGTGAAAGAAAGATCAGAAAGATCCCACTGCTTGTGTCAATTTAATCTATTAAAGGCAAAACACGGAGTGCAAAGCTGGTTTTCCCCTTTTTCTTTCTGCTCAGAATGTGCTATGTCTAAAATAGGCAAATAATAACTGTGTATCATTAATCATTGATAGGCTAGTAGCAAAACACAGGATCAACTTAATCCTTTTGGACATTGATGACTGCACACTGCCACTTTAAATAATAGCATAAAAGGCATCATTGCTACCCAGTATGGATTTACCATAGTAAATGAGTTTGAGTTACTGTATATATTTTGTACTTCGTACCCTGTTATCAATAACAGTCCTCAGGCCTCACAAAGGGCAACATGAGCAGGAAAAGAATAATTGCCATTCTGCATGGAGCCAGTTTATTGATGAGGTGGACAGAAGTAATATTTTTAGCCTGCTGGGTGTCCATCTGTAAGCAGTTTCTTGGAGCTGCCACTTCTCCTTTCTCTGGAAACTGTTATGGCTTTGTCTGCCCAAGGAAAATAATGAGATCCATCTATCAAACGGAGAACAAACAATAAACTCTATACCTTCCAATTAATTTGTTTTTCACCTCTGTTTACCAATGTGCATGCAGTTAACTATCCATCATATTATATGCATGTAAAGAAGTACATTTTTCAAAAGGTTGAATCTATTAACCCTTTTGCTAGCAAAATATATCTCCATGCCTCCAGCTAAACAGGAGACTTGGAAAAAAATCAATCCTTTTGAAGTGCCAGAACCTAACAACATAGTGTGCTGTAAAATCATATTCTCCGATCTTGCGTCTGTATCCTCTGTTATGTTAATAAATTCTAGTCCGTAAAAAATCTTTTCATGGAAAAAAAAAAACTATGATGCGTTTCAGTCTGGACCAAAATCTGCAGTAATGAGTCACTTCAGGATGTAGTATGTCTGTATTAAATATAGAGATCCCTCAGAAAATGTGTTCAGCTGGTACTTGAAGCTGAAGTGGCTTCTCACCACATTACAATAATTTACTTTTGTCCTAGCTGTACTTCCCTCTCTTAGGTGGTTTTCCACTGTTCTTGCACAGAGATTTTCCAAGAATGTGGGAATGTGCGTACCAGACGCTGACCAAGCTATATAGTCCTTTTTGCCATTGATATGGTAATGTGAGAGCTTGGTGGTTTTTCTTTTTTTTTCAGATCATTGGTCTGTTATGGGATTTTACTTTTTTGTCTACAGTCTTGCCATTTGCATAATTAAGAAGCACTTTAATCCAGGTATTATTCATCTACTTAAGCAGGTTTGTGTGCTATTTCCATGTGTAAAACATGCAAGTTCAATTTTTCAAGACACAGATGGTGTATGAAAAAAATTCTAAGAACCCAACTAGACAGAAACATTAAAAATCTGGCTCTATACCACTGCACACACAAAAACATCTGAGGAAATTGGCTCCTAGGAATCAACTTGTTCCTAATATTTCATTAGCTTTTAGTGCATAGAAGATTCGAACACTGAAGAAGAGTCAAAACAGTATAGTCAGCCTTCTCAGAATATGTCTGGGGAAATGCCTAGTGCTAGAAAAGGAGTGATGCTTTATATCTGGGGATTCTGGCTGGCTAACTATGAATAATGTTATATGAATGGCTCAAGCACTACATCATTGCCATTAACCCCCCTGAAACACAGTAGAATTCCACTGGCAAGGAGCTTGCTTGCTTTTTAAAAAGGAGAGGAATCTCTGTTGTGAAGGAAAAGGTTAAAAGGCTTCAGAACTGAAGTGTGATGAAGGGAAAAGAAGATGAGAAAGAGATAAAGCCAAGAAGAAAATGTCTTCCTATGTATTTCTATCTAAAATCAGTTTCTAGCTGCCCTAAGTTAAACAATTGGTAGTTGACATTTTATGCAGATGAATCAACGTGTTCCCAATTATAGTTGTATATACAATATCCAACACGCAGTCAGCATTTTAACTAGTGTTTTTTAGCAAGCTGCTCTGAGCTCACCCACAAACATGTCATAGAGAGTGTCTGTACATTCTGAGTGTGAGTTAGAGAGGCAGATGTATAACCTGGGAAGACTTCCAGATTCATCTTTCTTAAAAATGGGTGTGTTCAGCATTGGCTACACTGATCAGGATTATTCTTTGTGCCACAAGCCATCATCAGCGTGATACTAATTCAGAAATAAGCCCAGGCTCACTAACAGATCATGTGTTTGACTGGTCCTGGCTGCAGGCATAGGAATTGGTAAGTCTTAAAGGAAGGAATGTCTGATCTGGTGCTCTCCTGTTATTTCTGTCTTGATATTGGGTGGCCAAATACTCAGCTAGTATAAATTGGAACAGCTCCATTCAATTTAATGCTTAGCTAATGATCTACATAAAAAACCAACACAGCACATTTATTAGTCATGAATTTCTTATTAAACATCTGAAATTATGAAAAGTTCTCCTGCACTTCCCTGCATTTCTGGCTTTTGTCCTCCCATCTGGTTGTATGACTGTAGTTTTAACTTCTATCCTTTATTACTTATGCATTGTTCATCACTGCTACTCTGCCTTTTTCTCTGAAGCAGCAACAACTATGTATATAAAGCTGCTACACAGTCCTGGACCCCGGTCTAGTTCATTTAGTCTGAATTTTAACACAATTCCTTTAAAAGCCATCCATAAAAGGTACTTTCCGGTAGGATTACACTCTTATTTCAGTAGGGCTGGAATTGTTTGGTAATGTTGACATACACATACCACTTCACTGCAATACCTCACATATGTTGCAATGTACCTGTACCACAGGGGACTTTAACATTTACTGCTATTGTTTTAGTAATATCTCCCTGGATAAAGGTTGCTAATTACACGAAGTGCACGATTAATCTAGATTGGCAAAAGGCTATTAAGCTCAACAGAACTGCTATGGAAGGGTGTGTTTTGAAGCAATAGGTTTGGAGGTTCCAAGTACCCCTGTCCTAAAGTTTCAGTATCAAATGGTGGATATAATTTACTGAATTTACTTGTATAAATTTTATTTAAAGTGTCAGTTCTCATAAAATGAAGACTAGAAAGTAAATGTTGATGAGACTCTTTTGCCCATATAAGGGACTACAGCTGAATTACATAAATCTTATTGAAAATCTTGTTCAAAAGAAAAGATATTAAGACCTGATTGTCAGCTGAAATAACTCTGAAGAACTTTATTGAAGTCTACAGAAGATACTTGAATTTATACTTTCCCAGAGTATGGCCTACATTTTATAAAGGCTTAGAATATGACATTGTGATTCTGTGACATGGTGAAATGAGAAGAATTTGGTTTAAGATATTTCTGTAAGATCAATCTGTTTCATAGGGTCAGAATCCTTAATGCCAAAGTGTTTAACAATCTGATTCTCTCTCTATTTATAGTTCACTTCACACCATAGGCCATTGAGTAAAGACAAGCAGTTCCTGAGTTACTCTGAGGTGACTTTGGTTGCCAAGATATTAAAGGGGTTTTGGCACCTAATGAAATTTTATTCATGACATTTTATATCCGCTACTCAAGAGGCTGACTAAACTTGCACGCATCTACTATCAAGATGCAAGATTGATAACACTAGGTTGTTGCCACAAAGAAAAGAATATTTTTTTAAATTCAAGGTAATTTAAAGAAATAGTGCTAAACGGGATAGAAGTGCTGCACTGCTGCCTAGAGACGGTATGTAAAAAGCACGGTATTTGTGTAAGGGTTGTATGACGGGAGAAATGCATTAGTCTGAGTAATGTAGGCTCATTTCTGCAAGATTATTATGGTAAAGGCTTTGCAGAGATTTTTAATATGCATCACATACTTTCCGAAAGAAGGCTTACTATGATAGACTGGAATAGCTTGGTGTCTCCAGGTACTGTAATATTATGTAGTGCTTTCTTTTTTCAAGTGCTTCAAATATTTCATAATTGAATAATATGACCGATAAACTTCTGCAAGTAAATGTGTAAAAAGCAGGTTTCCAAGCAGAACACAGACCATTCAAGCTCTGTAGGAGATAAGCCACCTGGCCTCAGTCCACTGAAGCACTTAAGTATGTATGCAGCTTTAAACACCTAGCAGTCCCATCATCTCACATTTTAGGTATCAAATCACTTGCATCAGGGAGACTACTTGGATACTTAAGTTTATTAACGTGCTTAAGTTTTTTGCTAGATTCAGATAAGTGTAAGGAACTAAGCCCAAAATAGTATATTCTTTAGGGAGAGGGTTCTGCACTGTGGGAGATGCAATCACGTCTCGGATCACTTCGTCTTCAGAATGAAGTTGAAGCTTTCTGTGGATGCTACAGCAAGAAGTTCTGTAGGAAAAACAGATAAAAAATTGAAAAATGCATGCGTCTGCTGTTCTTTCTTATTTTAGTTTGATCTTTGTAGTTGTTCTAAAGGATACCTTAAAAACGTGGCATGAATGATCCTTAAGCAATATCTATCCACTGCTGCATGATTAATACATTTCTAAACTAGAAGATTACATGTGGTGCCCCGTGTGTGATGGCCTGTGAATTGTCGATAGAGAGCCTTTGAATACTAAAAAAGAGCATAAGTTGTTATGAAGAATATTCAGACAATATCATGGTATATTAAGAAAAAAATAAAGTACAGCCATCTTGAGTTACTGTTTCTTTCTTTTCAAGTTTTTCAAGTTAATTAAATCTCCCAAGGGACATCAAGGACAAGAAGAAGGGCTTCTTCAAGTACATCAGCAGCAAAAGGAAGACATGGGAAAATGTGGGCCCGCTGCTGAATGGGGAGGGTGCCCTGGTGATGGAGGATATGGAGAAGGCAGTTACTGAATGCCGCCTTTGCCTCAATCTTTACTGCTAAGGCTGGCCCTCAGGAGTCCTAGACCCTGGAGGTACGAGAGAAAGTCTGGAGAATGGAAGGCTTTCCCTTGGTTGAGGAGGATCAAGTTAGAGACCACTTAGACAAACTGGATACCCACAAATCTATGGGCCCCGATGGGATGCATCCATGAGTGCTGAGGGAGCTGGCAGATGTTATTGCCAAGCCACTCCCCATCTTTACAAGGTCATGGAGAACAGGAGAGGTGCCTGAGGACTGGAGGAAGGCCAATGTCACTCCAGTCTTCAAAAAGAGCAAGAAGGACGAATCAGGAAACTAGAGGCCAGTCAGCCTTACCTCCATCCCTGGAAAGGTGATGGAACAGCTCATTCTGGATGTTGTCTCTAAGCATGTGGAGGAAAAGAAGGTTATCAGGAGTAGTCACTATGGATTCACCAAGGGGAAATCATGCTTGACCAATCTGATGGTCTTCTATGACGGCATGACTGGCTGGGTAGGTGAGGGAAGATAGTGGATGTTGTCTACCTTGACTTCAGCAAGGCTTCTGACACCGTCTCCCACAACATCCTCATAGGAAAGCTCAGGAAGTGTGGGTTAGATGAGTGGACAGTGAGGTGGATTGACAACTGGCTGAATGGCAGAGCTCAGAGGGCTGTGATCAGTGGTGCTGAGTCTAGTTGGAGGCCTGTAGCTAGTGGTGTTCCCTAGGGGTCAGTACTGGGTCCAGTCCTGTTTAACGTATTCATCAGTGATCTGGACTAAGGGACAGAGTGTACTCTCAGCAAGTTTGCTGATGACATGAAACTGGGAGGAGTGGCTGATACACCAGAAGGCTGTGCTGCCATTCAGCGAGACCTGGACAGGCTGGAGAGTTGGGTGGAGAGGAACCTAATGAAGTTCAACAAAGGCAAATGGAAGGTCCCGAACCTAGGGAGGAATAACCCCATGCAGCAGTACAGGTTGGGGGTTGACGTACTGGAAAGCAGCTCTGTGGAGAAAGACCTGGGAGTTCTGGTGGACAAGAAGTTCACCATGAGCCAACAATGTGCACTTGTGGCCAGGAAGGCCAATGGTATCCTGGGGTGCATTCGGAAAAGTGTGGCCAGCAGGTGAAGGGAAGTTATCCTCCCCCTCTACATTGCCCTAGTGAGGCCACATCTGAAGTACTGTGCACAGTTCTGGGCTCCCCAGTTCAAGAAAGTCAAGGAACTACTGGAGAGAGTCCAGTGGAGGGCTACAAAGATGATCAGAGGACTGGAGCATCTCTATTATGAGGAGAGGCTGAGAGAGATGGGTCTGTTTAGTGTGGAGAAGAGAAGACTGAGGGGGGATCTTATCAATACTTACAAACACCTTTGGGGCACATGTCAAGGGGATGGGGCTAGACTCTTCTTAGTGGTGCCCAGTGACAGGACAAGGGGCAACAGGCACAAACGGAAACATGGGAAGTTCCATCTGAATATGAGGAAAAACTTCTTTACTTTGAGAGTAATAGAGCACTGGAAGAGGCTGCTCAGAGAGGTTGTGGAGTCTCCTTCTCTGGAGATATTAAAAACCCACCTGGACATGACCCTGTGCAACATGCTCTAGGGGAACCTGTTTTGGCAGGGAATCGGACTAGATGATCTCCAGAGGTCCCTTCCAATCCCAGCCATTCTGTGATTCTGTGAAGTTTTTTTTCTTGGAAATAGAAAATATTAATCTGTTGGAGAAATACTTTCATTGAAAAAAAACCAAATAGATTGTTCTATTAAAATGGAATCTGATTCTGATCTGCTTTTTACTGATGCTAATTGCCATGTTTCACTTAAAGTGGGGACTGTCAAGAAACACTGGACAGCCACGGCCCACAGCATATTGGCAGTCAACTGAGGAAATCCAGCAAAGAACAAAATAATCAGATGAAAAGTTTTGGTCAGTGGAGAAAAGCTTTCAGCATTTTGTAAGAAGATGGTAGATCTGGAGGAAATATGACTGTTAGGAGGTGGGAACCAGGAGTTCAGGCATCAAATAAGATGCCGCAAGGCAGGCATTGCAAGGTGGAAGAAAATCATTAAACATGTAGGAGGAAGTGCCATGTCTTTTTATTATTTTGCAGTATTTTGACTTTGCATGTCAGTTGATGCAAATATTTCTGGGAAATAAAATCCGATGTAGACTTGTAAAGATCAAAAATTACTTTAAGCCTATTACCCTGGTAGTATGTATATGACTTAATTCCATTACTGGCCTGATTTATTAAGTGTTGTTACAAGCCTTCATAGCTATACTTCTGTTTTTACGTCTTAAATATTTCTTCAAACCAAAAAGAAAATCGTAATGTGCAAGAGTTCACAAAAGGAACTGCGTAGACATGCTACAGACGTTGAAATTCACACTTTGCTAATGCAACTTTGTCATGCAGATAAGTCCTGGTTAACTTGATAGTAGATGCTAAAATGACACGGTGGGACAGATTTTGTAGCTGTAATTTCATCACTAAGCAGTAGAGGTTATTTTCAAATCAGTCCAAACTGATACAGAACAGTTAGCTCATTCTAAGTAAAAGTCACAGGACAAATCATGAGCTTTAGCAGACAAACGGAAGGGAGGAGGGTGTAAGAGCACAGACAAAATAACATGTATTTCTTTAAGGATATTAGAAGCAGGAAGGCAAGGAGAAGTGCTGTCAAATAGGCCTGCAGTGTCCTTACTTTTCTTACTTGCGTATTATACTTTGGAGTAGCCAAATCGTTGATTTGGCTCAGTCTTCACCACAGAGGATGGTGAAGGCAGATATGCTTGCTGTTAGTTGTTTCAGCTAGTAAAGGTGAAGTACAAACACACTGAAATGTTAAAGAGATTACGTTAACCAGTTCAGTGTAAGGTTGTAGCTTACTGGTGATGATTCACCAGTCTTTCAAAGGAATTGGTCTCACAAAGAATAAAAATCAGCCCCTGATGACAGTCTTCTGCCTTGCTTAAATGATCTGAAGATGCCACATGTTGCACGTGTTGGGTTTTTTTTTAAAGATATTAACAGTTAATCTAGGAGTTAGGCTATTTTGAACCTTACTTCAGGATTTCTGAAAGTGTTAGGGGGTAAAAAAAACCCTCATGATTTTAATAAGAGGAGAGTTAAGTTCTTTTACTAATGGAACTATGATGTATAAAACTTATACTGTTCAGATTAATTTATGGCAAATATATTTATCCAAGGTGCACTAAAGAAATTTATAAAATTATTATGATCAATACTTACTGCAATAATTTCTGGCAAGGAGAGCAGAAGTAAAACAACTCTGTACTTAAAGTTGCAAACACAAATGCATAACTTCCTGTGAGGGAGATCAGGTCTAATTTCTGCAGCTGTTGTCCACAGATGTTAAAATAAACATTGATTGGTTTACATGCATAGTATTTGTGTTCTTGAAAGAATTTAGAAATCAAATTTTTCCTTTGGAGGTGTTAAGCTTGCCTGCTTGGTTAACAGAAGCCAATGCCCCAGCTATTCCCACCAGGACTCGGGCTCCTGCTATTTACCTCCAAAGGTAATTAGAGTTTCTCATGTTTACATCTGAGATCTCAGACACATAAATGAATTTATCCTTGCAACATCCCCGTTGAGATCTGGTGATCCAGACCTGAGCTTACCCCCAAATCATTGTACGTGTTGATCTGCAGGAGCCCGGGGAGACTAATCCTCCCTTCCTGTGTAGAGGAACCATGCTGCTTCTCTTGCCTATCAGGTTTCATGCATGAAAAATAGGGTGAATTTTACCCATAGGGTTTGCCTTTTTACTTTTTAGAAAATAAGATGAAAACTTATTACTGAGCATATTTTAAAGTCATCCTTGTATCCTTTTTCTGAGGTATATTTTTTTCTGTGCAAAGCAAGTGGTAATAAAAATTTTACTTTGAAAGAATGCTATAGGTGTGAAATGGTGCCAATAATTTCAATGTTGTGTTACAGGGTTTTGAAAAAAGAAATAAGATACTCAAAGCAATTAACAAACATCAGATTTCCATTCTAGATGCTGAATGTGATTAGAAACTGTAAATGAATAATACTTCATTCCAGCTGTTCTGGGAGCAGGTTTTCATGCACCATAGCCGTACTAAGCGTAGCTATACTTGCGTTTATTTGCAGAGCCCATCAAAATACCATTTTGATTAATGGGCTTTACTCTGTTGGAGAATTGCAGAGTTATAAACTATGGGTCTCTTTATTATAACAAAGATGACTAAATCTATGATATATGGTAAAAGTTGTAGAGAATCTGTTCGAATCAAAAAGTCTTTGAACAAAATTCATACTAAGGTTCTATTTAGCAATAATGTTCCAAAGTGCATTTTGCTGCTTTGTTTCATGGAATAGACAGTTTTTATGTCTATAGGCTGCAGCAGTAATTGCAATAGGAGATAAAGTTTATTCCTTCCAGTTCTCCAGCATAGTGTGTTTTCACTCATTTAAAAGTTGGGGTTTTTTTAAATATCAGTTCCAAACTCTACTAAAGGAAAAAAGAAAATCCTCTGGCAATTTTTTTTCATGGTGAAGATTCTCTGGCTTTGCTGCTAGTACACTGAAGAAGCCGTTCTTATTAGGCAAGTGAGGAATGTAGCAGTCATATAAAAACAAATCATGAACAAGCTCTTGGCATTGCCTGAGACATCTCAGATTTTAGTGCTAATCTTGTGGGAACACTTATCAGTTAATCACTAGTCACACTCTAGTGATAAAGTCATTGTAATTCTATGTGTTGTTTTCTTTCTGTTGATTATGTGATACTTTAACTATCAAAAACTATATTCATATTTAAAATAGTGCTATCAATTTGAAGATGGGAATTAAAGGTCTTCCAAAGAGTTTTTCTCCATGTACTTTTTATTTGTGTTAATTATGTAAAAGAGCTTTTGTCTGAATGTGCTTCTAGGGCTTTAATCATTTATGTACTTGCTCAGATGCAGCAGCCTCTCACTTGATCGTGTGTTATCCAAGTGACATTAAATAATTTCCATATTAACTTTTCCATTTGTTTACCATAGTTTTATGAATGGCCATTCTGTTGATTCTCCTCCACCTCCTTCTTTTCCTTCACCTGGTCCTTCCTTTCTTTATGGATTAGCTGAGAGCCTGCCTCCTAACACATGCTCTTTGCGCTGCTCCAGAAATAAAGCTAGGGCTTCCTTTGCCATCTAAGCTAAAGTTTTATGTCATTAACTGCTTCTGCTTACTGACAGATGCAGTGAGCAGAGAATTGCGAACTGTTTGAGATATCTGCATCCATTTATGCTTTGTACTAGGTCTTGATTCTCCATTGTGTTGTTCTCTTTGGCATACGTTACTTCACTGCAAATGGGAAATCTGTACCATTCTAAATGGAAGAAGTTTTTTAGTTGTGTAAAGTCATAGAAAAAAAGGAGTAAAGCTCATCTAGTCAATCATTCTGTCCCTGGAAAGCATTGTATGTTCATCCATCTTACTTGCAAGATCTTAAAAGCTTCTGATGATGGAGACTATATAACATTTGCAGGCTGTTTGTTACAGTACTTCAGTGTGTTCATCAGTAGGTCATGCACATACATACATGCACCTATATATATGTGTATGTTCATACATCCAGACAGCTTAAAACTCCCTCACAGCAATTAAAGGCCCTCTTACATTTGTCCTGTCCAGAGTGGAATCAGAGAACAATTAATTCTCTTCCTTGCAGCAGCCTTTTACATTTTAATCTGTTGTTATATCTCTTGATATCTTATGAACTGTCCAGCCCCTCTTCTTTGTATCATTTCATCACAAAAATAGAAACACCGGAGTGTAACAGAGTTTTAGGTTTCAAATTCTGTGTTGGTTTTTTATTATTATTATTTTGCCTTTTTGCAAAAACACCCACATCAGTCCCCAAAAGAGCGCTTTTTCTTTTTCTCATCTCTTTTTGTCTGCATTTTGTTTCTGTTACTAGCAATTACTTTGTGCAGCTTTGGGGACTATTTTTAATTAACTACTGATTCATTGAGGGTGAAGGCCCACATACATTGTGCTTTTGTGGACAGACATCAAAATGGAGCTTGTATTTTAATTTCTCTGCAATAACACAGCTTTGCTAGGAAACAAGGTGATTAGGTGTTGATTATATAATCTCAGATAAGTGTTCACATTCTGAATTCTTTTAGTACTGTTTCTCTAAAAGCTGTGCTACATTGTAATAAATTGGTATAAAACATTAACAAGCTAATTGTAAAATTTGACTTTAGAAGTAACAATATACAGGTTAATCTGATCAAAGCTCTTGTTTTTTGGGTTTTTTAAAAGATTCTACTTGACTCGGCTATTGTAATTATATTTGCGAAACTTAGAATTTTAGCACAGAGAGTAATTATATGTTTCTTGGCATTTATTTATACATACACACATACATACAATATGGTGTATTTTGCTTCATTTTCATATTGAGTTGGACATTTAGCGAGATTGAAGTGAGAGAAGCATTGCCTATTTGCTCCTTTCTCCAAAAGTTAGTCATACTATTAAATGCTGGCACCTTGTCCCTTGCGGTGTCTTCCACTGGTGCGGCAGACGAGGCATCAGGCACATTCTGGACATGGGGTTTCTAAGTGAATTCACAGCACCCTGTTTCCTGGCCAGGCCCCTTCTCCTCCTGGGCTGCATTGGCTCCCCTGTGCCCAGGATCGGAGCCGACAGCCCTGGGCAGAGGGAAGGGGCATCAGTGGGGCTGGAGAGTCACGTCTGCAAGGTGGAGGAACAGACTACACACACGTCACTGCTGTGTTTGTACACCTCAGCACCCACCTCCTCCCAGACGACATCCTTTCACTGCATGAAGAATTATTCTTCAGAGGCTTGCCATTCTTCTGCTAATCAACAGAGCTGCTGTTACAGTCTCTTCTTTTTGCTTTTGTCATCATCCACTTGGCTTATTTTCCTTTGGTATGAAACTCTCTCTAGCTTTAATTTATCTCTCATGCAGATAAGTCAAAAGCTGCAATTGTTTACAGTGCGTGAGGAGGAGGGAGGGAGTACATTAATTTATAAATTTATAAATCATTTTACATTTACTATTCGTAGAAGGTGGCATATGGAGATCTCTGGCCTCTATCTACTCAGCTTAGCCAGAAAACAACAGACCTGTTTAGTCAGAAGTAGTGCCAACGGTTCTTGTCTCCTACAGCAGCCTTGTTCTGCAGGGACCACCTGAAAGAGGAGAGGTCTGCCTTTCCCTGATCTGCACAGTTCATGGCTTTGCTGCTGGAAAAGTCAATATCCCTTCTAGTTCTAATGCTGAGACTTTTTCCCTGCCTAGGGGACTGGGTTGTGACTGTTGGCTTGTTTTGCCTAGATCAGAGAACTGCTTCAGCATTGCTTTCAGAGGGGTAGTCTGGGGAGTGGTGGCCAGGAGACAGTGGAATATTCTGTACAGAGTATTAAGGTTGCTGGTGGTCGTGCAGTTGGAACTGAGGAGGAAAAAAAAGAAATTATCTTAGCACGTGTTCTTAGACTGTATGCAATTAAATTACAGAAGACTGGATGAGTAATTTTCTGAGATAAGCAACAGGTAAAGAATGTGTGGAAGGAAGAATATGCGAGTACTATCAAGGCTCTTCTCAAGATATGAACCAAGCAGCACAGTGGTAAGAATGGCTACCAAAAATATTTGTTAATGGCTAGTGAAAGAAGTTACAAATGGGCAAGTATCCTGTAACCCAGAGAAGAAAATTAAGAGCGTACAGCTCACAAAGTATCCCCTGTGTAAGGAGCGTAGGTGGATTGAGGTGGATAGCTGTTATCCAGCTGGGCTTCGCACAAACCCCAAAAGGTTTCAGAGGAAATATATCATAAACGTTCATCAGTGCTAGCATATGCAGTATGTTTATATCTAGATACTTCTGTGGGCTTGTGCAAAAGATTGGTGATTCATATGACACCTCCAGAGAAAATGCCAGGAACCAGGTGCTGTGATACCCTATAAAGGCCTGTGCCCCAATGACAGCTCTCTTAGGCTGGATCCTGGTTCTAGCAGCAGCTGGTGGCAGGGAGTCATCTGCCAGCCCCACATCCCTGCGTGAGCACATGCTGTGCAGTCAGATCAGAACCTTGAAACACGAAATGCAAGACAGCAGCTCTGGCATTACTCATGCTGGTGATGGATGTGACACTTTTGCTCCTCCTTCCCACCTCTAGGTCCATGCCGAAACAAGATTAAACTATCATATTTGCTTTGAAGCAGTCTCTTCAATGGCGCAATGCCCGAATCTAGGCTGCCAGTACCTACCCAGTTTTTAAAGGAGATTGTTAGTTTCTTCTTTACATTTAGCCTTACTTTAAATGAGTCTCTTCTGTCCCAGCCTTTCATGTGGGTGATGGTGACAGATGGCCAGGGCCATGCTCTGTAGCAGATAGAGCTAACTTTTAAATTACTTGGGTTTGCAACATTTCACCTCTAAAGAGCCTTTGAAATTAATACAGGGACAGGTGCTGTCTTCCAAATTCAACTGAGTTCACTGCAGACAGTACTACCCAACTGCGGGTTTATGCTGAACTTTTACCACCCTTAGCGCTCTACAGTTTAAAATTAGCTGAGCTGGTTCATCTGTGTCTGCCGATGAAGTAAATGAGGTGTGCTGGGGAGATTTCTCCCTGCAGAGTTCTGAGCTGTGGAAAGGACCTCTAGACAGAAGAAGATAAACATGCATGAATACTTCTTCAGCTTCAGTCCACATGCACTTATGGTCTCCCACTCAGATGTATCACCCTATAAGCAGGGAATTCTCCTTGTTACATAACTAAGGGATGATACCTACTTACCCCATGTGGTTCTGGAACTGGTCCTTTTTCTACTGCCTAGAACGGATGTGGAAGCCCTTGGGAAAAGTGATGTAAAATGGGGATCATGAACAAGCGATGCTGAGACTTACTGGTACCACTCTCACTGAATCAGTTCTATGAAAACAAATTTATGTGGTACATTCATTACAAGAACCTCCTTTGCAGCCTCACTTTAATAACTCTCCTCCATCTCTTTCTATCAACGAGAGCAAAATTTTTAAAGCATAATGCTCTGTAACACGGAGCAGGGGAATCTGTGAGAGTTTTAAGCCTAGATATCTGATGCAGAAAGGGAGCTTTGCAGCTTAAACAGTGCACCACACTTTTCTAAATGGGTCCCTATAGTGTTATAGTAGGAAATGAATGACCTGCAGTGGACAGCGGGGGTTTTGCGTGAGGTTTAAGTACTGCAGCCCGTAACTAGTGGTATTTTTAGAATGCTATTAACCTCAGTGAGAGCACTTGCATGCTTTAAGTGCAGCACGCTCTTAAATATTTTGCTAGAGTAAAGGGGAGGTATGCTCAGCATCTAGTAATTTTTCAAACATTGGTTTAGTGCTAAGGTTTTACAAATCCTTTTGTTTCATTTGAGTATTTTGAGTTCCGGACTATTTCTTGGTCAGGATATGCACATGAAGGCACTTAAGACCTGTGTTTTGGGAATTGTGCATTTGTTTTAATAATGTGAATGCTGAGGTACAAAAGGACTCATTTGGAAATGAGTAAATAAATGATGGGGGAGGCAGAATATTTTATTTTCTTAATTAAAGTGAGAGTTTATGGTGCAAATGTGTAGTTAGAAAGCAGCTAATTCTCGACTGACCGGATTCGAATTTCCATAGAGAAACATGCACTAGAGTGTGTATTCGATTGTACTATTGCAGCATCTTATTTTGTAAATTGAACTAAGTTGCTATTGCTGGTCGTCTTATAAATGCTGCTAGAGAATTGGTGTAGTAGTACTATTATTACTGGTTTCTTTCTGTTAAATTGTAATCTTTGAATAGAACAAAATATCAGCCTTAGTCCCCATCAGAGACAGTGGAAGAGGAGGAGGTTAGTCTTTTCAAGCACACAAGGGGCTTAAAAAGTTTCTGTACTACTTTTCATTTTAGCTAGTTCATCTAGATCTGGAAGTCATTTATACCAATACACAATTGGTCTTAGAAGTATATGATGTTGCTCACTGGCAGGAACCTCAGGAGCAAAGCTGGAACACTCCTTTATGTTGTAAAGGAATGGACTCCCTATGGTTTTATATAACATTTCAAAATCTGAGAAGATGACGAATGTAAATATGAAGATTGTGGTTTATAACTAATTTTACTGAAAATACCAGTTGTACAGAAGTATAATGATGGGAATCCTTAATTGTCTGTGCTAATAGAAAGCATACTATTAAATTTTAAAAGTCATGAAATTCAGAGCAAAAAGCTCATTGACAGCCAACAGTGGAAGCTTCAGTTTTAAAATATTAAACCATAAATTCTGAAGAAAAATTTATATATATGGAAATCAGATTTCTTACTACAGGGAGTAATACAGAGAGTGTGTCTTACAAGTGTTGCCCATTAATGCTAGTTTCTTATCAGTTTTAAATTCAACTTCTGCAAACTAACCATAAATAAATGCAAATAGTAAATTTTCACCATCCAAAACTATCCAGGTTTTAAAAGAAATTATTAGAAAGAAACTGCATTTTTAAAGGCCATATTTTTGATCATATATGCAGTCAAATAAATGCAAGTTCTTTAAAGGTTTTGCTAAATCAGGACTTTAACTTGTCATTTTGCTTATGTGAGCAGTTAAACCCAATGAATCTACTGCAGAGTGGATGTTACCCATTAAAACTGTTTTAATCTAACAATTCAAAACTACTTAAGGGGTAGGTGATGCTTGTCTGTCCCACTTCCTCAATCCTACACCTGGTGGTCCTTCCCCCTTGTTTGCTCTGGAACTTATCATATGCTTCACTGGGCCAATTCAGCTCACTAACTGTAGAAAATCATATACTTGTGTTTTCCAGATCATTATTATTACTTTTAATTTAGCAGCATGAATCTGACTTGGACACAAATTGGCACAGAATGATGAGGGGTGAAATTATGAAAATGGTAAGAAAAAGACAGCTTCCCTTCAGAAGCTCACGGTGGCTCGATATAGGATGTGTAATGTCACCTTGAGCAGAATGGGTGCTCGAACTGCATGATATTATCTTTAAACTCTAGATCTTTGCAATTTTCTTTTTCATTTTAGAAGATAGTTAACAAATATATAAAACAATATATAAATAGCCTTTCAATATATAACGAGGGCTTATAAGAAAGACAGAGAGAGACTTTTTACCAAGGTCTATAGTGACAGGACAAAGGGTAACGGTTTTACACTGAAAGAGGGTAGATTGAGATTGGACATAAGGAAGAAATTTTTTACAATGAGGGTGGTGAGACACGGGAATGGGTTTGCCACAGAAGCTGTGGATACCCCATCATTGGAAGTGTTCAAGGCCAGGTTGGACAGGGCTTTGAGCAACCTGATCTAGTGGAAGATGGCCCTGCCCATGGCAGGGGGGTTGGACTGGATGATCTTTAAGGTCCCTTCCAACCCAAACCATTCTGTGATTCTTTGATATTCTGAAATTTAGAAGCTGTTTTGTTTTGTTCCCCCCCCCCCCCCCCCCCCCCCCCCCCCCCACCTCCCACTAGCATTTTTGATTCTTCTACAGGGGGATTGGACTAGATGATCTTTCAAGGTCCCTTCCAATCCCTAACATTCTGTGATTCAGTGATTCTCTGCTACTACTGTATAAGTGTATAACTGTAAGTGTTGCAGTCTGCAGTACAGCTCCTTGGTGTTTTGAAGCATCCCTGAATTTGAGGTACCAACCTATATTCCCTCCATAGGCTTCTTGAGCTACTGTTGCTGTTTTGTCCCTCGAGCTGCTGTGTTTGAATCTGTTGAATATAAATAGCATTTGGAAGAGTATCTCTGAGTTTTGAGACTCATGCCCAAGGAACATAAGCTCTGCGTAATCCCCCTTCTCACTGAAGGGTTTCATCAGACACTGATCTGGCACTAGCTCACATGGAGCTCAGCTGACTGAATGACTGGCTGCCACCAGAAGGAGGAAGTCTTTCTTCCCACTCCTGACTGAGCTGTCCTACCCTGTGGGCTCTGCTGGTCCCAAAAGGAAAGCAACAGAAATTTACCCGAGGAAACACGGCAAATTTTGAGGGTGGATGGATACATAGAGTTCAAGCACTTTTTTAATAAAGGAAAAAAAAAGTCTCCGTAAGCCACAAAATTTGTTGAGGTATAAGGAGAAAAGTGGGGAGAAAAAGGCAGGTGGAAAGCAGGAGCAGTGGCTTTCCATGAAACAGAGCCATTAGCTCAACTGCAGGAGACACTACAGCTGAAGAGATTGTCCAGTGCTCTTGCATCTCCAAAGCAGCGCTTTGCTATGCAGCGTACTCACTAGTCAGGAGGCAAAGAGCTTAAGATCCAAATAATAGCAAAAAGTATCCTACAAGTTAAATCTTTTCTGCATGTTTACTACTCTGAGGCAAACAGAATACTTTTTTGTCAGTGTTTGCAGGTACCCAGACTCTCCAGTCTCCTTGTTCATGCCTCACTTGCCCCGTCTTTACAATGCTGTATGTGTAGATCTTGTACTTCAAGAAGTAAAAAAACATTCCCTTGGACTATTATCTTCACTGAATATTGCAGTAGCTATGAGGACTTATTTTGGTAAAACTGTGAAGAAAGAACTGGGAGTAGTTGTATGCTCATTTTCCATCCCTGTTACCTCTCTTTTTTTTTCTCTTTTTAAAAAATGATGATGATTAGCTATTGTTTTCAGCTCACTTATGCAGCCAAATCTTTTATGGGTTGTGCTATCCCAGTGTTTTTGTTCTTTTTTTTTAACTTGAAAGAGTCACCATTCTGGTGAATCATGTCCATTGTTTCATGTTGGGAAACAATGTAGCACAAGATCTTCTGAAATTTTGGGACTGAAATATTGGCAACAGAGGCCCTTGAAATTAAGATGAAGTTCAGAAACAAAAATTGAGTTTGCAATTTTATTTTATTTATGAGTGTGTATATATATATATTTGTGTGTGCATGTACATGTGTGTATATACACACAAAATTTCAAAAATATGCACATGAACACCATGCATGTAAACACAGGACTGCTAAATTCTAACACACCTTAATGACCTGACATGGTCAGCAGCTCTAAAAGTAACCTCCAAACACTATTGTTTACTTTATGATCTTGCTCTTCAAGTAAAACAAAAGAAGCACATTTACAATAGAAGGCTACTGTTTTCCCAGGAGCTCTGCATGAGCAGCACCTCTGAAATTTAGAGACTGGAAGAACTTATTCTTGTCTAATGATAGATTGAATTAGTTTAGTTTAGGTATTTGAATTGGAATATTTGTCTTAGTCTTTCTTTATCTCTCTAAGATATATACTTCAGCACATTTTTCAATTAAAAAGAAAGACTCGGGCTGAGTTGCTAAATTTCAGCATAAATTTTTATTCTGAAGTTATAAGCCCTGGAAAATAGCAAGGGGGGAGATTATAACTGTCTGACACTACCTTATCTATATAGCTGAGAACAGCATCACTACAATAAAAGAAGATAGCAGTGTCTCCCATTGATTGTTGTTTGATGAATGTAAAGCAATTTACTGGAATGCAATTAGCATTTGCAATCGTGTTACTATGGGGAATATTTTTATGCTGGCTTTGAATCGAAAATCTATACATTTTCTGGCCATGAGTCACTTGTAAGGAAGCTTTCTTTCTTGTTTCTTTTTTTTAAGGTTTCAGAACTATAATTTGTGGAATGCTGAAAGGAAGTAAACCTAGAATTTTTATGTTTAAAATATACTGAAGGACAAATTGTACAGTATATCTACTGCAATACATGACTTGGATTTAAATTTGCAATGCTGTGCATTGCTGGGGAATTAGTTTTTCAGGGGGTTTATAGAAAGAAATAAATCTCTTGAAAAACAAATGGCTTCTAGATATGTATATCTTAGCAACCTTGAAATAATTTTATAAATGTATGAATTAAGAAACTTGAAGTACATAGATTAAATAAGCAAAGCAATATGCTGAAACAGTAAGATCTGTGTACAATAGCAGGGTAACAATACTGCAAGAATTAACAATGCTACTTTTTCACAAGCCTCCAGATCATCAACAAGAAATGTACGTGCATGCAAGTGCTTGATTGGACACATCATTCTGTCTGCACTTTAAATACATGTAAATTTAGTTATGTCCTAGTTGTGATTAGTTCTGCATCACACAGAAATTATATAGTGATTTTAGAAAGAAATACATACTGGTGTGTTGATTCACAGTTTGAATTTTCTGTGGACATGTATGTGAATGCCTGTCAGTGTTACTGGACAAATCTCAGCTGACATGGAGAGGGTATCAATGAAAAATGTGTGTATGTTGTAGTGGGCTGTCAACATCCTCCTGATGATGACACACGAATACAATACCAAAAATAATCTGTATGGTGCTTTTCAATGGCTTCTGTATGTTATGGACCAAGTGCTGCTATCCTAACTCAAAGACTACCACAGAGAATTATTTCCATAGAGACCTAGCTGTGAATGTTTATTGTTTTCAAAACACAGTTATTTTTAACACTCAGTTAATGTCGTCTTGCTGTAATGGTATATATCATGTACCTTAATCACTTTAGGAGAAGCTTCTTTTATGTGTTTGAACTTAGAGGTCTTACGAAGTCCCATTCTCTGTTGCACCTTGTGTACCTTAATCTCTGTGAAGTCTAGAAAGAATTGCTACTGAATTCCTGGATACTATATTAATTTTCCCACTGGGATGTTATCTTCTGAGCTTTCAAGGATTTTTTTTTTTTGGTAGTGAAAACCTTTAAAGAAAGCATAACAGACAGGAATAGGAACAAAGCAGTTGTTTCTGTGTTTGTAAATATAATATGGTGCTAGATCCTGTTATTTCTTTTTTTCCACTGAAAATTTCCTTCCATTTTAATGGCAACAATGGCATTGTAATGATAACCCTTTTAACTGGGGTTAGCATTAATATTTTAGTGGAGTTAGAATTGTCTGTGTGCCCCATCGCTGCCTTGATTAGGAAGAAGAATGCTGTCCCCCTTTATCCCCATTCAGTGCTATGATCAGGCTGTGCACTGGCATGTCTGCCATCTTAAGGAGAGGCTAGAGGTTTTGGGACACATCTTGTGTTGGTAATAAGAAAAGTAATTTAGGAAGAATCACTAGGGTAGCAATGTAGTCCCTGCTTCCTTCAGAATTAACTTTGCTACGTTTTCCTTTAACACTAATAATCAGTGGATGACTTCATATTTTCCACACTTTCTCTTTGAGGAAAAAGGCTAGATGCTTTTGCCACATTGACACAGCCTCAAATTTTCTGTCACTTAAGTTCTGTGGAGACCTAAATCAGCTAATATGAAATGGAAGATGCAAGGAACGAGGTAAAATTGTGACTGTGTGAACAGAAGCCTTAATTATTTTCTAAAAATAATAAAAAAAAGAAATAGATTTTCTATTTCCCTGGCTGAAATACCAGAGACTTTATTGCTGAGTTTCAAGGCTGGATGTGTTCCAAACGTAATTATTGCAAACAGTTTTCTTGAGGAGGGAGATTTGTATTCTTTATATATAAAACTTTTAAAGTTAACCTCTTTATGCATCTCCTCTTCTGTATCGCTGTCTTCCTCAGACCACAAATTGCATTGCTGTGCACTTAGTTTCCTCACCAAACAGTCCTAAGGCTAAAAGCAGATACTTTGTCCTGTATGGGGCGAAATATTTTCTTTAAGTCTTTGCTGTCATTTTGTGTTTGTAAGGCTGGTGTAGCACTTTCAAAGATATTAATAAAAATTCCGTCTTAGTTGCTCTTCTTCTGGAACACATGTATTTCCTGGGCTTCAGTGGAGTTTGGCATTTCATCCAGAAACTGCTGAGACTAAACTGTGTGTGTAATACTTGTAATTGAGTGCTGGGTGGTATCTACCCAGTGTTCAGACTGGGGAAGATGCTATTCCGCAGCTTTTTCTGTTTTATGAGCAGTGACATATTGTGGCTGAGGGACAGGCTGCCTCAGGAACCATCACCTGGCACGAAGGCAGGAGTGTGCCAGGCAGCTGTTTAAGTTACTCTGCTCCTGTGTGATCAGTGACTCCTGGCTCTTGATAACTTTAACTTAACAGGAACCAGTGCACAGCAGGGGATAGGAGCCACTGTTTGTTTTGTTATTGATTAACTGATTAGTGTTGTCTTGTCTCTATGAGGGCAACAGCTCCTGTTTCTTGAAGGGATAGTACTTGCGGCTTCATGTAGAGCCTTCTCATGGGGCAAAGGCTGGTTTCTTGCCCTGTGCAAGCTTGCTGCTGTTGTGGGAGACTGCCTGTCTTAAGGAAGACAGTATCAGTGGAAGCCCAGAGCCATTGTTTCACATGGAGGCAAGAATATAAAGGTCATATGGGAGGCAATTGCTCCTGCACGTACAGGAAGTAAGCAGGAAGCAGGAGCTCCTTCACAGTAGAATCTGGATGACTCCAGGAACTCATAAAATATCTTTCCACTTCCACATGAAGCAGGCATCCTAACTTTCCAGGCTTAGTGCCATTTTCCCTCCACCCACCCCACGCCCTTCAAGCATTACGTACAAGTATCCTTTTGACTTTTTTTATTATATCTTTTTAAGGATCTTCATCAGAGGTAAAGGGTGACAGCTGTTAAGTAGAAACTTTGTGGTGCCCTTGTGAGAAGGTTAGTCTGTGCTGAGCCTATGCAAGCTCAGTGCAATGTTTTGATTTCATTTTGACTTTGTTTTTAAAATCATTGGAAATTACTCAGGGGAAAGAATGGATTTTGGAGATCTTACCTCTCTACCAGCTCTTGTATGCTCTCCAAGCCAGGGAAGACTGTTGTACAAGTATAATTACTGCATGGGAGGTAGACCAGAGTTATTTCACATGGAAGCTGGAGGACCAAGACATGCCAGTGAGTCTGGGTGTTTTGAGAACAGGTTGCAGCAAACACAGTTGACTTTGCTTAAATATACAAGCAAGCCACTTAAATAATGAACACTGGTAAAAGTTGGAAGATCAGGACTGCTTACCTTTCTGGGTTTAAAAGACCAAATTGTGTATGTTGTTTTCACCAGTGTGGAGGGGATTAGTCAGGAGGAGAAGTTATAATAGATTGAGCTACTTAGAAATGCTAAACTGAAAACATTTAAACCTGCTTTTAATGAAGCTTCTGAAACAAAGGAGGTAGCCCAGCCCCTCAAAAAACATGTCATTATCGCTGTGGAAAGTGGGATTCATTTATAAAAATAAATAAATAAACAGACTTCTGCACAGATTGGCATTACCCACCAGGAGGACAGAGCAAACATTATCAGTTCAGCTCATCAAATCAAATACGGGAATTGAAAAAGGTACACTGAGGAAGAGATCATGGAAGCTTCAATCCCAGCATTTTGCCCAGAATTGAGTCTTGGGAGTAACTTGGAAGAGAAAACTGAGCTCTGTCTGCCAAAAGTGATGCATATTTCGAGGTCTCATTTGCATCTTTTTCCTGATAATGAACTTTACAGGCAGCTATCAAGAACAGAACAAAAGCCAAAAGAACCACCTCAGGATTTATTAGTTAAAAGTCCTGAATGGGAACAGCAAGTGCAATTTGTTTCAGAAGTATATTCTCACCTCATGTGTGTTCCTGTATTTCTATCAACTACATTTTGTTTGGTGCTGTTGAGGTTACAAAAATATAGTATTAATTCATAGATGAAAAATAATTTTAGCAACTTGGTGTTAACACATTTGAAAAATACAAAGCAGAATAATAGCAGAAGATAGAGAACAAAGTGGAGGCAGGAAAGTGGTGTCCTTTGAAACCACTGTGTGCTGAATTCACATCAGTAACTGAAGCAGAGGGATTTTTCTCAAGGGGAAAAATGTCTCAAAATGTAATTTCTTTTGTGAATGAGATAAATGAACTAAGGGCCACAGTTGATGAAATTAGGCTATGAATGCAGAAATTAACATATTGAAGTTAGTTATCCAAACACGTAAGAGGAGCACATCTGGGAGGAAGAGTCTGGCCAAGGATCACGGTATATACATTTTATGGAGATGCTTATGAAACCCTTGCAGGGCGGGGAAAAAAGACATGGCTGTCACATGCTGTGGGACAAGAACATCCAAAGCACTGATTTGAAGGGGAATGCCAATGCCTCCAAATCTGAAAGTCAGGTTCAGTACCTTGCAAAGAAAATTGCTGGGTAGAGGGACAAAACTGAGAATGCATTTAACTTATAATGAGTAATATGTACTTGACTGTTGAATAAGTAGTAAATTACAAATAAGCAAGGTCTCAAGTGAGTGATAAAATGGAAATTTCCTGAGGATTTTTTGCGAATTCTTATTAGAACACATATTCTTCATAAAGGATGGACTGAAGTCCTCTTTCATTTGAAAATGGTGACAGCGTGACCATTTCTGTTGTACACAGTACACGTGAAAGAAACATAGATGGTCAGATATTCAAAACTGCCTTAAGGAACAGGGAAGTTAGAAGTGGCCCTATGGGAAGACTGGTCTTCCTAATCTGCTTTGTGTTCCCCAAACTCACGTCTCCATTGCATTGTTTTATATGCCGTCTACAGAGCCTGCTGCAGCCTGAACAAGAGCAAAACCAACTGCTCACTTGGTACAAGTAAGTGTTACAGTCGTCCCCTATTGTGATTTATCTTCTGTACCTCCCTCAATAAGAAGATGATGCACTTAGGAAGGTAAACCAAGAATATATGACTATCAGAAAGCTAACTGCAGCTAAAAAGTCGTCTTAACTTCATTTAGGATGGCTGAAGTTTTTGCCTTTAAGTTTGGCTGTAACTGACAAATGTCACCCCTACCTCCACAATTCTTCATGCTTTATAACCATAACAACCTGCTAACCTATGTTTTCACTTCTGCAAGCCTGAATGTTACAGCACATTGGTGGGTAGAAGAATTACCTGGTGGCAACTTTGAGAGCAAAGGGAAATCTAATGCTATGCTGTATTCATTATTTTTCTCTTGATATGAGGGAAATTATATATGACAGAGAAATGAATAACGGATCATTTAATGTTGCGTAACATTCTTGGGCATACCATAAAGTGCCAAGATATCTTGGCTAATACCTATTGCTACCAACCATCAGCAGTAAAAAGCTTCTCCATGGACATTAAAGCTGCCATCAACCGTATTACACAAGAAGACAGCTGAATAATACCAAAAAGAAAATCAGCCTGTTGTAAAAATGTTTCACTGTAAATCACAGATCAGAATAGATAGTTGTAGATACTTCTTTAGATAATCAAGAGAACACATGAGACTGCTAAAAACTCATGACACAGGAAGGGGAAGGACTGTGTTTGAGAAAAGATGATCTACTTTTCTGTGACATCAAGTAAGGAAATCAGCTGTTACTGACTAAAAGGTGCAAATGGAGTCAAGCCCTTGAAAATATGTTACACATCTAACTAAAGAGTAAATAATCATCGTGGACCTGGTTGTGACATCTCAGCTGCAAAGAAGAGACCAGAGGCTTGAACAGACGCAAAGTGAAACAGTGAGCTTTACACAGCAACCAGAAGTGCTATGTTTGCAATGCATTCACTAGACACGTGTTTCTGTCTAACCCATTCATTAAGAACTCTTAAGAAGCTGGAGAAATGAACTAATGAATATACTTTCTAGGGAAAAAATAACACTCATACGGTATTCAAGTAAAAAAAAAAAAAAGATGGTCCTGTTTCTCATGTTTCAGAAAAGCCGGTTATTGAAATGGAAGTATCAAGCATACTTTGCCTCAGTGTAATGTTATTTTTTTTCCCTTCAAATAAAACCATCCTTCATAGACAAAGATAAAAAAGAAATTAAAAAAAACGGGGAGGTGATGGGGGGGAAGCACCACAAAACCAGGGGAAATTAGTAAAGAGAACAATCCAGAACACATAAGGGACTTCTAGCAACTAAATTATGTGGTAATATACATCACAGGAACTGTGAATTGAGAGCAGAAGTATTTCATCTATCTGTGGGAAACGAAACTGTAACAGGTAGCTCCCAGGAGAAGTTCGCAAAACGGGAACTATGGCAGGGCAAGTTGAGGTCTTCTGACCACTGAACAAAGAACCACCAAACTTCTGATGTTTGAACATTGGGACACCTAGCTGTCAGAATTTTAGTGCTTTTGAGGATAGCAGATTATGGAATTGTATTTGTGTTCTAACACATTTGATATTCTCTAGTTCCTCCTTTGTATCGCCATGCATCTTATTCAAGACTGATTTGGTACTGATAAAGTACATTACATTGATTTGTTACAAAAGTTTTTTTAAATCAAAGATCTGATAATTCTGAGGAATTTGTCAGAATGCTCTGGTAAATTTTTTTTTTTTAAACAGTAGTTTCTTCTATATCCATCAGCTGTTAGAAAATATACATGAAATGTAGTATGATTATATTATTAATATATGGGGAGATTAAACTGTTCAGGACAGATTATCCTTTTAAAAGGTGGAATTACAATTGCCATCATGCTTAATATTGACTAAAATGAAGAAAGACGCACACACATTCATATTGTCACTAGCAGAGTTTATAAGGGCCGAAAGAGAAGAATCTGATCTGTCATCTCTTAAAGGTCTGTGGAACTGGTGAAATCTCCTAATGAATGTTAATGTAAGTAGTAAGTCTAGAACAATATTGTACCACATGTGAGGGGGAAGCAGTGGCATAGCAGAATACTGGGACTGTATTTAGCCTTCATACATTAGGTGCACTGAAGTCTTCAGAGGACATGGAAGGAGGCTCAAGGTGTGCTCCAAGAAAATGAGGACTTTTTTAGGAAATGAGTTACAGTGAGGCTTCCTTGGATTCTTGTGTTTGGATATTAAAACAATGAAAACTCAGTACTAACCACTCCTTCTCTGAATAAAACTGCATGTTTGCTTGATTTTTATAATGAAATATCTGTAAACGTGGAAAGATGCACTAGTATGACCATAAACAAAGGCTCTTGAAAGGGATATAGCTTCAGAAATTTTAGCAATGAGGATTGTTAATAATTAAGGATGACTGAGATAATCTTTGATGTGGTACTGGTTTGCTCATGGTTCCCAGGGTGAAAGTTCCCAGTAAAAATAAAATAATGAACTTTTTCCTTGTACCAATATAAACAGCGTGTCATATTAGAACTTCAAAACATGCTTAATCCTCGGTTTGTGTCGGGTTAGGTTTTTGGTTTGGGGTTTTTTTTTTTAAGTATCAAAAGCCCTTCACAACTTCAAAAGTTTTAGGGCTTAATTTTTGTTATTATAAGGTTTACTGCTTTTGTAATCCAATTTGAACCGTATTTCATATCTTAATGACTCAAAAAACGTGCCTTAGCTGTTCTTGATCTGAGCAGTACGAAACATGAAAATATACGTATCACTCTTCAATATTTAGTGAGAGTAATCACTGTGAAACAAAGGAAAAAAAGTTACTTTAAAGTCTGGGAACTTGTGCTTCTGCAGAGCTGAAATAAATAATTTGTATCTTGATTACAAACTAGAAAATTCTGGTTCCTTTGGGTTTTTGTACTTCGTTCAATGTAATCTAATTCTACAAGACTGTAAGATCACACCAGGAGAAAGAGTATGTGTTTTATATTTATATTATGTGTTGCACTCTCTTGAAGAAAGTGTTTAACATGTGGAAACTTCTGGATGCAAATGGAGCTATGAAGCTGTTTAGTGATTCAAATGTTAAAACCTCTCTCATGGGAATGGATGAATGAGAGGCTGATTTGATCAGGCAAGTAGGAGACATAAATTGTACCGATGTGGTTAATTTGTTCTAAATGCACCCATATCCTCAAGCATCTACTACCTAGTTTAGTGACTCTTCTTGTGAATTCGCACTATATTATGTGAGAATATCTACATATTTTACTGAAAATTCCTTCTTTTGTAATAGTAGTATGGACTTCAATAAGCATTCAGTCTGTCAGTATACAGGAAACAGCTCTTAAGGGCTCCAATTTTATTTTCTTCCTTTTGGAAAAAGAATGGGAAGTGATCATATTTTTCAGCAAGCTACTTTGTATTAAACATCAAATTCATTAGTTCCCATGGGTGCTATTAGCTGTACTATCATAATGGCTGCTGTACTATGTGAAATAGCAGTTGGTGAAGCTACAGTGTCTGCGTAATAGTGTGAATGTTCCTGTTTGTGTGAACTTGTGCACGTTCATACCCATGCATGAACGCTTTCAAATCTCTGTTCATTCCTTGATCATATTACTTTCATGGGTAGTTTAGGCCTAGTTTGGAAAACACAAAAGAAAAAGAAGAAAAAAAAAAAGACCAAAACAACCAAAAACCTGAAACAAGCAAGCACTTATCTAATGAAGTAAACAACGGTGTTTGCATGAATAAGTCATTACTCTGTCTATTTGTTAAACTGATTGACAGAAGAAATTAAAGTGATATGCTAGAGTGGCAGTGTTCCCCCTGCCTCTAATGCCTTGCAGCACTCTGCTTTGCATTAGATCATGATGGCTCGTGGTGCAGTCTTTGCAAACTCTGCACTCTGCAAAGTTGGTTGAGTTGTTATGACTTAATTAGACAAATTAGGATACAGAAAGTGATAAACAACTGTGTAGTCCCACCTGCCTGTTTATTTGATTAAAAAAAAATCCTGATGACTAGGCAAACAGCTCATGATAGCCTACATTCACAGCCATTTTCTTTAATGGAAACTTGCTTTATGCTAGTTGTACTGCTATAAGAGAGGTCAAGCATGTTGTCTGTTTTGCTGTAGAACATGCTGTTTCTTGTTCTATGAATTTACGTGTATGTTTTGTTTGATATTCATAAGTGGGCCATTGAATCGTGAAGAATGTCCCACAAGTGAAACTTCTGCTTGACATATCTGAGTTTTTAAACTGTAGCAAAAATAGCCTGTACTCAAGATAAACAAAAACGTTTTTCGGAAGCAGTGTGTCTGGATACTCTCTGACATGGACAGATATTAAATGTTTACCTTCAGAAGTTTCATTGAAGAAAGGAGATAATTGAGAAGAAAGTACAGGTGTAAACCATAGCTCCCTTGGCCTGGGCTAGAGACAGTTTTCCTTCTGGATTTCCACTGTGTATATATTTTTTGTGCTTATGTAAATCCTTTCTATGAGTGAAAAAAGTATGACCTTTAATGAGTGGATACTGACCAACAGTGTGTGAAGTGTATCATAAAGCTTGTATCGCAACTAAACATGAATTTCAATAAAATGAATGGCTATCAATCCATTTACATCTGTAAGATGAGTGTCTAAGTATTCTGAACATTTAGAAAGACAAAATTCTTCCTAAACAACTTTATCATGTGTCATGTCCAGCCACCTTTACTTAGATGTATAGAATTCTTTCGGATTTTACAAAGGAGTCCTGGGTTGGCCACAGCCTTGGGATGTAAGTGCCTGGCTTAGCGTCAAAGAGAGCAAGCCAAAAGATACCAAAAGGCTCCCAAGACTTCAAAACTGCTCCATAATAGAGAAACAAACTTTTAACTAGACTGTAAGTCATTCAACATGCTGGCTTCCCATCTGCTGATTGAGACCTATTGAAGACAAAGCCTTCCTGATCACTTCTGCTTCTATTTCATTTCCCGGTTGTTTCTGCCCATTCGCCTTGCTTTCTGCTGTTCTCAGCCATCGCGACACAGCAGGTTACCTGTCCGCTTTCCTTTCTTCTTGACAGCCCCAGTTACTCTCCAGAAGTTTCTCCCAGCTGGATGTGCTCAGTTGCCCTCTGAAAAGAAGTGCTTTCTCTCTCCCATCAGAAATGTCTGCCTAACCAAGAGAGATGGGAACAAGGTGAAAAGATGAATGCCACTGCCTTACTGCATTTAAACAATTCTTAGCTTATTGAGCGCTTTTATATTGTGAACTAGAAATCAAACAAATTCACATTACACCGAATTTTTGTTAGATGCACTACCCATATTATTGTTTCATGTCAGAAGTCAACCTAGAGCTATAGACTTTGTACCTGGTCATCTACTTCACACATCTACTGTTCTTGTTGGTGTTCAAAAACTAGTGATGCCTTCCTTGGCCTCCTGTGTTCTGAGAACAGGGTGTTTTACAGTGGTAACATGATCTTGTTGCCTTTTTCTATGTCATACATATCTTTTGCAAATATGTTGCCCAGTATGTTCATAGACACCATCACAATTATTAGAGTCTGCTATGTGGTTCAGGGTTTCTGGAAACAATCCGCTTTTGGCCTTATTTCCCATTTGATGATCATTTTGTGTTTAACATACCATCTAATTTGTCATTTTAGTTTTCCCATCTGCAGTTGAACTTGTTTACCTTTGAATGCTGTACAAATACTCATTATCTTATTGTAATCATTGTCTGAATCATTTATTCTTCAATGTATGTGAGGTTTTCATACTCTTATTTTTCTAGATATAATTCATAATGTTCACAACTGAAAAAGAAAATTAATGTATTTCTTAAAAAGAAAATAAACATAGTGCTTCTTGTCTTAAAGAATCTGTACAAGCTGCAGAGGAGATATGGTATCATATCATATATATATGGTCCCTCTTCTCGGTTGTGCTGATTTGACATTATCTTGCATCATATTGGGATTGCGGTAGCAGGGGCTGTATCATATGGCATACAAGTAGTGAGCAAACCAAGTCTCTGCTCGTAACTCCAATTCTTAGCGTACCCATTCTGGGCTGCACATCTTAGTGTCTCTCATGTTTTATTGGTATGGCAGCTGTCTGATTTGTATAATTAGTGAGTTCAATTTGAAATGATAAACACTGTATCATTTAGGGGACTTTTCGTTTTCTGCAAACAGGGTTACCTTTAAGGTGTTTCTGGTGGTTGAGATGGCTGTAACAGTCCCTGACAACCTACCTTGCTCAGTTCCTTCCCTGGAGCAGTAACTATGCTGCTGCTGTCATCCTCTATGAGGGGGCAGGTTTTTGTGCTGATTGAAGGCCTGTTTTTGCAAAGAAAATGCACTAAAAATCTGAAAGCTGTTTGTCTCTCTTCTGCACCTGGTGTTTTAGATTTCCACTGAGTAAATTGCAACCTTTTTTTCTTGTGCTTTTTTTACCATTTTTTTCCCCAAAGGCTTAGCCTTTTGAATTTAAATAATAAAAATCATAGAACTGATTTGCAAGTGTCATTAAAAAATTGTAGTCTACAAAATATCTACATTCACTATAAACCACCTGTAAATGCATAAATTGAGTGTTACTACTAGTAGTTATTCTAGTAAAACAGTTGTTTTACTATAGTTAAATTACTGCTATGAATATTTGAGAGTTGTGTTGTCTTTCAGGTTAACTCTTTGGCAGACATTAATGCTTTAATATTAATATATAAAGAGTAGTATCTATAAGTAATAACTATGTATTTGTATCTGGCTTCTCTGGGGCTTCAGTTATTGGAGTTGGAAGGAGGTGTTACTGTACTTTAACAAGCTTCAATGAAAAATCCATGCTCCTTAGTTCTGTTTTAACAAGAAAAAAGAAAAAAACAACCTAAGGAACTCCAAACCTATACTTAATCTTTACATTATCATTGAAGATTACAGTAAAAGGCTAATTTTCAGCTGGCCTACACAATTTTTCTCAGATTTCCTACATCCTTCCTAAGTACCACCTATGCACTCCCTGATTTCTGTGTAGAGTTGCCCCCTGCCTGTGATAATTGTACTTCGGTTTGGTTTTTTTTGTAGCATAAACTTATGATCCTAGTGAAGTTACAGATGCAGTGAAATCTGTGAATGAGTGGCAGTTCTGAGATCTTTTGTACCTTTCAGCAACTACTTTTACAACTAGACTACTGCTTTTGTCACTTATTTAAATTATATTTCATAAGCTTACTTTGGGGAACTTTAGTGTTTTGGTGCTGATAAAGCTTTTGCACCTCATCCAGAGATGGCATTACACTAATATGATTTCATGGAGTCTCCAACTGGATAAAGAAAATACAATCATGTAATTACAGCAACAAAATTTCAGCTATGATGTTTTGAGAAAAGGGAGAAAAAACCTCTCTCACCCAAAGCATCCAAGAGGCCTAAAATGGTAGTGTACATAACTGCCAGAGTATGAAAAGCATGATATACTAGAGCCTCCAAAGAACAGACATCTGAACAGATGAGGAGAAAGAGTAAATGTCACTGAAATAGAACAGATAATGGCTTTTTGCTGCCACATAAATGCTGAGGCCACAAGGTGAAGCAGAAGACATTTCAAAACAGGCAGCATTGATCCTGTGATAACAATCCCATTATCATGATTTTATTTCTGTGACACTGCTTGATTGATACAGATGTAATCATTTCATTTCCCAATTGCTGGTGCAATAGAAGGGTATTTCCTTACCGTGTGCACAGTACCCCCTTCCTTGCACAGTCAGAGCTCCCACTCCTATCTCTGTACCAATACTAACATAGCAGGACGTAGCCTGATGACAGAATACATCGGTATTTTGCTTCGAGGCAACCATGTGTAATTGTGTGTGGTATTTTTATTACATATTTTTGCAGATAATCTAGATGCTTCCTGAAGCTTCATAATCCTTAAATTGCACTGTTAGTAAATTATGGATGTGCATCTAGCAGTATGATAAGTCATAAATACTGAAATGGCTAGCAAATATAAAGCAGTCATTTCATCAAAGCCAAAACCAAAAAAAGAAATGAAGGACCAGTTTTCAAATGTAGGAAGTTAGTTAAAACCAGAAAACTCACACGAAGCTATATGAATTCTACTTACTCCAGATCTAGCCCAAAAAATTTTGTGGATTTGGGGTATTTTCTTTTAATATTTTAACTTAAGAAGTCAAAAAATAAGTATTTTCTTTCTAAGAAATGTTGTTGTTAATAAGGAAAGCGGTAATTAAACATCTAACAAACATTTAAAAGCAAAATGTACGTTGTGCGTGTGTTTAATTTTTTTATGCAGTGATTAATGACTGAATAGCTGTGATTGTTTAAGGATGTAAGTGGGGAAATGCCTGTAAGGAATATATATTTTATTAGAGAAACTGATATAGTTGGAGGAGGGAGACAGAGAAGATTTCTGGCACACAAACCCTTTTTCCTGCATATGTTTGTCCTGTCATTCAGGAGTACCGTTCAGAGACTACAAAATATGCCATACGTCTTTGCTGAAGTGTTTGAAGTTTATGTCTTTAAAATTAATTTCTCGAACTTCTACAAACATATTTCAAGTTTTGAAGAGGTTCAAAGTATAAAAGACCTTTTCGGTCTTACAAGAATTTGTTTCATAATTTGCCTTATCCAAATGACTAGTACCACTGTTAGAAAATAAAAAAAATATTGCACTTGTGCAATTATTCTGGAGCTCCTGTTCCAGTGGTGGTATTTTTTTAATGTGTTTCTGCAGATAGTCTAGCTGGTACCTTCTCCTTGTCTGTTTGAACAGTAACAAATATCAACATGTGCTGCAACAGGACTAGAAGAGAGGTCTCCTGGTTTTCAGTCTCATTTGCATCAGTGTAACTCAGGTATAATTCTGACCCCTCTAGAATGGCATCTTAGTCCCAGTGAAGTCACTACCCAAGTGACTCTCAAGTAGCTTGATAGGTACAAAATCAGAATAAATAATGAACGAATATGAACTTACAGGCAACATAAGTGTACATAGTTTGTCCACACTTCCATCATTATAAAGATATTGGGCCATTACACCTTTCTATTTTTTTCTCTTTTTCTCCTGTGCAGTGGGGAGATGCTTAACTGCTGCATCTAGGGTATTGTCAAGATTAATTAGTTTGTGTTTGTTCAGCGTTATAGAGAGTATTATTGATGTTAACCAAGCATGAGATGATTGAAGTTATTTAGCGCTGTTCACTAGAACATTTACAGAGGGAATTCACTGTGAACATATATGTTCAGTTAGCTTAGTTCTCATTCATTCTGGATAAAACAATCAATGAATAGAAGATTTAGCTGTTTGACATGTCAGAGATTTTGTTGATGCTTTCACACAAGAAAGCTGAAGTTAAATCACAGTCTGGATTTTGATGCCCATCTGTGCTGAATGTTTGGCATCTCAAGGACTATCTACATCTCAATTTATTACTGAAATTCCTATAATAATGAAGGCAAGAAAAGATTATCAGAAATAAAACTCTTGCTGTTCAGGAAATTCTTATGCCATGATTTCCATTTCATATGAGGCCTCACTTTCTATTGGCTTTTTTGCACATCTGTGCTGGTAAATAAACTTGAATTCTTTTTTTTTATACAAATGCTAGCCTGACCTCAAAAATAAATATGACATCTTCAACATATTCTGCATTATTTTGTCAACGACTAGGTTGTCTCTTTTTACTATATCCATCTCTACATAAAATACCAACCAATCACTGAATTCAAACATTTTGGGATATAGCGCTTTGTGCTGGATACAGGCCACCTTCTCCCTTTTTATGGCCTCTTCTCCAGTACATTTTCACAGCTTATTAGAAAGAACATTTCAGTGGATTCTACCTTCCAGACTAAATCTTTTTGTTCCTTGAATAAGACTCCCTCCATCACTACAGTCCTCATTAGGAGGGGGCATGTCCAGATGCCCCAACCCAAAAACAGCAATAAGGAGTGCTATTTTTTTCCACAGGTTGTTCTGACTGCCCTCAATTCTTCCAACTATCATCTTTTCTCTGTATCTATGTCCAGTGCCATAATCCCACTAAAGACTGTGTATGGTCAGAGAACCGTTGCTCCCAGTTATCACCTCCCACAGTCTCGTTAGTGATAGTATGAGTGAGAGGGGACAAATCTCCTTGCAGTTATGCCCATTGCTTATGGTCACTTGCATGAAAGTGCTTTGAAGCTTGGCCCTATCTGAGGCTTCTGAATTGCCTATACTTGCTGAAATTTATCAATTGTAAATTTTTCTCTGTATTCAGCAACAGATATTTTACTCAAAAGCTGTTTAAGATTCACCATATGATTAATAAATATTAAAGAAAGACACACAAAAATGAAATTAAAAGCATCTGGTTTTGCCTCCTATCATCAAAAAACTTTTCTTCTAGTTAAACTAAAGATTATCATGGCCTTCTACACTAAACATGCTACTACAAAAAACCTGTTCCACATTCACTTTTAATTGAATCTGAATTCTTAGTGAATTGGTGTAGTCACACCTTTGGAATTCAATTCAGTAACAACCTGAAAACTAAGTCACTGTAGATTGTGCAATGATAGGAGAGAATCTGAATTACTTTAGCTGAATCTACCACAAGAAATCAATTAAAAGGGCATGTGGCATCCATTTTTCTCCAATTTACATCTTTTAAAAGGGGTTTACAATTTTTTACGTAGTCAAACATTAACTTAAACTCAGGTTATTAATTTTTCTTCTGGTGGAATCCTGAATTTATCCTTCATCTGATTCAGATTTTAAATAGGTTCTGCAGCTTGTTTCCCAAGACCACCGTCTCCTAAAATGCTCTTTGCTTCATTGTTGCTATGACATTTCAGGGGCTGGCATTAAGTCTTTTTGCAGAACTAAAGCATGTTTTATAAAAGGGGATTTATACAGTTAAGAGCAGTGTACGAAGTGTTGAATTGTGTATGTATTTTCAAAACCATTGTTCCTGTTTTGCAGAAATAACAACTAATATTACAGTTATTTGCAGCATTCTCTTAGGAGAATCACTGAATTCCCACCATTCTAGAGTATTCCTCTTACCGTTTTCATAGAAACACAGAAATGGCCTGCCTGTTGTTTTGAGATTTACATAAAATGTGTGATCATTTTCACTAATGTTAATGGGGATTACATAGAGCAAACATCTAAATTATTTGGAAATCAGTCTCTAAACATAAAGCAGGTTCTGCAGGCTTAGAATTAGTGAAATGTGTAAATCAGTATGTTGCATCACAGATCCTGAATGTGATGAAGTACTTGTTGAGGTTTCATCTCATCAATAGAAGAATTTTTGGATGGAGGCGGAGCTTTGAACTAATATCAGGGTGTGTTCTGCATGGCCTTACCAAAGAGAGTTAAGAACAAATGAAGAAAAAGTTAAAACATTTCTGAGGTATACCATATCAAAGATATTTCTGGTTTAATACTTTTCAGGATATTTTCTGCCTTGTTCTTAAGACAGATGTTGTGTTTTGGAAGATGACAATCAAATAGATATTATACAGAGCATGGTTGCCTGTATAGCAAAGAATGAAAAATATGTTGCCAAGACTGCTATTATGTGAGATAACTCTCCTATTATGAGATTTAAATTTTCCCCTGACACTGAGTTCATATGCTGCTCAAATCCATAATAAATACAATCAAGGAAAAGTGAAGAAAAATTCACGGTATCTCACTAGTAGAGCTGTTTCCGCTTCTAGGCCATTGTTTCGTAGGAAAAAAAATTGGGGAAATAAGCAATGATTTTCTTATAGCTGAAGTGTTTCAGAGAATTGGTGATGCCTCATTTGTTTTGCTTGTTTACGACAAAGTCTGAGGACAAAGAGGTCACAGGCAAACCAGTAGAGGAAATCAGTCTCAAGACTGCTGTAGTGGTGAGTCTGCACAGGGATGGGTAGGGTGAAATTCATTGGAATAAAACCTATATCTCCTTGAGCTCACTGTGTTTTGGTTTTATTTGTAGTAGTCTCTGAGAAAGATGTGTAGTGTTGTTTTGTAGTTTTATTGATGTTAATAAATAATGCAAAGAATGAGTTTGTTTAAGTAAAGGAGTACATTTTTCAACAGTGCAAGAAATTTTTCCCACCAGTGATCATAATACTCTATTTAACCAGGATATATTAAATTATTTTTATTCTGAATGTGCCATATAGGACGACGTTTAGTTCATGATACCAAATTCCAGTTCTGTAGACATTGTTCTTTTTATAATGTGGCCAGTTGCACTGGTTAACTGCTCAGGTAGATATGTTCCTGTTTTTGATGATACTACATTTTTAAGTTAGTGTCTGTATGGGTTGTGCTAAATGGGTGTATATGTAAATCCAAATAAGTAATGGAGCATGCATACATTATTCTTTATAATCTACATTTAAGATCTCCTTTACTTCATGAAGGCAGGTTGCTGGATTGCTATTTTTAGTGGGATTGAAAACTTATGAATATTCATGGCATTTAATATGTCTTATATCTGATTATTCTGAAAGAAGTACAGTTCCCATAAATAAATATTCGAACAAGCAAATGAACTGCAATCGAAGTATAGTATCATATCAGTGTTATCCAAAGAGCAGTGAAGGAGGCACTTTAGTGAACGATAAATCTCTGAATAAAACAGCTTTTTTTCTTACATATCTCTTATTTTCTGAATGGGAAAGGAATACATCATATCGAGGTGAACATGACTTGTCTAATTAAAAGGTGAACACAGAAAAGTAGTCTAGAAACACATAAATAGAAAGAACACAGATATTTCCTGAAAAGTCCTGAACATGTTTTTTTAAATCTATATTCACCATGATCTCTCTTATGCTTCAAGCTGTATCATAGTTTATATCACAAAGAATAGTTGCATGAATTTTGCTTACCTTACTATGCCCTAAATGCAAATATTCAAGACTGAGTGGGAGATGATCTCTGGAAGCATAAATTGAAAGCAGATGAATGTTTCAAAGTGTAGTCACAAATAGAATTAAAGGAAACTAAATACATGGTTCTCCCATTCTAAAGTAGTATAGAAAGTCATTTAGGAACAATTTAAAGAGTTTAAGATTTTTCAAAACTTAAAAAAAAATGTATCTGGAAAAGCTGAGGAAAGCAATTATGTTCTTGTGGGTGTTCTAACTGCTTAGGATTCTGGTAATGCACTGCAAATTCAACTTAGATATAGTTCCTATAAATGCTTTCAGATCAAAAAAACTTGAACTAATGGGAACTACAAGTTATTTTTATAATCCTTTCAGCGATAACCATGCAGACCACACTTAAAAGATGAAATTTCTTTCTTAAAAGAGGTGTTTGGAAAGAAGTCATAGTTCAATTTTTGCTTCCAGTGAATTAAACATAGTTATGTTCCTCTCTGCTATAATGACTGCAAAATGAAGCAGATACACCACCTTTGGAGGGTTTGGTTGTGGGTTTTGGGTGTGGTGTTTTTGTTTTTTTTTTTTGAGGGGGAGCTTTTTTGCTTTGTTTCACGTCCATTATATCCTCTGGATGAGATTAGCATCAGGGATGCCCATGGCTGAATTCTCACCCTCCAAAACGGTTTACTGAGGAGGAGCAACTCTGTTGTTATTTGTATTGAGTTTGTACGGTACTACACCTTAGTAATTCATTGCACCTTTCTCCTGAAAATACTACCAACTGCAAAGAGGAAATCAGAGAGGCTGGGGGAAGATACTCGCCACACAGGCGGCTTGGCAGCTCCTGGCTGTGCTGTTCTCAGGGAGGTGTTGATGGTGCGGCAATCCCAGAGGTGCCTGCTGCACCCTGCCAATGTCCCTTTTACTCTGGGAAGCAAAGTGCTCTCTTCTCAACTTGGGAAGTTAGGGTGCTTTAGGACATTTGGCTAGGAGTCCTCCTGTCTTTATCTCGTTTGACCCAGCGCTCTGTAAGCATCAAGCAGACACCATTTCTGAGGCAGTCTTTCCAGAAACCCTGGTGGGGGTTGTAACTTCAAAGCTACAATGTAGCCTATTCTCCACAGGTGCTAACAGCTGGGTTGCTCCAGACCACAGCATTACAAATGAAACACTACAGTTTAAACATGCCCAAGTTTTGTTGTGGGTTAGAGTGCATACAGATGAATAAGAAACACCAGGGACAGTGCAGTAAGACTCAGCATGGATTACTCATAATTAGGTTTGGGAGAATGAGTGAACAGCATACTAATTACGGAAGCCTGAAATAGCAGCCTTAGTATCCCTTTGCAGTGATGGGCAACTACCAGTTCAGAGTGCTCAGTGGACAGCCTGAGTAAAAGCCAGGGATATGTACAACAATAAATTTCATGAGTCAAGTTTTTGGAAAATCCTTACTACTGATGGCCAGATCTGTCCAAAATGCTTTCGTACTGTTGCCTAGTATGAAGTCTCCTTGAATCTTCTATACTGTTAGCTTAAGGGAGTTTACCTAGTATCAACTGAAACACTTTTGCCAAATACAATAATCAGCAAATGAGGAATTAGTACAGTGGGAACCTATTTTAAGAAAGCAGTAATTTCTTCCTCCTCAAAGTAGCAATTGTTTGTTAATATGGGAGAGAAATCACCCTTGAGAGAGAATAATTTTCCATACAGGTTTCAGGAAGGTTTTATGAGAAAGTATTATGCAACAGAAAAGGTGATCACTGAGTCTCTGATGCCAATAAAACGATCAGTTTCTTAGTTCGTATCTTCTGCCATATCACTGCTTCTGCATCGCATCAACTTCTCCTGTCTCTTCGGTTCAGTTAGCTTTGGGATTATGATAGTTTACAATGCCTTTTACAGACCATCCCTGCCCTACTGTCTCTCATTTGATACTAAAATGTCAACTGACTTATCTGATTACCCCTGTTTCCAGTGTCTACTGTTTTCTAGGTGATCATCAAAGAAGTACCTCCTTTTTTTTAATTTATTTTTCTGTGCAGCCCTTCTTATTCATGCAAGAATTTTGTATTGTAATATAATTTACCTCTAGTTTTATGAGGGAAGGAAGACACAATAGAAAATTTGGAACTAATACGAAAAGCAATGCTTTTTAACTTTTATACCTGCTTTTGTTTTGTTAATGTTCAAGTCTTGGAACTTGGTTCCTTCAAGGTGATTCGGCAAACAGGCCTATATTGAACCCCAGTCACTGCCTTGGGTCTTGCCTGAGAATCTTACAGACAGGATTCACTCATCTGACTTACCAAGTACTCCAACCTAGCCCTCCAGGCAGCAACTTATTTTCAAGAAGACCAGAGCTTCCAGAGGGCAATTCAATCCACATATTTTAGATCTCAGGTTTTTGGACGGAATTAATGCCTTCATGGAGGTCTCTGTTGCTTTCTCTTGGCCACAGAGGGAGTCCGGAGGTCTAGGTCGGAACAGATGCCTCTCTAGGTGAGCTGGATTTAAAGTCAGGCTGCTGTTTTTCTTCAGTATTCTCTCTTTCCTATTGAATCTCACTTCTAGCTTAAAACATTGACATGGGGGTAAGGGCAGTTTATTTGTATTAATGGAGAAGTTTTTAGGAATTGGGCTCCTCTTCTATATTTGATCTCTCTTAATGAGGCAGTTGTTTGTCAAAGGAAGAAACGTTGCGTAGGGTGACAGGGACTGGTGCCAGTGCCAGCTCAGTGACCACAGGAACTTCAGGGAGAGACTTCCAGCACCCCATCCTTCCCTGTAGGCTGTTTCTTTCACGCTTACCTGTATTTTTATTGTTAACAGCAGACATCTAATTGTTCCTTTAGCGACGGTCCCTAAGTATCTCTACTGCTGTCAGATCATCCAGTTCCTTTTTAACATTTAGCTGTTAATGACTTGTCTCTCTTATTTGTGAAAATAGGTTCTCTTTTCTTGTCACAACTTGCTTTTTCCATTTCCTGTTTACTTCCATAGATTTTAAAACATGTTCACAGTGTTTCTTCTTTTCTTTTTTTTTTTTTCTTAAATGCATTTGCATATAATTCCTAGTAATATTAAAGGATCTTAAACGGGAATGTAAAAAAAAAAAAGTTGGAATATCTTCCTCCTTTTGCTTAATTTTGTTTTTTTTTTTCCACGTGATTCTGTGATTCTTTTAAGGTGTTATTTTCTTCTTGCTATTTAAAGCTAAATGCATCTGTCTAATAGATTATGTTGCCTTCTCTTAGTACTTTAATTGGTATTGTACCTCCTTGACCTAGAAGAACAAGGGCGCTTTTTCTAAACCAAGCAAATTATATACTTCAGGTTGTGTAGCAACATGGTGCTGATGAGCAACTCCTTTAAAGGAGTTCTGTAGAAAGCACTTTGAAATTACAAGATACTGAACTAATAACATCTACGTTTTTTCGTATGATATTCTTACGCTGCTGTTAACAACGCAAATCTAATCCCATCATTAAAGTCAATGTAGTACAATTTTCTATACCTAAATTTAGATCTAAAACATTTCAAATAATTTCCAAAATATTATAAGAGTAATTATTATTAATCTATTATTTTCATTAGTTAAAATCCAACTTTGGCTATATTAAGAAAGTGAGAGATAAAACAAAATAAAAAATAGACTTAATTAAAAATAGGAATGAAGATAAGTCAAGCTACAGAGTACAGTTTCTAGAAATTATCAAGCAAAAGCTATCTTTTTGTGCAATTGGGAGTGGAAATACATGTAAACCTATGCTTCTTATTTAAAGTCTTCAGCATGTGTATAGAACAAAAGCAGTGTTGGTTAATCTTTAAACTTTGATGTGGCTGAATGTCAGAATTATGCAGCAGTGTTAGAGTTCAAACCATCTCTTAAACTCTGTGGGGACGGGGGTGGTAATTAAAGTCCCCTTCCACCCCCCCGAGGTCTAACCATTAATTCCCCTTTCTTTCCAGAGAGGGCTAAGATTCTCCTTCGTGCTGCTCATTGCCACAGATCAGCAGAACTTACGGTTTCTGTAACCAGGGACTGGATGTAGGAAAACAAGGGCTTAGGCGACTGGAATAAATTGGCTGCCAGCATGGGACTGTAATTGAAGCACAAAACTGGACAAAGCTCACCTTCCCTCTGCCCAGCAGACTCATTTGCAATGCTCTGTATCACTAGCACAGGCACAGAAGAAGATGTCAGCCTCACCTTTTTTAATTAGGTGCTGAAGGCTAAAAATATTCTCCTTGTATGCGATAGAAAGACAGGATAAGGTACACATGCTGACTCCCAGATGCTGCAAAACTAGTAAGGTTGCATTTGCTGAATGGCAATTGAGTTAAAACCAGGAAAATGTAGCTTCAATGTAAGCTTCAGAAGGGAAAGCCGGAAAGAACCGTACATTTTACTTGCATATAGAAAACTTCACCTCCCACACACTGAGCTCTAATAGCAGCAGCATGTCCCGGTCCAAACCTGCAGACGTGCATGGGGTCATACAGTTCTCTTGAGCTCTCTCCAACTGCAAACCGTTGAGCGAGCTGAATAATACCACAAAGGAACAAGAGCTGTAGTTCTGTGAGCAAAGACATTCTATCACCTTGGCAGGAATTAAACTTTCTAAAGATGTAGAGCATTAGGCAGCTAGCAAAAAAAAAAAAAAAAAAAAAAAAAAGATATTTCAGACTTAAATAAAAAGACCAAAATAATTGTGCCATGAAAAGTCCCTTGGCAAAAAGCTGTTAGCACTTTCTATTCTTGCTGAGTTTTGCCTAGTTTAAAACCATCTCAGCTACTCTGTATTGAAAGGCGCTACCATGCTTAAACTTGAATGTTGCTTTATTTGCATTCTACTGAGAGGACTCAAATCAAAAGCAGTAGGCAAAAACTGGATGAAGCAAAACATTTAAAAAACAGGCCCTCTTCTCCTCAGATGTATTGATTCCTGTGGGAGACTTAAGTAGAGTTATGAAAAATTAAATGTGTTGATGGTGATCTTTTCCCTTTCCTGACACCAGCTGTCTGGTTACATCAGTGTAGCTACTCTGTCAAAAGAGTGCTGAAGTATGTGATCTTTCGGGTCAACTTTCCGGTAGAGAAGTAATGACATTAGCTTCACAGGTTTCTTATCTTTCATATAACTTATTTTATTTGCACACAAACATCGGTGTTTGACCAGAGGTGGCCCATGCGAATGCAAGGCAATAGTTTCCTCTGGTTATCGCAGACTCACGTTATGTTACCTAGTCATGGAGACTAAAGCTAAGAGTGAATTCTGGGTTTGGTACATCTCTTCCATGCAAGACAGTGTGTAACCCTGCCAAAAAACACCACATGATTTCCCTCCAAGGATGAAATCACTAAGCAATCAAGCAAATCAGACTATAGTTACCTTCATCTGGTGTCTCCTCCCAGATCAAATGTTACAGCCCAGTGTCTACAGGTTGCCATTTTTTCATGGGGATTTCTGGTATATTCAATCCCTGATGTATTTTCTACCTTTGATAGTGGGAAAAGAAAAATCTCCTGAGAGGAATATGCTGTTCAAGTATGGAAGGAAAAGAGTTGTATTAAACTGGATTTATGCTGATGCCGATCCTGTTGTTGGTTTTGTTTTTAAAGGGTATTTTTGGAAGAGGTGGTAGTGTCAAGAGTTGGGTGGATTGGCACAGGAAGGCCCAGTCAAAGTTTACAACCGAGTAGTAAATAAAAAGTAAATGTAATCAGATGTCAAAAGTTTCAGAGCAGAGGAAAATTCCTCTCTTAAGGGTTCAACATTGTTTTTTTCAGATGAATTGCTGTTTCTGTCTGTTTTCATAAACATCTTTAGTGACCTCAAAAGAATCTGTTTTGTTGTTGTACTTAACTATACAGATTGTTTTTTCCCTATATCATTGCAAGCGCAATCTGTATGGCACCTGAATCTACCTATGTTGACAAGTTTTAAAGATATGTTAACACCTTCTTTTCCAGCATTGATAGTTCCACTTGCTCTTTAGAAAGGGAGTGTTGTATTTTTTGTTGTTGTTTTTTTTTTAATTATCTTTAACAAAGTTCAATGAATTGAATATCATCCACAGACATTCAATCTGCAGGGTAGGAGGTCTTCTGAATAAAAGATGGCATTTGAAAGTTCTGTGTCTTTAGTTGATGTTGTGAAGTCCTTGATGGTCACCCATATATATGATGGTACGATCAAGCCCTTCAAAGTGCCTGTACAAGGTTTTCTGATTGTTTATAGCTCTCAGCATCTTTTAGAGTTATAACCAGTTGCACAGTCAACGTTTTTTGCTACATCATCTATATTTCCTTGTGTTATGGAGTCCTCCATCCATAATAATAAAATCATTTTCTTTCTGGTAATCTAAATACTTGTTCTCCTTCCACTCAGCCCTTCTTTGACTAAGTGAATTTTTTTACAGCAAAAATCACATTGTGTTAAGATTTTAAGACAAATCCATAGTTATGAGGAAAAAATAGCATTTTTCTCAAAAAAATACCATGTTTTATTCAGGAGATTTCTTTCCATACAGATTAATAAAAGTACTAAGGGCTTAAAATGGAAGCAGTGTTATCCAAGGGGTTGTAGTCAGTAAAAGGGTAAAGTGAGGATGCACAATACCACCTCATTTACTCAACACAGAGATAACAATGAGAAAGGTGGTGGAAGGATTTAGAGAAGCTTTCAAGATGAACGGTAGATTTTCCAGTAATTTGAGGTACATGGATGATAAAAAATTCATTACTTCGTAAGAGGATGAATGAACGATTGTAGTTAATGAAAGGGATGGATATGACAGGAAAATAGTATAGATTTGCAGTTAATATCGAAGACAAAGCAGGTAAAATAAAAAGGAGCAAGAATGTTCTGATGGAGAGGGGGAGTGTTTTATTTAGGTTGAAAGTTTGGTACATAGGCTAGGTTATTACCCAAGACAGTAAAGAAAGCCCTGGCAAGTTTATCAAGGAGAGTTCAACTTTAATAGAAAAATCTATATTTTGGAGGCAGACTGCAACAATACCATATTTTTTAAAAGTTTATTTTTTTTTAAAAAAGGCACTTGAACCTAGGTCTTACAGAGAATTGTTTAGAGTTGTATGGCCAATGAAGAAGTCTAATGGCTGGGGTAGTTTCATAAGGAGAATTGCGTGACAGAAAATCTTATCAACTAGAAATCAAGTCAACAAATTGAGATTTGTAATGAGATGGGAGAGGCAATCATTCAAGAATGCCTGGATGAAGAAGAGTACGAGTGCAAATGAAGAGTGAATGAAATTGATCACACATCACTCAGAAAGATTAGTGATAATTAAACCACTGTGGTGAGATCTGATTTATCACAGCACCAAATCTCAGAGCAGTTATGGTTAGTGACAAAAATAATGGTTAACAAAAGTAATGTTTACCTTCAGGAAATCATTGACATAAATTATGTCATGTCTCTTTTGCTAGTTGGTGGAGCCCTGCATGCCCTATATCCCATCATGCCTATGTCTGTAAGTTGTGTCTACAGTAATGACTGGTGCAGCATGAAGAAAGGAGGACAACATTTTGATTTGTCATGTTCTGTTACTGTTCTAGGACTATATATCTGTATTTTGTGTTTTCTGGCAACACAAGATGAAGGATAGATTTGTTCTTGGTACGCTAAACTGGAATGTACGTACAGAGAACTGTGGTCAAGGGGTTGGTTCCCTTTGGTTTATACAATATTTAGATCGGTATAGCTATGATGCCAACTTGAGCATATAAGCATCTTATCTGTGATTGCTTCCGTCTATGGCATGACATAGTTTTCAAAAAAAGCAGTACAATATTACCAAAAATCTAAGCATGTTAACCGTCCTCGTTCATTTTGTGGGTGAAGTATTTCAAAGTACACGTGTTTATTGTGTCTCTTCCACGTAAACCTTTTCCAGCCTATAATTCACATTTTGAAAGTAGCATCGGGCAGAAGGAGAATCTCATAGGCATACACATATTTAATCTGGGAAGCAAGTTCATTTGTATCAGGTTTATTTTTCCCCAGGGTGTCTATCCACCGTCAGTGATTTGTTTAATGAATGCATTTTAGCTATTGCTTCAAATCTCACAGGACTAGAGTTCTTAAATATTTTAATGTCATTAGCTAGCACTGGAAATCTCAGTGTAATGCTGAATAAGATAGTTGTACCAAGGTATTCAGTATTCTTTTCAGTCATGTATATTTTTCCTGAATGTAAATTTTAAAAGGAGTTCTGCTTCTCTTACGTACACATTAGAAGTTTGACAGCTTTCTCCTCAACACACAGTAACTTTCCCTAAGACAAATGATAGTAAATGCTGGTTGCATTTATTCTGTATGGATTATGTTTAGTTCATGTGTCCTTCCTATCACAGTTTTTGTTTTGTTTTGCTGTGTGGATTGTTGAGATCTAATCTTTTACAGTTTTTTAGTGGGGCTTCTCTTTTTTTGTATGTAGGCCTTTGCAATGTTTTTCTTGAACAGTACAGCATAATGCTGCCCATGATATTTTCTGCTGCTGATTCCTGTGTTTGGCAGCACACAGCATCACAAGATGATTTGATTCTTTGAAGGATTACAGTCAGTCACCAGTGGAGCTTATGAAGGCGGTGTCTTTGAGGAGTCACAGTTAAGTAGTATTCACACCAAGGAGATGTCTCTGACAGGAAGAGATACTTACACTGACATCTATGCAGGTTCATACTGTTGATCATCTTCCCAGAGCCATTATTTTCAAATTCTATCAGGTTTGAAGATGTTAGTGGTCTTTCTTCAAATAAACAGCATAAGAGGTTGAAAACAGCTGTAGTTGCAAGAAGCAGGAATAATATTTCTGTAATGAATCTTTAACTACAGGGGTAAGATTCTTTGTCTTTACTTGAGGGGCTGTACCTGTGCATGGGATGATTATGTGAGTTTCACAGATGCCCTGATGAGAATCACTGGGTTTTCTGTCCTTTTTTTTTTTATTTGCTTCAGCAAAGAATTTGTGGAGAACCTGGGTTTCTTTCCTTGACCTCTAAATACCAGATAAGGTTATATGGCAAGCTGTGCTCCTTTAATCATAGAATCATAGAATCATTTTAGTAGGAAAAGACCTTTAAGATCATCAAGACACTAGATACCTTAGTGAAAGTATTCGTAATGTTCTTCTCTGTATCATAGTGTAAGTCCTTTAGAGCTGTAAAGACTAGAAATCCCTCTTCTAACTTAAAGCAAATGTTTAAGTTGTGGGAGGTATATTTAATGTTCTGAGCTAGCACTGGAAAGCATTCATCTCCAGATGAATGCTTCCTTGTCCACCTGATTCTACGTGTGACAAAGCACTTGAACTGTACATGAGTACCGAATGATGCTCTAATTCAGGAAGCTTTTTTTACGCTGCTGTGCAGCTGTGATTTGAATGTACTTAATTAGTCTGGTATAAGTAAGTATACAACAGTTCTACCTTCACGTTCTGTCCACAAATTTCCTTTAGAACAAGTTTTCTTGATAGGGCAGCCTCTTTTGGTATGGAGGATCATATAGCTCCTGAAAATATGAAAAAAAAAAACATGATAGGCTGAGGCAATTCATGGGAGGAGGTAGAACAGGGAGAAAAAAAGTCAATATAATGTCCAAAAATCCTAGTTACATACTAGTCTTTCAAAAGCACTGGAAGGATGCCTGTCAGCATAGTACTTTACCATATTACTCTATTTAAACATATTCATATATTTAACTCCATTTATTACATATATAACAAAAGTAGGAGTCACTTTTTATTTTTACATTTGTGCACATGATTGACTAGAACAGTATACAATACTCAGGGTTGAGTCCTGCCAGTGCCTTGTAAACTGTCTTCAATACTTCCTTTACCAGAGCTAGAGCAGGGTTTAATTTCCATTTTTTGTGCCCACATTACATTGGTCACTTATATTTTACTAATCCATCTATTTTTTATCCTCTTCTATTCTTAAATCTTGAATTCGTGGCAGGGATTCTATTAATCATTAGTTGATCTTATGCTTGTTTCCATTTCTATTACTTCTACTTTTGTGATCAAATAATTTTACTCATGTGATGCTCTAGTTCTCCTCTGAATGTTATTCCACTTGAGTAGAAGATACTGCCTGTTGTAATTTTTTACTAAAATTGGGATTCTGGGAGGAGGAGGACAAAATAAGAAAATAAGTGATTTCAGATATTATCAATCCTTTCTTTTCCAAGTTGGTGTCTATATTTTGGTGAAAAGGGTGTTAGAGAAGGTAACCACCTTCTGGGGACCTCTTCTGATGGTGCATAATCTAATATGAGGTAGTTTCTTAAAGTAATAAATATTTTTATAGCCATAAGGCAAAAGCAAGTTAAGAATGCAGAGAAAATTCTGGGTTTAGTCTCCTGGATTGTAATTTTAAAATCTTGGTTGCAAACTGATATGATATTTTAAACTGGTCATGTTGTTGATGATGAAGATCATTCAGCATCTGGCAAAGTTGATTCACTTGTATGCACTTAATGTTTCATTTCTGGATTCATTTGTTTTATTTAATTAGCTGGGCTCTTGTACTTATTCCCCTGAAACACTGCAATGTAATGTTTATGGAAGTGCATGTGACCTTGGAGATATACTTCTAGCCTTGCCCTTGTCTTCTGAGAATACAAAATCCATATGGTGCTCTCCAAAAAGGAAAGTATTTATGCTGCCTTGATGCCAAATTAGTTGTCATTACATTTGAATAAAAGGTGAACAGTTTGAGGCAAAATCTAAGTATCATCTATTGCTGCTTATATTCTTTGAGCAAGTTGAACATTTACATTTTTTAATCACAATGCAGAAGATCAAAGTACACCTTTGTCAGTTTTGCTTATTATTGCCATCTATGCTGGTGTCATGAACTCTGGTATTGACAGACTGACTGACAGAATAGCTAGAGAGCTAATTACTTGAAATAGGTTTCATGAAAGCTATTAATAAAGTGTTGTCACAATTATCACATGTAAAAACATGGAAAGAGTGCTGTATTGGAGCACTTTATTTCTGTTGAAGACTTCGTTTCTATTGAAGAATGAATACAACTTGACTGAAACTATTTACAAACTTGTAATTAATTTTTCATTCAAAATAATTCATTAAGAAAGTGGATAGCTTACATTTAACATAGGAAAATTTTTAACTTTTCAGCTAAATCATTTCATTTCAAAATACACTTTTAAAAATTATCAACATTATTCACAAAAATCTACTCCTAAACTAGATAAAGTGTTCGATTTCTAACTGAGTAGTCAAGTTTCATTTGACATGTACTGGTTGCTTGAACAAGCACAACTGTTTCAAACTGATATAAAAAAAATTCCTCCTCTTTTTAAGCCTGCTAATCAAACCAATATCTCTAGAATAGACTGGTATTTCAAAGGCTAAGGGTGTTCTTGGAAGAAATGTTGACATTTAAGCATACATTTGATCAATAGTAATAAAAGTAATATAAAAATTGGTAGGAACAGAAGGCGGTAGGAGACCATTATGTAGGTCTTTAAATTCAGTACTCTAAAACAGCAGATAGACATCAAGCAATTACACCGTTCATCATGGTCCACAAAACACCTGCCCCATACAAAACAGACCACAAAGCATTTTCCAGTATTTTATATCAATTCCAACACTTAAAGAGTTGAAGATCAGAATAAAAAAAAATAGTGGGCCACAGAGAGAGAGATCAAAGGCATGGCCAGTGTCCTGACTGCTTCCAGGCGTGCCTGTAAGAGTACCATCCTCACCGTGCCATTGGAAGTTGTACCTTGGGGATAGCCGCTGACATGACTGAGGCTGAAATTCCATCCTGTCTTCAAATCTGAAGATCAAAGACCCTAATCATATGATCTGTACGTTGGCTGATAACTGTGAGAGCTGAAATCATGTGCCCTTTATTTTGTATATCTGGTTGACTGCCAGTTTCTGGAGTGTTTGACGCAACTAGCCAATCACACAGTCTACAGATTGAAACAAAAAATTCCCACATTATGAGGATTCTTCCTGGTGATGCCAGTACTCTTAAATATTTGGGAGAAGCAAAAGGACACAGTGAAGTTCAGTGTACTTTCAGATTCAAACAAATATTTGTGGAAATATTTTCTGTTCTTGACTCAGCTCTGGCCAAAAGAAAAATATTTTCATTGTCATTTGCAATGATGCATTCAAAACAGTTCAGGGACAGATTTCTAAGCTCTCAGTATCCATTTGTGGGTCACAGAGCTTGAAACATTTTAACTCCTATTTTCAGTTTATCAAAAGCATTTCCCATGGTGACGCTGATGGCCAAATTTTTCAGAGGTCAACAGCTGACATGCTGATTTTCCCTTGAAAATCTTGTCTTGACTGCGGGAGCTGGAAAATGCAGGCAACGGCGCGCTCCCTGCGGGACGCACCTGCTGAAGCTTCCAAGCAGGATTCATTTTGAGGGATTTTTACTTGTTTAGCTTTTTAACTAGGCTGTGTCGAAAGAATATTTCTAGAGTGTATTGTGTTCAGATGGTTTCATCAACAGCTACATCAGTGATGAGTAGATACCTTGTTTGGGTGTACTTTCACATTCAAACAACGTATTTCTTGAGAGGAGTACGACTGGACCTCTCTTCTCAAGTAGCTAAGAGAATTTTCAAGCTGCTCATATTTTATGTGAACGTCAAATAGCTGCCAAGTAATGACACTTCTGAAATTCCTTGAGCTTGTAACACATAAATAAGCTTGCAGGTAAAAACAGAATTTTCTTGGTGATATTAGATAAATACTATCTTGCTTCAGCTCTTGAAAGACACTTTAATATCTTTTACATGTAAAATACGTGATTGGATTCATTCTTAACATCTCAAATACAATCTTGTAATTTAAATAGATATTTTAATGTATATCAATTTTAATGAATGACTGGGAGGTTTATTGGAGTGAGGGAGGTAAAGTAGTGTCTCTGAAGCCTCACTGGCTAATCAAATTGCTATAAATAACCTTTGATAGTCTAAGCCCCTACCCCTAGATGATTTCTGTCATTATCCAAGATGTTAAAGAACTGACACCTGCAGAGGTTTGCTTTCAGCTCTTGGGAATGGTCCTGAATGTAAATCTTCCTCCATCATGTCAAATACCTTTCAGTAGGGGTTGTAAGTAGTGTGTAATATGCCAAATCTTTGCTCTGTGTACATTTGGCAATGAAAAGTCATCTTATTTAAACTGGTGTAGACTGGCATTCATGCTCATGCTTAGGTATCAGTCATGGAAAGAAGACTGAGGGAAAAAAAATGTGCGCTTTTGCTCAGAGGCCTGGTTTGTTCTTGCTCTACATAGTCCATACAGCAAAAATAGAGAAGCTTTCATACAGAGATTTCAAAGGGAGTGCAACAAAAGGTGGGACAATGCAAAAGGGAAGCAGAGGTATATGGACTGGGAGACTTATTTCTGCAACCAAATATTGCTGAGAATGGCTATCAGTCCCTCTACATCGACTCCAAACTCTTTTCTTCTTTAAAATAGATCAGTACTATAGTTTGGTTTTTCAGCAAGAAACTAGATGAATGTTAATGCAAACCACTGTAGTTAGAGCTTCCATTTTGAAAGTGTGAGTTTGACACCAAGAAGTTGATTCTGTTGTCCAAAATAATGACAAAAAAAAGCCAGTGTGAAAGCTGGCTGGGAGCAGGAATCATTCGATCCTAAGTCCTACACATATTTAAACAACCAACTAACTAATTTTACTCCTAGTGTCTACATTCTTTATCTTGGATCATTCTGACAGACTGCAGTCTGGCCCTGTTTATGCATTTGTTCTTCTTGTATTCACAGCAGTCTGTGATTTACATCTACTTTTTGTTATATATATGTTCATACTTTCTTGAAGATGTGACTAAGCATATTAAATATGTGTGCATGTGTGTACATTCACATTTCTGTGCAAATACAAAAAAATGGGAACTTTGGAGGGATCACAGCAGCTTCAAAGTAAGTCAAATTAAGTTAAATCTGTTGTATTAGTATGACATTAAGGTATTTGATCTTTGGAATTCTGCTAGTTTAGGCCCAGAGTCACAAAGCTCACTCTCTTTTACTAGCTTTTCTGCTTGTAGTCTCAGCTGAGAAAGTGGGTTTTGAGTGGGCTACAAAACAGGAATCACCTGTGCCCACTGGGGATAACAATTTAAAACTAGAGATATTTTGTACTGGTGAACAAACGTGAGCTGATTGGTAGCAACAGGGCTTGTAAAGGCTGTTCATCAGTTTAGATGCCATCTTAGTAGAAATTGAGTGCTTAGTGGTCCAGAATCAAAGTTAGAAAACAGAGATTTTGTATTCACCCAGTTATATCTGTCTGAATGAGAGAGTGAAGATGTGAATTGGGGCACAAGTTGTTTTCTCCTCCCTCCTTCTGTTTTTGGGTGATGACATGGGATGGAATAGTAGGATTCTCTCCATAAATGCCTGGCTACGAGACTGGTGCTACAGGCAGGGCTTTGGCTTCTTTGAGAATGGCTGGTTTTATAAGACACCAGACCTGACAGTAATACATGGGAAAGGTTTATGTCGTAGGGGCAAAAGGGTTCTGGGACAGGAATTAGCAGGGCTCATTCGGAGAGCTTTAAACTAGATTCGAAGGGGGATGGGGTAGTAGCTGGACTTGCACCACTGGGGCAACGCTCTAGTGTTGAGGTAGACCAGGAGGCCTCCCATCCCCCTGGGGTGAAATCGGTGTGCTCAGCTCACTCCCTGAAATGCCTGTACACCAATGAACGCAGCATGGGAAATAAACAGGAGGAGTTAGAAATCCGTGTTCGGTCGGGGGGCTATGATCTAGTGGCAATTACAGAGACTTGGTGGGATGCCTCGCATGACTGGAACGTGGTCATGGATGGCTATGTCCTGTTCAGGAAAGACAGGCCAGTAAGGAGAGGTGGTGGAGTTGCTCTTTATGTGAGTGAGCAGCTAGAATGTATTGAGTTCTGTCCAGGGGTGGATCAGGAGCGAGTTGAGAGTTTGTGGGTGCGAATTAAGGGGCAGGCTGGCAGGGGTGATACTGTTGTGGGTGTCTATTACAGGCCACCGGATGAGGATGAGGAGGGTGATGAGGCCTTCTACAGGCAGCTGAGACCAGTCTCTCAATTACAGGCCCTGGTTGTCATGGGGGATTTCGACTACCCTGATATTTGCTGGGAGGCCTACTCAGCCAGCTATCCTCAGTCCAGGAGGTTTCTCCAGTGCATTGATGATAACTTTTTGATGCAAATAGTGGATGAGCCAACTAGGAGAGGAGGGCTGCTGGATCTTATCCTCACTAACAAGGAGGGTCTGGTTGAAGAGGTGAAGGCTGAGGGCAGCCTTGGTTGTAGTGACCATGAGATGGTGGAGTTCAGGATCTCATGTGGCAGGAACAGAATATCTAGCAGAATCACAACTCTGGACTTCAGTAGGGCCAACTTTGGCCTTTTCAAGCAATTGCCAGGGGAAATCCCATGGGACAGGGTACTAGAAGGTAAGGGGTCCCAAGATAGTTGGTTAGCATTCAAGGACTGCTTCTTCCGAGCTCAAGATCAGAGCATCCCAACAGGTAGGAAGTCAAGGAAGGGTACCAGGAGACCTGCATGGTTAAACAGGGAACTGCTGGGCAAACTCAAGTGGAAGAAGAGAGTGTACAGATCACGGAAGGAGGGGCTGGCCACTTGGGAGGAATATAAGTCTGTTGTCAGAGGATGTAGGGAGGCAACTAGGAAAGCTAAGGCCTCCTTGGAATTAAACCTTGCAAGAGAGGTCAAGGACAACAGAAAGGGCTTCTTCAAATACATTGCAGGTAAAACCAACACTAGAGGCAATGTAGGCCCACTGATGAATGAGGTGGGGGCCCTGGAGACAGAGGATAAAAAGAAGGCGGAGTTACTGAATGCCTTCTTTGCCTTTGTCTATACTGTTGGAGGCTGTCCTGAGGAGCCCCGGACCCCTGAGGCCCCAGAAGAAGTCAGGATAGAGGAGGAGTCTGTCTTGGTTGATGAGGGCTGGGTCAGGGACCAATTAAGCAATCTGGACATCCATAAATCCATGGGCCCTGATGGGATGCACCCGCGGGTGCTGAGGGAGCTGGCGGAAGTCATTGCTAGGCCACTCTCCATCATCTTTGCTAAGTCGTGGGCAACGGGAGAGGTGCCTGAGGACTGGAGGAAAGCGAATGTCACTCCAGTCTTCAAAAAGGGCAAGGAGGAGGACGCGGGTAACTATAGACCGGTCAGCCTCACCTCCATCCCCGGAAAGGTGATGGAACAACTTGTCCTTGGTGCTGTCTCTAGGCACATCAAGGACAGGGGGATCATTAGGGGCACTCAGCATGGCTTCACCAAGGGGAAGTCATGCTCAACCAACCTGATAGCCTTTTATGAGGACATAACCCGGTGGATAGATGATGGTAAAGCAGTGGATGTGGTTTATCTCGATTTCAGTAAAGCGTTTGACACGGTCTCCCACAGCATCCTTGCAGCTAAACTGAGCAAGTGTGGTCTGGATGATCGGGTAGTGAGGTGGATTGTGAACTGGCTGAAGGAAAGAAGCCAGAGAGTGGTGGTCAATGGGACAGAGTCCAGTTGGAGGCCTGTGTCTAGTGGAGTCCCTCAAGGGTCGGTACTGGGACCAGTACTATTCAATATATTCATTAATGACTTGGATGAGGGAATAGAGTGCACTGTCAGCAAGTTCGCTGATGACACAAACTGGGAGGAGTGGCTGAGATGCCGGAAGGCTGCGCAGCCATTCAGAGAGACCTGGACAGGCTGGAGAGTTGGGTGGGGAGAAACTTAATGAAATATAACAAGGGCAAGTGTAGAGTCCTGCATCTGGGCAAGAATAGCCCCATGTATGAGTACAGGTTGGGGGCAGAGCTGTTGGAGAGCAGCGTAGGGGAAAGGGACCTGGGGGTCCTAGTGGACAGCAGGATGACCATGAGCCAGCAGTGTGCCCTTGTGGCCAAGACGGCCAATGGCATCCTGGGGTGTATTAGAAGGGGTGTGGTTAGTAGGTCAAGAGAGGTTCTCCTCCCCCTCTACTCTGCCCTGGTGAGGCCGCATCTGGAATATTGTGTCCAGTTCTGGGCCCCTCAGTTCAAGAAGGACAGGGAACTGCTAGAGAGAGTCCAGCGCAGAGCCACGAAGATGATTAAGGGAGTGGAACATCTCCCTTATGAGGAGAGGCTGAGGGAGCTGGGTGTCTTTAGCTTAGAGAAGAGGAGACTGAGGGGTGACCTCATTAATGTTTATAAATATGTAAAGGGCAAGTGTCATGAGGATGGAGCCAGGCTCTTCTCAGTGACATCCCTTGACAGGGCAAGGGGCAACGGGTGCAAGCTGGAACACAGGAGGTTCCACATAAATATGAGGAAAAACTTCTTTACAGTGAGGGTAACTGAACACTGGAACAGGCTGCCCAGAGAGGTTGTGGAGTCTCCTTCTCTGGAGACATTCAAAACCGGCCTGGGCGCGTTCCTGTGTGATATGGTCTAGGCAATCCTGCTCCGGCAGGGGGATTGGACTAGATGATCTTTCGAGGTCCCTTCCAATCCCTAACATTCTGTGATTCTGTGATTCTGTGAATTTGTTTTGCAATCTTTGTGACAGCCTTGGAGTTGAAACTTTGAAATACACAGTTCCCTCTGGTCAATATGGACACTACACTTCCCAGGAAAGGTTTCAAGAGTAAGTTTTCCCTGGTGTACCTAGTTAAATACCTTCCTGCTCTTCTTGCTTTGTTGTGCACTGGGCTGCACACCAAATTGGCTGTATTTCAGTGACACCAAATGTGTACAGTTTGATAAGCACGTTGCATCAAATCTTCAGGATGAAAAGCACTGTATAAACGTCGAGTTATTTACCAATTTTAAAGCATTTTATCCTCTAGAGCTGTAAATCCAGCACCATTTGCTAACACAAAATTAGCTTTTTAATGCTGTAGGACCCTCCAACACTAACACACATAGCAATGTTCACATCCTTGCTGGTGGGGAGGCCGAAGGTTGATGTGTCTAGAAGGTGAAGCTTCAGCAATTGAAGTGCTTTATTCACACTGGATATAGAATCACATTAATAGGCCATACCAGGTCTCAGTTCAGCAGTTCTGTCACCCTGCCTTCTCTTATGAGCAGTATGGACCAAATATGCTCATGTACCTGTAGTCACCACCCACACAAATCAGCAGGAGCGGTAAGCATACAAGCAAGGGCAGAATAGGACTCCAAGTTTCTGATAAAGTCAGCATAGGATAGCTCATTGTTTCTGTCTATTACTGTATTTGCTTCATAGAAGATTTATGACTTCTTTTTCGGCAATTAGTTTGGGTCGCCTGGAAACTTGAAAAAATGTCAGAAAGCCTCCTTGTTTATTTCCACGCTGGTTATGTATTACATACCTTGTGTTTTATCTTTGTTAGTGTTCCATCGTGAATTACTTTTTTTTCCTTCAGCTTTCTGTTGCCTAAATTTGTCTTACTACTCTCATGTCCTTTTCTTAGAAGAAACAATCAATAGAAAGCGCTTTTAGCAGTGGCACAGCACAGTGGTTTACTGCAGTGTAGGTGCTGGGTGGTGTCAACACTGCTGACTTTCTATATATTAGGATTTTGGCTAAGCAGCAGATATCATGTGATGCTTCTTTAATATGTGTCTTTATGGTGCCTGGGCATATCTGGAGCTGGGCTTTGTTAATACGTGTTTGCTTTAGATTCTGAAAGAAGACCTAAGAGAGAATCTTATTTACCATTTTTTAAATGCTTCTCAAAGAATATTTGTTCACATATAAAGCATTTCTAGTTACAATATAATACTGAGAAAAGGGAACACAAAAATATCAAGTATGAAAATACATTGCATTTTCACTGGATTTTTACTGTTATTAACACTGAGGCAGGGCGTTACTGCTTGTTCCCTATTTAAACTTGTAAATATACTTCATATATTAAAAAGCTTTCAGATAAGGTCCGTTTCCCATTCAAGCTGGTATTTGTGAGATTTAAACTCCTGAGACCTAAGCTCCAGAGAGAATTTAGTATGAATTGAGAACTACCTACATGTCACAGTCAAGAAATACTTCCTTGCTTGGCCCTAGTATTCATACCCCAAAGAAGTGCAGTTTGGCAGAGAAGAGTGTGAGCCACAGACACATCCTGTGAGATAACTGAAGTTTCTGTCTCAGATGGAAGACCTCAGCTCTGGGCTTTCTTCGGCTTTCATGGGCTTGAATCTGTACTCTACCCAATTGCCCCAGCTCTCCCTGTGGCCATGCAGTTGTGGGCAGGGGTGGGTGAGCATGGTCCACCCCTGGCTGGAATTGGGCACCGTGCAGCTGGGACTGTAGGAAGCAAGGGGCAAAGAAGAGAGGAGCAACAGGGAGCCTGGCTTCAGCAATCTGCAACGGATCTGGCATGAATGGGATCCTAGACCAGTTCCTGAGGATAGATGTACACTTTGCATAGCACTCGCTTTGAATGAAGAAGCAAACTACTGTCTCTTCTGCATCTGATCAGTTGCTTCTCCACAGCAGTTAGACAGATTCTTGACTTTCTTAGAGACACCCAAGAGGACTTCAGAGTTAGGAAAAATGCCTGAACTGGGATAACAATATATCTGGTTTTAATCTGGTTTGTCTGATTAACTCTGATTTAGAATATGGCTTTCATTACCTGCCTCGGGAAACATTTAGGCATGTGGGCAGCAGAAGGAAGGTGAGGGCAGCCTGTCAAAGCACCTGCACCATTTGCACGGTGTCTTTTCCAGGCACTCTTCAGTGTTGAAACTCAGGGAGCAGGCTGGGTTCTCCTGTTGTGGTGAGAATCTCATCTTTCCTGTGTTAGGTTCATCCTCTGCTATTACACTTCTTTTTATTTTTTTTTCTTTCATATAATTATAGCAGCTAAATATCTTTTGTCTTCCTTTAGAATTGTAATGTCTGACTGAAATTAGGAGATGTCAGTCTCCAGATGGTTTGAGGGTTTTGCAGGCCTAAGTTAAGTTGCAAGAGAGAGAAATTTTTAAAAATGTTGTCTTAGAAACACAAAACAGGATGTAGTGTTACTGCCCTGGATATAATTTTTGTTTTGTAAGGAAGATGTAGCTTGTCACAAAGCTGTGAGATAAGGCCTCACAAATTCTAGAGCCTTCATGCTCTATCTCTTTTGTTACTGAAGTTACCTAGGATTTATGTCCGTAGAGGCAAACAGAAGAGAAGAACCTGAATGGTAATGGGGTACTTCAGGGAGGTTCCATGATAAAAGCTATTTTTTTTTTAATTACTTAATATTATCTTTTTGCCTTTTTACTTCCTGACTAATGAAGGTAGCTTGGCTTCAGAAACTTTAGTAAGTGCATTCTGTACAGGTATGTGGGAATACAAAGAATTTGAAGGCATAAAAAAAAGCTACACTAATGAAATGCCTAATATAGATACACACATGAAGTGCTGGTTTGAATTTTGCCTGCTTATTTATTGTTCACAGAGACAAATAAAGGTCATCTTTTGCTAATGGCATTATAACCTTGGCTTCCTCAGTATCAAAATGTTAAATATTGTAAAGAAATGTTTCTGTGAGAGGAGGATTTTAATTATAATAAATCTTCATGTTTTCATTTTAGCACCAGTCCATTTTCTTTCCATACTGAAGTTCTCAGTAATTTATTCATGACCTTTAACTGCATTTAAGAAATGTAGATTGGGAATTATTGCTCTCCTCGCCATTGGAAGTGCCAAGGCAGGAATGCCTTGAGAAGCTTCAAGGGATTTTATTAATGAGATCCACTTCTCACATTAGAATAAAACAGCCAAAGCTGCTGGTTTTGCTCCTCCTGGTGTATATGTGGAGGAGCAAAGTTTAAAAACACATGGGGACTTTTGACCTAAGATAAACAAGTGGTCAGACCACATAAGGATATGCAATTTATGATGAATAATCTGGTTTGTTTAGGATTAATTTTCAGCCTTGTGATTATGACTTTCCTCTCCCTAAAATTTGGGATAGTAAAAAAAAAAAACAAACAAATTGAATTCAAAGGCTGAGTAAGAAAATAAAAAAATTCTCTCTATGTAGGAATGTATGGGTAATAGTGTATAGCATATCTACCCATGTATATGTAACATATGTTCAGAAACACAGATGTAAAATTTATTTCTTCCCAAAATACCTTCATTACAATGAACTGATGCTGTAGACACAGACTTCAAAGAAAGATTTAGAAAGTAGAGATCTGGGAACTGTTAACATTTCTACATAGCTTTCTTTGTCACTAAGCAAAGCCTCACAACCTGGTGAAAAGGGTGCAAAGCTCAGGAACCCTGTCTCCTTTATGGTTTTTTACTTCCCATACCATGATCTGCTCTGGGTAACTCCATCCTCTGATGGGAGTAGGCTTGGAGACAAGGGGAAAAAGGGATGAGGAGAAAGAGATTGATGCCAACTGGCTATGCGAAGATAGAGGCCATGAGAGGAGGAAGGAAGACTGAGAAGCAGGTATTCAGTTTATGGGCCAAGACTAGAAGGGCAAGTGTTCAAGTCTTCAGAATTTGAATTTGCATATGGTAAATTCTTCAGCATTTGCATAGGTGTTCAGAGCACCTTCACCAAGCTCAGCAACAGCTGTGTGCTCCCTACAATTGCAGCTCTCACCACATGTAGGAGTACTAGGGACACAGGAACTGAAACACTGGGATCCCTAAATGTTCTCTGCAAGCTTCCAGACAGCGTGCATCAGGAAACAACTTTAGTAAGGTATTAACGGATGTACCAGGTTGGGGTTATAAACCTTCTTTGGAATAATGAATTCAGATTAGGAAGACTAAGACTGCATCTGTGCCTGCAGGAGAGGGAATGGCAGTGGGAGCCTGACTGAAATGTGGAAGTGAAAGTTCCAGAGAAGAACACTGGAACTCAAAAGGGAGAAATAGATCAGGAAGGGCTAAGTGAAGCACATGCTGTCTCAGACCCTTTATGTTAGCAAATAATTGTGAAATATTGAGAAAATGTGCATCTTCCTCAGAGAGAATGACAGAAGGTGGCAACCCCTTGGTTTACTTGGTTCCAGCAGGACATTCTGTCGTGGATCTGTACTATCTAACCACTTTGATGACCTGTACCTCATATTGACTGTTTGAGTTTGTGAACTTAGTATTTTATCTTTGGAGATGAAAGGAGTGATTTTAATTATTACCAAATACAAGTTCAGATCTCTAGTGTTTATCACATTCTAGAACCACAATCCTTTTTAGTATACTTAATTTAATAATTAATGTTTTTTGACATAGTCTGTTCTGTGCGTTAGATTTTGTATAGACAAATGTAGTTAACCTGCCTTTTTAACTTACTTTATATACTCTTAACTCTCTACCTACTTATTACTCTGCAGTAAAGTAAAATAATGTTTCAGAAACCTCTTCTTCAACTCACTTCAAATTTTGTACAAAAATTTACTTGGTCCTAGATATAATTTACCACTGAAATAATAATGCACTTTTAAAAGTGATTAATTTAGATTTATGATAAACTCAGTTGTAACCTTTTATAGGGGAATGACTTATTGGCATGTTTTGTTAGAGGTCATGAGAGGCTCGTATCCTATTTCTTTTCATGACTAAGTGATATGCTCCTTGCAAGCAGTAGAAATATTTTTTCCAGCATAGTGTCTTGTGACTAAAGTAGAGTTTTATTATTTTATCAATGTAAGGTGTGATACACTCGAGCTGAAACATAAGGTTTTGATCCAGCAGTATAAATTAATAAATGTACTGTAGAAAGACATTTGTTGTGATGTACTTTATTCCCTAAATATGTGTATGGCTTCTCTTCATTTATGAATGTTTTTCACAACAGGATTACCTGTGCATCTTTGGTATTGGCAAGACATATTTCAGCTCTTCTGAGGAAATCCTTAATATTGTAACAAGTTCTTGAACAGTATCAGGCCCATACAATGCATCCTATCACTAAATTTAGATCTAGTTGCAAAATTTGGTTTGAGTTTCCAGATTGTAATACTTGCCATGTGTGCTCAAATTCAAACATACAACTCTGAATCATTTTTACGCAATCAGTTTTTACTGTATTATATGCATGACCAGTAAGCATTTACCATTAGATGCTTGGCTTTTGGTATTAGAAGACCTGATGACTAGTTATTTATTTGGTATACATATCCTATTTAGGTTTAATTTTTACATATTAGGCCTCCCTAATAAAATCTCATCAGAAATTAAATTAAATCGTATACAAATCAGTACTCACCAAGTGAATGGAGAGAACCAAGCTGGGTGGGAGTGTCGATCTGCTGGAGGGTAGGAAGGCCCTACAGAGAGATCTGGACAGGTTAGATAGATGGGCCGAGACCAACGGCATGAGGTTCAACAAGAACAAGTGCCGGGTCTTACACTTCAGCCACAACAACCCCATGCAGCGCTACAGGCTGTGGGAAGAGTGGTTAGAAAGCGGCCTGGCGGAAAGAGACTCGGGGGTGCTGATCGACAGGCGGCTAAACATGAGCCAGCAGTGTGCCCAGGTGGCCAAGAAGGCCAATGGCATCCTGGCCTCTATTAGGAATAGTGTAGCCAGCCGGTCTAGGGAAGTGATCGTCCCTCTGTACTCGGCACTGGTGAGGCCGCATCTTGAATACTGTGTTCAGTTCTGGGCCCTGCACTACAAGAAAGATGTTGAGGTGTTGGAGCGAGTCCAGAGGAGGGCGACCAAGCTGGTGAAGGGTCTGGAGGGTCTGACCTACGAGGAACGGCTGAGGGAGCTGGGGTTGTTTAGCCTGGAGAAGAGGAGGCTCAGAGGTGACCTTATTGCAGCCTACAACTACCTGAAGGGAGGTTGTAGTGAAGTGGGAGTTGGCCTCTTCTCCCGGGCAGCTAGCGATAGGACAAGAGGGCACAGCCTCAAGCTTCGCCAGGGGAGGTTCAGGTTGGACATTAGGAAGAATTTCTTTACAGAAAGGGTTATTAGACATTGGAATGGGAATGGGCTGTCCAGGGAGGTGGTGGAGTCACCATCTCTGGATGTGTTTAAGAAAAGACTGGACATGGTACTTAGTGCCATGGTCTAGTTGACAGGGTGGTGTCAGGGCAATGGTTGGACTCGATGATCCCCGAGGTCTCTTCCAACCTGATTGATTCCATGATTCTGTGAAAACACAGGGGAGTCTGCAGATTGGAAGGAAGAAACTGGGACAAAGAGTAAAAATGGAAATGAAGAAGGGGACTAAGACATTTCTAGGAGCAAGACAAGGAGCAAATGAGGAAAGGAGAAGCACAGAGCTGTCAGGGCAGGGCTAGTTCTGGCAAGGGATGGGTTTCAGTGTTTTGGATGATGAATTAGTAAGGGCAGTGACTGAAAGGTATCTGGGATCAGGAGGGAAAAATAGAGAAAACAGGGATGGATAAAGTGGGAAGTATTCAACATGGATCAGAGAAAATTAAGTGAGCTTAAATGAGTTAGTTTAGGTGTTAAAAATAACGCCTCTGTGGTAAAAGGCTTCTCAGTATGAAAAAATACCCTGTGCAGAGCACTCGGTATGCTTCATCTATTAAGATGGCTGCTTCAGGTCTCTCTATTCCTCACTACATTATGTGGCGTAGATGGCCTAGGATTCAATGGATGAAGGAGCATGCTAAGGTTGGTTGAGTAAAGAAACTTGAAACCGAGTTGATGATAGGCTCATACAGGTCCAGTTTAGTCAAGAAGCAGGACCGAGAAAATGAGCAAAGATTAGAAAGAAACAGAAGTGGGAGAAGAGCAGATTAGAAGAAGAAGAGAGGAAAGGTCAGGCCTGTGAAGATCAGGCAGAAGAGTCTGTTCCCCAGACAGTCGGTGCCTTGGGATGGTTTCCAGGGTTCCTGAACACAGCCGTTCTTCTGCTAGCTGTACATGTTTCTAAAAAGCTCCAGTAGATTTTGGAGTTATGTTTCAGCTAGTGGTGATCCAACAGTCACCTGTCCACTATTGCTGCTACTTACTCTGCTACCTGAGGTAGAAAACCTATGTGGTGGATCTAGAAGTTCCCCAAATAGCAGATGTTGGAACAGTGATGTGAGTAAGACATCAAATAACGGGGTTTGGTTTTTCACTCCGCTTTTAAAACCAAACTAGACAACTAAGAATTAATTTGCAGAAATAGCTTAAAAGGACACCACTGAAGTGATGAAAGCAGAGCTTAACGTTTGGAAATGACATTGCTCTGGATGCTTCTGCAACTTCAGCTCCTTCCTCTTCTAACATAATTGTAAGGTTTTTTTCTTGTTTACACTTCAAACAAAGAGCAGGACAGGCCTACTCTGGGAATCCATCAATACTGAGTAATGAAAGGAAAGCATTTTTTTAATCTGACTTGCTGCAAAAGTTGGAAAGCTTACTCTTTAAGCGGGCAAAGGACTGCAAAAGAGAAGAGATCATTTCAGGATATAATTAGTTGCCACTTGCTCTGAGAAATTGTGTTCTAAGCCTGCCACTGACATCAAGTTCTTATCTTATGCCTGACAGGTGATTAAACCAGACTTTTCCTTGGTGTTATTGTATGTTCGTCATTTTTACGATTCCTAACTTAAGATCCTGATTTGCAGGTGTGGGGCGGGGTCCTCTTTCTTGGAAAATGGTCTTCAGTGTATCGATTGCTGTATGTGCTCAGAACCTTGAAAATCAGGTCTTAAGTGTCTCATCCTGATCCTCAGGAAGTAACGGATGCCTTGACCTTAATCTTTCTGTGCTACAGTTGTAGTAGCCAGTTGCGTAAAGGCTGTTGTGAGAATAAATTAGTGAACTTTTTGGAAAATCATGTGAAGTGTGGAAAGAAGCATCAGCAAAGTAGCTCTGAGAAAATTAATAACTCTGGGAGGAAATTAATAGCTCCATCTTTAGAGCAGGATGGGAAAAGTATGCTGTAGGTAATGCATGGAGCCACATGTTGAACCACAAAGAGAAAACAAAATATTGACTTATGACTTAATTAAGTGGGTACTGTCCATCAGGAGCCCTGAATAAGGTGGAGATTACGCAGAAAAAAACATCATGCTGTCAAAGACATAATCATACTGCATATGCAAAAGGGACTATGTAAAAGTTGCAGTCAACCTCTGGAACTGCTTCACGTTTGAGTACTCAACCTTGCAACCATTTTAATGTTCTTTGATTACAATTTTGTTTCAGAAAAACTCATGTGCACATAAATCTGTGTGTATTTCTGCACAAACGTTTATTACTCAGATTCTAATTGTGTGATTACATTCTGTTTCTGTAACAGACTAGATTTTTCCTATTCAAGCTTTAGTTTTAGTAGACCCTAGAGGCCTAATCCAGGCTTGAATTTTACTATTCAGGGATGACTAAGTCTTTTCACCGTAAGCATTCATACTGTTATAAATTTTTTGGGGTTAGCACTCAATATGTTCTGTACTAAGTTTCTTCATGAAGTAAGTCGGTTTTCTTAGTGTTTTGACTGTTAAGGTCTTGCCCTGCAACTGGTGGTAACATTGTGTATACCAACTGACCTTTCCTGGACATTTCGAAGTCTCTATAGGGTGTTATTATCCCTCGCCCCCTCCCAACTTGTACAGGTTGAAAAAATGAGCTGTGAGATGTCAAGGTAAACCTACATTCAGCACTATTGCTGTGTTAGTCTGTGGATTCTGCCAGAAAAGTGATTCACATGGAGTACAGGATGATTCTAAAAGCCACACTAAAAGCTCACACAGGATTTGAATATAGATTGGCTTGCAGCAGAACAGCAGCTGTCTTCAGTTTGAAATAGTGTCAAACAAAGGAAACAGAAAGTTGTTCTGTGTGTGCATCTCGGGGACGTTTGTCTGTCTTCTACTTTTCTAAGTGAAGCAGAGATAGGAAGAGCTTGATTTGTGCAGGTGATGCAGAAGAGAGTATGGGCACCACTGTTATAAAAAGTAATTTAGAACTGGAAAAAAGAAATCTTTAAATTGCTGCTGCTGGAGGAGGACTTAGCCAGAGAAAGGAGCATCCCATCCTTATTTTGAAAACATCTCAGTCCCATCTTTTGCCAACTGGTCATAACTGCCAGTTACTTCACAGCCTGCCAGAAATGCATATAGGCTTTCCATATAAGTCAGTGAAAGGTTAGTAATTGGTGTTTCCATACATTTTTATTCCAATTATAAGAGGACTCCCAAACAGTACATCTTATAAAAAAGTATAATAGCACTACAATATTTTGATGTTTAGAAACTGACAAAATCCCTTGCAGTGACTGCAGTCTTCTCTTGACACAAGTTCTGAAGAACCTGGAAAGCTACTCTGTCTAGAATTGTAGCAAACTGATTTTCTTATTTTGCAGAGTATTCTGAAAAGTCTAAATTGGCAAGCTTCAAAGTCGGAAAATTTAGATTAAAATTGCAATCAAAATTTTAAAAACATAAATAACATTTAAAAAATGACATTTTGCTTTAACACAGAAATATGCTTCTGAAACAAGAAGCTTATTCTGAAATTAAAAATAAGTGTTCCATTCCCAAAATGAAATTTGATCAAAAAGTGTACACTACTGTAATAAGTTTCAATATTGTCAACGTGCCTTCTGGTGTAGTTTTTCCAAAATTGAAGATACTTTCTGACGGAAAATTGTTCTGTCAAAAATTTTCTAATCTGTTCAAGTTGTAGCACCCTTTTATCTAAGCCATAAGAATAAATGTATTTCTTTGATATGGAAATTAATTTCTGACTAGGAATAGGAAGTCTCTTTCTTAGCATGTAAAGCTTTCATTAAAAGTTATGCAAGTTTAGCAGTTGTGCATGTTGATGTACTTGAACACATTTTTCTCAGTCCTGTCAAATTGTATGACAAGATTATAAGATAAAAATATATATGAAGTCCTGTTTTAGTGACAAACGTTCAATTTTCTCGTGAAATGAATGGACTGTAATGAAGCAGAAATATACAGAAAGGATTTTTTTCTTTTTAAGTTAGTGTTCATTCTGATTTGGAATGAAAGCTAAAAAAAAAAGAGAGAGAGAGAAATTCTGAATGCCTGAGAGCAGAAGCACCATTCCCCATTTCAGATTCACAAGACAGAGAGAATCTGAAAGTAATGGTCTCCATTCAGCCTTGAAGTCTTGAGTTTGTTTGAAAGCATGTACACTGGGGCTTCCGTATTCCCCAAATCTCCTCCTTGGCTTTTCAGCTAGGCTATAGGATAAGTGAGAGCTTTTGAGATGGCTCCTAATGTCTCAGCTCTTGTCTTCTTTTCTGCCTACTACAGTGTAAGGAGTGGAAGCTCAGGATATTCAGATGAATATCTGAAGCTGGCAAGTGGAGCTGAAAAACATGGGTTCTCCTGTAAACAGACAGAAATTGAATAATATCCCTGAAACACAGTTTCAGTGAACTAGTATTCTCCTACAGATGGACATACATCATAGAACCTCCAGGGACATCTTTCTTCCAATGCACAGCTGTTTTGGCAAAGCTGTCTGCTGAAACCCTTTATCACAGTGGGAGAGCTACAACTAGCCAAATATCTCAGTGCTCCAACTTTATGTCCTTGGCTTTGTCAAATGTGGGTGAATAGAAGAAATGGGACCATTTTCAGAGTGCATAATACTGAAAACCAGTGGTGACTGGAAAGACCTATGGAGAGGCACGGCAGTGCCGGATGAGTGATTTGCTCAGTGATTGACATGAAAGTTAGGGCTCATTGGGAGGTGTAATTTGAGCTAACCATACACATTGCTGGGTTCTAACTGAGCAGTAAAGACGTGATGTTGTCAAGGATTGTTCAATGACTGCAGCAGGAATTGGAAAAGCAAACAGGGTGTTGGGATGTTTAAACAGACAGATAGAAAATAGTGCTATGTTACACATAAGTCAATTATAACCACTGAGCTGGAATACAACATGCAGCGCTGGTCAAAAAAGATAATTCAGAAAATAGAGTAGGCATATGAAGGGAGGCTGAGTAGAAAGACTTCCATACAAAGACTCAACATATTATTTTAATTTAGAAAGAATCAAAGAGAAGAAATGATAGAAATGTGTAAGTAGATACACACAGGGAAGATAAAGTACGTTCTCATACATGTTTTGTTTTGGTATTGTATAAGAAAAAATGGATAACTGAAAAAATAAAGCACAGAAATGTACTGTTGTAAAATTTTGAAAGCACAGACTACGTGCGAATCTCATTTTCACAGGCAGGATAGAATTGAGGCCAAGATCGTAATACAATTTTTAAATGACTTAGACATTTGCATGCTTCGTTTGGCTTTATATTATATCAAATAAAGATTTTGTAAGCAATATGCCTTTCAGACTTAAGAGTTAAGAAGAAACATCCCCAATAGGCAGATTATTCCATAACTGTTCATTACTTTCCCCAAGGCATCTTGTCATGCTCTCTGTTTGAGAGAGACTACTGGAATAAACCAGTGTTGCAACTTGTTAATAAAAGTACACTGTCCAGTATCTTGAATGCAATGTTTCTAAAGACATTAGGCCTGGCTATATTTAAGCACTTTTCAAACATTGTGACTTAAGCTTCGAGAAACATACAGGCATTCCTATAAATTCTTGCCATGTTTCCTATAAAAGAAGACTTTCTACTCTAGCTCACAATACAGAAACCAAGAAAAAGGTTTATCAGCCAAAGGAAATATGACTCAATATACAGTACAATGACTGACTTGACTTTATAGTCCTTCCCATTTACGAATCTTCTCCAACTCAAAATTAAATTTGAACTCGAACAAAGGCTCTTAAATGTTTTCTAAATGAAAAGGTCATTTTTAAAAGGTTGTTGTTGAGCACTTCTTTTTCTTTAAAATTAGGCTGGGAAAATAAAAATATTATTCACCTGAAACATCAAGGCAACCAAAACATTCAAAAACATCATCAAGCATTTAAGATACTTATGATTAATTAGCTAATCTATTAATGAGAGACTGAGAAGCAGTCAGAAATATTTGAAGTGTGCTTAATTAATAGTTTTTATGATCCCTTGTTTTTTTCAGTGTTGTTTGCCATTTCAGGCCATGAAATCAAAGATTTTCAAGCTCGCTACACTTCGCACATTGAATTTTGCCATTGCTCACGTGGACTGCTACACAAAAGCATAAACTGCTGTGGTCTGGGGCCCTTCACAGCAATCATCTCTCCTGTCACATGTCTGTACTCAGGAGAATAAGGCCTATACCTTGTTCATGCTTCAATACTAGATATAGCAAATAAAATATGGAATGAAATCCCTCCTTCCTGAAATCAGTTGAATGACATTTTTGTTGGTCACTTCAGTGGGATCAGGATCAAAGCAGAGGCACTCTAACCTATTGACTCTTGTCTCTAGCAATAGCCAACTGTAAAAGGATATAAAGTCAGAAGAAGCCTGTCATAACATTTCTCCAGAATGTTAGCAGCCCCTGAAATTGGGGTGTTACTTTCATATTTAATAGCTCTGATAGTTCTTTCTCCTTTAACTTGTCCAGTCTCCCCTTATATTCATCTAAATTTTTATCATCCACATACTCCTGAAGATGTATTCCCACAGCTACACATCCCTCTTGCCTTGCTACCTCCTAGGTTTCATTTGATACCCTCTAGTTCTTGTATTTGAAAAGACGGTGAATGATATAATGTTTTCTACTATAGTACCACATAAAGCAAATTAAACATCTCACTCTTGCTTTTCTCTGATAGGCACAGACCAATGTGTAGTTCTGAAAGGAAAGATATATGTTGTCCCAATGAGTTTTAAGCTGAAATTGTCACTACAATAGATAATTTTGCCCTATTATTGATGATATGATAGGGCCCTATACATTCCTTTTATTAGAAAGAAAAAGGTCTTAAAGCCTCCATAGTACTTGTTTTAATTATAATGCAGAACTTTTCTTTAGGGAGGAATGATAAAATGGAAAGTAAATTTATTGAATGGCATTGAGCATGGGCAGGAGTTGTGCTACACCCAGGCCCTTAGCATTTGTTACTGGTTTGCTGTGGATAGCTCCACTATCAACATACTTCTTCTTGCTGATTGCTTACCTGGAGACCCCTAATTTTCCTTAAGTTTCACAAAGGCCGAAGAGGCAGATAATACTCTCTCTACCATTTCACGCAGGTGTTCAAGAGAATAAAATTTAATTGTTGAAACACTTTAGATCAACACAATATCGAGGTTGTCATATTCAGTTGATACCTTGCCCTAGCATAAGCAAATCATCAGCTGTGGGACCATAGCATAAGCAAATCACTAGCTGTGGGACCATGGCAGAGTGTGGTAGGAAAGTGGAGAAGGGAAAGAATAGGCTTGGGACAAAATTAAACAGCAGTGTAAGTTCTCCAGTGTGTGAGAAACAGCTAAATGTGCTGTGCCGTAATATTATGGCAGACCGTTATGAACTGGATACAGATGTCCACCCACGCAGAATTCACAAGGTGATGTGGGTTTTAGGACTTGAATGTTGTCTCTCAAAATTCAGTGGGAGCCCTTCCACTGACTTTAATGAAAATTAAATGAGGCTACTGTTCAGCAAGGTGGTTAAGAACAGGCCTATTTTTCAGGCACTTGAGTAATTGACTTCAGAGGGACTTGGTACATGTGTAAGTACCTTAGTGAATTGAGACTATATTGAATGATAGGCTGTCTGTTAGGACTAACTAGGATGTGAAGACCATAAAATCTAATGGAAATGGCAATATGAAAGTACGAGACTTTAGGCTCATTAAATTTTTTGTTAAACGTGGTGCATTTGATTTCTTCCATGCAGGAAAACCTTCCTTAGAACTCTGTCTTCTAATACGCAAATGTATCGTGAAATGTTTAATATTATTTTGACAGAATGAAATGTGCTCTTAAAGGTCCAAAAGGAAGCAGGTTTGAATGGCTAAGAAATGTTGGAAAAGATTTGCTTTGTAAAAAGTTACCGCAGGGGGGTAGGGTGCTGTTTAGTGCCTGTTTTTATGCTGTCTGCACTTATTTCTGTTGTAACTAAACAATGGAATACAGTATCTGTAATTATTCAAATAGTCACATTTGCAGTTGTAATTCATCTTTCACATGCAAAACTATTATTTAAAAAAAAGGAAGGGGAGAAATAAGTTCTTTATGACTTTAAATTAAAAATGTCAGTTAATATGATAGAGCAATTTATAATTGTTAAAAAAAAAGGTTTTTTCTTTTGATTTTGCTGGTCTTAAGTTGATTTAAATGTATCAGCCAACTAGTGACAACTAAATTTAAGACAGTAAGGGTGACTCTGTTATTCTGTCCATTTTTCTTAAGATTTTTTTTTATTGGAAATACTTATGCTAGTTGATTTAAAATGCTGGGACTAGAGGTCTTTCTCTTACCCTCTTCGACTCTTACTGGCCAGAGCTTTTAGACATTTCATCATAGCGAGGAAGCCTTCAGCTAACAGAAGGCAACAATTTCTATTCCATCTCTTTTCTGTCTGTCAAGGCATACTGGTGTATTAGTTTGAATGCTCTGGTTGTGCTTGTGGCTGATCCTGTATTAGAGCAGCTCTGAAGCTGCTCTAAAATGCATAATATTGTAGTGTTAGTTACAGAAATTCAAATTCTAGAAGCTTAATAGTTTCTAGTTTCACAACATCATTGTAATTTTATGCACTGACAGAAGCATAAAACTTGAAGAACACAGCAATTATGCAAGCCCTCCTCATAAATAAGTTTGTAAGAAATAGGTGCTGAGAAAAGGGGAGTTCATCCACCGTTTATTCAGTTTAAAGTAAAAATGTCTATTGAGTTTAACTTTCATAGGCAGTTATTAACTGTAGGTGATGTCAATTTCTGAGAGTTACTTTACAAAAAGCCTGGAGTTAACATGTTTATTCTTAGGTCCTGTTTGATAACAGCTTTATATTGTTTACTAACCATCTGGGCAGCTGATTAGACCCTGTAACTATCAGTTGGTCTGAGCTTCTTGACTTGCGTTAACTGTGAGTTATAAAAGATAATGACTTGGAAGTGAAAATGTACAGCTCACATGGGTAGCACAAGCAGCTGTTTTAGCTAGCCATGCCATTCTTTGTATTCTGGTGCTTCATGTTCGGAAGAGGAATAAACCCTCAAAGTCTTGTACTCTACAAAGAACCTCATGTACGGTGTGTGTGGGTTTGCTTGTCTTTGTACATTCTGCATGACCAAATCTACAAGGGCAAAACAAAGATAAAAGCTTTTTTTCTCCTGAGAATTTTGTGTTCATAGAGACTAATAGCCAATTAAGAAAAAAGGAAATATTTGATAGATAAAATCCAGTAATATTATCTGTCCCAAGTCAATTTGACATTTAATATGTTTTTCCTCTTCAGCAATTTTACTACAAGGAGCAATTTAAGCATTTAAAGAGAAGGACTGAACTGTTTCCATCTTGTGTAGCTGTTTTTTTCTACATAGATGGTGTTTTATCATTACAGCAGTGACGTTTATTTATGTACATAGATTCTCCATAAAGAAAATTCATCTGGAGTAATATAGTAGAGTAAGGGCTTTATTAAGACTGGTAATGACCTCCTGAAGAAGTATTATTATTTTAAATAATTTAAGGCTAACGAATTGTTGGATTCTTCTTTACAGAACTAAGAGTAAAAAAGAGGGGATAGCAATTATATGTTTTTGTATGTGCATATGTTTTGGTAGATTAATGCAGGATTATTGAATAGCTTTGTAAATTTGAGAAGAATGCCTAAGCTGTAAGAAACATATCTAAGTTTTCAGCAACAATAATGACGTAGACTCATGAACAATCAATAACTACTGAAAGTTTTGATTTTCAGTTAAATAGTTTCTCTGAATTATTACAAATCCTTGTGTGGCCAGTAGTCATAATAAGTATCTTTTTGATGGACCAGTGTGCTGAAAGGGAAAAATAAATGTCAGTAATTGATGATTTTTTGTAATCGTTAAATAATTACTTTGGACTGTTCCTGAGATATTAATTTTTTTAAAGTGTTACATATAAATACAAGTCACTTTTCACAGCAAAAGCAGCAAATGGTAACCATTGGGTTAGAATTAATAGCTGTGGTTGGTGACAACCCAAAACTCCTCATTTTGAAGTCCATAAGTCTGCAGGCATCTTCACTTTGTCTGGTATTACTGTTCCATACCATCTTTTATAGCTAATGGCTATAGGAGAAGCCATGATTTTGCTGAGTCCTCCTCCTTTCAACTGGTACATACATGGTAAATACAAAACTGAGCTGAGCTTTTTATGATGTCCTTTTGCCGGTCGAAACAGTGAATGTACCTGTTTGAGTACCTCCATATAACACGTCAATGGCATTTAAGGCATTCATTAGGTCATGAGACTCAGCTGTGACTGGGTGTGTCCCAGGGCAGGAGAGGCCGCAGCCGTCTGCAGCTCGTTGGGGAGGGTGCTGATTCCCTCCCAGTGCACAAGGCGAGGAAGGCGCCAAGGAGCTGTGAACCAGGGGTGTCACCAACAGGTATTTCCCAGTTCAGTGGAAGAACAATGGTATCTACCCGGCGGAAGAAGACCAAAATGGATGTGGGAACCCAGACAGAGCTCCCACAGAATGAGGCCATGGTGCAGGTTGCAGGCTGCAGGGAATGCTACAGCGTCTCTGTGGTGTCAGGGGGCTGTGTGCGCTGTGAGCAAGTAGATGATCTGCTTGGCCGAGCGGCACAGCTGCAAAGCCAGGTTGAAAGGCTTCAAGCCGAAGTAGAAAGGCTTAGGAGCATTCGGGAGGCTGAAATGGAGATAGACTGGTGGAGCCAGGCTCTGCCTTCCCTGCAACAAAAATGGGAGCACCTGCCGGAGAGCTCCCAGGATCAAGGGGCCCCTGTACTCTGCCCCTCTCAGGTGGAAAACAATAACCTAGAGGAGAAGAGTGAGTGGAGGCAAGTCTATGGCCGTGGCAATAGGCGAGTGCCCTCCTTGCCTACCTCGCCTCCACAGGTGCCTCTGAGCAATAGATATGAAGCCCTAGTGGAATACAGCCAGTCCAATGGGGATGTGGTGGAGAGGCAACCTATATCAGAGGTCCCACCACAGTCAGAAAAACCTGACAGGCGTATAGCTACCTCCTCCACAAGGAAGAAGAGAAGAGTTTTAGTGGTTGGAGACTCCTTCCTAAAGGGATCTGAGGGCCCAATATGCAGAGCTGACCCCCATCACAGGGAGGTCTGCAGCCTGCCTGGAGCCCGAATCAGGGATATCACCAGGAAACTCCTCAAACTGGTGAAGGCCACAGACTACTACCCCCTGCTGATCTTCCAGACAGGTGGGGAAGAAGCTGCATCCCGTAGTCTGAGGGGGATGAAGAAAGACTACAAGGCCCTAGAACGGTTGGTGAAAGAGTCTGGGGCACAAGTTGTTTTCTCCTCCCTCCTTCCATTTTCAGGTGATGACGTGGGATGGAATAGTAGGATTCTCTCTATTAATGCCTGGCTACGAGACTGGTGCTACAGGCAGGGCTTTGGGTTCTTTGATAATGGCTGGTTTTATAAGACACCAGGCTTGACGGTAATACATGGGAAAGGTTTATGTCGTAGGGGCAAAAGGGTTCTGGGACAGGAATTAGCAGGGCTCATTCGGAGAGCTTTAAACTAGATTCGAAGGGGCATGGGGTAGTAGCTGGACTTGCACCACTGGGGCAACGCTCTAGTGTTGAGGTAGACCAGGAGGCCTCCCATCCCCCTGGGGTGAAATCGGTGTGCTCAGCTCGCTCCCTGAAATGCCTGCACACCAATGCAAGCAGCATGGGAAATAAACAGGAGGAGTTAGAAATCCGTGTTCGGTCGGGGGGCTATGATTTAGTGGCAATCACAGAGACTTGGTGGGACGCCTCGCATGACTGGAACGTGGTCATGGATGGCTATGTCTTGTTCAGGAAAGACAGGCCGCTAAGGAGAGGTGGTGGAGTTGCTCTTTATGTGAGTGAGCAGCTAGAATGTATTGATTTCTGTCCAGGGGCGGATCAGGAGCGAGTTGAGAGTTTGTGGGTGCGAATTAAGGGGCAGGCTGGCAGGGGTGATACTGTTGTGGGTGTCTATTACAGGCCACCGGATGAGGATGAGGAGGGTGATGAGGCCTTCTACAGGCAGCTGAGAGCAGTCTCGCAATTACAGGGCCTGGTTGTTGTGGGGGATTTCAACTACCCTGATATTTGCTGGGAGGCCTACTCAGCCAGCCATCCTCAGTCCAGGAGGTTCCTCCAGTGCATTGATGATAACTTTCTGATGCAAATGGTGGATGAGCCAACTAGGAGAGGAGCGCTGCTGGATCTGATCCTCACTAACAAGGAGGGTCTGGTTGAAGCGGTGAAGGTTGAGGGCAGCCTTGGTTGTAGTGACCATGAGATGGTAGAGTTCAGGATCTCATGTGGCAGGAACAGAATAGCTAGCAGAACTGCAACCCTGGACTTCAGGAGGGCCAACTTTGGCCTTTTCAAGCAATTGCCAGGGGAAATCCCATGGGACAGGGTACTAGAAGGTAAGGGGGCCCAAGATAGTTGGTTAGCATTCAAGGACTGCTTCTTCCGAGCTCAAGATCAGAGCATCCCAACAAGTAGGAAGTCAAGGAAGGGTACCAGGAGACCTGCATGGTTAAACAGGGAACTGCTGGGCAAACTAAAGTGGAAGAAGAGAGTGTACAGATCATGGAAGGAGGGGCTGGCCATTTGGGAGGAATATAAGTCTGTTGTCAGAGGATGTAGGGAGGCAATTAGGAAAGCTAAGACCTCCTTGGAATTAAACCTTGCAAGAGAGGTCAAGGACAACAGAAAGGGCTTCTTCAAATACATTGCAGGTAAAGCCAACACTAGAGGCAATGTAGGCCCACTGATGAATGAGGTGGGGGTCCTGGAGACAGAGGATAAAAAGAAGGCGGAGTTACTGAATGCCTTCTTTGCCTTTGTCTATACTGTTGGAGGCTGTCCTGAGGAGCCCCGGACCCCTGAGGCCCCAGAAGAAGTCAGGATAGAGGAGGAATCTGTCTTGGTTGATGAGGGCTGGGTCAGGGACCAATTAAGCAATCTGGACATCCATAAATCCATGGGCCCTGATGGGATGCACCCGCGGGTGCTGAGGGAGCTGGCGGAAGTCATTGCTAGGCCACTCTCCATCATCTTTGCTAAGTCGTGGGCAACAGGAGAGGTGCCTGAGGACTGGAGGAAAGCGAATGTCACTCCAGTCTTCAAAAAGGGCAAGAAGGAGGTCGCGGGTAACTATAGACCGGTCAGCCTCACCTCCATCCCCGGAAAGGTGATGGAACAACTTGTCCTTGGTGCTGTCTCTAGGCACATCAAGGATAGGGGGATCATTAGGGGCACTCAGCATGGCTTCACCAAGGGGAAGTCATGCTCAACCAACTTGATAGCCTTTTATGAGGATGTAACCCGGTGGATAGATGATGGTAAAGCTGTGGATGTGGTCTATCTCGATTTCAGTAAAGCATTTGACACGGTCTCCCACAGCATCCTCGCAGCTAAACTGAGCAAGTGTGGTCTGGATGGTCGGGTAGTGAGGTGGATTGTGAACTGGCTGAAGGAAAGAAGCCAGAGAGTGGTGGTCAATGGGACAGAGTCCAGTTGGAGGCCTGTGTCTAGCGGAGTCCCTCAAGGGTCGGTACTGGGACCAGTACTATTCAATATATTCATTAATGACTTGGATGAGGGAATAGAGTGCACTGTCAGCAAGTTCGCTGATGACACAAAACTGGGAGGAGTGGCTGAGATGCCGGAAGGCTGCGCAGCCATTCAGAGAGACCTGGACAGGCTGGAGAGTTGGGCGGGGAGAAATTTAATGAAATATAACAAGGGCAAGTGTAGAGTCCTGCATCTGGGCAAGAATAACCCCATGTACCAGTACAAGTTGGGGGCAGAGCTGTTGGAGACCAGCGTAGGGGAAAGGGACCTGGGGGTCCTAGTGGACAGCAGGATGACCATGAGCCAGCAGTGTGCCCTTGTGGCCAAGAAGGCCAATGGCATCCTGGGGTGTATTAGAAAGGGTGTGATTAGCAGGTCGAGAGAGGTTCTCCTCCCCCTCTACTCTGCCCTGGTGAGGCCGCATCTGGAATATTGTGTCCAGTTCTGGGCCCCTCAGTTCAAGAAGGACAGGGAACTGCTAGAGAGAGTCCAGCGCAGAGCCACGAAGATGATTAAGGGGGTGGAACATCTCCCTTATGAGGAGAGGCTGAGGGAGCTGGGTCTCTTTAGCTTAGAGAAGAGGAGACTGAGGGGTGACCTCATTAATGTTTATAAATATGTAAAGGGCAAGTGTCATGAGGATGGAGCCAGGCTCTTCTCAGTGACATCCCTTGACAGGGCAAGGGGCAATGGGTGCAAGCTGGAGCACAGGAGGTTCCACTTAAATTTGAGGAAAAACTTCTTTACGGTGAGGGTGACCGAACACTGGAACAGGCTGCCCAGAGAGGTTGTGGAGTCTCCTTCTCTGGAGACATTCAAAACCCGCCTGGACGTGTTCCTGTGTGATTTGGTCTAGGCAATCCTGCTCCGGCAGGGGGATTGGACTAGATGATCTTTCGAGGTCCCTTCCAATCACAGAATCACAGAATCACAGAATGTCAGGGATTGTCGATCCCTAACATTCTGTGATTCTGTGTGATTCTGTGATTCTGTGATGATAAATAACTGGTTTTATCTGTTAGGTATGGAAAATCACTGCTTTTTAAATCTTTTTTACAGCTCACCAAAAAATTGTTTGTCACATGAAGTTTTCCTATGGTTGAGTGATAATCTAGAGAAGACCATAACATGGCTTTTTTTTTGATAGCAGATTTTTATTTTTGGTTTCAAAAAGCAATTATAACTTATCATGGTGAAAAAAAATTAAAATCAGTAACAGAATAAAAATACCAGCAGAGACAAAATTCATAGACCTTGACCTGTAGTATTCTGGAAGCAGGGAGGGTGTACAAGTGGAAGGGTCGGTGCACACGGCTCCTGTTCTTAGACTGTTCTCTCAGCATCAGCCCCAGGCCACTGTCCAAACAGGGATAACAAGATCGGCAGACCTTGGTCTAGGTATAGTATAATTGTGTCCAGTTATGCCTTATATGGGCCTGCAGAAAATCTCAGGGAAATTATCGGAAAGGTCATTGGGGAAAAAGAAAATGACACCACCTCCTCTTAATGCTCTACAGAGGTCATCATAATCTTTGGCAGAAATTTGTTTTACATGAGCGCCTCTGAACAGGAGACTTTCTTGAAATCCCTCCCTGAAATATCTGTCAACTCCGTTAGCTCTTGTGTATTCTGCAAATATTCTTTAGCTCCTATCCCCATATTAAACTATAATTACTAAGTTAGAGATTACAAAGATTAAAATGTATCTTTTGCCCTATGCATATAGTTACGAACCTAGAATTCCCCAGACACCTTCTTCCATACAGATAAGGATGTGACCTACCCTATTCTAGTATTAAGCATTCTCAGTCATCCTTAAAAATGTTCCCTGCCTTAAATCAGATTCCTAGTCCTGGCTTTCCTCAGGCTTTCTTACACAGTCAAAATAGTTTTTAATTGGTTAAAATCCTCTCAGCTCCTGTGGTTTGCATTGCAAAAAATGTTGATTGTGGAGTTCCCTGGTTTAGTAGTTCAGGTCTGGTTTACAAAAGCACCTCTGCTGTTTTCCATTACAGACTGAAAAAGAAAATGTACTCAGCTAAATCTCTGTAAATATAATGATTAAGTAATTCATATATATAATCCATGAGTTGGAAATGCTGGCTTCAGTCCCGCAAATACAGATGTCTTTTCAGATGCATGTCTTTTGTTTGTTATGCTTCAATGACTGCATTCCTATTGCAAAATATTTCTTCATCCTGGGACAGTGAAAAAGACTCAGTGCTTCTGTCTAATTTTCTATCCAGTATAAATGAATTATTTTGAGCATCTTCTTTTGATTCTATCACTCGTGCTTATTAATGCTGAGTTATAATAGCAGAGCCTGGGAACAAGACATTTGCAGCCTCCCTGTCTTTGCCACCTGTGACAAAGGGATTTACTTGTTCCCTTCTAAATCACTTCTTTTGATAAAGCGGGATTGACAAACATTTTGTTTCTCTTTGGGTTTTGAAGGACAGATCCTCATGCATTAAAGGCTTTGTGAGATACAGAATGGCCATGGTACTGTCCCCCCCACCCCGGACTAAGGAAAATCCTCGCCACAGGAGCAATGGAGAGAACACATTCAGTTCTGTGCTAGAGGACTCTTGCAGGTCCTGGTTACCATGTCTCAAGGAAAGGAAAGAGTGTTAATAAGGCTGGAACTGTAATGGTTAAGTCCTCTACAGTTTTTGTGGGCCTGCTGATAGGGAGTAGTGTAAGCCCTGCTTGAAAAAAATTCCTCTCTTCTACCCAGCTTTATACCCAAGTTAACCATAGCTTTATGCCAAGTCCCCAGAGGACAGTGATATTTTACAGGCAGACTTGCTTTTATTTCCTCTGAGGTGCTGAACATTTTGCTCTAATTAGGGAACAGAAGCTTAACTTGAAACAGAAAAACATTTTTACTTATGTATGTTTTTATGTATGTTTTGTCAGTATCTCATCGAAACTTACATTCTCAGTCATGCATGAGAATCCTCTTGTACTACATTGTATATAAGCACGGCATGAAAATACTGCTCTTGCTCAAAGACGTTATAAGACAAAAGATGGTGGGTTGCTTCAGACAGGTGGGGAAATGGGTTGAAACAACAAGACAGAGCTGCTCAGCTGAAGAGACAGCATTACCAGTATCCCAGCGCCTTAATCACTGTCAGGCAGCAGCAAGTTTCAAGGAGGGATTCAAAGGAGGTTAAAGAGGAGTCTCTGTGGATGCTTACCAGGAACTCCTATTAGACATTAGAGGCATCTTTGGAGACTTTGTATGTTTGAAAATACAGCTAGTAGCAGTGCAAGTGTCATAATTTGGTCAGGGACAGAAACTGTGACAAATTAAAAAAAAAGGGATAGACTATATAGTGCTTTGAAAATTGAATGAAGACAAGTCAATTAAAGTTTATGCTTAAATGGGCTGCACAGTGGTGGTATGTTCAACGCAGTGCCCTGGGAAAGTGATCTTTGCAAAAAACAGTAGATATTTGAAGGATACAATTGGCTTTGTTAAAGCAAGACTGTAGTGCCTTGCTGGATAGCTCTTTATTGTTATGAAAAGGGTTTCTGCTAAATCATGTGTGAAATGTAGGACAAAAATCTGCATACATTTTTTTTATACAAGTGGAGTTCAAATAATTGTTCTTCTTTCAAATCAAACATCAGTTATTTTATTTTGTTACTTAAAAACATCAAATTAGTGTATTTAGGCTTTTCCCTCATATTCGTACTCCACTATGACCAAGGCTATGACAAAGACTTTCTTATCATTTAGCTATTCCTACAAGATCAGCATGAATACCTTCATAGAGCTATTTTCCACACACTTTATAGCAGAAGTAGTTTTCTGGCATACCACTTTCCATTGAGGCGTGACTCTCTGATTGAGGTAATCAATTTGTATTGAATTTAGCAAATTGTTTTGACTGAAAGGATTTTAAGAAGTGAAAACATCAAAATAAAAACTCCAGATCTCGAGAACAAAGTGTTCCCATTCCTCATCTCAAAATAGTTTTTTCTGAAGCTAGTCTTTACTTCTCAAGTACTTAACAAAAAAGTGAGGTTCAGATTAAATCAAATGAAATATTTGCTTGACCTGAAGCACCTTTGCCATATATTTTTTTTTTTAATTCTAACAAATTTTTGGCCTGGTTTGTTTGTCAGGTCTAATAGTGAGGCCTTTTTTTATTTTCCAAATTTATTATAAAGAAGGGTATTGATCTGTCAAACATTATAGTGTGGTGGTGGCTCAAATTTACATTGTGTGCAGAATTGCTATATATATTGTCTAGATTCCTACTGTATCAAATATCTTTGTATACTACACATTAGGGCAGAAGAGTATAATAGTTCTCTAATTTTCATATGCTCCTTTAGCTTAAGCTTTATCTATATACTGGATTTGGGTGACCTAGAAGTTGTATAAAGCAATGATAAGCATTTGTATATCAACTATTTATTTTCATCTTCTTGTCTGTCTGTCATGAGAAGTCTTATCTACACCCAACAATAAGAGTGCTTCATAGTTTTTAATCTTTAATTCACCACCATATGGGATATATATTAGCTAAAACTGTCAATGGAAAAAGTGTAAATTATTACAGGACTACTTTTGTAAGCAGGAAATGTATTTAAGAAAATCTGGCAAGGATCCGCAAATCTGTTTTTATAGAACTAAGGGATTTTGTAAATGGTATGAAAAAATTGAAGCAGTGCTCTCTTTCTTTGTTTTTAAAGCATCCACATTAATTCCAAATTATTCTCTTGTGCCAAATACTGAATTGCTGCAAAGCTCTTTGGAATAGTGGCATCACCCTTTGCTATTTTTTGCTGTCTGTGAAGATGGTTCTGCGTCTTCTAAGCAGTGCATATGCGTAGAGCTGATGTAGTGGGAATAAGGAATGCCATGTCTGATTCATTAGTTGCAATTACTTATCATTATTCATTATTTATTTTGATTTATAATGGATAAAAAGAACCTACCCAGGGCCATTTTAGCATGAATGATAAATGGAGTCTCATAAAACGATTAAACTGGCAACTACTGCTTGTCTCTTAAGTGGACAATTATTAATGTAAGATTGAGAAAATTCCAACCAATGCTTGCCTCAGTCTTTTTTATGCAACTCTAATTACAAAATCTGGCCAATCTTCCCCAAAGCTAGGAAACCTTCGGAAAATTTTTAACAAATGATTAAGAAACAAATTAAGGCCTTGTGTAAAATCAGGCACTTTTCTTATCACAGACAACAAAACTTATTCTTCAATGTCAGCAGTCAATTCAGTCCAGAGTCTGCAGGTGACTAAAAACCTGTCATGGAAAGGTTTGAGTGAAAAACACTTTTGTTCTTGCTAAGGGTATCTGACAGAAGATCTAGAACCTCTTCTACAAGCTGCAAATGGTCTTTCATGATACTAATGTCGTACAGCTACACTTTGAACAGCTAAAATTCCCACCAAGAACAGGAAAGGACATCAGCTGTTAGGATATCAGGACATTGTTAAATACAATAATATTGTATACCAATGAATTCAATGTATCCTAAAGCAGTTATATTGAAAAGTACCATTAATATGCATTTTTCAACAGCATTATATCACAATTATACTGGAAAGGGAAAGTATGTCCATAGTTCACATACTTTCACTGATTCTATTGCTGTTGAGCATTTACGTGCTACGGTATTCCAATTTCTATCTGCCTAGTAATGCTATTAACTTTACTGTCCTTTGTAAAAGGAAATCCTGGTGCCTAGGAAAGCCAAATATAAACATAAGCAAACATAATTGAGTCACTAAAATGCAATTCTAAATATCTTCGATTCAAAGATAAAAAGTTTAATTTATCTATCGTTATGCAAGTATTCTTTCTCTCTTAGGAACAAGAAGAATTTCTTGAAAAAGGCTGCCTACCTGTCCTGTGGCAGGCATATCCTTATTATATGCTTAAAGGATATTAGCTCTCTATTGTTGGTTGCAGTGATTTGTGAGCACAGCAGCTCTCTGTATGGTGACATCTTGGTAAATGTGAGGCAGGATTTATCCTTGGCAGACAGTCTCCAGTGAACCCAGGCCTCAGTATTTTGTGAAATCGTAAGAGCTGGAGATCTTCGTGTCTGTGCCTTGAAGAGAAATGAAATTTAGTGACCAGTCACATATGGGACATTCCTTTAGTAAGGTGAAGTCAGTATAGTTGTAGGTAAATGGAGTTTGGGTATTTTTGGTCAGTAAATCTTGGAAGGGACAACATATCCCCTGGTGCCTCCCTGAGTCTTTCTGTTGCCCAATGGAGTCTTTGAATGAGAACAGTAGGGGCACCCCTCAACTTGTGGGAACACCACGCATCCTTCTTCTCTGTCAGTCACACAACAAAAAATGCTGTTTGTTAATCAGAGTTATCTGTTGATGTATACACATCACCTATACGACAGGGCATTGAAAGGATTCTACTCAGCCACGTAGGAAGGTGGTATGCCTTAAGCATGCTAATGAATATATGTAAATATAATACTAGTTTTTCTGTCAGCTGTAGAGCTAATGAGAGTGCCTGGTTTCCTACAGACTTTTGTCCTTTAATCTCTCAGATCTGTCTTCCATGGAAATAACATCTGTTCCTTCCTGGGTCTGTCTGTGACACCCCTGCAGATAAAGCATTTTGTCATTAGTCTGCAACTAGATATGTGCAGATTGCCTGGCCCAGCTGCCTTCAGATGGGGTGTGTAGCTGTTATATTCTGCCTACCTTCCTCTCAGGAAATTGTATCCCAGGATGTAGCGGTGTCCACAGTTATCTGTTAACCTCCCCTTTTTCTTGTCTCCAATTTTATAAAATCTTTTAGGAAGTCAAATTCGCTTTGAGCCTTCTACCCTTTTGTTAAATCTACCTGAAATTGGCCCCCTGGCTTAAATGTTATTTGAGGGATGACAGGGAAAGACAAGAAGATAGCATAAGCCTTCTGTTCTGAGACATTTTGAAATTAAACCTATTTCTTAAAAGTCTAACTTTAAATATACATTTGAAATATCTTAAACTTAAATGATAAAATGTGGTAATATCTATAATTGATAAAAGGAAAATAATCTGTATTCAGTACATTCACAAATATGTGTAGGAACCAATGTAGACTATTCAGTCTGCAGTCTTCATTAATCCTATAAGTAAATTTATGAAGCTCGTTTTCCCAACAGGAGTAGCACAATTTTTGAATGATTGTTTTAAGCAGTGTCTTGCTTGGATGCTTTTATTACCGTTCATTGACCAACATACAGGATTTTGATTAACATATACGGTGCCAGGATTTGCACAGAGTTTATGTAAAAGCGAGAGCAAGTGTGATGACTTGTGTCTTAGAATCATTTTAGAAGACACACTCAGACCTCTGCTTTTTTATAGCTTCTTGCAATGTTTTCACACTTTCTGTATTCCAGGACTCCTCTGAGCAAAGGCTGATGTTGTAGATGACTTCTCAGTCAGAGATTTTGCTGTATAAAGAGTATAAACTGGAAAGCTGCTAGATTTCTATTACGTATATGGAAAAGCACAGACTGTAGAGGAGGTAAAGAAAACACTAATGCGGATGAGAATAATTGGCTTTAATACTAGATACATTTTTTCCCTCTGAATTGAATTAAATTATGCATAGACAACATAACAGATTACTCCCCTCTGTGCCCTGACACTTCATCACTTAATGGATAGGTAGGTGGAACTTCAAAAATAAATTATTACCATTAAAAAAAAAAATCAAGTGTAAGAACTTGATTACCACTGCAAGACTTGTGCTAATATTAAGTCTGCAGTGTGTGCTGCATATAAATGCCTGGTTTGTGTGGTAAAGGGCAAGATGGATGGCTCTGTGACCATGAGCTTACTAATTAACCAGCATTAAGGATAGCCTTGTCATGAGAGAATAGTCATCTCCAGTACAACTAGGAAGCAAATGCTTTTCCTGCTTAGACCAAAAGATGAATACAGAAGCAGGGTGGATGCCACTGGAACAAAAGGAAAACAGCTCACAGAAGACTATTAGGTGCCAAAGACACTTTTTCATTCGGTGTCAAGAATTTGGGCAGTATAACGTTACTAGACTTACAGTTTTTTTACTAGTAGCCCTAAACTGAATGGACAATGAAAAAGTGAAGCAGAAAGGAAGAGCTTAAGCAGACAGTGCTGCCGAGGTCCATGAGTTTTATTCTATATAATCAATTTTCTCCTATTCTTCCAACATCTTATTTAATGCTTCCAACACTTGCAATAACTTTTGCCTGTGCCCTCTCTTAAAATGCGTATATTTATATGCAACAGTGAAAATAAGTTAAGGAATTGTTAGAAAATGAATGTTTTATGATCAGTTGTGATAACTCTGTGTTGTTCTATTTTACTGGAACAGCCTTAGCTGAAAATCAGACAAATGTAATACAGTTTTCCCAGCTAGTCTCATTTTCCTTACTGGGGCTAACAACACATTTGTGTGTGAACACCTGTTTTTACTAAATAATTGAAGCTGCTGATCTTATGCTTTTCGAAGTGTCACACTAAGATAACTGGTATTGAAAGTGTACTGTGAAGAAAGCTTTAGATTTTAAGAAGCTAGCTATTATAATAACTTTTAATAGGAATCATAGCAGTTAAAGAAAATTAGCTATCTATTGTTGGTGGCAGTAATTTGGCAGTGCTGCAGTTCTCTGTATTATGACTCTCACTCAGTACATATAATTGTATTTCCCACCATTTCTATCTCAGCCAGCTGATAAGGCTAAGTAATTGAGAACAAAATAATACAATACATTTTAACTTGTGAAAAACATAAATAATTATTCTGTTTTGAACATCACAAAGTGTTAGAAAGGATAGTATTTTAATCCTATGAGGATGCAGATTGTAATGATAATTCCTAGAATAACTGTTTTTTTTTCTTGTGAAGAGTATGGATCCCTCAGGCAAATAAATGTATATACTTTTTTTTGGTTGTTTTTTTTTTTTCATGAGGGACAAAACAAGTCTTTTTAGCCCACAAATATCATTCAGTTATTGACAGTGTAATGCCTGGGCAACCCAGTCAGAAGCTCACAGCTCCTTACAGAGCAGTTATACCACGTGAAGCTTTGCTCATATCAGGGAAGATCTCCACTGACAACAGGATGTACTGCCAGGCAACCCTTTCCAGCCTAGTGGGTTTTATTTGGTAGAATTTGTGCATGGTTTTCAATGAAAGCTTAAAGAGAGTCTTTAGTAAATGTATAATATTGTGAACTTAACAGGGAAAGGATAAATATCCTTAGGCCCAAAATGCTAGTTGTTTTTATTTGTGTAACAGTATGGGGAAAATTTTTGGCAGTAGGAAAATTACTCACTAACCTTGCCTACAGTATTGAGGAAAGGCATACAGTCTTCCTAAGAACTCTCTCCCTTTGCTATCACAATTAAATATCACAATCAAATATCACAATCTTTATCATTTACAATGGATTTAGTGCTTCTTGTATTGGTATTTACTCCTGAGCTATTCCTCTGTTTTACCCTGCCCTGGCTTTGTACAGCTGGGATAAGAGGTTACTAAAGCTGTGTGTCCCAGCCAAAGGGTCTATGTTGTTCCTGTATCTTGACTTCCAACCAAGGTGGGATCAACGAGAGTGTTAGCCACGCATTTTCAAAGGCAGAAAATTTGGGTTCATAAGCTGTAATGGAGCCACAATGTATTTAGATACTCAGTTACTACAATTAGGGGACCAATCTCAGAGCATGCAGCTGCGTCTTAGTCTAGATAGAGCCTTGGAGAATTTAAGCTTAACCCTGTTGTTGTTGTTACTATTCATTACCTTTTAAAATACTTGTTCTCCTCAAAACAAAAGTGATAAAATAGTCATACCAATTAATGGTAATCAGGAAATAAAAATCTTCAACAATATTTACATTGGAAGCATGATCACTCCATTATTATCTTTGACTAAAGTTTATAATTGTTATGTGATTTCTAGATAGCTAAACTATAAAATGGCAAGCACAGAAGTGTTGCAGGTGCAGGTTACACGTTGTATAAACATTGTTTAATTCCTGAGAAAGAGCCAAGAGAAGGAGGGAGAAAAATAACCACGTAAGAGCCCTATGAGTTCAATGAAAAAAGGCTTCCACTCCTGAAGACATGCTGTTCATGCAACTCAAGAAACAAGAAGAGGCAGTCCAGTCCTTTTTAAGTCAGATATCTAGCTCGCCACTAATAGTGTAGAGAGACAGTAGTCAGTGTTCGGTGCATGTCTCCTTAACCTTTATTTTGCATAACCTACTGTGGATGTGCACTTAATGGGGTGTGGGTTGTACCCACACTTACTACTTTAGAATCATGGAATCATAGAATGGTTTGGGTTGGAAGGGACCGTAAAGAACATCTAGTTCCAACCCCCCTGCCATGGGCAGGGACACCTTTGTGCTAGACCAGGTTGCTTAAAGCCCCATCCAACCTGGCCTTGAACACTTCCAGGGTGGAGACATCCACAACTTCTCTGGGAAACCTATTCTAGTGTCTCACCACCCTCACAGTCAAGAATTTCTTCCTAATATCTAATCTAAATCTACCCTCTTTCAGTTTAAAACCGTTACTCCTCATCCTATTTACTACTGCTACTTCTGACCTCCTTCACTGTCTGGCTGAGAGAAGCCCCACATATGAGGAATGGCAACCTGGGCTCTTGGCTCTATTCACTTCAAGAAAGATTGAACTCATCATTTTATGTCCTAATCCCTATTCTGAGTGAGCACGTGCTCCTCCCTCCCCATTATACTTAGGCCACAGTGAATTAGAAGCACAGAAGTCATGACGGATAGCTCGTTGGAGGGGACTGAGTCTCTCCTTATGTCTGGGGAACTTAGAACAGGCATTACTGGGGTTCCAGGTTGGTCCCAGGAAACAGGAACATATTCTATTTAGGATTGCTTTAGACAAAGAAATAGCACCGCAGCAGCAGCCAGGAGCCAACTCAGTGACAAACACTTTGCTAGAATTATGTTTTCCCGTGCTCCTTCTGGTCTTCTGACTCTTGACTGCTCCCTGCCTGGCTACCCACAGTCTAGCTGAAAGGGGGAGGGTGGGAAACACATTCACCCTGAGTTAGAAAGCGGACTGTATTGGTGTGGACCTAGATGAATTTGAGGTACTTAAACAGCAATTTAGATAGGCGGATCTAGTTTGTTAAATGAGCATGAAATGATGACTTCTCTCCCACACCTGGAAATGCATCTACCTGAACATGATTACAGCTGCTGCCCACACTTTCTCCCTTCTTTGTCTATGATAAGGAACTCTTGAGTCCTTAGCAGAAGGTCTAATACCTTGATGGATTGCTGAATTAATATTTACCTGAATATTTAATCTACTTTTCCAACTTCACCAAAGTTTTATATACTGTCCTTCAACAAAATAAACATTTTGGCACATTAATATTAAGTTAGTATAATCTATTATTAGTAAAAGGACTGGCTTATAGAAAATAATCAGGAATTTATAGTAGGTGTATGACATGATAAACAGTTTTAGTGTAGGCCTCTAAGGGAAAGAGAAAATAATGTTGATATTAAGGAAAATAGAAAACACAATAGTTAGGGAATATTTTAATTCAGGGAAATATTTTACATAATTTTAAAATTATCTACATATGTGAAACAGCCTTTGTGTAATGAAACACACATAGTACATCTAGTAAATCTCATGTAGACTTTCATGTATGTTCCTCCACATTAATGCATTCTAGATAACTTTTGCACAAGTTTTTGGTTCTTATTTCCTTATATGGTGGTAGGGATAGCATACTAGGAAATCACACATGTGACTCCATTAGTAATACCAGTGAAGTAAAAAAACATCAAAGGGACCAGGTTTTTAAAGGTATTTAGATACTCTGCTTTCAGTGTGGGCCAGGCAAAGCCGTTGGTAGCTTAAACCTGCCCATTTTCTTTGACATCAGTAAAGTTGCACATGATAATATTGGCAGTAGGCTTCCATCATTTCGTTGAAAAAAGACAGCAAATATCAGTTTTGGCCTAGGTATTAACCTTTATTATTGCAGTCATTCCAAACTATTGTTTCTAGAAATCTGAAAATTATGTTATGGAGTCTCCTTCTCTGGAGACATTCAAAACCCGCCTGGACGCGTTCCTGTGTGATATGGTCTAGGCAATCCTGTTCCGGCAGGGGGATTGGACTAGATGATCTTTCGAGGTCCCTTCCAATCCCTAACATTGTGAACTGGCTGAAGGAAAGAAGCCAGAGAGTGGTGGTCAATGGGACAGAGTCCAGTTGGAGGTCTGTGTCTAGCGGAGTCCTGCAAGGGTCGGTACTGGGACCAGTTCTATTCAGTATATTCATTAATGACTTGGATGAGGGATTAGAGTGCGCTGTCAGCAAGTTCGCTGATGACACAAAACTGGGAGGAGTGGCTGATGTGCCGGAAGGCTGCGCAGCCATTCAGAGGGACCTAGACAGGCTGGAGAGTTGGGCGGGGAGAAATTTAATGAAATATAACAAGGGCAAGTGTAGAGTCCTGCATCTGGGCAAAAACAACCCCATGTATGAGTACAAGTTGGGGACAGACGTGTTGGAGAGCAGCGTAGGGGAAAGGGACCTGGGGGTCCTAGTGGACAGCAGGATGACCATGAGCCAGCAGTGTGCCCTTGTGGCCAAGAAGGCCAATGGCATCCTGGGGTGTATTAGAAAGGGTGTGATTAGCAGGTCGAGAGAGGTTCTCCTCCCCCTCTACTCTGCCCTGGTGAGGCCGCATCTGGAATATTGTGTCCAGTTCTGGGCCCCTCAGTTCAAGAAGGACAGGGAACTGCTAGAGAGAGTCCAGCGCAGAGCCACGAAGATGATTAAGGGAGTGGAACATCTCCCTTATGAGGAGAGGCTGAGGGAGCTGGGTCTCTTTAGCTTGGAGAAGAGGAGACTGAGGGGTGACCTCATTAATGTTTATAAATATGTAAAGGGCAAGTGTCATGAGGATGGAGCCAGGCTCTTCTCAGTGACATCCCTTGACAGGACAAGGGGCAATGGGTGCAAGCTGGAACACAGGAGGTTCCACTTAAATATGAGGAAAAACTTCTTTACGGTGAGGGTGACCGAACACTGGAACAGGCTGCCCAGAGAGGTTGTGGAGTCTCCTTCTCTGGAGACATTCAAAACCCGCCTGGACGCATTCCTGTGTGATATGGTCTAGGCAATCCTGCTCCGGCAGGGGGATTGGACTAGATGATCTTTCGAGGTCCCTTCCAATCCGTAACATTCTGTGATTCTGTGATGTCCCCCCAATGTATGCCTGATGATTACAACTGAAAGGAAGATCTGGGGGAACTGGCAATTCTGTGAGTATATTTGGGTATTGTAGGTGAAGTTTCATGCCTATTGAATGATATTGGTTGCAAATCCATTTGTTGCATTATTATGTGTGATTATCTTGAAAAGAAATACACATGAACAACCTTCCCTTTAAATTAGATGGGGGAGTTGTTTGCAAATAGCATTAAATTCTTTTCCTTTAAGCCTGTATGAGAGCTCCAGAAGACAAGCAAAATGTACAGAACAGTCCTATGTAACACACAGGTCAAATTGCTTAGTACTCAGCTATAAGTGAGCAGAGGTGCTTACTAATTACGATGAAAATTATTACAGAAGAACTATAGAGATTAGTGCAAAATAGAACAGAGACACCTGATGGAAATGAACACTGTACTTAGAAATGACAGCTTGAGAAAGACACACTGTCTTGCTTTCTTATTCATAGGTTAGTCAGATAGTTACGGTAAATATTTTTCATATTTGTCAAACTAAAATGCTGTGGAGTTTATTTTTAGAGTATTCATGGTTTATTTAGAATTAAGACCTATAATTTCCAGCAGCTGTCATTCTCAGTGTAAGGATGCCAGTGCTTGTGCCCAAGTGGCAGTCTCATTAACAAAAGCTCTGTTAATTTGCATATCAGCATAAATGTACTATAAATCGTCTTTTGCTGTAGTCTAGATAACATTTTTAGAAGACTTGCTATCTTGGGCGGGGGAGAAAATTCTTAAAGAATGGTCTCTTGGGACCTGTAACCATGGTAGCTAGAAAGCCAGCGTGTTATAATTTGTTGTAATTTAAAAAATCTAATACTGATTTACTTTTTACTTCACAAAATATAATGGAATCTCTAACAAAGAATCCATACTAAAAAGTGTTGTGCTTCTACCTAGTGTTGAAATTCACTAAAACTGTATTTTGGGAAAATAATGTGGTTTATCTGTAATATTTAAATAAGTTTTTGTTTTCAATTGTAAGTCAAAAGATTTTATTATGGTGATACTACCTATGAAGTTAAGTTAGAGTATACAGGTCTTGGTCCCTCCTAGTGAGTATCTAGGAAATATTTTCACAGGGCACTTTTAATAACACTCTAATGAAAATTCTAGCTGTATGTGCTTGCATGTTCTCCTTCCACCATTGTCAGAGCCGTATCCTTCCTTGCTGTTGTTATATTTCCACTTCGGGTAGTTGTTTTGCACCAGTACGCAAAACCTATGTCCAACACAGCTAGAAAGGGTAAAAACTAAAAGCTAGCACTCAGAGTAGCCCTGCTTCCCCAAGTGCTGTTCGAGGAGATGAATGGGAGGGACGGATTCCTGCAAATCAAGGCTCTTTTGGAAACTGGGAAAGAAAAGAAACAAAAATGTTAAGTCAGCTCTTCCCAGACTGGAAGAAAGAGTTACTCTCTTTAATTACATTTTAGAATTGGAGAGCTTTGAAGTCAAGGATTAGCAACCTTCTTACTTTGGGATTTAAATAAAATAGCTAATTAGCCCCTAAGAGAGAAAAGGAGTCCCATGAAGTTGAACTTTTAGCTTTATTTTATGTTTCCATGACCTCTAAGGATTATGTAGATTTTGTTTTGGAAGTAAAGGATCGTTTTGTGGGAAACTGTAACTCTAGAGGATTCCTGCACGATCTGATTAGAACCTGTAGTGTCTTTGTGCAGATTGACCAAGTGCAGATTTCTAAGAATTAAGGCCCAGCTACTCAAAGAAAATGGCTTCTGTCAAATGCTTTGGCTCTCAGTGCTTGCTGAACAAAACATATATTCTCCATGGAACTTTCAGTTATAGTAATTGCCTTGTTCAAATAAAGACATTTGTATATTTTGCTCATACTTTCAAGGCAATGATGATGTTTACTGTTAATTCTTGAGGGAAAGATAAATTGCAGTCTCTTCTTGTGCTGTCCCTTCCTCTGACAGTCTTTGCAAGATTTCTCTTCTACTGCAATTGTGAAATACCAGCCTGTTTCAGCATCTGAAGTTCACAAGTGAGTTCAGACAGCATACACACCCCTTAATCCTAGTATTTGCAAATTTAATGGAAAAAGCTTTTGAATATGCTGAGTTAAAAAAAGGGTGAACTTCATATCACTATTTGTCACATCCACATCAGTAATTGATGGCAGTTTCAGAAACTGCTATTAACTTAGAATATCACAAATGAAATGGAGAGTTTTCAATATCAATCAAAATTTCAATATAGGAATCTATTAAATAGTTTCTATGTTGAAGCCTGTCCATTTGAAGAATCACCCAAAAGGCAAGCTGTCTTTTTATAGAATTTATATGCTTTGAAGCATCTTTCTTTCTATCAAGAGTGAATATATGATATAAACTCATGAAGATCGGTTTCTATAAAATACATCTAGATTTTATGAGAGAGTCATAATGGAAGAAAACAAAGTGATGCAATTAGTGCAAATCAATCAGCCTGAAGCTAGAAGAACTAAGAATATCTTCTACCCATATTTCTACTCTTGAAAATTTAGCATTTTCTCCAACACAGTTTCATTTGGGATCTCCTTACAAATGAACTTTGAAGTGTAGTTCAATCTTGTATATGACATTTTGTCAATAAATACCTTTGAAAATCAGTATGATTGTGACAGAAAAATGTCAGCAGGATTTCTCCTGCAGATGCGTATCTGCCATTCTGCTACATTCTAACTCTTCTTGGAGTTCTCCTTTGAATTCCTCTTTTGTTATGTTCTTTTTAGGGAAAAGGCTTTCTTCTGTGGTAGTTATAATATTGAGACAGCTCAAAATATTGAACTGATTTAAAAATAACACTCCTTTAATAAAGAGAGACCTGAGTCAAAGGGTAGTATATCATTATGTAATTAAAAGGTACATAAAAAATTCATATGCACAAGAGAGAAGACTTCAAAAGTTCAAGTTTAACTTTTGAATCCTGATTTTTGATGAGAGAAAATTAATTTTGCATGAAAGTAGATTCTTACATGGAACTTAAAAAGGAAAAGATTAATCTCCATTGTCCTTTTTACAAAAATACTTGGAGTTCCAGATTTGGGGTTTTGTTGTGGTTTACTTTTTTTAAACCATCCTAGTCTATTTTCATGCTATTCTCATTTCCTCTTTGGGTACATAGTTAATTTAAAGTGAAATTGTTCTGATTTAAAGTCAAATTGCCCTCCTTTTCTCTGTCATGATAAAGCCTCTCTGTCTCACATAACCTTTCTCCAGAAGAAAGCTTTTACATTATTGTGTTTCAACAGTGAGTATGGCTTCATACAAACACATCGTTTGAAACAACAACCAGAAGCTTCATAAACTGCTGGAAGTATAGATTTTTCTACAACTAGAAAGGAAAAACATATTTTCTATAAATAGTATTCAAAGAATTTATTTTTTCTGCTGCTCTTAGCTGGAATATGTCTTGGTCCTGACAGTACTGCACCTGAAACAAAATGCGGTTGGATAATCATTTATACTAGGTTTTATCATAATTAGTTGCATGAATGATAATTTAAAGTTCTGTCAACCAGTTATCACTTTTTCTGAAAGTCTGGGAGAGTATATCTTGTTTGAGAAAGCTACTAGTGTCTCCACAAGGTGCTGTCTTTGGTGCTATGTGTTTGGGCCAACCCACCATCTTCCCTCCCTCCCTTCCAGCTTTCAGGTGCCAATACCCACTTAAAATCTATGATATGTTATCAGTAAGGTAAATACCAGAAACCAGTTCAGGTGAGATAAATGCGGATAGTAGGAAAGGAAGGTTTTATGGCAGCATGGTTTTTTGTAGTTGTGGACAAGGTATATGGGAAAGGAAAGGTCAGATAGGGTGGGGGAATGTGAACTCGACATGAAGAGGACTGGTGTCAGGAGCTAGAAATATAGATCAGGAGGACAGAGGAAGAAGGCATCAAGCATAAGGTAAACAAACAATCATCAACAGCAGGAGTGATTGGATGGTGTGGATGCTCAGCAAGTCTACAGATTACTCTACACTGGAGAGAATAGTTGATCTGATGGAGGGAAGGGCTGCCATACAGAGGGACCTCAGCAAATTAGAGGAATGGATTGACAAATCTCATTCAAGTTCAACAGAAACAAATGGAAAGGCTTGCTTCTAAGACGAAATAACCCATGCAGCAGCACGGTCTGGGGACAGACTGGGTAGGAGCAGCTCTGCAGAAAAGGAGCTGGGTGTCCTGGTGAACACCAAATTGAGCATGATTCAGCAGTATGACTTTGTGGCAATGAAAGCTAACATCATATTGGTAGCCCTGTTTAATAATGGTCTATATTAGCAGGAGTGGAGCCAGAAGGTCAAGGAAAGTGATTATTCTTTTCATCAAAGGACTGATGAAATTACATCTAGAGTACTGGTTCCAGTTTTGAGACTCTCAGTACAATAAAAACATTGACAAACTTGAGACAGTCCAGAGGAGGATCACTAAGACTGTTAGGTGACTGCAGCACAGAACACACAGAAAAGTCTGAAGGAGCTGTGCTTGTTTAGCCTGAAGAGGAGAACAGATGGGGAAGGGGAATATAACTCCACTCTTTACTCCCAAATGCAGATTACAGACAGCAGCAGACTCTTTGTCACTGCGAAAGAAGAACAGTTGCAGGTTGCACCAATGGAAATTACAATGAGTTATGAGAAGAATGGGTCTTACTGAGAGTGGTTTGACAGTGGAACAAGTGTTCAGAGAAGGTGTGGAATGTCCACCCTTGGAGATTTTCAAAACTCAACTGTAGACTGCTCTGTGCAACCTGATCTAACTTTGAAGCTAGCCCTGCCTTGAGCAGGAATTTGGACTAGATGACCTTCAGAAGTCCCTTACAAATTACTTTATCCTATGTTTGTATGGTTCTGCCTTTCTGCCTAAATATATATATATATATTTGGGTTTTTTTTTTTAAAGTTTATCAATTGTGATTGCAAGCTGCAACTCCATACATATAAGAATTCCGTATCTCAGTCAAGTCAGGGATGAAGACTTTAGTCTCTGTGCCTTTGTATTTTTGACATGCTACAAAGCAGTAATTGGAAAACTTGCTTCAGAGAAGCTGAAACACCTCTGCGTTTCTGTGATGGTACGTTTTAGTACTCCTTTCCTGAAGTTTTAGCTACTGTAAGCAAATTATACTCTGGCCAGGACATAACGACTGTATATGTAATAAATGTTTTGCTGGCCTGCTATTTGGCTGTAGCTGGCAATCTTGTATTCTGACACTGCGCACTGTCAGCTGCACAGCTGGCACTGCATTTCAGATAGGTATATCATGGACGTCTCAAATTTTTGACCTACTGGAAATTTTCTTTAAAAGGTATTAACTTACGTCTCTACTTTATAACCGACCATACATATATATTTCTAGATATAAACTTTTACTAATAAGTAAAGTATAAATGGGCAGCTGATTGTCAAGTTGCAGTAGGATGCACACATCACAGGCATTGGCAACTAGTCAAGCTGACATCAGTGAATCCATGCACACTGTGGACTAATCTGCTGTAAAATTTTGGCTATAATGAAAGCAAACTAGTTCACAACTTGTTTTTGAAAATACCTGCTAAATTGCTATTCATTTAGAACTGTATAAGTGTTTATGACTCTTTCACATCCCTAGTATGTACCACGTTTGTACTCTTTACCAAACCAAGCCATTATCTGATTTGGGAGGAGGTTATTAGTGGTTATGAGTATATATTCTTCAGGGAAATTAATATGGTTCTTCCAGGGGAAAAAATGTTTTTGTAGTATTGTAGACTAGTTTCTAGAGGACTGCTGTATGCTTAGTGCTGTGTTTTGCTTCTGGTGAAATTCTATTGCTTCAAGCTCCATTCCTGCCCTGACTTGGTTGGAAAGTTTTCCCTAGTCTTCAGCAGTCTGTTGTCCTAAAATGATGCCATTCAAATGGGAGCCATCAAGGTTCTATTATTCCTGGTCTAGGAGATCTATGGTATGGCCTTGATACCATATACTCTGAGACATTTAATGATGCAGCAACTTCATACCCTCAATTAGAATTCTACTAGCATATAGAGAGATTCCCTGAATTGTCATATCCTCAGATTGCATCTCCTCTGTTACGTAAATGAAGTGTAAAAATGGCTTACAGCTCCTGCAAGATGCACTGCTGTACAAAGAGCTGCTCATAAAATTACTGAATAGAATGAATGGATTAAGAACATTCACGCTGTTGCTTTCAGTGGATTAAATCTATGTGCTTTTTATTTCAAGTTAATCAGCACTTTGTACTGCAGGACAAAAAAACAACAACCCTGTTCACTAAGCCTCAGCAGTAGGAATGATTATCATGCCAAAGAACTTTCATTGCCATGAATAAACTGCTGAACTTTTAGAGATGCCAAATTGCACTTCCTATGTACTATTTCTGTTCTTTTCAAAGTGAACACAGAGGTTTATTAAACGATGTGTTAAAAAGTTTAGAGTTTAAAAAATTTCACAAATAATCTAAGGCATGTTATTCATTCTGTCTAAATTGTAGCATGGACTCTGTATAACACACCTTAATATACTCCCACACATTGTATTAATTTTTGCTGAAGGCGGCTGGATGACATAGTGTGGTTTTTTTTCAAATTACGTGTCTTAATAAGGAAAGAGATTTTGGTTTTGACTTACTAAATGCACAAAAATCTCATACTGCTTCGTGTTTTACCCTACAACACTTAAGCAAGTAAGGAATATTTTTCACAAAGATAGACACACAAATGCGAAGCCATTATAGAAGCCCCTGTGTGACATTAACTCTGACATGCTACAGGAAGTGCCTTTCATAACTATTATATCTTATACATATTGTAACTTTTCAATTGCAATGTATATTTACAAACTGTAAGCAGTCTTTTGAAAAATATGTACCTGCTAGTTCTTCCTAGCAGAAGGAAGTATATCATTGACTGTGCCCTTATTAAAAAAGTATAACAAGCTTCAATTATTTTCTCTAATAAAGGCTCACAGAAGTGTCACTTCTGTATCAAAGCCTGAAGAATGATGAATAGATGATTCTAAAGAGGTATTATCTGTCTAATACCAGTTGTATCAAAGTTTGCCAGGTCTTTTCAGGGTATTGCTTATTCTATCAGACTAATTTTAAGAAGGAGGCTGAGGGTTTTTAGGAGTTTTAAGCCAAGGTATGTTTCTGGTAACTAAGGTATTCTGGAAATACTATGGGAGTTGGCATCATTTCTACTTCATCCAAGTGCTGTGTTCACCCCCCTCTTCTAGAAGTAAATGTTTGCCTTGTCAAACACCTTGAGAATAAATCCGTTTGGGCACCAAACCAGGAGATGTTTCTGCTGTCAGTCTGCACCGTAAACCACAAAGTGGAAGAGAGCGGGGAAGAGCTACACCTGTTTCTCATCACCATGTATAAGTAATTATTTCAAATTACCTTGGGTAAAGTTTTGGGAACACTCACCCATCCCCAAACTCTCATTCAGCTATTACTAGCTGCCCTCCCCAGGTGAGTCCTTCCCCCTTGCTCCCTAAAGTGAAATGTTGCTTCTAAGAATGACCAAAGTTACTGTCATAGCTTGTGTAGGGTCAAAACTAACATTTTTTTTTTACAGTTTCTAACTATATTATATTATATTTTATTTAGAATACTTCCCTAGCTTAAAATCTAACCTAGGCTGTAAAAAGAAAGTCTGTAAATCTGAACTATTTTATATATAATCTGAAGAAAGCCCTATATAGGTCCATGATTTAAGTGCTAGAATTGAAAATGTCTACTGCTGTAGTCTCATATAATCATGTAACTCCTAGCTGGGTAAGAAGTGTTAACAAATGATCTGACTAGAAACCTCATACACTTCACACATTTGCTGTGTGAGAGGCACTGCATGAGACTACTGGATGTTTGAGATCACATTCAGCACAGTTGAGAACAGATCTCTAAATTCTCAGTTCAGATTGGGTATCAGTTTGCTCATGCAACACAACTGGCTAGTACTAATGTGGGGCCATGGGGATCATCCTTTTAACCCCAGCTTATCCTCAACAAACCTCTTCATGCAAGTATAAACAGTTGCCAGGAAAGAAAAGGAGAGAACACATTCTTCTCACTTACAGCTCAGTGTGCTTCCCCTAGGCTACAGAGAATTTATTTCTTGGAAACATGTAGCTGAAGGATAATAATTTTGTCCTGACTAGCCAGACAACAGCCAGTGGGATTTGATTGAAGACCTGATACTTCCAAATTGTGAAAGCCTTGATGTACCTTTGCCTCCTAATCATGTGTTGCATTCAGCACAATTAAGCTCTTGAGATTTTTGTCTTCATCTGTGTTTGATGTAGTATTCTGCTAAACATTTACATTTTTGATGGGAAATAAGGATCTTAAGTGGGAGGACCTCATATAGAATCATAAAATCATGGAATGGTTTGGGTTGGAACGGACCTTAAAGATCCAGGCATCTAGTTCCAACCCCCCTGCCATGGGCAGGGATACCTTTTCCCTAGACCAGGTTGCTCAAAACCCCATCCAGCCTGGCCTTGAACACTGTCACGGAGGGGGCATCCACAACTTCTCTGGGCAACCTGTTCCAGTGTCTCACCGCCCTCACAGTAAAGAATTTCTTCCTGATATCTAATCTAAATCTACCCTCTTTCAGTTTAAAACCATTCCCCCTCACCCTATCACTACATGCCCTTGTAAAAAGTCCCTCTCCAGCTTTCCTGTAGGCCCCCTTCAGGTACTGTTTCTTCTGTCTTCCTAGGCAGTGGCAATGTTTACTTTCCCCCCCACCTTTTAATTTTTTTTTATTCAAATTATTGTTCCTCTAGTGTTCTTTCCCTAGTGCATCTCAAAGGTTACAAATACAACAAATATTACAGGGTAGATTTTTATCTACCTGATTTTATCTTGTCTTTCTGAGGTTGTCATATCTCTGTACAATTGCTGTTAAAGTCATGACAGATGGGATCCATTAAATTCCCAAATCTGTGGAAGGTCAAAGTTGCCCCGAAATTCTTTATCACCCTATCACAAGTTATAGTGTCATCCTCACTGAAAGGTGTTAAGTCAAAAAGTCAGCCCCAGTTTCCCTGATTTTTGCAGCTGTATCTGTGTGCCGGGTAATTCTTGACCCTACTCCTTGCCACTTTCCAGAGGCTTGCATGTTTTTAGATGTACCAGCATAACAACATAGGTTGTTGCTCTCTAACCCATTTCTGTCAAAATGAGACAGCATTAACACTAAGGCTGCATTCAACCAGGCCATGCTGGCCAATTTAAGAACGACAACTTACGCACTTACATCCACAGATCCATGCTACACCGTGTTTGTGATGAAGGGCAGTGGGACCTTTATCCCTTTAACCCAGTTGAGCTCTAGGCAGCATATAACATCCTATCACAGCCTGAATGATCATAGCTTTTGTAACTTTCTGTTTGTGCACTTAAAAGATGCCCCTGGACTTATGATATGCAGTACAGTAGGTCAAGCAATGCCAGCTTCTGCACCAGTTCTTCAGTCATTGGATAGATCTGGTGGTTCTTTACCAAAATACCCAAGCACCTATGTATTTGAGAACAAGAGCTCTGGGATATCGTCCAAAAGCCATTAGAAGCAGTGGAAGGTCCTGTTTACTTCAAGCTTGAATCAGTCCCTAATAGGACATGCCATTTTTGTGCCATGGTGTTGATGAGGCAGAGGAAGAAGCTGAGCTGTTGCAGATTAGTCAGGGCAGCTTATGGTCTTTATGCTTCAAAGCATGTATGCAGTTGCAAAGCCAACAGAAGAGGTCAACCCTTTTTTCGTTTTTTTTGCTAAGGGACAAGCTGCCAGAAACAAATAGCCAGTAAAATTAGGATGTAAGCCACATATGGGAAAGTTGTTACCACAAGAAATTTCTCAAAATTTCTATCCTTCAAACATATTGCAAACACTTTGTGGAATAAGCTAATGTGCATCTTTCAAAAAAAAAAAATAATATTCTTAAAGGAACTAAGATACTAAACATTAAGAACAGAGCTTGTTTAGTGTTCGCAGTAAATTTTTCCTTTTTAGTGCTATTTAACTGAGTGACTATTTAATAAACATTGGATGAATAGTGGCACAAGTAACCACAAGTAGATACCATTTAAACCCCAACCTTATTTATCGGAGAGTGGCAATACTTCTTAATACAGGACCTTTCCATACTGCTTGTAGCTTCATGGACAACTTATTTAAACTATTTGGTCAAAAATACTCCCCAGAGAATAAAGAAATGCCATGAAATATATTGTCTTGAACACAATTACTTTGTTTTAAAATGTTCTTATGCATGCCCACCCAACAGAATTAAGCACCTGCACTCATCCAGAGCACTTCCCATGCTTTGCTGTTACAGTTGCTTGTGTGGCAAGAACTGATCAACCCCTGTGCTGCTTCCCCATTGCTGAATTCAGCAAATGGTCTGTGCAGAACTCCAGCAGATGAGCCTATTCTCTTCTGATGATGCATGTTATCTTACGGACCATTTTATAGCTTATGCTTGTTCAGTTTGTACTTTAATAGATATACTAATAAATTGACTATCCATGTAGTTCAGCTCTTCACTTCAGAAAGGTGAAAAGTATCATGAAAAATAAATAGCTAAACAGAAGATAAGGCCAAATGCCTTGATTGTAGTGAGGCCATGGGAGATTTATGCCTGCTGATGTATAACTTTTTCTTCAGCAACCCCAAATAAAGAATGGTATGTATTCTTTTAAAAATAAAGAGCACTGTTTTATATTCTATTAAAATATGTTATCTTGGTATGACTTACAGTCCTGAGCTGCAGTCAGATCCCTTTCCTGGATGTACTGAATTCCATTCTGCCAGCCCTTTTTTGGGGAGTCACGGAGATGTGGATTAAGCTCACTGTAACACAAAAATCTTAATAATTTATAAAAGCAATTAAATGTTTCTTAAAAACACTATGTGTAAGACCTGTTCAGGATGGGATTTAAACTGTAGTCAGCTTGCTTGCTTCTGTGGTCAAATATAAGTGTATTTTGCAAGGAAAGGATAACAATGCTAGGGAAATTTGTACAGTAGATATAAATCAAAGATATTTGGAAAATAGTAGCAGCTAATAAACAATAGAACAGGAATATATGAGGAAAACATGCAGGCATCAACGTTGGAAAATCTCACCTCGGATATGCCAAGCAAACAACAAGATTATTCAAATTTGCATGCATCTCTGTCACTCAGAATATTTTAAAGTATTAAAGCAATCTTCTCCTGTTTGAAAACAGAACAAAACAATGTGAATATGTTCCTGCACATTCCAAACACTATTTTTTGAAATAATGTCTTCGAGGATACAGCAAAAATGGATTAGGCATCTCTTAATTAAAGCAAACTTTGAGTGAAATTATGTTTTGACTCTGGGTTTTGTGATAGCAGGGCTGTGGGCCAGGATAGAGGTTTGGGGCTTAGTAGTTCTGACAGCTCTCTAGTAGCTACTGTAAGCTCTGCTTCATTCTGCTTTGCTACTAGGGATGTACTTCCATCACTTCATGTTAAAAAAATAGTCCTATAATTGGCAGCATCAATTGTCTGGGAACTGAGAGGGAGGAATTTTAAATACATCTCTTCAGGCTAAAAGGACACGCAATGTTTATTCAATTTTAACGGAGATACACTTACAGGAGCCTTTATTCTAATGTTCTGGAAGATTCATCTTTGTTTATATACTTATTTCTTGGGGTTCAGAATAGGTTCACGGTATGAGCTGAAAGCCCACAGCCTTAGTTGCCTTCATGTATTCTGCTTTTGTGGGGTGTGGGAAGTTACTGGAAGGCTGGGGTGAACACTCTTTAGGTTGCTGTAAAACCTCCGTAATATTTGACAGGTATGTCTCTTGATTTCACAAAGGGCAATAATTTTGTTCATATTTAACCCCTAGACTCATCCAGTCTGGTGTCTTAAACTCAGGGAGTGCAATGACACACATAGGGAAAAGTCTTTCAGTCTTTCAGAAAAGCCCCATCGATAACTGCATGGTTGAGAGAAACAGCATTTATGGTAAAACAGCTTCTTGGGTGCTCCTCGCCGTGCTGTGTGGCTGTGGCAGGAGTAAGAGAGAGGAGCTGGCATCCTTCCCCTTTCTTCCAAATGTCAAAATCCTCCTACATCCTTGTGTTTTTACTGGAACTTTCTACCACATACTCACCCATCACTTGGCCTCTGCAGCGTATGTCTTTCTGTGTATTATGGAGTTTTCTTGGCTTACTAAGTCTTTTCATGTTTGAAGTAGAAATACCAGCTTTTCTGCCTTTCTAGAACAATTTTGACAGCTGTAAAATTCTACCAAGTGCAAGAATACAAAATATAATCCAGACTGAATCAGTGACAATCCCTGTGTGCACAGAAAGAGAAAAAAATATGCCTGTTTAAATACCAAAATCTTTGGTAAAATGATGAGAAGGGACAGTTTGAAGCAAAAAAGTCAAACAGTATAGAGTAAAAAGCTTTTCAACCTTTAATCCTATAACTGATCTCTGTATTTCAGTTGACACACAGCAATGTATTGCTATGTAGTGGTATAACTCAAGAATCAGGTGATTTAGTCAGAAAAGCAATAACTGATCTTTAAAGTCATTATTTCAATTTCTTCTTTTTATGCTCTGAAGAAAAATAAATAAGGAAATTTGAAGATAAAAGTTCTAAAATAAAGGAGGTTAAACGTTTTATTATTAGATTTTTTTTACTCTCTTTTGATGTATATATTTATATATTTCTTCTAAACTCAAAGTTATATCTAGAAAAACTTGAATGAAGTGCACCTACATATATCAACTATGAAAAAGATTAAAAGTGATTAGGAGACTGTTCATATATAGAAGGTTTTTAAATCCTTTTTTTGACATGTTAAAAAGCCAGGGGTCCTGTTTTCTTCTTTTTCCAGAGTTTGCAACTGACTTTACGTTGACACTCTGTCTTGGGCGAATAGGGAGGTAAAGGTAATAAAAGAGAAGAAATGTCAGAAATTATGTTTGTTAGATTACTAGATTCCCTTGTACACCTGTGTGGACAGGGGTGCTTACCTTATGCTAGTCAGCCCACTACACCCAATAACTGGTAAGGAGTCTGTCTTATAATAGCTTATTGACTAAGCTGCAGCATCCCCATAATGGAAGGGGGCAGAAATGACCCAAAGCCAGGTAGTCGACAGAATGACTCAGAAAATCTTCCTTTTTTTTATTACTCCTAGAAAATTATCTCTGTCCCTGAAAATGGTCAGTGTAAGTTTAAGTCCACTATTTTATCTGAATTTGAACCAAGCATAATTTGAATGGGTTATTTGGTGGTAAATACCAATCTTCCAGACCCAGTCTTGCCAGTTATTCTTCCGGGAGTTGCACAAGTACGTATGCTTTCAAGATACCCAGTTTTGAAACATCAGCTTCAGTAAAACATTGGATTAGCTAAATGCACTATGCAAACCTTAAGTTTTTAATTACTGCCTCTTTAAGGTGGTAGCTGTATAATCACTTTTTCCAACAATTTCCTAGTGACATTTGGCCTGTAGATCTGAGATCATAGCAGTCAGTGCTACAAAACTTAAAATTCATCACATTTCATCAGGTTACAGAATTTTTCCATTGTTTCACCTCAAACTTGCGCACTCTAAAGGAAAACAGTGGTGTTCACAGAAATGCTGTGAAAAAACATTCTCAGTGAGAAGGTTCACATGGTGAGGGTAAAGTTTTCCTTGCTGGAAAATTATCTACAGAAGGTTTCCCTGTTTATCAGTTTGTGAGGGATTCCAAATTCAACTCGTCTGTGCTGGAGTTGCATTTTGCTGCCAATCATTCTGACACTTGTTAAGTGCTACAAAATATCAGCCTTCAGATCACTTATGAGGTCTTCTCCTGTGAGAAGTGCCTCCAGTATTTGCTGTTTATGATTAGCATGCTAAGTCATATGATAATTTTCTGTGATTTAAATGTATATAAAAGCGAAAGATTTGACACAGTGTCTCTTCCTTGGAAAAATATATCTCAGTGCTTCTTATTGGCTTGGATAGGAATAAAATTAGGTTAACCAACTACTAGCTATATGACTGAAAAAATATAATGGCAAAAACCAGATTTGGGAAAGGCTCTTCTGTGAGCTCTGCTTTTATCTGTAGTACTATAGAGAATTACTGTGCAGGAGCCTAATATTAAATCAAGATGAATGTAACTCTTAGGGTTTCTTTTTTTTTTGTCTAGTTTTGCTGGGTTTATTTGTTTATTGTTTTTAATATTTAATATTTAATATGAGGGTGACCGAACACTGGAACAGGCTGCCCAGAGAGGTTGTGGAGTCTCCTTCTCTGGAGACATTCAAAACCCGCCTGGACGCGTTCCTGTGTGATATGGTCTAGGCAATCCTGCTCCGGCAGGGGGATTGGACTAGATGATCTTTCGAGGTCCCTTCCAATCCCTAACATTCTGTGATTCTGTGATTCTGTGAATATTTTGTAGAAGACCCAGTCATGGCTTAGGACTCTCTGTGTGAATACTAAACAAAATGATTGTCCATGCCCTTAAAGGCTGACCATGTGTCGGGAGACTGCCCCACAAGAGATGAAAGAGGCAAGGCTGATGAGTATGATAGGCAGTATCTTAACAATATAAATGTTATCAAATTTTGTGATGGCTTCAAAACAAAGAAAAATTTTATGAAAGGACATGAAGGAGAAAAATAAGGTAGTTCTGCATGTGTTTACAAGGAAATATTTAAAATCTGAAAAGCAAAATAGGAGAAAAGAAACAGCTGTTTTTAAACATAGTAAATGGAGGGAGGCTTAGATCATGAGCTAATCAGTGGCAGAAGACAGTCTTTGAGGCTGACGAAAGAGAAATTATCTTGATGTTTGAGGTGATATTAGAGTCAACAGTGAAGGAAAGGCAACAAGTGGGATGGAGTGAAATGGATGCCCCTGAGCAACTCACTGGAAACAAAGATCCTTGCAAGAGTGTTATGAACAGAGATAACAGAGCAAAATGACTTGCATCCAGGTCAGAAAAAAGGATGATACTGTGACCGAGACTTTAGATGACAGAGGCCTTTATAATTTTTATATGCATGTGCAGGTAGAAAGGCAAAAAATGCATAAGATGTTATGCAGTGAGAATCTGCAAGGTTAAAGCTAAGTATGTACTTAGGTATTTGCAGGATACTCTCTGATTTAATATCTTAATTAATTATTTCAAAGAACTAAATCACATGTTAATGAAATTCATAGCTATTGAAAGTTGACAGGAGAAGGAAACTTATTTAGGAGAGAGAAGGTATCCAAAGACTGGAAGAACTGGTTAGTGAGAAAATATGTAAATGCAAATGTAGGAAAGCACAATTGTTTGCAAGGTGCTGAGGTATTAGAAGAAAAGGCCCGCAATCATTAAGAATTGAGCATCTTTAGGTCAAGATATGTGACAGAAGTGTGGAAAAGATTCAAAGGTCTAATTTGACAGTTTGTTACAGATTGCCAGTGTTAGGTTATAAAAAGTTTGGTGTAATATTGTTGGTGTTACAGGAATAAATGTCCTTTGGGAGATTTGAAGTTGACTGATTAAAGAACAACTGCTGTAAATTATAATAGGTTTTACATATTTTTACACCACATAATACCAACAAAAGAGTACTTGATATTGTACATTGGCAAGTCATTGTATAAGACCTGTTGCTTGAAAACAACCCTGTATGTGAGTGTTCCTAAAATGGATCAATTTGGTGGATTACATAAAGAATACATAAAATCTATACAAGGTTCTTAACTTTAGAAGAGAAAATGTGAATAATTATGTAGACTGTCTAGTGAAACTAAGTGTAATAAACAGTTCCAAATTTAAAAATAATGAATGCAAAAGATACTTGAGCTAAGGGAAGATATTTCATAAGGAGTAGTTCAAGTTCACAACAGATATATAAATAGGTCTTTTTTTTTTTAAAGGAATAGAGTGTAAGCAGATAACTTTTTTTTAAATTAGTCAATATGAAAGCTACATATTAGAATTCAGCACACACTAGAAGTGTGAGAATTGCCAAATATGAAGCAAAGCTACATCATACAAAAAGTAATCAAAACAAGAGGTCTTTAACCATGCAAAATTGAGAACAAAAAAAGGAAGAAAATGGCTTTTTATTCTAGGAACAGGCAGATGTTAAAAATGGCTTATTTGCCCCTAGTTCTAAATTAAAAGCTTATCAAAACTTTCAGTAAAGACAATGGAGTGGAATATGGAGAAAATTATGAAAATGAGGGCATGGAAATGTGATTTACTGTTTCACAGGTGAAAAGAAAGCTTTAAAAATTCTATGTGATCCAGATGGGGAAGATTAGATGTTTTTCATTCCAGATTTTTCAAAGAACCATATTTGAAACCACAGGTCTATTCAATCAACCTATCCCTAGTCAACCTTTCCCAGCTGATACCATATACTCAGAGAACAATGGTAAAGCCTGCATCTAAAATTTAGAGGGAGATGTTAAGTGATTTGGGATAGTAGGTTCATCTGGCTTTAACAGCATGCAAAGTTTTAGAACAAATTTCAATTGAAATTATAATGGAATGTATGAAGGCAATTAGAAACAGGACAAAACACAACATGTTTTTAACTGCAATTTTTCTTCGATAAATAATTTTCTAGGCAAATGGCATGCAGTAAAGCTAATCTATTTGGACTTTAGTTAAATATTTGATGCAATGCCAAAGAGTAAATTAAAAATAGGATTACTACAAGAATTTTAATGTGCTGCAAGGAAATGACTAAAGGGGAGAAAACCATGTGTGATATTGAAACAGATAAGATACACTACAGGGGAAGGGGGTTATTGTGGGAGATTTCTAGCATTAGTTTGTAAGGGCTCTCATTTAATATTTTCCTTAATGACCTTAGTCCAAAAGGTAGGAGGATGTCATTGGTATTTGTCTATGGTACATGCTTAGAAGGATTTTGTCAGTTCAAAGAAAAACTGCTGTAAGAAAAAGCATTAAAAAATTTTGAAGACCAAGAACAGAAACATGGAATTAAATTCATTAGTGCAGTGGATAGTCATAGATTTAAGGACAGTTGTGAATTCGTACAATAAGCTGGGAGATATTCAGAGCAAAAAAAATTGGGTGTATTAGATGACTGAATCATCAAAATAATTCAGACATGAAGAAAGCAAACTCAGTTGAGGGTTTGGTTCTGAAAACGAAAAAATGCTAATGTCGTTTTGTAAGGAAGTATAAAGGCCTCTTCTAAAAACCTTGTAAAATTGAGGTTACTAAGTCTAAGAAAAACTGAACTCACAGTGTAAGTGGTGAATGAAAGCATCCCAAAAGAATCAAGCAGGGGAAAAACATGACATAGTAGAATATACCAAGAAGCTGAAGAAAACCAAAGCTGAGAGCAGATATGATTGTTTCCTATAAATCCACCACAAGGATAAATACAGGAAGAAGATTACAAAGTTAGAAAGTATTTATGTCAAGAGAATTAATGGGATATAAACTATCAGTTAATTATTTTAAGCTGGAGATCAGATTTCTAACCACGACAGCTTTGTGTTTAAAGCTTTCCATCAGAAATAGAAAAATAAGAAACTAACTGCTTTTAAGATAGTACATATTTACTTCACAAAATAAATTACATGGAGTAGCAGTATATTAAAGTCAGTGAGCCATAAATTCTTTTTCAATCCAATGTTCCTTTCATAACCATAGGGAAACGATACAAGTATCTGAAAGATATTTCATTTTCCCTTTCCATTATTGTTTTTAATGTGGTGCATAGTGATAACGTTACTGTAAGAGTACTGGAATATAATATCAAAAAGGATAACAATCCTCTCCTCCTTTTGGCTCTGACATAGCTCTTTAAGAAAAGTGATGGTAGCTTCATCTCTTGGGACTTTTAAAACCAGATTCAACACACTACTGAAGAAAAATACTGTAGGGAACAAACTGACAGTGGAAGTAAGAGGCTTAATAAGAAGTTTTTCCCCTCCCTGCTTCCTGGAGTGCCAGCCCTTCTGCTGTTCTTTGCTCTGATGTGTCATCTCCAGGTCTGCGCACAGCGCTACTGCTCTTCTGAACGCAGAGATTAGCAAAGTAGCTAGCGCAAATGTTCGGTGGCTATTTTCAGATTTAAGTTATTTTCTATTTCACTTTTTTCTTTTAATTACAACAACCGCTCGCCCGTAAATTGTGCATACCCTTTGATTGTTAATGGGAGATTTAATTTTCTGGTTGAATATTCTGTTGAATATTCATTCTGATTGAATATTTGACTCAAAGAAAATAGCAGTTTCTGGAAACTAATAGCATATATCCAGGAACTGTTGAGAAAAATATAGAACTATGTTAGTCTTGTCTTTTCTTTCTTTTTTTTACTGTGAAACCAAAAAAATGGATAAACTTGTCTGTGAAAAATAAGTACAGTCAATTTTCTGTGAGAAACTTTATTTGCAAATTAAAGCAAAGCATCTCCTAAGACTTTTCTGAATGTAATCAGTCTTGCTTTGGGAGTAGAGCAGTAAAACCCCCAGACTGTCACATCAGAAATATCTGCTTTTACTCTCACAGAGAAAACAGTATTTAAATGACAAAATATGCCACTACTGTAGACTTCTAGAGTCGTTGTCTTTTAGGCAAAGCTAAAGTTTCACAAGTTACAACCTTCAAGCAAACCATTCAACATTCACAGACCCTTTTAGACTTAACAGTGTTTCATCGGAAGCCAAGCAGTCCATAGGTATATTTTAGTTTTCGGAAACATTTATACTGGGGGGAGCAATTCTGCGCTGGGATGGAAAAAGACCTAAATTGTAACCTAACAGTATTTCTTATCATGAGCTCCTTTTCCCGAATTCATGCAAAACCTTTATCCCATTGGCTCAAGATTTTACAATACGTCTTTTTTATACTTGAATAGATTAACCAAGTTAACAATTTACACTAGGATGATTGAATTCTCTCTTTGAAGGTCCAATTTTGAAAGAGAAAAGAAATTCATTTTTAACTTTTGTTAACATTGGTGGGGGGAAGAAGAAAATTTCACTTCCTGGGTCCAGCACTGAACCACTGCCATTGCCCAGTTTAATTTTCCAGATGTCTTTGTGAGTTACTAATCTGGCATAAAACAAAAGCAAAACTTAACTCTTGCTTTTGCTGCACCTGCTATGAAGGCAATATTCCTGTCTATCTTGAAGAGAGTGTACAGTTTTAAGAAAGCACTTACTCTGGCCTTGTGTTTAAAGTCTACACTTTTCTTTAGAGACATGTAATATCACAATGCTAATTTTTATGTTCTTTATAGAGCACTGAGGAATTCTTTGAGGTCAATAGGAAATAGTAGAGTTGCTATTATTTAATGGCACCATTTTCAGTAAGACTGGGTTGCTAGGCAAAGCATTGTTAGGTGTACTATAAATTTAACAATAACATATTATTACATGTGTAAATGGCCTAAAAATACTCCGTTTAATAAGTACATCTTGTTAGTTGACACACAATTATGTTAATGCAATAGAATTGGAGAGTAATTGAAATGTAATTATCATTTTAGGGCTTGAAAGATAAATCGTACCGAACATGGAACTTGTTCTCATAGGGTATGTCTGAAATACCGTTTTACCTTTGGAATTCATTTTTTTCAGATGGAATAGAATAAGAGTAATTTGTAAAGCAAAATACAATCGTGCTGCTCAGCTTCAGTTAGGTTCCAAGTTTAGACTTGCACAATTAAGACAATCAGAAAATATAACCATAACTGAGGTTCTGAATAATCATGTGTGTATCATGGTTTCAGATTTTCTGTTTTACTAATGCATAACCTAATAATAAATAATTTATCTGCATTTGTAACTCTGCATTAAATTTCTTATCAAGCTTACCTCAGTATCTATCTTGTCTATCTGTCTGTGTATGTTCATATCTTTCATCTTTATAGAGATAGCTTAAGATTCATTCACTGCCATCAATATTGTAATAATTCAAGTTTTGGAAAAAATAAATAATAATAATTGTGGATTCTTTACTCATTTCACTAGATCCTAATTGTTTAATGTTGGTATTTAGAAATTGGATTTTGTTATGGATACAATTACTGTGAGATATATATTTATGTTTTACATTTTGTGTCTCATTTTGTATTTAAAACTCCCCTCTTCCCTTTTAGAATATCTTAATAGTCTTTTTTTTTCCCCACATGGATTTTTATCACATACTGTATGGCTAAATTGAAGATGCTGAAATCCTTAATATTATTATTTTTTTGATGAATAGTGCTTAAATTCTCAACCTGAGCACTTCCTGAGATTTAGGCATCTGGTTTGCAAGTCTGAAATGGACTGGGCCAAGAGAGAGGCATGGATTCACTCACCTCTGCAAAGATTATTATAGCACTCAGTGTATATCACAGTAGAAATTTGGCTGTCTGGTTGATTTTAGTCCAGAAGGTGTAGGTACTTTCAGTCTTTCAGACTCACTTTTTTGTATCATGCCTTTAGACTTAGGGCAAAACTTAATCTAGTCTTTTAGATGTCTAATATTAACTTCCATCACACATCAAAACTTTAGATATATATCTTAGGTATCAGTATAGTCAAAAGTTGACTAGCATCTCTAGCTGCCAGAATTCGTTACAAAGGAATTTAGCTGACTAAATTCCTTACAAAGTAGGTGGCAACAGGTTGGTGCCTCTGAAGACCTGCAGTGTTGGTATGGATGCTTTAGCCTGCCTAATGTGAGCATTTTCTCCGTTTTGGTCATACATCTGACTTAGCTGCGGAAGGCAGCATGGGTTGCTTAAGCTAATTGTCTGCCTCTTGTGCATGATGTTTATGAACCCACTAAGAAATGTTAGTCACCTCTTGGCTACCCTCCTTGCATTGCCACCTTTTCTTCGCCACACAGCTTCAGCAGGAGACAGAGTGCTTATGTTCAGGATACCACCAAACAGGCCTGCTCCATGTAGCACACTTTTAGAGAACACCAAAGGATATGTGCAGCTTAGAATGAATGTTGGCTGCTTTCTGGATCAGTGCTTAACCACTAAGCTGTTAAACAAGTGATAATCTCCAAATCCGACTTTTTTAAATGGAATTTAAACAGACTTCATGTCTGTCTGCCTGATTCTGGATCCTAACGGAGCCTTTGGTAAGAAATGTTATCTTCTCTGCCTTTTGCGGCAATTTTGAGCATGCATAGATGAGTAAACAGGATAAGACAACCTGGTTACTCTAACCACCTTCAGAATTAATCTGCTGGAAAACAGATTTGTTGGAACTTAATTTGGGGACCATATTTGGTTTTAGGCAAAAAAAATCTAGCCTTTGCTGCCGAGGCGGCAAAGTGGCATCCTAAGTGTTTTTCCTGGAAACTCCTCAAGTATCTCTGAATCCACAAATTTTACTTTCTCACACTACACGCTGACAGCATAAAAGAACAGTGCAAGGGCCCATCCCACAGTTTTGAGAAAGCCACACTGGCTCCTACAGTCTTCAGACAACTGACTAGAAACACAGTGAAAGAATACCAATTTTATTGTTCTTAAATCCTTAGAATACTAAGCAAATTCTTAATTCAGAAGAAAGAAAATTATTTACAATTGTGTGACTCTGTACTATCTAGAAACTTTGGTCAAAATCCTCAGCCTGATGTTAAGGCTACTCTGCTCTATTTGCGTGTGACATTCTTGTACACTTTTCTAAGCAGCAGGGATCTCTGGCTGTCATAATGGACTATAGGCGTAAGTGTTTTTCAGTAAGGGCATTGGCATTATTCCAGCCACCTGTTCTAGAATAAATTCCATCCAATATGACTTTTTAAAATAGGCATGCTTTTTGCTGGTTTGGTTATGTTTGACTGAATACCTCATTTGAAAAGTGTCCATCACTAAGTATTGGTCAATTGGCACAAGCTACCATTCTCCTCAGGAAAGCCTGGTCTGATTCAGGTTTCACACTGGAGTAGATGTAAAAATGAAGTTTAATAATGAGCTTTTACAGAATCAGAATTGTATTCAGAATGCATTGTTCTGGAGGAGGTAAGAAGAGGGAAACTGCAAGACAAGCAATCCAAAAACCAATTTAATAATCCCAATGGCTTAGTACAAGCTCATTCCAATGACAAAGCATCTTTTAAGGGATATAAATTAACACTGTACATGAAATTTTGAATTCCGTCTGAGGTGCAAACTTTGTCTTCGTCTGCCAAGTAGAGCTTTCTGAAGCATAAACCTGTCTCCATAACGTGTCCTTGAAAAGTCACTCAGAAAAATTTACCATCTTAACAACAGAACATGCAGCAAAAAAAAAAAAAAAATAAAAGGAAAGAAAACAAAGAACTTCTCAATGGAAACTAAGGCTGATGGAGGGAAATGGCACAGGGATAGTTTATCCAGAGTAGCAAAGGGAGGAGGAATGAAATTGGAGTGATATAGCTTGGCAAGTGCCTGTCCCTCCAGGATGCTCAGCAAAAGGTATTTGCCTCTAGATGACAGGTTTAAAAAGCCTGCTGACATTCTTTAATATTTCTTAAAACATTATCATCCTCCCTCGCACAACAGTTACAGCCTCAGAAACAGAGGAAAACTTGCACATAAGGTGCTTTCAGTTCTCTGATGGAACTTCGATAAATAGCTTATATGTATACAATATAATGTGATGTATTGGATTTGGTCAATGCTACCTTAAACTCACGTTTACTTCATACATGCATCTCCTGTATTTCTTAATTGCTTACATTATTTTTCCTAACACATTGTTTTCCCTAAAATAATATTGTAGGTTTTGCAAAGCGATGGCTAGGCAAAGAGGAAAAACACTGAATTAGTGTCATCATTGAGGGCAAGTCTGCAAGACTGCAAGGGAATTTAATAGCTATCGGGTTTTTTTCATCTCCTTGATGACCACAGTATAGATGCACCCCTAGGTGACTCAGAACTGCCACAGCATAATCTCATCTTTTCCTCAGGTCGTTGCTGGGAGCCCCGGAAGAGGGGACATCCAGGGTGTATATGAAGATTGAGGGTTATCATTAGTATCTGGACATACTGATGGGCAATCAGAAGGTCATTAAGGACAGGGCAAGGAGCAAGGCTATTGTGGCAGTGGTGTTTTAAGGATAGTGGTTTAGATGACCTGCCCATCACTACAATTGGTCAGATATAATGTCTACATATCAAGCCTTTTGCTCCAGGTCAGAGTAGTCATATTGAAACACCTGGGTTTCATTGGGGCAGCAGTGTGTCACAAAGAAACCTGGGCTGTAAGTGTCATTGCAGCAATGGGCTCAAGGATGTATCAATTCATCTTCTGTACTTGCTAAAGCAGTGGGTTAGGCCTGCTTCAGAAAACTCCAATATAGGGATGTTTTGGTTACCCTTTTTCAAACCTATGCATTAAAATACAGTAGATCTTATGGATTAGGAAACGATTTCTGAAATGCTTGGCTGAGGGCTTATCAAAGGTTCATTGACACTAAAGTACAATTACACAATAACTTTAAAAGATATTAAAAAGTTGTCATTTTTACTTTGTGCAAAGCATATACCAGAGAAAAAAATATACACCTTTCTTTTTTTCCTGAGTCCTATATATGTTGATTACAAGAGGAATTCAGAATTGAAAACTGGTTTCATGATGAGTCATTCCAAACCGTTAATCATTTTTTTTCACTGTGAGGTCTTGTCTTCATCAGTGAAGGGAAAAAAAAAAAAAAAAAATCTGTTCTCTTCCCTAGAAGAGCAAGACAACAGGCTTTCTTCTGTTCCCTTTTCAGATGTTAGGTTAATTTTGTTGCTCCATTTTCGGGAAGAGTAGAGACAATAACATCCACAGTATGAGAATTACAATTATCCTCATTCTTGCAGTTCTGCAAATTGTTAGTGTGATCTGTATCCAGAGAAATAAACTACAAAACCTATTCAGAAAATCTTTTTCCAAAGAAGCTATTTCAAATCCAGAAGTCTGTAAAGAAAAGGACCACAAAATTATCTAATTGTTATGCAACAGATTTCTTTTTATCTCAGCTCTTTCATCAGTTTGTGAGTGTGCTTTTTTGTTTTGTTTTGTATCACTACCATTTTCAATCTCCTCTTCTCTTTTTTCCTTGAAGACTAATACTCATCGACAATTTGACCTTTTGCCAAAGAACTTTGTAGTCTATAAACTCTTTTCTCTCCCTCCTACTTTCTCCAGAGTGAAGCTCTCCAGGAAATGTACTGCTTCCTTCCCAGGCTATCAGGACTAATCCAGTCAGGGACACCCACTCCATCCTAAGACATATGGAAGGTGCTTCAGGCATTTAAACTGGAATGTGCTTCACCCTATTGACAGTTTCTTGGTTTGGCATGGGGGAATGATCATTGATTTACCTCGTTCAATGTTTTGCCTCTGGCAGTGGCTTATAACACACGATGAGAAAAAGGAGATCATACATATAGCACCTGAACAATTGGGTTATTCTGAGTGAAGTAGGATGAATTGATTCTTTCAAATTGAATGTGAATATTTTTTTCAATTATTTTCTTAAATGGTGTATCTATGACTGCAGCATGCCTGAGAGTCCCTTGGCTGGAGTTCCTTTGTCTGAAATAGAAAAGATTAAGAGATGGCCCTATGTGGTGACATAGGGTATTCTGGAGAAAGACAGATAAGAGATACAGGGTGAGATTCAAACAGAGCCTGTCCTTCACGCAAGGCACAGGGAATGGAGCGTCCTTGTCAAAGTCCTTCGCAATCACAGCATTGGTGTGAATAGCACTTTTGGCCAATTAGGTTGGAAAGATCACCAGTGCCTAATATCATGTTGAAATTCATCACAGGTAGGAGAGATTAAAGAAAGGGCATATCCATATCCCTCATTCTTTGGGATGTGTTTAAAGATACAAGGCTTTATCTGTAATAAAATATCTGACCAGAACAAAAATGCTGTTAGCTGTCAGTGTGTCTGTATTTGAAAACATTTCATGATTTCATACAGCTGCCCTTAAAAAGATATCCACAACCAGACTAATAATTCGTGAGCATTGTACACAGTAATCACATATGGATTTTTCTGATTCTAAATTGAAGGTCGGTTTATGTTTACATAGAAGTCAGATTTTGATTTTGGCTTTTTTTCTGTTATTTAATCTTGCCATTTGGGACCTTTAGGAGATAATATGGCATCATGTTTTCAAATGTCAGAGCCAGGGGTATTTTTTTTAGCTGGAGGTTTTTTTGGGGGGCAGGGAGAGATGAGGTTAGGACTTGACTAATTAAAAGTGATTTGTTTTCATGATCTGGATGAAGTGTTTTTGCCAGATGCTTAAGATACCTCTGAGATTCAGGCAGAATTTTGTCACATCATCCAGGAAATCCTTATCAAAACACAGCTTGGATCTCTGGTGGCGCTGGGTGTATGGTTTGATAAGTGAGTCCTATTTTCTTGTCCACACACCAGTCCTTTGTAGCAGAGGGCATTTATTAAGGAAACAGATGGGGAAACATCAGTTATCTTTTGTGCCTTCTGCTTTCTATAAAGCCCAGCAAGACAAGGCAAGCTCAACCAAGATAATTGAAGGCTTCGTAGAATAAGTCAAGTTAGGGGAGAATAAATTCACTACAGCTCTGGTAGCAGTATAGTTCCTGATAAAATGAAGTGTTTTTCACGTAGGTTAGTAAAACAGCTCAAATTTTGAAAAGCCAGAGACCTTATTTTTCAAAGAAGTTTTGATCAATGAAATTACTTTGTACTGATACAGGCTTTTGTGATAAGTGTACCTGTAACTGGTACAAACCGATTCTGAACAAATGTTGTTTAAAAATTGAGGGCCTCAGAGGTGGTGAACCACCACCTGCAGTTTTTATGGACTTCTGCAGAAATGGTCAATAATTATAAAAATCCTAAGAAAGTTATCTTTAATTAGAATCATAATCATTAAGAGCAATATTTTTGGTCCAATAAATAGCTTCCGTAATATTAACTCAGGTCTAATGTGTTTACATTTCTTAGTTTTGTGACAGGTTGACCTGGGCTGGCTGCCAGATGCTCACCCTGCTGTTCTCACTCCCCTTCCTCAACAGGGCAGGGGGAGAAAATAAGATGAAAAAGCTTGTGGGTCAAGATAAAGTCAGGGAGATCGCTCACCAGTTACTGTCACGGACAGAACGCACTCAACTTGGGGAAAAAAATAACTTAATTTATTGTCAGTTAAAATGGATTTGGATGGTGAGAAACAAAAACTAAACAGTTCCCACACCCCTCCTTTTTCCCAGGCTTAACTTCACTCCTTCATTCCCAACTCTTCACCTCCCCACCCGAAGTGGCACAGGGTGATGGGGAATGGAGAATGGGGGCTTGGGATCAGTCCATGACATGTCCTTTCTGCTGCTCCTTCCTCCTCCTGCTGTTCCCCTGCTCCAGCCTGGCCTCTCCAGGGGCTGCAGGGGAATCTCTGCTCAGGCACCCAGAGCTCCTCCTCCCCGCCCCCTGCTCCTTCTGGTCTCACCCTGGGGCTCGCAGGGCTGTTTCTCACACTTTTTTCCCTCACTCATTGCTCCTGGGCAGTGTTTTGCCCTTCCTTACACACGCTTTTCCTGAGGTGTGGCCATTTTGGCTGCCGGGCCCAGCCGTGCCCCACGATGGGTGGGTTGGAGCCGTCTGGAACCGGCCGTGTCCGGCACAGGGCAGCCCCGGCCGCTCCTCACAGAGGCCCCTGCAGCCCCTACGAGCACCTGGGCACCTGCACCCAGCACAGGTTTACAAGTAAAACGTGCATTAATTAACAACACTAGAATGAAAATGGTATGACTTAGAGACGATTTCTTTCATCTGAGCTTTGTTCATGGCTGGGCCTCATACTTCAAATGACTACGAGGTTTTTACTTTTGTTCACTCGTGATAAATTTCTTAATTTATAGTGTTGAATTAAATAAATAAAAAGGTAATCACCAAAACCTGAGGTATTGTCTCACAAAAATCTTCCTGAGAAAAATGTCAAAGAAAGTGAATGGTACAATTTAATATGACGTCTCTCTATTTTTTGACACAGTCTCCGCTATATACATGCATAAAATTACAATAGTTTAATTTGATTTAGTAATCAAATGCTGCCCTAGCAGGTACTACGCAATCACACAAACTTGTGTTAGGCAATAGCCCATAATACAGGCTCTGGAAGGAGAACATGGGGTTCCTCAGCTGTACATACTGCCACCAGTGAAGGACAGAGAGAGGAGCACAATGACATGGAGAAACAGCACAAGTTAAGAAACACAGTGAGAAAGAAAAATATCATGTTAACATACACCATAACAGCATAACTTTTTATCTTTCTTTTTCACAATTTCTTAACACTCTCTCAAATGGTTGTGTGAAAAATTTAATGGTATTTTTCTACAGTGTGTGTATATTGGTTCGTATTATTTTGACTACATTGAGATATCTTATGTTATCCCTTGGACAACGGTACTAGTTTGCCTGCTACAGTAGTCATAATATCTAGATACAAGTAAAATTATTTTTTCTTGTTGCCTACGTTAATGACTCAAATAGTTAAGAAACACAGAGATAAGAATCTCAGATTTGTAAGTCCGTATTGGACATGTACGTAAGTAACTTTTTTTTCAAGTACTAAGTGTCCACCTAGTTCAGCTTACATCCATGTTTGCTGCCTTTAAATAACAGGAAAAGAAGGCTGATTCCCTACCTTATTACTTTCTCTGTCCAGATCTCTGTCTTTTCTAATGATAACCTGTTTGCCATTGGTATCACTGTTGCTTTCCAAGGCAATGAAACTGTCGTATAATAGCTACAACATTGCAGTTTATAGACTTCTGATACCACCTGGCTGTGTACTGCATGCATTTTCTGTTATCTCTAGTCATTTCCCTTTGTGGATTCAAACAAGAAGTAAGTGCCATAATCATGGTTTGGAGGTCTCTTAAAAATAATCTTGTTTATTTTTGTTTTTTCTTCTTCTAAGAAGATAGGTCTTGTGTAGCATAATGTGATTGTAGAAGGTCAAGGAGCCTAGAACTCATAGCTACCTGCATCTCAAGGGAACTGTGCAAAGTCCTAGCTAGATGATACAGGGAGGAAACTCCCTTAACCAACCTGTTTGCCACTATCATTGGCATAAAAATAAATGACCCATTCATGTTCTGTGGCCCACAGCAAATAGATTGCCAGTTTAGGTATGGAAAACTTCAAGATGGAGATAAAGTGTATAGGAAGACTTATAAGGCTAGTTAGCAACAGTCTTGTGTGCCTTGCCCACCACTCATTATTTCAGTTACAAAACAGAACTCAAATTTCTGGTGCTTAGTGTAAGCTATACTTCATCAACCGAAATTGCTGTACTTTACCACTAGTGCCAACTTCACCTTCCATTTTATAACTTAATAAGGTATAGCTTTTTTTACTGGCCACTATTCAGTGGTTGGCAAGTGGATGATGAAGCACTCTGTTTTCCATCTGCTGTTCCATTCTTCCTATCGAGGCTTCATAGGACATGTGTTTTCTCCTCAAACATTACACTTTAAGCTTGCAAAAGATTTTTTCTGTCTTGTGCTCCGGCTTGCACAATGTTTCACTAATCTGCCATATCCAAGTAATATTTTTTTAATTTGAAAGTACGCTTAGTGATTTGTTCTTATGCAGTGGCAGTTTTGAGTGGGGATGTATCCTGTAGGAGTTACCAGATGTGTCACCTCTTGGTGGCATGCCAGCTAGTGTTCATCCCATTAAAGGGCTACTTAAAATAAGGAAGTGTTCATATTTTGGGTGCCTTTAAAGCATCAAAAACACCATCATCTTATTATTAATGTACCTCACAGTCTTACATTTTTCACAGCATACATTATTAGAGCCAGGTAATTATACAGGTAACAGATATTTATTAGAAACAGATAGATGGCTCTCTTCTGGTTCTTGATAATGAAAGTGCTGCGTAACAACTGTCTTCAGTGCAAGCAAAGGCTATATATTTCACTGATTAGGGCTTTCAGCAGGACTGAGGACATGTCAGCTATTCCCCATGCTGGAGTATCCAGCTGTTGTTCAGGTAAGTTTTGGTAGGTCTCTATCCTTCTTGTTCTTCAGATCCTTATTTTTAAAATGAACACAGTGGTGTTTCATGTCCTTTTGCAAGAGTCTTTGGATAAAAGGCATAGTAACAGAATTCCAAATTTATTTATTAATTTAGGCTTGCTAATGACCACAGAGGAGCAGAACAATTGAAGAGGAATAGATGAGCAGGATCAGCACAGCAATACCTATCCCAGGATAGACAAAAGTTACCTATCCCAAAGTTTGGATAAATCCAAACTGGGCCCAGAGTTTCTTGTAGTGTCATTTTATCATGTTCAAGGCCAGGTTGGATGGGGCTTTGAGCAACCTGGTCTGGTGGAAGGTGTCCCTGCCAATGGCAGGGGGTTTGGAACTAGATGATCTTTAAGGTCCATTCCAACCCAAACCATTCTATGATTCTGTGATTCTATGACTTGTGCCTCAGCTTTGCCCACCCTCTTTCCCCCTCTGTGTCTTGACATGTAAGTGGAGACTTTTACAGTGTTTTCCAAAATTTTTGAACTAGTGTTGTTCAACATCAAGGTTACGTAACATGTGCAATGAGATTAAACTGGAAACAAATGGATAAGGAGTTGTAAATAAAGGAAGTTATTTATTTCATTTCATACTCTCCTAATTTTTGGTGTTTCCCATTAGCTACTAGAAAGCAGCTTTTTACAGGACCTGAGAAGAGATTACTGTCCTACCGTGTTACTGAAATGTAAAGGGGGAATATTTCTGAAATGATCGTGTTTAAAAGCAATTTTATAAATAAGTTTAGGCAATATGATTTTAGAAAGTATTGATTTTGTTCCTGACCCAATTTACATTTTAACACTTTCAAAAGTCAGAAGGCATAATATTCTGTGACTTAAGCATAAGTATACATATTCTTGTATGCTGTCAATGGACATATTTTTAATATGATTTGTGATTTTACAGTAATTTCATTGCAATTTAAATTAAAAAAAAAAAGCTGTAAGCTACCTCAAATGGAAGATAAAAAAGCCATATTAGATGAGAACAAAAGATCATCTAAGCACAGAAACTTGCCTCAATGGGCAGCCAGTAGCAGTTGCCTAGTGAACAGCAGAGGTTCCTGTACAGCGTGGCCATTCCTTCAATTTACCCTCTCAGGTTTCAGCCTTCGGTAATTATGAAACTTCTTAAACCGAAGGCTGCAGCTAGACCATCATTTTTAGCTGCTATCAATGGACTAATTTTCCATAAAATGCTCTGATTTTTTTCTGTCTAAAACAAAAAAGCCTGTGGCAATATTTTTCCCAGTTTCATTATTCACCCTGTGAAAAAATATTTCTTTTTTTTTTTTTCAGTTTTTCTCACATCATTGTAGCTGGCTGCCTCTATGGCTAATACTAGGAGAAATAACAAAACTTTTTCCTACTTATTTACTTTTCATAATCCTTGATTTTAAAGACTTTTTCGTATCCCCCTACAGATCTCTCTTTGTTGACTTCGAGTCCTAATTTGTTTAGACTGTTTTCAGTAGAAATCCTCTACTGTTCTGATCATCCCTGTTACATTTCTTTGCACTTCTCCAGTTTTACTGTGTCTACTACTGCAAGTGTGCTACTCTCTCAGATAGTGCAGTTCTCTGTTTCATTGCCCACTCTTTCCTAATGATTTCTAAAATTTGGGTTTTGTTTATCATCAAGCTGACATTTTATGCTAACTATCTGAAATAATTTTATAACTTCCTGAGTAGTAATTGTTAATATAGAACTATTCACTGTGTATGTTAAGCTATTCTTTCCCAGGGAGGTACATCATTTTGTATTTATCAGGAATTTATTTCATCTGCCATTTTGATGCCTAGTCATTCAGTGTTGTCATATCCTTTGCAACAATTTACTGTCAATTTTAATATTGTCTACCTTGAGATTTTAAATAGTCAGAAAACTTCAGCACTTCCGTACATAACCTCTTCTTACAGCACTCTTTCTTCAAGTGTTCAGTATTGCCGAAGCTTTATGAAAGAACAGGTATACTGGGAAGGTTCAGTCTCTGATTCTTAACATCCTTCAGCAAAAGTAGTGTTGATTCTCCCACAACAAATTATATTCACCAAAATGTTTTCCCAATCTAACTTAATTGTAGTCTGCAATACAGGAAGAGAAGAAACTGGTTGAATAGCATTTGACCAAATTTATACTCTATCACACTGACTGTTGATAGGATGTTAGCTGGTGTCACCTCTCATTCCTGATCTCCTTTTACAAGGGTGGAAGAGAAAGTCGAGTGTATAATAATGCTGAAGACTAATATTTATCTTTAAAGACTTTTCACCTTACAGATTAAACTGATAGACAAAATAAAATATTCAGAAATATTCAAATAAGACTGGAACTTAATTAGAGAAAGTCAATGAAATTTACAGTTCCAAGTGACTTCATCTTGAAATCAGGATTTAAATACCACGTAGGTGTGTTACCCTGAGATTAAAAGATTTTGTCTGAATCCCATGGGGAATCTGTGGCAGTCCCTGGAACAGCATACAGCCTGACAGTTTATTCATGGACTATCATCAGCTGTATCAATTAATTTAGTAATAACTAAAACTCTCTTAGATTAAATGGATGGATCAGATTCAGTTTGTCTCACTTGGGTACCTGCACTTAGTCAGACCAGATGTCCATCTGGAGGCCTTCAGATTCCTTCACTGAGTATATCAATATTTGGTGGAGGTTCAATACCTAAAACATAGAGAGAAGTTAGGGTCCTAAATTAGGTAGATTAGACCTCTCCTCTGCTTTCTAAATAGAAGTTATGACTGTGATGGGCCAGTGTCTTCTTTCCTAGAAAAGTAGTGTCGTTACATGGGGAAGGTTTATTTGCTCAGCTGTAAGGGTTTTGCATCCATGTATATGGTGAAACCTGCTTGTGGGCAGGGGATGAATGAAGAGACTTGGTCGTAGTTTAGCTACATTCACCACAGCAGGGAAGGCAGTTTCACCTAGAGTAGGGCAGTTATGCAGGAAGCAGTTGTTCCTGCATGAGTTTCTCACAAAGCGAGAACATGAACATCACTTCAGAAATATCACAGACACTGACAGCCATTGGCAGCTCTGGGCAGAAAACTGCTGGTACTTTGGTTAGTTGCCTACAATACAAAGCTGTCTTTACCCTGGAGTTTTACTTTTTGGCATGATTTTCTTTGCATAGTGGGATAAATTAAGGGAAAATTTGGTGATTCTTGTTTTTTCTCAGATGTGCACAAGCTTTATCTATTCCTTTCTTCGCTCCAGGGTAAAACTATCTGTCAATAGGAGGGCATTTTGAATGGGCATTGAGCCTTTCTTTCCTTGGCTTCAGTAACAGAGCAGCAGGGGTAAAAGAGGTTGACTCTGCTTTGGTTATTTTTTTCCACTCAGAAGGAAGGCAGTTCTCATTAACATAAGTTCTTTTTCTACCTAACTATACTACTTGCCAAGGAGGTCAGTTGCCTGCATCTTCATTGTAAATGTAATTCTAATCAGTATGTTATCAGGCTAGAGATAAACCACAGGGCAAACCATTACCCCAGTCAAAACAGTGCCATGCAACACAAAGCAGGAACCAGCAGGTTCAGCATTCATTGCGCAAAGGCGTGCTCTTGCTTTAGCAGAGAAGCAGCACACACAATATTATCAGATTATCTTTTCTTGAGTTAAAAATACTCTCTCTAGAGAGGTCTCCTATACCACTAACAAATGCGCAGACATTTGGTGTTATGTAAATATTATTTTTTCCTATTGTTTCATTAATAATAGGAGTCCACTTTGAAAAAGACATTGTAGTTACCCTCAAATAATTGTGTTAAAAGCTACTGCCTAGCAAGGGTTAGAAAGTCGGTAGGCATGCATCATTTAAAACACTGACTAATATGATTATAGGAAAAAAGCTCCACTGTGACTTTTTGCAATCTTGTGTAAGATAGCATATGTTATGAAATTAAATTGAACACCGTTAGCCTTCCTCTGCTAGTCTAATCCACACTAAATTTGTCAAAAACAATTATAAACACCTCTTTTTTGACAGGTCATGATTGGACAGATGATTTTTTTTTGTATAATTCGAGGAGGTCATTTACTAACAAGCCAGAGCATTTAAAATGGCTAGATTTAAGCAGCTAACCTAAAATTCCTTGTCAGCTCTTTTTTTTTTTTTTTTTTTTTTTTTTTTTTTTTTTTTTTTTTGCTAGGCACTGTAGAAGAGTCTGGCTCAGGCAATTTAATTTGCCTTTCATAGTCTATCACAAGGCTCATGATTATTTCTTACAACAAAATATTCAGTGCAACAAATTAGTAGATTCTGCTATGTTGATTGGGCTGCATTCCAATACCTGCCTTAGTGATGCTGGCTGCCTTCAGCACTGCCAGCACAGTAATTATTGCTGAGTTTTCTAGACCTCATCAAACCAGCCAAGGTGATCACCCCCTTGGAACAGCTGGGGATATGAGGTATGGAAAAGTGGAAAGAAATTACTGCAACTTTGTGCTATCATACCAGCAAGTGCCACTTGAATGATGGCAGCTATTGGCAGGGGTAGGGCTCTGCTGGAGGAGAGTTTGCAGTAGTTCTAGGTTATAGCTTTTGCTGCTTCCGAGGAGAATTGCTGTGGGCACTGAATTAAAGAAAGCAAATAGAAAGGTGGGGAAAACAAAGATTTGAAGGCAAATGTAGAAGGGGAGATGACGATTTGTGACAATGAAGCAATTTTTATTTTACTATATGTGATTGGCTTTTTTATGAAGCAAAAAACTTCCACAAACACCTTAATGTCAGCTATGCAGGTTTGTTAGGCGTCTTCTCCAGCCTTCATCACATAATTAAGGCACTAACTGGTGTCAGCAAACTGATGTCATTATTGTTCCAATACAGGGAAGTATGCTACTGTTTATCAGTATTTTACCGTATGAAGTACAGAAGCAAAGTAAAAAAAAATCCTATTTTAGATATTTAACAATATTGTCATCATCAAAATACCCACTGAGAGACTATTACTGTGCTAGAGTGCATATTTTGGGTAAACAAATGGGTTTAATCCAGGACACTCAACATTAACCTTTACACAAAATAAGCACCCAGTAAAAATCAGAGTTTAGCCTCAAATTAGTTGATGTAAATTATCTCCATGTAAATCAGAGAAACATTATTGACTGCAGTAAAAATTTATGCAAATAAGAAGGCCCATTATATCCCTCTTTAGTATCTCTATTTCCTTTCCTGTTTCTCCCTTTGTTTGAACATTTTAATTTTGAGATAACTACATTTTATTTGCTGGAAAATCTACTCACATGGAAGTGCAGTATTTTTACACCATTCTTGTCACTGGGATACAGTGGCACCTATTAGCAGTTCACTATGGAATATAGCAAGCATTCATCATGTGTGTTTAGTCTTTTGTCAGAGCTTTGCATCTATCCTTTTCCTTGTCCCTCACATTTTTAACTTTTTAATCTTAACAGACTAGAAATAGGGCTTTGTGATTCACTGTCTCGTAAGCCAGAACTTTATTATAGTACTCCATTTTTCACTATTTGTTACCTTGTAGGTTGATGAGGCTTGGCTGCAAACAGATACTTCAGAAACAATGTACTTAAGAGAAGGAGGTATTTGTATGCATACAAGAATTGGCATACTAAAAAGAGGTCAACATACAGTATTAGTACATTAGTCATTACAGACTAGCTTTTTATTCATTACATTTCTCATCAGGACTAGAGAAAAGGAATAGCCAGTCTGTCTTTTAATTTTATTATAGCTTTAATGTTGGAAGAGGCAAGAGAATGAAAGTGTAATCTGTACTGCTTACTTATATTACAGAGGCTGTGCTTTCCAGGGGCAGGTGATGGGGTTTGTATTTCTTTAAAACAGAAAGCTTAGGGTCCCACTCATTTTAACATACTGTTTCATAAAACCAGAAAAAAAGCTTCCTGTTTTCCTTGAAATGTTTAATGGGATCTTTTCGAGGGCAGTGTCTGACTGAGTCACTCTGCCTGTCCACAGGGCCTGGAATGGGGACTCCTACCCCAATTGCCCAATGACCTTGGGTTTTCCTGTAATGACTGTGACAGCATGAAGTGTTTATATGCTGCCTTTTTTTCTTATCATCATGTTCCAAAGCAGATTGAATACAAATGGTGAAATATTGAAAATTGCTGCAAATTGGCTGGCTCCAATCAATGATTCTTGAGTTGAATCAACAGTCTTGAACTAGCCTATGAGAATACTCCATTTTCTTTGCAAAAAAACCTTCACCCTTGGCATAGAAATTTCTCTTTGCGGAACTGTGTTGTAGACAACAATCAGTGTTCCTCAGCTGTGCTTAAATTTAAAGGTGCTGGACCTGGGTCACTGGGCATCTGGAAGATGAGATCTGAGACTTTGTGCTTGTCCCTGGGACTCTGGTGCAGAGAGCACATGACAAGTCTGACTCTTATGGTAGCCATGTTGCAGAGAAGATGCATTGCTGCCTTCAGCACTACTTGGAGTTCCCTAAGGACTAATGGCTTTTTACACAGGTAATAGGCAAAGTTTAGCAGCTGCAAACTTTTCTGACTGTCAATGATGTCAGTTATCTCTGTTCCGTTAAGTGGTCTGCATAGTTTAAATGTCAGTTTTCAGGTTTTGCTAAGGCACGAAAATGTAGTAGGTGCTTCACATATTCTATATAAGAATAATGAATATTCCAGCAGGAGCATCTTAAGAGAGAGATTTCTGTAAGGTCAGACAAAGTCAGCATCCTACTTATCCAGGTTTAGTTGTGGAATGAGTGACTACAAAGCAAGGAGCCCTCTGTGCCTTACAGTTCTGACATGGATTAGTTGTCATTCTCTCTGTTGCTTTGTGGGCACTCTTATATGTCTGAATACAAGTAAAACAGCCATAGTGGCTCTAGATTGGCTATTTTCACTTGATACAGTCTTCTGATACCAAATGCCCGGTTCTTACTATCACAACACTCAGTCCTGATGAGGGGGTGAGTGATTCCTGCCAATACCACTCACAATTATTTGGCTAATGAGGTTTCTTACAGGTGTGACTTTCCTGCTGAAAAGGAGTAAGGACTAATTATTTTGTTGCTAGAAGGTAATTTTTTTTCAGATATTAGGCCACTTTCTATTTTTGGCTGAAGAAACATAGACAGAACATAATTTCACTACCTGAAGTTAAGATACACTAGATACATTCTGTTGTCAACTCCAAAACGGCAATATCACACCTTTGTTGAGTTTACAAACGTAATATACTGTAATTTGAATCACTGTACAGAAACTAGTTGTGTCTTTGTGAATGAAAGCGAGACCTGTTTTATTGTCAAATATTTCCATAAAGACAGAAACAATTTGAAAGGTCTAATCTTTCTGAATGCTCTCCGAATGCTTGATTTTGCCTTCAGGCTTTACTGCAGGCAAATTCGGATTGTGCAATTATAAAATATTATTAAAGCTTAATTAAAAAGCATTTTTATGTTCAGAACTGGCTCAAGGCTTCTAAGCAGTGTCAGTAAAATTGAATTTTGCCACCTTAAAGATGAGGTGTGGGAGCCAGAGCTTCGATGCTCTTACTAGAAGAAGGATGCGAAGGGGAGAGAGACAGAAAGAGAGGAATAGGGCTAGGGCAGAGAGGTGGAAGGGAACCACTGAGAGATCAGTCTTGATCTTCCCATTGTCAGTGGCAGAATGGGAGAAGATGAGGTTGAGCATGTTGGCAGTGTTTAAACCGATTCCCACCAGTGGTCAGTAACCCATCTATCATGATCCATCCTTTGGCCACAGTCACAGCTAGCCTGTCTCTGCAGAGCTCTGACATAAGCAAAATAGGCGTCAAGCCCAAGACCGTACTCATGACCTACCTGACTTTGTACCAGGTAGTCATATGAAGCTAATGATGCAGAGCGCTGCCTCCAGTAAACGCTAGGTTCCCAGTATGTTTAAGTGGTTTTGTTAATCCTTGAATCTATCTTAAGCTTGCACCAGTAAACTGGCACAGCATTTCCGGCAGGGTCCTGTAGCTGGGGCAGGCACTATGTTGCTATACTGCTTCCAGGCCTGAGCGGGCACGCAAAGAGACATCAGACATGTCTGCCCTGCACAGAGGCAGCCCTCACATCTCTGCCCCTGTGACAGAGGCCTGCACTCACCACTTCTGTAAATCTGGCCTTCTAAAAGAAAAAATGACATCTAAGCAAGTATATTAAACTGTTCTTATATATTCTAGCTTTGTTAATAAAGATTTTTTCTTTTTTTGTGTGTGTGAGGGGTGTCCTGGTTCGGCCTAAACCAGGCCAATTTTCCTTTCAGGATTTTTTACTTTCAGCTAAGTCTCCTCTAAGTAACTGCACTTTCTGAAACTAACTGCATGTTTTGCAGACAGTGTCTGCTTCCAGGACTGATAACGCTCGAAGTTTGTAGTTATCGCTGAGGCACCGGTAGGGATGTTGTGCAGAAAGGCTCTTGCTGTACTTGTTCTTAGAGAAACCAAGGTCACTGCTGAATTCCTCACTGCTTACGAGTGAAGAGCCGAAGGGGGGTCGCAGCTGCAGGGGGGAGTGGACAGGACAGGTGACCCAACATTGACCAACGGGGTATTCCATCCCATACACGTCATTCTCGGTATAAAGCGGGGGGATCACGAGGGTCTCGCTCTCTTTCTGCTATGGCCGGTGTCCAAGGAGGACTCCGTCTGTTTTCCTGCTGCCCCCGATCCCGATCCGTGCATCCCTGAATCCAGCTCTCGACCGTCGCTAGGCCCAGCCTGGGCCTTCCCGGAGCCTGCCCTGCAGTGCCGGTGGTGACGTGGCTGACTTCAGGGGAGCTCAATCTTGGTTTTGTATATATATTTATATATATTTGATTATTTCTATTATTGTTATTATACTCTTTTTCATTATTATAGTTTATTAAAACTGTTTTAACTTTCCAACCCGGAGGTCTCTCTCCCTTTTCCCTTTCCCTTTCCCTTTGCGGGGAGGGAGGGGGATAACAGAGAGCATCTGCCACAGGTTTAATAGCCGGCCCAGCTTTAAACGGTGACGGTGGGGGCAGCTTATCTGGTTTTGAATGTTCCTAAAAAACACATGGGCAGGTTTTACTAAATGCATATTATGCTCCTAGCTGGGACCTGACAGCTGAGTATTTTGTGTTATAACATTATCTTGGTTTTAAGGTAAAAATGAACCTCATAACTTGACCGAATTTATCAGTTTGAGTCTGAATCACTTTTGTGCACATTCAATCCTTATCTTCCTGGTTTTAGTGGAGTACAAGTATGTCTTATTAAAATAATGCACAAATTGTTATTACAAACATTTATGAACAGGAAATAAAATACTTTATAGGGATTAAAACTCTTAGCACCTCGAAGTTATTATTACTTAAGTTCATCCTGTAGCTGAAATACTAACTTCATGATATTTAGCCTCATGTGTAGAACAGTTTACATGAGATTGATTTTTCAACTTTTCTTTCAGGCATGCAAAAGGGTGTGGTTCTGATACATATCTAAATCTTGTTACTGTTGGCCAGCCAGAAATAAGAAACTCTCTAGTCTTAAAACATACACACATGCACACACACACACAAAAATTGCTGTAACATGATGTTAAGACTTTTGATCAAAATGATAGCATGAACTTAAGACCCCAAACAATTTAAGCTAGCCATTGGGATCAAGTGTACAATTGTGTATAAAACTTTGCTCTGAAGACGAATGAACTGAAATACTCTTCTGCTTTCAAGAGTATTGAAATTTATTATACCTCACAAATTCTGAATTTTTGTTTTTGATTTAAGTTATTAGCAAAGGTGAATTTGGTCTTGTACGGTAAAAAACAACATAGACATTTGAGACACAATTATCTCTACAGATCTGTGTAGCTATATAAAATGTTGCCATGAAGTCAAGTATTTGCTCTGAGTTTCAAAATTTTACATGTCTTAAGTGCAACTCTTACTCAATGAGATTTTTTGTCATAACTCTAGCAATCTGGTTCCTATAAGGTTATTCTAAAAAAAAATAATTTTGGGAAGCAGTATTAAAAATACAAAATCATTCCGTGTAAAATTAGGGACTTCCCCATTTTTTTTCCATCATTTATCTCTTTCATGGATATTGATCTTTCATAACTTGTGTAGAGAAAGTATTTTGCAAGAACAGAACTTGTTGATCAAGCATTTTGCGAGCAATTTTCTCTTTTTTTTTGCCTGCTCACATAGGAGGTGATTCTTTCAGGGAAGTACTTGGAAGACAGGATTTTGATTTTGTTATTGTTTGAGTCACTGGGTCTCCATATCACAGAATCACAGAATCACAGAATGTTAGGGATTGGAAGGGACCTCGAAAGATCATCTAGTCCAATCCCCCTGCCGGGGCAGGATTGCCTAGACCATATCACACAGGAACGCGTCCAGGCGGTTTTTGAATGTCTCCAGAGAAGGAGACTCCACAACCTCTCTGGGCAGCCTGTTCCAGTGTTCGGTCACCCTCACCGTAAAGAAGTTTTTCCTCAAATTTAAGTGGAACCTCCTGTGTTCCAGCTTGCACCCATTGCCCTTTGTCCTGTCAAGGGATGTCACTGAGAAGAGCCTGGCTCCATTCTCTTGACACTTGCCCTTTACATATTTATAAACATTAATGAGGTCACCCCTCAGTCTCCTCTTCTCCAAGCTAAAGAGACCCAGCTCCCTCAGCCTCTCCTCCTAAGGGAGATGTTCCACTCCCTTAATCATCTTCGTGGCTCTGCGCTGGACTCTCTCTAGCAGTTCCCTGTCCTTCTTGAACTGAGGGGCCCAGAACTGGACACAATATTCCAGATGCGGCCTCACCAGGGCAGAGTAGAGGGGGAGGAGAACCTCTCTCGACCTGCTGATCACACCCCTTCTAATACACCCCAGGATGCCATTGGCCTTCTTGGCCACAAGGGCACATTGCTGGCTCATGGTCATCCTGCTGTCCACTAGGACCCCCAGGTCCCTTTCCCCTACGCTGGTCTCCAACAGCTCTGCCCCCAACTTGTACTGGTACATGGGGTTGTTCTTGCCCAGATGCAGGACTCTACACTTACCCTTGTTATATTTCATTAAATTTCTCCCCGCCCAACTCTCCAGCCTGTCCAGGTCTCTCTGAATGGCTGCGCAGCCTTCCGGCGCGTCAGCCACTCCTCCCAGTTTTGTGTCATCAGCAAACTTGCTGACAGTGCACTCTAATCCCTCATCCAAGACATTAATGAATATATTGAATAGAACTGGTCCCAGAACCGATCCCTGCGGAACTCCGCTAGACACAGACCTCCAACTGGACTCTGTCCCGCTGACCACTACTCTCTGGCTTCTTTCCTTCAGCCAGTTCACAATCCACCTCACTACCCGATCATCCAGACCACACTTCCCCAGTTTAGCTGCGAGGATGCTGTGGGAGACCGTGTCAAACGCTTTACTGAAATCGAGATAGACCACATCCACAGCTTTACCATCATCTATCCACCGGGTAACATCCTCATAAAAGGCTATCAAGTTGGTTGAGCAAGACTTCCCGTTGGTGAAGCCATGCTGAGTGCCCCTAATGATCCCCCTATCCTTGATGTGCCTAGAGACAGCACCAAGAACAAGTTGCTCCATCACCTTTCCGGGGATGGAGGTGAGGCTGACCGGTCTATAGTTACCCGGGTCCTCCTTCTTGCCCTTTTTGAAGACTGGAGTGACATTCGCTTTCCTCCAGTCCTCAGGCACCTCTCCTGTTGCCCACGACTTAGTAAAGATGATGGAGAGTCGCCTAGCAATGACTTCCGCCAGCTCCCTCAGCACCCCCGGGTGCATCCCATCAGGGCCCATGGATTTATGGACGTCCAGGTTGCTTAATTGATCCCTGACCCAGCCCTCATCAACCAAGACAGATTCCTCCTCTATCCTGACTTCTTCTGGGGCCTCAGGGGTCCGGGGCTCCTCAGCACAGCCTCCAGCAGTATAGACAGAGGCAAAGAAGGCATTCAGTAACTCCGCCTTCTTTTTATCCTCTGTCTCCAGGGCCCCCACCTAATTCATCAGTGGGCCTACATTGCCTCTAGTGTTGGCTTTACCTGCAATGTATTTGAAGAAGCCCTTTCTGTTGTCCTTGACCTCTCTTGCAAGGTTTAATTCCAAGGAGGCCTTAGCTTTCCTAGTTGCCTCCCTACATCCTCTGACAACAGACTTATATTCCTCCCAAGTGGCCAGCCCCTCCTTCCACGATCTGTACACCCTCTTCTTCCACTTGAGTTTGCCCAGCAGTTCCCTGTTCAACCATGCAGGTCTCCTGGTGCCCTTCCTTGACTTCCTACCTGTTGGGATGCTCTGATCTTGAGCTCGGAAGAAGCAGTCCTTGAATGCTAACCAACTATCTTGGGACCCCTTACCTTCTAGTACCCTGTCCCATGGGATTTCCCCGAGCAATTGCTTGAAAAGGCCAAAGTTGGCCCTCCTGAAGTTCAGGGTTGTGATTCTGCCAGCTATTCTCTTCCTGCCACATGAGATCCTGAACTCTACCATCTCATGGTCTCTACAACCAAGGCTGCCCTCAACCTTCACCTCTTCAACCAGACCCTCCTTGTTAGTGAGGATCAGATCCAGCAGCGCTCCTCTCCTAGTTGGCTCATCCACCATTTGCATCAGAAAGTTATCATCAATGCACTGGAGGAACCTCCTGGACTGAGGATGGCTGGCTGAGTAGGCCTCCCAGCAAATATCAGGGTAGTCGAAATCCCCCACGACAACCAGGGTCTGTAATTGCGAGACTGCTCTCAGCTGCCTGTAGAAGGCCTCATCACCCTCCTCATCCTGATCCGGTGGCCTGTAATAGACACCCACAACAGTATCACCCCTGCCAGCCTGCCCCTTAATTCGCACCCACAAACTCTCAACTCGCTCCTGATCCGCCTCTGGACAGAACTCAATACATTCTAGCTGCTCACTCACATAAAGAGCAACTCCACCACCTCTCCTTAGCGGCCTGTCTTTCCTGAACAGGACATAGCCATCCATTACCACATTCCAGTCATGCGAGGCATCCCACCAAGTCTCTGTAATTGCCACTAGATCATAGCCCCCCGACCGAACACGGATTTCTAACTCCTCCTGCTTATTCCCCATGCTGCGTGCATTGGTGTACAGGCATTTCAGGGAGCGAGCTGGGCACACCGGTTTCATCCCAGATTCACCCCCTGAATTCACCCCAGGGGGATGGGAGGCCTCCTGGTCTACCTCAACACTAGAGCGTTGCCCCAGTGGTACAAGCCCAGCTACCACCCCATCCCCCTTCGAATCTAGTTTAAAGCTCTCCGAATGAGCCCTGCTAATTCCTGTCCCAGAACCCTTTTGCCCCTACGACATAAACCTTTCCCATGTATCACTGTCACGCCTGTTGTCTTATAAAACCAGCCATTCTCAAAGAAGCCAAAGCCCTGCCTGTAGCACCAGTCTCGTAGCCAGGCGTTAATAGAGAGAATCCTACTGTTCCATCCCACGTCATCACCTGAAAATGGAAGGAGGGAGGAGAAAACAACTTGTGCCCCAGACTCTTTCACCAACCGTCCTAGGGCCTTGTAGTCTTTCTTCATCCCCCTCAGACTACGGGATGCAGCTTCTTCCCCACCTGTCTGGAAGATCAGCAGGGGGTAGTAGTCTGTGGCCTTCACCAGGTTGGGGAGTTTCCTGGTGATATCCCTGATTCGGGCTCCAGGCAGGCTGCAGACCTCCCTGTGATGGGGGTCAGCTCTGCATATTGGGCCCTCAGATCCCTTTAGGAAGGAGTCTCCAACCACTAAAACTCTTCTCTTCTTCCTTGTGGAGGAGGTAGCTATACGCCCGTCAGGTTTTTGTGCCTGTGGTGGGACCTCTGATATAGGTTGCCTCTCCACCACATCCCCATTGGACCGGCTGTATTCCACTAGGGCTTCATATCTATTGCTCAGAGGCACCTGTGGAGGCAAGGTAGGCAAGGAGGGCACTCGCCTTTTGCCACGGCCATAGACTTGCCTCCACTCACTCCTCTCCTCTAGGTTATCTTTTTCCACCTGAGAGGGGCAGAGTACAGGGGTCCCTCGATCCTGGGAGCTCTCCGGCAGGTGCTCCCATTTTTGTTGCAGGGAAGGCAGAGCCTGGCTCCACCAGTCTATCTCCATTTCAGCCTCCCGAATGCTCCTAAGCCTTTCTACTTCGGCTTGAAGCCTTTCAACCTGGCTTTGCAGCTGTGCCGCTCGGCCAAGCAGATCGTCTACTTGCTCACAGCGCACACAGCCCCCTGACACCACAGAGATGCTGTAGCATTCCCTGCAGCCCGCAACCTGCACCATCGCCTCCTTCCATGGGAGCTCTGTCTGGGTTCCCACATCCATTTTGGTCTTCTTCCACCGGGTAGATACCATTGTTCTTCCACTGAACTGGGAAATACCTGTTCGTGGCACCCCTGGTTCACAGCTCCTTGGCACCTTCCTCGCCTTGTGCACTGGGAGGGAGTCAGTGCCCTCCCCAACGAGCTGCAAACAACTGCAGCCTCTCCTGCCCTGGGACACACCCAGTCACTGCAGATTCACACAGGCACTGCTGAGTCTCCCTCTCCCACTCCCGTCTGGGCAGGGACTAGTCCCTGTCCTCCAGGAGGCTCTTTATCAACGATAACAGGGGGTGGAGCGTTTAAATCGCCCGCGGTGCCTCCGCGGTGCCTCCGGCTACGCCCCCTCCTCTCCTGATTCGTTGCCGGGAACCTCCGGGTCCGGGTCCGGGGTCAGAGGGAAGCAGCTCGGGGCTGATGCTCGCGGCATATATGTATGGTGGAGTCTAAATGTTTATAAATTGTGAATATAATGCCCTGAAGATATGTTCAGTGCACAGTAAATCATTTTTATTTAAACCAGCTGTCGGCTTCACCAGCTTAGCTCTAGCTAGAATCTTTCTATTTTTTATGTCATGAGTAATAATAACTGAAGTATTATTTAGATAACAGTTCTGCTTCTCATTGCTACATAACAGAAAACCTACTGTAGAAAGCTTATATTTACCACTTTTTTTATTATTACTATGTTCAGTTAGAGAAGGCAGCAGCTGAGACTTACAATACGCTCTGTACCTGTGGAGAGCCCCGTTGTCCTCAGTAGGTCACAGCAGAAATCCACTTGTACACAATATGATGCAGGGATGTGGTCCTACACAGGATTTTTTAAAACCATTATTACCTTCTTATCAAGTGCAGTGAAGGCCTATTCCTTCTCTCAGCAGCATCAAATGGATTAAGGACAGGGGCTTAATATTATATATGTGATTCCTTTAAGAAACCAATGGACAACTGGAAATTAATTCCTTCTTGATTTTAACTTGAATTACCTGTGCTTGCGGTGGTTTTTATTAGATGTGCTGAGAACAGCATTGTGTCCACAGCTCTTCATAGAACTTCATTTTAGCTTTGCCTTTCTTCTTACAAAAAAAAATTAAATCTTTTTTTTTCTTTCCCTGCTGTCTTGCAGTAAAGGACTTGACTCACAAGTACATGCACACTTGCAGATGTGCAGGTGTATTTTGTATAGATTTGACTTTCCAAATATTATTGTTTCTCTGCTGGAGAATTCATTGAGTAACTGGGCGCTCTATCTCAGGATACCATCTGAAATTTTGATGAAAAATTAAATGAACTGCTTTAAGGAGTGGAACAAGCATATGCATTCTGCCTCAAAATGATGGAATTGCTGGGGGAGGGTTAGCTGGGGATGTTGTATGTGATGAAGGTAGGCTTTAGCATTAGAATTCTTTCATAAGCCACAGGCCCAAAATACTTGTATTTCTTGGGCTCTTTTTAACTTTCTATGCCATAGAGCCAAGAACTGAAAGTCATTAAGAAACTATATGTCTAACTTCAAAATGCAAGCAAATGATTAGGAGCTGTGGGCATCTGATGCAACACAATTGAGCTGAGGGGACTTAATGAGTTACTGATTAGAGCTTAATTTCTGTAGCTCGTTCTTAGCCTGCACCAGTCAGATATAAACCACAGTTGCTTAATTCTCCTTCACTGTGATTTAAGCTAATACTGTCTTCTTCCTTTGGGGTGAACTGAGAGCCTGTTACCATGACTCAACTGGTGAGACCATCAGTTGAGTGTGACCCTGTCCAGGCCCCAGCATACTGGGTGCCTCTGTGCTGTGTGCGCTATCCAAGGGCCCTGGCTGGCAGGGGCCGTACATACCCGCTTGCATGTGTGTGCCTGTGTGCGCTTTAATTTATATCAATGCAAAGTTTTGATTCTGTATTATTGTGAAGTAGTCGTGGTTGAGTTTCTTCTCAAGGAGCTTTCCGAGGAAAGGCACTTTGTCATTTTCCATTTTGGAGTTTGTGTTATAAATCATCTTTTGACTGGTTTCTCCTTTGTGGTTCCTGTCTGAAATTTTAGTCCAATCATATACTTCAAGAATCATCTTAAAATGGTTTTCTTTATCCTCTGGAAATTCAATTCTTGGATCCCTCAAGGTCAGTAACACTGTTAACCTGTTAACAACCAGCCTCTGACAAGAATCTGGAAACAGTTTGAGCTATTCCAACTTGACAGTGTACAGGCTGATTTTATTTTGTATTTATTTTTAAAACAGTTAGCAGAAGTCTGGAAAAAAAAAATACATTAGTAAAAATGGTTCACTGTAATTACACTTAACTTCTACAATTTTAGCAGTGATTACATAAGATAATCTGTCTATGATATTTTATTTATTTGGAAGTCTAAGAAGATGCGGTGGATGTTTATTTTCTAACATTAGGAACTGAATCTCCATAAGTCTGCGTTTTGGGTTCACTGCATTATTAAAATGGAGTTGGATTAAAACATATTTTTCTTTTCTTACCATAGTGTGCTTTTTCATCCAAAGCATCCATTTTTCCTCTTTCCTGTTCTCATTTTAAACTCTTGTTTCCAGAAGAAGAAAGAAAACAGACAATTCTTTATCTAATCCTAGACTTTAAAGATGAGTATTTCTTTGTCAGACCTTTTCTCTCTCTAATGTCCTTGAAACATCATTAAACATTTGAAGCTGGTGGATATGATTTGGAGAAAGGCGGCAGTTGTTTAACCAAAAATTTTAAGTTTTTGAAGTAAAGGAAAAAAAATCTTTCAAAATGAGGTCTATATTTTTCTCTTGCTATGTAAGGAAATCCATTATGATTCTGGCATCTGTGGAAGAGGAGGAAGGAACATAATACTCTTTTTAACAGATTTTGTCAGTACTTTGTCCTAGTTTTCACTTTTCCCCTGTAAGAAACAGACCCAAAGAGATTTTTTTTTAGTAACTGCATGTAGTTAAGTCCATATTGTTTTCCTGTTTGTTTGTGGATTGTTTTTATTTTCTCTACATCTTCATCTCTTCAGGAAGTAGGAAGAATGATCTAGTTCTATTCTGTATTTTCCATTAGATAAATCTGTGATGGACCTTGCTGCAGTAGTCTGATCTTTTAAGGAACAGCAGCTGCATTTCCGCAGCATTTTCTCTCTGCACAGCCTACTAGAATGCTGCTATTTCACATATCCAGCAGTCTCCACACACAGCTGATTCCTTGGAGTGACAGGAGAAAGTCTAATAGCAAGTCTGCCTATGGCAAGCATGAGGTAGATACAAGGGGACAGAGGTGGCGCAGACTCATCTCCTTGTTCTGCACAGCCGATATTTACACACTGCCTGGTGTGCCATGTTTTCCGGTAGGTACCCCCACCTGAAGTTTCAACATGGCCACAAAATCTGAGGGAGTGGTTGCTTGGTACTGAACAAATTGCTAGTCACCAAAAAAAAAAAAAGTAGTACATTGGTGTGTGGGAAGTGAAGATTCACACAGAATAGCCATTTATCCAGCACAGCCCCATAAACAAGTTTGGTGGAACTACTGCATCTTTCACCAACAAAAGAAAGCATGCTTCATGCATGATAGTGTGGTTTCCTTTTAACCTAAAGTTGCAGCAGGAATATTAGGTTTTCTACTTTTTTATATAACTAACTACCGTGCTGCAATTTTCATCTGTAATTGGCATGCTTAACTGTATGATTTCCTACTGGTTGAGTGGCTTGCCTTATTCCTTGGTTTTTTTTGCTTCCTGAATCACTTCTGTTACTATACTAGAAGCTTGTACAGTCTAGACTCGTTATGCTACTGCTTTGCTATTGTCATTTGCTCTTTGTTCAGCTGATGAAAATAAGAGCTCTGTGCTCAGACCGAACATTTTCCCTTTGTTACCTGTTTAACAGCACTTATGGTGTAGCAGGTCTTTTGCTGATACCCCTAATAGACTTCACACAGACCTACATAACACAACTTTATGCCACATGTTGGTCTTTTTTATATAAACGACTATGTCAGTAATCAAGGAAGTATTTCTTAATGATAAACTTAGAAGTACAGGGAGTCTGAGATTTCATGAAGTTCCTAATACAGCTTGTCATTCCTTGTCTTTCTTCATCACATTTTCACTGTTAGAATATTATGTCTTGGGATTCTGGGAACTCTTCTATGGTGCTGCTTTGCTAGGGAGAGTTGTATGATAGCACAAATAATTTTATTAAGATCTTGGATGATGTAAGACCAGAATCTCTTTCTGTCAATAAATCTGTAAAATAAAATGCTAGGCAAAATACCAAGACTGGCTGTAGGCTGGATGCATTGTGTGAAAGGAATCTTTGTTGTAGAGAGGAATTCAGGGGTTGACATGAAACCCTGAACTTTCAAATTCAAAATTATGTGGCTGACAAACTTCCTCAGGGTTGTTTTGAGAATCCCTGTCTTAAAGTTCAACATATGCCAGTAAGTACTATATAATTAACACTCTTTACATTTGCAATGCTGGTGTAAGTGTAGGCTGTCTTTTTAATGGCAAGTTTACTTAATTTCAAAAAGAAAGTGTTGGTGTGGCAGTGGACTATGGTGTGAAAATTGAAAAACTCTCCCATAGCTATATCATGCAAGAACAGTGGTGAACAGTAGTTAATTATTCATTTAGTACTTGATCTCAAAAGGTGTTATATTTTAAATGAATGGAGTCTGTGGCAGATACACCTAATTCAATTAATGCATAGTGTAATATAAACCGAGTAAATAGTCACCTGTCATTTAATAAAACTTTGTAAAGAAACAGCCTGCTTTTTCTTTCTTTCTTTTGTGTGTGTGGTGTTGTCGTCGTTGTTGTCATTATTATTTTTATTATTATTTTATTTTTATTATGCACATTTTCATGAAACTCATCTGTTCACCATTCCAATTAATGAAATTGTTGGAATGATGTCAAAGAAACTCCTTACCCTTTCTGTTTATATGCACTTCACCATTACATTGCCTTCTAATATTCACATCAATATTATTTTTATCAAAATGTGCCATTCTGTCTATGGGTTGGGGTGCAGTGCTGTATTTTGATATAATGTCTGAACACCAATTAAGGGACATCTACTATTTAATTTCTGAAATTATTTCTACTGATAATGTTGGAAATGCAGTTTTTCTACTTTCTGATCTATCTGGTTGGAATGGTATTGCTTGAAAACTGTCATCAACAGCCCAAGATTTTCCTTAATTCACTTTTTAAAATTAAGTATCTAGAGTCTTGGGAAGATTATACTTCAGCTGATGTTTGTGACAGTGGGAGGAGGTAAGCTAGAGTCATTAGCAGTAGAACCAGGTCAAAAAGTTGCATGCATTTGGTTACAGGTAAAAGCCCACTGACAGGATAACTGAGAATAGAGGGAAGAGAAAAAATCAAAAGGTAGGGAAATAATGGAAGTAAAGAGACAGGACTAGTCTAAAAGCTGGTGTTTGATGATCTAGACATAGGGACTGAGTGCACCCTCAGTACATTTGCAGATGACACCAAGCTGGGTGGGAGTGTCGATCTGCTGGAGGGTAGGAATGCTCTACAGAGGGATCTGGACAGGTTAGATAGATGGGCCGAGACCAACGGCATGAGGTTCAACAAGAACAAGTGCCGGGTCTTACACTTCAGCCACAACAACCCCATGCAGCGCTACAGGCTGTGGGAAGAGTGGTTAGAAAGCGGCCTGGCGGAAAGAGACCTGGGGGTGCTGATCGACAGGCGGCTAAACATGAGCCAGCAGTGTGCCCAGGTGGCCAAGAAGGCCAATGGCATCCTGGCCTCTATTAGGAATAGTGCAGCCAGCCAGTCTAGGGGAGTGATCGTCCCTCTGTACTCGGCACTGGTGAGGCCACACCTTGAGTACTGTGTCCAGTTCTGGGCCCCGCACTTCAAGAAAGATGTTGAGGTGTTGGAGCGAGTCCAGAGGAGGGCGACCAAGCTGGTGAAGGGTCTGGAGGGTATGACCTATGAGGAACGGCTGAGGGAGGTTGTTTAGCCTGGTTGTTTAGCCTGGAGAAGAGGAGGCTCAGAAGTGACCTTATTGCAGTCTACAACTACCTGAAGGGAGGTTGTAGTGGAGTGGGAGTCAGCCTCTTCTCCCAGGCAGCTAGCGATAGGACAAGAGGCCATAGCCTCAAGCTTCACCAGGGGAGGTTCAGGTTGGACATTAGGAAGCATTTCTTCTCAGAAAGGGTCATTAGACATTGGAACAGGCTGCCCAGGGAGGTGGTGGAGTCACCATCTCTGGATGTGTTTAAGAAAAGACTGGACATGGCACTTAGTGCCATGGTCTAGTTGACATGATGGTGTCAGGGCAACGGTTGGACTCGATGATCCCAGAGGTCTCTTCCAACATGGTTGATTCTGTGATTCTGTGATTCTGTTTGTGAACAGAAGCAAAGTAGCTGAGATGTCATAAGCCTGCCACTTATTTTCAGCACTGATACCCTAGAACATTATAGCATTTGCTGGTGTATATAACAAAATGATTTGTGTTTCTCCTCCTGCAAACATACCATCCTAGTGAACAGTTTAGTATCTTGGCAGTATTGCCCACATGAATATTTTAACTAACTGAATATAACTCAGTAAACTGTCAATGAGAAATGCAGCTTTCATTAAAACAAGAAGGTGAAGTGTTGCAAACTCGTTTTGTTTTACTGCTGACTGAAGTATTTTTTTAACTCAGGGAAATTATCTTGGGTATGGGAAGGGGAAATGCCCTAATAGATATTTTCTGGTTTGTTCTAATCTATTTATGCTTTTGCTTTTTAATCACAGGTTTCTGTGCTCGAGAGGCAGATATTTGACTTCCTTGGTTATCAGTGGGCACCCATCCTGGCAAATTTTATACACATTATTATAGTCATACTTGGCTTATTTGGAACCATCCAGTATAGACCTCGTTACATAACAGGAGTGAGTATTTAATTTTATTTACTCATTTTGATGTGCATGTAAAAAAAAAAAAAGTGTTCGGAACTCTTGCTTATAAACCAAATAGAAATCTTATCTTCATTTAACTTTCTTCTGTAATATTTTACATTTACTTAGTATGCTTTTGAGACACCTGCGATAATTAAGTGGTAACAACCTACGAAAGTTGAAAGTCAGTATGATCACAAATTACATGACAATATGAACTTTCAAGAAGTCAGTTTAAAGAATTAATGCATCCTCAGAATTACAGGGATATGGAGCTAAAATAAATGCTAACTGTAGCTTTCCTAGATACACTGGACCTCCCCAACAGATCCATGATTTATTATAGTTACTCATTATTGATATTGACCATCATTGCTGCAATGCCTATCTGTTATGTACATCCCTCCTAGAAATTATAGCCCAAGTTGAAAATGAAGTATGAGAATATGGTAAGAAATGCAGTTTTGATGGTAACGGATTGAGGACTCCAGAATAAAAGTATGTGGACCTTTATATTTTTAATTGATTTATTTTCCTTATTCAGCTACCCCTCATACACAGGCTCAGTACTGCTGTACTCTGGTACAATATAGTATTAGTGAAATCCTCGTTTCATACTCTGGGTTTGGATTTTTCCCCCATTTGTAGGTCTATAAAGACAGAATAACAAATCTGAAAGCCATCATTCAGAACACCTTTTGTTAGAAATAGATTTGCATAAAAATATTTCTATCAAAATTGACTGCTAATTCAGTCAAAGCTTGTATACTTTTCAGAGACAGACAGCAGTTGAAAAGATTTGCCCATATACTACCATATTTTCATGTCAAATGAAAACTCCACTGAATCTGTACCTACTTCTGCAAAGTCCTTTTCCTCTTATACTGTTCCGTCATATACCAGTAATCACTAAAGAGATAGAAAGGTTTTGCTTGTACCCCTATACTACCATCCGTATTGCAGTAGTGTGATGCTAACAGTAATACATTAACATTTGTGTCTGTGTTTCTATCTCTGTGATTTCCTATATGCGGAAAATGTGTGTCAACATGTGTAATGTCTTTATGCATGCACACAATTTAATATATTCCAAAACATATATTATCAACATTAAAAAATACATATTTCAAGCCTTAAATATTTAATCACAACTCTAGGAGCCACATAATGTAAGCTGAAGTTTTCTTCTTCCAGTTCTAGTGCTTTGACCAGTACAAAAGGCTTGAAAATGAAAAAACAAAATTCAAGCAAATGTCAGTTAAATAAAAAGACTAAAAAGTTCCATCCCAAGACTATTCCAAGGCATAAAAACAAGCATGACCATAAAATACTTAGCTAAGCTAAACAAAAAAGCTAGATTTAAATGGCCTTTTCAACAGGAAATTACCTTTTGCAATGATGAGTGTATTGTGCAGGGAGGGGAATACCAGCCATATAAATAGGTACCATTCACATGAGTTTCTGGATGATACTGTTTGCGCCACACCATCCTACTAATTTTTACACATATCTTTTCTTAGAGCTCCTCCTCTGTGTAGTCCATCTGGCTTTGTGAGTTTGCCTCCCTGCATCCTCTCATTGAATTGTATAGTAGCAATCTAAGATCAAATTGTTTCTCTTGCTTAGATTTTATAATGGACACCTGAATCCACCATGTATCACAGACTGCTTAGATAAGGAAAAAGTGATGAAACTTTCATCCTTCATTTAGTTGGATCAACAGAGGAGTGCTGTGATTTTTTTCATTTCTACTGCTGCTTTCTTTGGAGAGTATCTGAAGTCAGGGTGAAGGAAATGGTACTGGTCACTGGAGGGAGAGATAAGGGAATGACATACTTTTCTTCGGTTCTACTGAGCCCAGAATAGGCACCTTGTTGAAGCTGGGCAAAACTCAGTGGTGTCATCTGACATCAAGAGTAAAGTTATGAGTTCAAAGGCAAGAAGAAAGACAACAGCCTGAAATCCTGCAAGGGTGTAGATGTGAGGTTTTCAGGTGAATGGATGTAAATACTCAGACTTCAATTGATCCTGCAAGGGTCAATCTATCTTGAGTGGACCTTATAGGACCCTTAATCCACAGTCATATTAGTACCTCAAGTATAGCTTGCTTCAACAAGACTACAATAAATTTCCTTTTTACTGTGCATGCTTCATAAGGGATATCACAAAAATGTTTTCTGGAGGTTGTGAATCATAGGTTAAAGAGAGCAGGGAGGTTTTTAAGGTGAAATTTAAAGAAATGATTCGGTGGCTCAGGGAGAAGAGTTATAAGTTTTAGACAGATGGGACACCACAAGTGAAAGTGTGTCCTTGAACTTGCAAGAGTCACAAGGAAGTTTAGAAGTGGGTAAGGGGAATAGGTGACTGTGTGGTTTCAGGCCTTGGAAAAGTTGTGGTGGACAAGGAGGACAAGAAACTGAAGTTTAATATCGCCAGAGGGGTTAATCTTAATATATATTTGGCCAGAATATATTCATTTTTTGCTTGTAGACCTAAACCATTAACCAATAAATGAGCAATGGATGCAGGAGGTGAAACATCTGTTCTGAGGGCGGGAATGAATGTCTGTTCAAAGATGTCTTTTCAAAAGATAATAATTAAGTAAACCTTTTTTTTTTTTTTGTGAAAACAATAATGGTAAAAGGACTGCTTAACAGCACTATGCTGAAACAGAGAATAAGGATTTCAGTAGGAACAAAGGTTAGCCAGTGTAGTAACTGAGATGTAAATGTGGTTTTTAGCAGTGCTATCATAGGTTTCATCAATGCAAATACCTGAGAGGTAATACAAATTAAGGGTTCTGGAAAGAAGCAATGCTCTTCATCTGGGTAGGACTCTGCCTGGAGGCTCAGTTTCTCACTGTTCCTTCTATAGAGGGATTCCAGCTGTCCTGACATACTCAGTGCATATTCCTGACTCTACTATGGATTATTAGTTGCCTGAATAATCTAGTGACCTTCTACAATGGAGTAACTGCATCAGTAGACAAGGGAAGATCTATGGATGTAATCTATCTAGACTTCTGTAAGGCCTTTGATAAGGTCCCCCACAGCATTACGGCCACTAAATTGGAGAGATAATGGGTTTGACAGATGGACTGTTAGATGGATGAGGAAGTGGCTGGATGGCCGCATCCAAAGAGTTATACTCAATGGCTCAATGTGCAAGTGGAAATCAGTAACGAGTGGTGTCCCTCAAGGGTCTGTACCAGGACCAATAGTATTTAATATCTTCATCAGCGACATAGACAGTGGGATTGAGTGCATGCTCAGCAAGTTTGCAGACAACACCAAGCTGAGTGATGCAGTTGATTTGCTGGAGGGAAGGGATGCCATCAAGAGGGACATTGAGGAGTGGGCCTATGTGAACCTCATGAAGTTCAACAAGACCAAGTGCAAGGTCCTGCACCTGGGTTGGGGCAGTTCTGGATATCAATACAGACTGAGGGATGAATGGATTGAGAACAGCCCTGCAGAGAAGGACTTGACATACTGGTGGAGGAAAAACTGGACATGAGCTGTCAATGTGCACAAAAAAGCCAATCATATCCTGGGCTGCATGAAAAGAACTGTGACCAGCAGGTCAAGGGAGATGTTTCTCCCTCTCTACTCTACTCTTCCTGAGACCCCACTTGGAGTACTGTGTCCAGCTCTGGGGCCTACAGCACAAGAAAGACATGGACCTGTTAGAGCAGGTCCAGAGGAGGGCCATAAAAACAGTCAGAGGGCTGGAGCACCTCTCCTATGAAGAAAGGCTGAGAGAGTTGGAGTTGTTCAGCTTGGAGAAGAGAAGGCTCCAGGGAGACCTTATTGCAGCCTTTCAATATATAAAGTGGACTTATAAGAAGGGTGGAGAAAGACTTTTTACCAGGGCCTGTAGTGACAGGACAAGGGGCAATAGGTTTAAACTGAAAGAGGGTAGGTTTAGATTGAACATAAGGAAGAAAATTTTTACAATGAGACACTGGAACATGTTGCCTAGAGAAGTTGTGGATGCCCCATCCTTGTAAGTGTTCAAGGTCAGGTTGGATGGGGCTTTGAGAAATCTGATCTAGTGAAAGATATCCCTGCCCATGGCAGGGGGGCTTGAATAGATGATACTTAAAGGTCCCTTCCAATGAAACTATTCCGTGATTCTGTGATTCTATGAAAGAAAAAGAGTAAGGAAATGCCACAATGAACTGGTGTTTTCTGGTTCCTGCATTATGGAAAGCCTCAGCAATCTCATTCTACTGTTCTCTTAACATTTCTAGAAAGCATTCTCAGAATATATAAGAAGGATAAAAAGTCCCATTTGTACTGCATGTCATTCTCATCTCCAAATAGAGGAATAGAGGACAAGTGAAGCCCACCTTATGGTTCTCCAGTGATACAGAGATAGCACTGTAAAATTAAGTACTTTGTTTCTTCACTGCCATAAGAAGAAGATAAAGGAATGTCTAGTGGAGCTTGACAGAGACATAAACAGAGAAAAACTTTGAAGTGAATTACGAAATATAAGAATTTGAGGAAAATCATGTCTGGGAGGTAGATTCCACTGTAATTTCTACTGCTTATTTGTACCTTCTAGACCTGTTATATTTACTTTTTCTAGAATTAGGTCTAACAAAGAGAGAATTTTTGTACAATGCTGTAGGTTTTGTTGAGCAGTCTTATAGACAGGGCAAGAGTGATAAGAAAGTGAAAAAGCATTTGCACTGAAGAATAAATTCTCCTGCTTTGAGCTTAAAGTGAAGATCCAATACCAATAAGAGACAAATTTTTTAATCCAGAAGGAATTACCTTGTTTCAAACCTGCGATAGTAGGAGATTGTACAAATTGATTTCTTGTAATGACCTATTCATTGCACAGTTCAAGTGGACTTTGGTTGTGCGTGAAGCAAAATTATTCAGTGGACAACAACATTACTAACATTTACTAGGGATTAATTTATTCTGTTCTAGTATTTTCTCCTCTTAAACATAATAGTAACACCCCTAATAATAGTGAACATAATAGGGACTCATACAGACCACAATATACTACCAGAAGAGAACAAGGATCTCAGCTTGACACAAAGCAAATTTGCAACCTTTAAGAGCAAAAAGAATCTTGTGCGGGATAATACCTGATCACATTAAGTCTGGGAGAAAAGGATAGATTATTACTGGTACATTACTTAACATGTAATTGCTGATATATATTAAAAAAGAGAAAGAGGCAATTACCTTATGTCTGAGTTTCTTGGAGCATCATCAGTCTGCCAAACCATTAGGCCCCAGAGAGTATAACTGAGTTAATCTGTGTCTTTTTAAAGACTAGACATTGTCAATGACTTCAACACCCGTATTGGGATCTGTTTAATGCCTTGTATGACCAGTAGCCCTGAATCTAACAGATCTGTTTTGGTGTATTTCAGTTGTATATTGCAATTTAGTATCTTCCATGTTTTTTAAATGTTTAAAGTAGTACATGAAAGTGTGTAGCAGTTCATCTGTCATGTGTACATACCAGGATATTGTCAAACAACATTAACCATGTCGTAGGAAACCGTAACGCCAAGAGCAGCAGGGAATCTGCAGCTCTAGAACCATGCTCTCTGAGCCACTTTTTTGAATTTTAAAGACAGGCTCCATATAGTTAATGATTTGGCCAGAATTTTTGGTGAGAAAACATTTCAGGAGACTGTTTTGCTAAATCTTGTAAGAGAACCAGTTTTCAGTTATTTTTCCTGATGAAACAGTTATTTATATTACAAGAAAAGGATTCTTATGCCTAACATTTTTTAATAACTGAGTTCTTCTGAGATTAATTTACCTTATTGGCCTAATCTGATTTACATTTTCCAGATGCTTGTTTTATTGAAAAGAAGAAAGTGCATGTACTTAAGCTCAGTACAGGAATTATTAGAAAATACATTTTACTTCTGCTTTCTTTATCGCTGTTGGGAAAATGTATGTATATAAACCCATTTAATAAAGAGAAGGATGAAATTAAATGGAATGGTCATAGTACATTCTGGTCAGCCTGCAAGGCACAAAGTTCTTGAAGTCTATGAAGTTAGACTCCTACCTGAGACTGCTCTCTATAAAGGGGTTTCTCAGGAAGTACTTTTGTCTCCATTCTGAGACGAATCATTCAGTGCTTCACCTTAATTGTCCTTATGTGTTGCAACTAAAACGTAGACATTTATGTATAGAAGGAGGCACATAGTCACACAAACTACTTCTGTGCTCTACACAACTTTTCAGAGCAAATGATAATCTGGGGACATAAGCAATAATCTTCTGCATAATCATTTTGAGCTAATGCCCAATAATACTATAAGTACAATTAAGTAAATAAAGACCTTGAACATTCTAGTAGCGGTTTTGTCTGTTGGCTGTCACAGGAGACTGTGAATCAGGATACTGATTCCGTTTCAAAATATGCCATTGGCAAGATGTTTTGTTTGCTAACGTGTTGTTCAAGCGCACATAATGATATTCCTCAGTTTGTTCCTTGATTCAGTAGATTGACACGTATAATAATGCATGTGAATGTTTATTCTGTAGTTTGTATGTATGCTCTTTCAATGTATTCAGTTACTGAATGCAATATTGCTAATACTCAATATAGTTTTCTGGTAATTTTAATTGTAAATTAAGCAACAAAATAGTTAGCTATATAAAAAAATAGTTATTATATCTACTTATCTTTTGAGAAGACCAGCGTCTTACACATGCATTTCTGGCACAAATGTGTTTGAAAAAAACAGAATTTATTTTCTGCAAATATCAATAATACCAGCAACAGAATTATTATTTTTTTAGGATATTCTGTCACTATATTTACTAAAATCTTTGCTGAATGTGAGCTAGAAAGCAAGCTGAACAAGACTGAAGTAAATCCACTTGAAACTGGAAATGGTACTTATACGAAACATTTTTCATTATTCATGCCGTTCTCAGTGTAAAATTTCCAGGATTTATTGGTTTCAGTCAAGCTGAAAATATCGTGGTGCAAGTTGATTTTTATTTTAGTACTTACAGGCCAGATCAAAACCAGGAAGTGTGTGACCACAGAGGTTGTATTTCCATGCTAGTAGAAAAATCTGTGCCAGTAAAAACTTAAGTAATGGCTAAAAAGTCAGAGGTAATCCAAATGTATATATACCCACTGGAAAAGTTAAAACAGAGAAAAGAGAGGTGTCTCAATGGCAAGCAATGAAAGAGAAAGTTGAGAGAATAGTAATTTCCCCAAATAACAGAATTCCAGAAATTAAGCACTATATAGTGAGTGCGTGCCTTAAACAGGGAGGACAGAATAGCTATTTTATTTGGTAAGTGCATGTGTATAAAGAAGTTCTTACAGTTGGGAAAGGAATGAGTGGAAATACTCATCCAGTAGTTTCAAGTCACAGTAATATAAGCACACTACCATTACATTTTCAATCAGAAAGATCAAGAAGATTCAGAAAATACAAACTATACAAGATCAAGGAGATGATAGCATCCCACAAAGTGGTCATTATGGAAATCTCTGTATATACCTAAATAGAACAAATGCTCAGTCAGACCAAACTTTAACAAAATAGTTCCTCAGTGCTTACTCATTTTATTCTTGGGGCTGTTGATTAAAAATTAGTCATGTAGAAAGTTTGCCTTCAGTTGAAAGTAAAACAGATGACTTTTTTAAAAATAATTATATATTAGTCATACAATATTAGTGATCAGGAAATATCAAGAAACAAACATTTATTACTAGTCCTGTTCTTGGTGAAAAATGGGGAATTAAATCTTGATCATAGCTTAGTTTCTCTAGAGAATACCAAATTAAAAAGGAGACAAAGAAAAGGAGAAACAGCACACTCATATGGCTACTTAGTAGAGATGGTTAACTAAAATATACATCTCTGTGAGAGTTTGTGTCTGATGAAGTAAATTAAAAAAGAAAATTGCTAAAATTATAATACAGCATAGGATTGTATAGAAGTAAGAAAAAGCTTTGAAGAGCGAAGTGCATGACCAAGAGGATGAGTACAAACAAAAAAGTACAGAATAAAAATAGAAAACTTAAAAGAGCACTAGTAAACCTTCAAAATGAGTATTGCAGAACCATTTTTGGGACACTCCGGTAAAGCTCCAAATCATAACATGAATTAAGACTATTACAGTGCTGGAGAATCTACCTCGACCCTGAATTAACCCCAAGTTTCATTCATAGTTTCATTTTCATTATGCCAGCTAAATCGATGCTAAATGAAGCACTGGTATTTTATGGTATAGTAATTACTGCATAGGGGCACTTTCATGAAATGCTTTCTGTGCCATGAATGGCAATGTGAATTCTCCTTAGCACTTTCCATGATAAATATTCAGTATCATTAACATTCTTTTCATTACAGAATTTATACTAAATAGTTTGATTGAGTGGTGCTTGCTGTTTGTCAAAGCTCACCTTCCTAAAAAGATCCTTTGTCCAATACCTGGAGCAAGAGCATGTTATTACAACTTCTTCTTTTAAAAATTCTTATAAAAGATTACTGATAACAATTTGGATTTTACAGAAGAGTAGAGTTTGGGATTCTTTTTATAGTCTGTCCTTTCACTACTGGATGCTACCTCCATAAGAATGACCTTTGTAAACTTTGCTAACTGCTATTTTATTGGAGAGTTTTGCTCACTTCTGGCAGATGCTGTGAAAAATCGGTGGGGATGTAAGTAGAAGACTGCCCTTTGGACTTTAAACAACATTTGCTGAAAGGGATTTCAATTCACAGGGAGGTATGCTGTTTAATAGAGTGCTTTTGCTGCTGTTGTGTTCAAAGATTAGATTTTAGTATGTTGTGGATTTAAATATGCTTTCATTTATATTTAAAAGGACAGACTCAGCAGTTTACTTTTGAAACCAAATCTAGCCTACTTTATGGTAGGGGTGGGAATGTGAAGCGAGTAGAAGTTAGTGAATAGGTAGCTGGTCAGTGTCATAGCTGTACAGGTTCAACTAATCCAAATTTTGAGTCTAATGACTTACACACATACAGAACTTGAACAAAGAAAAGCTTAATTATTCCAATAGTCAAAAAGTCATTCTTTCTTTATGCTTATTGATTAGTTTGTTGATGGAGTATTAAATATCAGTTTAAAACTTATGGTCTGCTTTTTTACCTGATAATCAGTCCAAAAAGCTAGTCTAGGCTTCAGTTACACTGGGCTTTTGATTTTGACTTCTCCTTTTAGAAAAATTTTTATAACTTGCAAGAGATCTCAGCAGATCTCAAATTCTCCAGCCTTGAGATTGAGCTGAGCCTTAGGCAAATATGTTGCAGAATCTCTTCCAGTATAATAGTATACAGACTGTATCTGTCTTGATTGTATGGAAGTACCTGAAAGAAGGTAGCCTACAGTAAATTTTCACACTATCTACAGGAAAGACCATACAAAGTATTTTTTTTAATAGAAATTGAGTAAAGTTTGACTACTTTCATCTGCTCTCTTCACTGGAACATATTGTGTGAGGCATTGATGTGCAAAAGGATTAATCTAAAGGAAATTATGGAAAGGAGATTTCTTCTGTGTTCAGAAAACCTGACCCAACTTCATCTTAAGAAAGTGTAAAATATTCTTTCAAGATTAAATAGTACCCAGTTAGTCTGCCAGCTCTAGGGAAACACAATGGAAAAAAAAAAACAAAAAAACCCTGCTGATCAGAGAACTGCTCAAGACGTAAAAAGGAAATTATCCCAGTTAAGAGATCCTAAATCTCTGATTCCTCTAAGTTTTGTATAGGTCATTACTTTTTCAGAAGTCCCCTACTGTCAGAAAACAGAGTTCTAAAGAGAAAAACTGTACCAGCCTTCTAGAGTTTCATTGTAGATGATTGAGTGAGAAGGTGTGAGACTCCAAGAGGCCTTTTAAATAGTAAACATTTTGAAAACACAATAAACTTTTCTCACATATTTGAGCATGAAATCTATTAGGTTCTTAGAGCCACTGAATCTTGGAAATTAATTTCGGATGTTTTCAGAAAATATGGTGAAAGACACCCTGGACAAGACTCCAGGACAGAGTTTACTTAACATCATTTCTGCTTGGAGTTTTGTTTTCTTTTAGATTGAGATGGATTTTCATTAATTTTCGTAGTGTGTTTTAAGTTTTCCATTATAACAAATCTTTTTAAAGATACTTAACTAATACTATTTTTTAAAGTGATATAAATGTTGGGTGTTAGAAGATGAAAGATTATGATTTGCGTCATATAATGAAGCACAGCATTGATTTCCAGGAAATTTTATGCAGAACCTATTCAGTGCATGAAGGTATCTGATATTTTTAATTTAAATCCTTAATTATTAGTTTCATAGCAGGTGTAACTGGTGTAGAATTCAGCTACATTCATCCTTCCCTAATGCTTTTATCCCCTTTCAATGAATCATATTCACATTTGAAAAGCAACCATTCAAAATGTCTTTCCCTCATCCATTCCAGAGAAAAGGAAGATGGTTTTCCAGGGAGTCTCCACTGAGGAGTACAGCTCTGTGTAGAACTGCTAATAACATATAACGAATATGGTATTTTCTTCTCATTCAAACCATAGAGCTCACTAACAGAATCCCTGAAAAGGTGCCAAAACATGAAGTTCCTCTACATTTCATTTTCTCTTTCTTTAGACTAGATCACCTGGTGTGTCACTATAATGACAAGTGGGTTTTATTCTGCAGGTTTGTTTTTTTTAACAACAAGCAACACTTTCTGTTAAAATAATGTCTAATTGGCATTTTGTAGTTGAAATACTATAAAAAGCAGGGAGAATGAATGACGTAGCTGATGTCTTTAACAGATACGCAGAGGAAGAGATTAGAGAGAAAATCCATGGGTTTTGCTACCACTACCTAAACTGCAGTTGAAAGCATTAAAATTCTCTCAAACACTCAATAGCTCTGGCCAGCTAGAGATAATTAAAAATCAAGCAAGGATAAGGTAATGTTTCTACTGCTCTGAGATTACCTCTGTAGTTCAGTGCCAAATATTTCTCTTTATCTAGAGTAATCAGTTTTCATTGTATTTCCCACAGTTTCTCCTATATGTTACTATGGATTTCCACATCATTTATTTAATATTTTTTCTAGCTGGCACATATCAATTACTGCTGACATTTGCTTGTCTAAGAGGTTATAGCTCTATCTTTTTATCTTGTACATGTTTATAGCATGTATTCTATTCATGAAGTATCTCTCCGCTGGAGAACTTTTAACGTCTCTGTCCTTGTGTCACACTACTGAAGTAGGGAAGTACTCCCCCCACTGCTTTACAAAGTGGGAACTGAAATACTAAGTCTGAGACATTTTCTCAGTACCAGAGGAAAGGCTGTGACACATCAACATGTGAATCTGTTTTTCTCAAGTGAATCTGGTTTTCTCAAGTTAAAGCCAGTGCTTTATCCACTGCACCCTGCAAACACAGAGATGCCCCAAATTCTCTGTAAAGTCTAGGAACAGAGATTGGGATCACAGCTACTTAACAGTGTGGAATACTTCTATAAGAAAAAAAGAACAATAAAACAGCCTTTGGACAGTCTCTCTCTCATGAAAGGAAAAGTCTGCTCATGCCTCAAGCTGTCTTTGTGATAACTCTTTTGTCAGACTCAGTGGCTGTTACGATGGCGGCTGGGACCTGTAGTTGTACTCTTTCCTGGAAGAGATTAATATATTTTCATTAACAGCTTATACCACAATGAGATAAGCATTAGAAAAGAACAGGAAACATTGCCTCTGGTCCAGATTACCTATCCAAGTCTCACATTCCTCTGCTCTGCTGCCTCTCTTTGCAACAGGCTGCAGGTTCAGAACTTGTTCTAGAGTACAGTTGCATAACAACGACTCTGCTGCTGATCCCCTTTCTATTCCAGCTCCTTCTGTACTTCTGTCTGTGTCTTCCTCTAGTTTCTTCACCTTGATTCAGCCACTAATCTCTACACATATACTTAAAATGGCATTGTACTGCATGTAGCTAAAACGAAGCTGTCCATTTTATATTAAATGAAGTCTGAATAACAGTACTTATCAATACATTGCACTGAAACCCAGTCCTCCTTTTGGCCAACTGATTAAGATTTAGGCAAGCTCAGTCAGTCATTCAAGTGAAGCCGACTTTAGTCATAGTTCTGTTATACCTCTGCACAGGATGACCTGCCAGTACCTGGAGTCCATCCTTATCTTTTTTTCCCAAGAGTTTTTTCTAGGCAATGCAACTGATTCTCTTCTTTTGTGCGTTTCATTGTCACCCTGAGGTTATGCTTCAGGAAAGGAGCACTGAGAGTCACACAGAGCTATACTATCCTATTCATTTGCAAATGACCATTTCCAATTTTGAGAGAAGATAGAGATGATTTTCTTCAGTCATATTCCAAATGTAGCTTTTTTTTTTGCCTTCTGAACAAGAACCTACATAAAAATCATTCTATAAATCTCCTTGTCACAAATCTCCATTTCAGAACTTCAGAGATGTTTCTCACTTCCTGTCTGTACTTATCTTTTTTCATTTTTTAATGTTTTCATTATGATTTCAGCTCCTGAAGGTCCTCAAGAAAAGGGACACACTACTTTTTTCAAACTTTGCCTGTTGCTCTGAGTACCATTACCAATGAAGATATATTTTCTGAATGACACTAAAAGGCAAGATAAACAATGAGCAGAGCTGTAAAACGCACTATTAAACGTGTTCCAAAATTTCCATTGCTCCCTATTTCTATAATTTAGCTGTCAAGGGCACTATTTATTTGCAGTTCGTTTTTATGTGTTATTGTGTATATTTGGGAATAGATGTTAGTGCCACATACATTCATGTTGGATAAACTTAAGTATAAATAATAAAGAAATTTAAAATAATACAGATCATACTGAAGCAGCATTTTATGTGCTGTGAATTCAGCACGTATTATTTGAATTATAAATGCCTCTAAGGACAGAATTTTACATATCAGTATAGATTTTACTTCCAAACAAGTCTAGTAAAGTAACATTGTAATTTTACAAGTGAATGCTATGATTCCCTCTATACCTGTTTGAGCTACCAATGGTGCTGCTGCTCAGTCTGGTTCCTAGCTTCAGTTTCTTAGCTATTTCCAATCATAATGTTCATTATTTATTTATTTATTTAATGAAGCTCCACAGCTGTTTTTATTTATTTCAGTATCAGTTTAGGGTGAGTGCAGATATAACCAGTTTTGGTTTTCATGCTGCTTTATTCAGCCAGTATGCCATCTAAAGTTTATGTGGTACTTCTGCCCTGAGATCAATGAGTGATTTTGCTTTTCTTTGCTTTATGGGTCCAAAAAAATCCCCAAACATTTGGCTGTGGTGGGTTTACTGTCCAACCAGAAAAATACAGCACTTACTAGAAATAGCTACAGAGGTCTCCAAGTTAGCTGAATCATCAGCTTTGGGAAGAGCCTAGGTGTTGGTTCTTGGATAAAAATTTTTGTTAAAGGATAGCATTCGGTAACTAATGCATAAACAAGCACAATTATTGCAGCCATGTTTTCTTTTTTAAATGTTTTGAATCAGTGATAAATCTGAAAGTAAAATAATGAATTTTAAGGTGGCATCATTTATTTTAACTGTTTGCTGTTAAGCAGTTTGGCATTTCTAGTCTAGGTCTAAGGTAATCTTCTTCAAAACTTTTCTATCGTGTATAAAAAACAAAAAGTTACTTATAGCCTATGGCACAGAGCACTCTGCATATTTCACCTTGATTATACATCTGGGTCCAGTCCTGTTCAACATCTTCATCAACGACCTTGATGAAGGGACAGAGTGTCTTCTCAGGAGGTTTGCTGATGATACGAAGCTGGGAGGTTTGGCTGATACACCTGAAGGCTGTGCGGCCATTCAGCGTGATTTGGACAGACTGGAGAGCTGGGCAAAGAGGAACCTAATGAGGTTCAACAAGAATAAGTGAAGAGTCCTGCACCTGGGAAGGAGTAATAAAATGCACCAGTACAGGTTAGGAGGCGATCTGCTAGAGAGCAGCTCCGTGGAGAAGGACCTTGGTGTCCTGGTGGACAACAAGTTATCCATGGGACAGCAATGTGCCCTTGTGGCCAAGAAGGCCAATGGTATCCTGGGGTGCATTAAGAAGAGTGTGTCCAGCAGATCGAGGGAGGTCCTTCTCCCCCTCTACTCTACCCTGGTGAGACCTCACCTGGAGTATTGCGTTCAGTTCTGGGCTCCCCAGTTCAAGAGGGACAGAGATCTACTGGAGAGAGTCCAACAGAGGGCTACGAGGATGATTAAGGGACTGGAACACCTGCCTTATGAGGAAAGGTTGAGAGACCTGGGGCTTTTTAGTCTGGAGAAGAGAAGACTGAGAGGGATCTGATTAATGTGTATGAATATATGAGGGCTGGGTGTCAAGAGGAAAGGGGTGATGGATGGGGGCAACTTCTTTTCACTTGTGCCCTGTGAATAGGACAAGGGGCAATGTATGCAAGCTAGAGCACAAGAAGTTCAACCTCAACATGAGGAAGAACTTCTTTACTGTAAGGGTTACAGAGCACTGGAACAAGCTCCCCAGAGAAGCTGTGGAGTCTCCTTCTCTGGAGACTTTCAAGACCCGTCTGGATGCGTTCCTGTGTAACCTGCCCTAGATTGGTCCTGCTCTGGCAGGGGGGTTGGACTCGATGATCTCCAGAAGTCCCTTCCAACCCCTAACATTCTGTGATTCTATGATTCTATGATCTGCCTGAAGAGCAAGTTCCTGTTTGAAATTTAATGTTGAAACAAGTGTGTCACTGGTTTTACTTATGAGTTTGGTTTTACCTACTCACTACTACTTTCTGTGAAACAAGAAGCAATCTTCTGTCTTTAGTCTTGTTGAAATACCTATTCATAGATTTGAAATGTTTTCGGTGATTTAAATGGTACAAAGGTTCTGGGTTCTACACTGCTTACTGTGCTAGTTAAGCCAATTTTGGATTTCATCTTGATGTGCTACACTCTGTATAAAATTTAGATCCAATTTCTGTCTTGAGAGGCTTACCCTTGTAATAGATTTAATTACTAGCAATATTAGTGGTTTTGCCTGCATGTCTTAGGTTGATTGACAGTGCTTTGCCCTCATAAAGATGTCATTGTTAAGTTCACGTAAGTATAGACACAGCGTGAATAAGCAGCCTTTTGTGATATGTGTCTGTTTCTAAGATACGTCACTGTTCCTGTGTCAGAAGTCTCTTTGAGATGAGTTTATTGACACTGACTTTTTATCATTCGATAACTGAATTCTAGCATAATGATTCTAAAAATGTACAGTTTTATTTATGGCCACAAAAAGTCTGAAAATGGGCACTGGTCAACAGGCTACATTTCAGCTCAGATGTAGATAAGACCACGAATAAACACAACTGCATATATTTTTCAGAGACCTAAAACTGATATTGAGGTTTATTCAAGGTACTGTACAGGACTTAGATTTACCACAGAAATTCAGGAATCAATATTTTAGCTTAGTAGGTGCAATCTCTAATCAAAGTGCAAAAATGTATTATGTCAAACAAAATGCAAAATGGAGACAAAATCCAGTCCACTTGGAACTTGCAGAAAGTCATGGGATAAAAAAAAGAATCCATATGTTTGTCGACTAAAAAGCCTCAAAAGGGCTGACCTAAGAAAAGACATGCACTGTACACAACTGTAAATAAAAAATTCCACTCTGGAGAATTTACCTACAACAATGCAGCAGCCATGCTAATGGTTAAGAAAAAATCACAGAATCACGGAATCAACCAGGTTGGAAGAGACCTCAGGGATCATCGAGTCCAACCATTGCCCTGACACCACCCTGTCAACTAGACCATGGCACTAAGTGCCATGTCCAGTCTTTTCTTAAACACATCCAGAGATGGTGACTCCACCACCTCCCTGGGCAGCCCATTCCAATGTCTAATAACCCTTTCTGAAAAGAAATTCTTCCTAATGTCCAACCTGAACCTCCCCTGGCGAAACTTGAGGCTGTGTCCTCTTGTCCTATCGCTAGTTGCCCAGGAGAAGAGGCCAACTCCCACTTCACTACAACCTCCCTTCAGGTAGTTGTAGACTGCAATAAGGTCGCCTCTGAGCCTTCTCTTGTCCAGGCTAAACAACTCCAGCTCCCTCAGCTGTTCCTCATAGGTCAGACCCTCCAGACCCTTCACCAGCTTGGTCTCCCTCCTCTGGACTCACTCCAACACCTCAACATCTTTCTTGAAGTGCGGGGCCCAGAACTGGACACAGTACTCAAGGTGCGGCCTCACCAGTGCCAAGTACAGAGGGACGATCACTTCCCTAGACTGGCTGGCTGCACTATTCCTAATAGAGGCCAGGATGCCAAATGTTGCTATATGAACATTAAGTACATATATTTAGTTTTTGTGTCTTAAGTCTGATGTGGAAAATAATAGTTAATGTAAGCTGGCAGTTATAATAAGTTAAATAATATGTCTGCAATGTCTGCAGCACAGCCACTGACATCTTTTCTAGACTTGAAGGTAAAGTCTGTATGTTAGATGACATAAAAACTAGCAAAATGGTCATGAAATGAGGTAAAGAAGTCTTAATCCTTATATGCTGTTTTTTTGACTCCATTGCACTTTAAAAGATGTGACTGCATAGTGGGAGGATTCCTGTAGTCTTAAACTAGGTAACCATAACATTTGATGCTTCCCATCTCATTTAAATCTATCAAAGTAGTCACAGTCAGACCTTGCTATTACTTGAATGGGAGGGCCGTTTGCATTTCTTTACAGTGTAACCTTTATCATGAGGGAGTACAAAAATCAGAGAAATGTAAGCCCTCTCCCTGTAGGGGTTGACTCAATTAATAATCTATCATCTGTCTCGCCATCTATTTTATGTAATCTCTTTGAAGGTCCGTGGTGAGTGGTGAGTGCTGAATGTTGATGACAGCTGTGTTAAGCCAGCCAGGAATATTCATGAATATGCTTGTGCATAGTTTTCTGTTTCATTTGCCTGGTATTTGGAACTACTTCTACTCACTTTCTAGGAAATATTTACACTTATGAACATTTACTTGATAAGTTAAATATGAAAAGCAAAGGGATTTTCAAGAATTAGCATTTTAGTAGAATACTATTTGTTTATGCCAGTTTTCAAAGGTACGGTGCCCATTAGGACTAGTTAGCTTATCAGTCTAGCATAGACAAGGCACGCTATTTTCTTAGTCAACAGTGCATAAAGTAGTAATGCAATACTATCTTTGTATCTCTGGTTTAATTTCTCTGGGCCAAATGAGTGAATGTTTCCTTAAAACTGGGTGAACTCAGAAGGTTCTTCAGTGCAACTTCACCCTTTTTTTATGTTAGCAGAATGCCTTTAATTGCTGTATTGTTATGGCTCACGGCCCAATAAAATTTTGAAAACAAATAAAATGAAAAGCTACATTTTATGCCTAATACCAATTTATCAGGTGGGTGCCATTTTAAACAGAGTTACAGAATTAATTTACAGTCAACACTTCCTTTGAACCTTCAGATTGTTCTAGGACAGTCATTTGGAGGTTTCCCACAGGTCAAGACGTGTGTTAAAGGCTTTCTATTGGGGAGAAAGAGATGAGAGAAGACTGTGACCACTTTCTGTAGAAAACATTTACGTTAGAAAATAGCCTGTAGAAGGAAATAGGAACATGGGCATGTGAACTGCAACATACAGATGGCATCATGATGCCATAATAAGGCCAGTATAGTACAGAATTGTACAGACATTATGTTTGGAAGGGACCTCAGGAGGTCTCTAGTCCAACCTCTTGCTCATGGTCAACACAGAATTTATATCAGATTGCTCCAGTTGGGTCTTGAAAACCTCCAAGGATTCACATTACTTGTTTTTGATCTTTCACACCAAAAATAAACTATTTTCAAACTATGGTGGTTGAGATTTGCACCAACTCTTGTGAAAAGAGGGTTACTTCCATAGCTTTAAGGAGAGTATTACAGCAGGATGGGTAAAGATCTGGATAATAGAGCCATGCTGAATCTGCCTTAATATGTCTCCCTTTGAAACTAGACTGCACTGCTTTTAGTTATACTTCTAACGACATGCACCAAGAACAAGAAGACCATTTGACAAGGGGGCATTTAGAAAGTCAAGGCATATAATGAATGTGCTATACTGCAGTGAAAACTGATTTCCACCCTTGTAAGGCTTTCCTGCTGTAAAACTTCTGGGAGTAGCACGGCAGGAGAACGGAGGATGGTATTGTTAACAGTTTAACAATTTGAAGTTTTCCTGAGCTATAGATGAAATATTTATATCTACCAGAGGGAGAAATGCTATTAATCCATTCCTTATGAAAGACTTCTAGTCAACAGTTGTGTGCATGCTGTGGTTGTCACCAGTGAAAATGGAAAGCTTTTAATATACATGACAGATAGCAGTTGTAATTGAAATTCTCTTTCTTTCCTTTCATTAATCCAGGGAATAAACTGTATCTTAAGAAATAAATAGCTGCATTTTGGCTAGCTACTCATTTTAAAATGCTTCTCTAATTGTAAGTTTTCTCTTGCCATTTATATAATTGTATGTCCTTCCAGAATAAGCACTTGTCCAAAAATTTGCCCCAGCTTTTACCAAACAAGGAGAGTTCTGCTGTAACTTAATTATGTATGACCTGTTTGATTCTAATAAAAATTAAAGCCCACAAAATGCAAGGCATAACTGAATATTCATTGCTAACTGTTTCTTTAAAAGTTTAAGGACCCTTTCAAAAGCAAAAATGGATACAGAAGATCACTATTTCATTACTTTGTACAGTCTTTAGCAAGTATTGCAAATATTGTGAAAAAGCACCAAGAATGTTAAGGATAAAAAAGGTTAACGTTGATGCTAACGCAAGATCTAACTAGGAGTTTTTCATTTCTCTCATTCATTAAAGTAGTTGAACTACCTATTTGATTTTCTGTGAATAGACAGCTGTGTAGAGTCATGAGAGGCTGACTGAAGTGAAAAAAGGTGTTCAGACAACTAAAGAACGAATCCTACATACACCTACGTGCATGTTTTAACTTTTTACATATCAGTAAAACACTGAACTCAGCAGGACTACTTAGGCATAAAGATAAGTATGAACACATTTGGGTAATTGTGGCTATAAATACTGATCCACAATATGATTTACTGAAAAGAGGATTTCCACTGGAACTTGATGCAGACCTAAAACAGGACAGCAAAAACAACTCTTTTTAAATTAAATCAAATTTAAATGCAAAACTACAATGTGAAAGGATTTTTGCCTACTGATCATTCTAACCCTCATAAACAGAATGATAAGTTTACATTTCAGATCTATGGAGGATGTGCACTTGCAACAGGAATTTTGAAGACATCCTACCAAATAAATATATCTGGTCAACCTTTCAAGCAAGAGCCTTTCTGCCTACCATTCCTACTGTTACCTCAGTAATAACTATAAACTAAACAGAAGATCAAAGTATTACGGTTAAGCTTGGTATGTAGTAGCCAATGAATCAGGAAGTTTTCTTGTATGATGTTGGAGTCAAACTTTTGAGTAATAAAGTGTTTGCATAAATATCTTTTGATTAATTGTGAAGTAAAAAGGTCCAGTTTATGAAATTTTATTTCCATGCATTTGCAACTTTGAAAATACATTTATGAGCATTATCACCTGCTTATGCAAGTAATAAATTATACGTTCTCTGGAAAATTGCAGACTAATTTCACACCTTTTAGTTTAACTAAGCTTTCCTGGCAGAATGCTGGGATTTGAATTATCACCCAGTAAAACGCATGGTCTGAAGGGTTGCTGCTGTTAATATCATTATTAATCACTCTTGTTACAGTAATTCCTAAGAGCCAACTAAAAATGTGCTCTATTGTGCTAAACAGTGTACAAATACAGTAGTGATGGAATAACATAGTAACTTGGAGAGAAAAGTTAAAAAGGAGAGAAGAACGTAGCAATCACAGTGACAAAGCCAAGAGCTGAACTGAGGAGACACTTGTGTTTTATGGCAAGGACATACAGTGGCCATACACCAGGCTCCCATTTTGCAAGAGATCCCCCATTTAGATCCTAGCACCTAATGACCATGCACTAAGTCAGACTGGACTTTTGTTATGGTTTCCTGGGGGTGTCAAACTCCTTGGAGGGGCTGGGAGTGGGAGCATCACCCCATGCGCACCCTCAACATGCTGAAAGACACTGCTAGAACAGAAGAGAAAAGCATGGCCATGCAGAGGCTCAGCACAGGGAAGTCCAGTCATAACTGCAGAAAGGTCTCAGAAGCTGATGCTCCCTGTCTGGCTTCTTTCTGTGATTGTTAAGGCAGGAGAGTCCCTCTGAAGTTTTACTTCATTTGCCTGGGGAAGAGAGAGGGATCACTGCAGCTCTGTTTGTCCAGTGTCTGCTGTTTGAATGCTTCCAGGATACAATTATTATGGAAGAGTTTATTGATTATCTTAAAATAAGAGCTTGCAGATAAGTGTCTTTTCAGCTTTCTCTCCTTTTCTAACAAGATGACACATTGGGTGCCACACAAGTTATTAGATGTCTAGCCTGTATCAGATACAGGACGTCACAAAAAGATCACGCAGTTATCACAGGCCAGCAGATGTAAGGATTTAAAGTCCTCGTCTGGATTGTAGCTCTGGTGTAAATACATGGGCAGCTATTGCTTTCAGTGGAACTTCACTGAATGTACCAGCTAAGAATTTGGTGTTAAGGGCTGAAAGTAGCACTGACAGGATTCTTTTTTTCCCATGGTAAATGAAAAGAAATAACAACAACAACAAATCAGCAGCATAACTATAAGAGTAATTGTATCAGAGCCTGAAAATAATCAGTATCTATTTTGTCAACACCTTCCTCTCTTTCAAAAATCTTATGATATTGCAGATGCAGAACTTGGTTATGTCTTGCTTTTTGGTTTTATTGCATGGATTTAGTTCTCATGGAAAGAGGCAACTTGATAGCATTAGAAAATTAAGTCATGTTTTTTATCCACTGAACAGACACAAGCATACTGTAGTCGACATCTGTGTTAGCATTGCATTATAACCTGCTATGTACCTCATCCTAGGCCAACAGGTGAAAGAATAGTTCCAGCATTAATGTATGTCAATTTTCCATGACCAAATATTTAAATCTTTGGCCTATCTGCCACTTATAATCTAGTCGAAATAGATTGTTTTACAGCACTCACTACTGTAGTTTATGAGTGCCTTACAAATATTTTACATAGTTAGCATTTTAAAACTGAGAAAATTAAGTTATGTTTCTACAAAGAAATACATAAAGATAACTTCTTTCTTCCAGCATAATCTGCTGCTTTAGGAAGTTTTTAAACCTATTTTTTTTTCCTTTTTTCACTTTCTCTTCTTCTTAGTCTATTGTTTTTACAGAGGAGATTTCATAACATCGTTGCAAGCACTGGTAAGGGAATTGAGTTTTGATGGGTGCTGTCTGTTAGGTACCCACTACATTTAATAAAACCAAAACCCAAAGTTCATTCTTCAGTAGGATTACATTTAACATTGCATTTTGTTCAGCCAGGTATATCATGCTTAGTGAGTACTTAAGTTCCGTTTACCCCAATGGACTTTGCTTGAAGTTAATCACAGAATCTAATCATATATGTTTACATGTATTTTCAAATGAGGATTAAATTAATCATTCTAGATTAGAGCATTAGATCTCAAAGAACTGTAGAAGATTTCTGCCCATGCAATAGATATTACCTGATGACGTTCCCAGGATTCCTTCATTTATTGCTGTTCACTGAAGTTGATTGATCCTGTCACAGAAGAGAAATGGTTAAGAAATCTTTGATTTGTCCTCCTGAAATCTTCATAGGCTTGAACTTGGATTTAGAATCCAGTGTGAAATTCTTGAGTGTGCTGGGTAAATGTCCTCAGCACCAGCTTAATATTTTTCCACTTCACTTATCACATAGCAAATGTACTGTCATATTTTGCACTGTGTGTGGAGCTTGCTAAAGGAGAAACACAAATGGACATGCAGGAGTAACGTATGGCATGCACACAGAGAGAGTGTAAACATTAGTAAACAGGTTCCACAGCAACTCTAGTATAGGTCATTAAGAAATGAGAACTTTGCAGGGAAGTCAGGCTAAATTGTAGCTTGTGTCTCTAATTTTTAGCCCTTGAAACCAGTGAACTGTGAGTCAGGTTTAATTATTAACACATTTGGGTGGCAAAGGGGAAAACACTGAGGGATAAGAAATTAAACAAAACAAGTGACTGCTTGTGTGGGTGGTGAGAAACAGCAATGTTTCTGTTAGGAGGTAGAAACAGTCGTCATAGATACAGAGAGAGCTGGTTCTGGAGCCAGTTAAAATGTCCATGGGAAAATCAGCCAATATGTGACAATATTGCTAAAAGTGAAAGAAAAAGGATAAATGTGTGGGGAAAAAAAACATCATGGTGGCATTCACAGTCTACAGCTATCCAGTTTTACTTTCAAGTGTAAATATAACAGAATTATTGCATCTCTGATTCCAAGAATTTGTGAACTCATGATTTTGCTTAGAACTGTATACTCTAGGAACAGAACAGACACCATGAACTGAAGTTCTTCGGTCCTGAGCTAACACTAGAGCAACAAGTGTTGCAGTTGAAATAACTGTAAACATTTTAATGCCTTTCAAAAATTCTTTCAGATCAATAACCTTTGCTGGCTTTAGAAAAGACTTTAAAAATTTCTGCCAGGAAGTGTGATAAGATGATGCTGACATGGTTGGTTGTGGGTTTTTTTTATAATTTGTGGAATCTTTTGGAAAATATGGCAACATTTTGTCTGAGTCTTGTGCTCGCAGATGAGTCAATAAAGCCATCGAAGCCTCTCAGACACTTGGCCACAAAGCAGCAGGAGTTTAAAGATAAAACTTTAGATTCTTTAGTAAGGAAATTACAAGAAGAAAATAAGTAGACATCCTTTACTTTAAAAAAAAAAAAAAAATGAAAGAAAGAAAAGTGGTTACTATGCCAGGAAAAACACTGAAGACTGCTTACCTGATCTTTCTTAAGGCAGAAACACAAGGCAGGAAATCTCATACTACTGGGAAATTTCTAAATATGCCAGAAGCAACTGACAAGTGTAAAGCCATTCTTAGTGTACAGCAAAGCTACAAACAAGCTAAAAAAATACTTCAACAGTATGTCTGATAACAGAATCAAAAAATTAGAGACATGAGTTCAGTTGTAAAGTCAACCTTGGACAGAAATGGTGTTAGACTGATATCTGAATTTTACTGCCTGCTCAGGTGATATTTGGATTACTTGCTGGGTATATTTGCACAGTTTTCATCGCATAATTCAAAATGAATCTGATCTAAAATAAAAATATCCTTATAAGTAGCATTGGAATAGGAACTTCATAGTGGTATCCATAGTTCTTTTTTTTAAAACACATTAACTGGAAAGGAGGATAACATAGTAATGAAGTAGCATTTATACTGATGATCTAACAGCAGTCATGTAAATGTAGTTAGACATATTTTCCCCTTCCAGGTCTCAAACATTTCCATTAAGAAAAAAATGAACCCTTATTTGAACAGTGGAGATAAAATCCTTCTTTGTTATTATTAGAAATATAGAACTCTGTTTTTCTGCTTTTATTCTTGCAGTGCTGTATGAACATTTAGAATATATTAACACTTTGAAGTTTGTTCTTCTGGCTAGAAAATGCTGATCACAGCTTAAAATGGCATTGTAGGAGAGCTCTTTCAGTAAAACAGTATCCCTTCTTCTCTGGAGACATCTAAATTGGTTGTACAGCTCTCCCACTTGAGGATAATATGTAACAAGTAGGAATAATAATGTACTTTTTTACACTGGGATCAAATCTCCAACACCTACTTTTGTGTTATTCCTTATTTTTCTATCTGCAACACATTTTTTTCTTTGTTTTACCTTAGACTTTTAAGCCCTGATTCAAAGTCTTCAGAATTACAAGGGCTACTGCATAAGACTCTTGTCCATCCATAAATTGCCTTCCTTGACATTTACCCTGCAATAAGAATGATCTTATCTGGATAAACAATAGTTAACCTTAAACAAGTGCATTTTAAACACTTAGACAACTGACCTTTTACATACATCTTTCACAACATCTTTCATAAAATGAGAAAATTAGCTGTAATGCCAACTCTTACAGCATTCTGTTAATTACATCTCTGTGTCCCAAACATGCTATACTTTATGTATCCAGTTTAGAGTCCATTTCTTACTTGCTTTTTCATGTAGACAGCAAAAGAAGCAAACTGATCGTACAAAAGGTTATGAATTTGCTGGACAGCACATTGTTTCTTTCCCTTGACTTCCTGTGTTTTCTTTATTGCTATGCCAAATCCACAAGGTTTGGAATAGGCTGGGTGTCAAAATGCATATGGGAAGGAGCTGTAGACTTGCCACACCAAACAGATATTCTCACCCAATCTGTCACAGTAGTGATTTATACATGCTCACTACAGATCATTCTGAGGAAGGATTCTGAACTGTGTGATTCTTGCCAGAGTCAAGAATTTAGGGGACTAACATGTTTCTTAAGAAAAAGATTCAGCACTTTTCCTGTAGTTAGGCAGATGTTCCCTTATCTTTCTTTCATCAACAAAAATGTTGCACTGTAGGCTTTTTAAGGCTTAATTTCTCCAGGTTTTTTGATAGCCGTCTTTCAGTTTCCACAACAAAATAGGGTATTAAGACAGAAACCCCTGCTGAAGCAAAACAATTGTATAGACCAGCCTCTGGCTTCTTTCCAGTGAGAGTTAGGGGATCACATCTGCAATCTACACTTGAGACCTTCTATAGGACTTGCCATTTATTAGTTTGAATGTTCTCCAACAATATCTCATGGGATAACTAAAAAAAGATCCACTTCATTGCTTCCTAATACACCTTCAGCACACAAAAGCATCAGCACACTTAGAAGAAGAGCTCTGGGGTAAATGGAGAATGGGAGCTGGATATCCAAGCCGTACAACAACCTCTTATGATGCTTCATCTGCTTTCTGCAGCATTTTGTTCTAAAATGAGTGCCACAGGAATGTCATCATGACAGTAGGTTCTCACTTAAACTGGGAGCAGACAAGGTTGCCACAGAATTAATTCAGCCAAAGACACTGAAAATGTTGGAGCTGGACAGAGGACCAGAGTGCACTATCCTTTTCTCCCCATCCACTCACTCCCAGGCAAACGTGGTCTCAGGTTGGATGAGACAAGCAAGTATTCAGTAATGGGAAAGGACAGAGATTTCTAAGGATTCCACTCTTCCTAAGTCTGCCTTCTGCTACTCAGCCCAGTTAACACAATGAGTATTTGCATAAGCCCTGAGATGAATCCATGTTGATACTGCTAAGCCAAGACTTTCTGATTCCTTTGGGCCAAATCTGTCTGCTGAGGGAGAGTTGATTTTCTAATTTTATAGCTAGATCTACGTGACAAGTCTATGGGTGTTCTAGATTTCCATCTTTTCCTTTCAATGCCAAACTGCTTTGCAGCTACTTCCATTGCTTTTCTATGGAAGTGTGGTCCTGCAGCTAAGAGATTGCAAACATAAGCTAATTGTTCTTTTATCTTTCTTGCCATTTCATTAGTGTTCTGGGACAGAATCCAACTGCCATGGAAGTTTTCTTAATTCTCAAACTCTAATTTGCTGACCACTACTGACCTGATAATGATACTCTGGCATTTTTCTTTTTTTCTTTTTTTTTTTTCCCTTAGAGTTTTATACTTATCTTTCTGGCTTTTTCTCCCAAGTGCTTATGTGAGGCACAGATCCTGTCTACATTTTAGAATTATCTTTTTCTTCTGACAGTGAAATTACCCTTTTTATGCCTTAGAGATGTGACCACATTCTCCAATGACCTCTTGTGGGTTATCTATTTGAACATTATCTTATTTACTTAACCTTTCACTCACTCCTTTCTGTTTTGAGACTTTTTCGTTTGCTCTCTTTGCAGTATTAATATTCTTATTTTCCTTACTCTCCTTGCTTTGGAAATTCTCCTATGTGTTCTCTGTATTGCTGCTGCTATGGGATGTCTGTAATGAAGGAACGGGGGCAAAAGAATTTCGAAAATGAGGAGAGATGACCAGCAAAAAGCAGCAAATTTTGGTAGTCCACTGAAATTTCTTGCAGACGAAAGGGCAGCAGAGCTTTTGTATGGGACTCTGTTTCTTTTGAAGTATCAGCCAAGAATGAGGACATATCTGCTGAATATTTCTGAAGTTCCAGCTGTGAGTTTCTTCAACACCTGAAGTTCTAAAGGAGGATGGGGAAAAAGAAATGACTGGATCTGTTTAATGATTTACATAATGATAGTCAGGTTTGACAGTAAGTGTTTACGCATAAAGTTGTCTAGCATTTTCCGTTACAGGACCTTGATATTTAACCAGTTTTATGAGTGGGCTACAGTTAAGCCCTTCAAACTAAAGGTTTGCCTAAGTATATTTATTATTTTACAGTTAAAGCAACTCAGCCTTTCTGATCATCTAGGTCAAAGGAATGAAAAACAAGAAAATCAATGAATTTTTTTTTATAGCCATTACACTAATGAGTTCTAATAATTCTTTTTGCAGTGTCAGTGTGACATTTGACATGGAAAGAAAGAGGGAAGAGATGCCACAGGGCATTGTTTCAGGCTGTCGTTTGTCCCCATTGCAAATTCATCTAGCTTTGTTTGAATGGAAAGTGATTTCAAATTAGGGTACGGCAGCAAACTCTGGGCAAGAGAGCCAACATGCAGCCATCCATCCTGCAACTGAGCCATGGTGCTGAGGGAGCAGGCTCTGCTCCTGCTGAACAAACGGACAAACCCTGGGGGCTGCGTGGGCCCTCACTCTGCCCGTGCCTCTCTTGGCTTGGGCAACTGGCACCTGTGTAGGATGGAGAACAAAAGAGACCATTCTTTCTTTGTATCAGTTGTGCAGAGGAGAGGAAGGAAGCCGTCGTTCACTGCAGGGAAAGAGAGGACAGCAGAGTGCAGAAGCATCTAGCTCATGTAATTGTGGCTGGGGGGGTATTGCCTCTGTGATTTTGTTGCATGGATCTCTTCTGAGAGGCTGAGGGTCTCTAATGGCTCATGTGTAGGTCAACACCTCTCTGTAATAGTGTTCTAGGGTTTCTTTTTGTTTTCAGTGTTTCCTTTAAACAAGATAGAAGTATTTATATGTATGTATTTACTGAAGACTTATCTGGGAGCTAAAAAGACCATTATCCTCCTCCTATCATCAGCTCATGTGGAGGACACTGCTCATCACACATTGTTAACTGTGGCTACCTGACTGCGTAACACCCACTATCCACAGTATAAGCACAGTTGTGAAAATACCTGCACACACACTTTTACATGCACTGGAACAAGAGTCTATTAAAGCTGCAAACGCAGCAACCGAGACTGAGAAATTTCCAGAATTGAAGCTGCTTCTGTGACCTTTATTTAGCCACCTGTGTTTTTGAGTTATGCTACAGTCTTTAACTGCGTGATCAAAGTGAGCATCTCCTTATTAGTGCACAACATGGGTTTCTCTCACTGGTAATGAATAATGTGGTTGCCTTCAGCACCCCAGACTCATTTGCCGCAGAAATTTCTCATATCTAACATGGGACTAATAACTATTACCCTGCCCAGCCAGGGTCTTAGGAAGGTAATCCATGCTTAAGATGTACTCAGAAGCTGCAGTAAGTCAGCTAGCCTAAGAAAATCCGACAAACAACTGAATGTGGATGATTTTCAGTAAATAAAGCACAAGGCTGGACTGGGTGATGAAGGTAAAACGAAATATTGAACAGCAGCATCCAGTGAACCTCTGCTGTGATACATGAAAAAGAATTGGATGTTGATGTAAATCAACATGGGCAACTTCTCATTCTCACTTTTCTTAATTTTCCAGTATTTTACTTAAATTTTCTTTGGATGCTTGGAGCCATCTTTTTTTTCTTTGCATGAAATACATTATTGTGCTTGGACAGGAAATTATTTTTTAAACATCCAAGCAGTCAGACAAGCAGCATATTCTAATTTAATTCAAGCATGAAATACAAGCATGAACTTTAGCTTGCATAGTTAAACATTTTTTCAATTGTCACAAAGTTATCCTGTTGATCTTAAGGCAACAGCAATTAAAAAATGACAGTATTTTCCTACCGGGTGTTTCAGTACTTATTTCCACATAGCGGGAGGGGTATGCACTTGATCTGGCACTCTGAAATGGAATTGGAGAGCGGGAAAAACCTGTTCAATTTTCATTATACCTTACAGGATTTGGAATAATTCAGTCTGGTCTCTTCAAAAACCAATTGCTTTTCCAAGCAAAGTTATCAGTCTGTCATGCTGTTGTCTTCTGTCATAAAACTGTCATCACAGTCTCTATGAGGTGGCAATGCTGGGGGCACTGGCGAAGCTTCTTGGCTCAGTAGTGCTCAGATTTTTCATGGCAAGCTATGGTGTTGCAATGAAAGTCACATGGCTCTTCTGCCACAATGTGGGAGCTACCATGCCTTTCATTACTAATGTCATAAAATACCATCTTGACATCTGGATATATTCCCACCCTATTTGAAGTATCAGCTGTTTATTCCCTCACTGTTGACCTTTCTTACCTCCTTATAATTTGCTGAGCTATCATCCTTTCAACAACCTGCTATGTTTTTTTTTTCTGAAAAGTGCTGGGAAAGGGTCTGTGTAACACTGTTTATCAAAATAATGGGTATGCTTTTTCATCTGGTGATAATGCCAAGAAAGATCTGTAAGAATCAAAGAAACAGAGGAAAAGCTGGGGTGGGAAGAACCCCTGAAAATCATCTCACCCAACACCCCTCTCAAAGCAAAGTTCTGTAATCTTATATTTCAAGGCAGCTTTTGGACCCTATAGTCATACCATTGGGTTTCTTGACTGTATTTGCTAAATCTCCTAAAGTTATTATATCAGAAATTATGCTGTAATGATTGTATTAATGATATGACAAATTCATATGCAATTTGTACCTTGCAAGTCAATTTAATTCTCTCATCAAGTAATTCTCAAGAATTTTTTTTAAGACTTATTTAATTTAAAGGTTAAATAATCTCCTTAGATTCCAATTTGCTGAGTTAGGACTGCTTTAAAAAGAATATATAGTCTAGCCTTAGCTTGAAATAACATCTATGCTGAACAATGGTCATTTTCAGGTGACACACCTGAACAGATCTGTAGCTATATTATAATTTGATTTTTTACACTAGCCACATATTTTAATGATGGTTATACAAGAACTCTAGAACACTATACTCCAGAGGGGTTTTTTTTCCTAAGTCTTTTCCAACAAGTGGCCAGCCTTTGGGTCTTCTGTTAATCACCAGTTTGTTGTAGAAAATAATCTTCTGAAGTTGTAAATGTTTCTTGCTAGAACTATTTTAACTAGCTGCTTTCACCTCATAATCAGTACTTTGTACAATTTTTTTTTTGTTTTGTCACAGGCAATAAGTAATGTTTTCATGAACTATTTCCCATTAAATTCCTCTTGAGAAAGTGAGAATGAAAGCCTTTTTTTAAGCCTAAAGAAATAATGTGATGTTTTTACCAGGGATTACTCTGAGACTAAAGGTTCACGTTCCAAATAGCTGCAACTTCTTTTACCTTTACATGTAGATGCAATTTAATTCTATAGCAATTGTTAGGTCAGATGCAGTTATGGTCTCCATGGAAGTTTGTGACCCTGACTCATGCAATGAAGGGAAAAACATTTTTAAAATAATATGTTTCTTTAATTAAAAGATTGACTAAACTACTGTTACAAACTGGAAAAAGAAATATTCATTAAACTTCTGTGGGAGTGGTGTGTCATCTCTGTAGGACAAACTAGGGCTATTTAGAACATCTCAGCTATATGTTGCATATCTGTGTGAATTCCCGTCAGTGTGCTCCAACTCCTGCATTTGCGAAGTTTTCCTTGTTTCAAAATGTGTAAAATGAAGTGAGGTTGTATTTTTGCATATTGTTTTGTCCTTTGACTCAGTGGCATATAGAGTACAATACTTAAACTATACTCCTAACCCACCATACTCTCTGAATTTTATCTCACAATGGCTTTGTTCATCAGTGTCTTATCTGTAGATACTGCTTTCTTTCCCTTTGACTACCAGTACCATATCTTTCTTCACAAAAGAGATGTAAAAACGGTTTTGGCAAAGCCCATCTTCAGTGAGTGCAAAAAAAAAATGCACAGAGACATAGTCTATTAGCATCTCAGCACTAGCATTTCTTCCTACAAAAGAAATGGCACTCTCAGGGCTATACAGGCTACCCAAGTAAAACCTTTATTTGGCACTTCTGTGTACTGAAACTGTCCAACTAGCTGATAAGCAGGCACCATGCCACTGAAGCAGATGGGCATAGCTGTAGAGAGCCAAAAGACAATGTATGTGCATCAAGTGTGGATGTTGGTGGCAGGCTTCCCAGTCAGTGATGTCTTAACGATTAAATGTCCTGAGTTTTTTTGCATCTGTAGTTACAGAGATGCCAGCCTTATTCCTGAATGGTCTTTGAAAATCTCTCCTGTTTTATTTTTAAATTATAAAAAAATTATTAAAAATATAAAATTAAATTATAAAAATTATAAAAATTATAAAAATTATAAACCATTTTTTCTGATGCAAATGGTGGATGAGCCAACTAGGAGAGGAGCGCTGCTGGATCTTATCCTCACTAACAAGGAGGGTCTGGTTGAAGCGGTGAAGGTTGAGGGCAGCCTTGGTTGTAGTGACCATGAGATGGTAGAGTTCAGGATCTCATGTGGCAGGAACAGAACAGCTAGCAGAATTACAACCCTGGACTTCAGGAGGGCCAACTTTGGCCTTTTCAAGCAATTGCTAGGGGAAATCCCATGGGACAGGGTACTAGAAGGTAAGGGGGCCCAAGATAGTTGGTTAGCATTCAAGGATTGCTTCTTCCGAGCTCAAGATCAGAGCATCCCAACAGGTAGGAAGTCAAGGAAGGGTACCAGGAGACCTGCATGGTTAAACAGGGAACTGCTGGGCAAACTCAAGTGGAAGAAGAGGGTGTACAGATCATGGAAGGAGGGGGCTTCCTCCTGGAAAGCTAAGGCCTCCTTGGAATTAAACCTTGCAAGAGAGGTCAAGGACAACAGAAAGGGCTTCTTCAAATACATTGCAGGTAAAGCCAACACTAGAGGCAATGTAGGCCCACTGATGAATGAGGTGGGGGTCCTGGAGACAGAGGATAAGAAGAAGGCAGAGTTACTGAATGCCTTCTTTGCCTCTGTCTATACTGCTGGAGGCTGTCCTGAGGAGCCCCAGACCCCTGAGGCCCCAGAAGAAGTCAGGATAGAGGAGGAATCTGTCTTGGTAGATGAGGGCTGGGTCAGGGACCAATTAAGCAATCTGGACGTCCATAAATCCATGGGCCCTGATGGGATGCACCCGCGGGTGCTGAGGGAGCTGGCGGAAGTCATTGCTAGGCCACTCTCCATCATCTTTGCTAAGTCGTGGGCAACGGGAGAGGTGCCTGAGGACTGGAGGAAAGCGAATGTCACTCCAGTCTTCAAAAAGGGCAAGAAGGAGGACGCGGGTAACTATAGACCGGTCAGCCTCACCTCCATCCCCGGAAAGGTGATGGAGCAACTTGTTCTTGATGCTGTCTCTAGGCACATCAAGGATAGGGGGATCATTAGGGGCACTCAGCATGGCTTCACCAAGGGGAAGTCATGCTTAACCAACTTGATAGCCTTTTATGAGGACGTAACCCGGTGGATAGATGATGGTAAAGCTGTGGATGTGGTCTATCTTGATTTCAGTAAAGCATTTGACACGGTCTCCCACAGCATCCTCGCAGCTAAACTGGGGAAGTGTGGTCTGGATGATCGGGTAGTGAGGTGGATTGTGAACTGGCTGAAGGAAAGAAGCCAGAGAGTGGTGGTCAATGGGACAGAGTCCAGTTGGAGGCCTGTGTCTAGCGGAGTCCCGCAAGGGTCGGTACTGGGACCAGTTCTATTCAATAGATTGATTAATGACTTGGATGAGGGAATAGAGTGCACTGTCAGCAAGTTCGCTGATGACACAAAACTGGGAGGAGTGGCTGATGCACCGTAAGGCTGCGCAGCCATTCAGAGAGACCTGAACAGGCTGGAGAGTTGGGCGGGGAGAAACTTAATGAACTATAACAAGGGCAAGTGTAGAGTCCTGCATCTGGGCAAGAACAACCCCATGTATGAGTACAAGTTGGGGGCAGAGCTGTTGGAGACCAGCGTAGGGGAAAGGGACCTGGGGGTCCTAGTGGACAACAGGATGACCATGAGCCAGCAATGTGCCCTTGTGGCCAAGAAGGCCAATGGCATCCTGGGGTGTATTAGAAGGGGTGTGGTTAGCAGGTCGAGAGAGGTTCTCCTCCCCCTCTACTCTGCCCTGGTGAGGCCGCATCTGGAATATTGTGTCCAGTTCTGGGCCCCTCAGTTCAAGAAGGACAGGGAACTGCTAGAGAGAGTCCAGCGCAGAGCCACAAAGATGATTAAGGGAGTGGAACATCTCCCTTATGAGGAGAGGCTGAGGGAGCTGGGTCTCTTTAGCTTAGAGAAGAGGAGACTGAGGGGTGACCTCATTAATGTTTATAAATATGTTAAGGGCAAGTGTCATGAGGATGGAGCCAGGCTCTTCTCAGTGACATCCCTTGACAGGACAAGGGGCAACGGGTGCAAGCTGGAACACAGGAGGTTCCACATAAATATGAGGAAAAACTTCTTTACAGTGAGGGTGACCGAACACTGGAACAGGCTGCCCAGAGAGGTTGTGGAGTTTCCTTCTCTGGAGACATTCAAAACCCGCCTGGACACGTTCCTGTGTGATATGGTCTAGGTAATCCTGCTCCGGCAGGGGGATTGGACTAGATGATCTTTCGAGGTCCCTTCCAATCCCAAACATTCTGTGATTCTGTGAGTCTGTGATAAAGAACTTTTTGAGAATGCTTGATCTAAAATTTGCCTGAGACAAGAAGGTTAACAGTAAAGGAAATAGCAACAATAACCTTTCCCAGTCCAAAACAGGAACATGCTCTCACCCAAAACTGAGTTGCAAACTAGAGTTACAGAGGAAGGAGAGTAAAAGCATTATTTAGGGTATTCGAGATATGCAGTGGAGAGGAGCAACAGGTACTTTCAGAGAAAGAAAGTCAGATACAGAGAAATGCAATTACTGTAATTTTACCAAAAAAGAAGGATTTGGAGGTTACATCATGAATGAAAGATACTCAAAGGCGTGAATAAGGAACATTACACTATTTGATTGTATCACATTTAGGGGAATAGAATTTGGTCTATGTATATTAAGAGAGCTGGACCACGAAATTACCTGATTACATCACCAATTGATTTACAGAACTGGAAGAACTTACTGCATGCAATATTTTTAGCTAATGTTTTTTGATGCAAGTTGAAAGTGAAGGAAAAGACAGTTTCCCTAAGATATGCTAAAAGAAGGTTTTTCTTTGTTTCCTGAATAATACAGAGCCAAACATGCACGTAGAGCCAGGTATAAACCTTCCTGAGGAAGACCATAATTCATGCACTAAACAAAGTGTAGTGTGTTTTGGTGATTTGAGTAAAGCCAGATATTGATTGATTGATAAATGCGGAAGATATTTTTAGAATAGTACTTCCTCTGAATATATGCAGTCTGGTTTCAGTGTTAAATTAATGTTTTTTAGACATACATAGTCTTAAATTTCACTGAAGAAATTCAAAAATGAAGAAGTCCATTTTGCATTTTATGCTCTTGAAAGAGTGATGTTTGAGTATCTATTGTTATAGCTTTAGATTTCTTTTTTATCTCATTGAATACATTAAAGATTGAAAAAGACTGAAAAAAAGCCATGTTGTATTAAAACATACTGATCTTGCCAAATCGGGCAGTCTTGCCAATCAATCAGATGTACCAGAAGGGAACAAGTGAAAGGGGAATTGTTGTCTTCCTCTCTCCCCTCCCTGTGGCTCATTGACGTCACTCAGTGAGTCAGTCACACTCATGTGGGCACAGGTACAATTTCACAGTTATGCACCCTCTACACAAGGAAGTTTCATCTAACCGTGTGCTCACCATACAGTTTCATGAAGCTAGTTTTTGTGCCTCTAGAATTTGGCTCCATCCACTCCAGCCATCTTAGCCTCCTAAACAAAATTCAGTCTGGCTTCATAATATGGTTGGCTCTAAACAACTGTACTAGTTGGGGTCCCTTTAAAGGCAAACTCTGCAGAATGAATTTATGTATGTTTGTTATCTCAAGGAATGGGAAGTGACCTTTGCAGTTGACTGGTACTTTCAAAACAGCCACCAACCTGCCAAAACAGGTACCAGACAGTGACTTTGAAAGTCTGTGTGCTCTGTTCCCCAAACCTGAAACACAAACTCTCCTAGTATCTTAGCCACCTCCCAATTTTTTTCTAAAATTATTTTTTCTAAAATAAATAAAAAGCGCTTGATTGTCCTCACTTATTTTTCCTATGACGAATATAGCTTTAGCTTCAATCTCCTTTGGAATATGAACACCAAGGACCAAACTCAAAGCCCTGTGAACTCCATGACCAGGCTTCTTGTGGCTTTGACTGTTAAGGATTAAGTCAAAGAAAATGGAAGGAAGAAAATGATACCTGGGAAGCTGAATACAAACATCTCAATTTATAAAAAGATCTTATTGTAAACTGCTTAGTTTTAGCAAGAATTTTGATGTATTCACTGAAGGAGATGGATTCCCTGTATAAATAGTTGCAGTTGGCACTCAAATACTGAGGCATCAATAAAAGAATCTAGATAAATGTCAGAAGAGTTCTGTTCCTAGCAACAGTATCTATTGATTTTATTTTTTGCATTCTGTTAAAAATGAACACTGAAAGAATTCTGAGTGTCCTGATTTGGTTTTTTAATAGGTAATTTAAATGGGCACAGCTGCTAAAAACTCCATTAAAATAAGCTGTTCAATGACTGATTTTTCTTTTCGGGTGTTTCTGAAAAGGCCAGAGACACCAAGGAAACAGTCAACGTGTGTAGCTCCACCAATATCATAAAATCATGGAGTGGTTTGGGTTGGAAGGGACCTTAAGGATCATCTAGTTCCAACCCCCCTGCCATGGGCAGGGACACCTTTCCTCTAGACCAGGTTGCTCAAAGCCCCATCCAACCTGGCCTTGAACACTGCCAGGGATGAGGCATCCACAACTTCTCTGGGCAACTTGTTCCAGTGTCTCACCACCCTCACAGTAAAGGATTTCTTCCTAATATCTAATCTAAATCTACCCTCTTTCAATTTAAAACCATCACCCCTCATCCTGTCACTACTTGTCCTTGTAAAAAGCCCCTCTCCCGCTTTCCCGTAGGCCCCCTTCAGATACTGGAAGGCTGCTATAAGGTCTCCCCGGAGCCTTCTCTTCTCCAGGCTGAAGAGCCTCAACTCTCTCAGCCTTTCTTCATAGGAGAGGTGCTCCAGCCCCCAGACATATGCTAATGTCTGAAGCAAATTATGGCTTTCCACCTTTTCAGTGAGAACACCTTCTCATTAGATTACAGCAAGAATATATTTCTTATGTTTATTTTATCTGGAGAAAAACACCTTGCCTTCCTGGCTACACATTGTCCAGTTCAAACAGGAGGAAGAGACAATGCTTCCACTCAGGTCTGGTCACTCAGCAGAATAGGTAAGTTCCTGCTAGGGCTGCATGAGGTTAAAAAGGACCTAGAGAAGTGGCCCTTAGCTAGTGAGGCTGGTTTATCCTGGGTGAAATGCAAGCATATGGCAGGGTGAGCACAGCACAGAGTCCACATGGAGAAGCACTGCTACCCCGCAAAGGGATTGGGCAGCCAGTGAGGCTTGTTGGACCACTCTAAAGAATTGATTCCATCAGCAGATCCTCTCTGTAGGGTGGTGTTCCCCAGACTGGGCAACGGCAAGGAGGGAGCAACACCACTTCTTGCTAAGGGGCTATTCACGTGTTCTGCAGAAAAGCAATTGCACAATCTATTCTTGAGCATTTTTTCAAATATTTCTTAACATTTGAGGCAGACTTGTACACACAAAACTGTTCTTCCACCTGTCACTTTCCTGCTAAATGTGTGGGATTTTTTTGCAGCGGGTTCATTCATAGTAAGAGTCGCTCTTAGGTGAAGCCTTGGATAAAGCAGTAGCAGCTTATAGTAGTAAGTTTCTTTTTCATTGGTAATTCTTCAGTAAAATGTTCTGTAGTGCTACAAGTTACAGTGAAATTTTACAGCAACATTTCCTGCAGTTTTACCCTAAGATTTAATAATAAAAAACACCCATAGAAGACAGCTTGAATTCTTGTGAATGCAATTTCTACACTAATCACTATGCATGAACTCTCAGGAAATCCAGGGCTTGAAATGCTTAGTGTCTTAAGAATCATCTAGAAGGCAGAGTCTGGAAAAATTCTTTCAAAATATTTCTAGCTCTTGCATTGAAGAACCAAATGACCTCCAAAATCACATCATTTTGCTTTCTATCTTTCTTTTTTTTTCTATGCCAACTATAATGTGAATTTAACAGCTGATAACTGCTCAAAAAATAATGCCATTTCAAAGCCGTGGTTTCAAGTTTTTAGATCTTGTACAGCATTGATTTCTAGTGCTAGTATCTCTTGAGGTAGATCCTGGTAGATTCATGTTGGAACTGAAGCAGAGGGGTAGAAGAGGATCAAAACAGCACTATTTTAAGGTTCACTATTGCCTGACCAGCTCAAGTTATGTCTTGAAAAATAGAGGTATTACTAGAAATCCAACATAAAGAAAGCATTTTGAGCTCTATTTAAGTGAGAATTATCTGTATATCATTTTCCTGTTACTTACATTTAATTAGTCATTTCTATTTTGAGAGACTTTATATCTTCCACAAACAAAAGAAAGAATGCTGAAAAAAATAGGAAAGTAGCATAAGAGGAAAAATATCAATCCATCCATCTGTGTATATATGCATGTATACGTATTTGTCTGCAGCTGGGTAGATATGTACTGTGTTGCAGTAAATTGAGTATTCAGAGATTCGAAGTTGCTCCCTGCTGGTAAATGTTTCACAACAAAGATGTGATCAAAAGAAATATAGGAAATGAAAATGAGTAAAGCCAAACCAATTAAATCTCCACTGCCAAGTCAAAAAGGTAAAATAAATATTTAAAAATAAAATAAAAATATTAAAATAAAAATTTCTGCCTTAACTTTCTTTAGTACATAAAATGCACTTTTGTTAAAAAGGTCATGAGCTTTAACATATGGATGCAGAAGAAACCTAAAAAAAAACAACCCCCAAAAAATCACTGAGAAGAAAAGAATTTGAGATGACTAGAAAAAAATTTCTCACTTCCCCATTTGTAAAAGAATGACAGAAATATTGTCTTGTTAAAGAAAACTCTTTTTAAGGTAAGTCCTTAGTTACAAAATACTTTCTTTTGGGGATCTAGAATATTTGTAACACCCTAGTGTAACATAGTAGAGTGACTGAACAATGCTAAAAGGTAAGTTATGTATGCTTACTTTTAACATTTTGGCCATTCACCCTTATATGAATCATATGAAAAGAAATCAATATTTATTAAGAACAGAGTGACCACACTGAGAAAATGCTGTGTATCTTTCTTATGGAGGCCTTTCTTATGAATGGGCTGATATGTCTCTTGAGTTGTTCATGGGTTCCTGGAATGGAGGTTTGTCATTCGGTGTTTAGGGTAATATTTTAAGATGGTACAGTTGGACACTGAAATAGAAGCTGAAAAACAAATGAAAGTGATGCAGTACCCAAAAACAGCTGCCATGTTAGCACTTCTCCCAGTCTTTTCCGCTAAAACCTAAAGAGTTGTGAATCCAAGGAACAGAAAATAAACGAACGATTCAAGCTTAAGCATTAATTGACCATCAGTTTGTGTAGGATACAAGAGACAATAGTTCTCAGAAGATCTCTTTTCAGCAGTTATTTGGGGATATTTTACACTGGTGACATTTAAATTGCTTTGTTCTTTTAGTTTATGTGGAAAAAAGGGAGTGCATATCTGCATAGTGCAGTGTTACTATTGCATTTTTTATGTCACTAGTACAAGATTTTTAATGGGCTCTGTGACATTGGGAATTTTGCCTTGGAGTTTAGCTTTCCAAACAGCAAAGGTGGAGTGATCTGTGTCAGACACAGAGAAATGAACCAAACCCTGGAAGTGCCTTTTCCTCTCAATTGAATGCAATGGGAATCTAGACACTGCTCAGAGGAGGACATCTGCATTGCAGACATCTATATGTGGGCAGATGGATACCGCTCCTGCAGTAATGTGCTCTGTAGAAACCCAGCTTCTCTTATGCAGAAGGAGTTGGAGCTATGTCTTCAGGAAAAAAGTAAATTGCTGTGCGTTCTGGGCCCAGAATAATTCTGGCACACAAGAAAATGGAAACAAAACAGAAGAAATCAAAAGAAAGGAGCCCAGTGAGTCCCACCCAAGCTATAACTCTCTGGCTATGAGCAGAATGAGGGGTGACTGCACATCATAGCAATGTGCAGGGCTCTGGGCTGTCTCTTCATCCATTTGTGACCTGACCAGAATGTGCCTCACCTTTCTTCTTGCCTTTTATGCTTATGAATCCTTCCCACACAAATCAAGGGGGAAATAGAGTTAATACACTCCTATATAAAATTAGGGCTTATAACTGAGCCCAAGGATCTTGAAAGTTTATACATATCCACTGGGTGCATAGAAGCCTCTGGGAAGGAATTTTAAGCAGCACTTTCTCTATATCTGCAAGCAGCAATTGTTCAGGAGTAAAAAACCAATCCAACAGTAATTTTCTGTTTGGTAGTGACCAGTTCTGATGCACTTGACAGCTCAGCAGCTTTCAGTCGTTTTTGGCAGAGGACACTAATTATTAAAGTGTAATGTAAAGGAAGTAAAATGTCAGAGAGATTTTTTACCTGAGGGAGCAAAGGGAAGGAGAAAAAATATATACATTTGTGACTGATGAAAGGCTGAAGAGCCAAGGACTCACAATGCAAAAGTGTTAAAAAATTCCCTGCTAAACACATGCAGACAAACTAGACTGTCATTGCAATTTGAGACAGAAAAGTCCAACAACTAAAAAATAGATCATACAAAATCAATTCACATTCACTTAGAAACAGAAAGTCACAAAGAGATGGACAGTGCTCTGACACTATAGCCATGATTGATTAAAAAAAAAAACCACCAGCAAGAAAAAGTCTAAGTCCTAACGATGTGAAGAATTCAGCCAAGCAGAACTAGACAACTAACAAGCAATGGAAAAAATCTGTAGTATTATGTTATTCTGCAAGAGCTTCCCAGTACATTCAAGAAAGTGAATGAACATTTATTGAAGTTGAACTGATTGCACAAAGCCGTCTGCTGCCAGGAACATTATTATTTGTTGTCAAGGCTCCTGGTTTTGGCCCCAAGCTCTCTCCCATTGAGTCCTGTAGGTAACTGCTGGGCAGGGAAGACTTTCATCTGGATCATAAAAAGCAGAGCATGGTTGCTCTTTGTTTTAGGTTGCTGAGAGCAGCAGTTCTGCTTAAAACAGCTGGTCCTCATGCATTCAATAGCTGAATCTCTCCTGGGCATGAATTAGCTCCTGATTCCTCATTGGAGTCAGGCTGTTGTTTCTGATCCTGCTCTGCGCTGGAGGCTTCCTGCTGAGGTGTGGCTCCTGCTGACTTCTAGAGCCTGACTCTTCACCGCACTGTGCTGCCCACACCCTCGTCAGCTGTCAGGGGAAAGCCTCAGGCAATGGGAACGGGAAGGAAACAGCAAAATGCGCAGAGCAGGTTAAATTAGAGAATGGTGCCTACTAAGTGGCCACATGAAGTCACCCTGTAGACTGCTGTCATTTCCACTTCAAATGGACTTCTTCCAGGGTAGTCTAGGTGAGGTCTTTTAGTAGTTCCAGGAAGGTAGAAACAAGAGGCAGAACATTTGCTGTTTGGTGCTGAAGAGGTTTGAACAGGCAACACCACAGAAGGTTACGACAACTAAACCATGGGCTTCGCTGTTCAGGAACAGCTGACTCCACCACATAGTTGTTTCTGTTTCAGAGGGGCTTTCCAAAGGTAAGCAAAGCTGTAGGCACCTCAAAGATTAGCTGAATGTTATCAGTAAGCTTAGACAGTATGTTGGTGCCAAGTATTCAGAATTCCACTTGTTATCAGATTTGGTGGGGAAAAGATAAGTTTGAAAATTGTATTTCTAAGTGACGTATCTTCATAGACAGAGGAAATTTGGGGAAAATAACTTTAGAAGCAAAGATAATGATAATTGTAGACAGTTGTTACTGTGTTATTAGAAAGAGATGCTCCTTTCCAGACATGCTGAGCTCAAAGTAGTCTTTGAACAACTCAAGTACTGTTGTCCAGATAGCATAAACAATCACATTTTAATTACTATGGCAAATATAGTAATTATAATTTTACAAATGCATTTATTTTATTTTTCCTGAATGGAGCATGGAAGGGTCTGGGGGCATAATATTTTCAGATTTGGAAGAATCTGAAACTAAAATTGTGTGCATTTCTAAAAAGAAAATAAGTAGCAAATCACTAATTGCAACAACAATTCAATTACTTTAAATTGCACAAGGTAATATTTTTTTAAGTCTGGAGCCCTTGTATCCCTCAGTCAAATGTCATTGTAATTGACTCACATATCCAAAAAGAATTTGGGAGCAAGAGAAATGCCATGTAAAGTTCTGTGAAAAGAAAATGATTAAATTTAAAATGCTCATGGCTATCAGAGTTGCTCACTATTTGTTCTTAAAAGGTATGTGACATATTTCTCCTTCGGGCAAAGTGAGTATTAGATGTGAGTTCTGGTGACTAGGTTTATATCGAAGGCAGTAGTGGGCTACCTGGACTTTTGGTTCTTGTGTCTTTGTGATCATTTTTCTATTGGGCTGTGGAATTAAGTCTAGTCATTTGATTTCTCTGACATTCAGTTTGCCTGTTAGTAAAATGGAGATAATGCAACGTAGCCAACTTTGAGAGAAGTCTGAAGAGGGGTGCATGGATTCTTAGTAGTGTTACAAGTATTTCGATATTTCAGTCTCCCATTTCCCAAGAAAAAAGACATCCTATATTAATTTTTGATGATTCATAGCAAATTTTCAAACCTGTAACTACATAGTATCAATAAATCATAAAGTAAGTACTTCTCATAATTCTTCGTAGAGGATTATAAATTCATGTTTACTTGAAGAAAGGTAAGCATTTTCTACCTGTATTGATAAAATTTATTTTACAAAAAAAAAGTAACTTTTACTGATTGGCTACAACTTTGCAAAACAGTAAGTATTTAAATCTTCAGTCTTAGCCTTCCAGTTATACCTCTTTCCAGTCCAGTGTGGATTTCCATAAAAATAATAAGCTGTGTTGTCATTGCTATGCCTTCTGTCAGTATCTCCTGCTTGGTCAAGTACGTGTTCATCAAGGTTCTTGTCTTGTTGATATGTGACTGCAGTAGCATTGTGGTGGCTTCTGTCAGACAATGCAGCTGTCTTGAACTCCCACATATGGGAAAAAAATACAGCTATAGCCCTTTGAAGAACTCTTATAAAATGTGTTTCTAATTAGATACATATAATAGAAAGTACCAGAGGGATTTGTTCATTGTCACAGACCTTCAGAGCTGAATTTCCGCAACAATTTGCTGAAGCACATAGACAAGAGGCATTTATGACTGCATGTGATCCAGAGATAAGAGATGTGCTAGATCTGAAGCATCTGAAATAAGAAGCAGTGGGAAGCAGAAGCATCCTTGTATTTCAAGATAATTATACTCAGTGTTTATCCGTAGAATTCAGGCAGCAACCACTTAATATAACATTTCAAAAGGAAGCAGTTTAAAACATACTTTTTAAAGACATTTTTAAACCTTATCTGTAGTCCACTAGCAGCAGATGCTTGTTAAAAGAGTGTCTCTAAAAGTCAGATAAATTTGCCATTTTTTTTGTGAGAGACTAGCCAGTGGAAAAGAGAAGTTTCAATTCTTCATGTAAGCATAAGGCTCTCTGCCAGGACAAGCAGTTCCAAAGTGCCTTGGAGTATTCTGCTGGATGTGCTGTGCACAGGGAGCTTTTTAATCAGCTGTTTCTTACATGCAATGTGACAAGTTGTGCCATGAACAGCCAATCTAATGAAACCTAGTTTCCAGTGGCTCTCTCCTACATTTTTTCCCCTTCATGTTGACTGATAAAAAATGGTCTTGTAAGTCTTTCTCTGTATGAGGACTTAATAGAATATCTCTTCCCATTTGTAGGCCTATTTTCATGAAGATTTTGTGGAAAAATATCTTTGAATCTTCTAGTCTTTTGTCCAGTTTCATTAAATTGTTCGGGAGCACAGAAGTTATTTCAAGGGAACAGACATCACACATGGATATTACTGCTTAAGTTACTTCTTTTGGAAACCAGTCTAAATGCAGCATTTAGAATTTTCAGTATAAGAAATCCAATTATCTTTGTGTGTCAGAAGGAATACTTGTATTAACTCCATCAGAGTATATGTATACTTGTATATAACATTGAAATATTAAAATAATTGGAAAAACCCACTAAGTTAAAATGATGCAAAGTCAGAAAAAATTGTCAAATTAAGTTTATTGAATCGAAATTAATGTTTCCTTCCCTTGTTCTGCTAGTTATAATGCTCCATGTTACATGCTAAGCCAGGATTACCTTAAGGAAGCTACAGGAAAATGAAATGCTCAATATACTTAATGTCTCGAGTTGGGTTTAAAAAAAAAAAGAGTGTGTTAAGGCCATGCATCCGAATATAGTTCCTATGTTAGAATCATATAATGGTTTGGGTTTGAAGGGACCTTAAAGATCATCTAGTTCCAACCCCCCTGCCACAGGGCAGGGACACCTTTCCTCTAGACCAGGTTGCTCAAAGCCCCATCCAACCTGGCCTTGAACATGGCCAGGGAGGGGGCATCCAAAACTTCTCTGGGTAACCTGTTCCAGTGTCTCACCACCCTCACAGTAAAGAATTTCTTCCTAATATCTAATCTAAATCTACCCTCTTTCAGTTTAAAACCATTCCCTCTCATCCCGTCACTACTTGCCCTTGTAAAAAGCCCCTCTCCCGCTTTCCTGTAGGCCCCCTTCAGATACTGGAAGGCTGCTATGAGGTCTCCCCAGAGCCTTCTCTTCTCCAGGCTGAAGAACCCCAACTCTCTCAGCCTTTCTTCTTAGGAGAGGTGCTCAAGCCCTCTGATCATCTTCGTGGCCCTCCTCTGGACTTGTTCCAATGTTTTAGGAGCAGCCTGTGCTCAGAGTAGATGTGCATTGGAGAAGCCATGAAATCTCCATCCCTGGAGATATTCAGACCTCAGCTGGGCAAATCCCTGCACCACTTGATCTATGCTGGTCATGCTTTGAGCGGAGATTAAACCCAGTGACCTCCAGAGTGTCCCTCCTGACCTAAATAAATCTATGATCAGTGACCAGATCCATAGACCAGAAAGAGCTGTCCTATAAAGTATATGTAACCTGTATGCTTTAAATTACCTACATTTACTTCTGTGTAAAGCAATTTGGACTTTTAAAACTGTATTAGCTTCCATTAGATCAAAACAGTATTTATCATAATTCATTAAAATCTGTATGTGGTCTACCTAATACCTACGCTGGTTGACAATTACTTGGTTATCTATAAAAATAAGAAATCAGAACAGGCCTAAATTTTGCACATGTTGGATATAGTCTCACTTTAGATCTCCTGAGAAAGGACAGTATTTTATAATTTTTCACAGTATCTGGAAGATTAAGTAAAAAATGGCATGTTGAATGATAGACAATCTGATGCAAAACAGCGCTTCCAAGAGAAATGCAAGAAGAATCCTACATAGGTTGCTACTGCATTTAGAGAATGAGATTGTCATTCATGCCAAACAATGGTTTGTCATCTATTTTTTGTAAGGGATGGATAGTGTACAGTCTAAAATATTGTCTGCTTATTCAGAAGGTGATATGCTACAGAGGTGCGCAGAAAACAGTGTTTCCTGATATGGAAAAGTAGTTTAACAAAATTTAATCTGTACAGTTTGGAGAAAAGACAACAAAACAAGAGGAGTAAGTCTGTAAATATTTGAGAGAAGTGGGTTGGTGATATAAAAGGAGGAAATAGCCCTCAGCTATAACAGGTAGGGAATAGTGTCCTGTCTCTGTCGTATTTCACACATATGCAGTGCCATGGGTCTGCGGAATGAAATTAGCAAACATGCAGAATTGAATTGTGAACAGCTAGAGGATAGCTACAACAGTCATTAGGAAAACAGTTGTAGATCCTAAGGTTTATTAGATGATGGAATAATTTGTCAAGGGAAGTTCTCAAGCACAAACGTTAGATAAGAGTAGCAACAGCAGGTGAAACTTTATTATACAAGATCCTACAGCATCACAGCAGGGAAATGTAGTTTCCAGTCCTATCACATAAGGTCTTATAAATAAAAAAAAAGAAGCAAAGTAGTGGACAGAAGGAGAGAAAACAGGTACTCCATTACTCACATCAGATATGTGAATAAATAGTTTAGCAACCACCAATAAACAGATACTGCTTAAGCATGAATACTTCTCCTATACACTTTCAAACAAAACAAAACCAAAAAAGACCCAAAGAAACTGGCAATTTAAAATACAGTCTGCCCCTGGGGGTGTTGAATAATTATGAACCATGCTTTGGAATGTCACAAATATATTGGTAGAGGCAGCTGTCATGACCAAATCCCTTCATACTTTCTAGAAATACTGTGAAATAACCTCTCTATAGAGGTTTATTTTCTTGAGATTATATATATAGGTTTAGTTTCTTGAGACTAAATCCGAAGTGTTGCAGAATCCAGTGCCTACTTCAATTAGGCTTCGTTATTTAGTAAGTTATATTTGAATAACCATTTGAATAAACAGCTCTGCACTTCTCACATATAATTGATATTACATGCCTCTCTTGATATTGCAATATTCCCCATCTGAACAATAATAAGAGATTATAAGAGATAATAAGATTAGTCTCAAATTCAAATATCAGTTCTATCAACTGTTTTCTCAGATACAGATTTTCTGGTGTGACTGAGTACTCACTAGGTCTCTCTAGATTGTGTCTATGAAAGGGAAGAATTTATTCTTGATTCTCTTCTATATGTAACATTTTTATTCATATGCACTATATTTATAGTCTGGTTTTGTCTTGGATTGAACTAATGGTCTAATGAACTAAGTTTAACTCAGTTGATAGCGAAATTATTAATGCACTGTTTCTCTCTTCCTCCCTGCAGTATGCTGTCTGGCTGGTCCTTTGGGTTACATGGAACGTGTTTGTTATCTGCTTCTATTTGGAGGCTGGGGACCTTTCAAAGGTAATTTACCATTGGGTACATTTAAGCCATCAGCACTGCGTTAACATGCCCCAGTCGAAAGGCTCTGTTCTCTTTTACTCATCCTCTAAGTCCTATTAGAATGAGGGTAGTATGATGGAAATTTGGAATATTCTGGGTATGTTAGAAACTTTTAATCTAGACAGTAATGAGCATATACCTTCTGATGCCCACAACAATAGTGGTATATATGTTTTAAAAGAAAATTACCTCTTTTTGCCCCCTCAGTAATTCTGCAATGCAAATTTCACCTCTATGAGAAACATTAATTAGTGATTCCATGAATACAGAAGATTACCATCTCAAGGGTAAACAAATAATTTTTTATTTTAGATTGTCATTTGGCTACAGCAGTGTTTTTTAACTTTGTGCTTCTGGTAGGAATGTTATGATTGAACATTTATACACAGTCAAAATCCATAGGAAAACATATTTTGGCATATCACTGTAAGTGATAACACATAAAGTGACAGTTGGTAATGGGCTCAAACCAACATCTCAGACCAAAACTCCTACTTTCTAAGGTGTTCCCAGAAGGCTGGCAATTTGTGGGATAAAAGATTAGCAGTGGTAACAAATTATTTTGTTAAAGTAATAAGATTCAAGTGAGTCTAAATATTGCTGTCCATGCTGAGTTATGCTCACAGTAGTATGAACTGACCATCAAGGAAAATCCCACGTGTGAAAGGGATTACATTCTCTTCTTGACTCAGACATTTAATTGCCATTCCTGATTAAAGGGAGTTTAGCCCAACTGTAAATTACAGGTGTAATTCTCTGATCATTTTTGATCAGTTACTGATACGTTATGATGCAGAAAGTTAAACACAATTATAGGAAGAATAAATGTGGCAAAGATACTTCCTTACCTGTATTTTCTGTCAAATCACCCCAAAGTACAAAAAACACTAGAGACTGGGATATTTCATCCCCATGTATTCTGTTTCTTCAAAAAATGCAAACTTCAAAAGGATCAGAATTTCATTTCCTGAAGGTGTAAAATAATTTTCTGCAGGTAAAATGTTACACTTTCTGGGTTTTATACCTTCAGACATACCCAATCTCATTAAAAGCTTGGCAAAAACATAGTTAAAACATAGTAAATAAAATAACTTGCATATATTTTCTTTTATTTGGTTAAAATGCTTTCTGTATTGCTAAGTGTATATAACAAACCCAGCACCTGTTGTACAATTATACTCAACCCAATCCACCCTTTTTCTACCTGCTTGTTTCAGCCACCTGCATTCCTAAACTTGTAAATGTTGGGATGCTTATCATGTCTGGGGAAGTGAAAGGGAGTGCAAAGGAAGGAAGGAGAAGCAGCTGTCTGAGCACTGTGTTTTAATGGGTATAAAAACAGCTGAAGAACACTAGTAAGTGCCATTTGGAATAAAGATGGGCCAAAACCAGTATCTAAACCTGGAACTGATTTTTTCTGAAGTCTAGGGCTCTGTTACCTAGAGTGTTTCCCAAGTAACCATAAGGTTCAGGCTTATATTTGGATGCAGTTAAAATTTTTATTTGGTCTTTAGAGGTACCATTTGTTCCAGTGATATGATCTGCCTTGAAATACCCAGTAGAGTATATTCCTTCCACATCAGCTAGTTTTCAGACCAACAGCATGGATAAAGAGAGGAAGAAAAGGAAAAGTTCCTAGAAAATGAATTTAAGAAATAGGTACAGATCGACTCATTATCTACAAAAGGTCTGATTCACACATGGGACGTGACCCTTTCAACTGTGCATGGTACATCAAAACTTCCCCACATGATCAAATCTTCTGCAAGATCTAGGGCCTAGAAATATATGTCTAATGGAAAGATACCCAACTATTTGGGTGCATAAAACTTATCATCTTGTTCTAGATCCTTCAGAGGCTCCAACTATTCTACAGATTTAGGTATCTTACAAAATGGATCATTTAAATTTTATTTCTCTCGGTCGCATTCATACATTTTGCACTGAATCTTCTTTATTATTTCTATTTTCATCTGGGAATAACTGCAACTTCAAATCTGTAATGATACTCCTGTGTATTTTTTTGTGTTAGGAATGGCATGCAGAACCTTGAAAAAAGTTCTAGGTCTGAATCGGTTCTAAATACAGAATAAAAAATAACCTTTCGGTAAGTACCAGAGGGATGCCTCTAAGGTTGTAAACTATGAGAGAGGATCCTGCGCAGCATGGCTTTAGGAATTGATAGGTTAAAATTACAGCCTAATAATAGTTCAGCTGGGTATAGTTTATTTTTATATGTATAATTTATAGCTCTCTACCAAATAAAATAAAAGAAAGGCTTTTTTGTAAAGTTTTGAGAACAGCTTTTATTCTATGTGTATGTACATCAATTTTTCCATCATCACCTGCTGATGCAATGGAGAGGACATATTTCAATTGTTAATATATCTTATTACAGAAAGCTTGCTAGCTTCATCCTTTTTTATTTTAGTTGTGGGGGCAGAGGTCATGACATTTTTACAGCTTCTCCTTATTACACTGAAACAGGCCTGCAAAGACTCAGAAATTTTTAGAACAATGAGGTAATCATCTCTGAAGAGACTGAGGAGAGCCAAGGATTATTAGTGAACAGCCATGCAAATGTGTTTGCATTATACACCATCACAATCATACATATCTTGTGGAAAATGGCATCACACTAAGTATTTTCTGTCCTTGAGGCACAGTTTTCTTTGATGAAACTCTTTCACAGCAAGCTGGAATATTTATGGCTTCGTAACAAAGGTTTGTAACAAAGAGGAAGTTCTTAGCTTGTTCTTAGCCTTGATTATTATGGGAATCCGTGAAAGAATGCCTAGAAAACCCACTTCTTGGACTTACTTTTCAGCATTACCTTTCAATAATATTTAATTAGTCTGTGTGTTGTTTTGCTTGCTGGTGAGTGCCATGCTCAGTATAAGTAGGACTTCAAGGTTTCGGGAGTGGTAATATTTATTTTGGCCTGTGGCTAAGCAAATGTAGCATACGAAAAGCATCACCTCTTGTCTTGAATGAGGCACATCTGAAGTCCACTAATGAAACAAAAAGGAAAATATAATAGAAGGCATCTCTGAGAAAATGTAATATTTCAATGATTTGTTTAAATATATGAAGAAAGGACACAAGGAACTAGATTCAGCTCTCTCAGAACAACAACAACAAAAAAAAAACACAAACCCAAAAACCCAACAAGAAGTTAACAGTCTGTTTAGCATTTTTTACTTTCTTCTTCAGACAAAACTCATTTACTTCTACGGGATTCAGCTGCAACCTCTGAATAAAGACCCTCAGTGGAAAGAGTGCTGCAAATGCTCATGTAATGAAGAAACAGCACTCTTGATTTAGGCATTTAAAAGCTTTCCCTAATGATGTCTAAGGATCCCACAAGCAGATTAGAAGCACAATAAGAACTACTGAACTCCCATTTTTAGTTTAAAGATGAGTAGACATTTTTTTGCTGCAAAAAATACATGGCTGAGGTTGCACTGATCCCATCACAAGCATGGGAGTGTAGAGATGCTGCTGCTGTCAGTTACTGGGAGTCAAGGTGGAGGCTGGACTTGGGGTGCTGGACAAGAGGGACCAGCTGGGGTTCAGGGTCCAAAGCAGCCCTTGCTGCACATGGTCCCAGCCTTGTGCCAGTACTTTTGGTTCTCCTTGCATGCAACCCTACTTGTGTGAGAAGATAGAAGAGCTCTCCTCTCACTGCTGCCTGGCTGAGCTCCGGTATTGCTTTGCTGTAGTTCCTACAGTACTATGTAAATGTGACCAAAATGAAACTTTTTAAAAACTTGTTTCAACTGTCAAAATTGGCTTAGTTTCTATTTGTTTGACATTCTTGACATCTTCCTTATTTATACCTGATAACATACAAAGGTTATATTTAATATATTAAATCATAAGGTTGTACTTATATGTCTTTTGCCAGAAAAATTAAGTGTTCGAAAGTCAAACACTCCAGTATCAAGAAATGCCAGAATTAAGGTTGCTTGTATAAGCATAATTTAGCTCTCTCTGTACATTAATTTTTGTATAGCTTTTAATTATGCAGTCACAACTGTATATTTTTCTTTTTCATGATCCTTTCCTTAATCTCTGTACAGCATGGCCTATTTTAGAGATGAATCAGGTTTGGGAACTGAGTGAGGCTGACATACTGGATCTTACTCCATGTATTAAAGCAGTCAGAAAAAGCTTAATAAAAGGGCAAGGAAAAAAAATGTGCTTTTCTTACCATGTGTGGCCATTACATATTTTGTTTTCTCCTCATTGGCCATTATGCAATTAATTTCCATACTTTGTACAAGTAAATCCTGTACTTAAACTCTGCTCTGAAAACATGTAGAATAACAATGTGAAAGCTTATGTACAGAACTGTGGCACCTAGGAACCCTAAGCACAGTGGCGATACCATATACATAGCTCACTATGTGTAGTTAGAGTGCAGTTCCTTGTGATTTTAGCACTGATTCTACAGATCTGAGTTGCAATCTACTGTTCTTTAAAAAAAAAGTTGCTATTTGCATTAAAAGGAGGTTAATTTCTTTCCTATATTGTCCTGAGCTGCAACAGGGGGGACATGAAAGAATAGAAAAGATTAAAGAAATGCATTTATTTAAAATTGAAGTTATTAAATATTATACAAGGAACTGAATGTATTGTAGCTATTAAAATGTAAACTGAAGAAAAATATGTAAACAGGTTATTTTCTGCCAGAGTTTTAAGGGAAATCAAATATTTCTGAACACATTTTCTCCTACCCACCCCAAATATCTGCAAATAAAAGATAACTTAGACCCACAAAATCACAGACTAATTCATGTTGGAAGAGACCTCTCAAGGTCACTTAATCCAGTCTCCTGCTCAGAGCAGCACCAACTTCAAAGTTAGATCAGGTTGCTCAGAGTTTTAGCCAGTCAAGTTTTAAAAGTCTCCAAGGATGAAAATTTCACAACCTCTCTAGTTCTTAACCATTCTCATTGTGAAAAATTTTCTCCTGATATGCAGCTGAAATTTCTGTTGCTGAAATTGCTTCTTGTCCTTTCACTGTGTACCTCTGAGAAGAGTCATGCTCCATCTTTTCTAACATCCCCTTTAGGCTTTTAACTGAAGTTGAGTACTTCAACTTTCTTTTTGTCGTTTCTGTAGCTGAATTACTATTACCAACCAGACACAGCTTGTTGCACCTCACAAGAAAAAAGCTAATTATCATGTCATTAAATAATCAGTTCACTTTTCACAATTTTACATGCTTTACTAAGATGAAGGTTATCCTTTTTATGTGGAAGAAATAATAACACATTCAAAAAGAATTACAATCCTTTAGTTCAAAGACAATTCCATTTGTATCAACATTTAAGTTGTCTGATATTGTATTTAGGGAAATTCTGAAAACATTGCATATAAACCTCCTAGTCAAATAAAATGCTGAAAATGTGTAATTCTTCCCCTTTCCTGCTGAGGTAAGTATGAATTCAGGATTAGCCAGATATGGCCAACTTTTAGTGGTTGTAGTGCAGTCCATCCCTTGTCTTTTCCTTTTCCATTGGGTGACACTAATGGGAAGAGGAAGAGGCAGCAATGGTCAAAGCACTTCCTGCCAACAGACAAAGTCAGCCCTGCATTGCTAGTGGGAATAAATGGAAGGGGTGGGAGGAAATACGGAGCCCATGTTCCTCCTACCATTCCCATTTGTCCTCACCATCTTATCCAGAAAAGTTATAAGGACCAAGCAGAAATAAGCACCTGCTAGTATTTTCCCACTTGAATATCCCAACATTGCCAAGCACACATCCACCTATGCATCTGACTTTCACATGCCACCGCTTGGATTGATACCTAGTTGTTCTGAAGTGTAGTTTATATCCATATGCAAATTAACTGCAATAATGCAAATTACTTCAGGATATGATTTGCATAGCTTGTCACTCATGATGCTTAAAAAACATGCTAGCTATGAGTGCTGAACGCTTTATGCAGCTAATAAACTCGGATTTTAAAGGGACAGTTTGACACCTAGATGAAGCTGATGAAAGAAGGAAACAAAAAAAATGGTTCATTCATCTTCAGTGTAACTCAGTTGTAACACAGCAATGAACTTGGCAACAAGATTGAACTTACACTGGTTACACATTCATTCTACATTATTTCGTGTCCATTAGTATAATCGTTGTATTGCTTTGATTCCACATTTACTAATTATTTTTGTAAGGCAGTGGTCGTTAACAGTTAAATGTCAATGTTGCACATACTCTAATAACACAACCTGCAGGATGTTTAATTTTGAACATATTACCTTCCTTGGATGTTGTTTTAACAGATGTCCTGTTAAGATAACAGAGAAATTAAATTAGTTTTCAACTCAAAGCATCTGGTTAACTTTGTAGGTAAATGCCTTTGAGCGGTAAATCTGACCAGGGTTTTCAGATAAATAGCTATCAGAATGTTTTAAGTAAATGACTTTATTTTTTCGCTTCTATTACTCAGGGCAGATTTGACATGCTTGATCATATATCTAACAGATGAAAACTGAAAATAGTGCTGGCAACCAGCAGTGTCAGGTTATTCTGAGGGTAGTTTCATGGGTAGATACTATTAAGCATGCTTATGGTTTCAGGTAATTTAGTTTTGCAGAAATGTTTAGACCTCAAGATCTTTACCAGCTAGAAGATAACTGATTATAAAATTTAAACTCTTTATTACTGTAGATATAGTATATGGTGGAAAACATTTAGATAAAAGTGGATTTTTTCATCTCTCTAATGGTGAAGCAAATTGTGATAGGAAATCATTCAAAGTATAGAAAAATATGAAATATGGTTGTATAGATTTACTTATTGTTCAAAGTTTGTCTTTTAAAATTCTGGGATATATTTTATGTTGAGTTCATGAATAAACATACATCTGCATATTGATTTATATATGCACACTTTTCCCATAATCTAATAGTTATGCACTGAGTACAGGAACACATGAAAATGAGTAAGTCTAGTGACTGATCAGATGATAATTCCATATGATAATTTACATACGTGTGTACATATTGCATAAATATCATATATGTGTGTACATAAGTATTAATTACCTTAGTTATACTGTTAAGATCAGCAAGCACATATTTTAACATATGCCTTACAACTGCATATATTATAGTTACATGGAGGTTTTAGTATATATCTAAAGGCAGTGCCATGGATATTTCTGCAAGTCTTTAAATGCTAGAGCAAGACATTGCAGAAAAAAACAAATATATATTTATGAGAGTGCTTTTTAATATTTATTAAGTATATTGCAGTACCATCTAGTGGCCCCAATTTGATAGCAGGGTGCCATTATATGAGCCCTAGACCCACATAATATAAATAGAGCCTGTCCTAAATGATGCATGGTCTTAGTATGTGATGAAATGGAATAAGTGGGAACCAACAAATAAGATACTGCAGGGAGAATGCATGTCAGTGTTCTATCTTTGAAATTCTTCATGAAGTCTGAATTTTCTCAACTTTCTCAACAAGTTTTCCCCATGTTTCTCACCCTTGTGAGGAGGGAGAGACAAGTGACACAAAGCCCTGCTTTTGACTGGGTAGCATTTCCTGGTCCCCCTCTGTAAGGAAATCACTTTTGAATGCTATAGTGCCCCATTGCTAGCATTTCACCAACTGTTTAAGGCACTAGGGCAAAAACTGTTGATTTTGCCTAAAATGAAAAAACAGAAGATAAATTTATTTCCAGTGAAGCAGATGCTCAGAAGATCACAGCTACAGAATGCACATTTGCTACAACAGCTCTTCTGGGGAGTTGTCTATGCCTCTCATAGACAGGACCTTTCCTACAGGTATATAAATCAGACCCTGGAATCAACTATGAACAAGAGCTGAAGGGTTATTTACCATAGCTGAAAGCTGGGGAGTCTGCCAGAGCACCCACTCATCTTTTGTGAAAGTATGAAAACACGAAAATATGTTCTGCTTTTTGAAACCGAGTTAGATTTCACTGTCTCATGGTGTCAACTTTTTGTTTCATTATTTATTCTTTTCAAGTACATATGCAATACTTTAAGATAGTCCTTAACAGTTTGTTATTCTAAACGTAGGTGCAATAGCTAGACTATACTTTCTCCACATTTAGTTTTCCTCTAAATATAAATAAATTATTAACCTTCTAATTATAATCTATCAGATAAGCTCCATCTTGTGAACCAAGGGTCTATCAGAAATTTCACTAAGCCCATACAGTTTCCGAGGAGCTTTGTATTACTTGGAATTTCTGACGGAAACCATTCTGATCCTTATGTCACTGAAAATTATGCCAGTGTTAATCCAGTAGGAAGTAAAAAGTTTGTATTGCCTTCAGCATCTTTTGAACCTGGGAAAGCAACGTGAGCTGTGAAACACTCTCATTTTTTGATCCTGTTTAATATTGTCCCCATCCCATAGAACAGTGTGAGTGCAGCCAACAAGCAGCAGTGTCGTTTTTACCATACTCCTTTCTCATCACTGCAGTGGTAGCAGCGAGCTCACAGACCATAAGGCCATGCACTGATAATGGCGGCAGTAGCTGATAATCTCTGATAGTGGTTCATCATCTTATAATGCTCTGTATTTACAGTTGCCCTTCTGCTGGAGGGTCCCACTCCCATGCCCCTGCCAGAGCACTGAAGCACTTGAACATTCATGATCTATATCTGGGCTAAAATACACAGGTGTATCCTAAGCCACTCCTAGCAGCCACCTAAAGTACATTCTGACACACACACACCCAACTTTGCACTGAAGCAGGTGAGTAGCTCATAAAGAAGACGCTAATAAAAGCTAAGGAGGCACTAATATGTTTAAATAGTCACAAATATTTCAAAGGGAATGTCTGCCCTAGCCACAGAGCCATGCTGTGCTTTCTGCACCCCAAGAGAATTTATGCTCACTAGATAAATCTCCTTAAAGGTTTAAACAGATATTTCCAGAAGCATGGTGCAATGTAACTATTTGGGATACAAAAGTGATTAATTTTTTCCTCCTGTAAAATTGCTACCTCAAGACTGTATAATTCATTTTAAATATTAGTAATTTTTTCTTGTCATGTTCTTCCTTTCTCATTCCAATGAAAGGAATGTTTCCAAAACTGCTACTGAAAGGCAGCAATCTGTGGTATACGGATAAGTGAATTAACTAACATCAACTTTGATAACTCAGTAGGATTTGATGATGAATTTTTATTAATTGCCCATAATAAACCAGAAAAATTATTCTCTGGCAAAACCTCATTGACTTCAGAGCTGTCACACTGCAGCTGACAGCACACTCTCAGCTTGTTTTGTTTTGTTGATTCCATATGCTCAGAATGAAGGAATAGGTATGAAATATATTTGGTCTCATTTTCTAATAACCCACTAAACTCGATGATTACATTTGTGAATTTATCCCCAGAGTATGAGTTCAGTCTAGTGTTGATGTTTTGAAAACTTGCTGCTGCTATTTCAGTGACATTAATTTTAAGGGGCATCCTATCTATTCAGGAGTAGGCTGCTGTACTATGGCATTATATCCCACTTATCAGACTACCACAAACACCTCTTTGGGTAGAAATTGGATTCTGTGTTTTGAGGGTAGGATTTGATTGATTAAATAACCTTACGAATTGAACAAAAGTGTGGTTCATTGTGGGTTTCATTCTAAAAGCCTGTTCTTCAGCAGGCCACAGTGTAACTTGGGCTATTTTTCTTCCACCCTACAATAGTTGGCTAATTCAGCAATAATGAGGTGATCAGTAACGTGCTGTGTCTGAGTATCTCACTGGTGTCTTTAAACCGCCAATGAACCCTTTTATAGAAAAACTGCTGTTTTCAATGTAGAAGGAGAGTAAGATCAGAGTGCTCAAAACTCAGTGAAGAAAAAGTTCCTCTTCTACAGATAATTGAGACATACCTCACTAAGACGAAAAAAAAAGGTGTTAGATTTGTCAGACTGTTGACCATATCTTAAGAGTGAAGGGCTCTCCCTATCTATATAAGGGTCTCATCTGTGACTTCCAATCATATGCGCAAAGCAATCTTTGTCTTCCTCTTTCTCTCTTTTCTTGGCAATTTCATTTTTGTTACTCCTCTCTTTTCTTCCCTCAGCTAATTAAAGCTGAATACTTTTTTTTAACCTCAGCTTTGCTCACCACTGGCCCATTCCTCTGATGCTTAGCACATCCAAATGTATTCTAGCTGGTTTTGGCCAAACCGGCAAGTTCTATTGTGCTTTGGAAGTATGGGGAAACACTGTATTAGAGTGTGGTTCCGCTTAGGTATTTTTCTTTAACTGCCACTTACAGAATATACTAAATGTTGTAATTCTGTACTTCACTGCCCACATGCACCTGATCCGTAGTGTTCCCACAGATGTTCCTAAAACCCAAGTACAAGACATCTATCCTGCAGCAGCAGTGATGGGATTGATTTGCATTAGGTGAAGCTAAGCAGTTGGAACATGTTCATTTATTTTAAAGTTTGACTTAAGGAAATTTTTTAAGCTTTTTTTCCTCATTAGAGTATTCAATATCATGTTTATGTAGGTGTGTTTGTTCTTTCATATGTTGCATACGACATCATAATATAATTTTAATTAAACGTTAAATATATTGCAGATATAATCTAGATAATATACAGTATAAAAACTATTTGCATAAGTATTCACATAACAATAATGTAAATTGATACCACGGGTTGTGTGAAAGTTATACACAAACACTAGCGTCTACCCAACTACAGTTAATGTTAGGTGTTCAAATGGCCATGTAAGAAATACAGCTATGAGCAATACTGAAAGAAATTCCTCCATTGGAAAAGCTTCTTCTTAAGCCTAGGGAACTAACCACTTGCTTTTACTGAGAAACAAACATACACATACATATATACATACATATATATATTTTGATCAGTGTTTTCCGTTTCATTTGACATTGCATGTATGCCATTGTCTGATTCTTTATTTTATTTTTTTATTTCTTTATTCTTATAAGCATGAATTCTACCAAAAAAAAAAAGCAAATGCTGTTCTTTTAGCTCTTGTTTATTTTACTGGTTTTGGTTTCGTCAGACGTTTTCTTGTGTTATGGGTGCCCTGGTTTACATTGTGCAAAAATAGCCCGTCTTCTTTTAGTTGTTCTGTCTTGAGTAGTTCCTATCCCACTTACCAAATACTATCAGTGCCTTTGTGAATGGTTTAAAGTATTTCAATCACATAAGTAGTTTCAGCTCAGCACAGGGATATACAATATAGCATAATTTGTGTAGAATCAGAAAGCTTTTGAGCTCTAACTGCGCATTTTTCATGGTTGACAAACAATGATGGGGTTCAAAGCACAAGATGTTTCCTTAAACTACAACGTCTAGCAGTTGTGTTTTCCTTCCTGAATTCTGTGGTTTTAAATTTTAATAAAGAAAAAGTTATGAGCTCAGACAGCTGTTTGGAAGAAGAGGTTACAGGAGTGCTTAGTAACAACAGACTATGATACTATATAATTAGTTTTTTTCTCTTCATTAGCATATACAACCTGCTACAGGAATGAGACTATAATGATAATTGCCAGACTCTTGGGTTTTCACACTTGGAAATAGTGTAAAGTACAAATCTGAAGTAATTGGGATTGTTTCAAGAAATGTCTCTCTCCACATAGTGAAAGCAGGAGCTTATAACAGACTATGGAGACTTAATTTTGATGTTACATTTCTGGCAAAGCATCTCCAGGAATAATAGTACTTATCCTGATTCAGGTCTCAAAGTGAAAATGAGTGTAGCAATCTTCAACTTATCATTAAAAGGTGTTTGTCTGTGTCACAGTATGCAGCATTAATGATACATTCTGCAGGAGAGTTCCCTCTATATGAAAAGTCACTGAAGACTAATGTTTACTGAGAGAGTTTATGTGGGAAATTTGTTTGATTCCTGCACCCATTCTTTTTAGCTTTAGGCAATGTTTTCAGTTGTTTTTCACAAGCACAAAAACATGTCTGTTAAAAAGAATATTTAAAAAGTAATATAATTTTTTTACACTAAAATCATTGTGTACTGTGTAAGGCAGTACTCCTTTGTTTCCTATCACAAAGAAGCATGCTTTCAAAGTTGGTAAGTATCAAGGACCATCTCTTCCATGTGTCATACAGAGGCAGTGCAAAATATTACAAGCATAATTGGCAAATTGCATATAGGTAGAGTGTTATTTCGCATATCACTTAGGTCTTCGATAACCCAAACTCTAAAAATTATTTTCAAATAATATTCAAATAAACTGCTATTTATTTAAGATGATGGGTTATAGGCATGAAAAGATGGACTCAAGGAAACCAGCAAGCCACTGTGAGTCCAGAGGCTGATGACGTGTCTTCAGCTCCTTCTCAGCAGAACAGGCCACTGTGTGCTGCCATCCTCCCATGCCCATGTGACATGCCCCTTCCCATGTGTAATTCTTCAGTCTCTCTCACTCCTTCTTTTTACACTTCCCCTGTTTTCCTAGACACCTGCCTGATGCAGGTGGTGATGGGCTGAAACACTCTTTGGAGATCCCTGCTTCTCTGCCTAGACTGCCAACATAGCTCAGAGTAGGTACCTGTCTTCTGGACAGCTAAAGTTAAATGAGCTGAATCCAACCCTAAGTGCTTATCACCCATTGAATTCATGGTAGTTAAGCACAACGGGATGCCTTCCTTTAACACCAAGCTCCTAATATATTTAAAAATCTGGTGCCATGGAGTCTAGATTGCATTTAAATTGGAATTTGAGTGTTTAGTCTGTTAGTAATTTCCGAAAATGGGGTTTGAGTTCTAGCAAAAAATTCTTTATGCTTTTTTGAAAATCCTTCATTTATGGATTTGCCTTCAAGAAAAGGAGAAAGAATGGCAATGGTAGAGTTTTCATTTATAAACATACTGCAAAACTGCTTCATGTTTTCAGTTGGAGTTGCATAGTTTATTTCACTCTTCTCCATTGGTTATCATTTTTTTTCAGAGTAAGCCAGTGATGCTGCACATGAAATAAATTGAAAACTGGCCTACCATGTCCATGAAACAATGGGAGTCAGTTTTGAAAACCTGATACAAAAAGTCATACCAACATGCAAATGAATAATAAGTATTTAGGTTTTCAGTTCAGAGCATGGTATAGTTGAATTTCAAAAACTAAGATCCTTAAAAAGGCAAATGAAGTAAGTGCATGCTTCAAAGCAAAGAGCAATGTCAAGAATTTGTGGCTCTATATTGATTGGTACTATAGAAGACACTCATAACAAGAAAAACGGAAAGACTGCATGAAAAATTCAAAGCAAAAGATCTGATCTAAAGATTTCTGATACTGAGCAAGGGATATATATTCAGCCTACTTAAAAATTGAAGGGTATGTTTTCATTAATGGCTGTTTTTTTCCGTAGTATTTTCTTTGTGGTGGGCTTCATGGTACATGTTAGATAAGGTAAAAAGAGGAAAAAGGCAAACTGTTGAATATGTAAGTCCTTGAGCAAATAAATATTTTATTTTACTTTTTTTTAGAATTAAATATTTAACTGTAGAAATATGGAACTCCTGAATTTATATATAGAAAGTCACATGGCACTATATTAAATATAAAGTCCTTTGGGATGATGATCTACTTTATCATTAGAATGAAAAAGAAAAAAAAATGTAAGCAAATTACATATTCATATGTTGCTGATGTATTTAGAAAGGTATACCCTTGAGTCCAGAATGTTCTGTCTCTTTTGCTCCTTAGATGATGCTAAATTATCTGTAGTAGAGTTATAGAAACATAAAGATGGAAGAGATCACAGAATCATAGAATCATCGAATCATAGAATAGTTTGGGTTGGAAGGGACCTTTAAGGGTCATCTAGTCTGATCCCCCAGCAGTGAGCAGGGACACCTTCAACTACATCAGGTTGCTCAGAGCCCTGTCCGACCTGACCTTGAGTGTTTCCAGGGATGGGGCATCTACCACCTCTCTGCGCAACCTCTTCCAGTGTCTCACCACCCTCACAGTATAGAATTTCTTCCTAATATCTAATCTAAATCTACCCTCTTTCAGTTTAAAACCGTTACTCCTCATCATATCACTACACGCCCTTGTAAAAAGTCCCTCTCCAGCTTTCCTGTAGGCCCCCTTCAAGTACTGGAAGGCTGCTGTAAGGTCTTCCTGGAGCCTTCTCTTGTCCAGGCTGAACAACCCCAATTCTCTTAGACTTTCTTCATAGGAGAGGTGCTCCAGCCCTCTGATCGTTTCTGTGGCCCTCTTCTACACCCGCTCCAACAGGTCCATGTCTTTCCTGTGCTGAGGACTCCAGAGCTGCACACAGTTCTCCAGGTGGGGTCTCACGAGAGTGGAGTAGAGGGGGAGAATCATCTCCCTCGACCTGCTGGCCATGCTTCTTTTCATGGAGCCCAGGATACAGTTGGCCTTCTGGGCTGCGAGCGCACATTGCCGGCTCGTGTCCAGCTTTTCATCCACCAGTATCCGCAAGTCCTTCTCCTCAGGGATGATCTCAATTCCTTCATCCCTCAGTCTGTATTGATACTGGGCATTGTCCCGACCCACTTGCAGGACCTTGCACTTGGCTTTGTTGAACCTCATGATGTTCACACGGGCCCACTTCTCAAGCTTGTCCAGATCTCTTTATAATATTTCTTGCACATAGAAATTAATAATAATATTTAATCTGTCTTTAATGCTTGGTTAGCTAAGTGATTCTTTATAAACTAATAAAATGGATTGCATATCATTACCAAGTAGCCTGTTTTTACATGCAAGAAGTTTTTCCTAGTATCCAACCAAAATGATTTTACTGAATATCTTTGACCTTTCCTGAACAGGCAGAACAAACATTCTCTTTATTATACCATCTACATGTTGAAAGACATTTGTGATGCTGATTCTCCATTTTTTTCTATTCTCTAGGCAAAGTAGATACATTTCTTTCATGTTTTCTTATTGCTCATATTTTCTAGATCTCTTATATTGTTCTTCTCTATATTCTTTCCATATACTCTGTAGCTTTTTTAGCATGAAGTATCAAAAAAAAAAAAGAGGATATTCCAGCTGAGACCTCACCAGCACCAAGTAAAGCAGACCTAATTGACCTCTAGTATTTTAACTACAAAGCTGCCATTAAAGCTTTACTGAATCAGATTTTCTGGGTTTTGCACAGCACTACAGTGTTGATTCTCATTTCTCAGTCACTATTACAATCTCCTGCAGTTCTTTTTGCCATATTTTGCTACCTTGCCAAATGTTACTTACTTTCAATCTGTCTGATTGCTCCTGCCTACCAGAAGTACTTTGCTCTTTTCTTTATTTAATTCACCTTGTTTTGCTTGGGTCATCTCTTCAATTTGCTGAGGTCATTTGGATTGTAGTCCTGCCCTTTGCAGTGTTTGCTATCCTTCTTCTGCATGATATAAACAGTGTTCAATTCTATCACCCAAATCATTCATGAGAATATTAATTGAGTTGAATCTGGAGTGGATACCCACCTTCCACTTCAAACCCTTTTTCAGCTTAACAGCGAAACACTGATAAATACTTTTTGTGAACAGGTTTTAAACCAGCTGTGCAACTGGTGCGTGGTGATTTACATCCATTATGCACTTTCTTAGTTTGCATGTAAGTGACATCACACAGCGCAGTGTCAGAAGCCAGAATAAAGTGAAGTATGTCCTATCTACTGGTCAGCCTCCCCCAAACCACCATAGCCGACTCACTTGTCATAGCTGAAGAAAGAAAGTTATTTTAGTATTAACTGCTCTGGAAAGCTCATACAAGTATCTTTTTCATCTTACAATTTCATAAGAACACAGGGATTCATGGATTAGCAATTTTATTACAGAATCTCAGGATCAAATACAGACTCACTGTTCTAAAATTGTAAAAAAAATAAGTCTATTTTGATAGATTTATGATTTCTGATTTTCTGTGGTTGCTCCTTTATCTTTTTAATTAGTTCTGCGTTTTTTGGTTTGGGTTTTTTTTAGGCAGAAACTTCAGGTGAAATTATGTCCCTGTTGAAGTAAATGCATGGGGTTTTTTTTATTCCATTAACTAAAACAAGTCCAGGAGCTGACACAGACTCTTCAAGGGCTTCTCGGAGTGTCAAGTCTTATCCCTAAAAAGCATGATGATGTCTTGAGAATTCTGCACATGAAAAATAATTTCATAATAGAAGAGAAGATTTTAGTTTCATTGATATGGAAATCATGTTATGGAGCACACATCATGCAAGCATTTGATGTCTAAACCGACACCATGTAAGGCACGCATAGATAATTTCCATCCTTGCCAAAGTGTTGTTAAATTAGATTTAGTAAAAAAGACGTACTGGTATTTATCATTACAAAACACAGACAAACATATGAGTAATGGTATGAGTTCTGTTTTGTTTTTTTGGCTTTCATATTTCAGTGAACTTGGAATATAAAAGATGTGCAAATGTTAGGGGATCTGAATCTGTACATGAAGAAGTAAACATTTATTAATCTATTAAATATCATCTGCTCACTGAATGAGCCAGTTATTTAACTGCAGAAAAGGAACACGACTGTAGTTCAAATCACTTAACTGAACCTTGGGAGATTTAAGTCCATTTTCCAGCTCTCACCCAGATTTCCTGTAAATCAGATCTCCTGCCTCAATTTCTGCTCTCAGTTCTTGCCACTGTAAAACAAAGATGATTGCAGCTGCCTGCATGAAAAGGACAGCACCACAGTGCGGTTAAACTCAGTATTCCTCAAGCACCTTGAAGTACTAGTGGAGACACCTTACTCTTATGATTCACCTCATGTAGTCCTGTTCACATTGCGGAATTATTTGAAGCCTTACTCGTAGAAATGGGTCCCATTAAGTTTACTCATGTATGAATTGTTCCCTTCCTCAGTGGAATTACAGCCTATTGTTAACAAGACAACTAGTCATCAATATATTTAACCTTTCTTCTGCTAAGCTTTGTGATGACTATGGTTATCATACATGTATATTCAAATTATTTATAGAATTTTATGAGAAAAAAAAATTCTCTTATTAGAAACTGTTCACTTCACCACCTAATGACTGACAGTCAGTTTAGTCCAAAGATATTTTTCTTTTTACTGATTTGATGAGTATAATTGGATTAGATGAGTCTGTCATACTGTTTCCAAGATACGGAGCATTTGCTTTCTTTAAGAAGCTGGTGAAAGTAATCTGAAAGATAAGGAAAATCAAAAGCAAGATTAGCAACTTTTACGTCTTTCTGTATCATTTGAAAAAAAAAAAAGTGCTGTCCTAAAAAATCACTGATAAAAAACTGAAGACTTTCAGGGTTCCTGAAAGTTACATATTTACATTTTTTAAAATGATATTTTCTTTGGTTTTGCTCACTAATTCACAACAGTCGGTGAAAAAATATTGATAGGAAACATGTGGCAGAATCCTTATAATGATTTCTTTTGTCTGGGTTTTGGGTCAACAGATCTGGAAAATACACCTGGAGAACAGATCGACAATTCAATCTGTTCTATATTAACTAAACACAGTTGTAACTGTACCTTGTTTTACCAGTTATCCTTGGGTTTGATGTTATACAAGCCATATGAACAATATTTTTCCGTAAACAGTATACTTACCCACTTAATTAAAGATAACAAGTGGTCACGATGCAGTCTGCTAGTTTAAATGAATCCTTACATCTATGTTTCATTTTTTGAGGCACAGAGGAAATGGGGAAAAGGACGATGATAAACTGAACAAGTTTCTTTTAGAATTTCAGTGACAATTGGTTAAAGGTAATTCATATATCTCTTAAGTTATATTTACTTCAGGGATTAGGCAGGCTAAACATGGTACAATATTCTAGGTTCCTAAAACAAATATTCTGGCTTGAATCATGAAGATTAACTACAATGCCATTCCTATGGCATTAAATGAAGGACAGGTGACTTTTTTTTTATAAGAATCTCAGGGGAAAAAAAAAGTCTGATTTATGTTTAGGCATAACTTTACATTTCAAAGTATCCAAAATAAATTTGTAAACAGTAGATATAGGAATCACATAATCCATAGCAGAACCATAGCAGTAACTGAAGGTGGAAGTATGAGCAACTGTTTTTAGATCAGGGAAGAAGAGAAGAGAGAGATCCTACCCCAAAAAGAATAATTTAGATATGCAGAATGTGATTAAATCCTTCTGGTCATCTACCTTAACACAGAGGCCAACAACTCTCTACTTTAGCAAAAATATGATGGGACCTTTAGCAATCACAAACACTTAAGCATTAGGCAATTCATCAGAACTATCAGTAAAGGGAAGTCTATCAGAAAAATGATTATTTTTCAACCCAGTGTGGCCTCCACCTACAGCTACCCCTCCAGGAGACCTGAGGGCTTTCTGTGGGAAAGAGCAACATACTGAGAATAATGTCATTTACAATGGTGAAATGTAATAGGATAGAAAGCCAGGGATTTTGCTATAATGTTCTGTCAGTAAAATGCTGGTAATTTCTCTTTTTCTTCTTTTTTTTTTTATAATAAAATATTACTCGATAATCAATAAGCATATAGGAAGCAAAAGATAGAAAACAGATAATTTTCACAAAAGAAGAACTGGCCAGTAGATCCTAGCAGGGTTTTTGCTAGAATGTTTGCTCCAGCAGAATATTCGTCATTGGTCAAGCAAAAGTGATGAATAAAGTGAGGTGACCAACATAGCTGAGTATACAGACAGCTTCAGTTAAGTCAAAGTTAAGAGGCTGGGTAGAATAGCGGACCAATCTTGCCATCTTTGTATTTCACAAAGTAGAGCTGATAGGACAATTTGGCCCTGATGATAAATATACAGTGATACACTCTTAATTAGCTGTTACCACTTTGGAAAAGGGTCTATCATGTGACTAGTTCACTGAAAGCATCAGCTCAACACTGAAAAAACAATGTTAAGACCTACTAGGAAAGGAGCAGATCATTAGGCAAGAAATATCATGCTACTGTCCAAAAAACATGGTGAACCCCAGTATTAACTACTGTGTTCAGTTCTGTTCATTTGTATCATAGATAATGAATAAAATTGTTCAAGAAGAAGGAACAGGGATGCTGGAACGGTTGTATGAGAGATGAATAACTGCCACAGCTTCTTGGAGCAAAGAATATTTTCCTCCAGTATCCCTTTTACACTTAGAGTGTCAGGGCTGTAGCTTTGGCTTGGGCTATGGTTCCACTACTTTTTTGTTTTTAGGAAATATGACATGTTTTGATTTGTTGCTTGTAAATATTGCCTCCTTAAAAACAGCGATGGAAAAAAAATCCACAGTAAAAAACTGAGGGACAAAGACAACTGGCCAAAATTATTTAGGAATTTTCTTGTAATTATGTGTTTTTGCTTTCGCAGCTGGTGAATCACCCTGCCTACCTTCCCTCCCTCTCCCCTTCTGCTCCAGTAGAGCAGAGAGGAAGACAGCGGTGATAATCCTCTTGGACTGAAATATTTTACACTTGTTTGGTAGGTGATAAATGGTGCATTCCAAGGGGATTAGCACATTGGAACTTCACTAAAGGAGTGAGAGTTTCTGCATGCACACTAAACAATTCAGAGCCTTATTGGATCAACAGTAATATCTGTACTTTTTCTGTGGGAAAAGTTAATACAGGAACAACAGCCACAGAAACCTTTTTTTGAATAAATTATGTTATTCTACTGCAGCTACTATGCTGTGAACACATTTAATTGTTCGTGGTTTTTTTTTTCACTAGTTTACACTAATTTGTGAACTTCAGTTCAGTTAAATCTGGACTGAGTTAGTAACATGTATTGTGTCTTCTAAGGAAAGGAAGGCAATTTTAGACAACTTAATGTTCTAACCCAGATGAAACATTTGTTATGATCAGCATTACAACCACCATAAAATCTTAATAAACATATATCCTAATAATTGCAAAGGGTATAATATTGCAAGTGAAACATTTCTACTTTTGGTGGATTCCTGTAATTTCTTTAAGCTTTTCAATTTCCTTACAACCAGTCCTTGAAAAGACATACTGAATTTTCAAGAAAGGCAACTGAAAGAGCACTTTGCATTTCCTCTCCAAATCTATAAGCATTTAAAAATACTGTTGAGAGCACTGAGATTTGTTTCTTACCTTAATGAAAATAATGTAATAAGTACAGCATGCTTAAAACAAGAAATCAACTTGATTATTACAAGATGTTTTAGCTCCCTTCTTCCAGATATGTCAAATTTATGGTTTACAAAATGCTGTTGCTTGGAATGTCTTCAGTCTACGTGGAATAACAAGGCAAATAACCTATTGTAACATTGAAGCCAAACAATATGAGATTTAATGGACTATATGGAAAGAGCAAAGTCAAATTGTTTTCTGTTTTCTTGATCTTTAAACACAGAATGTAATCAAAAGTCTTATGGAAAATGTTAATTTATGGATATTTTATATTTTACTGCAATTTCCCTATTCTTTCATGTACTATCCCTAGTCATGTCCTAATGCACAGGCAGAAGGCTGCAGTAGAACACCAGGAAAAAAAGAACCTGTTAACCCATCTAATACTAGATATTTCTACTACCAGATGGTATCATATGGATGATTTTAGATTGTGAGCTTTATGGTAGAGCTGAGTGCTCCACCTGTGACAGACTTGTAGCTACCCAAGATTGAAACACTGCTTTTCATCCATTTCCCTGATAAAGATTGAGTGCATTATTTTTAAAAAAACATTCTTTGAGCACAATTATATTTGCTTTGAAGCATCGTTGCAAAAGAACGTCCAGTGAATTGATACCAACAGATTGAGGCGTGCTTGCTTCCACTTGAATATTACTTGCCTTTGTAGTCATTATACAGGTTATTGCCACATCTGATCTCCATATTGAATGTTTGGGGGAGGGGAGATTTGCATAATTATCTTTTATTTCCCTTTTAAAATGTAGTTTATGCAGTTCATCCTTCAACAACATAGGATTATAGACTAAGGAAATGTAGCCACATTGCATGAACCTGTTGATATGTGATGTAGTGGAGAAGATGAAGGAATGATAGGCCAGAGTGATAGAGAGCAGTCAGCCTGGATGTGAAATTGATATACCTTCCCTTGATATTGAGATACCTTCCCTTCACCAGTCCCTTTTGCAGGTTTTGTCTCTAATGACTTACACTATACAAACTGCTCAGACTATACTTACCGTAGGCTGGTTTAGGACAAATTTTTTTTTTTTTAATAATTCCATTGAAATGTTAAAAAAGATGTAGTGAAGGCAGAATTCAGAAATTATCAAATGTAAAGTGTTTTCTGTCTTCAGTGCCTTGATGTGAATTGCACAGCTCAAATTGTAGGCAATGCATTTAAAATAAATATTAAGCTAGGAGAGGAAAATCCTAATAAGTCACACTACTGTATTTTCCTGAAGAAAATAGCATTCTTACTATTAGAAAAAAGGTACCAGTGATGACTAATTAGACCTTGAATTTAAAGGTAAAATATTGTAATCTTTTTTAAGCCATCATATATAAAAAGCCATCAAAAACTGCATTTACAGTGCTTGGCTTAGATTAGATTATTTCATGGCTTTGTTCTGGCTTTCCAATATGAAATGCACTTATGATGGCAGAAGATAAAATGATGCCTCCTCTGCTGATTTGGGCTATAACATTTATATGCTGCAGTATCTGGAAAAACTGTCTGCATCTTAGTGGTAATTGTTAGTAATTTGTTGGACTGCTAGAAATCTTCTCGACACATGTGAAATAGAAGAATAAAATGTTTCTATGCTAATGCTGCAACACTAAAAATATCTAAATATTGCCAGAGAACTGATTTGATGGTGTCACGGTTTAAAGCTGGGCCGGCTATTAAACCTGTGGCAGATGCTCTCTGTTATCCCCCCCCCTCCCCCCAGAGGGAAAGGGAAAGGGAAAAGGGAGAGAGACTTCCGGGTTGGAAAGTTAAAACAGTTTTAATAAACTATAATAATGAAAAAGAGTATAATAACAATAATAGAAATAATCAAATATATACAAATATATATACAAAACCAAGACTGAGCTCCCCTGAAGTCAGCTACGTCACCACCGGCACTGCAGGGCAGGCTCCGGGAAGGCCCAGGCTGGGCCTAGCGACGGTCGAGAGCTGGATTCAGGAATGTGCGGATTGGGATCGGGGGCAGCAGGAAAACAGACGGAGTCCTCCGTGGATACCGGCCATAGCAGAAAGAGAGCGAGACCCTCGTGATCCCCCCGCTTTATACTGAGAATGACGTCTATGGGATGGAATACCCTCGTTGGTCAATGTTGGGTCACCTGTCCTGTCCACTCCCCCCTGCAGCTGCGACCCCCCTTCGGCTCTTCACTCGTAAGCAGTGAGGAATTCAGCAGTGACCTTGGTTTCTCTCAAGAACAAGTACAGCAAGAGCCTTACTGCACAACATCCCTACCGGTGCCTCAGCGATAACTACAAACTTCGAGCGTTATCAGTCCTGGAAGCAGACACTGTCTGCAAAACATGCAGTTAGTTTCAGAAAGTACAGTTACTTAGAGGAGACTTAGCTGAAAGTAAAAATCATTGAAAGGAAAATTGGCCTGGTTTAGGCCAAACCAGGACAGATGGTTAACACCAAAATTTTTCCTTTTCATGGAATGTAAGTTTTTAGCACTTTAGACAAAAATAATACTTGTGGCAATAAAAATGCACAGTATTGGAAAGTCCATTGAATATATTTCCATGTAGATGAAATATTATGTGACTTCTTACTTTCAGATTCGTGCTCCTAAAAGTGCACTACATTTTTTTTAACACAGGATGATATCTTATAGCCGCAGTTACACCTTAATCACCAACCTCAAAAGCTGGGGAATGTTCAGAGTAATTAGTCAAAGTTTTCTTAAGTCCTCTAATAAAGAGGTTTACATGTTTCATCTCTTTGCTTATGAGATATTTCTAAGCAGTTCAAATAATGGATATAGGATTTTGGAGGTGTTTTTTTCTTTTTGCTTTTTTTTTTTTCAGGGCTGATTGTACAAAATTCTCCGGAGATTGCATAAGGACTGTATCTGTGTGTGAGAATGCTGAGGGGTTGTATATGGGGTGACTTTTGTGCAGCAAAGACACCAGCAAAAGAAGTGTGTAAGTGGCAGGCTCGGGATAATAAAAACTGGTGTAAAAATGATTCTATGCAGAAAATCACAAACATAAAAAATATTTTTCCTCAACAGATCTGATATTTTAGGGCATTCCTGTTTTATTGCCAAAATCAGTGTTTGTTCCTTTTTATTACCCCATTACAGTGTTGGTACAAATATGAAAAGGTAGACAGGTTTTTAAGTCTTTCCATTGTCTAATCATTGGCATTATGTAGTGAGTTACACTTTCAAACCCCCTTGAAGGTTATTACACACCATTCTTGAGACACATTTACTGATACTTGGGAGCTATAAAGGACATAAATTATCTCACCAAATCTTTGCCTGGGTAGTGGCATGATAAAAGAAGACACTGCTTGCCTTCAGAGCCTATACTGAATTTTATGTTTCTTTATTCTTTCATCTAGAAACCATTTAGAAAAAAAATAAAATTTGAGCCATTTATTTAATGTCTTTTGTAATTGTAGGATCCCATCTTAAGAGTTGTGGCCCTAGTAGGTACATACATATCTCTTGCAGCAAACCATTTTGCTGAAATACACTAGCATCTTCCTTTTACCTTGACGACTGTAGAAAGTAATGTAATTTTCAACAGAATATGAGGTACAGTTTTTGCTTCTGAGGATGAAAAGTATGGTTATTAAATATGGTCATTAAATTATACCTTTTTTTTTTGCTTAGACATTTCAAAGGTTGCAGGAGTGAATTTAAATTGAGAATATTCTCAGTAATTATAATATGATGATGCTAATAGAGGACTTTGTAATTTCTTTTAATATATATATAAAGTGTAACAATACTGTGAGGATTCACCTGCCTGTGAAAATTTTGTCATGTGAAAAGGAAGGAAGGTAAGGAAAAAAAGGAGTTGGAAGTGTTACAAGAGAAGCTGCATGCTGTGCAGTAAGAGCTATAAAATATTTTTTAATGAGAAGGACATACAATTTATTGTTACTGTAAAGATAACATATTTAAGTAACCCAATTTAAAAATAATGTGACTTGTCTTACCAGAAATATGATATTCATGAGTTTCTGGTACTTTTTAATGGGAAAATCTTTTCATTCAGTCCAACTTTGCATCATCAGATACATGCTCTGCTGGAAAAAGTCATTAAAATGCTAAGTCCTGCTGAGGGAGAAAATAGACCCATATTTTGTTGGGGGATAGTAAAAAGGTCAAAGGTATTTCTTGAAATGTTATGGCAATTTCTCCTTTATCCTTGCTATGTACTCTTCTGTTGAAAATTACATACTTGTGATCTGAGATATAAGTAATCCATTTTAAGACTGTGAGAGCCCATTATGATCCTCTAGTTTGATCTTTTGGATAATATAGTCCTTTGAATTTCACTGAGTAATTTTCCAAATTCTGATGGAGTTTCTTCTTATCTTATAGAAAGAAACTCATTCTAGTCTAAAATTTAAATGGTGGAAGATCCATTGTTCTAGATAAGTTGTTCTACTGAGTAGGTACCTCTAGTGTTAGAAAATTGCTCCTATCTCATCTGAATTTATTAAGCTTCTACTTCCAGCCTGTACATCTTGTTATATCTTTGTCTGGTAAATTTAGCATCTTCCATCATCAGAAATTTTCTGTTCATATTTATATTGTCTTCCTTCTTGCACGATTCATACTGTATCATCTTTATTAAGCTTAAACTATAAAGATTACTACTATTAAACTACTAGGTTGAATTAAAAAGATTATGACTTTCAAATCTCTCACTATAATTCAGCCTTCCTAGATCCAGAATAACGCTTTGACCTCTTCTCAGAACTCTTTTCACTTTTTCAGTATCCATTTGAAAGTGAGACATGAGAGCTGTTTCCCAGTAATGGTCTCAACAGTGTCAAGAACAGGGCAAATAAAAAGTCCATTCCAAACATGCACATCCTACGTATATGTTCAGGGATTGCATCTATCCTGTTCTCCATGATTTTACTCTGGGAATTCTAGTTTATTAACCACTACAGATCTCAAAATCCAGTCTGAGATTCGGAGAGCTTTAAACTAGATTCGAAGGGGGATGGGGTAGTAGCTGGGCTTGTACCACTGGGGCAACGCTCTAGTGTTGAGGTAGACCAGGAGGCCTCCCATCCCCCTGGGGTGAAATCGGTGTGCCCAGCTCGCTCCCTGAAATGCCTGTACACCAATGCACGCAGCATGGGGAATAAGCAGGAGGAGTTAGAAATCCGTGTTCGGTCGGGGGGCTATGATTTAGTGGCAATTACAGAGACTTGGTGGGATGCCTCGCATGACTGGAATGTGGTCATGGATGGCTATGTCCTGTTCAGGAAAGACAGGCCGCTAAGGAGAGGTGGTGGAGTTGCTCTTTATGTGAGTGAGCAGCTAGAATGTATTGAGTTCTGTCCAGAGGCGGATGAGGAGCGAGTTGAGAGTTTGTGGGTGCGAATTAAGGGGCAGGCTGGCAGGGGTGATACTGTTGTGGGTGTCTATTACAGGCCACCGGATGAGGATGAGGAGGGTGATGAGGCCTTCTACAGGCAGCTGAGAGCAGTCTCGCAATTACAGACCCTGGTTGTCGTGGGGGATTTCAACTACCCTGATATTTGCTGGGAGGCCTACTCAGCCAGCCATCCCCAGTCCAGGAGCTTCCTCCAGTGCATTGATGATAACTTTCTGATGCAAATGGTGGATGAGCCAACTAGGAGAGGAGCGCTGCTGGATCTGATCCTCACTAACAAGGAGGGTCTGGTTGAAGAGGTGAAGGCTGAGGGCAGCCTTGGTTGTAGTGACCATGAGATGGTAGAGTTCAGGATCTCATGTGGCAGGAACAGAACAGCTAGCAGAATCACAACCCTGAACTTCAGGAGGGCCAACTTTGGCCTTTTCAAGCAATTGCTCGGGGAAATCCCATGGGACAGGGTACTAGAAGGTAAGGGGTCCCAAGATAGTTGGTTAGCATTCAAGGACTGCTTCTTCCGAGCTCAAGATCAGAGCATCCCAACAGGTAGGAAGTCAAGGAAGGGTACCAGGAGACCTGCATGGTTAAACAGGGAACTGCTGGGCAAACTCAAGTGGAAGAAGAGGGTGTACAGATCATGGAAGGAGGGGCTGGCCACTTGGGAGGAATATAAGTCTGTTGTCAGAGGATGTAGGGAGGCAACTAGGAAAGCTAAGGCCTCCTTGGAATTAAACCTTGCAAGAGAGGTCAAGGACAACAGAAAGGGCTTCTTCAAATACATTGCAGGTAAAGCCAACACTAGAGGCAATGTAGGCCCACTGATGAATGAGGTGGGGGCCCTGGAGACAGAGGATAAAAAGAAGGCGGAGTTACTGAATGCCTTCTTTGCCTCTGTCTATACTGCTGGAGGCTGTCCTGAGGAGCCCCGGACCCCTGAGACCTCAGAAGAAGTCAGGATAGAGGAGGAATCTGTCTTGGTTGATGAGGGCTGGGTCAGGGACCAATTAAGCAACCTGGACGTCCATAAATCCATGGGCCCTGATGGGATGCACCCGCGGGTGCTGAGGGAGCTAGCGGAAGTCATTGCTAGGCCACTCTCCATCATCTTTGCTAAGTCGTGGGCAACGGGAGAGGTGCCTGAGGACTGGAGGAAAGCGAATGTCACTCCAGTCTTCAAAAAGGGCAAGAAGGAGGACACGAGTAACTATAGACCGGTCAGCCTCACCTCCATCCCCGGAAAGGTGATGGAACAACTTGTTCTTGGTGCTGTCTCTAGGCACATCAAGGATAGGGGGATCATTAGGGGCACTCAGCATGGATTCACCAACGGGAAGTCATGCTCAACCAACTTGATAGCCTTTTATGAGGACATAACCCGGTGGATAGATGATGGTAAAGCTGTGGATGTGGTCTATCTCGATTTCAGTAAAGCGTTTGACACTGTCTCCCACAGCATCCTCGCAGCTAAACTGGGGAAGTGTGGTCTGGATGATCGGGTAGTGAGGTGGATTGTGAACTGGCTGAAGGAAAGAAGCCAGAGAGTGGTGGTCAATGGGACAGAGTCCAGTTGGAGGCCTGTGTCTAGCAGAGTCCCGCAAGGGTCGGTTCTGGGACCAGTTCTATTCAATATATTCATTAATGACTTGGATGAGGGAATAGAGTGCACTGTCAGCAAGTTCGCTGATGACACAAAACTGGGAGGAGTGGCTGACGCGCCGGAAGGCTGCGCAGCCATTCAGAGAGACCTGGACAGGCTGGAGAGTTGGGCGGGGAGAAATTTAATGAAATATAACAAGGGCAAGTGTAGAGTCCTGCATCTGGGCAAGAATAACCCCATGTACCAGTACAAGTTGGGGGCAGAGCTGTTGGAGACCAGCGTAGGGGAAAGGGACCTGGGGGTCCTAGTGGACAACAGGATGACCATGAGCCAGCAGTGTGCCCTTGTGGCCAAGAAGGCCAATGGCATCCTGGGGTGTATTAGAAGGGGTGTGGTCAGCAGGTCGAGAGAGGTTCTCCTCCCCCTCTACTCTGCCCTGGTGAGGCCGCATCTGGAATATTGTGTCCAGTTCTGGGCCCCTCAGTTCAAGAAGGACAGGGAACTGCTAGAGAGAGTCCAGCGCAGAGCCACGAAGATGATTAAGGGAGTGGAACATCTCCCTTATGAGGAGAGGCTGAGGGAGCTGGGTCTCTTTAGCTTAGAGAAGAGGAGACTGAGGGGTGACCTCATTAATGTTTCTAAATATGTAAAGGGCAAGTGTCATGAGCATGGAGCCAGTCTCTTCTCAGTGACATCCCTTGACAGGACAAGGGGCAACGGGTGCAAGCTGGAACACAGGAGGTTCCACATAAATATGAGGAAAAACGCCATTTCAGAATGAAGATGACTACTCAGCTGCTGTAGAAATCATAGTGGCATCATGGCATTCACAGAGTATTGCATGTTGACACTGCTTTACACTGGTTGAGGATCTGGCCCTGAGATTATAACTGCATAAGGATCAGGAGATTGAGAATTAAAGATCCAGAAGCAATAAATATTCTATGGTGCCTTTTCTAAATACATTTAAGTCTGTCTGATCCTTCATCATTGAAAGCAATGTATTCTATGTAGTGATCTTCATCCATCTTCATGGTCTCTCTGAGGCATATATTCTGTGATGTGCTGCCATAACAGACAGGACCAGAATAACAATACTGAACTGTGACAGAGGCTTTAAAAACATACCACTGAAAGAGATTATCTGAGATATGCAGCAACTTAATGGAGCAGAGAAGAGTTTAAGGAGGCTGTAATCTTTCCAGTAGCATCATCAGTATGCACTCTATGTCATGTGAAAAGTAAGCAATATTCAGCCTCTCCATGTGTATTGCAGGTACTCTGTCCTGGGTGGGACACTCTGTTCTGTGGCCTGCAAATCTGAGTTCTTTTCAAGGACATACTACACAAAGCTGTACTTTCCATTCTGTGTGGAGATCTAAGGCTACGTTTATAAAACAGTGCAAAGGAAAAAATCACGTAATTATCTATTGTAGCATATTTTGTAAGGGGTAGACATTATGACCCAAGTAATTACAGTCTGGTTAGCTGAACTTCCGTTCTGGGCAAAGTCACAGAAAAGCTGATGCAACATAAAAGTACTAAAGAATTAAAGGATGGTAGCATAATTAGTGTCAATCAGCACAGTTTTATGGAAAACAGATCTTGTCAAAAGTTCTGATGAGGTGACAAGTTCAGTTCACAGAGGAAAGCGTGTTGACATAATACAACTTCTGTAAGGGCATTTGTCTGCACAACGTTCAGATTAAAAATTAGCACTATATAAAATTCCTTGTAGCACATACTAATCATTTGAAAAACTAGTTCACTAGCAAATCTCAGAAAACAGCTGTTAATTGGGAAAAACTGTGTGAAGAGGAATTTCTAGTGGGCTAGTGCAAAGATCTTGACCAATTACTATCCAATATTCATTTATCCAGAAGAAATTGTACATTCATGTTATCAAAAACATGCAGTTGATGCAAAAAGGGTGGAATGATGAACAGAAGTAATAAGGAGCAGACAGTGTAACACGTATACCAGATTACAGCGTAAGGTGGACTTTTTAAAATAACACATTTTAATCTTTCGATGAGGCATTAGGAATGCGGGTCACAGATTTTCTGACGAATGGCTGTATTTTGGAAAATCATTCTCACAGAATCACAGAATCACAGAATCACAGAATCACAGAATGTTAGGGATTGGAAGGGACCTCGAAAGATCATCTAGTCCAATCTCCCCCTGCTGGAGCAGGATTACCTAGACCATATCACACAGGAACGTGTCCAGGCGGGTTTTGAATGTCTCCAGAGAAGGAGACTCCACAACCTCTCTGGGCAGCCTGTTCCAGTGTTCGGTCACCCTCACTGTAAAGAAGTTTTTCCTCATATTTAAGTGGAACCTCCTGTGTTCCAGCTTGCACCCGTTGCCCCTTGTCCTGTCAAGGGATGTCACTGAGAAGAGCCTGGCTCCATCCTCATGACACTTGCCCTTTACATATTTAGAAACATTAATGAGGTCACCCCTCAGTCTCCTCTTCTCTAAGCTAAAGAGACCCAGCTCCCTCAGCCTCTCCTCATAAGGGAGATGTTCCACTCCCTTAATCATCTTCGTGGCTCTGCGCTGGACTCTCTCTAGCAGTTCCCTGTCCTTCTTGAACTGAGGGGCCCAGCACTGGACACAATATTCCAGATGCGGCCTCACCAGGGCAGAGTAGAGGGGGAGGAGAACCTCTCTCGACCTGCTGACCACACCCCTTCTAATACACCCCAGGATGCCATTGGCCTTCTTGGCCACAAGGGCACACTGCTGGCTCATGGTCATCCTGTTGTCCACTAGGACCCCCAGGTCCCTTTCCCCTACGCTGGTCTCCAACAGCTCTGCCCCCAACTTGTACTGGTACATGGGGTTATTCTTGCCCAGATGCAGGACTCTACACTTGCCCTTGTTATATTTCATTAAATTTCTCCCCGCCCAACTCTCCAGCCTGTCCAGGTCTCTCTGAATGGCTGCGCAGCCTTCCGGCGCGTCAGCCACTCCTCCCAGTTTTGTGTCATCAGCGAACTTGCTGACAGTGCACTCTATTCCCTCATCCAAGTCATTAATGAATATATTGAATAGAACTGGTCCCAGAACCGACCCTTGCGGGACTCCGCTAGACACAGGCCTCCAACTGGACTCTGTCCCATTGACCACCACTCTCTGGCTTCTTTCCTTCAGCCAGTTCACAATCCACCTCACTACCCGATCATCCAGACCACACTTCCCCAGTTTAGCTGCGAGGATGCTGTGGGAGACCGTGTCAAACGCTTTACTGAAATCGAGATAGACCACATCCACAGCTTTACCATCATCTATCCACCGGGTTACATCCTCATAAAAGGCTATCAAGTTGGTTGAGCATGACTTCCCGTTGGTGAATCCATGCTGAGTGCCCCTAATGATCCCCCTATCCTTGATGTGCCTAGAGACAGCATCAAGAACAAGTTGTTCCATCACCTTTCCAGGGATGGAGGTGAGGCTGACCGGTCTATAGTTACCCGCGTCCTCCTTCTTGCCCTTTTTGAAGACTGGAGTGACATTCGCTTTCCTCCAGTCCTCAGGCACCTCTCCCGTTGCCCACGACTTAGCAAAGATGATGGAGAGTGGCCTAGCAATGACTTCCGCTAGCTCCCTCAGCACCCGCGGGTGCATCCCATCAGGGCCCATGGATTTATGGACGTCCAGGTTGCTTAATTGGTCCCTGACCCAGCCCTCATCAACCAAGACAGATTCCTCCTCTATCCTGACTTCTTCTGAGGTCTCAGGGGTCCGGGGCTCCTCAGGACAGCCTCCAGCAGTATAGACAGAGGCAAAGAAGGCATTCAGTAACTCCGCCTTCTTTTTATCCTCTGTCTCCAGGGCCCCCACCTCATTCATCAGTGGGCCTACATTGCCTCTAGTGTTGGCTTTACCTGCAATGTATTTGAAGAAGCCCTTTCTGTTGTCCTTGACCTCTCTTGCAAGGTTTAATTCCAAGGAGGCCTTAGCTTTCCTAGTTGCCTCCCTACATCCTCTGACAACAGACTTATATTCCTCCCAAGTGGCCAGCCCCTCCTTCCACGATCTGTACACCTTCTTCTTCCACTTGAGTTTGCCCAGCAGTTCCCTGTTTAACCATGCAGGTCTCCTGGTGCCCTTCCTTGACTTCCTACCTGTTGGGATGCTCTGATCTTGAGCTCGGAAGAAGCAGTCCTTGAATGCTAACCAACTATCTTGGGACCCCTTACCTTCTAGTACCCTGTCCCATGGGATTTCCCCGAGCAATTGCTTGAAAAGGCCAAAGTTGGCCCTCCTGAAGTTCAGGGTTGTAATTCTGCTAGCTGTTCTGTTCCTGCCACATGAGATCCTGAACTCTACCATCTCATGGTCACTACAACCAAGGCTGCCCTCAGCCTTCACCTCTTCAACCAGACCCTCCTTGTTAGTGAGGATCAGATCCAGCAGCGCTCCTCTCCTAGTCGGCTCATCCACCATTTGCATCAGAAAGTTATCATCAATGCACTGGAGGAAGCTCCTGGTCTGGGGATGGCTGGCTGAGTAGGCCTCCCAGCAAATATCAGGGTAGCTGAAATCCCCCACGACAACCAGGGTCTGTAATTGCGAGACTGCTCTCAGCTGCCTGTAGAAGGCCTCATCACCCTCCTCATCCTCATCCGGTGGCCTGTAATAGACACCCACAACAGTATCACCCCTGCCAGCCTGCCCCTTAATTCGCACCCACAAACTCTCAACTCGCTCCTCATCCGCCTCTGGACAGAACTCAATACATTCTAGCTGCTCACTCACATAAAGAGCAACTCCACCACCTCTCCTTAGCGGCCTGTCTTTCCTGAACAGGACATAGCCATCCATGACCACATTCCAGTCATGCGAGGCGTCCCACCAAGTCTCTGTAATTGCCACTAAATCATAGCCCCCCGACCGAACACGGATTTCCAACTCCTCCTGTTTATTCCCCATGCTGCGCGCATTGGTGTACAGGCATTTCAGGGAGCGAGCTGAGCACACCGATTTCACCCCAGGGGGATGGGAGGCCTCCTGGTCTACCTCAACACTAGAGCGTTGCCCCAGTGGTGCAAGCCCAGCTACTACCCCATCCCCCTTCGAATCTAGTTTAAAGCTCTCCGAATGAGCCCTGCTAATTCCTGTCCCAGAACCCTTTTGCCCCTACGACATAAACCTTTCCCATGTATTACCGTCACGCCTGGTGTCTTATAAAACCAGCCATTATCAAAGAACCCAAAGCCCTGCCTGTAGCACCAGTCTCGTAGCCAGGCATTAATATAGAGAATCCTACTATTCCATGCCACGTCATCACCTGAAAATGGAAGGAGGGAGGAGAAAACAACTTGTGCCCCAGACTCTTTCACCAACCGTCCTAGGGCCTTGTAGTCTTTCTTCATCCCCCTCAGACTACGGAATGCAGCTTCTTCCCCACCTGTCTGGAAGATCAGCAGGGGGTAGTAGTCTGTGTTGAAGAAGAAAAATGTAAACAAAATCAATTTGATTATCCAGATTTATAAAAAGTTTATTAAAATGTATAAGAGGCATAAATAAATTTGGGAGAAGCCAAAATGTGATCTGCATATTAAGCCACAATTGAGGATTCATAGCAGATGTCACCTTGAGCAACTGCCAGTCTATGTTCATGCACATGTACACATACAAAGCTTAATCAAGTTATTTTTACAGATAAAAATACTGCCAATTCAAACTTTTTATTGGAATTATATGAAATAACATGGAATAGCTTATATTTTTGTAGTTCGCATTGCACTGCAAGAAATCCATGAATCGTCGTCTCTGGTCCAGAATTCTCCTAAGTAGATGTTTTCTTAGGAAATTTCTAATGCTTATTGCTATTAGGAATTGAACAAGTCACTTTCATCAGATGTTTCTGTAAGTTTGCTAAAATCAAGAAGGAAAAAATACATTATAAAAATACGCACCTATTCTGGAGGCAAAATATTTATATTTGATTCCATGTCCTGGGAAAGGCTCAGATGTTGCGCTTTTCAAAATGTTATTGTAATTGGTTTTCAAGTTCCTTGGAATAGATTTAAGGTGTTTTCTTTTTAAGTGAGCCCAGTAAATACTAATTTAGTAATTTTTCTATTTATCTGTCATATTTGTTGTATAAGTAGTCTTCTGATCTCGAACAGCATTGATTTATCTGGGATCTCTGAACAGCATATGTATTATCTGTCTATTATATTATTATCTGTGATCTCAGCCAAATTAACTTGAAGATAAATTGTGATTGATAAGTTTGAAGCATAGTGATTCCCCTCCCAACCTGTGGAAATTTGTGATTATCTGCTAAAGAATCCATTTCAACTTTCTGAATCTGATATACAATTTTTCTTTAGCTTATTCATTATAAAACACTGTAAGATATGTGGTGGAGAAATTCAATTTCTAAATTATAAAACATTTACAAGTCCTTGAATTTCAACTTTTTAAAACGTGTATCATGCCGGTTACTCATTAGAGAGGTTCTAATTAATTCACACTTACCTGAGACCTACTTGCCAGTTACTCTGTCTATAAGTTATGTTTGCCGTCCATCAAGAATCAGTCTGCAGTTAGTAGTGCTTATTTGTGGCCAGAGGCTGTTGTGATTCCTTAGTAGTAGACCTCAATGTGGTGTCTGACTTCGTGTAAGTGTGCTTTGCATTTCAAATGGACAGTTTCATGTTTTGAAGACAACTATTTAACTTGGAAAGCCAAACACAGTCTCATCCTGGGCAACACCATAGAATTTGATCCAGTTTGTATCACCTGAAACTGTACCTCTCTATTCTCCATGGAAGCTGTCTGACTAAATATCATTACTGTATACCATATCAATCTGCTTTTTATATAAGTGTATTAATGGTTTAGCCTTGCCTCATGATCTGATGAAAATGATAAAGTTTTGTCTGCAAACAGCACCAAAGAGCCATGTGTTAATGTGGTGATAAGGTGATATATGAATTTTGAGAGGCTTTTATTTTTGTTCTTTAGCTTTACTCAGCTTCCATTTACTATTTTGTCATTTGATTGTGCTGCAAACTTCAGGGTTATGTAATTAGCAAATCTATCCTGGTTTAAACAGAGTTCCAGTTATGATTACTGGAACATAAAACCACCTACCTATCTAAAACTAGGTTCCCAAAATCAAAGGTAACTCTTGGAAAATTGCTAATGTATCGTTTGTGTTTCAAATATCTTTTGATTCAAGTATTCTTGATGATAGCTTTGAAAGCATCATCTGGAGTTTTGGACTCTGTTCGTGCAGAGCTAGTTAGTCTCTGTAAATTAAGGAAGGAGAAATAGGACACAAAAATAAAAAGGGTTGTAACTGTCCCCAGTACATTGCTGATGAAATTGCGGAGAGGGAAGAGGAACCATAAGCCTACAGTATTTTGCTTACTGAATAACTGGATCTAGTATTTGGCAAATCTGCTCCTCTGTTTAGATAATGCAAAAATGCTAATCTGTAGTTCAATAAATAACGAGTTTTTTAAGAAGTTCTTTTTAAAGACAAACGTTTCCTGTCTCTGACAATATTATCAAATTTAATCCAGATACTCTGCAGCATCTCAGAGTTCTATAGTGCATGTTTTAAAGCAGTTTCTCAGAGACTGGCAGAGAATATAAGCTATTTTGGTTTTTAGCTATTGATATCATCCTGGTTGTGAGGAAACTTGTACTCCTTGAGAGCTCTGTTGATCAAAGTTTGGTTACAGTTATCATGTTACAGTTATCATATTCATGTAGAATTATTTAGGAAATATTCATCTGGAGGTAGACTGAGCAATGGCACTGTATATACTTTTGTTTAAAATTGCTCACAGTATCTATGTTTTCAGTCAGACAGCTATAGTGGAAAACATCTATATTTCTTTATTTGAATTTGCTTTTTAGACTGAACAACTAAGGAAAGAATTTTTATGTCACAGTGCTGTCTCTTTCCTTTCTTTATGTTAACTGTTTCTCAATTTCAAATGAAGGTGAAAACAAAGCGTTATTTACCAATATTTTTATACCCTTTTTATCTCCAAAAGCTAAACAAACAGAAATAAGTGTTAGTACTGGAATAAAAAGTAGATGAAATTGGGGACTTAGAGCTAGTGCAAGCAGCAAAAAATTCACCATGGATAAAGCATTGTGTGTCAATGCAGAAAAGAGGCAGAAGATTCTTGGACGTTTTAGGTTCTTGTATGTGAGACTAGTTTCTCATGAGTAGACTAGTCTGATCTGTTTACATTAGCGGTGGTTGGAAAAACTGATGAAAAGCTGCATTAACAAAATTAATACTTTAAAAATTACCCACAAAGGGTTAAAAAGAAGGCCTATAAGTGGAGTAATTTCCATAAGCTACTATGCTCATATATTTTAAAATAATTAGTGTAGTTTTTATAGTTAGCCTTGTATTATTCTTTAAAGACCTGAAGAGCAAAAAGTCGTGTACCATGTTTGCTTTTCTATAGGTAAAAATTAGGAGTGCTTTTCCTCCCTATTTTCCTTTCTGTAGAAATTCAGTGTTTAGAAGATATTTCAGAGACTTAACAGCATTGTGACCGGTGTGAAGGAATTGAAATTTAATTAAGATAGCATGGTTTTTCTTCCTCTGATGCGATGAGGAGGGCTAAGGCCCATTTGGAATTAAATCTCCCAAGGGACGTCAAGGACAACAAGAAGGGCTTCTTCAAGTACATCAGCAGCAAATGGAAGACTAGGGAAAATGTGGGCCCGCTGCTGAATGGGGAGGGTGCCCTGGTGATGGAGGATACAGAGAAGGCAGAGTTACTGAACGCCTTCTTTGCCTCGGTCTTTACTGCTAAGGCCAGCCCTCAGGAAACCCAGACCCTGGAGGTACGAGAAAAAGTCTGGAGAAAGGAAGGCTTTCCCTTGGTTGAGGAGGATCAGGTTAGAGATCATTTAGACAAACTGGATACCCACAAATCTATGGGCCTGGATGGGATGCATCCACGAGTGCTGAGGGCGCTGGCAGATCTTATTGCCAAGCCACTCTCTGTCATCTTTGAAAGGTCATGGAGAACAGGAGAGGTGCCTGAGGACTGGAGGAAGGCCAATGTCACTCCAGTCTTCAAAAAAGGCAAGAAGCAGCACCCAGGAAACTAGAGGCTAGTCAGCCTCACCTCCATCCCTGGAAAGGTGATGGAACAGCTCATTCTGAATGCCATCTCTAAGCACAGGGAGGAAAAGAAGTTTATCAGGAGTAGTCACCATGGATTCACCAAGGGGAAATCATGCTTGACCAATCTGATGTCTTTCTATGATGGCATGACTGGCTGGGTAAATGAGGGGAGAGCAGTGGATGTTTTCTGCCTTGACTTCAGCAAGGCTTTTGACACCGTCTCCCACAACATCATCATAGGAAAGCTCAGGAAGTGTGGGTTAGATGAGTGGACAGTGAGGTGGATTGAGAACTAGCTGAATGGCAGCGCTCAGAGGGCTGTGATTAGTGGTGCTGAGTCTAGTTGGAGGCCTGTAGCTAGTGGTGTTCCCTAGGGGTCAGTACTGGGTCCAGTCCTGTTTAACTTATTCCTCAATGATCTGGATGAAGGGACTGAGTGTACCCTCAGCAAGTTTGCTGATGACACAAAACTGGGAGGAGTGGCTGATACACCAGAAGGCTGTGCTGCCATTCAGTGAGACCTGGACAGGCTAGAGAGTTGGGTGGAGAGGAACCTAATGAAGTTCAACAAAGGCAAGTGTAGGGTCCTGCACCTAGGGAGGAATAAACCCATGCAGCAGTACAGACTGGGTGTTGACCTGCTGGAAAGCAGCTCTGTGGAGAAAGACTTGGAAGTCCTGGTGGACAAGAAGTTCACCATGAGCCAACAATGTGTCCTTGTGGCCAATAAGGCCAATGGTATCTTGGGGTGTATTAGGAAGAGTGTGGCCAGCAGGTGAAGGGAAGTTATCCTCCCCCTCTACACTGCCCTAGTGAGGCCACACCTGGAGTACTGTGTTCAGTTCTGGGCCTCCAGTTCAAGAATGATAAGGAGAGAGTCCAGTGGAGGGCTACAAAGATGATCAGAGGACTGGAGCATCTCTCCTACAAGGAGAGGCTGAGGGAGCTGGGTCTGTTTAGTCTGGAGAAGAGAAGACTGAGGGGGGATCTTAGATTTTATCAATGCTTACAAATACCTTAGGGGTGGGTGTCAAGAGGATGGGGCCAGACTCTTCTCAGTGGTACCTAGTGACAGGACGAGGGGCAATGGGCACAGACTGAAACATGGGAAGTTCCATCTGAATATGAGGAAAAACTTCTTTACTTAGAGGGTGGTAGAGCACTGGAACAGACTGCCCAGGGAGGTTGTGGAGTCTCCTTCTCTGGAGATATTCAAAACCCACCTGGACATGACCCTGTGCAACATGCTCTAGGGGAACCTGCTTTGGCAGGGGGTTGAACTAGATGATCTCCAGAGGTCCCTTCCAACCCTTACCATTCTGTGATTCTGTGATTTCAGTAGTATGTTTAACCACTTCAGACCAAAGAGGAAGGCTAATCACGTCTCTTGGCTCGATATTTAAGGATAGGAAGACATAACAGACAGTTTTGGGGGAAGAAGAGAATAAAAGCATAGAGAAAACAAAAGCAAAGGACAGATTGCAAATAATTGGGAAAAATCAGTATATCAACAGGCAGTTTTTTCACTGGTACAAAGTTAAGGAATTTTTTCCTTACTTTTATTCCTTTACATAATTTTCTATTGTGTTTGCGATCAGTTTCTAGCTGTTGGAATGAGTTTTATCGTATTTTGCTGTTTTTTTGTATTATTGACTGAATTACATTTCACTTTTGGGAGGTGGGAAGAGGAAGTACAAGGAAAGCAGGAGAGCGAAACACCCTCAGTGCTCATTTTGAGTGAGAGGTCTTTATTCCTAAGCTTATCTGCTATCCAATTTCTGAAGAAAATTTGCAGGGATGGAGACTTGTTTCTTTTATTGAGTCTTGGGTAGAATAGAGGGAAGGAATTAAGCCACCTTTAATTTCATTTTTTATGTTAAGTGGAAAACAAGGGCAAAGAGAAAGAACAGTCATGTCAGGGCAGGGCTCCTTTTTTACAGGGTCACTTCCCATTTTTCAGCTTTTGAGATGCAATTGCTTGAATATGAAATTCCATGATGTATGTGCAACTTAATGACTTGAAAAATGTTACAGTTCCAGATAGTTATAGTACCAAGGAAAGTAATTCTTCTCTTCCATTTTTTCTTTAATTTTAATAAGATCACAAGCCTGTTTAATTGTAATCTCTTTTCTGAGAGAGTCAAAATATTGCTGGTTTTAACAAACAAGAGAAAATGGAAGGTATTAGAATGAACTTCTTGAGGAACCATCACAAGCCTCAGCAACTCTTTCTAGAAAGATGGTACATCTTTGACTTTGTTCTTTCTTAATATAAATACAGAGCAACGTGTATTTTGAGGAAATGCACATACAACAATCCTTTCCAAACATAACAGCAACAAAACTGCCGAAACATGATCCTTCACTGTGCATTTATCTCTCATTTCCCTCTTCCTTAGTTTAAGGTTATTAGGCAAACACACAGCATAGCTGTTTGTTAGTTACGTTGCTTAGAGTATACTCAGCGTAAGAATCAAGAAGTATGGAAAGGTTAAAGTTATGTTTAATTTGCTTTTCCCTGAAGAATTATTTCTGTAATATATACATATAATTTTCTCTTCAGAAAATGAAATCTAGAGAAGTGACAGATTCATGAGGCTGATGATAATTCATGTCTTAAATACCTGTCTTTATCTAACTATGTGTCACCTTTTCATACAGATAGCTTCTTCTAGTACATGTACATAGAAAACACATGTACTGCCTACGCTTCCCTTTCAGTCTGTCCTTAAGATTTGTGCTCACTGTGCTGCTAACAAATAAATGGTCTACTAAATGTTAAATACAGGATACATTATAATCAACATTTATATTCAAAATTTTAAGTTCCATACAGGTTTACATATATCTCCAGAAACAAACATGGCCAACCCTACCATATTTGAAGGGATGCTATTGAATTTTAAAGACTAGAATTCAGGCATTTGGAAAGGGAAGTCTCAATTTATTGTCCTTTTGTGAAGATAGTATTACACAGAATGTGAATAGATGGTCATACACAACTTCTACATCAGGGCCACTGCCACATTAATTGCACCGAGTGCTGGTTATGGTCTAAAACAGTAGCACAGTAATTCTGTTTGTGACATAACTTATTTGTTACACATTATCGAGTCTCTGCATAGAGTAAGAGCAGTGTTCTCTTGAAGGCTGCCTTTATAAGTATAAATCTTCCTTCAGAACAGTCACCAGTTTGATAAAAAGAGTATGTATAGTGCTTAACCTTAATAAGGACAATTTTTTTTTTCTCCTGGATGAACTTGCATTTGCAAGCAATATAGTAATTATTAATTAAAACTCATTATATATCAGAAACTAATGCATGCTAAGGACTCAGCTGAAACATCACATGAATAGATTAGAAATAGTTGTGCAATCTGCATCCTGATAAGGCAGTCCAGTTTTCTTTGCAAGTGGCTTGCCACAGGCACAGAATTAACAGAACAGGAAGACAAATCAGGCATTTCAACTCCCTGGCTATTCCTTGATCTGATGGGAGCCGTTCCTTTTATCTAAATTACATATTTTGAGGGTGCTTAATAATCCAATTACACTGCATCTAAAAACTCTAGCCTATCTTTCTAGGAAGAATGCCAACAGTAGTAACAATAGTCCAGAGTACTTTTCAAGAATGGTCCCAAAACACTTCACATAAGCTTGTGTGCTTGTGTTGTTCATTCAGTGATCTAAAAATAGTTTTTAGGATGTCATGTACCAAATCATCCCAGCCAGTTCAGCAAAATCTTGGGTTTATATCCCAAAATGCTATTTTGCCTTCTCGCATTGCAAGAAGTTCCCCAGGTATTTCATAACTGCAAGTCTTGTCTGCACTGATTGTATCTCCCCTGGAAGCTGGCACACTGAGTTACCAAATGGTTTCTCAATATTATGCTGAGACATTGGTCTGCTACTGAACAGAGGGAACAGTGCCAAATACTGAATCACCAATGCTACTTTCCTTAGCACCTGGGATTTTCTCTGGAAAGTTCCCAACCAATTGTTATGCAGGCCAGAATCTGCTTACCTTATGAGATCTGACAAGATCATAACCTGAAGAGACACAGATGGTAAGGCATTCCCATCATTACCAGCATCCACAGGCAAATGAACTATTTTCTGTTCAGATCTGCTTCCAAGAAGACTTAATATTTGATGGATACAATTACGTTACACAAGGCTGAATCCAGGACTAGATATGGAACTATATTTGCAGTGCATAGACAGTATATCTCAGTTATGGATATATGACAGTCCTAAAAATCTAAAAAATCTATAAATATGCGTACACAACAAAGGGGTCCCAAAGGAAGATGTATGAGAACTCTGTAACTCATTTTTTTCTTGGTCATCAATTATAGGAAAAAAAAACCAAAACCAAACAGTCCTACTAAAGGAAAAAAAGTCACTGTTTGCAGGGGGATTTCTGTACCTTTCAGAGAACCTGGAAAGAGGCTTGTGTGTATATATATATCTACGTATATGAATTCAAAGGCTATGGACCTGAAAGAGTCATGGGAGAGAAACATGTCTCACTATCAGGAAAAAAACTTTAACCCAAATCTCCCCTCTGAGACAGCTGAAGTAACAGTGGAGCCCATGGGAGTGGTTCCACTCAGAAGACAGAGGAGCGATGAGAAGGCAGAGGAGCGATGAGGCAGACACCCTATGATAATGTGGGAAGTCTAATCACAGGGTCATTGAAGTCATTCCCACTTTCATTTCTGACTCAGTGAATACCTTATAATTTCACAAATTGGAAAAGGTTCCCAGTATGGACTTACAAGGAGGTACTGCTACTAGATCTACCCAAAATTTCAGCAGGTGAGGCTGAGAGTTGTGTTTCAAAACACTTTATTACTGACAAAAGATGGCATTTATCTGAGTGATGGGAGAGTCTAAATCAGGCCAAGAGGATTTAAACCTCTCACATCCATTTTAAATTGTCTAGTCACTATACTATGAAATACGGAAGAAGAAGCAAAAAAAGAATCTCTTCAATTTTACAGGTGATGTATCATAAGAGAACAGTTTTGTTAGGAAATGCTGGAATCAGTTGTTTAAACATGCTTCTTATTTGGTGTCCTGCAAAGATGGATTCTGCGCAAAGATAAAATGCAGCAAATGAAAGGAATTAACAAAGCTGAAGAAATAAAATATGCAACAAGTGAAATGCTGCTGTCCAGATTATGTATACCTAAAGTCAAGGATTTGCACCACCTGCCTCCTCTGTTTTTGAACTCCAGATATTTTTGAATCCCATCTTTTCTGACAGTTGTTGCTTTGCAGTCTGTTAATCTTTCCAAAATCTCTCTGGATTTTCCTTTTTTTAAAAGATCTATTTTCTCTTTCACAGAAGTCATTTTGCAATTCTTCTCTCCCTCCATATCAAGCTGCCTTTGTCATATACTTGAATTGCAGTGCTTTGGCTCAGAAATTTTACAGTCCTTTTCAATGGTCACAACCCGTGACCCTCATGGAGCACCTACAATTCATCTACAGCAGCAAAGATGAGAATGCCTTGATATCATTTACCTGCCTCCTTTTTGTGGTAGCTTTGTTGTCCTTCAGGGCTATCATTTCACCAGCAGTTAAACTGTGCTTATAATATACATATTTCTATCTGGAATGTAGATGAAAGGAAAATCAGTCTGATTAATATGCTAAGAAATGTTATTCTTCTGACTCACTTTAGGGTGGGAGCAGACGAGTGTCTGAAGAAAGGCATTTTTTGTTTCTCTTGTGTGTTCTCCAATCCATAAAAAAATACAGGGAAGAATATCAGCTACGCAAAGGAAGAAAAGCCTGCCATAAAATGCTAAGACAGATTTGCCTGCACACCATTGGGTGATAGCTGTCATCTCAATTCTCTTTGCAATTATGATACCATTTTGCTTTATAAAACTGCTGCAATTAACATCTTTAAACATAGCCCTTTCGAAGTATGCTGTTTAGCTCAAATTTATCAGCATTTTCATTGTATAAAATTCCATCTTAATAATCCATGAAGGTCAAGCTATTAGCAAGACACACACAAGCTCCCAAAGAGCATGCCTGAAGCACAGTGGAAAATTCATGACACTTAAGTGACTTGGCTATAATTCCTTTTCATCTCAACAGCCCTTAAAACTATCCACATGAAAACAGCAATAACCTTATGACAGTTGCAGGGCAGTGCGTTTTCTGGACATTTGCTCACTTGACGGTTTTTTTTAACCTAAGGGTAATATACAATGTCAGCATATTTGAAAAAAGTTAAAGGCAGAAACAGACTTCAAAACTGTAATATTTTTTCATAAGACCATTCCAATATTTTCAAAAAATAGACAACTATGTAGATGCACTGAATTGGCACATGTGTAGTATTTTCTGTGGATAGCCTGGATTTTTATGGACAGAAAAGAAAATCCATTTCAGTTTGTATGTCCTTGTTTATGCCCCACAATATAATTTCTTACAAATATTTGTTCAGCTGCCTTTCTGAAATTGTTTCTTTATACAGCTTTGAAATCTGCATGAGGCTATGAGCTTTATACATTAATTTATCTAAGAGGAGAAATTCCATCAGGATTATTTTAACAATTGGTGTTTCAATAGTAAGATCTGAAATCAAAGCATTTGACTACAAGTGCTCCCTGTGTTTTAATTTTCACAACGTAAAACAACAACCAAACAAAAAAAACATAAAAAAAACCCAGACACTTTTATACCTGCTCTTCTTCTTCTTCAAATACCACCACTGAGGATCCAAATGCATTCAGATTTAATCCACTCTTGGTTTAGGTTCATGTTGTGGATGTAAATTGCCTTCTCAATGCCTTTAGCATTGGGTTTAATAAGAAATTTTTGAAACACTTCATGAAGTGCTATTTATGGCCCTAATCTTGGTCTCCCAGGGATCTTCATATTTTATTTTTAGTTTACATTTAGTTCTTATTTGTCTCAGATTTTTTTTCTGCATACTGTGTGCACATTCTTCTAGTTTACTGATCCATCAGCTGTGCAAAGTGCCATGTCATTAGTAGAGTTAATGGGGCAAGCAAGTGTCCATTGTGTAATGATACATGCACCCTGATACAAAAACAGATGAAAGAACATTTAATGAAGCTTAATAAGGAAAGGTGAGGGAGGTGTCTACTGCCCAGGTCAGTGTTAAGAATGAGAGTAGTCAGTGCTAAGGGAGTAGAAAACAGGCAGCTGATGTCAGTATTCAACCATTTAAAATAATTAATACACATGCTCTTTACCTGCTGTGTTACAAGTATCAGATTCGAACACCTTTTCACTTGCAACTTACTGATATTAGCATGCCTTCTAAGGGCAACAGGTTGGTGGATTGTCACATGAAGTTTTTGCTCTTGGAGAACCACTTTTAAGCTAGGCTTAGGCATGCATTACATTGTGGCCTAAATGTGAAGGACTACATGGTTTCAGTTTTGAGCCATGTTATCTGCTGTGCTGGCTTTAGTTTATTATTTGTTATAGCATGTTTTCTACTGTGAATTATGCCATGGTCAGTGCAGCTGGTAAGTAGGGAGATCTGTGTGGTCTTCCTCTATAGAGCTGCATCTCGCCAAAATGAATGCAGTGAACAGAGAACATGTTAGATCACACTGCTTCGTTATGTCATCCACCTACAGAAATGATTACCTCCTGTCCTGTCACCTATATAGAAGGGTTTACATGCTTGACTACCAACCCACAGGGATCAAGAAAATCAAATTTTATGTAATAACTTCAAAAGATAAAAATAATCAGTTGGAGAAATTCATTCATCCTAGAGCACAAAAGAAACCAAAATCCAATCACTTCAGCTTAGGTCATCTTCTGCACTCCACTTCCAAGGGCGCAAGGAGACATGTTTCAGTTCAATGTAATCAAACAAAAAAACCTGACTCCTAGTTGTGGTTTGTATTCCTAGACAGTGGTCATGAAATCCTTAAGTGTCCTTGAAGTTATAATGAGTAAAATCAGAAGTGTAAGTCATTTTATTTTACACGATTACATATGTTTCTAAGTGTCCCTGTCCTTTGTTGCTTCATGTAGAGACTTTGTAGGCCTAGCTCGATATTTTTTACATTTTTAATAGAGATGGCTATTTGCTTAAGGACACCAAATTCTTCAGTGCTGGAATTAATGAATAATATTTACATAGTGCATATCAACTCATAGAGGATTTTGAAAGAAGATGAATCAGTAACTTAGCCGGCTGTCCTGTACTAGCTAAATAGCTTTGACATTATATAATTCGGATTGTTGGTGATTGTCTTTCATTTTTCTAAATAATAAATTCATAAAACAGTTTCAAGATTAGAGCAGTAATCTACATAAATACTTTTAGTACACCTGTCCTATTTTTCTGTTTTGCACTTTATTAAGAATGGAAACAAAGGAGAGCAGAGGGTTTCTTCTCCACAGAATTAGTATTGTGTACCGAAGGCTTTTATTACTCTTTTGGTCAGGGAACATATTAAGAGACTTAAAATTCAAAATAAGAAATTAACTTACCAAGAACTGAAAGTAAATGCAAATTTTAAGTTCACAGAAGTCATAAGCTTAGATTATTTGCCCAGTAGAAGTGACCCTGATGAGCGTTCCCTCTCTGTCACCATGTCAATTGTGTGTGTGTATGTATACATGTAAGCACGTGCCTGGTTAGTAGAAGTCAAATTGAAATTTTTTATGGGAATATTAAACCTTGCAAGATGCAGTGCTCTCCAACAACATCGACTGTAAGTCTTATTTCTACCACCAGCCTCTATGACTTCATATAAAATTCCAGAATTCTGATAAACTGTCATGGGGAAAATGATGAAGTGGTTTATACTCAATTTCACTGGAAGGGAGAAATGCAGAGGCTGTCAGTCTGGGTCTTCAGAACAAATGAGTTACAGTTCATGAGGCAGCTCAATAAGGCTATCATTTCCCATCAGCTCCTATCACTGACAGCCACAGATTTACTGGATGGGGAAAGGGAAAATGGCTGAGTTTTGGTGCCAGGTGAGTCGACACTATTACTCCATCAACCAGACTTGTGTAGACAAGAGGCTACCATGAATATTTGATAGAAGCTTCTTCCCAGAAGTGCCTGTAGAAAGCAGTAAAGCTGTTCTTTCATTTGTGTAAAAAAGCTCTCTGCCTCTCTGTTTGGATCCTGTTGAAAATGTCCATTTGTAAACCGCTAAGGTTTCTCTGATTTATTTTGTGTGTGTGCATTTGTTTCATTCAGCAGTCTGTTTTGTGCCACATGGCTTATTTATAACCCTCGCAGAATGAAACGAAAGAATCCTCAATCTGCTGGGATTTCATATACAATGCATTTGTCACTCTCCGTCTCACAAAATGGCAATACGAACACAGCCTCAGAGCCACCTGTGCATGCCCAGAGGACAGAGGCCTTTGATCTGTCACAATTACAAATCGTTAGAAATATGTATGTTCCACTTCCAGGCAGAAAAAGATTCAGGTCAAAGCTGAAAACTTACTCAGTATATATTCATGTTAAAATAGATCAACATAAATGACTGCTATATTATCCCAGCTTTCTGTTCCACAGAACTTTCCTGGCAATTGTTGGCGTCTGTTCAAAGAGCTACTATGTATGCTACCTGCATTTTTTTGAGGATGTTTGCACAGCAGGATTTCTTAACAGAAATCCATATTTGCCTTGCTGGTACTAGATGCTAAAACAGTTATGTTTTTTTAAGCTTAATGATCAGTAATGGATTTGATCCCTAGATGTCAGCATTAAACATTCTCTTAGGCTGGATTGTTGTGCTACAAGGGTGGGATAATACCTGCAGGTGTTATTGCCTGTTTGCTTTTTAAGACAGATATGTACTTCCAAAGGAGAATTTAATACGACAGTTAGAAACAAGGCTGTGATGTTCTCACTCACACTGATATATCTAATTCTATGTGCAAGTCTAAGTTGTGAGTCAAACACCACTATACCTGAATCAGTCATCAGAACTATCTCTCTGTCCCATAATTACCTACAGAAATTAGATATTCTCCAACCCTTTGCTTGTGTCTGTAGCTTAGACAAAATATTTTTAAAATATCTGTTCAGTTACAGAAAGTCCTTCCATCACCCACCCACTCAGAAAAAAAAAAAAGTTGAAGAGTTCACAAAAAAAGAATTCAAATTATTATCAAATATGGCTTCCATTAAAAAAAAAAAAAGCAAACCCAAAAAAAAACCCAAGCAAACAAAAATCCCCAACATGAAATATCAATTATATAGTTTCTCAGAATCCTCTAGGCCATCTATTCAAGAGAATCTTATCTATTTTGGTCTATAAATCATTCCTCCTAGATCTGCAGTTCTTTTCCTGGATAATAAATAAATAAATATATAAATAAAAGCATTATATCCTCAGACCAACCATGGACTGTCTTCATTTGTGATTGTATTCCTGAGTTTCCACAGGAAATTATTACTATTATTTTCATTTTAGAATCTGAAAAGGCCGTGGCAAGGATATCCAGGCATTGCAGCTATGACTAACCTAGCACCAAAAGTGTTAACGATGTAAGATTTGATTTGAGACAGATGTCTTCTGTCTTGCAATGAAGATTTAGAATAACCTTAAACCTTTCTACAGTTATGGAAAAGTACAGCTAACACATATATTGCTAATGTTAAAATGATGGTTTCTTACCTGAATTTTTAAACGAGTGCTAACTGTTTTCTTTTGTTTTGCCTAGAAACAAAATATGTTTCCAAAATATTCTTTGGGTGTTTTTTTTTCCCACGTGCTTGAGCCTTTCCCATCCTTGCTAATAGGTACCATTTCTTTTTTCAAATACTGTTCTGCTTTCATTAGCTTTAATGATTGAAAGCTGTGTACCAGCTCTATCTTTAATCTTTTTCTCTTAAGCTTCGAGAATCTCAGTAAATACACTTTCTAAAATAGAAAAAAAAATTTCAAAGTCAGATCAGATTAACAGGTTTGTCATTTCATGGACCATTTTTCATCTAGGAATAATAAATACGAAGAAGTATTTTCTGATTTGTATTTCTCTCTCCTGAAGCTAGAGATGCAGACTGGTGAAAACCAAAAGTGTGTCATAGATGGATCAGATTCTGTGTAGAGAGAGTAAGGAAAGTGCAGGATGACACCAGTCATAGCATCCTCATGTTGTCATATTTGTCATCTTTCATGTTAAACTCACAGAGTACATAGCAAAATACACACTAATCTAGTCTGAGAAATCCTAACATCTATTGCCACATGTTTTTCCACTTCTTTTTTTCTTGTTTTATCTAAATGTAGGAGATAGTGGCAGAGCCTCAGAATTCTCTATATAGGGAGAAGGAACTCATAGAAATCCTTGCATCACTTCAGTGTTTGTCTTCTTTATGTTCATATAGCTGACCATAAAAAGGGATAACAAACTAGGATACCAGTGCTCTGTGATTCTTACCACTGCAACAGTTCCCTGCTCTCTGCAGTGACTGCAGCACTGAGTATGAACTGGAAGAACTGCATTTTTTCAGAATGTCAGATGATTTTTCACAGCCTGGAGCATCCTGTATCTCTGTGAATGAATATTATGGCAGAAAGGCAAGGAATGGAAAGGAAATGGAGAAGGGGATGAGGAAGGAAGGGGAAAGTGGAAAAAGTAGGAGGAAAGGGGAGGAAGGGGAAAAGGGAAAGGGAGAGATGAAAAGGGAAATGGAAAGGGACAGCCATACATTGCAGAAGGTTTCTCAATTAGCAGATGATCCTGGAAGAATCTTGCATTTTCTGACTCTTTAATTCTACCTTGAGTTGGGGTTATTGGTCAGGAGTGAGTTCTCTTTGAATTTCACTCAAATTTTAACTTGACTTTTGTTTCTTGTAGCCTCAGCTATGAAGCATGAGCTACAAATCATAGATTTATGAAGTTTTCCAAAATTTGAGGTGGCTTTAATTTCTCATTTGAGTCAAGGTCTTGTCTAATTTTACTCTGTTTTTCACTTCCCTAAAGAGGTGCCCACCTTGACTGAGAGTGCTAGGAAAGTATTTTTCTCATAGTTTCCTCTCTCATCTTGCCTAGTTATAACTGACTGTCAGACAAATCAGAAGTTAAAGATACCTATGCTTTCTGAAACATTCTTCAAAAAGCTCTGATGACACCTGGTATACCGTCAATTGGTCATATTTCCTAAATGAACTGTATTCTTTCTGGGCTTCCAGTTTCAAACAAAGACCTACAATGCAAGAGCAAATGAATTTTCAGTTTTAGTCCATAGTTCACATTTGAAATCTCTTTGCATCACAAAAGCACTATGAAAGCTGGCAAGAGTAGCAGCAGAAGAAAACCAGAACTGAGATAATGAGGCATGATAAATGTATAGCTGAAGAGTATCACATGGGCAGTTTCCACATTGCCTGCCTGCCTGTCTGTCTGCCCACTATTTCTGGCACTGGTTCTTGTATTTCTTTGAGCATCCTATTGCATGGGAGTCTTATTCTCTCCCTCTGATTTTGCTCTCCCAAGGACAAAACAACCAAATATGTGGGGTTTTAACCAAAGTCTGTAGAGATTCAAAGGATTTTGAGTCAGTGCAACAATACTCTGTCTTCTGTACTTGCAGCAGTCCTTCTGTACAAATATTGCACATTAAAGTTATCTTCAGGAAGAAGAGTCTTGTGAATCCCTCATTTACAGATCTGCAGGTGAATATGTGCGTGATTATATGACATTATCTCAATTTTATTTTCTAGTAAAACTATAAGAGCTGTTAAAGGTAGAGAGCCTGTGAAAAAAAAAAAGATAACTTACTAGAAGGTATTAATGGCTGTCACAGTTATTAATGGATTACTATAAATTCTGCTGTAAAACTGGACTTGTAAGAATGCAGCTGCTGAGCTGTGTTCAAACTATATGCAGTTATATAGCTAGTAATAGGCAAATCTGGCTATTTGCCAAATTGCATCACTCTGCTTTTCTCACATAGATTAACATGTATGCTAGCTTTTTGCAGGATGAGAAAGTGTATATCTTGCTCAGGGATCAAATAATTTACTTTCTAGTAGTTGAATCACCCCTCAGATTTCTTTATTATATTCTTCATTTTCCAGTAATAGAGTGCTGTTTCTCTATAGTAATTCAAGGTGTAACACATGTCAACTTTTCAATTTCTTGAAGTAAAATCGTAATGGCTAGTGTATAAAGAACAAAAAGATGGACCTAATCCGTGGTCCAGCTAAATGAGAACCACAGTAGGCATGATGTTGCTTTATTTCTTTGAGCCTTAATAGTCTGAATTTTCCAGTTCTGTTCAAGAATGAGAATAGAATCTACAGTAAAGAAAGACTTAAGTGTTAATAAAGTTAATTCAGGAAGTCCTTAGATCATACTAAATTATCACTGGTGCCAGCAGGAGCCTTGAATGTTAACTGTCTAATCTGTCTAATGATACTATGTTTAATCTGATAACTCAGAAGGAGACTATAAAAATACCTTCTTTTAATCTGTAAGAAAAAAATAAGATTAGGCAACAATTAACAACTAACAGACATTAAAGGCAAAGACACATCTTGACATGGCTGATTCTTGTAGGTGTACCTTCATCCTTATGGCAGAGAAAATTCCAGAGAAAGGATAGTTTTTGTTCTGTCTTTTCCCCATCACCAGATAAACAAACCATAAGGAAATTACACAGGACTATATTTATTGAATATATGTTACATGAAATCTAGCTATATGTATACACCACTCCTCAAACACAGTTCTGGCAATAACTAGAAGCGTGCAAATCTTTATCAAATACCTGTTTGCAAGGGGTAGTCCACTTGAACATTGCATTGCCATACACACTACAGCATCTAATCAATAAGAGTCAGGGTCCAAAGTGGAGTCCATATCCCTCAGTTACGTTTACTGCTTAGGCTAAGTTACTTCTGGAGATAAAATAATGGATGCTGATCATCACCCGGAGGCAAGAGACAATTCCCTCTGTGTGTTTCTTTTAGCTAGTTTCAGAGGTGCAGATGTAACAGATGCAGATGTAACAGCAATGCCTCCATCCCCTCCTGTCTCCGAACTCCTTGTATCCCACAACACCCAGCTTCCACTGCCCCAAACTGGTTGCAAGGCCCAGTCGATCACCCCTACATGTAAAGATCTCAGTCCTCAGCCTCTCTGTTTTCTGGAGGCCCCAATCCACCACAGCCCTTTCCTCCCTGTGCTCACCTGTCACCCCCTCACTTGTATAGCCCCTGTCCTCATACCTATTCAATATACCCAAACTATCTAGGCCTTTTCCTCTTCAACCTCCGTTCCCTGGTGTGCAAATCCAACCACTTCAATAGGTGTCCCAGCAAGTGTTGCTTGTTGGTCATGCCCTGTGGCTGCCTCAGGGCTAACTCCCTGCAACATTTCTGCTGCCCGTCAGCTCTGCTGATGCCTTCCAGGTAGCTGCTGGAGTTGGCCCATCCTCCCTATTGCATGGCTCCACCATGTCTCCTGCTTTCTTGTCCACAAGAACTTCTACTCATTCAAACATTTGGGCTGACTCAATGCACGTAGATAGAAAGCTCGGAGAAAAAATGTGGAATGCCTGGCAGTCCTGTACAATGCCTGGCAGGATGCTCCTCCAGGCATGATTCAGACACCATCAAGGGGAGAAGCAAGGAAAGTAACTGCTGTAATATCGATGATGGGCTAGAGGGGAGGCCACACATCACTATAGCCTTGCTGTTATCTGCTGATGTGAATCATGTGCCACCCTGGACAGTTCTCACAGGGTCAAGGAGAGAGCCAGACCACAGGAACATTGACTCTTAATTTTGCACAGTAGCGCTGGGATTACATGGATGACATGGCAGTCACGTGCCATGGGGGAGATTTCAAGTTTTCTTTCTGCTCTGGGAAAGTCAACTGCAAACCTGCAACCATACTAGAAAGTGATTTGACAGCAGTATTCTCTTTAAAGGTAGTAATACTCTTGATCCTTCAAGCACAACCTGTTATACACTATAGAATTCAAGGTTATTTAGACTTGAGAGAGTGGAGGTATGTCCCTGTAGTTCAGAACATGAGGGCCAAGAGTCCCAGATGCCCACAGGAAGATGGGGGGATCTGAGGAGCTTTGTCACTCTCTTTATCTTCAAAAGCCTCAGTGGAAATTGGCAAGTTTGTATGAAATATCTGGATTTCGTCAAATTTATGTTTGCCAGTGGCAAACATTTCATTTCGTGAATTTGCAACCATCTTTCCTTCTCTGTGAGATGTTGAGAAAAACCTGACAAGAGACCAAATTCATGTCAAATTTCTTCTGTAAATGGAAATCTGTCAGTCCTGTTGGCAACAAGGACTAATGATTTGATTGTCACACAGAATTTGCAACAAGTTCCAACAAGCTGGAAAAATTTCTAACATGCAACATCTACCTAAACCTACAGATATATACAGAAAACAGTGATGCACACCAAATTCCATTGTTTAATTTTCTTCAAAAAAATACATTTAAAAATAAAGAGAGATTGACGATCTCCCTTTTTGCACAAAATGACAGTCACCACATCTTCTGATTCTTCACTGACTTGTTGGTATTTAGCGTGACTTATTTCCTTCCCACTTGCCTCTAGAAATAATTCTTTAACCCTAGTCAAACTATTCTTTTGAGAATCATTTTTAGGCTGTCTCAACCAAATTGATTTCAACAATAGCATAGTACCTTGGCCAACCTTACAAACAGCACCTTACCAACAATAGCATGTATGCTTGGCCATATTAATATATACTATCAAGTCTATTGAAGATCTTACCTGAAACACAACTGTTCTTGTTTGTAGCTCTTAACTATTTTTAAAAAAATTATTAATTTTAACAATGGAGACATGGGTTCTTTAGAAGTTTTGTCTATTCTTTCTTAGAAAGCTTGCTAAACATAGTATATATTACCAGAGCTGTGAAGGACATGGAATTTCAGTGCTTTCATAAATACTATATTATTAATAGTTCATTTCCCTGGAAATAGAATAAGAACATTTAAAAATCTTTCTTTTTCAGCTGAACATTTTGCTTCCTGTTTCAACTTTTTAATTTTGTGTTAATGATTTACAATACAAAACTTCAACTTCATTTCAAAACAAATAAAAATAAAGATATTGTGTCTAAAGCAAGCTTCCCTGAATCTGCTGATGTTCACATGGAACATTTTTATCATAGTAAATGAGCATTTCACAACAGAAAATATTTCAAAAATCTCAGTATGTTTTTAATTGCCTTTGTGCATTTCTGGCAGTGTTATGACATTTTGTGAAATTCTTCCACCTTACTCTGAGCTTTTGGTGATGTCTTCATGTTCTGTTTAGACTTTGTTATCCTACACTTTGAAGAAATGCGTAAGGTAGAAAAACACTCTTATTTCCACTGAGTTAATTCTATGCAATTTCTACTGATATTTTCCAGCTGTCTTTGTGGCTGATGATCAGGGTCTTTATACTACACCTATGTAGTTTCTTTATGACGTCTCTTTTCCTTTTCTATTTGCATTTTCTTACTGGCTTTACTACGCTTTACTACCTTTACTGCTTGCTTCTTCTTTAGCTTTGCTTTTCTATCTTGTATTATCACACTTTTAAAAAATTGTACATATCTCTTACTCTAAGTCATTCATTCATTTTCTTTAACTTTATGATTATTATTCTAGACATTTCACTTTTTTAATTCATGACACTTTCCTCATTAAAGGGTAAAACTTGACTACTAATACTTGACAGGGCAATTAATGCAGTGCTTTTTGAGAAGATAAACTGTGGTTGTTTAATATGCTTGGCTTGTAGTAGTTGGAATTTTATTTTTCTGATTACATTGACAGTGGAAAAAAACCAGTATTAAATCTTCAGTGTAATGTCGGATTTTACTTCTTTTTTATGGCCTGTATCTTGCCCTGTCCCTTATATAAGAAAAAAAATGAAGTGCATGTTATTGGACTATGTTAAAGCTTGAGGGTTTGGGGTTTTTCCTCTTAGTGTGATTTAAGCTATCAAAGTAGGTGGCCTAGTTGCTCAGCATACTATTCTCTGACTCACATAGCAGCTGATAGAGTGAAAAGATATGAATTTCATCCCCGTACTATCAGACTATTTCGAAAATGGTATAAAATGAGCACGTCTGCTCAGAAGAGCCCCAGGAGTTAATTTTTTCTACATAGGAATCAAATAGAAGCTCAAATAAAGCTTGTCCTTTTTTCTTTCCTTAATTCATGTTACTTTTTTCCCAGTGGAATGGAATCATTTTGTTCAGTTCTTTAAGGGAGAAAATTGTTTTGTATTCCTCATTGGAAATGAGGGCCTCCATGAATGCTTAAACTTACATGGGACTATGAATTGTGCTCTGAGAAACCTATTGCCCTATTTTAGTCTGACTTCAGGGAAACGCAGCAGATTTCCAAGATTTACTTCAGTGACCTTGAAATCGGCATCTGGATCATCCTGGTTTTTAGAGTTGGGGGACCTCAACTTGTAGAATCACAGAATCACAGAATGGGTGAGGTTGGAAGGGACCTCTGGAAATTATCCAGTCCACTCCCCCTGCTCAAGCAGGGTCAGCTGTAGCAGGATGTCCAGGACCACATCTGGTTGAGTTTTGAGTATCTCCAAGAATGGAGATTCTTAAGCCTCTCTGGGCAACTTGCACCAGTGTTTGACCACCCTCCCCACAGCAAAAAAAGTGTTTATTGTGTTGAGGTGGAATTTCATGCATTTTAATTCATGTCCATTGCCTCTTGTTCTTTCACTGGGTCCTATAGAGTCTGGTTCTCTCATCTTCATTCCTTTCCATCAGGCAAATTCCTTTCCTTGCTTGGTTGATGAGGGTTTTCTCCCTCCTTCATCATTTCTTGGGACTGTTGTGGGGAAGATGGGTCTCCATAAATGCCTAAGCTCACCTGGCACTGTGAATCAGACTTTAGGCAATGGTTAATGCACCGTGGGTAACTGAGAAACACCAGTCTCATAAAATAGGCAGTGCCTTTTGGAAAAAAAAGGAGGCTGGAAGGAAAAAAGTAATACGTGAATCCTTTTATCTGAAATTTGAGCAGGTTATAAATATTCTCAGTGTGTCATTGCTCTGTAACTCGGAAATGATAAACATTAATAGAAAGTAGATTTAAAGAAACTGTGATAGCATCTGCTTGTACTTGACTCATCCTAAACCACCTGCAGTAAGTTCCTATTCTTTAAATTTGGTTATACCAAATTTATCCTCTTCCATATCAGAAGAGGAAAATTAGGATCTTCTTATGTACTGTTCCAGAATTTTAAGAGCTGAATTTTAGTTAACTGAAAATACCTTTTGAATTTCGAGTAAACCAAAAAACAACTGTCAGCACAAATATATGAATCGTTGATAAACTCATCTCTCAATCCCTATCATATTCTGCACTGAATGCACACATAGACTTCTAGGACATTCACACAAATGTCAAGGGAGTATTCATTCCAAAGGCTGCATAGATATATCAATTTATTTCACATCACTGAGTCCCCTAGTTCAAATGCTGAGTATTCTGATGTGTATTTAGGATAAAATATACTATCAGAAAATATCCATCTAGATGGTGAAATCAACTGAGAGAAATATTATTATGGATAGAACATGGTTTTTGTGATGCAAAATGCTTTGGAGAAAATATTGGAGGTTTGTTAACAGAAATAAAAAGGGAATGGGGAAAGCATAGTGGGATGAAGAGATAATTGTTCAAAGCTATTAAAGTTATTTTTATAGGACAGTTTATTAGAGAAAATAAAATAGTTATGCTATTTATTTGGGGATTTGCTATTTCCCAGAGTTTCATTCCACCTTTTCCATAATGTAAAGGTATTTATAGCAAAAATATTTTTAATTTAATCTACCTGCACTTTTTATCGAAATGACTATACTTCTTAAATGGCCTTATGGTGTTTGGGATCTTAAGGTGTGTATGTTTCGAATTGCTTAAGGGTTGGAAATCTGCCACTTCGGAGCACAATATAGGAGTTCGTAGTGATGCATGAAAAATAGATGTAGCCTAACTGTAAAGCAATACAGGAGACAGCTAAAATGCATGTCAGCAAAACTGGAAATGGAAAAGCCGGTTATAATCCAGATATCCCTCAATGTAACCTCAATTTGTCTGTGTAGTACTTTTATTGGGATTTTGCAAGTTCCCTCTACATATATATATTCATTGAAATAAGATGCGGATAGGTTCAAAAGTGGAACTCATGTTTAGAGTTTTCCACAAATTATAATATGTATCTTCCTTTATGCTGACGTATCCTTTTCATTAATGCATGTCCAACCTAAAGATGTTGGGAAACAAAGCTCTCTATTCTTTTTACTACTTTGCTGCTGCTTGACTTTCTCAAAGTCATTTAATAGTTTGGATGAAAATTTTGAAGAAAGAGTCTCTAAAGTTTGGCTCCTGCATATTTTAGGGCTGGTGACATGTTTTTAGAGCTATTGAGTACGGCTGGTTGTTGTGTTATTTTTATCTCTGGAAAATTTTGACATAAGCAATCTGTTTACTAAAATTCAGAGGAGTGTTTTATCTTCTCAGTGAAGGACTGGAAATATAAATTTTAGAAACACTGGTTTTGGTTGAAAAATTGGAGAGATTTCCTTTGGCTGAAAATTTGGAGAAATTTTCGAGGAATACTTTTATGGATACGTTTAATGAATATGTTTGCCTAATGGAAATTATTTTTCCAGTTAGAAGGGTTTGGGGGATTTTTTACCATCTCTGTGTTTTGATCAGTCCAACAGCAGCGATTGCACTCTCTTGGCTGGGTTTTTCGCTCATATGGAAGGACGTATGCAAATAATAACATTATGACTGTACACTTTATACTTGGATGATTTGAAAATTCTTGCATATTTCAGAATGCTGTCTGCTACAGGGGATGGTTGAAGGCAAGAAAAGGAGGACATAACGCAAAAATGCAAAAGCATTCCCTGCCTCTCTGTCTTAACAAAGATTCAGAACAGTTATAATCCGATGAAAACTAACAATGCGGTAGAAAGTTTAGCTAGCCATACTTATGCAAATAATGTTTTACACTGTGCCAAAATTAATTGTGTATGTAAATGTGAATACCGTAATAATGGTATAGTAGATGGAGCACTGGCATGTCACATCCACGGTCACTTAAATCTAACCTGAGGTTTTAACCACAATTAGGAGAGTGTTTTAGAGTTATTACCTGTTAGACGGTAGTCTCCTGTTACCTTTAATAAAGAAAACATAATTTATCACAATTAGGCTTAATTGGCAATTCTCAGTCTGTGTTCAGCAGAATATCAGGACTGAGACAGCATGGACAATCCCTTTATTCCTTCCATCCCCAAAAGTGATTTTCCTCAGGTCATTTCCAAGCTCAGTGATAAACAGTAGGAGGATCTCATTTTAAAAAAAACAAAATTATGAATTCTGCATCAGTAGCTATCACACATTTCATTCTACCCCAAGTTAGGCATTCTAGGCAATTCAGTTAACAGACAGGACACTTCAGTCAGAAGATATCTCAAAGTGTATGACATTAGATACCCAGAAATCGAAAAAATGCTTTATAATACTTACATTGATGAATAAGATTATATTGGCGAGTGCTGTTGAATACTGTGATGGCAAATCTTTGTATGTTTAGAGAGAATAAATAAAAGCTAACACTATCTTGAATTTTGCAAGCTAGTCTGTCCACCACTCAGACTGTATTTCTGGAAAAGCTGTAACCCCATTCAAGCTTTTTACCCTGTTCTGGAATGTTTGAAATCCTAATCCACCACGGCTGAAAGTGTTACAAAGCTGCAACTTATGCACAAACAGCTCAACTGACTCTAGTCCATTTGTTTGTCTCAGAGGGCATCCTTCCTTATCAGCTGCATCTAACTTTCACTGATTATCTACTATAGTGAGAAATTTTTTTTTTGTGGCAATCTCTGTGACCCAGCACTGACAAATGCAAAATGTTCACAGGCAAAGAAAAATCTCTGTGACACGTCTGCCTGTCATTTATGCAGTTGTTTCATGGGAACAAGGGAAAATGAGGGAAAATGAACAAATCTAGTTTTTATACCTTTTATGTATGTAATTTATGTGTTTAAAAATCCTGCCAAATGTTGTTGTTCTAGATCAGTATTAGGATGAAGCAAGAAAGCATGGCTCTATTTCAGAAATTAAAAAAAAAAAAGTGAACTCCTGGCCTAGCCTATGATATGTTCAGATTGGACTAATATAAATCACAATAATATTCCTGAGAATATGACAATAGTTGTAGACAAATAATTACCTTTGTATTACTTGAAATGTAGTAATTACTTTCTTCTGGAAAAATTAACATGAAGTGACTTCATGGTATACAGGACTTGCTTACTGAATTTGGTGTTAAAGATACCTATGAATAGTGATAACATGGTATGAGGAACAATAAAATCTGCCACCCTTTCTTCATAGTGAATGCTTAAGCAAGAGCAGTATTACATCTCAGGATAAGTTTTGTGTTCAAATTATACGATTTTTTAATTTTCTTTCAAATACCATGACTGACCAGAACAGAACTGAAGTGTTTGTGAGGCTTTTGGCTCTTAAAGGAAACATCGAGAAGTTATAATTTCTTCTTAGGGTTTAAACACAGTATTCACTTCCAGATGCTGTTCTCCCTAACAATCCATTTCCATTACACCTCTTTCAGCCTCCCTATGTACACTTGTTCAGCATCAGAAACATACACTCAGTCCTTAATAAAAGTAAAAATAGATGCAGATGTGGGGCATGTAACCACATATTTTGATAAGAATAAACTATTTTACACCAGAATTTATTGTTTTGTAAACTGGTAGAATGAGAAGGGAATAATCTGCCTCAAAGCACATGAATGCAAAGTAGTACAGTATCTGAAGAAATTTATATAATGAAGAATCAATATTTTACTGTTTCACGTGAGATACAAGATCTGTGTCTTGAAATGTGCTGGTTTTGACCTATGAGCAATGGACAATTTAAACAGTCTCTTCAGCACAGTAACAACACAATACATTTATATAGCATCTTCCCTAAAAGAGTCACAAGGGACCTATCTGTGATCTTTCAGCATGTCAAGCACACTGGCTCTGACTAATTTCTAGTGTGGTGAAAGGAAAAATGAATGTTGTTTAGGTCTCCTAGACAACAGTCTATGCTTCAAAAGTAAACTATGCAATAGGTATATATTTGATTCAAATCTAGGATTCAATTTGGGAGTGAAAGAACATGAGTATCTGGCATTGTTTTCCTGTGCTGCTTCAGATGGACAAATAAAACTAGCTAGGCTTCAGTGTTATTCAGTTTTGATAATATCATTTCTTTTAAAGAAATATTTCTCCTCTGTTTTCCTTATAGAAAAATTAATTGCATTAATTTTAGTGTATTGATCTTTCTTATAACATTAAAACAGTCATGTTTGCTGTGTGTAAATTCTGTATTCCAAATTGGCAAATGTGTACTATCAACCAACAACTAGTAATGCATTTCTTTGTTGCTCTTTAGATATTATTGTTACCAAAATATTAATATCCATGTTTTTAGACCTCTGTTTCTCCTTATGCATAGTTTAACTTTCCCTATAGAAGTCTGCTATCCTCAATTGCCAACCCAGGTACAATAGCAATATGAATTAGACTGAAATTTTTGTAATAGGCCACAGAAAGGGGAATATTCTCCACAGAAAGTAACAAAGTGGTAATTAAATCAGCAGTGCTTTCCTTTATACTGATGATGACATCTTTAAAACCACAATAATGAAACAATCTCAATGTGATTTCTAGCATATATGTTATCATATATAAACATTGCTTCGCAGGGTTGATTTGAACTATGCTGAATGGTTTTAGTTGACACAGTGGTGTGGTGTCAAAGGTTGAACTCGATGATCCCAGAGTTGATTCTATGATTCTGTGATTAACTAACTAAATGAACTGATTTTCAGGTGCATCAGATTTCAGGTGAAAATCCAATTAGCTGAGCCAAATTTAGCTAAACCTTTTTTCCAGGACTGCTCCTTGGGGAAAGAGGAAAGAAATCAACCAAAATACTCTAAATGATAAAAAACATAGACAATTCTTCAATGGCATTTTATCCTCAAGAAATAAACTTTGTACATGAATTGCTGAATTTTGGCAGTGGAAATTGATTCAGAGGCTCCACTCTGCCTGTTAAATAATACTAAAATAACATAAAAGAAAAAATTGTTTTCTATGAAAATTAATGTTTGAGGTCCCCCAAATTAAGAAAAGCATCTTAAGATAATTTGCCTCCAGGCTAATATTGCTTTTCTCTAGTAGGCAAAATAATTCAGTTTGCTTCTTTATTCAGTCACTGTTTTTAAAATTTGTCATAGCCACAAATGTTTAAAAATATTAATTCAAGTTTAAAAATATTGATTCAAGAATCCATAAAATTTAAATTATCCTTTTATAAAATCAGATGGTCCTGACAAGTTATTTTTCATTTTAAATACTATATGTGAATATATAAGTAGATATGCTGGTTTGTAAATTAAAATGTGACACAGAGTGACATTTTAGCAAGTAGTCTGAGTAGAAAACAGACCTCTTTTGGTTGCCAGTCTGTATTCTGTCATTTACTTTCAGAAGCAAAAACTTGCCATATTTACACGGCTGTGACAATTCTGATGGAAAATAATTAGATAATTGTAATTAATAGGTATCTTTTTTCTCTCATTAAAAGACTTGATATATCTTTGAGAGCAGCTGTTTGGCTGTCAAAATTGGCCAAGCAGCTTTTTGTGTTGAGGAATGTTCGCAGGAACCATTTTACTGCTGAAAATAGTTTGAAAGTTCTTTCAGCTGTTTCATCTCAATGTTAACTGCTGCGTAGTTATCCATAGGAAATACATTTGAATTATTTGTTTTATAGCATTTTAACTGGAAAGTATGTACACTTTAAGATGAGCGATGAAAAGGTAAATTCAGAATAAGAGATAAGATATAAGCCAAGTAAAGCAGTTGATAGTAAATTACTAGTAATTATTTAGATCACTTTAAAACATATGTATAAAAATGGACTCTTCTTCATTCATACCAGCTTTCATACTAGTGTAATTCTGTGGTATTCGGAGGATTTTTGTAAAATAATGTCTCAAGCCTCTGTGCCATAAATCCCTGACATGAAGAGAAGAAAACCCTTGTAACTTCAGTGGGACTCTGTCCTGGTATTCTGATGTTGGACTGAATTTGCATGGGGAAGGGGTGGGGAAGGGTAGCATGTGAGATCAGTGCCAGAATAAGAAGAGCATCTAGCCCAGTGGATTAGGGAATACAAAAGACGACAGACTATCCAGTCACTGACAGTTTTCTTGTTGCCTCTACCCCATGGGAGAGCTGTTGACTGATCTGGAGCATACAGATGCTGTGCATTCTTCTACAGTTTCCAAGTTTCACAGCAGCATGTCAGAGGCTGGTGCACGAGAGCAGATCAGTCTGTAAGCTGCTAACTGCTGAAAGCTAGAAGAATGCACCAGCAAAGAATGACTGGGTACGTGCATGCCCATGTTCTTCTCTGAAGCTTCCAAAACTGGTCTATGTCATAAAAAAAGGCACTGGATGCTCTTACAGTTGAGTGTTGTATGGATGGAGAGGGTTTGTTTTCACTCTCTGGGAGTTGAAAGCTCAAAGCAATACTGTATATTCATCCACCAAAATGTTATTCAAGGTTTTTTTAAGGTAGAGGGCTTTGCAGTAGCACAGTCTTCATGTCGTATTGGCACGACTTAATTTGTGTCAGGTTATGTTTAATGACAGACTGTTAGAACTTCAGAGTACACATGGTTTAAGCACTAACATTTGGCCACAGATGACACTGTGAGATCCCAAATTGCCATTGCAAATAGGTAGAGTATTAATGGAGAATTAAATCTCTTCCCAGTGAAAGATGGAGAGAGCATCTTCTTTTATGCTTGCCTGCCCTGTCTGAACTACTTCCCTTTTATAACGGCTGCATTTCTGCCAACTGTCTTATCTTTGCAGCCAGGAACTATAAAAGCAAAGTGTCCTTGCCATTTGGGAAAGATGTTGACAGGAGGTAGATGCAATGATCCCCTGCATATTTATGGCATCAATTCTTTCCCAGTAGCATCACATATGAATAAGTGAGTAACTGCCAAATGCCATTCTCTGGAATGGCGACATTTAGACAATACTGGAGAGCCTAATCTGGATCCCTAAAACAACAAAACTCAAGTTCTTGTCTCTGCATAAGAATAAGCTTAATTAGTATTAAAACTGAGTTTATTACTAAACAAAGTAAGTGAGCTTAAACAAGGCATTGAAATGAATGTTCACACTTCACAGATAAACTTCTGTGGTATATATGGTGCATAGGAATGATGTAAGTTAAAGCTCTATATTCAGCAGTAAGTTGGCCATTGAATTTAGTGAGAATATAATTTATTTTTCGAGGCTAAGAGGACAACATGGATCAATCTTTGGTCCTGAAAGTTAAGCCATACATTTCAATTTCATGTTGACTGCAGGAATTCTATTAAAATTTGGGTAAGACTTTCAAGTTTTCCTGTGCCTAAGTAAAACAGATCATAATATCAGACTATCCCCTATCCTAATATGTAGTGAGGATAAATGCAATGAAGTGATCTCAGTTTTCAAACATTACAGTGCAGACCTGGTAAGTACCATCTACAAAGTGAAAGCTGTGTTTTCTCAATGTTAAATCTGGACATGCAACGTGTATGTAACTGTAATGCTTGGCACTCCAAGTAGATGGTGAAACAGAGCTCTGTAGGTGTCAGTATACGGAATATACAAGGATGGTTGATCCAAACAGCTGAGAGTTCCTGCAACATACAGGTGGTGAAGCACTACACGAGTTCTTTGGGTCATTGTACTTGAAAAATTGTAGTATGTCTTTGTATTAGTAATAGCCTATTTTACATGGATGAGAGTAATGCAAATCATAACATTTGGAAAGTTATATTGTAATGTAGGTAGAGTTTCCATGGAAGTCCTTGAAGCTAGTATGTTATTTACTAGGAATTATTGGACAGCACTTGCCAAACAGTGCCTACTAGCTATTAGGAAATTAGCTGCAGAGGCAGCTATTTGAGAAAAACAAAATTACTGTATCCTTAGACCCCTCAAACTGAAATGATGGTTGTCCACTGGAAGCAAGTTCACTGTCCTTACAGGAATTTGTGTAGCTTGTCTTTCTAGATATAGTGTCACAAGGTGTCAAAGCTAAAGCTCCTCCCTATTCTCACTTTCTATGTAGCCTGTGTTGCCTCTTAAATGACTGTAACTTTTCAGTGAAGAAAGAAACACATCCTTAGAAGATAGATTTTAGAAATAAAAACGGCAAACATTTCACACTGTGTAGAGGTGTGATATGTTACAAGTAATCTTGGAAGAAATGGAGTAGTGGGCAGAGTGCGGGTGGAGTGTTCAAAGCTGCATGTATAATTCACACTTAGTGTGGTGGATGCTATAAAAAAAAATCAATACATAAATTCAAAGGCAGGTGGAATTTATCACATATCTCAGCTGTTTGTCACCAGTATGTATAGATGCATCTGTATAATTTAATCGTATTTTCCTTCTAAAAACACATACTAAATACATATTAATTCCCGTACACAGAACTAGAAGTGTTTACTGTAAAATATGACTAGGATGTTGTGAGGTTTTAGCTGGAGATAACTTGCATAGTGCCAGATGCAAAATGCATCTTTACTGAATATCATTTTTACCCCTCAATGAGATCTGTCACATCAGTGCTTCGTTTTGGATAGCTGTTGAAATGTACAATAATTACTTAACCTGTAATAAAATATGACAAGACAACAAAGCCTATTAATAGTGCCAATCATTACAGTACCTTAATTAAATATGCTTAATTTTCATTGCTAGGCCAAATGCTGATTTCTGACAAGTAGAGCATTCTGATTTTGCCATTTGATTGAGATCTGCAGGGTAATCCTAAAAGAATGAGGAACGATTGAGATATCTATGTATGTTCTTGCTATCGTAAATAAAAAATGGCCTTTGGGACTTTGATATGATGGTGAAAAATGACCTATTAAAGGGGAACAGAGGGAATTTGAATTACAGTATAGAATTTTCAGTTTTCTGAGAGGGATGTTCCTGCTAGTTTAGATTGTAAACACCTAAAAATCCAGAGTAAATTGATGTTATATTTACTGTGTAGCAGTCACTTTAATATGCCTGCCTTGAAGCCTCAAAAGCAAAATCCTGTGTATTAATACTATGACTTCAGAAAAGCAGGAAGAAAAATAACCATTGATGCTTATAAATATGAAGCCTGCAGAGTACAAGCAAAAGAAATTTATAGAGAAAACCTTGAACAATTCCTACAGCAACATCAGCCCAGCTTCATTCTGAACTGTTGAGCAAGAAATGTGGGAAAATGAAGTGACTCAAGCCTGTCAGAAAAGAAACACAGCTAGTGGAGTGATGATATGAATCCACAGACGGCAGCATTGAATCCACTATCTTCACTGCATTGATTAAAGACTTGCTATTCAGGTGAATTGAAACCTTCACTGAAGCCATGGTGGAGATGAGCACAATAAAAACTTGTTTGTCATTTGTAACTCAGTAGGACTCTAAAGTAAGGAAGTGATTTCTTTTTTGCTTCAACTGAGTTATATTAGGTGGCCCATGGAAAGAAATATATATTGTGTGTGTTTCTTCCTTAAATACCTGGTTTATAGTACATGTTAGCAATCAGATTAGGTAAGATCTACAACAAGGCTAAACTTTCCAAATACAGCACTATCTTACTGCTACAGCTTATAGCTTGAGTTCATCCAGTTTGCATAAAACAGTGCATCACATTTGGCCTCATTTGAAGATGAATCTGAACCTTGCAGGCACCACAGGTTTCAACACGCTCTGCTCTCTCCTGATCCAAATTGATATCAGTATTTCATGGCAGTTGCAATAGAAAACAGTTAGACCTTTTTCTTGACAGAAAAGATTTCAAAATTTGTTTAGTAGTTGAAACTTAAGAGTGTTTGGTTTTTTTGTGAGAAGACAGCAATTTTTATTAAGGCTTCATCTTTTTAGCATTTTCACAGCTTTAAGGACAGATTAACGGATCAAAGTCAGAGACATCACCCTCGGGATACTCCTTTGGCTGCCAGGGAGGACGCATTTACATGGAGTGTTTTCCGTGACTCAGAACTGAGTACCTAAGCTGGGTCTCCCACATTTCAGTCACACCTCCTACATCTACAGCCAGTTGGTGGTATGAGTAGGACTTCCCAACAGCTTGTGTAGGAACTGCTCCATTTTCAATAGATAGTTCGGGGAAGTTATTTCAAAAGTTAACCTGGTCTGCTTCGTATGAATGAAGATAGTCTTGCCATAAAAAATCTTACCTTAGTACAATTATTAAATATATTATTCATGGCAGGACCGGTAAACATGAGGTATGTGGCAAATGCCCAAACAGCCTAAGAGAGTTATCCAATATTGGAGGCTTGTCTGGAGTTTGACATTGGTTTAAGTGAGGTTCAGCAAAACACTATAATAAATCTTTCTACTGCCTTACGCAAAATAAGTCCTGTAGTTTACAGCATACCACAAAGAATGACTTGGCTACACAGTCAGGAACACACCAGAGCAAACCTCTGCTCTATCACTCACGTATGCATAATAGCAGAAATCAGATAAAAAGCATTCACTGAAGTTTAAGGGTAAAATAATGATTTCTTCCAACAGTTCTTAAATTAAGTTGGCATTATTTTAAATTCATGAAGTTAAATTAATTCAGAGCCCTTTTTGTCTCTCAGTCAGTTATAAAACAGAATATAAATTTTGTTCCTTATCCCTCAAAGAAACGTGAAAGTGAACCAAAAACCCTTTTAATTTCTGTGAAACTGCTTTGAAATATGACTTATTATAGTAGTATTTGACAAAGCATCCTCAACCTCACAAAATCAACAAAACTAAAATAATCTGTTATGTTGCTGACTTGCTTCTACTGAAAAGCTTTCAAAAATCAGTGGAGAAATCCTAGTGATTTTACAAGATAACCTCCTTTTAGCAGTTGGAAACTCATCTTTTTCTATGTACTTTATCCTCTCTCAGTACTTTTTTCGCATCACTGCAGAAGAGACCTGAAACTTTCAGGAGATATTTGTTGAACTGTTAGAATACGAAGACCATGTTTTGAGTTTGCAATGTGAAGTTATGAAAGTCAATAATTGTTCAGGGCTTTGCATGGAAGGAGTGTTTGTTTCAAATGACATCAACTAACAGTACCATATGATTTCAGTGAACTCTCACTCATCATAGAATAAAATTGTGACTAACTCCACATTGTCTGCTGTAAGTTTATTTAATTAAATATAATTATTTAGAATTTACTAAGTTGTGATTAAGAAAGCTCTCTCTAGCATTTTGTAAGTTGTTGAGAAATTTTTCTCTTTTACTGTTTAAAATCGTATGATTCCAGTTGACTTTACCCATCCGTACACAAAGCTTTTTAAGTATAGCAGAAAAATGTCAAACCTACTAATGCAAATTCATATATCAGGCATAAAGCCAAAGCAAACTGGCTGCGGCATATTCCTAGTTTAAATCTGGTGCACCTGAATGTAATTAAATGCAAATTGTTAGTTAAAAACAAAATACTGATGAAAGAATATCCCTTCAAAGTAGCTTCCCTAGTCACAAAGTTTTGTAGGTTTTTGCAAGATCTTCAAGATTAAAATGGCCAAAAAGAAAACCTATCAGGCACTCGGGTCCTCTTCATTCCTTCCACATGAGCTGACCTAGCTTTGTCAATTTAAGACACTCATTACCGCAGTGAGTTATTCACGTGGTAGCAGCAGATAACATAAACTAGACAGCTAGCCTTCTCAGTCAGCTAGAATGTCAAGCATGTATTTCAGTGGTGCTGTGTATTTTCCAACAACTACCAATTAACCTTATGGTGAACTTCCAAGGTGTTGGTACATAACCCTAACTGTTTAACATCCCATTCCTGCAAGACAGCTGTTCAGCCTCTGCATAGCCATGTTTGCTATGTTTAGTTACCTGTCCGATGGGTAGTGAGGTTAGAAGTCACACACTACTTGTTGTGCTGGGCTCACATTTCTGGAATTAATCCTTGCTGGATAAGTGTAAGTGTGACTACTTTTAGAATATGACATAAGCTGTGAGCTATGTTCAAGTTTTCTACTTTGCATCCCTTGCCATTTAGATTCCCGACAGTTTCTTTTTCAATTCTTTGATCCTTCCAGGGAGTCAGTTCACTCGCTGTAAGGGATCGCACACGAAAGTATTCCCTGTCATAGAGAAAAATGCCCTTTGTAATTTTCTTCATGTTGAAATCCTGTAAGTATCCCAGATCATGGAATGGGAATTTTACAAATGTGCATCTTAATAATTACAATTACAATTCATTAGTATCTGTGCTGCTGTGTAAGTTTAGCAGGAAAATTCTCTGTGCATGCTAAGCAAGGAGGAAGAATGAGTCAGTCACAATACATGTAGTGTGAAAAAATGGAAGTTTTTTTCACAGAAATGTGAATATTTGATATGATCTGAAGCAGTTACTCACGGACTTTAGGAGAAATGCTTATTATTAGTAATCCCACCGCAACCACTGTTATAATACTCATACCAGTGCATGTGATACCTTGCAATAGCTTAAGTGGGAGAGAATTGAGAACTGAGAGATATGAGTATTCTGTATCTTCCAAATTTGAGCTTCTTATCACCTATAATGAATTTGGTGATGATATTAATTTTTACTTCTTTACTTTTATTTACCTGGTATAAGGCATAAGAATAAACAAAAATCTCAGCCAATGTACATTTTGTCTGGTACTGTGTCTGTGGTTAGACAATGAATATTACAGCAGAACACGTAGACTTATTTCTCCTTGTAGATCCTCCCGGCTTCAGTTAATCAGTATTTTAAGGACTTTCTGAACAAGAATTTGCATCCGGTTTATTTTTTTCAGTAGCCTATAATGAACCTTTCTTCCATAAATTTCTATGGTAACATTTCTAGTCCATTTAAAATTCTAGTATTCAAAGAACCTGACAGCAATGAATTCCACAACTGAAATGTGTGGAGCATAAAGAAAGTCCTTCCATTTTTTTTTAGTTCTCTATTTCATTTAGCATCTCTAGTAGGAGAAATAATGAAAACAATAATTTCCTATTCACTCTTTCATCATATCTGTCATTGCATATAAGTTTATAGCCCTGTCTTCTCCAGGCTCTAGAGTCATAGGCTGCCAACTTCTACCCTCCACATTTATAGCTGCTTCTCTTATTGAAGCCATTCCACATGTTTGATCAGCCTTATCCCATTTTCTGCATCTTTTCAAGTTCTTCTTTCAGCTTCATATATTTGAAGACCAGGTAAGTAGAACTGTGCATATTAACCATAGTAAGGCTGCACCATGGCTTTAAAGTGACATAGTGCCATTGTGGTTTGTTCTCTATTTCCTTCTAATACTTTCTAGCATTTTATTTGTCTTCTAAGTACCTCTGAGTATTGAGCTGAGATTTTCAAAACTATCCCCCAAGTGCTCTTTGTAGTCTAGCAGGAATAGAAATACACAGATTAGAAGCTACCTTCAGGATTTATCAGCACTGAATTTCATATATTATTTTGTTGCTCTGTTATTCAGCATTGCAGCATCTTACAACTCTGTTGCACATCTCTGTTCCAGTTCTGAGTATCCTGAATTTTTTTTTATTGTAGAAATTAGGAAAAGTTTTGAAGTGTCAGATATTTGCACATAAAAGATGTATTCATTCTTCAGTGAATGTAATTTAGCTCAGGTGATTTGTTTCTACTTAGTTTATCATGCATAGTTTTACTTTATCACTTTATTCTAAAACCTATTCTACTGGCTCTCCAGTCTATGCTATTTTAGAATCATGCCCAAAAGGAAAGAAAAAAAAAAAGAAAAAAGAAAAAAAAATCCTTGTAGTGATCACCATTAGAATGAAAGAATTAGTCTAGTTTTTCTGCTGTGATCTTGTCTTCTTTGAGTGCTCAGGCAACACACTGATCATCTGTAGGCACTGAAGACTTTTTGGCTGATTGAACTCTTCTAGTGGGTCTAGAAGAAAAAGGTTCTTTTATGAGCTTAATGAATTTAAAAAGTACTTCCTTACCCTCTCTTTTTGGCCTGTGTTGTCATGCTTTTGCATTTAACTTCCCAGATACTATATTTCTGTTCTTCTAGTCTGGACACAAATTACAATTTCTGGAGGATATCTTTTACTGCTAATAGCTTCTTTTACTTTTTTTTGGTCTGCTTAAAATCTTACTAATGAACATTTGTTTTTTGACCAGCATACTCTTTTTGGGACACACACAGTCACCAGAATTTGTGTAGACTTGAACAGACAGCAAGCCAAGAAAAAGTTACACCACAGCCCCAGGGTCGATGCACCACATCACTAGCTAAGGTATACATACCCACTGTTTACTCTGCATCTCCCTGCTGTGACCACTACCTATGATAACAGCAAGCATTTTATCTTTTAAGCTTTTCCTTTTCATTTAACAAATATCCTTGCTTTCTTTTTTAGAAATTAACTATTATTTGGTGGATTTTTTGAATGTTTCTTTCAAGGATGCAAATAGTAAATATTTTACCATGACTGTTATAAAATAGCTGTTATAGCCATTATGCCTTAAATCAGATTCTGCACAACTATACCATTTAACACAAAATGCTAAATAGAGTATTTTATATAATGTATGAATATATATAAAATAAGAATATAAATAATTGGGAAAAAAAATTACCTAGCAATAGAATATATCAAAGACTGAGGATTCCACATTGAAAATCAGGTATGAAGTCTGCTAAGGTGGTAGAACACCCTCAAAGAAAAGCATTTTTGATAAAAGCAGTTACACACTCATCTACTACAGGCAAAATCCTGAATCCATCATAAATATAGCTGCTATTATTATATGACAGAAGAGTAAAAAGCAGATGGACCTCATTTGCAATAATGTAGCTGGGCTGAAGGTATTTTTCCGCCTCTCTTCCTGCATTAATAATGACAGGTGGTGTTGTAGATAATTTTAACCAGATTATGATGAGCTGTAGTTCAGATTCAAAGACTTTTTTTTCCAGCTTCTCATGCTTGGTATATGACTGAACATACTTTTAAATGCAATTCTTCAAAAACAGCATTTGAAGATTTGTGTGCATGAGAGCTGATGAGGTGCTTGCTGTTTCTGAAAAGAATTCTTTGAAAAACTTAAAAAGGACATATTTCAAAAAAAGGTTCCTCTGACTTTCATGTGAAGATACCTATTTTGATATGAAAATGCTTGTAAATGGAATTTCCAAATGGCAGATTCCCCCCTTCTGAAAAAAGGTTCACAAACTAGATGAAGAACAAAAAAGAATCCTGTGCTTACTTTAGACCTTGCAAGCTAACAAGATAGTGTATTAATTGCAAACTGATTGCAAGGTAATGTTTCTTCTTTTTAAGAAGGCAATAAGTATATAAATTTATGTGGTACGTGTTTTGTTTCCTTTACAGCTCGGTGAGTTACCTTCAAAGCTAGCTCAACCCTTGAAGAGAATTTCAGTTTCTTAACTCGCATTCTTTGAGTTTCACCTTCTGTGCTAAGTGTATTTATGCATATGAATGTATGCAGATATGTGCAAATGACTGCATATGTTCAAACTTTCTGTAGTTGTTTAACTGTATATAGTGGGAAAGTAAAGCAAAATAGTGCTTAGACTATGGTTTATAACTTCAGTGGGGGAAGAAATAATTTGTGAAAGTGTTAATACCCGTAACAGCCCTATTCCACTGAATGAAGACACATATTAATGAAATATTAGAGAACCTGTGCTTTCTGTCATTTTTTTGTGATGAAAAGTTTCATTTTATGAAAAGCAAAGTCTGTTTTCAAACATACAAAGCTGAAGATACAAAGAAAACAAAAAATGCATTAAGTCCAGCCACAGATTTCTTTTGAATGACATCTGAATTACCAGGCTGCAATAGTTGAAAACATGGTAGCTACAGGTATTTGATCATTTCAAAAGACTTCATTTGTTTGGGAAAAACAGTATAGAGAACGGTGGTAGTTGAGCATGTACCCACTGATTGGGTCTGAATAATTACAGCTTCTGTGAATGTTTGTTTATTCTGCCTATTGAGGCTAAAATATACTGAGGCTGAGCCTGGAGAAGAGAAGGCTCCGGGGAGACCTTCTAGCAGCCTTCCAGTACCTGAAGGGGACCTACAGGAAAGCGGAAGGGGGACTTTTTAAAAGGGCATGTAGTGGTAGATGAGGGGGAATGGTTTCAAACTGAAAGGGGGTAGATTTAGATTAAATATTAGGAAGAAATTCTTTACTGTGAGGGTGGTGAGACACTGGAACAGGTCGCCCAGAGCAGCTGTGTCTGCCCCCTCCCTGGCAGTGTTCAAGGCCAGGTTGGATGGGGCTTTGAGCGACCTGGTCTAGTGGAAAGGTGTCCCTGCCCTGTGGCAGGGGGGTTGGAACTAGGTGATCTTTAATGTCCCTTCCAACTGAAACCATTCTATGATTTTATGATTCTGTGATTCTAAAATTTGATGTACTTTGATTCTGCCGTCTGAAGTCCCTCTGCAAAAGTTTATATCATTGCAAATACATTAGAGTAATAGTATGGTGCTGCCTGAGTATGTATTTGAATTCATTCTTGTCATCAAGGTTTGTGGCTCGTTCCTGGGAGCCCAAGGCTGAGGCTAAGGTCATGGGCTTCTCCTTTCTTCTGTTTGTACATCTTGCAGAAAGCTTACAATCTGTTTAGAAAAGCAGTTTAAGCAAGAACAGGTCACATGAGTAGCGAATTCTTTTCACCTGGGCTAGGGTTATAGACAGCCATGACTTTAGAGAATCCTTAGAGGAGTCATAGTGATGTTTGCCCTTCTCAATGTGAGCTCACTGATACCACTGGAAAATGATTCAGAAAACAAAGATGTTTCTCCCAGACCAATTCCCTGTCATAAAGAGGATCTGCATAAGGCTCAGTTTTCCTTTGAAACACCTTGATGCTTTTGAGGATTGTTCCAATCCAGTATTTTAATTTATTCTTGGTATGAAGTGTTTGGTAGATCCTTGTAACATGCTGTGAAGTCTCACTCATACACACAGTGCAGTTGCTTTGCACTGTAACTCTTTTCATAAATGGGCTTTGTTAGTTACTGCCCACATTAGCAAGATAATTAACAATACCAGCACATGTCTGCTGATAAAATTGATAAACTTTCCAGGTTACATAGTAGCTTAAAATTTCAGCTTTGAATCTGTGATACCGTTATCTTGGTTCAACTGTAATAAATCTAACTAATTTAACTAAACCAGTAAATGAAGTTGTGCAGCTACTTTTATTGCAGTTTAAATGAGGCATTTTTCAATTTAGCATAAATTGGAATCTGTTTAAGCTAAACTGAAATAAACCGCTTTTAAACTGAGTTATACATCCACAATAGAGTTTAACTAATTCACTTTATAAAAAAGCTTAAGTTAATAAACCACAAATCTCTTGTGTGAACAGAACTTTATTCTTCCTGTACAAAACTGATAAAAGACTGTTAAATAAGGTTTCCTTGCCTTAATAGAAGTAAAAGTCGTCATATTTGACACATGGTGGTCAGATCACATCTCTGCTTTGCTGAAATAGGCTCAGATAGAAAGTAAAGGTATGAAATAAAAATTGGGCTTGGTTAGAATGCAAGAGTAAGTATAAACACTAAAAAAAAAGTTGTGTGAGAAAATATAAATAAATGAATCACAACTCAGAAAAGCAAGTGCTTGTATCATTAGGGAGAGGTAAGAACAAAATGAACAAAATATCTTGTTTCAGGGGCTGGATTCTTCACTGTAATGAAGACAGTGGAATTGCGATGATTTATTTATGTTCTCTAATGTTCTGCCTTCTTCTAATATGCTACTGAAATGTGATTTCTTTCATACACAAACCTGCATACAGGCCAACAAGGTTTTTAAGGAAAACATTTAAGATAAACTGTTATTAATCTTCAAGCATGTGCTTCAGTTCTATCAAACTCCTGACTAAAGAGAGACTGAAGCACATACTTATGGACTTCTTCCAACTGGGACTCTGCACCGTTATTAGCTCTAAGTATGCAAGGACAGGTTCTCTGTGTTATAGTGGAGTATAACCGAAAAGAGAAATTGCTTTTGACTTCAGAATAACAGAGTACCTCAGAAAAATTTTTATTATAGCAGCCTGAGGACTCTATGGATGAGAGGGGTCTGGAGTAGTATAGCTCAAAAAGCACGTTCTACTTTGTATAGATACCATGGATCATACCTATAGGGAAATTGTATTGAAGATCACTTTCATCAGGCTTTGATATTTTTCCTAGGTCTGACTTCACTGAACTCTTCCCCAGCAAAGAGCAGCCACATTTACGCTAGGCTGCTCTAAAGCACCCTTGCATGTGCCAAATGCAGTGAGGTGGATCACCTCACTGTGAAACCAGAAAAGGAAAAGGAACAAGAGCATTAAAAAAAATCACAAACACTTTATGTCTGAAGCCGTGGAGTGGTTCAGGCACCATTTATTCATGACTTAGGTTTATCTTGAATCTTTCACTTGAGCAGCTCTGTGTTTGATATTGTCTTGCTGAGCTCTCCGTATCTTCTGGAGCTAAAGCACGCTGTTTGCACAAGCAAAGTATGGAGGAGGAAATGATGGACACCTTCTCACCAAAAGGCGAGTCTCCCCTTTAAGAGAGGAGCCTGCCCTTGAAAAGGCATAGAGCTGGAGATTGCACCAGGACAAGTAAAGGGAGGACTGTGGCTGTATGTTACGATTGTCCTATAAGACTGTGTCAGACAGTAGGAAGGAACAAGTCTGAGGCCATCGGTAAGATCACAAAGGAATTTTGGTTGATTAGTCATAAGAAAAAAGAAAAAAGGCCAAGATCCATCTTAAGTAGGTACTGTGTTTCCATAGCAGAAGGCTGACATGGAATATCTAACTTTTTTTAAACTATGTGCTTCATTCAGGATAAAATGTTGCCAGAATTCAGTTATTTAAAAATAAATAAGCAGCAGCTCGAATGCAGATAAAGGTACCCAGCTCATTTAGGAACACTTTTTTTTTTTTCCAAATCTGAAAGCAGGCATTATCCTCCTTCGATAGAAAAACACAGCTGTGCAGTGCTGGGATACTAATGCATTCTGCATTCAGCAGATTGTAGGGTAAACAGACATTCTTATTTTGGATACAATTCAAACTTTTGGCAGTGTCTTCCAGCTTCTGAGGTCATTTACATCACTTCATTGCAATGCACACACATTGTTCATACCTTGTTATATGCCTATTGACTATAAGTAAGCATTTGCATATTATTGCTCCATAGCTTATTGAAAGGCATTTCATTTCAGGATTTTAAATATTTAGAGACCAGGTGTTTAACTGCCAAATGCAAATTATCATGTCTGTTTCTTATGAGGAAAAAATCCAGCCGATCCAGTAAGACATTCTCAGTACCCAGCCAGTGAAGTGTGTAAAAAATGTACTGAGCTAAATTCTGTTCTCATTTAAAACAGCATAAATGTGCAATTATTCTTCTGAAGCAAAAAATACACCAGCAGATATATTTGATTTTAATTAAAATTAGAATGTGGTCTCTAGTGTGACAGTATGTTAGTGATATTTTATGTTAAAACATAAATATGATGGACGGAATCACTAGTCATGGGAAGAATAAAGAAAACAAAAGAGAAAACATACTTTAAGCTTTTTGTCCATTGTTGTTTTCATCTTTTTCCAATTATTCCCATTTCATATTTGTTCTGCTTTGTTTTCAGTGATTTTGTTTTTTGGTTTTGGGTTTTTTTTTTAATTGATGGCTGACTGTTAGACTCTTTAACATGTACCTAAATGAAAATAGCTTGATTTTCAAAGTCATAAAGCATCTTCTGCTCTCCTTGATTCAGTAGCTTTCATTATTCGACCATGGAATGACTATTAAGATGAATGTAATGGGATCATAAAAAAGACAGCTACAGGCCTGGGTTATGTCAGGTAAGGTATTTCCACTAGAAACAGGGAGGTACTGAAGATGTTTTAGAAGGCATGGCTGAATCTTCACACAAAATAGAGGGTATAGTCCCAGTGTTTGCATCGAAGAACCAAGTGTTCAAAAGCAACAGACATAACCAGAAGTTATTGGGATGATCAGAGGTTTGGAGAGCTTGCAAAAACTGACTAAAGGAGTTCAAATTATTCAGCTGAATAAAGAAAAAAAAATGTAAGAAAGAGGGCAAGAGGAGGGTGTTCTTTTCCTGATATCTCTTCCTGCCTCTGTGAATTAGTGCATTAGAGAATTCCTGAGCAGCAGAAAGCTGTTCCATACCACCAGCCATCCTTGGCACTTTATGTGTACTGTGAATAGTATCATAACCTCATGTCTGAGATAAGTGGCCTGAAGTGTGTACACAGTATTCGAGAGTTCCACGCATTATGTATTTGTATAGTGGCATAATTATGTTTTCCATTTTGTCCTCTTTTGTTCAGTTTCCTACTTTGTTTATTAGAAAATAATTCAAATTTTCTATTTGTCTTTTTATTGTTATTGATGTTTTCAGATCTGTAATCATTCCAAAATCTCTTTCCTGACTGGTAATATCTAATTCAGAATCCATCAATGAATCTATAGAATTAGAGATTTTTTTCCTTGTATGCTTTGCTTTGCAGTAGTTGGCACTGAATTTCATTCACATATTATTTATCCAGAGAGATAATTGGTCCTGGTCCCGGTATGCAGGCTACATCTGTACACTAGACCTAAAAGGATTCAGGCAGGGAGTGGATCACTGGCTCAAGTCCATATCGTTGCATTGTTTAGCCAGGTCCTTGACATATTTTTTGTACTGTGCCAACCAGTCATTGCCTAGACAATTGGAAAAGAGGGCTGTCAAGAGGCTTTTTAAATGCAGCTATTGGATAGGAAATATGTAGTAAGCAAGTTAGCAATATGTGTACAAGCTACACACTTCCAGCTGTCCTCTGGGCTAGAGAGCAGGCCCTGATCTTTTTTATTTACTACTACACACATTGTCATAGCAAACAGGACTGGAAGAGACCCAGAAAATTAAGATGAATTTTACACATGAAACTCTTGACGGATGCTTGTGTAGCCTACTCTTAAATATCCAGTCTTTTTACAGTCATTTGAATGGAGCTTCCAGATCATGACTGCATAGCTTAGCTTTACAATTAATAGGGTTTTTATATTGAAGGAAAATCCTCTTCTTCTACTTAAACCTGACGCTTTTGTCCTATTCTCATATAGAGGTAATAGACCAGCTGCTCGGCAGCAATTTTTACCGTGTCTCCCCTCAGATTTGCCTTTATGTTGCCAAAAATCTTGAACTGTTTCCTCAGACTTTTATGACTGCAGCTCTTCATCTCTGCTCTCCTACGGGCATCTCTGCCAGCTCACAATCTTTTGGGGGACTGGTGCCCAGAACAACTATTTGAAATGCTCCAGTTGAGTCATTGCCAGTGCTGGGATGAGAAAAAGATTACCTCACATGTCTTACGGAAGATAATGTTATTTTGCTTCTTAATATGGTATTTGCTACTTCTACAGCTGTGTGAGAAAAAAACTTCTTTCTATTGGCCTCGTGGTTCTGAGACCTCCAGCAAAAGTCACATCTGTTTTCTTTGCTTCCTTTAATCACCCAGCCATTTTAAAGAGAAGCATCTTGCTAAATTCTGGATGTCAAAACAGCTGTTAGACATAATTAACATACAAGTCAATGCTTCCTCTAGTTCTGTCTACCTGTCCTTCCTGAGTTAGCTATAGCTGTTGGCATTAGTTATTCCAGTCAGTGTCCTGCTGATTCTCAATTATCACACGTTTGACTATATAATAGGATTTCTAGTTCACCTGCATGTTTCCTGTACCTCTGACCTCACCATCCAGATATCCGTCAGTGAATTCCTCACTATCCAAGCCTGTGAAGAATAATGCAATCTCACCACCACCTTCACCATGACTTTAGCTTTCTGACCAACAGCCAGTGTTTATACTTACCTGTAGGCTTTTGTCACTTGCCATCACTACTGGTTTTCATTAAAAGCTGCAAGGTATGATATTCTCAAGGTGAAGATATCCTTCCTCTTTTTTGCGACATGACCTCTCTCTCTCCTTACCAGTTCATTGAACTGTATCTCAGCATCAGAGCAGCCAAAGTATTCTTGTCAACATCATTGCACAATTAGGTGTTCATCTCCACATTTCACTTGCTCCTCGCTGTACATGTCTTCTCTTCTTGTTCTTTCCTGGCAAGTAAGGATAGACCAAAATCTCAGAAAATGCAGTCTGTGATGTGAATTAAATCATCACATCTTCAGGTCCCCATTTGTTAATCTTGGTATAGCCACTTGTAGAACATAATATACAGAGAATAAATGTAACCTATATGAAGTCAAGTAAATGCATAGGGCTGACAGAAAGCCTGCCCTGCCCTCCCCTCCCCCGAATGAGAGAGATTGTACCAGTGGTACTTGGGAAATGTATGTACTTTCCCTAACCTGAAACTGTTTTTTTTCAGGGATATTCCATTACAAAAACCCTTCAGAAAATGTGCAGAGACAAAACACTTCTATGCACTGTATTTCTTATGTTTGCAGTGTAGCTGATTCCTACAAATCATCTCCAAGATTTCTGGATGCCAAGACTATCATTTATTTTAAGCAATCTGGACTATCTTAATCAGGTGCCTATATTTCATTACAGTGTATAGGCATGCCTTCTTTATTCACAGACTTTGAAAGAGAATGATTAATGGAGTTTCTTAATCAGGGGTAATGATTAAAACTTCAGCTTTTAATACTTACTCTAGATTATGGACTAATTTCTTTTACAATTTTAACTTAACGCACTGCAGACATAAATGTTGCGTCAGACAAGTTTAGAGAGTCTTCAAACTAGCAAAGTATTCATTTAGGTCAGATGACAGCTAAAAGTTTGAAGGGTCTCTGGTTGAAGTGCAGAGGGCTGTTTTATGTTCCTGTTGCATCACAATGCCTTCTTTTGAGCCCATTTTTCAGCTAAATAAAAAGCACATTTTAGTCTGTAAGACTTCTAGACATTTTCTTTCCTTTTGTCTGGATCATTGAGCTAAAGTAGAGGAGAGTGTGTGCATACAGGAGGAATGAGTTCTTTGTAAAATAAGCAATCCCTCTATGAATTGGTAGCCTAATAACTACGAACATAATGTTCTCCTATATCTTCCAAATATAAGTGAGTAGATGTTTTGTTACTATGAAAATAATTTTTCTACAGCGTTTTAATCTTTCTTTTCTTCATGTGTTATTCCGCTACTTAAAAAAATATATATGTTTAAATTGTCATCTGCTGACAAGCAGTGATCTGGTTTGATATACAGGCTCTAGCAAAGACCATTTTTATAAGGTAGGAATGCCAGTTGTTTCTTGTTGGTTTCTTTATGTCTCTTTTTTTTATTATAAGTATTGCATTTAGAACTTTAAGTGTTCTATATTTCGACATAGCTGCAGTGCCAAAACAAAAAGTTTTAATACATTAAATAATTTTTTTTATTTTAAAATGAATCTTAAGAGCTAATATCTTATGCTTTGTTTAACAGCAAAATAAATGTAAACCAGCCAAGTTATAAGCAATTAAAAAATAGGTTTTAAGATGAGCTTGATAAAGGATCCATAAGAAAGGCTATGAAGCCTTACATGTTGTGCTTACAAGAGTCCTGCTCTAAGATGTTTTAAGTTTTGAATGCCAGCAACCACTCATGTGCACAGAATGTTAGAATATTGATTTGAAAAACAGAAATAGATGTTCGCATTAGTTGTTTTTTCTACTTCCCTCTCTACAGCACTTATAAATATGTCGGCAGGTATGTTTGAGCATCACTTTAGCTTCTGGTAATTCATTTGCCTTGTTGTGCTATTATTTATGTCTACTTGATTGCCAAAATAAAGATGATGCCCAAGTTAGGTTATGTTTTATTTTTATTTTATTAACTCCAGCCTCGTCTTTTGTTCCCTTTTTCTTGCTTAGTGCCATTACAGACATTTCATTTACGAGTACTATCAGCAGTTATGAAAGAGCAATAAAAATGATCGAGGGTCTGGAAGGGACTGATTTATGAGGAAAAGGAGAAGAGCTAGATATGGCGTGCCTGTCTAAGCAATGATTCATGAATGACATGCTAAATATCTCTAAGTGTTTTAAGAGTGTAAATGAGAGAGGAATCAGGTAGGGTGTTTCAAAGAGAAGTAACCAGGAGTGACTGAATGGAAGAAAGTAAAGGAAGGATTTAAGCATATTTTTCTTTATACTAATTTTTAGAATCATAGAATCATAGAATGGTTTGGGTTGAAAGGGACCTTAAAGATCATCTAGTTCCAACCCCCCTGCCACAGGCAGGGATGCCTTTCCACTAGACCAGGTTGCTCAAAGCCTCATCCAATCTGGCCTTGAACACTGCCAGGAAGGGGGCAGCCACAGCTTCTCTGGGCAACCTGGGTCAGTGTCTCACTACCCTCACAGTAAAGAATTTCTTCCTAATATCTAATCTAAATCTACCCTCTTTCAGTTTAAAGCCATTCCCTCTCGTCCTGTCACTGCTTGCCCTTGTAAAAAGTCCCTCTCCCACTTTCCTGTAGGCCCCCTTCAGGTACTGGAAGGCTGCTATGAGGTCTCCCCAGAGCCTTCTCTTTTCCAGTCTGAAGAGCCTCAACTCTCTCAGCCTGTGTTCATAGGAGAGGTGCTCCAACCCTCTGATCATCTTCATGGCCCTCCTCTGGACTCGCTCCAACAGCTCTATGTCCTTCTTATGTTGGGGGCCCCAGAGCTTAACGCAGTACTCCAGGTGGGGTCTCACAAGAGTGGAGTAGAGGGGCAGAATCCCCTCCCTCGACCTGCTGGCCACGCTGCTTTTGATGCAGCCTAGGATATGGTTGGCCTTCTGGGCTGCAAGCGCGCATTGCCGGCTCATGTTGAGCTTCTCGTCAACCACCACCCCCAAGTCCTTCTCCTCAGGGCTGCTCTCAATCCATTCTCCATCCAGCCTGTATTTGTGCTTGGGATTGCCCCGACCCACATGCAGGACCTTGCACTTGGCCGTGTTGAACTTCATGCGGTTTGCACAGGCCCAGCTCTCAAGCCAGTCAAGGTCCCTCTGGATGGCATCCCTTCCCTCCAGCATGTCGACCACACTGCACAGCTTGGTGTCGTTGGCAAACTTGCTGAGGGCTCACTCAATCCCACTGTCCACATCACCAACAAAGAAGTTAAACAGGACCAGTCCCAATACCTACCCCTGAGGAACGCCACTCGTCACTGGTGTCCACTTGGACATCGAGCTGTTGACTGTAACTCTTTGAGTGCAACCACCCAGCCAATTCCTTAATCACCGAGTGGTCCATCCATCAAGTCCATATCTCTCCAATTTAGAGACAAGGAAGTCATGTAAGACAGTGTCAAATGCTTTGCACAAGTCCAGGTAGATGACATCAGGTACTCTTCCCCTATCCACCAGCACTGTAACCCCATCATAGAAGGCCACCAAATTTGTCAGGCATGATTTGCCCTTAGTGAAGCCGTGTTGGCTGTCACCAACCCCCTCCTTGATTTCCATGTGCCTCAGTATAGTTTCCAGGAGGATCTGCTCCATGATCTTGCCAGGCACATAGGTAAGACTGACTGGCCTGTAGTTCCCCAGGTCTTCCTTTTTTTCCTTCTTGAAGATGGGGGTTATGTTTCCCCTTTTCCAGTCAGCAGGAACTTCCCCAGATTTCCACAATTTCTCAAAAATGATGAATAGGGGCTTAGCAACTTCATCCGCCAGTTCCCTCAGGACCCATGGATGCACCTCATCAGGTCCAATGGACTTGTGCACCTTCAGGTTCCTTAGATGGTCTCAAACCAGATCTTCTCCTACAGTGGGTGGTTCTTCATCCTCCCAGTCCCTGCCTCTGCCTTCTGTGACTTGGGTGGTGAGGCCAGAGCACTTGCCAGTGAAGACTGAGGCAAAGAAGTCGTTGAGTACCTCAGCCTTCTCCATATCCCGGGTAACCAGGTCTCCCATTTCCTTCCGGAGAGGGCCCACATTTTCCCTAGTCTTCCTTTTATCACTGACATACCTATAGAAGCATTTATTGTTGTCCAGATTTAATTCTGTCAGTGCTTTAGCTTTCCTAACCTGGTCCCTGGCTGCTCAGACAATTTCCCTGTATTCTTCCCAGGCTACCTGCCCTTGCTTCCACCCACTGTAGGCTTACATCTTGTGCCTGAGTTTATCCAGGAGCTCCTTGTTCATCCTTGCAGGCCTCCTGGCATTTTTGCCTGCCTTTGTCTTTGTCGGGATGCATTGCTCCTGAGCCTGGATGAGGTGGTCCTTGAATACTAACCAGCTTTCTTGGGCCCCTCTTCCCTCCAGGGCTTTATCCCAAGGGACTTTCCCTAGAAGGTCCCTGAAGAGGCCAAAGTCTGCTCTCCTGAAGTCCAGGGTGGAGAGCTGGCTGCATGCCCTTTTTCTTACAGTAAAACTGCATGCAATAAGAAACAATCTCCCAGGGGGGCTTAAAGCAGTGCTGCAACTTGACTGGATTAAATGCACCATCAAGATGCTTTAAGGAACCACTCTTCTTTGAACCAGTGATAGCTATGAGCGTTGCTTTTGTATACGCATCTCAAAGTGCTCTGCAGCCAGTAATTACTTAACACCTTATGACACCTTTTGTGTCAGATGAAGAAAGAGTGTTAGTGAGCAAAATCAGCCTAAACACAGATGTTTACAAATTTTGACATAAATCACTCATGAGTTTCATCTTAAATGCTTCAGTTTGAATCACAAAATTTGTCATTCTGGTCGTATCACATGGATATTCTGAGATTGTGTAAAAGGAGACTAGAGAACTAAAATGTTTCATTCATCCCCAGCAACATTTTGTTGTCTGTTTTACACATAATATTGTATTCACTTTGATCTGCAATTTTTTTCAGTTTGTCAGTTCACCTTCCAAACCAAAAAAAAATCTGACTGACAGCTGCCAATCATCATATGCAAAAATGCTGCCATTCCCTTGTAAGTCCCAAACATCTTTCTACCTGCAAAGCTGGATGATCTAGAAATATTCACAACACTAAGATTAGTGAGAGAAAGCCAACTACCCAATATCTCACAAGAATACCAGTGAGACAAGCAGGAGGGGGGAACTTTGAACCCTGGGAAGTTGGTCTCCTGATTTTAGAATATCCAGCATGCTCTTATTTTTGCAGTGTGGATTTAGGAAGACAAGGCCTATTGATTGTGCTTCCCCTAGTCTGACATTTTGTAACCTTATTTCCCTATCAGAACATCCTGCTGGGTTGGTAATGTTCAGAAAACGTAGTTCTGTTTCAGCCCCTTCATGAGATGCACTTCGCAGGAGGTGAGGCAATGGTATAGGATGTCATCTCTGTAAGAGGACACGGAACAGAACTGCAGAATTACAGAGTGTCTTAGGTTGAAAGGGACCTCTGGAGGTCATCTGGTCCACCCCCCCTGCTCAAGCAGGTCCACTTACGGCCAGATGCCCAGCACCATCTCTAGACAGCTTTAGAATATCTCCAGAGACAGAGACTCCACAACCACTCTGGGTAACCTGTGCCAGTGCTCCGTCACTCTCACAATGAAAAAGTGTTTCCTGATGCTCAGAGGGAACCTCCTGTGTTTCAGTTTGTGCCCGTTGCCTCTAGTCCAGTCACTGGGCACCACTGAAAAGACTCTGTCTCTGTCTTTTTTACATCCTCTCTTCAGGTATTTATTTATATGCATTGATAAGATCCTCCTGAGCCTTCTCTTCCCCAGGCTGACCAGTCACAGATCTCAGCCTCTCCTCATATGAGAGATGCTCCAGTCTCTTAATCATCTTTGTCGCCCTGCAGTGGAATCTCTCCAGTATGTCCATGTTTGCCTTGTACAAGGGAGCCCAGAACTGGACCCAGCACTGCAGGTGTGAGCCCATCAGTGCAGAGCAGAGGAGAAGGATCACCTCCCTCTACCTGCTGGCAGTGCTCTTCCTAATGCAGCCAAGTATATTGTTAGCTGCCTTTGCTGTAAGGGCTTACTGCTGGCTCATATTCAACTTGATGTCCACCATGATCCCCAGGTCCTTTTCTGCAAAGATGCCTTCCAGATGGTCATCCTCTAGCATATATACTGGTGCCTGGAGTTATTCTTCCCTAAGTGCAGGACTTCACATTTACTTTGCTGAACTGTGAAGAGATCAGATGTTCAGTTTTTAAAGGAAAGATATATTTTTTTCCTATCATTCCTTTTGACAGACATCCTCTTCTCAATTTGCACTTTAAGTTTGGTCCTGCGCCATTAACAAGGAATTTCTCTTTTCACAATTGGCCTGCTAACATACACTCATTCAGATCTTGACATGGATCCTGCCAGTTTGGACTGGACAAGACCCAGTCAAGATCTGTGAGCTCGTCAGGAATCAATATGTTTGGTCTGATTTTCACTTTCTTCAGGGAAAGCTGATATCTGAAGGTCTTTTGATTCTTAACATGTAAGCACTATTAACTTTCTTATGGTTGCTAATTTCATGTCTTGCAGAAAAGACTCTCCATTGGCTTTCATATTTTTCTTCTTTTACGTCATACTTCTTGCAAGGACTAGAAGAATCGTTATTACCATAATAAATTATCTCTAACAGTATCAATGAAACAACTTTGAGGACAAGAATGTTTTTTTTATCATCCAGTCCTGAATCCTAAAAGCTATTTTGGACTTGCATTGGTTTATGTACCAGTGTTAATTACAGAACCAAGTAATATACTAATATTTTCTTTCTAGAATACAGCAGTAGGTGTAGAGGTTGCACCATATATCATTTTTGTTCATAGATAAGTATGACTAATGCAGTGTACATCAAAAAGAAGTCCTGAGGTACTATGCATGAGTCACAGAAGCCATAGTATTATATTTAGAATAATAATCAGACAAGAAATAACAGACTCCCAAAATTTAATGAAGTTATTCAGTAAAAAAGTGTATTCCCAGGTTGTGTCAAACTACAGGCCAGTGTTAAATGTGCTTAGTTCTTTTTCTTTCTTTCTTTTAAATTCTTTTAAACCATGTGCGATGGAGTTATAAATTACCGTAACATTAGTCCATAACCTTAACAAGGTAATATGAGGTGTCTGCAGTTTTGTTTTGTAACCATACTGCCTGCATATTATAGGAATCATTGTGGTGAAAATAAACATCTCTATATTAGAGTGCCTTATAGATGAGTAATCCTTATTGCATCACTGTATCTGACAAAGACAACCTACAAAAAAATAAAAATGCTTCAAAGATGACCAAGCCCAGATACTCAAATACAAGGAGATTTACCTTTTAAAAAGGTCAGGAATCAGCAAAGGTGCATTGCTGCTTTCTTCTGCTTGGAAGACAGGTAATGATGACACCACAGGAACTGCCACCATGGATTCTTCTCGAATGACAGTCTTGTCCAGTTTCTGAGCAACTCCTGGAAAAGGGAATACAGGTTCTAGTAACTTAAGGAAAAGAGCAGGTTACAAATATAATTCCTGTTCTTTGGGGGTTTAGGGTGTATTATTTTTCCTTTTCCTTCTGGAGAAGTATAGCTTCTGAAGAAAGGGTGTTTTGAATTAGCTGCTTCTCCTGTTCCCTATATACATCTGAGAAAAATACCTCTCTTTCTTTTCTCCCCCCGCCCCGCCCCCGCAAAAGGTACAAGAAAAAAATGGTGGACTGCCAAGAAACGAATGTATTTTTTTACTATAAGCTGCAGTGACATCTTCTTTCGGCTTGGTTTGTACCCATCTCTAATATGCAGGAAAAGCAAATACTCCAAAATCATGGTATTTTGAACTATTAGTGAAATTTTATATGGAGAGGAGATATAGGTTTATTCAAGAACATGCTTGCTGAACCACAAATAATCCACTATAAAAGAAAAGGCTCTCTAAATGTTAATGTCATCATTCTTTTATACATTCCATAAACTTGAGGACTGTCAGGCTACAGGGCACCGTGTAGGATTATTCAAGAGAGTCTCTTGCCATAGAAAGAGAGATATTTCAGCACAGGATTTGAAATAAGAATGGGAAATCTTTTTTTCACGTGTCCGTGTTTGTTTGCTTTTTGTTTTTCTGAGATCTCTTTTATCTGTTAATAGCTTAACCATACACACAGACAATATAAATTAATTAACCTAATATTTCAGTTGCAAATTATATTCTTTACTGCTCCAGTCCTGGAGCTAGCTGCTAGTCCTGAGTTAGTTGACATAGTTAGCTATTATCTAACACTGCAGAATTGGACAAATTGCTTTAAAAACAAACGAGCAAGCTAAACAAAACAACCAACCAACCCACAGGAAAAAGGAGGAAGAGGTTTTTTCTAAGATTTTCTATTTAGGCTATTAATTACCTCCTAAAATAAATCTTTAAAAGTCACCTTCATGATGTGATGTTTGATATCCTTGACAATGGACATGCAAAAACCAGAGGTTAATTTGAAGATTTTTGTTTAGGATACTCTGCACTTTGCACAGTATGCTAGATACACAGAATCTGATTTTATCGTATAGCAGAAAATGAAATGCATTAGCATTAAGTGAAGTACTTTGCTGATACTTACCTTATTGAAGAAGAGGACTTTGGACTGATGCCAGCATGTTTGGTAATTAATTGTAGTGGTCAAAAACTATGATACTGTCAAAGACTCTCAGCTTCTATATAATGCTGGTACGTTTTTATCCCCCACAGAGATAATGATTGGGTTGCTAGGAAACTTACTTGAGTTTAACAGAGGGTAATGTAGGCATTTCATCTATGGAAATGATGCATGAGCCAAAAGCTGTGTTACTTAAGGAGCTCTTTACCCAAAATGCCTTTATTTTTTGTTTGCAATGGGTGGACAGGTGCACCTGTCTCTCCACAGAAACATTTTCATATATTCCAATTTGTTAGAGTGTATAAATGTGCCTTAATCTAACTCCAGCATGCAGACTTCCCTCAGATTTGATGGGATCATTTAATTACCAGAAACACACAAGTGTTCGAACTGTATCAGTGAAAGAACAAAGGGATCCTACCTGTCTTTCCTGAGTCTGTCTCTAACAAAATAATTCTGCAAATCTAACACTGTGTAAGCAGAAAGGGAGAGGGGGAGAGAGTTATTCTTTGGTTCTGTCCTTTAAGAAAGAGAGCCTTCATTCTGATTCTTTTTGCCTTAGCCCTGAAGACTAGGCTGTCTTTGTGTGTTGTTTGGTGCTGTCCATTCACCTGTGCAGATTTTCTCCTACAGCTAAAGAAGCAGCAGCTTCAAAAATGTTCTTGTGCCTTCCCCACTCTGAAATACAGTAATCCCCAAGAAAATTCAGACAACTCCAGGGGCAGGAGCCTCACCTGGATGACGGGGCCTCTTGGATGCTGCCCTCATGTCAGCACCACCCTTACACAGGGCTTAGAAAAGGTTTCTATTCAAGGATGAACCTATATGAATGTAGTGAAGACAGAGATATATCTCTCTCCTTACTCTAGGAACATTTCCCACCAGGCCACAGCTTTACTCTGATTCATTCCTGTTACCCACAACTTTAGGCAGACACAGTCAAGGTGATAATCTGACCCTGTAAATTTTTTGTAAAAATGTCTATAGAAACATTCTGTGTCTTGGTTGAATGCTATTGGTTTTATCCTTTTTGAATTGTATTAAAAATTTCCATGAGCTTTCTCTTCTCGGAGTAACCATGGCAGCATAATTACCTTACCTGTTATTTTCTTCTTTTCCCCGTTACCAATATTTTTTCTAGGGGGTTGTAAGTATATATATAAAAATAAAACCCCACTTTAAAATAACATTAGGATGCTTTGCTGACATTTTTACACTCCCAGTTTTACGATCACTGAGAGTAAATTTGCTTTTGGCAATGGGAATATGACAGCTATCACTTGCACTGTGCAGGCCACTTTAGCATTGTTAAGATCACAGAAATAGCATCAAAAACTGATGTCTGATGCTGTTCAGTAGAATAATTTATTACTATTTCTTGCTGTCAAAATAATAATGATATAAGTTTAAAATAACAAGTAAAAGAAAAAATGAAAACAGACCTTATGGGTTTCAGCATATTTACCAGATTCCTCACAGTCGGCATCTGAAATCAGAGACATTCAGGATATTGAACATGGGTTCCAAGTGTGCTGGTGAATATAATTTTTTAGTTTTTAGTAGCACTTAAGAGCGAAAATTATTTCTCTAAACTTCTGTCAATAGTACTCACTTATCAAAATGATTTTCCTGGAGACTTTGGAAATCATTGACTCATAGAATGGTTTGGGTTGGAAGGGACCTTAAAGATCATCTAGTTCCAACCCCCCTGCCACAGGCAGGGACACCTTTCCTCTAGACCAGGTTGCTCAAAGCCTCATCCAACCTGGCCTTAAACACTGCCAGGGAGGGGGCAGCCACAGCTTCTCTGGGCAACCTGTGCCAGTGCCTCACCACCCTCACAGTAAAGAATTTCTTCCTAATATCTAATCTCAATCTACCCTCTTTCAATTTAAAACCATTCCCCCTCATCCTGTCACTACTTGCCCTTGTAAAAAGTCCCTCTCCCGCTTTCCTGTAGGCCCCCTTCAGGTACTGGAAGGCTGCTATGAGGTCGTGGAACTCACATCACGAACTTCTTTCTGTGTTTTTGGGTATGTGCTGGCATTAAATGTATGTTTTGGTCAGGAACAGCTACTTATAGTAAAATTAGTTATATAGCCAACAAGATTAATCTGAAACAGAGTAGCAGTGGAGAAGTGGCCCAGTCCTCAGGCATCCCAGAAGAGGTAAATATAGTTTTAGAGAGTTTGTAACCTGTAGAAAAAAAACTTTCAGAAATTAAAACTGTGAAAGTAATAGAACAACATTTTTATTGTTATGAAAGCAATCGCAGAACTGAGAATTGTTATGAAAGCAATTGCAGAACTGCAGAATTTTCTCGATCTTTCTTGATTAAGAAAATGAATGTAACTATCCTGACTATAAGAGAAGAATCTGAAAAGATGAGAGAGGGAAAACTTGTGAATTATTGGGGGATTAAATCTGGTAAAATCAGAAAGGTCCTCTGAAAGGTAAGCGGTTTATATCACACCACCTGCCTTTATATAATGTAGACTATGATATCATTCAGATTTTATGGTGTAGGAATGTAAATGTTCCAAATGTAAAAGCAATAATCGATATTGTAAATGTGATTATTGTTCACTGATTATGATAAAAATTAATTTGTGAATTTCTCCAATTATGCATGACTGAGTTTGAAAGGAGAAAGAATCAAAGGATTCTTGTTTTGAAGAGATCTGAACTAAGAAACACTGGTCCTTCATGAGACTGAATTTCTGTTGAACTCAAAAAGCCCAGAAAATCGGTTTCTTCAGATTCTTCAAGATCAAATGTGGCAATGACTGAAATTTTGTCTAGTGATGAGCAGCAAATTGATGAGTCTGATGATCCTGCAAAAGAGACAATTTTATTTCATCGCCTTCATTGAAACATAGTCACAATGTTAATTGATGTTTCTTCTCCGGAGCTTTCAGCAACATTTTAACATCTGCTATATTCAGGAGTAGTTTTTATTCATTTCTGGCATCCAAAACACTGCAGAGATCAGTCTGTGCTGTATGGCATAAAAACAACTGAAAGGCAAAAGCTTCAACTTGATCAAAAAGTTAAAGTTTCCTTTTATATGAATAAAAATGCCTTCAATTAAACAAAATCAGCGTTAAAAATAGTGAATGGGAGGCTTATATTCACAGATTTGCTAACAAATTTGGCAAGCAGAAAAAATATAGGTAGTGATAAAGGAAGAACTAAGGCTTTGGTCTCGTGAAGGTTGTGACCATCTAAAACATGTATTGAGCAACAGAAGTACAAACCGTGACTTAAAAAAAAAAATAATTATTCAGCTTCATCTGACCACAAAGGGATCACCAGACACATCACTGACTGAAAAATTCTTTGGTGCCCAGGGACCCTGCACATGTCCAGAACTACCATCGTTTGACGATCCTGTTTCCCACCGAAAAACTATAATTTGTATTTCTGTATTCGTTATAGGGCCTAATCTCTAACCTAAAATAAATTTAATTTTTGTGTCAGTCTGGTGGCTAGATTTCTTGTATAGGAAGCAGGTCATCTGGATTCAGTTCTTTCCTTCCCATAACAGCATTCAAAACCAAAAAGAAGTCTTCCAACTCCTAGGAAGATGCCTTAGTCAACAAGCTATGCAGAAGTACTTCAGAGTAAAAATCTCTTCACCATTTTGAAGCAGAGACTCTGCAGTGAAGAACTCAAGAGAGGCAGTGTATAGAGGAGAGAGCATGAGTCTACAGCCTTGTGACCGACACATTCATTTTATGAGAAAAATATACTAGTTCTGTTCTGTTTGTGCATTTTGTGTTTCAAAGTTTGGCTAAAATATTGAATAACATCTCTTAGAGAACAGATCCAAACCCTGATCTCCCCTCTCCTGATGAGTATCTTGTTACTGTACTTCCTAAAGCCCTGTGGATCCAAATTCTTCCCTGCAGTGATACAACTTCAGAAAGATAGCATGAATGTATCTCTAACCTGAATGGCAAATAGCATAACACCTGGTGCTTTTTCTGGAAATGGAAAATTTAGGTTGAACTCCCTCTCACTTTTACATTCAAGATCTGACAGACAGGGTTGGATACCAAACAGAAAGAAATTACTTAACATAGGAGTGAATATAAGATTGATATAAGGTGTTTTTCATATAAGGCCTTTTTTTGTATGGCCTAATATTTCTTGTTAGCTTGTTCATTGTGTGAGATTTTTAGGTTACAGTTCTAGTACTTAGCCCAGTAAGTCCAAATTTAATTAGGAATCAATATGCTTAAAATTTAAATGCTCCAATACCGAACTTGCAGTCACCTAAGTTGTTCATTAGAGCTCAGTACGTAACTCATAAACTATAGTAATGCCAGGGGGTTAATCAGGCATGACGTCTGGTCTGAAAATCCATACTGTCATCCATACAGTTAAATGCTCTCACTACTAAAATACCCCATGCAGAACACTGTGCCCAGGTTGCTAAGGATGCAGTTTGTAAACCCAGGGGTTACAAAACAAGCTCAGTGCTAATTTGGCACTACCGCTCCGTTAGCCACAAGTACAGCCCAGTAGGAGAGATTTTCAGAGCAAAGCTGTTGGTGCTGAGGACCAGGCTGGTACACTATGGAGGGCTCAGGGTCAGATCCCATGGATTTAATGCCTGCAGCAGTGGGAAGTCATTGGGAACTTCCTAGCGTACATCTGATTTATTTTGCCCAAAAGGGCTCCCATGCAGGATTTCTGGGACTGCTCTGCAGTGTGAACCGAGGGACAGCAAGTGAGGTGATCTGCAGTCCTGTCCCAAACTGAACCACTAAATTAATCTCACCCTTGTGATGTGAAAAACCTGTATAATTGAGGGATTTGAAATCGAAGTCTAAAAGGATTCTTGGATCTTAAGCTGGCTATATGAAACCATATGGCCCTAGAAATGCCTTGGGTGTCTGGTTACCCCTGCAGGCCAGGCACCTCTGGCCTGGGCCGGTGGGAGGAGCACCCGTCTCTCAGCAGCAGTTGCACACCAAGGCAGCACAGCCCAGTCTGGAACAGCACCTACGTTAGGGAAACCCTACCATCCCCTTGGCAAGGCTTCTAGTTCAATACTAAGGCACCAGAATTTAGGCACCTTTTATACATAGGTGTCATGTGTGCCATGATATGCAACTATGTTGTCAGTATTGTGAATGGACACACAATGGAGGCAGAGCAGGTCTTCATCAGAAAGTAGGTACCTGTCATCTGGTCATCTGAATCGCTCCTTAGGCTCCATTGACTGTATGTCCATTGACTGCAGCTCCATTGACTGCAGCAGAGTGTTGTAGGCCCATATAATGGGAACGTAGATACCTATCACACAAGCAGACAGCTATGTGAGACACAAAGTTAGGTGTCTTGATCTTGCACTGGATTTGTTTCTTGAAATCAGAATTTAGCTATGCTAAAGTTCCCAAGGAGCTTTATAAGCATCAGCAGAGTATTCTTGTTCAAATCATTCACATTAGGATTATTCAGATCAATATGAACCTTTTTATAAATGTTCAGCCTTTATGAAGGAGTACATTTTGAAAGGGCAAATAACTTCAGCAAGAGAATGTCAGTGTCTCAAAATAGACTCAAAGGGCTGATTTCCTTTCACAGTGGAACTAGATTACTTAATGCTGTGTGTTATTTGCAGAATGGTAAGTTTTTAATTTACAACATGAATTTATTTTTGGCTTTGGAATAAATATGCTTATGGAGTAAATTTACGATTTTCAGTTCTACAGGATTTCAATAAGATAGTAATTTTTAGAAATTATTGATTTGCAGAGAAATCTTGCAGCCAATGAAAAATTCTCCCTCGGTTTGGCTGTTGTTATTCATTCCTCTCTTGCAGAAGAGCAGTAACTCATTTCTCCATGTGCTATGGGACAGATTGTTCCTCTTCACATGCAACAGATACAGACAGTGCCTCACAGCTGAGGGGCTGGGGTCATCTCACAGTACTTAAATCACTTCTGTTAGCTTTACAACTCATGTTTTACTCCGTCTGCTTCCTTTTACTTCCTTCACCTACATCACTCATCCTGGAAAGTGGAGGACAAGATCTCCCTGCTGTACGGAGGCAGGAGTCCCTCTGTAAAAGGCAAAGAAAAATTTTAGAGCTAAAGATGGGAAAGGGGAGGAAGGCTGGAAAATGGTAAGCAGGGATATCTGTGTTTTAAGAATGAGCTTAACTGTGCGAGATTCAAACTTCAACATGGTATTATTGGAAGGCTAACTGCAGAATGAAGGTGTTTCTTTAAGTGTAGCTGATACAGAAATGTAGCATTTGGAAAAGAAAACAGTTTTGGAAGCAGAAAATGGAAATGCTTTGGAGGAGATGAAAGTGATAAAGAGACTAAAATGCTGAAAGTTTTTTGGAAGGGAGGTAGACGAGTCAAAATACAGATGGTGGTATCTGAATAGGAGAAGATCAAATCCACAACATCCTTACATCTTTTTTGAGGAAAAATGCATCAGCATCTCCCTGGCAGTGACATCCATGAATGGTGGGCCATATACTCATGGGAGAGGGGAGAAAGAAGAGAATGTGGTTTTGTGTGTGTGTGTACATGTGCCTGCATTTGACATTTTTTTATATGGCTAAATGTACCCTTTCTTTCTTCTCCAAGTTTGTCCTTTATACTGAAAAAAAAAAAAAAAAAAAAACTTTTAGTAATTAAAAGCCCTAAACCAGGAAATAACAAACTGTGAAGAATAAATTTTACCTGAACTTCTACCTTAACACTTGAAGAAAGGCTGAATGTCTTTCAAAAGCTTTGGTTACCCTCAAGTCTTGATATAGTACTGTGGTCTGATACTCAGAAATCGCTGAATGACTGCACTTATCGAAGCCCCATCAGGGCATGTTTAACACAAAGTGTAGTGTTGTAACTGAAAAGAGGGCTCAATATTTTTTCTTTGCTGTTTTTTATATGTTATGCAAGCCATAACCTATGGCAGATCACTGTTGATATAATTGACAAAGGATTTAGAGAGAAAGGGTCTTCTCTGTTTTCACTTTCTGACAATCCAGACTTTGATTTCTAACAAAGTAAGAACTAGAAATATTTATTTGATTTAACTTCATGTTAAAATTGTTTCCAGAACTGAATTAAACTAACTTTAGTATTGAGATTATAGCTAGGCAATTTGGGTTTTCTCATTAATTCATATGAATTTGTTGAAAACTGCAGTTTCACAGTCCGGACATATTCAAAGAGTTGGGTCAAAATTAGCAAATTATTTTCATCAAGATAGGGATAAATGTCACTTTGTAGTAACATTGTTTAGGTAGTTCTTTTGACTTTTTGAAAAAAAGAGTTTATTTCTTTAAGCAATTCTAGAGTATCTTTTCAAATGTTTTAAACAGCCTTTCAATATGAAACAAATGCTTTTGATCTAAATCATATTTAAAAGTATAATAATAATTAGGGTTTGATTGTTAATTCCATTTTTGGTGACAAAAATCAAAGAAATTACTTTTGTACAAGTTCAACCATATTTGCACACTTTGTTGATGTTATTGTTTGGCCACTGATTGGAGAAGTACTTTTCAATTTATAATAGATAGAATGGTTTCACTGATAAAAATGTTTCTTTTTCAGAGTGCAATTACTTCACAGTATTGTTTTTGCACTTTGCATATATAATAGGAATGACTAATACCATTGCTTGCTTTAAAACACTTCATCTGTGCTTGACATGGAGAAAATGTCATTCATTACATGGCTGCTAACAGTTTCTGTTCATTGACCCCAATTATACAAGCTATCACTCCTCAGGCTTAAGAAAGCACTTAGGCCCACACTTGAGTTCCGTTAATGCGATTTGTTGAATGGGGAAAGGCAGACACAGGCTTGAGTGC